>NC_044277.2:101732724-102940224 GCF_004027225.2 Strigops habroptila
GGCTGTCCTATTGTATCCTAAAACCATAATTGTTTTTCAGGGCTTTTTTTCCCAAGTCCGTAGTGTGTCACAATAAATAAAATCCAGTGATTGAAGAGGCTGTGTTCTTGCCTTCATTAAGAATCTTTTTCAGCACATTTGTTTAAAGACCTATCTTTCCCTAGCTGTAAGGATTTTGAGAGCAATGACCTCACTCAAAGACTTGTGAGTAATGGCTCAATGTCAAAGTAGAGACCAGTGACGAGTGGTATTCCTCAGCACTGTTTAACATCTTTGCAGCAACAAGGACGATAGGATCGAGCGTGTCTTCAGCAAGTTTGCTGATGACACCAAGACGCGTGGAGTGATTGACACACTGAAGGGAAGAGATGTCATCCAGAGGGACCTTGACACACTTGAGAGGTGGCCCCTTGTGAACCTCAGGAATTTCAAGGCCAAGTGCAAGCTCCTGCAACTGGGTCAAGGCAATCCCAAGCCCAAATACAGGCTGGGTGGAGAGCTGATTGAGAGTAACCTGAGGAGAAGGACTTGGGGATGTGGGTTGAACAAGAAGCTCAACATGAGCCGGCAGCGTGAGCTTGCAGCCCAGAAAGCCAGCCGTATCCTGGGCTGCATCATGGATGGAGCTTTGAGCAACCTGGTCTAGTGGAAGGCATCTTGCCCATGGCAGACAGGTTGGAACCAGAATATCTTTAAGGTCTCTTCCAACCCAAACCATTCTATGATTCTCTAATCTTCTGGGTGTACTCATAGGGAGAATCAGGATAGATACCAAAAGTTAAACCTTTATTAGCTCATATGCCAGTTTTTATTTTCAAACTTCTCCTCTGGAAATTGAAAGTCATGCCATCTTCTCACAGTTATAGTTAAAAAATTATTTTTCCTTTCAGTCAGAAATTCCAAAAGGAAAATTACAAAGCTGGCCCAAAGAGTCATAAGGAACCTATTTTATATACAGCTCTCTTTCTGAGAATGCTGCAGATTTAGGGTAATTATTTCTTCTTGCAGTTTTGTGGGTTAAAAAAAACAATTACAGTAGTTCGTTTGCCTTATGGCCTGACATTGAGGTCTTTGCATATTTGATTTTAACTAAAGTTTGTTCTGAGAAAAGGCTGAAGGATTAAGAGTTTAACATTGTTTAATCTCTTCAAATTACTTTAACAGGAGACTCTGTGGTTCACAGACATAGTTTGGGGTTTTTTTTGTTGGTTTTGTGGTTTAAGCCTGGGGCTTAAAGCTGGAGCTGGGAGCCCAAATCCTGATCTTGTATTGCCACTTACTTCCTGGGTGGTCTTGCAGAAAACCATCTTGAATTTCTTGTTCTGACAAATGGGTAGTGATGCTCCCCTCCTCTCGCAGACCTTCCCAAGCCACGGGGCACTGAGCAGAGCAGCTAGCATTGGTACCTGCTGGGAACCGCCTGTGGGACTAAGGGGACTCGGGCTCTCGTAAATTGGCTGGGGCTGGAGTCACTATGCAATGACTCAAATGCACAGCGTGGGTTAATTGGGAGGGTAGAGCTGGCACCTCCAGCTCAGGAGGTGTTTGTTGCCAGATAGCAATGGGTTGGAGGATGAAGACGAAGACGCTCTCCAAAGAGATGACAGGGTGGCTTGTATGTCTTTGGTGAGCCAGACCGCTACAGAGTGGGCTGAAGGTATGGTAGATCAGAGCCTTGCAAAGCACTTTAGCTGGCAAAGACCTCAGGATGATCATCAACGGGTGCTAACAGCAGGATTAATTTCACCTAATTTTAGCTACCTAAAAACATCCTAGCAGGTCATTTAGGACACACTATATGAGTACTACATACCCTAAGGGCTATTTTCTGATCTTTTTTTTTTTTTTTTTTTAGCTCTGTGTCCAGAAAAGACATCATGACTCTTGCCCTTACACCCAACCCAGTGGATAATCACAATCAGTCACAATGGTGATGTCCCCTGCCCGTGCTGACCCCTGAGCCATGCCCAAGGTCTGTCTGGGAGATGCCAGCAATGCAGACCAGAGCTGCACCACTATGGTTGACTGAATGTAGCTCCCAGGAACATTTCCTGGAACAGCTTGATTATGAACATGCCCATTGCCTCAACATCTGCTTAGTTGAGGATGACTGATCTTAGAAGAGGTATTTAAGAAGCCGTTTGCATAATGTCTTCCTCCTCCCTGGAAGAATTAGCAAAGACCTCAGTGTAGGGACACGCTGAGTTTTGTGTCACCCAAAGCCGCCTATCTGGGTCCCGCCTGGAGAAATGGCCTCACCCTGGTGCAATTCCAGCAAAAAGGGTGCTTTCTCCTCTCTTAGGAAAGCTCTAGTGGGCTGTGGAGAAGCTTAATGTGGAGATGGTCCCTGTTATTGGGGAGAAGAAGAGAACAGGCAGGTAGGACTAAACTTGACCTTAAATGGATAAATGGAGGTAGAAATGGGGGTAGATAGTAGGCCAGGCTGGATGGGGCTCTGAGCAACCTGGTCTGGTGGAAGGTGTCCCTGCCCATGGCAGCAGGGTTGGAACTGGATGGCCTTTAACTTTGACACTGGGCAATGTCTGCACTTTGCTAGTTGTGGTGCTACTGAAATGATGTTCACTGCTGACTAGCTTCTACTGTTTTCAAGGTACAAAACCCCCTCTGAGTACAGTGTACCCTGCTTGGGTAGACCCTGAGGGTGACTTGCAGGTTGTTTGTAGCCATCTCACGTTATGGAAGATGCTGTCCCTGGCAATGACCACACTGTCCCTGGAGAATGCTGGGACTGGAACTTCAGGAGCCAGGAGGCTGGGGCAACCTGAGAGAGCCTAGCAAGCTGATCATGATTCCTTCTTTTCACCCTTGGCTCCCCAAGCATTTTATATCCCTCAAGCCCTTCCTCCTCTAAGATAATTAAGGGCATAGGAGAAATTAAGTGAATTCTGTTGGGGCTGTTGCATTTCTCATCATCAGTTATAGAATCATAGAATCGTAAGGGTTGGAAAGGACCTTAAGATCATCTAGTTCCAACCCCCCTGCCATGGGCAGGGACACCTTGCCCTAAACCACGTGGCTCAAGGCTCTGTCCAACCTGGCCTTGAACACCGCCAGGGATACTTACTTACTCCCCATCTTACTACGCATGTGTAATTAAAGCAGGTTTGTCTGCTATAAGATGAAATGCCTTGTTCTTCAAGACCAGCTTCGGTTATGGTGGTGGTTGGCCTGAGCTCTTGGTGTCTTTCACGGAAACTCCTCAGAACCTTAGCTAAAATGCTGGAATCCCTATGGATACAGGGGGATATGAACCTCCCTCCCTGGTCACCCCCATGAAGTTCCTGTTGTACAGGGCTGCCACTCAGTAACAGGTCACACCGGGCCACTGACCGACCTTCCCTGCAATCCCTACCCAGCTGGCATTAAATAACGGCCTGTGCCATTTTTAAATGCTGCCATCACAGTCACTGTGGCAACCTTAAAACAGCTCCCGGTGCCAAGCCCTATAGCTGAAACAGCCACACTGAGCCCTGGGGACAGATTTAGTAGAGGAATAAAGCAAAGCGGTACCAAAGGGCACAAGGACAGCACAAGGCCTCTCCTTCCTCTGCAAGAGAGAGATGAGCCTCATGAGATCCCCAGCAACTCTGTGCAAGAGCCCCACATTGTAGGAAAAGGGAAAGGAGGGGGATGGGAAGCTCTCTGCCTCCTCTACCTGCGTGTAGCTTGAGAACAAGAGGCAGATCTGGCAGGGAACAAGGAAATGTGCTGGCTGCCACCAAACAGTTGATATTGACAGTGCTCTGGGGAGCCAAAATGTTGGGTCACCAGCTCCAAACACAGAGAGGGACTTTGTCTGGATGAAGGCTTGATGCTGGTTTTAGAATTGCACTTGCAAACTCCTCAACCAGACCCTACCATCTGGAAGGGCATCAAGCGTTGATGTACACCCTGCAAGTGACAGTAATCCATCCAAGAGCTGTGATTACCTGCTCCACACCTTCTTGCCTTTTAGGACTACTTTCTTGCTGGATTTACAAGACTCCAAATAGGCAGTGCTTTATCAAACTTGGGCTTGGATCAGTGCCACTCTTCCATTTTAACCTGCTGTCTCAGGTTCAAGGATACAATTATCACAGTGTAAAGAGTTATGAAGTGCTAACTGAGCCGTGGTTACTATCTTTTTTAGTGCTAGGTGTTCCTCACAAATACAAGGTAATATATTCATCTTTTTTTTTTTCTCATTAAGCTACAGTTGCCCATGTTTTATGTCTTTAAGGCCCATATAAGCCCAAACATGAAGATCAAGTTTAAGGCTCATATGAAAGGGAATCTCTCAGCATACAGTGTAGTCACTGGTGCCTATAGAAATAAAAGTTGTAATGATGACATTGATACCAAATCCCAAATCTGTGCTAAAACCAGGATCACCCAAGAGCCCCATAAGTCAGCAGTTTGGAAGAAAAAAAAGGTAGTAAACTCACTTCTTCTAAGTGGGTTTTTATAACTTGAAAGTTCAGGTTCAGCAGCAGTGCATGCCTCTCCCAAAGATACTGTCGGGTTAGGCCAGGTCTGAATTTGTTCCTGCAGTTGGCTTTTGTGACCACACTCTGATAAATATGAGATGAGCAACAATTGCAGGGAATATTGTGGTTGCCTCTGCCAGTGCCCTGGGGCTTTACTACAAGGTGGTTATTGATCCCAGTAGATAACAGCCTTACGAACACACTTTAAAAACCAATAGTATCTCCCACAGTTGATGAGGCTGTAAATTTATGGTGATTATTTTCATAACTTTGGAGTTGGCTCTAGTTTATTGTCTTTTTTTTTTTTTTTAAGGAGAGAAATAATCGTGTTCTTATGTTTTATTGACGGGGTGAATTCCAGCGCTTATTTAAATGAAACACATCCTTAAAGTCTTTGCTGAATCAAAGCTTACAGCTCTTTCAATACGTCATGCTTTATTTTGCCTTTTTTTTTTTTCATTCACCTTTTAGTTACAAGATCCTCAGGGCAGAGATTGCTTGATACGAGTTTCAGCTGTGAGGCTGGGGGTGTTGTGATGTCAACAGAATACAGCCTCATGATAAGGCACAGCTCTATGTGATATGATAGGTGCTGCCCATGTTTGATGCATTTGATCCTGAACCATGCAAAACAAGAAGAACATCGCATTCCTTTACCTTCTATTCATGTATTTCACCACAAGGGTTGTTAGGTGGCCACTCGGCAGTGGGCGTGAAAGATTAACATTACGATAGCAGAGCCAAACCCTGACTGGAGATAATTATGTAGAAGGTATCTCATCCTCCCTGGGGTCACTCTTCTACCAAGTGCTTTTACTCTACATGCCAGTTCGGGGGGGAGATAAACTCGCTTGAACATGCCTCCCTAGTTGCCGAACTGTTAATGTTGAATAGAGCTGGCTGCTCATTTCCTCTTCTACCTGTTATCTTCTGTGCTTTTGACAATGAGCAGAAATATATGCTTCATGCTTCTAAACCAGAGTTAGGATGTTCCTGTTGACTCATAACCTGAAAGCACCAGGGCAAAGAGAAGCTCAGCCATTAAAGCATGGTTTGGAAAGCAAAGACGCCACATCCAGTCTCTGCTGTCTTCAGTATTTGTCGGTTGATTAGGAGACCAAGGGAGTAATGATAAAGTCTAATGGCCTCTTCTTTGGGCTTGCCCCCATTACACAGTCCATAGAGGGAACTAAAGCACATATTCAGATCCCTCCAGTAAAGGGGTGATATTCATCTCGATATTTTCACAGTAGTTATCTACAGCTATGCCCCAGGCTCCTTTTAGAGCCAGTGGTGAGAAAATGACAGTGCCCAAGAGGGATTTGTCTGACCTATTTTAAACATCAGTTTTAGGATGAAATTAATCATATTCCAGCAGTTCCTATTGCCCTCCTCTGTTATAAGCAGTCTTTAACATCCCAGAGGCAGAAACCCACCAGCAGTGCCTGCTTCGGTTGTTGTGGCCCCCTCTCTCAGATGTAGGCTGTGTTCATGTGTAGGTTTCTGGCGTGTGAGGTGCAACAGGTGATGAGATTAGGCTGGGCAAAAGTAAGAATATTTCCACCACTGTTTCTGAAACACAAGGAAGGCAGCTGAGATCATCTGTTCCTCCTAGGATTTTTGGCTTTGTCTTTTAGCTGCTTTGCTTATTAATTGACCAAGTAGAGCATCAGAAGACATCTTGGGTTGGGTGGCTTTACTATCCCAGCTGGCGAGCTGGCCAGAGCAAAGCAGAAAACAGGTCCTTCTCCTGCAGAGGACCCCCCTAAGACTGCCTAAAGCTGCATGAACCAACTGTTCTGTATTAAGATGATTTGACACAGTTTGTTCTGTTGCGTATCTTACAGAGAAGAGCAGCCTTCCTCCAGAGTCTAGGCTGAAAAACATCTGCGTTTTCTAGAAGTGGGCAATAAAAATAAACATGGAAGTAGAAAAACAATCTTTTCTTTTTTCAATATCCGATGAAAGACATATTGGTGAACTCACCCAAACCTTGACATGCTCCAGTCACCAGAGGTGAAAGTGGGAGTGTAGAAACTGTGGTGTGAAATTGTAGGACCCTGTTTGTTCTGCAGCCTGCGCCTGCAAAGTGTCTTGACGTATATCTGAAGTGCCGATTTGGCATAGGCTCCTAGGAAAGCACATTTCAGTTACTGCATTTCATTCATTTTTATGCCTTTCTAATGCAGATGCAGCTGAACTATACCATTGATTCATGTACACACCTCTTTTCCATATAGATGATGACTGCATCAAAGAAGCCAGCGCTCTGAAATAGCACACAGTGAAATACCACAGCAATTCTCATTTAAAGTCTATAGTGGGAGAGCAATTTCCAAAAATGAAGGGCAAAGTTCCTAATCCATAGCAGCTTTTTGCCAGAGAGATGTGGGAGAGAAGAAACAGGATACATCCTGTATGAATCATCACTGTAACCACCCTGGATGTATTAACTGAAATTATGAGGAACACCAAAAATGATTAAAACTTCAAAATGTCTGGTGGAAGGTGTTGCCTCAAGGACTGACTGTTGTGAGATAGTGCCACAGTCTTCCTGTTTATTTTGAAGAATTGAGGGCTAAAATGGTCAAGCTTTCAAGGCCAAATAATCAATTTCAAAAAATTATGCTACAGACACCATCGCCACCCATCACAGAGAGGGGTAAAGACATCCCCAGAGCGTTGGAACCTTGTCCGTCCCAAAATAGAGTGACTACAACAACCCCTCTTCCTTTACACTCACCCAGCTCATCGGTATTTGCATGACTGCTGCCTTTTCACCCTATGTTAGAGACCCCACATCTACCCGTCGTTACTGTTACCACCAATCTCTGTAGATTTGCCCTCACCAAGGTGTTGAACTACATCCTTTGTATGACAGGGAGAACGTCCAGGTTTGGGGCCCAAGTGATCTACGTAGCTGGTGCCCTTGACCTGTCACAAAAACAATCCCTGGGATCCCAGTAGCTGGGAATCCTGCAGGCTGGCAGAGTGTGAGGGACCCATGCTTTTGCAGTGTGATTCAGTGTGAAGGAGTGGGACTTTACTTGTCCTTCAATGTATATCAATTGCAGTGTCCTTGTTCTGTATTTTACAAGCTTATTACAATCAGATTCAGCTCAGTTGTGTCCTGGCTACCATGGACCCCAAATCAAAATACCTGCTCTACCCACAGGCCAGTCCTGCTTCTGTGGGGCTGTCCTTGGCAGCTGGCTCCAGCAGGCTCCTGGAGGAAAGCAATCTCCTAAGCTGCTGCTTTCCTTTGCTGATTATCTGTGAATATCTGCTGCAGATCCCCTCTTCCTCCAGTTCTCTGCTCAGGCTCCTGATTTCCCTGTCTTTGGACATTTTCACTGTCCATAGACTTGAGTGCTCCTCTTGCAGTGGTTCAGCCCCATGAGATCCCTTTGCAGTTATGGTGTGCAGTCATTGTGCTGCCCTCCATTTATTGTGTCCTAGCCTGGGTTTCTGCCCACTCTCAGGCTTGTCCATGAGGGACAGATTTGAGATTCACAGTTCTCAATGGAGAAAGCATCACCACGGTGCCCCTGGGTCAGAAATCCTGGGGAATGAGAGCCCAGAACATCTCTTCAGTGCAGGAAACTGCCCTGGAACCAGATGGAAGAAAAGCTGGGTTAGGTAACACATCAAGGGCTCACTGTGAAGTTGAGGTGTAAGCATGTGTATGTAGCCCTCACCTCTGTGCCCACATAACAGCTGAGTCTTTTCCCACACCGTTTTTTTGCCAGCAGTCCTCAGTGATGGAGAAGTGACAGAAGCAGAGATGAAAATGTGCCTCCCAGAAGGGTCTGTTTCTTCTTGGGCAGCCATCATTATCTGGATATAACAAGATGTTTCCTCTGCATTTTAGAGAGGCTGAGAGAGGCTCAGGCAGGGAAGCTCAAAACTGAATTACCAGCCAGGTCATTTCCACTTCACGCTGTCAGAGCTCAAGCAGAGGGAGGAGAAGGACTCTTTGTTAGTTTTTCCTTCCCAGCTCAGCAGGCACACTGACACTATAATAGCCTGGAAAACATGTCAGATGCTGGTCGCTCTATCTGGGAGTGAAACAGCCTAAATCGTAACACAAATTTAAGGCTAAAGACCTCCTCTCAACTTGGTGGTTTCTGTATAAACCAGCATGGGGTTGCAAAGTCTGGGAGTGTGGGCATGAATTTACCAGGGAGAAGGAATGAGAGTGAGGATATCCTAGAAACAAAGACTGGAAAGGACATTGAGAAACCAGGTACTTTCTCCACCATCTACATGTTTTGCTTCTGGGCTCTGCTCTGTTGCAGGCCCTCCCACATTCAGGGGTGTTCATCTGGGAAGGCTGGTTACCCACTCCTCGCTATTTTTAAAGATGAATGTTAATATGTTTAATTGCCAGTACTGTAGGAAGGGAGCCAGGTCTAAAAAATATCTACTAAGAAACTGCCAAGAAACACTGTTAAACAGGATCTAGGAAAAAAGCCAGGCACAAAAATTTATGATCTTTATCTCTGCAATAGTAACTTCACAGTGGTCAACTGAGGAGCAGAACAAAGGTCATCGGTTTTGTGTCATCTGGAGCTTGTGAAATCCTTTGTTTCCTTTAGTAGGATCTTGCTGGGCAGCTCTCACACGGAAGACCCTATAGATGAATGCAAAAACCTGGCAGTCCAGACGGACCCACTTGCCCTCATTCTTTGCTCAAGACCAAAGAACTGCAATTCTAAATCAGAAACCTCCCTAGCCCTGGTCGAAGCCCAACCCAGATCATTATCCAGGGAAGAAGCATGTTTCATCTCATTTATGAAATGAGTTATCCATAGGAATGGTCCAGTAAACTTTTGTGTTACTAAACCCACTTTGATTTACATCAACAGACGTGACAGGCTATCTAAGAATTTTGTTTGCACAAATCCAAGAACCAACCTCATCTTAGGTTTCCTTCCTTCCAGCAGGACTGGGACAAAAAAGGGACCCATGAAACCTCTGAAAATAAATTAAAGGAAAAGAGGATCTTTTTTTAATTATTATTTCCTGGTAGAAACAATTCTAGGCAAAATATACACAGTTTGCTTCTTGACACTGCTGCCAAGATTCCCAGCTTTATAGCAAGGATCAGATTTCAGAATATTTCCAAACCAGCCCCCACAAAATTAATTGACTATCCAAGAATCTTGGCTTTGGATGTCATTTATTTTTAAGGTAAATTTCTTGTCCCAGTGACTGCAGAGAAAACCCTTGAAAACATGATCTCTAAGAGTCTTAATGACTCAGAGGGTGGTATTCAGTTGCCTACGCGCAGGAGCCTGGTGCCATCTGAGATGCCCTTGTATATCTGAGACATCCCACAGTGTTGGCAAAGTGACATGGAGCTGAGGGAAGATGAGCGCTCCTCAGAAGCAAGAACTGGAGTCTGGGGCTCGATACCCTATAGCATTTAACTTGGCCCTAGGAAACCATGTTTAGACAGCTGAATCAAGCTCTAATTCATACATATAAAATATATATAATCAAATCAATCAGTCACTCAATCAATCACAGGAGATATTTCCAAATCTTCAGATTTCATGTAAGTTCTGGAGTCAATTTAAGCAGTATTTCAACTCTCAAGACCATGTTAGAAACACACTGTTCACTTCACTGACACTTCCAACCATACTGAAGCATTCATCTGGCTCAGGCTCTCTGCTCCCCACCCTTTCTGCTGAAGTCCTCTTCTCCGTCCTCTGTTCCTTCTGCAGCACTACCACAGCCATTGGAGGTGTAGTTCCTTGCCTGATCGCCAGGCTGAAAGAGAAACAGCAGAGGTTTGGGGTTTTTTCCAAAGGGAAGGTATGCAAAAGGCAGGAAGCAAAGACTTTCCATGGGGTGAAGGGGAAAGAGCTGTGACATGGTTTATGGAGCCCTGAGGGGTAATAGAAGAGGCTGGCACATGAACCATGAGGAGCTCTGGGGCAGCATTACCTCAGAAAGTCAGCACCTTCATGGAAAAGCAGGATATTTTTAGTTTACCCAGTGTATTTAAATCATCATGGCGTACATTAAAATTATAGTAATTATCCCACCTTCTCATGTGGGATTCTGGGCGGTGATGGATTGGTGGATCGTGTGCTGGTGGAGTCATCTTCAGCGAGGTCCTTCTGCAAAACAGAATTATTTTGTTTCTTCATTTTACAGCTGCAGCATTCCTGGCTCATTAATACTTGACAGTTGAATACTGGGATCTGTTCACATCACACCCTTCTATCCCCAGCAGCTGCCTCTCACAGCACCCCAGAGCTGAGACAACCACTGTGACACAAACTCCTTCAAACCTAAAATGCATTTACACACTCCTGGAGTTGTGAGCTTACACATGCAGGTGAGGCTGATGTTCTTCATGGCAATATTTAACCTCGGATTCGTTTATGCTTTCCCCTGCACAGCCGCATTGTGGGGCAATGCAGAGAAACCCTGCGTCTCCCAGCTCCTGCTCTCATCTTGCCGCCCAGTGCAGGCATGAGAAGGGGATTTATTTCACTGCAGCAGCACCGCTGAAAAAGAGCTGTTAAAAAATGCAACTTTTTACACACACAAAAAAGGCACATTCTTTTTCAGATCAGAAACTTCGTGTTTCTGATTGCAAATAAAAAAAAGCGAGGGGGGAGGCTGAATGAAACAATCTTTTTTCCTGACAAAGAAACCATTTCTCATATAAATTAAGTCATCACCAAATTCTGGGTTATCTCTGTCTTTAGCCTCACTTTTGAAAGATGGTGCTTCTGATCTCAAGATAAGGTCTCTTCCCCTCTGTTTCTTGTCATCAAAATACCTCTGAACATCTGAAAAAGTGATTTCTGCTTCTTGATGCATCAACAAGATCCATCAACATGGAGAAGTCCTCAGAATCTCTGACAGTGGAGTGACATGTTTCTGTCAAACCTTGAACTGTCCCCCCAACCCAGAGTGACCTTGGAAGTACCCTCAGCTCCGTGTCATCTTGGAGGTCCCAAACAACTACGGTAACAGGCACCCCGAAGCCCTGTGGGTGTGGAAGCCCAGGCAAGCCAAATTCTTGCAAGGAAAAATGAACAGGGATCCTTTGATGGAAGTAAGTGATTCCTATCCTGGCTGCCCACACTTGGAGCATCATAGCAAACTGCTGGGAGGGGATCTGGGCTATCGCCTTGTCCCAAGACAGGCTCCATGTGCAGACAGGCTGCAAACACTGCCCCCTCCTCTCCTCCAGCTCAGATGGAGAAGTACCCATCACCCTCCTCTGCATGCAGGAAACTTTGCCAGGATCTAGCCATTCCCTTGCCTCACACCCATGTTCTCTGGCCTTTTCCCAGCTCTTCCAGCAGCATGTTCCTGATTATTTACTCTGTTTAAATGCTGCAGAAAAATGCTGCTTTTCCTGAATACGAAGTATGGAAGGGGGGTGGGGGGTGGGGGAAAGCACATTCTCTTCCTGGGCCGTGTTTGTTCTCTGGTTTGAAGTTCACTGTTACCACTGAAAGCTTTTTTGATCCTTGGAGATATTTGATCCAAGTGACCTCTGATGTTTGGGACACTGATACAGACCCACACTGAGTTTGTTCTTGCACAGATCTTATATATCTATCTGTCCATCTATCCATCCATAAAACTATCTTCCTCTTTCTCTCGCTCATTCCAGTGCTATCTGATCAGTTCTTGGCATTCCTTATGCTTTTTTCATTGAATTAATATCTTTCCCCTGAGGATGTTTTCTTCCTCTCATGGATTTTCTCTTTTTACACCCTGTCATTTCCTTCTCCATTTTGCCTTCTCCAGACCCTCTCCCCTTCTCTCCGTGCTGCCAATTTACAGTTGCGTTATGTATTCAGCATAACATATATATATATATTTAAATGGGATGATTTCCACTAACATAAACAGTCTGGCCTATTAATTTCAATAGTGTAGCTGACAGCTCAGGCCTGGAGTCTCATTGCCTGGTGACACACGAGTACAGCTGCTTGAACTTGACGGGTAACTGTTTCCAGCGCCTAGCTGCACATCTGCAGGAGGAAGGAAATACTTTCTGTAATGCTGGAAAAAATAAAGCTGCCTAGATTTCCCTCCCCCCCACCCCCAGATGATGATATTCATCATTCAAATGTTTCAGCTGAGTGGGTGTTTAATTCAGAGTTTGCAGGGGGACATTTATGGTGTGTTACTAGCTTTGCTGCTGATCCTTTGTTCCAACTGCTGCAGTGTTGCCTTTACCAAGGTTTTCCCTAAACCACTCAGAGCACTGCCATATATCCAGCAGCACTGGGTACTGTGATGTCTTCAGAACCAGTTGCTGAATTGAAACTGAGAGTGATGTGTCTCCTCCGTGAGGTTGCTATATTGATAAGTTATAGCAGAGTGGAATGAGCAGCAGGAATGAGCAGGCTTTCTTTTGAGCCGGATCTAACATGACCTGGAACAGCCCGTGCCGAGAATGGGCCAAGTCCTGACCTGAGACACCAGCTTTGCTGATGGCACCCAGAAGACAAAGTTCGCAAAGCTTCAGGAACTGACTCAAACTTTTCAGGGTTGCGCTTCAGTTGTTCCAGGAAAATGTGTGGTTAAGACCATAAACTCCTCCAGCTTTACTTCCTCAAAGTAACTCAGGTGTTCTCACCCACCTCATCATTAGCTACCCAGAAAGACTGAGATACCTGTGGGAAACATTTTGAGCTGCAGTCTGTTGGCAGGCTATGCTCCCATATGTCACCCTGCGTATGATCTTCGCTTGGCGGCTGGACATAAGGAGGAAACGAGCCCTGAATGCCACTTGTGGGATGCAGCCATGGGAGTTAAATCTAAAGGAGTGTAGAAGGAAAGGAAGTGTCATGGAAGCAGGACTGTTGTTTTCAGTAGGACAGCAAGAGAAACCAACTCTGCTGGACTACATGCTACTGTCCTCCTGAGTATAACCCACAATTTTCAATCTCTAATGTTGTTTTTTTCTGTTTCTGAGCAAATATCAGGTGCTGGGAATATCGACCCATTGCTACTTACAGAATTCTTGCCACAGCATGCACCAGCTTTGCCTGGAAATGGAGAATGAGTACAGGCCTAAACATGTCAAAAAGTGTCAAAAAGTGTATTAACTCCTAGCAACTCCAGGTGAGATACTGAGAGCTTTGGGGTGGTTTTGGAGTGAAATCAGCTACTTTAACATAGAGGAAAAGGAAATAGCTCCCACTGAAGTCTAAGCCATGGGGCTGGACTTCAGGTGGTGCCTAGAGCACTAGTAAGGAAATCTATAGAGAAAAGTCTCCCAGTCTGCTGGACTGCCAACATCTCCCTAGCAAAGGTCTTGGAAAGCACAATTTTATAGTTTAAAGGTGCTAAAGGAGAGCAGGCTCACTCACAGACCTTATTTCTGACCACAGGCTGAAGAAGTGTTAAGGATATGAGCAATTGTTGAAGTTGGCCCTGCTTTGAGCAGGGGGGTGGAGTGGATTATCTCCAGAGGTCCCTTCCAACTGACTTTTTTCTGTGATTCTGTGGTTCTGTGATATCATTTGCTGTATCTAGGTGGAAGGTGAATTCTGGAGCTGATGAAATGCAGTATGCTACAAAGTTTTGATCTTTAGGTCAGAGATCTTGTGAGATACCTCATCAATTCACTATCATGCCAGGCTCTGGTCCTGTTTCCTTGAAGGGCCTGATGAAGGTGGGAATCCATACAGATCAGGTTTGGCAGTACCATGTACCATAGACACTTAGGGCTTTTTTTCCTAAAGAGAGACAAATTTGGTCTGGATTAAAAAAATAAGACCTTCTTTCTGAAGTGTGTTGAAAAGGCAGCAGCTAGCAACATCATTCTGTAACTGATTAACCAAAGTCAAAGAACCATTCAACTGATCCAGAGTACATATTTGCATTCAAGAATATGGTCATTTATTGCACCTTGTGACCTACTGAAACATAAGGCTTTTCCCTTTCCTGTATTTCACTGAATTTCCTTTCAACAAATTAGGTGTCTCCAGGCCCAGAACTTTGTCCTGATGAGCCTGGATTTTCCAGAGGAAACGCCTACCTATTTTGTGGTTTTGATTGTGTGGCTTTTCTAGAGCAGCAACTATCTTGGTCCAGGTGGTAAATCAGAGGTGAGAGGGAAGGGACATTGTTTTCCTTAATATAGTTAAGAAGACCTTAGGATTTATGAACATTGATATTAAGACACCCTGGGATGTGATGGGCAGTTTTACACAAACACCAATGCTGAGCCAAACGCTGCATTAACAGCTTTAAGGGTGTATGTCCAAGCATCCCTTCCTTCTTGATTTGGATCGGAGTAGGATTTTAGATGTTTCTTGTATGTGATCATGTGTCACAATTGGTTTGGGGATGAACTGACGCAACACCAGCTTTTAGTGGCATTGAACTGAGCCCACATTGGGAACTCTGTTGACTAATCTAGCTGGAGATTACAGGAGGTAGCTGAATCCCAGATCTAGTCCCAGGAGGAGGAGACCAAGCAATGTTACAAAAGCCTGCTCAGCCATGTTTTCTGGTTGCATATCTATTCCCACAACCTTTAAAATCATCTTTAAAGATCTTGCTTTTTCTGGATGGCTTCTTGCACAAATGTAGCAGCACCTGGATGCGCTGACATATAATGCCCTTATATTTGCAGTCCTCAGGAGTCCACTTCTGAGCCACTGTGATTTTGGAGCTAACTGATAACAAGCAGGAGCCTGTCCTCTCCTCTGAGCCTCTTATTTGCCTCCCACAAGTGCTGCCAGTCTATCTCCCTGCTGCAGTGCTTCTCCCAGAAGACAGGATGATGCTTATCTGATTGTCTAAAATAGTTCAGACAAGATCAGATGACTCATGCTGCAGAAATGACCCATTGTCTCCATAAAGGGACCCTTCCATGATCAGTCCTTTAGGAGACATCCATGATGTGGCTATCTAAAAGCTTGTGAGATGAACCTTAGTCCAAGAAATAGAGAGACTACTTCCAGCACCTAGGAGACGAGAACTGCCACATTCTTTCCCATCCTCACTTTCAACTAATTTGAGCTAGTTTGCTTTGTGCAGAGTAATAAAATAAATGTATACCTGCTCCCTTGCCTGTCTCTGACTTTCAACAGAGACCTGAAAGACACAGCAGGAAAGAATTTGGGCTGCCTTAAAGCATGGATCACATGGTAAATTATTTATTTGCCTGTTTATATCCTGTAATAAAAAAATACACAAACAAAACCTTCCTCCTTCCCCTCTTAAAACTCTTAATTTATGTGCGTAGTTTATACAATCCCCAGTTCGGTTTGTTTAGACCATACACAGTGCCTGAACAATTCACAAGCACTTGGACAGCCTCAGTGGCACAGACAAGTAGGGGTCCCCTGTTATTGCAGAGAGGGAACTGAGGCATGCTTGGACTCAACCACTTGCCAAGGTCACAGTCAGAACAGGATTTCAGGTTCAGAGGAGAAAACTTGGGAAGATCTTCAGAGGATTTGAACTTTGAAAGACCAAAGTCCAGGGGCTGTGTCCTGCCTTGCATGTTGTTTGTTTCTCCATCTCATATATCCTCCTTTTGTCCAGACAGAGAGTTCCTTGGGTCAGGAGAAGTTTCTCCTTACAAACTTGCACCCAGCACAGGATAATGGGCTCTTTCTCTTAAGTAATAGTCACCTTTACATCTCCCTTCCTAACCTAAATGTTGTATCTGAGGGGAAGAAAATGTACCCATAGGTTTCCTGCACTTTGGCACTGATTGTGAACTGAGACCCCCCAGGATGCAACCAGTGAGTGATAGATTTTATCACGATATGTAGGATGAGCCAGACAGAGAAGATATTGAAAATGGGAATTGCCCATGAGTATCCCAGGGTGAAATTTGTCCCAGAATTAATACAACTTGTAGAGGCTGCCTTGATCTGGAAAACAAGACTGGAAGTTTTACTAGCCTTCCTTGTCCTGCTGGCCAGCTGGCAGATCAGCCGGTATCAGATGTGTCAGTGCCATGAACAAATGTTGCAGCATAACTTTTCTCTTAATCACCTAATATGAGCTATCAGGATATCCAGCTGAGACTGGAAGCTGAGCTTCACATGAGGAAGGACTGGAATCAGCTTTCCAAGCTGAAAGGAGGACAAACCAGTGTTCTGGTGAGAGATGATATTAAAAAGCAGATCCAAGGGGAGAGTCAGTCTGTTGATAGTCAATCTACTCATCGTGCTCTGAATGCTTTCCAGAGCACCTGACAGTATGTGATGTGTTTGCCCTCACAACTCACTATGGGGGTGTCACAGGCAAGGAGCCAAGGCACGGTGACTGTCTTCCTCAGGTCTGCCATCATCCATATTTCCCCAGCTCAAACTTGACCTTTTCTTCCCTTTAAGTTAGCTATCTCTGTAGACCTGCAGAGTGATGGGGAGACAACAAACCTCATGGCTCTACCAAGAAGAGATGGTAGGAGTGCTTTCTTTTGTCCCTGGTTGCTGGTACCTGAAATGCCACATCCACTAGAGACACGCAACTCCTGATGAAATCTGAAGGAGAATTGACCTGAAGGTTGAATGTGCTGAGCCTTATTTATTCTGTTTAACTGTACTTCTTCCTGAGTAAAAAGAACTTTCTGATGATTTTCAGCAATGCATTTCTTCTGCTTCCCATTTTCTTCATCTCAATTGTATATTGACTTTAGTCACTATAGATACAAGAAAATGAGTAACACCGTGATATATCCATACTGCTGCTCTACAACATTTCCAAGCAAGTTTCTGGAGAAATTGGGAAGGATTCCTCAGGCTTGTTTCAAAACCTTACTGAATATGGAAAATACTTGCACATTCCAGTAAGACCAGGAAGCAAACAGTGTAGCCTAATTTATATCTGATCTTCTGGTGTTGTGTTTTTGATAAACTGGCTAGCTCAACAGATCTAAGTGCTCAGAAAACCTCAAAAAGATGAGCTCTGATTGACTGGGAGCTGAGGGCTTCAGTCTTCCACCAAGACCATCCCTGGAGTAAGTAACTTATTTCAATGAATGTTTATGAAGTTCAATCTCAAATTTAGGAGTCACCTTAGTGGAGACCAAAGCTCAAAGCTACCCAAAAATCTTCAGTCAGTACCTGGCTCCACACAGCAAGATTATGCAGCTGATCTTTCCAATTATTTGAGCTGTTTGTGTACTTGCTCTGCATTGATGTCTAGCACAGTGGGGTTCAGCTCCTAGATATCGAGTCCTTCAAATGTATGTTAACATTAGAAGTCATAGTAGTATTAATGTCTGCTGTTAAAATTTTGCCAAGACACGAAACCAAGCATGACAACGAATTCAGGTCTGACATGATTGTCTGAAATTTTCTCCAAGGCCACCACAACCCTGCCAGACATTGCCACTTCTGTGTTTTGTTCCACATGTCATTCCAGGAGGGAGATGTTAGTGGACAGACTAAAAGGAAAGCATAAGAAAACAGTGTGGCTACCTGCAGGAGCAGAGTGCACGTTTGCCATGGGACAATACATCTATTGCAAAACACAATCGTAAGTCTGAGAGGAGCAACCAAGAGCTGGGCAATGCTTTTTTTCTGAGCAGTATGGTGGCTTTGCCTAAGTCCTCGCTGGTGGTGACCTGGGCTGGAATTCAGCCTGTGGACTCACAGGCTCACAAGGGGACAATTTGGTTGACTAAATATAGATGGCTTATGCCATGTGAGATGACCCAGAGTAACCAAGTCATCCACATGCACCTGGCAGACATTAGACCCAGATGACACTGGGTTTACAGGTGACCCATGCCTTCCTGGTTCTGTAGCAAGACACCAAGTGTGACATGACATCAAAAATTCCATCATCTTTTCTGTTAGGCAACTGAATCACACTTTAATGGCTGCTCATCTGCATCACACCTAACCACTGCAAACTATCAACATCTCTGTTGACTGTCATAGCTGCTGAGACACCCTGCTCATGTGGATAGACCCACATGCAAGGACCTAAATTCAGGTATTTTATTTGATCACTGCATTGCAATCATGGGGTTCCATGTGTAGTTATTTCTCAATCTGCAGAGGGGATGGCTGGGCCCAGGGAGGTGTGGGGCTTGTTATTAGTATTATGCATGCGAATCTCTGCTGAGAAGACTGGGGTCCTCTGGCACAAAGTAGGCCTTGGCAGTCTCCAGTTACAGGGAACATTTTCACATGCCTGTGCAAGGAAGCATCTCATTTGGTTTATCTCCCTTGTAGATGTCTACCTGTAAGCTTGTCAGCCTGGACATTGTTTTTTACAATTCAGGTCTACCTAAACAGTCCAGGCAATGAGACCAGCGCAGTATTCATCCTGCAGCTGGCACCTAAAATGGAGCAGATGAATCATGTCTTAAAAGCACCTGTTTCAGTTCAAAGACAGACATTTGTGCTGGAGCCACCTAAAGCGAGGTGAGCCAGATGACACCTCCGATTTCTGAACCACCCCTACCTTTACATGTGCAAATGAGTAAGGCAGGGCTGCAAGTGCAGCTCATGAGGGATCCGGTGATGGGCACTGGAGCTCAGAGGACTGCTGTGGGTGGGAGTGAGCCCATCTGAACAGCTTGCTGTCAGCTGGAAGCCAGGCTCAGAACAAGAACCAGATGGTAAGATGTGAGACCTTGATTAATAATAATATGAGTGCCTACTCTGTACAGAAGGCTTCTCATCAGCAGATCTCAGCATGCCTCATGGTTACCGGTGTCTGAGAAGTTACCTGTGATCACTTTGCAGATGAACAAGTCTCCAGAGTCCAAAGCCAAAATTGGCACCACATGTGCCTCCTGAGTAGCCCAGACTCCAACCAGCCTTCAAATGATTAATTTTGGAGTCATATCTGGGGGTTGTCTGGATGCAAATTCAAGTCAGGTCTGGGACATGACTGTTCACATAGGGATAGCCTGAAGCACAAGAGGCGCGAAGAACAGCTTCATGCAGGGTTTCTCTCCCATGCCGAGCTCCTAGCCTTTGCCCTGCCTTCAGTGGCAGGACCTGTCCTACCATTTCTCTTCTGCCTGTTCTCCACCCTCCTTTCACTGCAATGCTGCCTGCAATGCTCACTGCATGACTGGGGATTCAGGTTGAAGAGATGGCATTTCTTCTTGGAGAACAGGCTCTCCTTGGGTTGGTTGGCTGTTTCTGAACTTCTTCACCTTCTCACAGTGAAAGACATAAAATTTTAGCACATCAGATGAAAAGAATCATTTAAAACCATCACAACCTGGTGGCCTTCACATATTCCAAAGCAGCTCTAGCCCAGGCTGCCTTGCCACACGTTTCCCCTGTAGCGCAGCATATCAGATGCATTTCCAACAAGCAAGAAGCCATGACCGCAACAGCAGACCTAAAGCTCATTGCACAATTGCTGCAGCTGCACAGGCTGCCATGGCCGAGCACATGTGCAAAGGTCTTGTTGCACACCCAGCGTGCAGCCAGGAAAGGCACCCAGCAGCTCCAAGCTGGAGCTACGCAGCCAAGAGATCAGTCCAAGCCTGCTGAAAACCTGGCACAGTGGATGCAATACAGCAAAATGCTTTTCTTTATCTGCTCCTTCATGCTTATCGATTGGAATATTAATAAAAACTTGTTCAAAGCTCCCTCAGCTTCCGAGATTATTTGGGAATAGTCCAACCCTTCAGCCCCAGCCATGCTTGTAATGAGGGGACTCAGGGATCAAAAGCACTTTAAAATGGCCTTGCTAATCAATCATCAACAATTGGTTAAATTAAGCCCTGCAGTCTTTCCTTTGCGAGCAAGGGATCTGCTGGATATATCTTTAATGAGCAGATTCCTATCCCTTTAATATTGCTTAATACCTTTCTAGAGGAAATGAACCGCAGGGAGACTTTGTTGGTGGAATGAGAGGAATGTAGATAACTGCTGGCCTCTGCTTTCTCACACATCGGGTTGAGAAACCCCGGCTGGATGAGGGATGTTGGGCACGGCAGGGCAATTTCCTTCCAGAGATCCTGATAACACTCCCGATAACTCCTTTGGCCAGTGCCATTGCCAAAAGAAGGCGTTTGCTTTCCTCCTCATCGCCAGGCTAAGCCTTGTCCTTACTCATCTCCTCTGAGGATCGTGTCCATCTGTGCCTTCAAAGATCATGTCCATCTGTGGTGAAGGCTTGTTTTCTAAAGCCCATCAGGAAGATGGGCATGCTACTCCCAAAGTAATGGTCCCAGAAGCATATTCCTGTTAATTATTAATGTGCAAGAGGCAAAGCAAATATCACAGAAAGGCAAAGGAGCTTGGCTCATTTTGGGGCTTTATTGGAATTATTGGAATTTGCTTTTTCCATAGTATGAGGCATGGCTCATTTTCTAGGCCCCTCTGGGAGGCCTTTAATGAATACTCCTGGGACTTGGGACAAGGTAGATGTCCTCTGTGTGTCTTCCTCTCTTCCTGTGGCACACCATACGTGTGGTCTTTTATTGTAGGTCTTAACTGTGTTAGAAGGTCTAGGCAAGAGTTTTGTGGCCTGTAGTAAGTCTTGGCTATGGGATAATGGGTTCTGCAGCCTTTCTGTGCCCAGAGATATCTGTCACACCACTGTCTCCCAACCTAAAAATCAAGATGCCAGCACTTCTTGGCAGGTTTCAGAATATATAGAACTTCAAAGCGTGGTAATTGTATCAGTCCGCAAATGATACTTGTGTACAAAAGGATGGGGCTTGTGAGGAGATGAACACTGCAGCTCTGCTAAATTCAGGTGGCTTCAGAAATGAATAATTTGGATGCCTTGGGAACTCCCTAGAAGATCACCAAATTATATGAATAAAACTGTGTTGTTCCACATATTAGGATTACACTGCTCTAAACACAGTGAGAAGAGAATCAGACCCAAGATACATTATGGAGATGTTGTCCAGCTGGATGGTACACACAGTGTAGGCAAAGGATTTCAGGGAGATTTAATTTCTCCAACGGGACCCCAGCTTGACAGTGTTTTACCTCTTAAGTGCGATTGCACAGCAATTAGCACATCCAGCATTTAGCACCCTGCTTTCCTCTTGGGAGCGAGGGTGGAAGGAGGAGCAAATCTGAGTTGAAATGAAGAGTCTGGGCACTGCCAGGATTGCAACCACACGGGACCTGCTCCACTCACCTCTCTTGAAGCCTCCATGGCACATGTTCCTTCTGCACAGACACCTAAAATAAAAGGGGATTTATGAGATTTTGTCCACAGGTAGCAAAAGCCACTATCGATTACTGCAAGACTCTTAAATGAGAGCAATTCACAACCCTCTTCAATTCTGAAGGCAAGCTCTAATTTAATATCATTATGTCTTCATGCCCCCACACATTCCACTGTCTCATTCACTGAGCTTTTATTGGGCTCTGGATAATTTATGGCTAGATATACTGACTTTTATCTGACCTATTTTTAGCTATTCTTGCTTTTTACATATTTTTTTTCCTGCCATCAGAACTGGCAATTAAAGTAAAGAGGTTTTTTTTTTTAAAAAAAAAAAAAAAAAGTTCCACCCAGCTTTAACCTTTATTTCTTCTCTTTTATGTGCTGGAGAATGCATTTGTTATTACCACAGCTATTTGAGGACAGGAGTTCATGATAAAAACACTTCCCCCAGATTTTCTTTCTTTTTTCTTCCAAAGCATATGACTTTGCCCCAGAATCTCCACCAATGACCCTGCCTGGGCTGCACAGCTGCTGAGTACTCCCAGCTCACTCCAGTTTCCCTCTGTAACTGAAGTCCAGAAACTTTGGGGCCCTTTCCCTACAAGGATTCAAGTGTCCTCAGTACTCAACAGCTTCAAAGGATGTTGTTGATGGACACTTCTCAGA
The DNA here is from genome assembly GCF_004027225.2 of Strigops habroptila. NCBI lineage: Eukaryota > Metazoa > Chordata > Aves > Psittaciformes > Psittacidae > Strigops > Strigops habroptila. The sequence continues at coordinate 101,754,999 of NC_044277.2, forward strand.
TTTGGACCCCAAAGTTTTCAAAGGACTTTTATGCAGAGAGAAAATCAGGGAGAGCTTTTACCTGGAGAGTATTTTTGTATATTTATTTAAAAAAGAATGTTTCTTTTCTAATAGTATAAATTTAAATAATATTTTGGTTCTATAATTTAATTCTATATTAGTATATATTCCATTATAATAGAGTACATATTGTATATACCATGCACACCATACATAATTTTATTTTCAACTGAAGTGTTATTATTTAAATTTTTTATATTTTTAATGTTTCAGACGTTGGAATTATTTATTGGAAACAACGGGAGAAATGAAAGAAAGGTTTCCGACCTAGAAGGCCGAAGATGTCCTTGTGCCCTTGACCCTTTGTTTGGTTTATCCAGTAATAACAGTTGATCTGCCTTTTAAAAAAAGAGCTCAGACCCTCTAGGTGGCTATTTTTTGTGATGTTTGGGTTAGAAATAAGGCCACAGTATGGTATAAATCAATCCCATTGACGTTGAAGCTATTATTTCCTAAACTTTTTCCACTAAACAGTTTGGTCCACGAAATCTCTTCCAAGGAGAGAGGTTTGGGCCTTTGCGCCCAGACTGTGGTGCTTAGGTGCTGCATCTCCATGATTTCACATCTGCTCTCCAGGAGCAAGCCGGGGGTTCCTGGGCTGGGATGTCCAGCCAACAGCTAGCAGGGTTGGTAAGTGGAAAGGAGCATGGTGACATTGCTGTGTCATTGGGGGAGCAAGCTCCGTTACTGCCCTGGGGAGCCCAAGAGGATCACCCGAGGGTGGACACATAGAGAAGAGTGGTTTGGCCTCAGCTAAGGGTACCATCTAACCACTGCAGTGAGAGACTTACACACTATGGCTGGAGATGGATGCTGTCTAGAAACACAAAATTTACCACAGGAAAGGGAGATTTTGCTGGGATCCAAACCATGTGCAAGGATTTGGCAGTTTTTGCAGAACTCATCATGCAGACTTTCCAGTGTCTTGCCTTGGTGCAGCTCTAGGCACTCAGAAACATCTTGTTTGGTTCAGGATTTTAGACCAGTTCCTCACTGCTCCCTTCTTTAGCTTTTCTGTTCACTCCCCACCTCTGAAAACGGAGGCAAATCCCCAAATTCTGGAATGACTCACTTCAGGCTTCCCCTGTTAACTTGCAAAAAGTTCTGTTATTCTGATGTTTTTCAGCAATTTTTAAGACAAATGTCATTATGCTGATATTTCCTTCATATAACAATTCCAGTTTCTGGACATGTTTTTAGACATACTTTATTCACAACTATTAGATCACTGCCATTTTTTTTCCCCTCTGCATTTCTGGTAAATATAAACTTACCTTGTTCTATTTATAAATGTATACATAGCACGGTGTAACACAGTAATTACTTTAATTGACTGTCATAATAAATATTAATAGAAGAGTGTGAATTAGATATCCTGAACATATACAACTTCCAAAGTGTCAAAACCCCATCATCTGACTATCTGCAAGGTTTCGGTGAGCCATGGCTTGAGGCTGCCAGAAGTGGCTGCTCTGTGCCATGGCTCAATCCCCCTGGATGTGTCAAGTGTCCCACAGGGATTCCTCATTCATCCCAGCCCTGTGGAGGAAAGCAATGGATGCTGCATTAGTGTTTTGTATTAGAGCTGCACAGATTCACCAGCTGCATTCCCACATGTAACAATGATGACAGGGCCGCTAATGAAAACCAAGGATCACGAGGTAGATTTCCCCCCTCCTCAGCCAACATGAAAAATCATAAGACTGGATCTGGAAAAAAACCACAGGGTTTTAAAAACCACTCCTGTTAGTTGTTTTCACAGATGCGTCTCGTTCAAGCAGCTTTCTCCAGTCATGAGATGAATTTATTTTATTTCTTTTTTTTCAGTTAAGAAGGAAAAGGTCCTTAAACTGCTGAATAATCACTGGGCCCCAGGAGCTGGGGCTTTTGAGTAGACACTACTACTTGAGTAGATATTTCTACCCATGCCATACCAGGGCATGTATAGAAGGTAAGTTACGTAGGACATACCATGTGTTTAAGCAATACAGCAGGTCTCTAACCACTCTACACATAAAATATAATAAAAAAAAATTATGACATAAACACTGTAATCCCACAACACTAAAATATGAAGAGGAAAATATGTAGCAACAGTTTACTCTCGCATCTGCCTGCTTATTGTGTTTGCCTGGCTGCAAGACACACTACACAGGCTATTGTATCAGGTCTGCATGCTCGACCAGCAGGCAAAATCTTACACAGCAAAAGCACCATAAATTAATAATGCACTTTAAAAAAGAATATAGCCTTAAACCATCTGATACCATCTGATTAGAACAGCCAAATGCTGTATTTAAAGACAAAAAGAAAAGAAAAAAGAAAAGAAAAAGGCATTTTGTTGCTGGAGATAAAGGGGAGTTACTTGGGAGATCATGTTAGGGGAAGCTCCCCAGCAGCAGCAGCGATCACTGCAATCTGTGCTCTGCAGAAAACTTACAGATATAGAAAAGGGAGTGAAAAAGTGGTGTGCAACTCATGTCAACAGGATGGCTTTTTTAGGTTATATAGTGCTTTCCTGCTAGGTTATACTGGCTCTTTTAGTATATATGGCGTTTGCCCACTAGGTTGTATGGAGGTGCAGGGGCGAGTGGAGCTGTTGCACTCCAGCACCACCCAGAGATGGCAGTTACCCAGAACTGTAAAATTACAGTCAGGGGTGGTACACCAGGTCCATGCCTCCTACCTGCCCTAAAAGCACATTTTTGGATGCTCCAGTTGGCACCCAACTGGAGGCTGGTAGCAGGTGCTGGAGTATGGGAAAATGGAGTGGTTTGGTTTCATGCCACATGCAAGAGGCAGGCTTACCGCCCATGGGCAGGCAGGCTGGGAGAATTGTAAGCAGTGGTTTTATTGGAAATCAGACCAGGTCAGATAACATCAGGGGCAGGAGGAAGGTTAGACTGTCCTCACCACTGTGATAACTGCACGCGTGCTCTGCAGGGAGAGGATGTCTACCCCCTCGCACCCTGTGCCAGCCTCTCTGAGTGGGGTTCACCACAGTCCATAAATTAACTGGATATTTTATCACTTTTTAATTAACAATGCACTTGTATACAATGTACTTAGATACCTAAAACCAGTATAAATAATGAATGCAAATGGCAGCAATTTATCAGTGCAGCAAGGTTTAGCTGGATCAGTATTGATCCCTCTTTATAACTACATTTTCTTACAGACAAAAGATAATATATTTCATACTCGCAGAGTGGTTAATTACTGCTTAAAATAAATCAATACTAACTGGCCAAGCAATATAACCCATTAGTTGTTTTTAAAGCAAATTAATCAATGTGATCTTCTCAGAACTGATTTTGGAGGGTTATTTACATTTCTAGGTGTTAATAATTTGCGACAAAGACATCTTTGGCACTGAGAACAAGCACTTCATTAACTAATTCAGCTTATAAAGCAGCTCAGTGACTGGTATAGTTCATTGAAAGTTCAGATTTAAGCTGACCAGAAATGCAATTATTTTAAAATTCAAAGTGAATCAATCAATTAATAAGGAAAAAAATCTTGCTGAAGAAAGTATTTGTTTCAGCTGGGAACTAAGGGGTTTTTTTCAACTTTGAGAGATTTTAAGCACTTGTAATGCATAAAATTGAGGCAATGTTAAAAACAAGAAAGTATTGGTGAGTTATTTTTGCTTGATTTTAGAATCCTGAAATGAAAACCTCTATTGGACATAATTCCTACAGGCTTTTTTTTTTTTTTTTAATTATTTTTGGGCAATTCAGCAAAGGCTGATGCAAATCCACACGGCATTTCTGGATAGCTGAATTCCCTTTTTTTTTTCTAAAAAAAGGTTTGGCTAAGAAAGCTAGCACTGCAATTTAGATGTGCTTGAATAAGAGAGGGGAGAACCCCGTGTTCCTTCTTCCTAAAGTTTTCCCGTGCTTTGTGCTGAGGATATTATTAGGACATTGCTGTCCTATGGGAAAAATCCTAAACCAAGCTCAGGCCTTACTGAGCCCCTTTGCAAAGGGAGACTTTCTTTAAACTGTCTGTAAAGCTCAGAAAAAGGATTGAATAGAGGTGAAGAAGAGGACAGACCCATCTTGCTGCAGAGCAGCAGCAGACCCATGTGCTCCTGTCACAGTTGGGGTGCACCTCACCTAACATCAGATACCCGTAAGCTGCTGTGTGCCTCTGACCCATTCGTCCCAGGCTCTCTTTGATCAGTGAAATAAAATAGACACTTTTAGGAAGAGGTTTTTCTGCCCTAAATTGGGTGATAGAGATTTAGGCCAAGAAGAAACTCACCCTGGGCTCGTTGACCATGGAGGCAGCCCAGTGTGACCAGTTTTGATGGTGACACCAGCACTTGGCTGGGTGACCTCTGCTCGTAAAACTAATATCTTTGGCCCTGTTCAAGTTTGTTCCTGAACAGAAATGCCCATTCTAATGCTCAGTTTTACCATCGTGACTACTTGCACTGAGCTCAGTGCAGATCACATCTGAAAATAACTCATCCAACTTCAGCTCTCCATGGGAGTGAGATATGATGTTCACCCCCTTCAGCGCCACCACTTTAGCAGGTAAAGCATGCAGGCAGGCAGTGCTCTGCTTAATCTTGTCAAGTTTCCTGGAAATTTATGCTACTGCAGTGTAAGAGCCCATTTCTGCTGTCCCTTGAGGCACGGGGAATGACTGCACCGAGAAACCACAAATTGGGCCCTGTTCTTCCAGAAATATTTGGTTATTTCACCCCAGGTGACACACAGAGCCTGGGGTAGGAGGAAAGGAATGGTTGTTCAGCGCCTCATGTCAGCACCAGGGAAGAGTTTGGAGATGGAAAAGGAAAGCCATAGCCAAACTGCAGGTGAGGCTATGGTGTCTGGTCTGCTCTCTCCATGTTTGGAACCAGGAGCAGCAGATGGAGCTGTTATTTGCAGCTGATCTCTTCTGCTCACTCAGGCCTTTTATCTGGGAATGCCTTCAACAAGCTCCTAAGCTCTGGTTCAGTTAGAGTCTATCAGCTAGAAAATGATCCAGACATGATTTAAAGGCTTCGCGCACAGGTTCTAAGGAAGCACTTTTCATCGCGTAATCACTTGTGCTGTTAAAAATTGTGCCTTATTTCTGCTTCCAATTTTTCTGGTGTTAACTCTCATCCTCTGGTCACTGCTTCAGCTAGGTTACAGAGCTACCTGTTCTCAAATACCTGCTCTGTACACAGACACTGGCAGCATTAAATATTAAGATATTAAATGCCTTTTAATTTTCTGTTGGATAAGCCTAGTGGACCGAACAACTTAATTCTTCACTCCTATTATGGAGCAGATGGCTGGTCAGTCTCCGAGGCCTGGTTTTGGTTCTCTCTTATGGGCTAGATGCACATTTAGCACTCTTACAGGCTGCCAAATGGCTGGAGACCTTAGGTTTTTATATCAATGAAAATCTTGGACCCCAAGTTGGATGAAGGACATAGGCCTTTGTCTTCACTGCCAACCAGAAACTTGAGGGTTTTCATTTACAAAATTAGCAAAAGAAGCCAAAGATCCCAGATTAGGAGTCAGTTTCCAGCTTGGCCATCTTAACTGGAAGATCCCAAGTACAGCAACCTTTGAGACCCACTATAATTTATATTATTCTTCAGGTTTCACCCTGCAACCTGAGGACTAGACCATCCATAAACATTCTGTGGCATCATGACAACCTGTTGATCCAGCACTGCCTTGATGGTGTGTCCTAGGAGGCCTCAAAATATGAGACAGCCCTTTCCATGACGGTGTGAAAGGGAAATGTGATATGGGTGGTTTGCAACCACAAACACCACTTGTGATGTGAAAGCAAGAACTGACTTGTAAAAGTAGGCATGCAGCAAAACAGGTTGAAAACCCTGGCTTAACCTAAACTCACCGCAGAGTCAGATGCATTTCTGTGCTTCACCGCACCAAACTCTGTAGCAGATGGTCGAGAAGGTGCTGTCTGACTGCCCTTGGTTTGAGCAACCTCCCAGAGTGCTTTCCTCTGTAATTCCCTGAATGGCTGCACAATTGGTGCTGCCATAGCAAGTGGTTGACTGGTAAACAGAGCACTTGGGCATTGCCTAGTGATGCCCGACACATGCTCCAGAGTCCTGCTTTTTGTACAAATGTCTTGTTTTCCTCAAATTTCTAAAGAGAAAATAAACACTTCAGCTTCTGTTTTGCAACTGTAGCTGGAGGGACACTCAGACCCTTCAGTCTTGGTTGCACCTCTGGGTTTCGTGCCTCTGCACAGTCCCTGGTAGTGTCTAGACAAGAAATTGAAGTACTCTTGCAAATTAATTCTCAAAGCATGGGAGATAATGAGTGTCTTTGTGAACACGAATCTCAGACATTCCTCAAACATTTGTTTCAGGACACAAAGACTGTGCTGCTTGGGCAAGGTTGAACCATCTGAGAAAATGCGAGTGCCCATGTCTCTGTGTGTGCTGCTCTAGTTGGAAACTACATCGTGTTGCCCTTCAAGAACACCCAAGGTTGATGAGGGAACCCAGGTGGAGGCAATCTCCCCTCTGCACTGCAGGAGGAAAACCAAGGGCCAAGGAAGGGGATAAAATCAAAGCAGTGGTGAGGATCCACCTGAGCATCCACTCCTGCAAAGATGGTCCTAAGGGGCTGACCCCACATGCTGAGGCAAAACAGCCTGTCTGCATTTGAAAAGCAGGACCTTTGACCTGGCCAAAAAGGAACGAATGAATAAAAGACTAACCCAACCTGCATAGTCCTGGGACAGGCTCACATCCAAAGCTCATCTCTTCTCAGACTGGGGTGTGGACTGAGATGCAGGATTCTGGTTTGAGCTGCTCTCAAGCAGAGACGTCAGGCATGCTGGCTAAAGGCTTTCATTTTTTACTGCAATGCCGCCGCCTGCCAAATCAGCTGAGCTGGGAAAACAATCTATAATTGACTACAGAGGCATGAGGTTATAATGATTTACCCTTTTTCTGAAGCATGCACATAACCTCTGCCAATTAGCCAAAAGTTAGAGGGATTTTTAATGACAATACGTCCAGAGGGAGGAGGCACTTGGGTAGGGTGGGGAGGGACTGTGACTGCACATTACCATAGCCCAAGTTACAAGTCATAACATCTTGAGATCTAATAATGCAAAGAGAAGAGGGTACAGTGAATAGATTTGCTCACAAAGCAGCATGAAGCACACAGGTTTCCAGCTGGAAATGTGAGGCAGCCTGGAATAGGCTGGAGCCGGTAAGTGGGGTTTTGCTGTTGGGTTGTAGGCAATAGCACTGCACCCTTCTTTCCTTACCATCACACAGCACACGTGACACATACATCACACAGGACACGTGTAGTTCATGGCAAACAGAAGCAGAGATGGCGACTGGCATCTGTGCTTTCCTATGGGAAGCCATGGGGCTGATGGCTGGGGCTTGGGCCAGTGTCATGGCAAGCTCTGCACTGGGACAAAACCAGGTGGCCCAAAGGAGCAGCTCTGTCACAACAGCAGCCAAATGGAGCTTCTTCTGCAGGGGACAAGTGAATAACTCTTCTCCACACAACCTGAATAGGTGAAGTAGCCTGCAGTGAGTATTCCCATGTTGAACACAGATACAGGCCCAGGGAAATGACTTGCTAATGTTAACCCACATGCAGTTTCCTGGGACCCAAGTACAAGACAAGAGTCCTTCTCCTCCTCTCATCCCTCCCACTTCCCTCTTCCTCGCCCCCAGCTCTGCTGCCCTATTCCTTTCCTTATGGCTGCTGAAGGAGTGGCTTCAGAGAGAAAACTAACTTCTTCAGGTAATACACAGGAATAGTTTTCTTCCAGCATCATGAGTTGAACGAGCTCATCCAAACCTCATAGAGTGGCTATGCCACAAAGGAAGGATCTGGGCTGCCTGGTGTGAACAGTGGCAGATGATCAGTTGCCCACAAAACCTCATGGAGATTTGCCGTTGGCATAATTTCAGGCCACAGAAGGAAGGAGCCAGGAGTATGCCAGAGAGCACATGGGTTCAGCTTCTTGGGGTATGGCTTATACTTCTTCCTCGGGTGCTATGCCTAAAAAAGGCTGCAAAAAAGCAGTTAGGGACCTTTGTTATAAAGATCTGAACAGATCCCTGAGTGCAGTAAGTGTGAGAGATGATAACCTGTCTATTCCAATGCATCTCAGATCGCACTATGCTGAACAGCCATTTAAATCAATGGTCTTAGCTGGGTATTGATTAGACCTAGTGGGTGTAAATCTGACCTTGACCCTCTTTAATCTTGATGCATTAGCCACAACTTCATCAGCACAGAGCAAAGACTCAGAGAGTGGACTTTGGGAGCCTGGGTTTGACAGCATGTGCCATATTCTCCACTTTTCAGATCCAGCTACACTGAAAACATAAAGCATAGGTTTGCATTTTAGATGTTCACAGGCTGCGTCTATATATATGTAATGAGTAAAATATATAGCAAATGTCGCAATATATTCAGACAGGTGCACAAAAAGGGAGCAATTCCAGCTTCTGGCCCTTCCTGGCCACCATGTTAAAAAAGCTGTGGAAGAAGGACAGATTAATTACAAGTGCAGGATCCTGACAGCATGAAAAGTTGTGAGAGGAGTTCTGTGTCTTTGCTGAATGCACCACACTCCTCACTTGGCCATAGCAGTCATTGCTGCCTCTGACAGGGCCAAGACAATTATACCGAGAGGATGACACACTGTGTGGACAAGGAAGGGGAAAACATCTGATGCTTTGTTCTGCTCATGAAGTCAGTCCAAGTTAAAAAAAAAAAGGAATCCAGCCAGCTACTCATCTCAATATAGGAAGCCCCCTCTTTCAGATCTCTTGGCTCTGCATGTTTTTTACTCCACCTCTTGTGTTTACTATCATGTTGGGCACAAACATATTTGTTGCTAGGAGGAGTCCCAGGCAAGATTAGCAATCTAGAGAGCAGAGCAGGCTCAATGCAGAGATCACTTTGACTACAAATTTAGGGTTGATGGCAATGAGGACTCAGAACCAGATCCATGTGAAGGAGCCAGGCTCTGAGCAGCAACACCAAAACTGCAGTGCCAGTGAAGTCTGCAGCCCATGTTACTGCAGTTCCCATGCAACCCACAGTGAGACCTGGTCCCCTGATGCTAAGTCTTGTGGAAGTCAGGCAGTGAGGAGCCTTCCAAGGTAGCCATGATGGCAAGGCCACACAACAGCCTTGAGGAACTTTCCAAAGGCCACAGCTAGAAAGCACAGCACAGAAATGTGTTGAATGTCTGTGTTGAATGACCTTGCTCTGTGGATGGCATCAGCAGCAGAGGAGTAAACTGCTTTGCCACAGCTTGTATCCCTTGGGTCTCCACACATAGAGGTAATTTCTCTCTGTTGGTACTGCCCTCTGGGCTTGCACAGACATCTTTGCATGGTGTGATGCCACCAGTCCCGCCATGTGTAAGGCACATCTGGCCGCTCAGGCTGCCTGCCAGGGAATTAGGACTGCACAGCAGTAGCTTTCATGTGAGCACACAGGGTTTTGAATGCCCTGTTTCACGCTAGCCTAGACATGGCCTCTTTGACCACTGGGCAAATGCTTTGGAGGGGATGTTTTGTGTGATAACAGCCATATCCTATCTGTGCTGTTGTGGGAAGGATTTAGGACTCCGCTGGACAGAATTAATTCGTTTGACAGTAAGTTCAGGGAAAAGCACACCGAAGGGAAAGTTGGTACCATAGTGCTTCTGCGTTGTCTCATCAAAGGAAATTTATATCTTATCCCAGAAGGAGCTAATGCCCTTCTGGAACACATTTGCACAAGTCTGCATGGGCTTCTGCCTACATATGGAGCAATCTGGGCTCACATGGAGTATATTTCTGCTCTGCCATGGCAGCTTGGTTTTGGTTTTTACAGGTGCCCAGCCAAATGGTATAAAATGGTCCTCGCCTAGTGTCATGCTCCCTAGCTGCAAAAACCTCCTCTGGATTTCAGAGGCTACAGAAATTTCAGTCTTCTGTCCAACCATGTTTATTTTCTTTGAGTCCCTCTCCCTAACTAATTAGCTGTTGTATTTACTGGAAGTAAGAGTCACATTCCTGACAAACGTGGAAGTGCTGTGTTCAGTGGAGCCTCTCGAGGTTAGAGTGGGAGCATTTCTTGAACAAACAAGTTTCACACTGCACCATAATGTTCAGACCAAAATGAACCACTGGCTCCAAATAGCAGTGGGGATTGTGACATGCGTAATTTGCATAAGACCTTCACTAAATAATCGTTAGGAGGCCAATGAATATAATAGAGGCTTGGCTCTTATCAGGTTTGATCTCAGAAGTGCTCACAGAAAAAAATCCACATGAGCAAAACTCTTTGTCTTCTTCAGTTCAATTGCTACTTTCATTTGTCTTTAATAATATGGTATTTGCTCACTCTTAGACAGCCGTTTGCAAGGCTGTTCGGATCCAAGGCTAATTTGCTCAGACACTTGGCTCTCCCAAAGTGATCACTAAAACTCCTGGTACATAGAGTACTTTTCTTGAATGTTAAAGCATTTAAAGCTTTTTTCTTTTTCTTTTTTTTTTTGTCCATGCCTTGAGTAAGTATTTACACCTAGTCAGAGACAGCATAAAAACAAGCTAATGCTTCCACTGGGGAATGTTTTACACCTCGTTACACAGGTGGAAATGGGACATGGATAGCTGGGCCAGGCTATTTCCAGTAGGTCATTTTCTTGTTCCTGTCAGTGCTTAATTTAGGCCAGCCCTGCCTCACAGAGGTATGTGCAACTACGACACTGGTTCTCTGGTTCTTGCCTCCTATTTCTGGGGGCTGCTTCTGGGTTTGCAAACCCTGTAGCTATTTTTGATCTGGTTTTGGCTGCAGAGTAAAGGCAAGGGCTTTTCATGCATGGCCTCCTATGGGTGGACTAGCTTGGAAATCCCAACAGTGACCTGAGATCACCCAAGGCTTGCCCGGTATTCGCTGTCTCTCAGCACACAAAGGATAAAACCAGCCACTGTCACATCCCACCACATATGGCTCCTTGGGCACCAGCCCTTCGAACACCATCAACATCCATAGCTGCAGATTAGACTTGCTGGGGTTTTTTTGCCAGAGGGCATGGGACTGCTTCTGAGTGGTAAATCTGTGTTTTGGGTTGTGGCTACTGAACAGCAGGTCTCTTTCTTCCTGCCTTGCTGTGAATGATGAGAAAGCCTCAAGCCAGAAGGGATCATTGCATTTTCTCCTTCAAGCTCCAGGATACAGCAGACCGCAACTGTTTGAGATCCAGCACCCGGGAATTGATGGCATCATCAGACAACAATCTGCCTGGATCCAAGGAGATGGACCATGGTCCCCTCCCCAGAGCAGTTGCTTACCTTCACAGTTGGGGGGAAAACAAAAATCATTTTTCCTGGCTGGAGTTTGTCTGGCCTTGCCCTCCAGCACCAGTTGCTATGCTTTTCTCTGACAGATTAAAGACCCCTTTATAACCCGGGTTTGGTTGTGGGTTTTCTTTTCAAGAGAAGGTACTTACGTGCTATAATGTCCTCTCAATCTTCTTTCCGATAAGCTAAACAGCACAAGCTGTGTAAGCCATTTCTTCCAGCCCATGTATCATTTTTGTGGCTGTTTTTGGCACCTTCCTCAATTTTTCAACTTCCTTCTGAAAACGTGGGCATCAGAACAGTACTCCGTGTTCCAGCATTGGGCTCGTCAGCTCAGACGCTGTCTAATCAGCAGGACCATTTCCAGTGTCAGTGTCTTGGAGAAGGGAGAGGGAGAGGGAGGAGGAATCCCTGGCAGCAAGCTACACTTCAAGGGCCCTCTGCTTTGGGATTCACTCTCATTTTCCAGCTACAAAACCCAACCTCTGCCAGAGCACATCTGTTTTCACTAGCTATCTTGCACAGAAGTGCAAGAAGACCCTCCAGGACTCCTGTTTGGGCTGCCCTGGGCTTCAGCTGGTTTTATGTTTTCTTTTGCATCATGCAAATATGCATACAGAAAGCCTGACAGCCACATTTCATAAGCCTTAAAAATCAATCGTCTGGCCTAATCCAGCTCTCCTCTCCCCCCTGGCTCTGTAAGAAGTAAGCCTGAACAACTGTGAGTCTCAGGACACCAGCCTCAGGCAAATTTCTGCCTGTCTGCATGGGGGCTGCACAACTTACAACCGAACAAGAAGTTATTTATAGCAATTCCCATGTCCTCAGCAGCTCTTTCTTTTGAGGATAGTGTCACCATTGCTTTACTGCCCCTGTAATCACACCAGGTCTGAACAATTACACTGGTTTGCAAGCCATACGAGTGCAATCCAGGCAGCATAGGAACAGATAACTCTGTTGCTGTTGGCATCCCTATATGCAGCAGGGAGGCAGGGACTGCAAAGGTGCCGTTGCAAGCTGACTGCAGCGACAGCCTCTCTATTTCTCACTGCTCAAGCAGGGCTTCTCATTGCAAATGGAAAAAATCACAAGGTCCTGTCATTTGCTTTTGGCCCCGCTGCACTTCTCCAGCTTCTCCCAAACTCTCACATTCAACCCCTTCACCAGGAGTCCTGATAAAATAGATGTCATTGATAAAGGCTTTTCTTATTCCCTGGACCTAAGACTTCCAGGATACCGTGCAAAAAATCAGTCTCTCCACAGTGCTACATGCTTAATCAGTTCATGAAAAGACAATTCATCCAGAATGACAACCAGAGAAGTCCCCCCAATACCACGCTAGTGATTGCGTGCACAAGCAAGACTGTATGGCTTCACAAAGCAGTACATTAACCAGCAAAGCAAGTGAAGTCTTATTACAAGATTCAGGCTTTCCCAGTGCTTTCCTAGAATGGAAAACACTTTCAAATTTAGTTTCATGAACACCACCTTATTCATTATTAAAGTCATGGGTCACCTTCTACTACCACCATCAGACAGAAACTTTTCCTTAAAAGCATTTTTTTTTTACAGTGGTCTTATTCTTTCAATGTAGAAATAAGGCCTAAAATAGCATGTTTTGGAATAAATTCTCTTCCCAGTTATGTGAATGTAAACTTCAGGTTTCACCCCCCTGATGCCTTTGCTATTGAGTCGGGGTTTGCAATGGAGCAACCAAGCCATGTGGGGACTCAGCCCCAGGCCTGCATGAAATTAAAGCTGTTGCTGAGACCTGTCAAGAGAGTCACACACTTCAGGGATAGCTAATCATGGAACAAATGAGTGAATACTTCAGATCTAGCCAGCTACTAGAATGGTCACCAAAGGAAACATTGAAGAAATAGACCAAAAATGGAAAAAAATCTTTGGAAGTGAATCCAGATTTTAGTGCGGGTTCGATATATAGTTGTGAGTGAAGGCTCTGGCTCTACCTGTTGGAGCAACATGAGGTTTTATTTTTTCTCCCATTTTCTCGATCTTTATGGAGCTGAGGATTACGAAGCTTAGTACACACAGGTGTTCTGGGAACAATAGCAGCTAGGGCTGAATTCAAGATATGCCCAGAAAAAACATTACTCATCCTCGCTAGACATTTTTATGGACCTCCTCAACATATCCCTCGAGTGTCTTACAAATATTAACATATGAATCCTCACGCTTCCTTCCTCTAAGAGGCTGTTATTGCCTAGACTTTGAAAGTAAGGAAGCTAAGGCCGAGAAGTGAATAAACTGGCCAAGATCACATAGGAAATGTGCAATCCTTGTGGTCTGGACACCCCTGACCAACAATACCTTAACCTGGCTTCTTGCCCATGGCGAATAAGAAAGCAGAAAGGTTTGAGTCATGCTTTTAAAGGAGAGTTTACACCATGTCATGGAGGAGCAGCTTTTCTGGCCCATGCATGGAGTAGCACAGGGCTGGCGTGTCACCATACCTGTAGAGGATGGTGGGAGATGGATCCCACAGGCATGCGGCAGGATGACAGTTCTCCTCATGCAGGAGTACCAAAGCAATTGTCTTAGGAGTCTGGTGAAGCCTTCTGCACATTCCTTTTATTTTTATGAAGACTATTACAAAGACAGGTGCTTTGGTCCCTTCCTATCCAGCTGGGTAAAATTCAAGGGCAACCTAATAAACCCCTCTGCATACTCTATGATGGCTTTGCTTTGTTTAAAACTGGCACCGGTTTAAAGTTCACTATCTCGGACTCTGAGCCTGCTTCTTCCCCGAGATGACAGTGAAAATGGCAGCACTTGGAGGAATTACTGGCTGGAGCACAAACTGTCTGATTTTCATTAGCACTAACAAGCATCAAGCAGCTGACGTCCTGCTTAGGAAAATGACTGTACCTCTAAGTATTCATCCCAAATGGATGCTCTAGCGGAACAACAGGCTCTGCAGCCTTGGCTTTCTCAGCTCTGCAAAGGGACTTAACTCTCCCAGGGTTTTCCCCCTTTTGGTCTGTTTTGGCAATGATGACATTTGATAACAAGCCTGTATACGATTTGGAGTCTGCTTTCCCAGTTCCCCCAGTCATGTCAGAAATCTATTTGGTTTTTTATTTAAACCAACCCATGGCTCCTGGAGCTCTAAACTGTATGCAAAATCTCTCTCTTTTTTTAAAGATGATTTTTATGAGTCTCTCATCACTGCAAGGAACACTGAAAAAGTGAAAAACACTACACACTCCAACCCTACGTAGTGCAGCCAGTCAGGAAAAGTACCCCTCATATGTTTGTCTTAAAAATACTCTGAGATGTTTTTCCCCATCGTTAATCTCAAGATGCTGTGGGGTCTCGCTTACAATGTTTGGGTGTTTCAGAACTTCTAGGGGGAGAAAGGCAGCAAGAGGCCTGTGAATTGGCTTCTAGTGAAGTTGGGGAGATGATAAAAGGATGCTTAAATTAAATGCCAGCAGCTCAGGCAGGTGCCTGCTGCTGCAGCAGGACCTGTCACTCCGCACTCCAGCCATGCCCATGCCTGCTCCTTCTGCCCTCAGAGGAAGGGCCGGGTGCCTGGCCTCACCCCTCAGCTGGGACAAGGACGCTTTGCTGACCGTGACCCTCTCGGCTATATGCTGTCCTACTCCTGCACCAAAAAGCCTGTGTATGGTGCCCCATGGAGCAAGTCACTTGGAGGAGTCACTGCCTGCAGCTTAGCTGGCATATTCCCCCCCTTGTAGGTGGAAGTGCCAAGGAGATAGCTGGAACAAGTGGGAGAGAAAGGAAGGTGGGACTATTTTCCAATATAGCCCCACTTTGACCACCATGGTTTGTCCACCAAGCTTGCACCCTCCGCTGCACACATTCAGGGGTCCCAGAAGTTTGTTAATTGAGCTGAATTGAGTGAATTTATTACTGCACATCAGTAAAAATCAAAGAACTACTTAACAGAAAGCTGTGTGAGCTCTCACCCTGCTTTTCAGTCAGCAGCTGTGGCAGAATTATCCCCATCCCGTCACCACTGTCAGCCTTTGCCTCACCCTCAGGGTGAGGGGTGATTCATGGTCTCCATCGTGCACCAGCACTAGATCTCCAGAGCAAACCTGCTGAGCTCTGCAGGTCTGGCACAGTTCGTATTCTCAGCTCATCTCTGCCGGCAGCCGCTGACATTAGTTTTCACTGGCAGCCATAGCTCACACTGGAGTCCGGAGAAATGAGGCCATTGCACCTTTCAAAGCAGTGTGGTAACTGCAGGGACAGTTTTATTCTCTCTGTAGCCAAGTGAGCAAGAGGCAATAAATAACATCTCCATCCAGGGGAAAGGCAGACGTTATATGTAACGGGGGAATCCAGCCATGGTGTTGAGTAGCTGGACTGGCTTCTGAGGAGAGACTGGAGAGATGAATAATAACATATATATCTTAGCTAAATGGCAGCCATGAGAGGCAGAACTTGGATCTATATGTTTTTCAAGAGCATATCCTAAGATGAAGAATACTTAGTGACAGTCCAAGGGGACAGCAGTCAAGAAACTGATGGGTTTTCAATCTGTCTTAGTAAGAAAAATAAAGTCCATGTAGATATACTGGAAGTGATAAACGCCAAGTAAGGAAATGCCTGAGGAGTCTGAACACAGACAAAGGAGCCAGGATGGAAACAGTAAGTTTGCCTTTGTGGTGAGTGGCAGGGAATGTCTTATCATAGTGTTTTAATCGTTCATGTTGAACCAAAGAAACAACCAAAGACCAGAGTACCAGGCTCTATACATCCTGCAAGATCTTCCCTGCACTAAAAATTGGTTGTTTAAGGTAGCAAATAAGAAGCGAGGGATAGAGACAGGCAGACACCAGGGTCTTACAAGGGAGGAGCAGGCAGCTCCTGCACTGCAGCACATAATGGGCTTTGCTGTCCTGGGCAAGGAACTTACAGAGGGCAAAAGTTATTTGCTTGGGTAAACCTCCTTCCTCCTGACAATGAGAGGGAGCAGGGAAGATATTTGTGTGATGATGTGGGAAGGAAGGAGCAGCATGCCCACTGCAATGACATACTTACACTGTACCTTCTCCTTAAGCGCTCCGCTCTTCTCCTTCAGAGCTCAGCGAATGACATGGGGTGAGCTAGCACTCATCTAGGCTTTGGGAAGGAGACCTACAGTCCTAGCCCTGGGGGCATCCAAGCACAACCCACTTCTCTGGACTCCTTCTTCCATATTCCGGACAATTTTGGGAGTTTATGATAGGCTGAGAGGCCACATTTGCAAGCAAGAAGTTTTAGGCAACAGTAAGGGACCCACCCACATCAGATGAAAGTGCTGGTAGGAAAGATAGAGGGGAGAAGCCACTCAGGAGCTTACAACTCTCTAAGAGAGAGGAGAAAAACAAAGCGAAAAGAGCTTAGCAGTGAGATGTGCTCTCTCCCTATCTGCTGGCAGGACCCATGGTACTGAGCAACACAATCAGCACATCCTGCTGTCCCCCAAACTTCCTCCTTGGGAAGCTCCTCTCAAGCTGCTGTTCCCTTGGAGAAGTCCGTGAGCTGCCCCAGCACCAGTAAATTGATCCTGCATAAATCTGCAGGTGACAATGACCAGACAAAACATCCTTGGGATGTTAAAGCCCCAGGCAGTGTGTGGATGCTGACCTGCCTCCAGAGCAGCTTGTGTTGCCCCTTTGTGTTATCCACCCTGCTTAGAAGAAGAGGACACTGTCCTACTGGGATGTTTCCAGGATCATCCTCTGACACTTTCACCAGCTGCTCTCCGTGTCCCACAGGCTCTTCCAGGCTCCTGCGTCTGTGAATTCTGAACCACACACTCATTTGACAAAACAAGTTGGACGCTGCCATTTTGGTTGACACACTAAGAGAATAGTTTCATCCTTAGAGATAAATACCTGCAGCCCAAGTCCAGTTTGTATCAGAGGGCATAGTCGAAAGAACCAGGGCAAAAGTATCCCTATTTCCAGCTGTGCTGCCAACATGTTACATGCCCTTGGTCTATTCATTCGAATTCTTCACCTTATTTTCCCCGTGTATATTTTGGGGTAAGGATGCCCCCTCCCCTGAAGTTCTGCAGAAACAGGGTCTATACTGTGTAAGTCACACACTATATGCTGCACTGCAAGCTGAAATGCTTCTCTGCCCTCCATACGAACTGAGGGCTCACTTGGAGAAAGCAAAATCATGAAGCAGCCGGTATGGAAGAGAGAGAAATCTAATATAACACATTTTTAAAGACAAGTATTTGACTTCTAGAAGCCAACAGAGGATGTTTAATGACAGACTGAGCATGTCCTCTGTCCCATGCTGATCAAAAAAAAAGCTGAAAAAGCTCTAATCAAATGTTCGTGAGCACTTTTTTCCTACTGTAAAAATGGAATTTAATTAAAAATGGAAAGGCAGAGATTCAGCTGATTCAGTGGGACTTTGGCCCCCTCCTTGCAGAGCACTTGAGGGCATGTTTTAAGTCCCAGCTGATGGCTCTTGGAGTATCAGCTACTGGCTGGCTCCAGAGTGGATTGCCCACCATGTTTAAGTGCTGTGCTGCTGGGGGATGGATTATGCTTAATATTAAGCATGTGCCAAGTATCTTGCTAATTCAGGGCTTTTCTGAGGAGGTGTTGGTGTCATTGTTTCTCCTTGGAGCCTGTTCCTGTGCACATGTGAACAGACACATCACAACAGTCTGGAAGAGCAAAGCGTTTTGCAATGTTTTTCCAGACAGTAAATTCAGGACAAACTTATTTGGTTTGAATATTTTGGCACTTGGGAATGTAAAATTCTCCTGCTTCCATTTTCCTCTGCTTTCCACTTAGAATAATATCAATATCAAACTGCTTGTGGACAGAGCTCTCCTGCCTTTAGGTAAAGTAAGTCTGTAAGCAGGCAAAGGTATTTGCAAGAGTTGGGCCCAGCACATGTTTAACACATCTATAGCTGCACTGCTTCTGGACCCATCCTAGCTCCAAATTGTTCCCACATATCCCAGTGCACCAGCCCTAGGATAACAGGGGCTGATGGTAGAGGGTCCTGTGTTCATTCTCCTGCTGAACACTTCTTCCCAGACCAGTAATGGCTCATGCCTGTCAGAGAGGACCTCCAACTGCCAAGGAGACAAATGGAATTAATAAATTGGACTCAGTCTCATGAGCAAAGGACCAGCTGCATGGTCTTGCCAGAGAAGACCAGTGGGCACCTGCAGCAGGACAGACAACCTGTGGGACAGATAGCAAAAGCCCCAAACAACCTGCAGAGATTCCTCCCCAGGGTGATGGTACTGATGCCGGGAGGGATGCTCTCTGCCACTCTCCTGTCCTGGGGTGATTTCAAGCCACCCCTTGTCTGTGTGCAGAAGATGTGTTTAAATCCCAGTTGAAGGTGCTAAAATAGCAGCTAGCCAGTGGCTCTGGGACCCAAGGTGGGATACCAGCCTGCATTTAAGGGGTCTAACTAGCAGACCAGACCACCCCTCCCATGCTTTCTGCCTGCCCAGCCTGATACCACTCCCTTTATGACCTGTGCTGCTGCTGAGCCAAACACTCAGACCCAAACCCCATCACCACTGCCTGTTCCTTGAGGGAGACTGGAACAACCTGCTTGATGGGGAATGTCAAAATTAACACTGCCTGTATGCTGCTGAAATGTTAACACTTCTATTAACACACTTTATTGACTTGCTTTTAACACCACAGGTGGCTTTTCAAGAGCTCAGGCTTGATTTAAATCACATCCACTGCTTATTGCTTTAATTATGGAAATGGCCAGAGCAAGGGAGCACATTTCTGGAGCCAGACTCTCATGAAAAGCAGGAAGGAGGCAAAGCTGCATGGTTTTATTTTCTGAGCAGGTATATGGAGATCAGGAATGGGAATGGGAGTGGATGCCTCTCCACAACCTGGCTCAGATCTTCCCCAAAAATTTTGGACCCCATCATCCCCATGCAAAAGGATGTGATTCTCCTACCAGCCAGTGCCTGTGGGGTTGCATCCAGCCCTTGGTTTCCACCACACAGCATCCAACATCGCTCTTTCTGTGTATCTCCCACTGCCTGCTCCAGAAGCATTTCACAGCTTCTCCTCAGTCTTCCCCAAGCACATTCCCCTCCATCCTCCCTTCTCTCTTCCACCAGTGCTCACCCTTTGAGGGAAAGCCTTTCTCCCCTGTTTTTATCTTCATACCATTCATCGCACTCAGCCCGTGTGCTGTCATGCAAAACTGTGAGGAATGAACCAGGTGATAAAACAGCCAGAACTAAAGCATGGAGGCTGAAAACCCCCTGGTTATATTTCAAAGCCATAAATTACACCTTTCAGCAGTGGTTAAGTAGGTCGTTAAAAAGTGAAAACACTGGAAAAAATGTTCAAAAAGCAGCACCCCTTCCCCTCCCTCCTTCAAGGGACCTAAATCACACCCATGCTACCTGTGTGCTGGGATGTGGTCATTTATGCCAGGTATTTTTGGCATTGCTTCAGCTGTGGCTGTAAATTTTCATTACTCTGGCTAAGCTGACACCCCATCAGAAGTTTGTTATGGGATAAACTGAGTTACCCCTGCTGTGAGGATGAGGTGGCTGGTGCGTGGTGGGGAGGGTGGCAGGGGCTGCATGCATCATATTGGCTTGAGTTGGAAAGTATCTGTGTAGTCTCGGATCCATTTCCATAGCTGTTCAGTCAAGCAGCTCAGGTGTTGCTTGACTTAGGAAAGTACCGTCTCCTGAGGACAAATGTGGGAGGAAGAGGTGATGGGCATGTCCTTTGTGTTAACACAGGTAAGGACCAGAAAAAATTGGTCCATGGGTACAGCCTGGTACTTTCCGGTAAGTTAGAGCTTATAAATCATTTTGACAAAATAATTAAGGCATGTATGTGCTATAATTTATAATTCTGCCTCTCAATATTAATACCCTAGACCATAGTGCCTCTGGATACAGTGATGTATAAAACCAAGGCAAAACCAGTCTGAGATATAGTTGAAAAGGCTGCTCTTGCCCTTGCAACGTAAAGCGCTGAATCCAGAACAACTCCAGATAAAAGCAGTACTCTGAATCAATGCTGCTGTAGGTTGGGTAAGTCTCCTAGGATCAGTCTCCACCAGGAGTCAAAAAGTAGGCCTTCGTTGTCTGACTGCATCCTCTGTTCTACTTCAGTTGGAATTATGGAGAAAACAGAATACAAATGGAAGGCACAAATAGCCACCTTCTCAAAACCATACAGTGTTAGACCAGAGAGAAATCCTATTGCAGAGGCAATTAAACAAATGTGCAGATGGACTGAGAGCTTAGCCTGACCTACAGCTTTCACTGATGGGCAGACATCATTATTAAAGTTCATCAGACCAGACTCCATGCTGTGGAGGCCAGCTGAAACATCAGAAAGATGTTTATTATTTGGCTTTGCTTGATACAGTCATAAAAGGGAGAAATAAAGTAACTCAGCATCAGACTAGTTCTTTGCGTGGAAGAGCATCAGCCCTGGGGGTTTAACAAGGAGACAACCCAGAGAGTTTGGACATGAGAAGGGAACGGCCCCTTGTTATTGTGCAGTGATGAACCACATAGGTCTTCCTGAGGTTTTGTCTTTATTGTGGCCTCTCTGAGGGCCAGCTCAAAAATTAATAATCCAAAATTATTGCAGGAGACTATTTTACTCAGGAAGAAGGAGGTATATGGGATTCAGACATACCCTCAGATCTTTTCTAAGAGAAAAAGATGCAATTTCTCAATAGCTTGATCTAGGCCATCCTTTGAGGACACACCATATGGACCTTGAGATCCTAGCCCTCTGAACAGCCATGGCAAGGATGGAAGGATATATTAGTGGTCCCATCTGGGCTGTGCCTTTTAAAGGAAGGCAGAATGGAGCAGGAGAGGAGAGGAAGGGGGGCTCAGACTGCTGTGAACTCAGGACACAACCAGGAGATGACCACCATGTGCCAAATCAGCAAGGCAGGCAGAACAACCCAATAAATGAGGATCTATTTAAGGAGGAAAATGAGACAATCTGGCTCTAAATTATTTGACTGACCCAAATAACAGCAGAAAGACAAGGCTGGGAGCTTGATTTTAAGAGTTTCCCCTTTTTTCGGGCTAGACTTGATCAGTTCTGTAATACACAGTTTCCTCTCCCTTTCCAAATCATCTGCCAGTGAGTGACATTTCAGTGGAGTGGCATCCTACTGGTATATAAATGAAGCTTTTATACATTCTTGGAAGAGGTAGTCGTCTTCTGAGATTCTTGGAATTCAAGTCAAAGATGAAAAAACCTTATTTTTTTAAACCTGCAAAACTTTTTTTTCCCCTCCTAACAGATGCTCTATGCAAATGTTGAAATAAGTGTATTAATATCAAGCTCAGCCATCTGTTTAAATAATTTCTCAGGGAAAAAAAATTGCAGCAAGGGTAACATGAAAAATAAAGCTGGGTAGCAGGTTTCAACAGGGTATGTCCTGTCAGATTACATGGACTAATGAATGAGGCAGTTGCTGCATGAAGCAGCCCCACATTCAGTAGAACTGGTGGTTTTCCAGCAACAGCCCCAAATGCTGCACCTTGCACTGCTATTGTTGCAAGATCACCCTCTGTCACACTGGTTTTAATTCCTGCAAGGCCAGATGCTACTCAGTTTCCAGATTATAAAGCGCCTGATCCAGCATCCAAAGACAGTCATCTCATCTCTCCATCCCAGGGTCCCGTTGGAGCTGACAGTGAGATATAGGCACTTATGGGATGTGAATCATCTGCCCTGCTTTGGGATGAGCTGAATCACGACCTGGGCCCTTGGGGCAGGTGTGCAGGAAGGCCAGAGGGCAAGGGAGGAGGCTTCCAAATATCCTAATCTTGCTGCTAGGTGGGATGGAGGAGGTCAGAGCCAGGTGGGCATCATGCTGTGCCCTGCAGGCTATATAAACATTGTGGAGGTTAAACCTGCTCCAAGTGCAAGGCTGGAGGGTGTGCTCCATTTTGGGGTCCTGCATTTCCATAGCGCACAGCAGTGATAGATCCAAAACCTGCATATTTTCTCTCCAAACCTATTGGGTGCCCCGCACCATCTCCCCATGGGTGCTTAGCAGTGCTGGGGAGCACAGGGTGAGCAAACCTACTGAGCGGGGAGAGTGGTATGGCGCTGCCTGCACAATCAGTGCCAAACAAACCTCCAGCAAGGAAAAGGCTCATTAAAAATAATCAGCATCCCTTTCAGGCTCCAGGAAGCCATGCTGCTGAATGGAGCCGCTCTGAATGCGCGCAGATGAGGGGAGCAGCTGTGCAGCCAGTGAGCGTGCTAGCATGCTGGGGCTGTGCATCCCTGGGGCTGGTGCCTGCACCCCACAGGGGACCTGCTTCCATCCCTGCCTCTGCCACAGGCTGCGCCTGGACCTCCACCTCCCTCTCTGTAAGGCAGAGGTGGACTTAAGTGAGCTGATGTCTCCCAATGGGAAGAGCTGCAGGAGAGGGAGATGTTAAGGTGGCATTGCCTTCCTGTTCCCAGTGTGCCTCCACCCACATACTGGGGTTTAGCAACAGGCCTGATGGTGCTAAAGTGGGGATGGAGAGAAATATATCATCCTAGGCAACACAGGGAGCTGAATTGACTTCCATAAATCCTCTCTTTCCAAGCACAGATAGAAGGAACAAACAAACAAGGGAACTTTCCCTCCCATCTTCTTCAAAAGTTCTCTTACAGAAGATTTTGCAAGCCAAGTGGTGGCCATCAGCAGCATGGGAGGTGGAGGGTTTCACCTAGCCAGGTCCTCAGCCATGGGAGGGGACAGTGGGATGTATCCCACACCTGCAGTACCCCAGCGGAGACATGGCCGTGCTCTGCCCATCACCCCCACCTCATTGCATCAACCCAACCCAGATCTAGCCAGCTTATTCCAGTTCTTGTTTGGGTTTTTACTACTGCCAAAAAAAAGCTCACTCACGAAATGTGTGAGTGGAGCTCAGCATCAGTGACTTAGGATGTGGGTGGTGTAGACAGGTCCCAGCACAAAGCCAGCCTTGGTGGCCATGTCTCTCCCAGGAGTTTCAGGGACAGCTATTACTCCAGAGGAGAGATTTTCCACATGCTTCTGGGCAGATCAGACAAGGCGTTTGGGAGGCTAATGAGGCATTAAGGAACTCTGCTGGGCTTAGCTCCCAGGCTGTTTTTCTAGCTTATTTTTGCCTTGGCTCATAGTTCCCAAAACATCCATCTCCCTTCAAAGCCCTGGCAGGTCTGCAGGGGAGCAATGCCCTTGGCTTACTTCAGGGAGGGCATTATTCTCCCACATAAAGGTAAGACTGCATCCTACATCTATACTAAAAAATAAAATAGGTCAGGATTGGCTTTCTGCACTGCACAGCTCACATCCTCGCCTTCTTGCTATCCCAAACAGGGCTGCAGGGCCCTGCCTGTGTGTTGTGAATGACGATGGGTACTGTCTGCAGGAGAATTGATTGGTCTGGGACAATGCACATAGATCATGCTGTGGATGATCACAGCCCTGATCCTGTTTAGGTTAAAGGTCCAGACATAGATGATGTGTTTTTAAGACAGAGACAAAAGCCCTTAAAAGCCAATATTAAAAGGCCCTTTCAGGATTCTCCTGCATATTATCATTTAAACTTTAGCCCTTGCATTAGTCCAGCACAGTGTGCTACAGCATCATCCTCAGCAAAATTAAGCAGTAGCTGTTGACCAGTCCTTGCTCCGCTCTTCCCAGTGCTGAGGGGCAGAGCAGAGAGTCACACAGACCTTGTTGAGGCTAGAAGTGGATTTTCACTCATTCAGTCTAACTTCCAAGTGGCCGCCATGCAGGAGTTCCTCCTGGTTATCATGGCTCATTTGAGGTACAATTGAGGTACAACCGCTTTTAGAAGCATAACCTTCTAAAACCTTTATCAAAAGACCAGAAAAGCTGTCTGATTTTTACCTTTTTTCTTCATAAATGTATAGTGAGGTTAAATCTGCAAGATGTCAATGACCTGTATTGGGGAAGACACATTTGAAGTTGCATGTGAAAGTAGATGTACACAGTATATCAGATTGCAAGGATGGGAAACTGGTTCTTTTAAGTTACTGTCTTTAATCTACGTGATAGGCTCTCCCTTTGGAAAGCTGAAACATCTGCTTCATTTTTTGGACCACTTGCCCCATGATACCAGCCTCAGAAAAGTGATTCCAGTGGTGTCAGGTATAAGTAAATGACTTTTAGTTCTGGGGAAACAGCATTAGTGGGACCTCACATCATGTCTAGAGCAGTATGTCGGGAGAAATGAGGCTTGCAGCTGAGGAATTCAGCAGTGCCATTTCACCCCATACAGTTGCAAGAAACTGGCCAGTGCTGTTATTTATGCATCATCCCATTGCTGTAGATGCCTTGCAGATGGAAAGGAGCTAGGGTACCTGCCACAGCCACCAGAGAGTCTTTCTTTGTGCATGGTCACCCGATGCTGGATCCAGCGTGATAATACATACGTCCCATCAGTATCTTATGGGTGTCTCTAAACCCAACCTCTAAAGCAGAGTCTCAAGTGGGAGCTACCCTCAGGTCACTACCCCATGGTGAATCCAACTAAAACAGCAGCGAAGTCCTCCAGACATGGAGTAACCGTGAGTAGAAGCCACTCATAGCCATGAGTGGAAACATTTTAATCTTCTTCACTGCCTGCCTGGTTTGGTGTTTGAATCTATCATGACACTGTCTAATGACACTGCTTGAATAAGGCCAGTGCACCACCATAGAGGCCCCAAAGGAGGGAGATTGGAGCAATGCACCAGCATACCAGCCCCATGGGCAGCAGCACCACGGGCGAGGCCACATGCTTTTCAGAAGAGTTGGGGCACCTTCCTAGCTAACATTCAGGAGAGCTGACTTGCCAAGGGAGAGCTTGGCCAAAGCTTTGGGGCCCAGAGGAGCACCATGTCTTCTGCTCTCTCTCTCAGAAAATAGCCACTAACTACCAAAATACCAAGGCACAGTCCTACCCATGTCTGGGTGACAGTCAGGTAAGATGTCACCCTCCAGAGGGAGATGCCAGTTCCTTTCTCCCAGAGAAAGAGCAGAGGGAGATGAGAGCTTGCACAGAGACTTCAGTGATGTGACTCCAGCCAGAGGGAGTGAGTCTAGCCCCTGCAATCCCACCCCAGCCACATGTGCTGTCTTCCTGTGTGGCATCTGCGCTGCAGAAAGCCCCATCCCATCTTCTTTGCATTTAGCTGCAGAACACAGCTCAAACCTCTAGTGTGACACCAGGGCTGAGAAACGCCAGAAATCAGAGGTGAGAGAAGCAGCAGGGAGCAGCTTTTATTTACTGCAAGCACAGGGAATGCGGAAAGATGGAGCTTTCCTGCCCAAGGATTTTTTTTATTTATCGTTTTTTTAGATGTAAGATGGACGATTAAAGAATTTACCACCCTGTTTGCAGAGGAGATGAGCATTTACATCTCACCCGCTGGGCAAATCTCAATGCAAGAGAATGCAGTTGCCATTCAAAACCATCCCTGGGGTTTCCCTTGTACCCAGAGATCCTTGCCTCATCTCAAACTTCTTCTCGTTTACCCCAGCATAGACAAGAGTGATTGCTCATGAGATAACAGCATAACCCAAGAGGCTCAGCCTCTGCCTGCGAATGCATGTAAGAAATTTCCCCTGCGCACTGTGGCTAAACTGAATCATTCCGGGCTGAGACAGAACCAGCCTTCATCAAATATTAAACAAGGGAAGATTGTTATTTTTTTTTCTCATTCAGAGCTTTCTTGATCTCTGGCCAATATAGGTCTGTTCCCCTTCCACAAATGTGGCGAAGAAGTTGCCTAAAATCAGTGCAACAAAGGCTCCTTCCAGGTGAGAAGTCCTGGGAAGGAGGATTATTTCAGTGCCAGAGCTGCCACGCAGGCTGTCACACACATCCCTGCTCCTCGCCGAGCTGCCTGCTGCTGATCACAGCCCCACATCCTGACTGTGAAGTCGCTGGTGTCACTTGACAGGTCACCAAAGCCTTTACCTCATCACTCCTATGAGTCATCCTGACTCCTTTTTTATAGAGCAAGGACTGCCAAGCTGGAAGCAGGAGAGCACGCACAGCGATAAGAGGACCAAACATCTCTCCTAACATTAACAGCAGGTGATAGATTTTCGGTTGCTGCCTTGTTTTCCCATTCCTCATCACCCCTTTGACAGCATGCCTCCAGTGCCCTTTGTGTTTCATTATGTGTGGTTGGTTTTGGTTTATTTTAAAGAAAGCAAATTAAAAAGCGCATTTTACACCATTCACACATCCAAAAATAGCAAAGGGAGCCTTGAACAGAAGCCGCATTATGTTTGGAGCGGGTTCCTCTTGCCAGGCATGACGTGATGCTCCTTTCCAAGTCTTGGTGTGTTCCAGAAAGGGTTCATCCTTCCCGCAGGCACTCAGAATGGCCAGGTCCAGAAACCCAACCGCTCTGCTCACGGCTGCACATGGTCCTGTGCAAACCTTGCGGGCAACCAGCCATGGCATGAATCACAAGCCCTGTTTGCTTTTGCAGGTTCAGACTTCTGGTGGGATAGAGGCTATTTTTGTCCCCTCTTTGCTAATCCAAGAGAGGTGAGTTGTCCTATAGCTTCTGGTTACTCTCTTAAGGATAAATCCCTTTGTGCCAGGCTTCCAAAGCCTTTAGAAATTAAAATGGGTGGTTTTGTTATTTCCGTAAAGGGTAGATAAAACCAGGCATGTTTAATTTCAGCCCCTCACAAGGAGGTGCCCATGGAGACCAGAAGAAGCATAAGATATTTACTGCTTCAGGCTCACAGTCCCTAAAGCCCACAGGTACCATGGGCTGTGACAAGCTGTCTGGGTCTGACTGTGAACACCTGCTATTGAGCCACTGGGTGCTCAGTGGACAGAACCAGACCCTCCTGGATGTGTGATTCATCTGGCCTATTTTGGACATCTAGCTCTTGGCATTCACTAGATGTCCATGGCCTGCAAAAGGAGATGGCAGTGTTCAAGGCCAGGTTGGACAGATCCTTGGGCGACATGATCAAGTGTGAGGCATCCCTGCCCATGGCAGGGGGTTGGAACTGGATGATCTTAAAGTCCTTTCCAACCCTAACCATTCTATGGTTCTATGAAATCCAGTGCTGTTGGCCACCCAGGGCATCCCACCCTCTGTGCCTGGGAGAAGCAAACGGAGGTGACAAGGAGATGCACAGACACCAGCTGGGGAGCTTGGTCCCCATGCAGGATACTAGGCCGACCCAGTGACAGCACCTATGTTGTCACTGGGTAGGTGCAAGGGAAAGATACCCAGGCAAGCAAAATATCTTAGCAGAGCTCTGGACTGTTGGGCACATGACTGTTAGAATATTCCCTAGCATTGGGTCCATAAATATTAAATAAGCTGCAGTGAGGAGGAGAGAGATGTCTGTGCTGTTAGCACCCTGGAGCAGGGAGCAGGAACGGGGCTGTTGTGTACACCCCGATACAGCCTTGTCCCAGGCACAGAAAAACCCACAGGCTTGGACAGCATCCCTCGGTGTGTTCTGCTTTAATACAGCCGCTCTTTGATAGAGGCTGGCCCTGAGGTTTCCTGCTTGTTGTCCAAACTGAGACACTTAGCAATTCCCATGTAACTAATTACACTCCGGTTCAATGCCTTATAGCCTCTGGTACCATTTCTTACAGTAATTAGCAGCACCCAGCAGGGAATCACACATCCCCATGCATCTTGCGTTCCCCTCACCATGAGTGAGAGATGAAGACCACTGAAGGGAGCTCTCCTCCATGCCCCACAGAGGTGGGAGACAGGAGACACACTCCACCACACAGCCAGATTTGCTGCAGTCATTTTTTTGTGGCACCAGAAGCAACTGGTTCAGTGGGATAGAAAACGTCCCTTGTCAGGAGCTTGCACATAGCAGGAAAACTCACAGGGTGGGTTATGGTGTGGGCAGCCAGTTGCAGAAGGAACAAACATCCCTTTCCCTTGGGCACCACAGTCTTCCGGCCATGTCCCCAATGGCATTATCATGCTGCAGTGTTTCCTGAGCAGCCTCATAGCACCTTTGGAGATCTGCCTGTGCATTAATTTAGTCTAGATCCATCTTCTCCGGGCCCTGTGAGGGCTGGCTCACCTGGCAACACCTGAAGCCCCTCGATGGCACATGAAATCTAAGCAACACTGATGCACGCACAGGTGGGGAACAAGCAGCCACGAAGTTTGCTGCAAAACCATTACATCTTAGCTTGGGTGGAGAAGACTGGAGGCAGATGATCTCTAGCTGGCATGATCCCAGCAGTTCCTTGGCACAGAGCGCACAGCCAAGCCAGTGGCATGGGCTTGCATGCAACTGCAGCTGTGAAGCAGAGGTGCCTGAAGCCCTGATGGGCTAAAGAGCCAGTGGACTGAGTGTGAGTCTCAGCTGCTGCAAAACCATCTACAGAGATGTCTCTGGGATGGTCAGAAGGAGTTAGATACACCTCATGGGGCACCTGAAGCCAACACACCTTTCAGCCAGGAGATGGTCAGACTCTAGGTCTCACTCCCAGATCACTTGGCTGGACGTCCCTCAAGCTGGGTCTTCAGTTTCAGAGGAGAAGACACTGAAAGAAGCATGTGGCAAGTTGTACCTAACTCCATAAAGGCACTAGAGTCCTGGGAGAGGTGGAGGGGACCTGTAGAGTGGCAAACTGGGGTGTAGTGTTGCAATGAAAGCTGGAGAGCACAGAGCAGAGAGCATTGGTCTAGACCCATCCTCTCCTTGGCAGCAGGGGGGGAGCATCCCCAACTTGTGACCACTGGTTCTCCAGAAATGCAGCCTCTCAGTGAGCACCTGCAGCAAAGGGGAGACAGGGTCTTTCCCTTCAGACCTCTCCTCCCAATGGGGGTCTGCAGGGACCTGACCATTTATACCAGCTAAAATCCAGCCAAACAGTTGTCGGGTCCTGCACAGTGAAAAATCCCCAAACTCCAGCCTGCAGCTAGTTAAAACCCACTAATACCCACAGGCACGTGGAGCATGGGGAGGCCCTGGGGTACCCACTCACCAGTGCAGTGGCAGGGTCCTGCCATGCTTCCTTTGCCATCTGGCTTAGAAAGATGCAGTTGTTCCCTCTCTCCTCACTACCCCAACAATTTTTTTGTTTTCTCCTTGGATTAAACAAACCCTGTGGTGTTTCCAGCGTGACTAATTCCATAATGACAGCAATATCCCCTGCCTCCCGTGCAGCCCAGGAAGGTGCCAAGCGCCATTAACGTGCTGGTACACATTGCTATTGCATAATCAGCTGGATCTTCCCGGGGGAAAATGAGCTGAATTAGTCTCTTTCGCTGGAATAGCAGGGACCAACGGGGATTTCCATGAGAGAGATTGTTATAAAAGGAAAATCCATATGATGCCGTCAGAAACAGCCTTTAAAAACTGCTGTTGTCTGGCAAATGCCAAAAAGGAGTCTCTATCTCTATCTAACACACATTTATGTGACTATGAAAGTGGAGGGGCTCTTTTCTTCAGTCCTCCCATGCTTCATACGCTGTTAGTCTCACACACTGCATGGTGCTGTTCATTTCCTCACTACAGAACTGAACCTACACTAAAGGGTGCACTGGGGTTTATTCAACACCACTTGAATTGAATGGAAATGTGCCCCGTGTATCTGTTCCTCATCCTAGGCTGCTAAAAGAAAGTCTGGACAGCCCTGGAACTGCACCTGGAGAGGCTGAGCACAACGCCCAGACTCCTAGTGAGGCTTCTACGATGCTTTGCTCCTCGGATACCCCATCTCTGCAAGGAGGGGTGGGAATGCGATGAGGTGTGGCTGTCATATCCAAAGAAAAGGACTGGCTTAATCTCTGTCACATTATCGCAGAGTGATTTTGGGCAAGTATCTAGGTACAGAATTGAATTAATTATTCTGTTTTGGCAAGGAAGATGCTACACATGAAGTCTCATTACTGATGTATTGCCACAGAAGTGTGTGGTAGGAGGGAAGAAATCTCACCTGCAATGCCTATAATGTAATATCCTTCCTTGTGCCTGAAAATTGAAAGCCAGTGACTGGAAATGCAGCTGAGAAAGGCTTTAACTTCCAGCCTTCAAGTGTTGAAAACTGACACACCTGATGATGGATAGTGAAGCATCTCTTTAACTTCATTACGGCTGCCAGCAGTAACAGCCTTTGTTGGCTCTGATTTCTGGGCTGGCTCTCCTGAATCAGGGGCAGGCAATTCCCCATTCTTTCCTCCTGGGATTCATGGCTCCAGGTACAGCCCTATGCTGACGTTCCTGCATACCCCTGCAGTCCCTCTTCGCTCATATGCTGAATTTCCCTGAATTGGAAGCAGTAACCCCTATGCTGGATGTGTGAATGTTCCAGACGACTCTGTTTATTATTAATAAGTTGCTATACGTGTGTGAAAGTCCCTGTAGCTCCCTGCAAAATTAACCTCCAGATGCAGATTTTGTGTTGCTTCCCTTGGCCAGCTTTTCCCTCTCTGCAGAGCACGACATAAACAGGTTTCCAGCAGCACGTAGGGGCTAAAGAGCAAAGAGGCACCAGATCAGCCTTTGAGATCCTTCTTTGCTTGTGACCAATGTGATGGCAATCAGTTAATTGGAAGTTACATGGATTATTGCCTGCCCACCACAGCAGTTGTTTTGCAGCCTGAAGAATGGTTTGCTCACGTCAGGTTGATTTGGGAGATGGATGTTGGTTAGGACATCATCCAAGTAAATCCAAACCTCATGTTTAATAAGATCATTCATTGTTCGTCAAATGCTTGTTGAAGAACTTTGCAATGCTTTGTAAGCATGTTTATCCCCATCTAACAGAGAGGAGGCAGTAAAAGGCAGACCAGAATTGGAACAAGCACAAAGCTGGGACTAGCACTGAAATCGTGACTCCCAGCACGGTGCTTTTCCCTGTGATTCACGTAGGAGACAGGAAGACAAGAAGGTTTTTAGGTGAACCTTTTTTCCTGGGGAAACAACAGACTTCCCAGGTTACCACCAAGACTTTTATTTTTTTATTCTTTTCCAGCTCAGCCAGGCTGGATGAATTGTCCTCCAGTGTAAGCACCAGAGCTGCCTCTGATGCTGTGCTTTCACACAGCTTTGATCTACAGCACAGCAGTTGCCCAGGGCTTTTTGTTGGAGTAACTGAGCAGAGAGCTCTTAGTTTCCTCTCCCATAAAGAAGTTTTCCCCAGGCTGTGGTGTACACATGTCCACAGAGCCATCACTATATGGGGGACACACACACACAAGCTCTGCGCCATGTTCCTGACATCCACTTCCACAGCTCCTGTGCTCTGCTTGACTAGCATCGGGGATGTAAAATCCCTGCTGTGTATGGAAGGAACTGGGCATGTTTTACACTCTTTCTTGTTGAAAGAGGAGGGGATGGTTAATAAGATGATTGCCTGGACGACATCAGGTGGTTCACACACACACATACCCCCTTCTTCTCACAAATGGCTCGTTAAAGGAAATCAGATTTACCTCCACTTTATTTATTGCCATCATCACTTGCTCTGCCTTGTCAGAGATTGATTAGTGTTGCTGGTATTTCCTCTTCCCAGACCTCGGTCAAGAAATACTATAAGGCCTTGCTGTCTTTTTGGAGAGACGCAATCACAGAGCTATAGGCAATTAGCGAGATTAATTCCTGATTACAGAACAGAATATATGGCCAGTGATTTCTCAAATCCCACAATCAGCTGTTTTAAGCAGCTGTAAAATGTAATACTACTCATATAATGACTGAAATCCACCTAAAACACCAGAAGGACCTAGTCCCTTCTCCAAGGGATGACTCTCCATTCCTCTGACCTTCCTCACAGATCTCTTCTGCATGCTCCTTCAGATTTCAGGTTGAAATCCCCCTCCCTGTACCCAGGAGACCTGCACACAGCATTCAGGAAGAAATCTTTCAAGCTCTCCATAAGCATGATAGAAATACTCCCCTGATTTTGAAAGCTGGAGTAAACCAGGGTAACTCTGGCTTTTCCAGACATATTTTTCTTCTGTATTTGCTGACTTTGTCACACTTCGTGGGTATGCTCAGATGAGAAATTAATTAATCGATACAGGAAAAGCCTGTGAAAAGTCAAGTGAGAAATGCCTTTCATAGAACATCAAGCTGGATTCAGTATTTGACATCACTGAAATGCTGTCACAGGACATATTTGGTTGGTAAACCAATGGGGTAAAAAAAGAGATGAGGGTGAACACTTAAGTGGACTGGTTTATACTGGCCAGCTCTGATGATGGGAAATCCTCACCAAAGCCCAACATGTCAATGCTAAGGCTACCTCTGCAACTTACTCTGTGCTGCTGGACCCCTGAAGGTCCTGAAGATGTTACATGAAGCCCTAAAATCTCCCTTGGTGCCTTCTGCTAGGGGCTGCCTCTAGCGTGTAGGTCTGTTTCCAAAGGATTATTTCCCATATCCTCATCCCCTGCTGAAGTGGTGCTCCTTACCCATTAGTGCCATGGCGCAGGAGCAGTTACCACTCTAAGCAGCCCACAGTCCTCTCGCAGGAGGGACAGTCTCCTCAAAACCATGGTCACCTGCAGCCCCTCTGCGTGTGCCGGCACTCTGCCTGCTGCCTATGCCCATTGCAGCCATCTGGCAGGGCGGCACCGTGCCTGCTCACAAGCACCGTGCCAGCATCCTCTGGTCCCTGCTGCCAGCCAGCTTGCAGGGGCTCACATTAGGGATCTCCTCTCCTGGCCACCAGCCCCTCCAGGGGGTCTGCACTCCCATGTGAGATCCATGCAAGCAGCCAATAGAGGCTTTCCGAGGTGTCTCCTTCCCTTTCAACCCCTCCTTTAGCATGAGGGATGCTCAGGGGAGGAAACATATGCGTGTTTTTGCTAGAGACGCAGCGTGCCGCGTGGAACCTCTTTTGGACGTCTCCCTTGCTCGAGACCTTTCCCATCCTTTTTATTCCTGCACACGGTGGAGGGCTAAGCCATTCTGCAAGTGCAGGTTATTTTTAGAAAGCTGCACAGCAGAGACACCCGTTCACTAGCCAAAGAAAGAGGACACCAAATGGTCCTGACCTTTCTCTCCAAGGCCCCATGTCGGGCCCATGCATTGAGCAGAGCCGAGGCTGGAAGGAGGGAAGGAAGGAATTTGTGTATATTTGTTTGGCTGACTGCCCTTGCCTGTGGCTTGAGTTTATATAAAGAAGGTGAGGACACCACAAGGGGATGAAGGTTTGTTGGCCACCACAGGGTTTGGAAGCTCAACTGACAAGGTCATGGGCTTAAAAACACTTTCAGACACCTCCCCAACAGGTCTTTTGGAAATGCTTCTCCTCATTTCACCCACAGGCCAACCTGAACATGCTTAGTGACTACCTAGAGACTCTGTGATTTTTTCCTGTGTTCTTACGACACCCCAGTGGTGTAGCAGGAGCAGCCATGCAGTTCTGCATGCACCTGAGCCATCGTTTAAAAAAACCTAATCCAGAATAGCAAGGGGTTGACCCCCGCTTGCAGAGTCCTGAGAGGCAGATAAAAGGAGCCTCACACTTCCTCTGACCTGTGCAGAACCTCACTGGTCCTTCTCTTTATTTAAATAAAATCTCATCCTGCCGAGGTGCAGTGTTTATTTCCTCACTATTTCATGTCACTGCTCCTGTAACTGTACACTGCTGCAACCAGCTCCAGCTGGAGAACGTCTTGGCTGCTGTTTGCAGGGTGCTGTTTAGCAGGCAGCCCAGCTCCACCACACCAGCCTACCTCCCTTCCCTTCCAGTCTCTTGATGGGTGATTGCACAAGGTTGGGCACTGCAGCCAGGGTGGTAGATCCAGACTTGAGCTATGCAGGTTTGGTCCCTGCTTTTCCAATGGACTTCAGGAACAAATCACTGCTGTCCCCTGTCCCTCAGATTGACAGCTGTAAAATGGTACTGTTTCAGTTAAAATGATGTTCTCTGGGCATGGAGCATGGTCCTGAAGTACCTGCTGATACATAGACATACAAAAGGGAGACTTTGGCTCCAACAAACTTGAACGGTAATTTTAGGACAGGCAAAAGCACACCAATGCACATGAACAGAGTAACAGGATACCTGCTGTGCCTTTTCCCCCACCTTTATAACCTCCTCACCATCAACACACAGCAGTGAACACAAGGAATCACAGGCACAGCAAAGGACTCCAGCGGGCACTGCAACTCAGAAAATTAATATCAACAGCCACTCTACCATCCCCAGCCCTTGCTTGGATGCGAAAGCCACGACAAGGAAGCCTTTAACATGCCTGGAGCTGCTGCAGACAATGGGGAGGCTGGATCCCTGGGAGAGCAGCAGGAGGAGAGGAGGAGTCACTATTCCTCAACCCGTCAGCTCTCCCGAGCATAAGGACGCCTTTGTTTGCTTCTCCTTCAGCCTCCCGTTACCCAGAGGGGAATAGGCAGGAGACGGCAGAAACCTGGGATTTTCAAACATTTTCTGAGTCAGAGGCAGTGGGAGAGGAGGAGGAAAGATTTCCTGCATCCAGCGAGGCTGAAATAAACAGGCTGGATGAGTGCAGTACTTGCCTTGGCCCAGAGCAGAAATCTTGCCTGATAAACACAGGGTAAATTACCCGTGCAAACTTGGGGTTCCCCTTGGTGATTTCCCCCTGAATCCATCACAGGCAGGACCTTGCCTGGAGGCAGCATCAGCCAAAGCCTCATGTTAGTGGGAGCGTCATGACAGGAGCTGGAAGTTTTCCTGCTCACAGGCAGGGATGTGCAAACCAGGCAGCTTCCCACTGGCCCTGGCACAGCCTGCCTCCAAGCCACTCTGAGCTGGGGGTCCTCCTCATCCTGCCATCCCTTCCTCAGCTCCTGTTTGCATCACGGCTGGAGCAGATGGAAAAGTTTTCTGGCTCCAGGATATGCTCTGAAATGGAGCCTCCCCATTTCAGAGGTTTGTCAATTTTAGGATTTTTTTCCCCCAGTTATTTTGGACAGAAGTTTTACAAATTGTCTCCTCCACTTCGTCCTTTTCCTTTTGTGCCACTGTTGTATGGGACTGGAATTACCTGAATATTGAGATTTTGTCTGAACATCAGGAGGAAGAAGGCAAAACTGCCACTAATTGACTCTAATTTCTTTTATTTATCAGGTATAAAAGAGCAACTGGAAGCTAAACAGAGATGTCAGGAAGTATTTCAAAGGGGCTGCTATCATTTAATGGATGAAATGATAAGGAGTTTTAGCATGAGGTTGAATTGAAGATGACGCTGGCAGAGAGCTCCAGGACCCTTTTTCCAGGTCAGAAGGAAAATCTGAGGACAACTGTGCTGAGTTTTGTCTTGGTCAAATATTGCGGTGGCTGTTCTTCACTTGTAGTCAGCTCGAAGGCAGCAAAAGCAGCTCCAAACCTGAAGAAAAGGATCGCGTGCCTGAAATCTTGCCTGATTTTTTCCAACTGTATCATCTAGTCTAATAAAAGACAATAACTCCTCCTCCCAACCTTGCCTTGCTCGTAGCCTGAAAACACCAGAGCTTCAACAATGCTACTATAACAAAGGGAATGAGTCATTCATCAAAGCAAGCGTTTCTGTTCGAGACCTTCAGAAAAAAAATCTGCATATTCATTTATTCTTGTATTTAGCTGAAAAGATCTTTTACCTGAACCAAATGATATTAAAAAAACAAAACTAAACCAAAACTGTGGCTTCTTGAAACTGAAAATCTGGGTGCAAATGGCTGAAAGATATACCTGGGCACAAATAACATAATTTTGGAGGCATAAGCAGAACAGTGGGAACAAAGGACTTGCTGAAGCCAGAGCAAGCTTTGGGGAAACCATTTCAACAGATAGATGGATGTGAGGCCACCCAAATGTCAGGAAATGGCACTCAAAAACTGACAGTGCCCAGATTTCCTGAGCATGCCAGGCAATGAGGAAGCTGCCGCAATTTCATGCCACAGATACAGATCACCTGCAGAGAAAAGAAGAAAGCCATGTAGTTTGAGGCATTTTCTCGAGTGACAGAGATGTGGTGTCCACAAGGTGGGCATGTTGTCAGCTGCAGAAGTTTAACACTACTCCAAAACCCGTTTTAAAAATGGCCTCTAGTCTACAAGGCCAGCAGATGTTCTGGCTTAAAGGCATTTCCCTGGATCTTCATAAAGCTTTTCTTTTTAAAGTGCGATCCATGCTAGCTAGTATCACTAAACCCTTGGGTATGCTCCCAAGACCAGCCTAGTCTGGAACTGCAGCTCTGCAGTCACTTCTTTAAACAGAGGCTGCTGCTGTCTGAACAAGGTGTCTTCACCCCAGCACCTGAAGAAGCAGCAGTTTTGGGTAGCTTCAGTGAATATTAATTGCACCCATCCAAAAGTAGTGACCTCAGCTCTGCTAACCATAAAACACTGCTCACTTCTTGGGCTTAATGGTGTGTGGCCTGCCAAAGAATCTTTTTTTCCCGCTTTCAGAGACAATCTGTGGGAATTTATTGGCGTTTTAAAGCTGTCTGATCTTTCAGTGAAGGAAACTAATGGAATATCAATGACACCAGGTATCTGTCACAAGTATCATTTGTGCAGGAAATATAGGTCCAGCTCAGTAAAGCTCTCCTGCACATGGTTAACCGATTCCACGTGCAGGTCCAGGCGGCAGCTTGAATCAAACCCATGCTTCTCTGCATCTGCAGGCTTATCAGTCTCTACCAAACACAGAAAAGCAAAAAGCATTCCTAATTCAGTTAACTAATTCAATTTAAAACCCCGATGAGGACAAGGCAGCTTGAATTTTCATGGGAGGTTGAATTTAGGACAACACCTTCGCAGCTGGAAAGAAGAATCTCTGGCTGATTTAAAGCACCTTCTCAAAATAGCAAGTAAAAAAAAAAATAATTTAAAATCATTAAAACATTTAGTTTTTCATTTTTTTTATTGGCATCTCCATTTTTTTTCATCTCTAACTTTTCACTGAACTACAACCCATTTGGTGAAATATCTGCTCTTTCTTAATCTCTTTTTCTGACCAGTTAAGAGTTATCTGAAATAAAATGATACCTAGGCAGAAAATGCACCCTAAGCAGTGCCATGATAGATGTGAGGTTTTAACAAAATAAAGCTTATATACATACTACATGCTTGTGGGGTCATCTACTCCATGTGGAGGGCTCGAGCCTGCTTTTCTGAGGTCTCACTCCACAGGGCATCATCAGAGCTCTGATCAGGTCCCCAGCACTGAGATGTGCAAACATCCCACACTCAGACTCTGGGTTTTGGGACACAGATCTGCTTTCAGGTTTTCCCACCAGCATTAAAGCCAGCTTGGGTTTTCAAGAGCCTGCTAAGGACCATGCCCATCAGTGAGCCTTCCTGCAACATCGTGGAAAAAGGTGCTCTTAAAAACATGAAATGTGCCAGAAAGAAATAAGCGACATGGCTCATTCCTCAGATTTTTTTGAACAGTGTTTGAGTAACAGGGGATGGAGGTAAAAAAAGGCCACTTTTGTACTCAAAGACTGCAGAAATGTTTAAGTACCTGAAGCTTCATGTTAAATTAGCGCAAAACATGGTGATCTGCTGCAGGGTTTGTATTTCAGCTACTGCAAACCTCGGGGGAGACGAGAAAGGGAAAGTGCAGGTTCTCATTTGGACCTACGCCTGAAAACAGTGAATAAATTAAGCCCAAGATCCTCTAAGCCCAAGAGCGTGTCAGGAGAAGCCTCCATATGAAGGCAGCAGGAACTTCCTGCAGAGCTCTGACAGCACAATTAGCAGCAGGTCTTGATCATGCAGGGAACGAAAGCAGGAGCAGAAGTAGCCAGGCAGGGATTATTTGTTGGCTCACGTGAGGCTGAGCTGCAAAAGCCTCTGGCACTTATATTCTCTCGGACCTCACTTTAACCATGACACACTGACCCCTGAATTGAGCCCCCAGTTTGGTGCATTGCTGCCACTGCTTGCATCCATCCACCAGCCCACGGGGGAACCGTTCCTGTCTTGCTCGGTGAGCTCCTAGCACTTGACTGTGTTCATGGGGAAGCGGGGCTGTGATGGGAGCAGGGCTGGCCCAACATCACCAATCCTTTTAATTGCTCTGTTCTTTCAAAGGTACCGAGAAAAAAGACAAAGACCCAAATTACGGTGGAAAGAGGGTTCCAAATGTAATTTTTTTCCTTGGGTCAAATACTGTGACTGCGTGTTCTGTGGGTTTTATGGCCTGATTCTTAAATCAGAGCATGGCAGTGCTGCAGGTTCACACCTGAGCTGTCTCTAG
This sequence comes from Strigops habroptila, assembly GCF_004027225.2. NCBI lineage: Eukaryota > Metazoa > Chordata > Aves > Psittaciformes > Psittacidae > Strigops > Strigops habroptila. The sequence continues at coordinate 101,793,557 of NC_044277.2, forward strand.
GTATATCTACATTAAGTGCTGGCAGTTCCTGAAACAGAGAGCAAGACACAGAGGGAGAGAGAGAGCAAGCAGGAGGGAGATGTGCTACAGATACTTGCACACTAGAACATCACATGAGTATGTTTCGTATTTTTCCAGTATTATCAGGGGAAAATATCATCCAAGAGGCATAATTATATCTTAGGTTCCCTTTTTCTTACAGGGTTTTTCTTACAGGTTTTTCTTACAACTACCAAAGTAGTTGGTTTGTTTCATTCTTCTCCTTTTTCTATTTTTGAATTACAAGGTTTGCAGGAAAAGGAGGAGGACGACAGTTAACAGAAGAGAAAAGCCATGGTGCTCGAAAGGAGAAGAAAGGAGATGCTGTCATTCCTCACCATTTTGGCAGAAACCAGCACGGTTTCAGCCATGCTGTTCAGGTTTGCCTTGCATCAAGTGTCTTCACTGCTCTCCAGACCCTCCAGTACAAGCTAAAGGTCCAAGATTCAGTTACAGGCATCAGGTCCAGGCAACTGAGTTCCTCCTGTAGATGGAGGCTTAGGCAGCTGGCTCACATTAAGACATTGACACGAAAGCAGCTAAATATAGACCTTATTCTGCAAGCTGACTCCCACCCATGTTAACTTACAAAGGGATTCTTGCTTGATGATCTGTCAAAGGACAAGACCTTGGAAAGAGAAACTCTCTGGGTTCCCATCATCCCAGCATGACTGGAGCTCCAGTTTCCCTGAGAACATCCACAAGAAGTTGGTTAAAGCAGCTCTGACAAGTCAGACATTTTGCAAACCTCTATCCTCACCCATGGTCACCATTGGCCCAGAGCACTGCTCTCCCTTTTCCCTACCGCCGCTGTAATAATTTTGTGCTGCTCTGCTGGCTCAGTGCCGCAGCTGGAAGGCAGCAACCCTTCCAGCTGATGCCAGGGGATCTGGGAACACAGCACGTTTCGATGAATTAAAGTGCCCAAAGGCACCTAATATTGCACACTCTCTCCTTCTAAGCTATCACCACAGTAACAGGGGGCTGCCCAAAAATAATCAACAATACAATTACGAGCCACTCACTTGTCATCTTGTAGTTAGCAGCTACTCAACAATTTGGCTGAAAAATTATACCAGCAGGCATTGATAATGAGTGTTTCAGAGGACAGTTTTACACCATGCACCTTGTCCTTGGTCACCTGTGGGAATCTGTGGCGCACGGAGGACAGATACCTTCCCAATGACAGGATGTTTTCTGTCCCAAAGCATGAGATCTGATTACAGCAGAGAATCATGAAAGCTATTATAGGTCATAAAGTCACTGAGGTATAAAAAACTCTATTTACTGTTTGAGATCCCAGCTCTAGTCATTGCCTCCTATGGCACAGGCACCCTCCAAGGGGGAATTTCTCACTGTTCATTCTCAAGGCATGGTGGGGGTGATGTTTTCAGCAATGCTTTTATTGCTTGTTCCACTGATGGGCTCTGAGAGTGTTAACCTCTTCAGTGAGGATGTGCACTCATCTACCAATCTCAGAGGGATGTCACTGACTGAAATTAGCTCTGCATTTTAGGATTTGTCAAATTGCAATTTTACTAAATGCTTCACTGGTTGCAAAGTGACAGTCCCGACAAAGCTAATGCCATGACCCCATTGGCTTCAAAGCAGTGTGAGCAGACCCCCTGGTCCCTTTGTCTCCTCGGAATTTGCATCTAATGAGATACATGTCACAGTAATTTTTGGTGCTGTTTTTTTAACAAGATATTCCTTGTTTGTGTTTTCTGAGAATTTCAGGGCTGTGCCTGTATCATGTTTTCAAAATTTCTTCTATATTTACAAGGCTCAGAAGCCCCTTTTTATGTCTGCACTGATTAACTTCACTGAGCATCAGAAGCAGCACTGGTTTTGGGGGTGGGGAACACATGGACCAGGTATTTCAAGTCTCACAATAAAGTCAGGTGAGACAGCAGCACAAATAAGCTGCAGAGCTACAGTGAGGACAGAGAGAAAGGATTTCTCATGCCACTCTGTAGAGGAGAAAGAGCCCAACGAGTGCAGTGGTTTGAGGCCCAGACCTAGCTGGCCTGAGAGCTGAAAGGGTAAGATACCAGTCAAAAGACCTAGTCCAGCAAAGATTTAGTAGTATCGGATGTTCTGGTCCTTCCTGTACACAGGCCTTGTGCCATCACACAAGATGGTGCTCACAGCTTGGAGGAGCCAAGAGAAAATATCCAACTGATATTACCTCATAAAGCATTTAGTCCTGTTCGTAAATCCATGTGTCAGCATTAGGCACTGTGAATTGCTAGAAAATACTAGCCCAGATGCCCAGCAAACAGATGCTGTTTTCCTGTAGGATGACAGCCATTCTCAAGGTAGCACCACTGGGACATAACACCACTGAAGCACACCTGGCTGATGAGCCTTCCTGATGAATTAAACACTCACTGTCCTCCTGTTTTCCCCACAAATGTCCCATTAGAATCTAAGCAACAGTCAGAGTTGAGAATGCAAAGACAATTATGCACTGGAATTTAAACAAACCATTAATTACAAAGATATTCTGGCAGATGATGGCTCCAACAATGTTTATTACAAGAACCTTCATCAAGTTATCCGTTTTTTCATGTAAGCAGAGGTAATGATCTTACCTCAGATGAGAAAAATAATTAAAAACCATATAACAAGATGTTTTATTAATGTCATGCATGTCTCCATCTCTCTAAGAAAACTGGGCAAGCTGTTCCTACACCACAGCTCTCCACCAAGAGTTCATATTTACCATCACTTTAATAATGACTTGTTAAAAGTGCTATCTCATTCTCTTGGGTTGCCTTGAAGGAGAAGGGAACAAAGGAGCATTTGTTTATTAATGGAACCCACTGAGGAGCAGTTCTGTGGCACAAGGTGAGGTAAAGAGGAATAGAAAAAAAGCATTGCAAAGTGGATCCCTGCTTAGCTCATAGGTCTGTTACTAAAGAAGGGCTTCAGCAATGCAAATTACTTGGGTGAAAAAGAATCTCTAGGAAAAAGACTTCTTGCCCAAAAACCCAAAAACCTCAAAACCCCCCAAAACCCCAAAAACCCTAAAAACCCCCACCTTGGTTTCTCTTCATAAATCTAGGTCTGTTCTCAGTTGAGCTGGTGTCAAAGGTCTTCAGTGGGAGCAGAAGCAGACACATTAGGGAATTTGCAAGTTTGGTGAACCTGAGTTCAGTGATGGGACCTCAGAGCACAGCCCTGGGACACGAAACTTGTTTTCATTGCCCTTCAGAGAAAGCATGAGGTTGACGTGTCTGAAAATTGAGGTCCTCTCCTGGTCTCTGACCAAACCCTCTACAAGACAAGCTTTTCTAGACTGCTCCGCCAGCTCTCCTCTGACCTGTCTCCGAGGGCTGTGCGCAGGAGCATCCGCTCCTCCCATGCTCCTCTCCTCCCATCCTCAGGCTGGCACTGACAGTGGAGCCACCAAAGACATGACTCACCAAGACTGAGCACCTTCACTGAACTGTAATTTACTTAATTACCACAGATTAAAGTGTGCCTAATTCAGGATAGGCATTATATCTGATGGGGACCCAGTTCTTATTCTGTTCACACACCATCTGGCTGGGCAAGTCCAATGTCCCTCACCTAGTTTCAGGCCTTTAAACTGAAATATTTTCTTCCTTTTCCAACAGAAGTTCAAAGCATACATTTCACCTAAAAGATGAGGGTAGAGAAGAACCCAGTGTTCAGACCCCCAAAAATATTTTAGAGGAAACTTCCTCTCTGTCCCAGGTACTTGCATGAACCTGCTGGGTCCTAGCAGGGGTTCAATAGCTGTGCTTATGAGTGGTCTGAAGAAGCAATAAAATATTGTTATGAATACAGGAGGAAGCTCACTCTCCGTGGGCTTACTGCCCAGCACAACCATTGCTCTGCATGGAGACCAGGAGGGACCAGGACCCTTCTCTGTAAGGACTGCTTTGCTCCACTAACCTGATCTTTACTGAATGCTCAGCCTCAAGCAGTGTAGCACTGAAATCAGTCCCACATATTGCTGTGTAGCCTTGCCTGAGTCACTTAATCTCCCTCAGATGCACATTGTATGGCTATGGAGGCAGGGATACTCCCTTTCTGCCATTATTTGGCTGATGGGATTGTGTCTATAATGGTATCCATCTACTACTAGGAATGGACACATTTCTGACATTCAAATAAATAATAATTGCTTCTCTAAGGCACTTACCACAAGCAGATCTTGAAGTGCTTTCTAAAAGGTGTAAAATTCCGTTATTTTTGATTGGTAAATGGGGCCTTAACCCTGGCAGAAGTGCCTTTCATCCATACAGTAAGCAACTGAATTGCCTCATAGGATCATGCAGGGCTGAGGGCCATCAGTGACTCATGACTCATTCATCAGAGCACTTTCACAGGCATGTCTCCCTGACCTCCAGGAGAGCCATGCGCCTGCTTAGTTTACAAACAAGCTTCAGAAGGCATCTGCTGGGCTGGCACACTGGAGGAGCTCAAATTTCACTTCCTAAAATGATGAAGCACTTGTTTAATGCTCATTTGGTTGGATGGTGCTGTGAAGTTGTTTAACCCCACCAAGGTGCCACTGTCAGAAAAGACAAAATAGCCGAGGCCTAGTATGATTTGGTTTGTTGGTAGTTTGGGGGTTTTTTTGCGTTTTGGTAATTCCAACAGCAGAAGCACTTGCTGAACAATGAGATGAGATGAATCAGGGCATTTACAGGACTGCGCAGCACAGTGAGCATCACGAGTTGGGTTTGTAGGATGCAGAACAACCCGCAGTGTTAGCTTTCTAGTTAGAGGAAACGAGACTGCTGCAAGGTCAGGCTGGGAAAGCAGGGTGCTGCGAGCACCATCTGTGTTGCAAATGCAGCGATGCTGAGGGAGCAAGAAGCAGTCTATCAGCCAGCAAGAATATGAGCCCAAGGCCAACAGCAGGAATATCTGCCCAAGGAGCAAGAAACCTCTCCCTCAGCAGACCCTGCAAGCTCACAGCCTGTAACAGCTGGCAACTGGGACGATGCAGACATGCAGTGCCAGTAGTGCCCTGAGCCATAGTCAGGGAACCATGCAGAGGTGACCACCATGGGACATTCATATCTCCTCAAGGCCCACCAGCCCACATGTGCTACAGTGAGACCCCAGCTCTGCGAGTGCCTCATTAGGATGCCAAGCAACGCCAAAACTACATCTTTTCAAATCAGAGAGGAAAACAGCAGGGAGAATATGTCTGCATGTGACCTGGGTGACACAAGCCTGCAGGCACAAATTACATACTTTACAAGTGACATTTGCTGTCATGGTGGGAGGTTTGAGTGAGGCTGTTAAAAATTCAGCTAAACTCTGCCTGGAAAGAGGATGGCATGTGGTCTTCTTTTTCACTCCCTAGGGTAACACTGTGATGTTTCTAGCAAGGAAATCCCTCTCCTGCTCCCAGATTTGGCAGTGAGTTTTGCCCTAGGGATGGGATCCACATGTTGCATGTGAATCTCTAGCTGCTTTGCAAGCTCTAGGCCAGAATCCCTATCAGTAAGGGATTTGTAATGGAAATTGATTTATGCCATCAGAGGGTCTGAGTTAGACAAGCTAGGGTTAGACAGCTCAGGAGATACTCAGTAGATTTGCCCTACCAGCTCTACTATGCAGATGGAGAAACCAAGGCACAGTGATTCACGTGCCTTTCCAGTGCACACAGTCGTAACAAAGGTCATTATACAGATCCGCTCACCTGGTTCATATAATCTGGAAAGGCATCTACATCCTCTTTTACACTACCTGCAGTGAGAGTGACAAAAGAAACAGTAGCCATGCACAGAGGCTCCACCTGGGATCAGAGGCACCCAGTGACAGTGAGTAGGGGGTGCCTTAGTGCTCTGTTCTGTGCTGTCTTTAAAGTTTTTCTCTTGCTTGATGTGCAATACCCAGCATCAAGGGACTTCTCTCTCTCTTAGCCTCTAATCCTACTGACTTCAGGTATCCTATTTGCCTGTCCTCTTAGCATCTCCTCCAAGGGATATGAGGCCAGGATCATGACCAGTGAAGTTAGTCATGGTGTCAGGACCCATTCTGAAGGAGACGACACCATCTGCTAGCTGCACTATTACATTCAGCCTTCCCTCCTCTGAACTTTTCCCATTGCCTCTTCTAAGCTGTTGCATTTTCAAAGGGAAAGACAGAGAAGATCCAACATCCTGTTCCAACATCCTGTTCCAAAATCTGGGATAAAAGAAGGCATTCTAAAGAAAGTAGCCAGAATGCTTTAAGAAAGGCATCTCTTTTGGGCTATGCTGAAGCGGTAGTCAAAATTTAGAGTTGCTTCCACCGGGAGAAATGGTAGGATCAAGATCTCCTCAGTGCAATCCTGTTCATTGAGAAAGTCCTTTTTTTCTCTAGAAATGGTGTAAAAGAACTGAAAGCTGTTTCTGAGTTCACAGCTCCAATCCATTTTCCAGATAACTCAAGACGTGAAAGTCAAATATATTATCGCTCTCCTCCTATTTTCTCAGCAAATGCTAACAGTATTCATGTGACTATGTTCATTGAATATTCTCTCTACAGTTTTCTGGTCTTTCTGACTCTCTTTGGACATACACATAGTGATATACAGTTAAACTCTCCCTTCCATACGTGGCTTGCACATAGTTTTGCTTTGATTTGTCATAGATGGCTGTATCACAGTGATGTTATTAAGTCAGTTATCTCATAATACGGAATTACTTAATAATTTTCTCCATTTGGCCTCTTTGACAGAAACAATGTGTTCAACCATGTGTTATGCCAGTTCTTAAGAATTTTAAGCAATCTTGCAAGTCCGTGAGCAGCTCCATCTCTTTATTTTATCAATGGGATGATCAGAATATATGACTCACTGCAGTGCTAAAGGATCCTTCAATCTACTGAAGAGAAGCAGGACGTAAACTGAAGCCAGAAGTTCAAACCAGGCAAATTCAGATGAGACAATTAACAGTCACAGCGAAAACCTATCAAAGGAATTGTGGGACTGCCTATGTCCTGAAGACAAAATTCTTCTGATTAAATGACAGATTTAATATATCTACAGGGAAAAGCCAATGCTGGCTCCTATATTGCTATGCACCTTTTAGTCCCTGTAGAGATCTAGTCTATGTGGTCAAGAGAACCAAAGAGTTATTCTTGTCTTCTTAGGGGACAAATCTAAAACTGGGCAGATGAATCATGCCCTTGGAGTGCACATTTCCTACTACCTATGGTAAAGGGAGCCAGAAGCAGCCACATTAAACATAACTATCTATATTATGAATGTCTAGTTAGGAGAGAAAAATTCCAGTTTTGGTGCTCAGCTCCAAACAGACGTGTCTAGCACTCGTTGGATATGTTTGGTATCTGCACGTGTATCTGCTGGCAGACATGATAAAAGACCTATGCAGACCTGCACTTCTCTGGAATTTGATGTCATCCAGACGTTGGTCTCCTGTAAGTCCTTTGTCATGTCTGTCACTGCAGATGTCAGATACCCTGGGTATCAGCTGTATGGGAAATCTGCAGCATCTTGCTTAGCAAAAGGTGATAATGCTTAGAAAACTGAGTCCTCCCCTAATGCAGTCAACAGAGTTGTTCATCTGACCAAATGAATCACTCTCTGGGGTCCATTGACTGGATGAACAAGATCTCCACTGACTGCAACTCAGACACTCCATGCTCATGTGGGCACCATTCTGCAGACACTTGCATTTAGCTGTCACCCCCTGTGAGCTGAACCTTACCCTTCATATCATGCAGGGAGCTCCACTCCACTGACAACACTTAGATACCTCACACCTCTTGAGGGTCTTGGGGGTATATCTTGCCCAACTTCTAGCAGCTGCTCCAAGAGAGTGGGAGCCTGTAGGCCTGCATCATTTCCTGCCAGACCTGTGTGGATGCCCCAGGTTCCCACAGCATCTCAAAACAAAACCCCGTACACCTCCATTCAGGCAACTCAACAGTGCCCCATGAGTTTTGCAGGAACAGATACATTAGTCAAGAATGCATTTCTGGATACAATGCAGAAATACATGGGTGAATGTTTATGGCATGCGTACACAAGTGCTCAGACTCGAAGATCAAACGGTGGTTTTGGCCACAAAGTTTCTGAATGCTCCTTACCAGTCTCACAGGATGTTTGCTTTGCTCAGTTCATTGGTGTAGGTGAGCCACTTTTACCGTGCTTTATCACAGCATCTCAAAGTGTAAATGATTTATATGAATACCGATGTTTATTCTATCAATGGGAACACTCAGTGAAGCTAAATAATAGTCAAACAAGATGCACTAGGACAGAAAACCACAAGCTGAGTTTCATGTATGTCCATAAACAAGCTCAGCTTATCAGAAAAACAGGTCCAAATGTGTAAGGGACCAAAGCAAGCTCTTGATTACACAGCTTCGAGTCCATAGGCAATGTGACTATTAGAGCATTTTCAGATAAGCAAGTTATAATCCCTCTTGGCATGTGTGAAATAAGGAATTGGTGGCACTTGTTAAAAAAGAAATGGAAAAACATGAAAAAGAAAGTAGCTTTATTAGTGTTGCCAGTGTTGAAACATCGGCATTCAGGGCTGTGGCCAGGCAAGGGTAAGAAGGCATCTAATCTTGGGTGCCCAACACTGACAAATCCTACTGGTGAAAAATGATAACCCTCTTTCTTGGAAGCAAGGGGGGAAGAAGGGTTAGAGCTCAGCTACTGCAAAGGATTCCCTTTATCCATCATCCCTGGGAAAGCCACCCCCTTTTCAAGCTCCCCACTCCGTGCTGGCCAGGTTGTAGCACGCTGTTCTCAATCTCACAGGCTGTCTTCAGCCTTATCCATAAAGGCTGATCTCCTAAGATATTCAATCCCTCCTTTTCCAGCAGAGAGGGAAAATCCCGGCTGTTCAGAAACTAATAACAATATTCTCAGAGACTTGGGGAAAGCAGAAGAGGGCTTCAGCATTTTCCTCATCCTCCTGCGTCCAAGCCCTTCAGGTGCAGACTGGGATCAAACTCTGGACCCTCCTGCCAGCAGTAAAAATAGAAGTTTCCAACAGAATATGCTTTCCCTAATTGTTTCTGGCAAGTGTTTCACTGTCAGTCTCTCCATAGGCAAACCAGCTACCAATCCCTCCATTAAAACCACAGCAAACAAGGTCTGGAGAATGAAACTCGAGATGACAGGGAAAGTCTTGAACAAAAAGGAAGGAAATAAAAAACAAAACCTGTGGCAAGTGCATAATCAAGTGAAGCAAAATGCCTGTCCACACTACCAACAGTGTGGTGACCAGTCTGCCCAGCCATGGTGCGAGAGGCAGAGCAAGTGGCCCATCAAACCATCCAGGGGCTGAAATTCAGCACCCTACCACGAGTTGCTGGGGCCAGGACTCGACTTCAGGGTGGCTGGATGTGGAGAGGACAACCTAGTACCGCCTGCAGCTCCTGCTTTCTCCAGGGAGATGCCAGTCTCCCGACTGATCCAGCACTAGAGGGTAACAGTGAGTCAGGTTGCTGGCGCTACATGACTGACACAAGTCTTGGTGATGGAGATGGAAGGGTTGGAAGTGATGAGAGGTAAGAGAAAATGAAGGGGCAGGTTGCACTCCCCTTGCCACCCTTGCTACGGGGCACTTGTGGGGTTGGGCTGCACCAAGAAGACAGAAGCAAGTGTGCTTGCAGGGTGGCCCTGTGTGCTGGTGGGAGAGGAAATGAGGTGGCATCAAAAATGGGTTGCTGAGTTTTGTGGGAGTGCAGGACGGCGGGGTGGGAGCCCAGGGAGGGGGATGAGGAACCTGGTGGAAGGCACTTTCTGCCTAATACGGGATGGTCTTGGGCCAAGAGCCAACTTACTGTTCTGCTTCTGTACGCAGAGCAGGAGGGGCATCCACGTGTTATTTTCAAAGCCTGGGTTGCTTGTATTTAGTAGCTAAATTACACACTTTTGAACACCTAATGCAATAGAAGCCCAGTGTAAGGTGTAAACCCACAGCTTGCTGCTTCTTCAGTTCAGGACCTCATCTTCTGGACACGCAAAGCTCTGCCAGCCACCTGAGCTGCCCGTGATGGCAGGAGCCAGACCTGCTGCCCGTGTCAGTTGGCATCGAGCCTAAGACCTCATGAACATACAGAGCATGCAGGAGATCAGCTCTTCTTAAATAGTGCTTGTATTCCCTGAGGGGCTGTGCCCACTCATGCGTCACTTGCTAAAGTTGTAGTGAATTATTTTTATCTTTAAAGCTCCAATTTTTTTTGAATCTTTAATCAAAATTGTAAAGCCTAAGAGTAGGTTCTCTAGCAATTGATGTTAGGTATCTAGTGGTTAGAAAGGACCAGCAGTCAGGACTCCTGGGTCCCATTTTCAAATCTCCCACTGACTCTTTGAGTGACCTTGAAGAAGTCAATTAATTTCTATGTCATTTTCCAGACAGGTAAAAATGAGGAGATAATTCTTCCCCAGCTCGCTGGGGGATTGTGAGACTTAATTGTTTGCAGGGCACTTTGCTATCCTCAGATGAGTGTAAAGGACTTTTACTATACCACAGCTGGAGGAAGGCTGAAGCTTAGCATGGAAAGCCATGAATACTTCAGGTCCGGATCTGCAGTGCTCAAAGGGCACATGTGTCTTTGCCGCAAGGAGGAGAACCACTCGACTCTGCATCCCATGCCCTGTACATATGGATAGGAACTTTCCAGCAGAGAAAAACAGCAGTGCTCTGCACCTGGGGGCCCAGGTCTCCCCATCAGCTGCCCCAAGGCTTTCATCAGCTCTGGAGGCTGCTGTCTCCTTGCAGTCATGTTATGGGGTCAGAGGCAATGATGAGGAACCAGCTGCTTCCATCCAGAGCCATACACACACACCTATCTTGCATCCCCCCAGGCTCCCAGCTTTGGCATGTTTGCCAATCCTCACTGGTAACATGCTGATACCTCACCAACAGGCATGTATCACCAGCTGGCAGCCTTTCAGCATCCAGCCACAGCTATCAAGTCCCATCTGGGCTATCAGCTGCTTTGTGGAGATTATCAAAAAATCCTTTAGGGCCTTCTCTTTGCTGGAAAATTGAATATTTTCACATACAGAATGAGGTGATCCTTTTGTTCTGTTGCAGCTCTGTCTGCTCCGCTGTTGAGGTCAGTGAAGCTGCACTAGGCCAAACCAGCCTGCTCTGGGGTGTAAATGACTCTTGAAAGAAATTATTTCTGAGTTTATATATGTGTATATATATGCGTAAGTTTATTTTTGCCTTGAAGGAAAGCTTGTCACTGCCTTGTCTGCAAAGCTGATTACTGCACAGGTTTCCCTGGGCGAAAGAGAGGAAGAGGAGCTGCCACCAGGGAACCTCATCCAAATTAACCTACTTACCAGGTGACTCTCCTGTCTGCACCAGGAGAGTGGCTGTTTGTTTGCTTTAGGCCATTTCTGTGTGAGGAGTAACTAGAGATGAGTAAAATTCATAGAATTTCTGCTCCCAGGGGAAATTTCAGTCTTTGGTCGGTTTGCATCCCAAATCAGGCCAGTTCTGCAAAATGAAATTCTGGTTGAACTCACTTGAAACAGTTGGATTATCCCTGGCAAAAAATTGGAATCTTGGGAAAGAAGAGGGGGGAGAAATGGAGGGAAATGTTCTTTTGCTTACAGGAAACTTCCCTTTTAGAGAAATCGTATTTTTCACTTGTTCCAATCCCAAACTGCTCCAGAACTAATGCCAGGAATTCTCTCATCTATTTATACTCAGTTTTGCTGTCTGGGTCTTATTGTACCTGGCATTTACTGTGCTATATGACCGTGTTGCAAATAATACCAAGAACATTTACGTCGTGGAAGTATCATGGAGGGAAGGTTTCCAAGAGCCCTTTGTTAACCTGCTGTCACCAACCTGCAGGGACTGTTCCACCCTGCCAGGAAGGCTCCAGAGCCCTGTGGCTTTTTGAATGCTGCATCTACAACAGCATGGGTATATTCTGGGCGGGGTTAATGCTCTTGCCAGTGAAAAAAAAGGTAGCAACACTGTGAATTTCTGTCAGTTTTGCCAGATGAATTCATTTAGAATTAAAAAACATAAGTTGCTCGAGATAGATTGTACTATGAAATGTCTCTTTGTTCAGAGTTTCCTTTCACTTTGTTTTTCTTCTTAACGTGAAAAATGCTTAGAAGTGGACTGAAATATTTTCTCTGGGATTGAGTGAAACTTTCTTAGTAGAACAGGAACAATATAGATGTGTGTAATTATCTTTCACCATTGCCAGCAAACCATAACATCTCTTACTCACCTCCTTGTAATTGAAAGCATCGTGGGACACCCCATTAAAATTGAAGCCGTTTGCAACTGGCTTGAATCCAAACAAATAACTCTTAACTGAAACTCTTGTTTTTACATAAGGAGCCACGAAAACATTACCATAATGAATATCTGTCAGAGCTTACTTCGGGAGACAACTGCCAAATGGTGGTTCTGAATCTAATCTCATCAATCCTGCTGTAATTACAGGTAAAATCAGGTCCATGGACTGCTGTTTTCTTGGTATTAAGCTAATGTCAACACAAGACAGACTAGATCTGGGGTAAGATTCATCTGACTTCATGTAAATGTCTATATTTGAGTTCCCTTTGCAGTCACAAAAATCTAGTTATGACAGTCTGTGGTGCCTAGGGAACAACTCGCCTCCTCCTGAAAGAGGTGTCTAAAACAATTTGGCTAAACCACACCCTGAAAATACTTTCGTCTCTAAGCCGACTGCAAGAACAGCCCCAGGTCACCAGCTCTGATGGAGACACTGAGGGTGTAAATGTGCAGGAAGGAATGCAGGTGCCTAAATACAGGCATCTCATGCCTTTTGAGATGCCCTGGTGTACCTCACCTGAATTCCAGCTGCCACTTCAGAAGGGCACAGGTCTCACACAGGTCCCATCCCCCATCTGCCAGCCTCATGCAGATGTCCTGATAACGTGGGGCATCTAAAGCGGCACTTGATGACTGATTCATTCTCCTGAAGTTGCATGAGATGAAAATCATTCCCAGAGTCCTCAGGATGGCTAGGCTTGGAATATACAGTGTGGAAGTTCTCATGATGGACCATATTTCCAAAGATGGATCACGTAACAGCAGGCTGCAGCGTGACAGTCCTACCCAGATTTTTGGGAGGCTACCCAGCCGAGTAATTCAGTCTCTTGTTACCTTACATAAGACACATGGCGAGAGGAGGAATTGCTGTGGAGACTCTATGGTGCTTTCTTGGAAGGTGTCTGCATTAACTTCCAACCTTTTGTCGCCTTCTGTATAATCGCTTCCATGATTTTCCTGCTGACAAGTCACACCTCTTGCTTTGGAGGGGCAGCACCAGGCCAAACTGCCCTCCCTCTTTGCAAGGGCAGAGCTTGCTTGCATCATGCTAGGAAGCAGGAGATTTACACCAGTGGGATTGCACAATCGCCCCAGATAAGAGGAAACTTAACATGTCAGCAGTGTCTATGTCTTTATCTCTGTAGGTAAGACACACAGGAACACACAGATCTTTGTGGGGTCGATAGAAAAAAAATCCCTCCCCACCCCGCACCACAGTTTGTCTGGACATGAGTGGTGTAGAGTGGATAGCACCATTTGACCGCAGAGCTGTTTATCTGCTATTAGACGAGTGCTGGGACTGCTTTAAATCATGCATTTCCCTTTTGCTGTCATTTATAATGAACAGAGATATTTTATGTTTATATAGCTTCTTTCATCCTAAGGATCCCACGGTGAGTTATAAGGCATGATCCAGATGTGCTCTCCTGTTCTGCAAGTAGACTGGCTCGTGAGGACATCATGATGGGCTTCATCCAGGAAGAGCCTGTCTGGATGTTCTGCCCTGGCGGCTTTTTTGCTCATGGATGTTCTGGTCAGTGATTGTTTCACAAGTAGTAATGGAAAGAAGCACAACCATTACATTCAGATTACCCTGTTACGAAATATTTCCTAGAGGATGGCTTGAAAGAGCGATATGCCCCGGGGCAAGAAACTCATGAAAGCATGGTTTCTGCAAAGGGCCATATGAGTAGATGTTTTTGGGACCAAATTCACATCACAGCTTAGAAAGAGGGCAAATCCATCTCCAGGGATGACTGACTGAAGTGAAAATAGACTGAACAGTGGTTTGATTTTAAAACCCTCAGATCCAGTGAAAACTACACTGTAAATCTGCGGGTCTCTAATCAAATCTGGAGACCTGCACTGTAGATGTCTATCTCTGAGCTCATTTTCTAGACTCCACTAGAGTCCATGAAGAAAACCAGGGTCTTATAGGGCATAACCCAATACGGCACATCTTGCAAATGCCTGTTTTCAGACGAGGTAAATTCCTGGACTTTAAAGGAGGTCCAGGACAACTATTTAGAAGTAATTGTCCACATTGCAGATGTCTAAAGTGAAGAGATATGAATCTTACCAGTCTGTACCTTGTAGCAGCACCTGTGAGCCCAAAACAGAGCAAGGAATCTAAACAGTAAACAAGAGTCCTTTCATCTTGACCAACACTTTTGTGTCCTACCAGAGCAATGGAGGAGATCTATCAAACGGCACTGGGCTCTTTGTTGCTTTGCATCCATATGACAAGCCAGAGAAACAGGCCTTGCCAGAGAAGCCCTCTAACAGTAGTCAAAAGGTTGCTTAGTTTAATTACCCAGGCCAGAAGGTAGTATAGAAATCAGCAAGTGCAGAACCACTGATTCACACATACCCAGAAATAACAATCTTGATATTTAGACCACTGAAGTGAAAACAGTGGGCTGGAGATAGGATGAGAAATAGTAATATTTAAAACATGACCCATTACTATTACTATGACCCATTTTAATGTTTCTTATAATGAGAATTGTGAAATTACAGGATGCAAGTTTCCTATTTAGCAAATTAAAGAGAGGTTTCTGGGTTTTCCAGGAGCTTCAGCCAGCTTCAAAACCAGTGCAGATCAAAACTAAACATCGTCCATACTCATCACAATCCTGGTCAGAAGAAACAGATCTAAGAATACTCTCTCCAAGCAACTGATTCACAATTGATGGGAGTCTTTCCACTGACTTCTCTGGGTGTTGGGCCTATGTGGAGCTATTTCCCCTTAAACACAGATGATCTTAGCCTGGTGCCTACAGCTGCTAATAGAGGCAGTGTTTGCATGTCTGCATTCCAGAGCTAATGCACATTCCAGCCTGTGCAGAGGACTCTGCCTCACCTCCCATGCACAAGGTCACCTCACCTTTGATCCTCCATGTTGGTGTAAGGCTATCTGAGGAGGGCTGTGTAATGATTCAGCAGCTCACTGCCTGCTATGTTTCTCTCTTTAACTGGATTTTTTGCTCCAGTGAAGCTGTTCTCAGAATGGCTGAAGCTCACATGCCCAATCTTGAAGCTAGCGAGAGCACAATTATTGAGCAGGTGTAAAGCCGGCTAATGCCAGCACAACGCAGCTCAGGCATGCATCAGGCGGGATGATGTGTCAAATGATTGTTGTTGTTGCCACGGGAATAACAACACAGGAGAACAGCATCACGTAACAGCACGGTAAACTGTCACACGTTGGCAGGGCATCCACTTTCACCCGCTTCACCTCAGAAGAAGGGCATCCACTTTCACCTCACCTTCACCTGGAGAAGGGGATTGTGATTTGGAGACACTGTGCACATTTGGGAGTTTTCATATCAACTTAATGAAGCCTATTTGCCCCGATAAACCCCAGCAGTGACTGATACTCCTGAGCTCATGCAACACATACCAGAATCTTAAGATGGTGTCGTGGTTTGAGCCCAGCCGGTAACTCAGAACCACACAGCCGCTCGCTCACTCCCCCCCCCCTTCTTCCTCCCCCCGCTCCCGGAGGGATGGGGAGGAGAATGGGAAGAATGTAACTCCCACGGGTTGAGATAAGAGCAGTCCCGCAACTAAGGTATAACACAAAACCACTACTGCTACCACCAATGATAATAACGATTAGTGAAATAACAAGGGGAGAGGATACAATTGCTCACCACCCGCCGACCGATACCCAGCCCGACCCGAGCAGTGATCTGGGCCTTCCGGGTAACTCCCCCCGGTTTATATACTGGGCATGACGTGCTGTGGTATGGAATACCCCTTTGGCTAGTTTGGGTCAGGTGTCCTGTCTCTGCTTCCTCCCGGCTTCCCCTCCTCCCTGGCAAAGCATGAGACTGAGAAAGTCCTTGGTTGGAATAAACATTACTTAGCAACAACTAAAAACATCGGTGTTATCAGCGTTGTTCCCAGGCTGAAAGTTAAAAAACACAGCACTGCACCAGCTACTAAGCAGGAGAAAAATGACTGCTATAGCTGAACCCAGGACAGTATCCACCCCTTATTCCATACCATTCACGTCATGCTCAGATCCCACATCTCTCAGCACACCATCACCCCTGTCCCATATATACACATATATATACACCCACACCCACACACAGAGAAAGATATCGTTCCCTAGTCCATGGACCAATCCCTGTAAAATTGCTGAACTCATCCAGTCCATGATGTCAGGCTCCATCTCTTGTAATAGTCTTTCAGGGCAGGAGGGACGGTACATAGTGTTGGGTTGTTGCCTGCTGATGATACCGCCAAACTCATCTGGTCACTGCTGAGCTCGTCTGGTTTCCTCAAAATTCATTCTTTGTTGAGGTGATGATCGGAGGGAAGTCAGGGTCAATGGCTGGTGACCTGAAGATATCTAGCTGGTGGGCTATAAAAGTGTTATAGAGCAGGCAACAGCGTACAATTGAGTTCATTGGCTGTTTTCCCCCAAAATCAAATCCCCTTGAGGTACACATCGGACTTCCCCATCTTCCCGCATTACCCACCAAGTATATCCAGGTCCCTGAGCAAAAGCAACCCCACGAGTGGGTTTGCCTTTACCTGAAGCAGGAATAACCCAGACTGTCTTCCCCAACAAATTCTTTATGTGCACCACAGGAACTTTATCCCCCTCTACAGTACGTAAAAGTTCTGATTGGGCTGGGCCAGCCCTGTTGGCAGATCCCCTACTGTTGACCAACCAGGTGGCTTTTGGTAAATGTGTATCCCAGTGTTTGAAAGTCCCACCACCCATTGCTCTCAGTGTAGTTTTTAACAGCCCATTGTACCGTTCGATTTTCCCAGAGGCTGGTGCATGGTAGGGGATGTGGTATACCCACTCAATGCCATGCTCTTTGGCCCAAGTGTCTATGAGGTTGTTCCGGAAATGAGTCCCATTGTCTGACTCAATTCTCTCTGGGGTGCCGTGTCGCCACAAGACTTGTTTCTCAAGGCCCAGGATAGTGTTCCGGGCAGTGGCATGGGACACAGCGTATGTTTCCAGCCAGCCGGTGGTTGCTTCCACCATGGTAAGCACATAGCGCTTGCCCTGGCGGGTTGGTGGGAGTGTGATATAGTCAATCTGCCAGGCCTCCCCATATTTGTACTTCAGCCATCGTCCTCCATACCAGAGAGGCTTTAACCGCTTGGCTTGCTTAATTGCAGCACATGTTTCACATTCGTGAATAACCTGGGCAATAGTGTCCATCGTTAAGTCCACCCCTCGATCACGAGCCCATCTATATGTTGCATCTCTGCCTTGATGGCCTGAGGTGTCATGGGCCCACCGGGCTAAAAATAATTCACCCTTATGTTGCCAATCCAAGTCCATCTGAGCCACTTTAATCTTAGCAGCTTTATCCACTTGCTGGTTATTCTGGTGTTCCTCAGTGGCCCGACTCTTGGGTACATGAGCATCTACGTGGCGTACCTTCACCACCAGGTTCTGCACCCGAGCAGCGATATCTTGCCACAATGCAGCAGCCCAGATGGGTTTACTTCTGCGTTGCCAGTTGCTCTGCTTCCATTGCTGCAACCACCCCCACAGGGCATTTGCCACCATCCATGAGTCAGTATAGAGATAAAGTACTGGCCATTTTTCTCGTTCAGCAATGTCCAAGGCCAGCTGGATGGCTTTCACCTCTGCAAATTGACTCGATTCACCCTCTCCCTCAGCAGTTTCTGCAACTTGTCGCAGGGGACTCCACACAGCTGCCTTCCATCTCCGATGCTTTCCCACAACATGGCAGGACCCATCAGTAAACAAGGCATATTGCTTTTCACTCTCTGACAGTTCATTATATGGTGGGGCCTCTTCAGCACGCGTCACCTCCTCTTCTGGTGACATCCCAAAATCTTTGCCCTCTGGCCAGTCCATGATGACTTCTAGAATTCCTGGACGACTGGGATTTCCTATTCGAGCTCGTTGTGTAATTAGTGCGGCCCACTTACTCCATGTAGCATCAGTTGCATGATGTGTAGAGGAGACCCTGCCTTTGAACATCCAGCCCAGCACAGGCAACCGGGGTGCCAGGAGGAGCTGCGCTTCAGTTCCAATCACTTCTGAGGCAGCTCGAACCCCTTCATAGGCTGCCAGTATCTCTTTTTCAGTGGGAGTATAGCTGGCCTCGGATCCTTTATAGCCCCGACTCCAAAAGCCAAGGGGTCGACCTCGAGTCTCCCCTGGAGCTTTCTGCCAGAGGCTCCAGGTAGGACCATTCTCCCCAGCTGCGGTATAGAGCACATTTTTCACATCTGGCCCGGCCCGTACTGGTCCAAGGGCTACTGCATGAACTATTTCTCGTTTAATTTGTTCAAAGGCTTGTTGTTGCTCAGGGCCCCATTTGAAATCATTCTTCTTCCGGGTCACGTGGTAGAGAGGGCTTACAATCAGACTGTAATTTGGGATGTGCATTCTCCAGAACCCCACAACACCTAAGAAAGCTTGTGTTTCTTTCTTGTTAGTTGGTGGAGACATTGCTGTTATCTTGTTGATCACGTCTGTGGGGATCTGGCGGCGTCCATCTTGCCATTTTATTCCCAAAAATTGAATCTCCTGTGCAGGTCCCTTGACCTTATTCCGTTTTATGGCAAAACCGGCCTTCAGCAGGATTTGGATTATTTTCCTCCCTTTCTCAAAAACTTCTTCCGCTGTATCACCCCACACGATGATGTCATCAATGTATTGCAGGTGTTCTGGAGCTTGCCCCTGTTCCAGTGCAGTCTGGATCAATCCATGGCAGATGGTAGGGCTGTGTTTCCACCCCTGGGGCAGTCGGTTCCAAGTGTACTGGACGCCCCTCCAAGTGAAAGCAAACTGTGGCCTGCATTCTGCTGCCAAAGGGATTGAGAAAAATGCATTGGCAATGTCAATTGTGGCATACCACTTGGCTGCTTTTGACTCCAGTTCATACTGAAGTTCTAACATGTCCGGTACGGCAGCACTCAATGGTGGTGTGACTTCGTTCAGGCCACGATAGTCTACTGTTAATCTCCACTCTCCATTAGACTTTTGCACTGGCCATATGGGGCTATTAAAGGGTGAGCGGGTCCTGCTGATCACTCCTTGGCTTTCCAGTCTGCGGATCAGCTTATGGATGGGAATCAAGGAGTCTCGGTTGGTGCGATATTGCCGCCGGTGCACTGTTGTGGTCGCAATTGGCACTTGTTGTTCTTCGACCTTCAGCAACCCCACAACAGAAGGATCCTCTGAGAGACCGGGTAAGGTGGACAGCTGCTTAATTTCCTCTGTCTCCAAGGCAGCGATACCAAAAGCCCATCTATACCCTTTTGGGTCTTTGAAATACCCTCTCCTGAGATAGTCTATGCCAAGGATGCATGGAGCCCCTGGACCAGTTACAATGGGGTGCTTTTGCCACTTCCTCCCAGTCAGGCTGATTTCAGCTTCCAGCATAGTTAACGCTTGGGATCCTCCTGTCACTCCAGAAATAGAAATGGGTTTCACCCCTTGATACCTTGATGGCATCAGAGTACACTGTGCACCGGTATCTACTAGAGCCTTATACTTCTGTGGGACTGATGTGCCAGGCCATCTGATCCACACAGTCCAGTAAACCCGATTATCCCTCTCCTCCACCTGGCTGGAGGCAGGGCCCCTCTAATAGTGATCACAAAATTCTCCACTTCTGTCTTGTAGAAAGGGATTAGTATTCCTTATCACAGGAGCTGGAGTAAAATCAGCTCTTTCGCTCCATCTGGGAAACTGCTCGCCAGAGACTGGAGCAGCAGCTTTCCTGGGAGGATCATCCTTGACCATTGTTCTCCTCTTCAGTTCACGCACCCGTTGCTCCAGAGCTGAAGTAGGTTTTCCATCCCACTTTCTCATGTCTTCTCCATGATCCCGCAGGTAAAACCATAGGGTGGCCCGTGGCGTGTACCTCGTATATTTTCTTTCTCGAGCAGTAGGGCGCCTTCTGTTGATAGCTGAGACATGGGTTGGTACGCGTGGAGAGCTGGATAGATCGGATAAATCGTCTCTCAATTGTTTGAACTCCTGGGACAGTTTTTCCACAGCTGAAATGATGGAAGGGGTGAGATTGTCTTCGAACTCTCGGAGTTGACGAATCAGGCAATCCACTGTTGGTGATACTCCGTCATTCCAGGTCATTGATGCCAATGTGTGGGCATACGATGATGGCGCACTCCGTGTAAGTTTCCGCCACATGGGTCGTGTACATTCGACTTCATCTGGGTCTACGGATGTGTTCCTGGAATCCGGCCTACGATAGATCATCTCTATAATGGCTGATTCCCTCAGGGACTGGATGCCTTTCTCTATCGTGGTCCAGTTGGCTGAGCGATTCGTAATATCGTCTTTGTAGGGAAACCTTTCCTTCACAGCTGCCAGGAGCCGCCTCCAAAGACTGAGGGCTCGCTTCTCTCTTGCAATCGCTTTGTCAATTCCTCCTTCCTTAGCAAGTGATCCCAGCTGCTTGGCTTCCCTACCTTCTAGTTCATGACCGTCGGCCCCATTGTCCCAGCACCGGAGCAACCAGGTGACAATGTGCTCCCCTGGAAGACGGGTGAAATCTTTTCGCATATTCCGTAGTTCGGTTGAGGTCCGGGGTCGAGAAGTGACCTCTTCTTCTTCTTCCTCTTCCTCTGACCCACGTAGTAGTGACTCTTGTTCAGGTGCTGTTGCATATAGTAATGGCACTGGGTCTTCATCTTTCTTCGCTTCGCGGGTTGCTCTTTGTGCCTTTCGTTTGCTTTTGCTTACAGGGGCAACAGACATTGTCACAAACTGGACATTTGGTTTAGCTGCAGTGTTTGTCACTGTGGTTGGAGTGGCTGCAGTGTCTGCCACTAGGATTGGAGTGGTTGCAATGTCTATTGCTGGGGTTGGTGCAGCTGTTGTGCTTGGGAGTTGAGTAACACCAACAGCTGCATTATCTGTTGCTGTCGGGGTTTGAGTAGCTACTGTGCTTGTCACTGGGGTTGGTGTAGCTGCAGTGCTTGGAGTAGCCATATTGTCTGTTGCTGTCGGGGTTTGAATAGCTACTGTGCATGTCACTGGGGTTGGTGTAGCTGTGGTGCTTGGAGTAGCTATATTGTCTGTTGTTGTCGGGGTTTGAGTAGCTACTGTGCTTGTCACTGGGGTTGGTGTGGCTGCGGTGCTTGGAGTAGCCACATTGTCTGTTGCTGTCGGGGTTTGAGTAGCTGTTGTGCTTGTCACTGGGGTTGGTGTAACTGCTGTATTTGAAGTTGGAGTAGTTGCGTTGTCTGTTGTGGTCAGGGTTTGAGTAGCTGTTGTGCTTGTTCAGTGGTGAAGTTCCAAAGCACTGGAGGGGCCCACTGGCCTAGGTACTTGCCCATACTATCCCACACACCCTGCCACTCATAACTGTCCAGCCTCAGGGAAAATCTCCTGGTGGTCCTCCTATATCGTCGTCTAACCCTAGACCAGATTCGAACCTGATACTGCTGAATTTTTGACATTAAACGAAATAGGATGTTCCTACGACGGGATGGCCGTGGGTAAAACACACTCCGTATGTTTGCCAACATGCTGATCCCCAGCACAATCAGCAGGCAGGTTTCAAGGGTACTCAAAGGCCATCTAAAACCTTCAGAACTCTCAATTGCTGTTGCAAATAGGCTGGTGGGGGAACGGGGGGTGAAAGAGAATGCTTCCTTCGTAAGTTTACCCCCCGAGGAGAAAAAAAAAGATATGCAATTGCTAAAATATTTCATTATATACCTCCCAATGTATAGTGGTGATGGCCACGCTGGAAGCACAAACCAGACCAGTTTCATGATCAATGAGTCTATTGTATTACAAGTCATTACCATGAAGTACAGTGAAACAAGAACCTTAGCCCAGGCCCCCCAGCCGATAAACGCTAAAACAGCAAATAGTGGCTGTAAGTAAGGTACAACATGCTGAAACTCTGAGATCAAGCGCAACACGTCTGAGAGCCAAATAATCACCATTGTGACGAGTAGTAACAATGAATGCTTATCACAAATATGATTAAACACACTCTGGTCAGATCTGTCGTTATCTCAACCTTTCGTGCCCCACGTTGGGCGCCAAAAAGAACTGTCGTGGTTTGAGCCCAGCCGGTAACTCAGAACCACACAGCCGCTCGCTCACTCCCCCCCCCCTTCTTCCTCCCCCCGCTCCCGGAGGGATGGGGAGGAGAATGGGAAGAATGTAACTCCCACGGGTTGAGATAAGAGCAGTCCCGCAACTAAGGTATAACACAAAACCACTACTGCTACCACCAATGATAATAACGATTAGTGAAATAACAAGGGGAGAGGATACAATTGCTCACCACCCGCCGACCGATACCCAGCCCGACCCGAGCAGTGATCTGGGCCTTCCGGGTAACTCCCCCCGGTTTATATACTGGGCATGACGTGCTGTGGTATGGAATACCCCTTTGGCTAGTTTGGGTCAGGTGTCCTGTCTCTGCTTCCTCCCGGCTTCCCCTCCTCCCTGGCAAAGCATGAGACTGAGAAAGTCCTTGGTTGGAATAAACATTACTTAGCAACAACTAAAAACATCGGTGTTATCAGCGTTGTTCCCAGGCTGAAAGTTAAAAAACACAGCACTGCACCAGCTACTAAGCAGGAGAAAAATGACTGCTATAGCTGAACCCAGGACAGATGGCCAAAAGCCACAAGACAAGTGACCAGTGGAAAGGCAAATTCAGGGGAGGGCTTAAGAAATAGCACACAGACCAGGTATGTCAACTACTTTCTTAGTTTCCTATGGTCTCTTGTGGAAAGGAGTCTGGCCATCTGTTTTACTCCAAGGATTATCTCATGATGTCAGCCTGAGAAACCTTGTCACCGCCACTCTTTCCTCAACTGAAAGTCTAAATCACACAGCTGCCTCAATACCAGCCAAGCCTGAGAGGTCTCCACATAACCTAGACCAGAAGGGGAGGTGTACATGAGTCAACATGCAACCGAACAGCTCTAGGTGGGCTACACTAGAGACCTTAGTAGAAAACTTGCCTAGAGTCTTGCCTAGTTTTCCTTCACTTCATATCACTAGCTTTTCTACAATCACTACTGCTAGTAAAGTCCCACTGAACACTAGCCAACATACCACTATGTCACATAGCTCTCTTCAAACACCTTTACAAGGACATGGCTCTGAAGACACCACAAGTACCCCCATCTCACTCGCTGCATTAGTTCTCTCTGAATATGAACCATCATTAAATACACTAATTAGTGCTCTTGGGAACTCTTGAGAAAAGCATGGACAAATACTGAGCAACTACTTAATGCCAAAAAGCCTAAAATATCTTGGCTTTACCTAGTTTATAGTGTATTGTAGTATCCAACTTTGAGCACAGGTCACAAAAATAGCCTCCAATGATAGTATCACTTTGTTATAATGGGCTAAATTCAGCCCTGAGTGGCTATAGAAATTAACGGACTTTATCCCAACATGTGGTTAATGAGGATGATCTATTTCAAGCCCATAAGGTACCACGCTTCTGCCACTACAGATTGGCTGGGAATAATTCACCTCTTCAGAGACACTGTATTCACTTCTAGCCCTGGCTATGTTTGCTCTAAATAGAGGCAGCAAAAATAGACATCAAAATGAAAAACATTTCTTTCAAACTCCAAATGCCTCTGGCTCTGATTTTGATCTCACATGCAGTAGAAGCTCAAGTGAGTGGAGAGGTTTATTTCTCATTTGTGCCAGTAAAAATGAAATGGGCCCACTACCTTTAACTGCTTTAGACTGCAGAATGTTTAAGACAGTATCTATACACTTAGAAAAAGTTAACCCTGGTTAAACAAGGCTAACCTTTACTTCTTCAGATCTCTTCCTATGGATAATCTCTCTGCATCTTTTGATTTCTGTAACCACCTAGTTTCTAACTTCCCTGCCCATACTGCTAAATCCACCTCCCTAGAAGTCCCTTCTCAAGAACTTCAGAATCAAATTCATCCAGCATCAGATTTCTACTTCTGCACAGCCATGTCCTCATCTCTAGAAAGCATGTAAGCCCATGTTCACCTGTTCAGATGAATACGTGACTACCTGTAAGAAGAGGTGCATAAGGATGCTTTCTTGGAGATCTTAGTCTTAGCTCCCAGTTTGAACTTAGCCTTTATGTCTTTGCTGCTGTTTGGTTATTTTGAAACAGGGCACAGCTACAGAGGCTCAAAATATACCCTCAACTTTTGTATCCAAATTCTCCATCATGCCCTCTATTTTCCACAAACACTGAAAATGTCTAAAAAAGCAGAATGCTCCAGAAAGTACTAAACTACAATTCAAGTGGTGTCAGAGCTTTCAAACAGGCTTGTCATTTTTCATGTGGATGATTTGCATAAGAGATCTCATATATTCCCTCTTCTTAAAACTTTTCTCATCTTATTCTTAGCTGAAGAGGTAACTGAGGAAGGATCTGCCCTGAATGTTTGAATGTAACCTAGCAAGTTTTAGCTACGCATCTTCTAGTGGACTAAATTTTGCCAGGGAGCACTTTATGTTCCAGAGGCCAACTACCAAAGTCTGGCTGTGCTCATACTATCGAAGTACTTCAGCCTCCAGAAAAGGATGACCTCATCCAAGCTACCTATGGGGAAAGCTCCCTCATCCATGCAAACTTCCAAACAGTCATTGGACACTGTTTGGGACAGCACTAAGTGGTCTGGGCCAGGGATCATTCTAACAACCAGAAAAAAACAGAATGCAAATTATAGGGAGTCAACACTTTATTTCACTATTGTAGATGCAGCCTTTAAAACCTTCCTATCATCACAAAAAAACCCCACTGGATCAACTATTTCTGGTCTACTTGCTTTTAGCTTACAGGTTCTCCTTTTCCTAGGAAGAACGAAAAATGTTCACTGATGATAAAAGCTGTGCTAAGTGGAGCACTTCCACGTCTTTCCTTTGGGATAAGCTTACGATTTCATTCCTACGGCTCATAACCTTAGCTCCCCAGACTCGTTGACTTTCAGCAAGATAGCCAAAGGTGGGACTTGGGACTGTAAGTGTGGACTCATGCAGACTACAGCTATGTATATTAGAGATTTCCAAGGAGGCTAAAGAACTAAGTGCCCAGCTCTCTTCAAACCAAAAGACTCTACCTGGTCTTCACTGATACAAACAGTATACCTCCCAACAGACCACTCTATGTCCCAGTAGAGATGAAGGGGAGGACAGCTAACGTATTCTATTTCATCTTTTACCACCTCCAAGCATACTTCATTCATTACTTGGATCACAATGAAATAAAGATTTGAGATTCTTATCTACTTAGTCATTTGTTAACTTCTGATAAAATTGAGCTTTGTCTTCTTATCTCCCTTTGCCAAACAAAGAGGTCAAGGCCAGCAAGTGAACCTCATCTTTCACGCTACTTACCGGATTCAATCAGTCACGTATTGTAGTTGATCATTACATTTTCTAGATAACTACTTGCCCTCTATTCTATGATACAAAAAATGTTTGGTGTGCTAACCAGCATTTAATGGGAAGGAGGAGAAAAGACAAAACTCCACTGACACCGTATCTTTGTCATCAGTTTCATCAGCGTAAAACTGGCAATAATTTCACAATGTGTTTCGACCATAATCAGCAGGAATAACTTGTCTCTCTAGATGAAAACATAACCTTTATTCTCAATATACAGCCATTATCCCTCCCTCTCCATGGAACATCGTAACACAAAAGTTGTCCAATGAACAGACTTCACCATCTTTTATCATTATAATTTCTGAATCCTCAAAATATGAATCTAGTCGTCCTTCAGGAAGCTTTGACTCCACTTACTCCACTATACAACTCAGGTTAAAGGCCTAGCCCTTCCTCATGGATGCTCTATATTTCTTGGGAACTACTTCTCAAATACAACCACTATCAGCTTTGCTTTTCTGGCTAACATATCTGCTTGTATCTGTCAGGACTCTCTTTTGGAAGATAGATATTGGACTTTTTTGGAAACAGGCTGACATCTTTAGCCTAGTCTTGAAAGTCACAATTCCCAATTAGTCACCAAATCTAAGAGAAAATGGAAACATTAAAGACTTTGAAAATCTACTTTAAAAACTTCATCATTAAATCTGAAAATCTTAACTTTGGACTGAAGCCCTCATGGTGGAAAGACATCTGTATACATTTGGTAGTAGTGATAAAATGTTGCTCTTATTTATAACAGCGTAATTATGGAAGCAGATTTAGTTAGTTCCTACAACTATTTCCTTTGGCTAAGCGCAGATTTATGCATATGTAACAGATTATGACCATTCTCCCACCTACTCCAAAGCTTTGGCACCACATGTATTTATAGTACTATGCATACAATGCCAACCGCATGAAGCCCAACAAAGCAAAGTGTAAGGTCCTTCCCTGGGTTGGGGCAATCCCAAGCACAGCTGCAGGTTGGGTAGAGAAGTCATTCAGAGCAGCCCTGTGGAGAAGGACTTGGGGGTGTTGATCGATGAGTGTGCACTCGCAGTCCAGAAAGCCAACTGTATACTGGGCTGCATCAAAAGGAGCATGACCAGCAGGTCAAAGGAGGTGATCCTGCCCCTCTACTCTGCTCATGTGAGACCCCACTTGGAGTACTATGTGCAGTTCTGTTGTCCTCAATGTAAGAAGGACATGGAGCTGTCAGAGGAAGTCCAGAGGAGGGCCACAAGGGTGATAAGGGGGCTGGAGCACCTCCTGTACAAAGACAGGCTGAGAAAGTTGGGGCTGTTGAGAGTGGAGAAGAGAAGGCTGCGTGGAGACCTCATAGCAGCCTTCCAGTATCTGAAGGGGGCCTACAAGTAAACCAGAGAGGGACTCTTCATCAGGGACTGTAGTGATAGGACAAGAGGTAATGGGTTTATACTTAAACACGGGAAGTTCAGGTTGGATGTAAGGAAGATGTTCTTCACTGTGAGGCTGGTGAGGCACTGGAACAGGTTGCTCAAAGAAGCTGTGGCTGCCCCATCCCTGGCAGTGTTCAGGCCAGGTTGGATGGGACTTTGAGCAACTTGATCTAGTGGAAGGTGCCCCTGTCCATGGCAGGGGGATGGGAACTAGATGATCTTAAGGTCCCTTCCAACCCAAACCATTGTATGATTCTATGATACAGTAAGCATCCACCCTGTAAAATAGGAAGGCAACTCCAGAGAGTGAATTGTTGCCAATATCAAAGAACTGGTTACTTAAAAGGGTGGTTAATGTTCTGAACTGAGTGGTTAACAATATGTCAAGTGGCTTTTGAGAGAATGCTCGTATTTACTCAGAGGTCTATTATTCACTCATAAATTTATTGTTTAATTTCCTTGTAGTCTATTTCCTCTATTATATATTCATAATCATCTTCTTATAAGTTCTCCTCCCACAGTCTATGTTCACCATATATAATTATTGTCTATGTTCACCACATACCCTTTTGTGCCGTATAGATGGTGAATATTAATTTCCATAGAGCAGAGATTTATTTTTTTTTAATTAAAACAATGTTTCTTAGAAAAAAAATGCAATAACCATCAGTTAAATTTAACAAATAAGGAAAAGTCATTAAACAAGAATGCCAATGAAGATGCTGAGCTGAAATTCAGATAACATCAATCATACTTCCACTGTTCCAAAAGGTTGATTTAGTCAATACAAAGTCCACAGGGTTTCAGTAAGTGAACCATTCACACACATTACTTTTTATTTCTCTGGAAGATGCAGTTACAAGCTCTGTAGCTGGGGCAATCAAACAGTATCTCAGCTACTCTGGAAAAAGATGTGCAAAAGGTGTGCTCCACACGATGTGCTTCTGAGAAATCAACAGAGAATACATGTCAGACTTTGCATGGTGTCTTCACTCCTCCACATGAACAGGATAAGGTACAATGAGTGGAAGCATTTGAAATACATCACTGAAAATAGGGGCTTAGATTCTCTGGGGACTCAAAACTATTAACCTTTACAGGAGACAATCAGGTTTCACACCTTTTTCAACGAGGATATTTATTTCCCCCTTTCCTCCCCTCCCCCCCCCAAAAAAAAAAAAGATTCATGAACTTCTTAAGGTCTCCAAGGGAGTTTTTCTGCACCAACACTTCTCTATTCTGTTTAGTCAAAGTAGCTGAGAGGGAAGGACATAGTCACCAAGAAACTAGAACCAGATGAAGAAGAGTAGTCTGGTGAGTCTTACAAAATCTAGTACTTTAGATCTCGGCTTCAAGGCAACAGGTTAAGAAACTTGCAACTCCGGAACTGGGTATCATCAAATATTTATTTCATACAGCTACATGTTACATAGGACTGAGCAGCTACACATGGTCATTCATACTGTAGTTGCACATTATTGTATGCCTTTTTTGTTGTTATGCGCATCTTGCCAATTGTGTTTTAAATACCTATTTGGCCTTGAGCAAGAAAGGAATAGTAACTTCTGAGGTAGAGTAGCCTTTTGGTCCAGAAGTCGGATTGTGTCCTAGAGCTATCTCATAGATCTGCTTTCCAGAATTGCAGCCAGACACACACAACCCCCATTAAAGTAATTGATTGCTCTCTGAGCTTAATATTTCAACATCCTGGGATCTACAGATTACAATACGATATGCTATATCATAATATATAGCAAATAGCATTGAAGTCACTGGGCATCATCTAAGCAAATATCAAACAGAAGATGGATATCAGAGTCCAGAAAGAGCCACAAGGGATATGTTAGAAGCCAGTAGCCAGCTGTTCAGAGCTTAACCCATCTATGGTATTTCTGTGAGGGCTGCAAGCAGAAAATCCCATTCCATTATCTCCAGAGAAGGAAGGAGGATCGTGAAGAGAGAAGAGTGAATTATTAAAGGATAGGCCAAGTATGACTGAGAGCTTATTAAAAAGGGAGGAGGATGGGTAAGTGGAGAAACAGCTTGCTAGTCTGGTTCTATTAAAATTGAAGGCCAGATCTTCTGTGTAATTTAGCATAGCTCCATTGACTCGGGTTGACTGGTTGACTTCTCTGGCTTTATGGCAGTTTACCAGCTGACATTTTAGCCTTTTAACTTGAAGCACTGCATGTTTTCCTGTGAGCTTGGTGTTTGTTCTGTCCCACACACTTTTTTTCTGCCAGAACTGACAAAATTCTGCAGCTGAAACATCTGAGGAATGATATCTCATCAAAGATGGATGTTTCCATGGAAATATCTGTTTCAGAAGAAGTTTTTTGAGTCTTTCACAGATAAAATATAAATAACTGGTTGGACAAGTTTTCAATAAATCAAAATAGAAACTTTCCTGGAGAAGCTGAAATGTTGTTTGGGTTGCATTTTTCCTCTCTTTTCTCTAATGAAGAACATGCAATGCCTGAAGAAATGATCAAAATGAAAAGAGACGACAAAACCATGTATCAGGTTATTCCCCCACAAATGCCCAAATTTATAGCCCTGAGGGCAGAAAGACATGATGAAGAGCTGGTGGCAGTGAATGCAAGGCAGAGAAGGGAGTGATAAGTGCTCCTAGTTTCTCTCTAAATTAGGGCCTATTCTTTCTCCCTCTTTTCTCTGCTCCTCCCTTCCCACTCATCGCAGCTAGTGCCTCAGACCGTAATCTGCTGGAAAAAAACCCAGAGCAAGCTGCGCCTCCCCTGCACCAGCCGTTCCTGATAGAGAGATCCTCTGACATGAATCTAGAGGGCTTTTTCTTCCTCATTTTGAGTGCTGGTTTTCCTGTACAAATGGACTGACATTTAATCATAAGTGAAATATATTCCAGGGGTGAAACTGCTGTGACTGTTTCCCGAAATATGATCCCAAGGAAGAAGAACTGGTTATAGAAAATTATGCACTGAAAATGATTTTACAAATGAATATGTTAAATAAAATGCAGAGTTCTGTTCAAACACATAGAGGAGTCTGACCACAATCGAAGTTGGTAACTACATATCTGAGAGCCTCCACTGAGAGTCTCAGCCCAAGAATACTAGAGGAAGTAGGAATGCATCCAGGATCCTGGATACAACCTACCATATCCACATCCATGAGTACTTCCATGCCCCAAAATAGTGCGGGTGAACCACTCTTGGAGGTCTTACCCAATGTGTGTAATGACAGCCAAGGCTGTGCTTTACAATGCAAAGATAGTATTGAAGATAAAAGATTCCGTTGAATATTTCCAGGTCTTTACCTTACCACCACTACCCAGAAAGCTCTCTGTAAATGAAATGTTCCAGCTTAATCCCCGCTTCTGGAAATGCAGTACCAGCTTCCTTGGCACAGTTCAGTATAGCGAAGAATGTAAGAAGACTCCTACGACTGGGGAAGAGAGCTAGAGCTACCAGCTGCTTTGAACATTTGTAGAGGAATACTTGGGAACTGGGTTGCAAATACACCAATATATTCCACTTTCCAGGAGCCTGAAGTATGTTTGGCAATATACAGGAGTGAACTGCTGTTGGTGTGAAACCTCCGCTGGGAGGTTGGCTAGAACAGTACGTAATCCTACACATGGATGAATATGGTCATGCTATTTTATTGCTGTGCATAAGGTCCCATAAAGAATACACCACTTGACTTACTTTTCCCATATAAAAAATAAAAGGTATGTTTAAATCTTTGGTTAGCTTTAGGCAGAGCTTAGCTACTGACCAGTGCTCCCATCTGATGGAGCTGAGGAAAAGACAGGCAGATTTGTCATCACTGACAAAGTGGTTTTGTACAGCAAGTGTTAAAACAGAATGAGAAAAGAACTACTTATTTTAGTGGAGGCAAACTCCAGCTTTTCCTGTGAGTTAGTTAGGTGAGGTCAGCCAGATGAAAAAAAAAAAGTTTGTTAAACCATAAATGCAATTAGAACCAAAGAGACTGCACTGGGGATAGGTGTTATTCAGTGTGTGTGAGGGGTTGCCAGAATCTGGCTCTGAATAGTTTTGATTAACAAACCTGAATCTGAATTGTTAGAGAACTGTTCATTTCGTTAAGCCATTATTCATGGCCTGTGACTGGTCATAAGTAATGTTCTGCATCCTGATGAGAGGATTGAAGCTTACACTGGAATGATGAATGCCTGACAGCAGATAATGAATAGTGTACTTCCCTCACAATTCACAAATGCTCTAGGGTTTCTGAATTGTAAACTACCAGGCGAGCTCACTGAACAAGTACATTGAAATAACATTCCCAAAAGCAGCAGGATTTCAGCTCTTTCTCTATGGGGTAGAGTTTTATTTCCCTAATCATCAAAGCAGAATGGGTCAAGCAGGTGTCCTGGAGCTGCTTGTTGCTTTTGTCCGAGACCCAGGCAGTCTGCAAATACAACCCAATCCCTCAGCCACAGATTCCTCCCCTGTGAGGTCAAAACCCAACTCTCTCAAAACGTACTCACTCCATGATCTGGTCACTTCCACTTGTAGTTGGAGATGCATTAATACTTGCAAATAATAATCCACACCAGTACATAAATAGCAGTCAATGGAAGCCAAGTAATTCATTTATCAATATATGAGCCAACAGACTGTCTTAATTATTTAACTATTTTGGTAAAAGCTAATACATAGAGAACTTAAACGGTGCATGGATCTTGCACAGGGCCTTCAGCCAAGGGGAAATTTCACACAAAACGCCTGGCAGTTCAAAGTCTTCTCTGCATGCAAATGGAACAGAGTATGCCTCTGCTACATGGACCTGCAGGAGGACTAGCCAGGGCCAAAGCATTGCAAATGATGCTTGGACCAACACATTGCAATACCATTTTCCAGTTTTATCACAGTCTCTAAACACCAGTGTCATTGTTTAAACCCAGCTGGTAACAGCACCACTCGCTTTTGCACACCGCCCTTTACTCCCCCCACCCAGGGCTGGATGGGGAGGAGAATCAAAAGAATGTAAAACCCACAGGCTGAGATAAGAACAGTTTAATAACTAAAGTACAATATACTACTACTAAGGGAAATAACAAGAAGAGAGAATATAAAACCAAAAGGGGAAAGAGAAACAAAAAACCCCTAAACAATAAACACAAGCGATGCACAATACAATTGCTCTCCACCTGCTGACTGATACCAGCCCGACCCGAGCAGCAATCACCCCCTCTGGGTAACTACTCCCAGTTTATATACTGGGCATGACGTTCTGTGGTATGGAATACCCCTTTGGCTAGTTTGGGTCAGGTGTCCTGTCTCTGCTTCCTCCTGGCGTCCTGTGCCCCTCCTCACCGGCAGAGCACGAGAGACTGAAATGTCCTTGATCAGGGCAAGTGCTACTTAGCAACAACTAAAACATCAGTGTGTTATCAGCATTATTTTCAGACTAAAGCCAAAACACAGCACTGTACCAGCTGCTAGGAAGAAAATTAACTCTATCCCAGCCAAACCCAGGACAACCAGGTTGACTTCTACCCAGTCATATAGATCTCCCCAACTGAAGGTAATGCAAGCATGTGAGGAAAATGTTTCATTCATTTATTTTATTAAGGGAAAGTGAAATGTAGAATAGCTGTCAAGAGCAGCTTTCAGAGAAACACCTTAGAACATCAAGATACACGTGTTGCAGCTGAACATTTGATAGTCAATCACATGCAGAACACTTTATCCATGACAGACAAGAAAAAAATTGTTTGGCTTGAAATATTTGTACTTCACAGGCTGATCTTTCAACCAAGCTGAAGAATCAATTAATTGAATTAACATGGCATATCAGTCTCCAGAGCACTCAACATTTTGCAACTATGTGAAGTCTGTTGCTGTGGCAGGCCTGCCTACACATTTTCAGCTAATAGCGCTACAATCTATGTGCTTCCATTTACAGCCACGTCCTTGCTAGCCGTAAATGACAGCAATAGCACCCATTAAGTTGGTGGCTTGGGACAGGCTTCAAGCAAGGAATGGCTCATGGGAGAATCTCAGTTCAGCAGTATCCTGCTGGGATGGCAGCTCCAAAAGTAAACAAGCAGAGGTTTCCCACTGACCCAGCATCAGTGAGAGTTCTACGTTTTTTTAACAATGATTGCAGTTTTATAAGGCAATAGTATACATTCTGCACGTCCTTTGTGTCTGCTCATAGGGCTGAGTTTCTGCATCCCACTGGGCCACTTGGTGCTTCTGTTTACAATGGCTGGGTGAGAGGACCAGGAATTATGGACTTTGCCTATCTTCCAGGAGTAGTACACAACTTATCTCACTATATTCCTTCCTGTCTTTACTGGGTTGATTTTCAAGATTGTAAAGGACAGTTTTAATCTCAGA
Source organism: Strigops habroptila (assembly GCF_004027225.2). Classification (NCBI taxonomy): domain Eukaryota; kingdom Metazoa; phylum Chordata; class Aves; order Psittaciformes; family Psittacidae; genus Strigops; species Strigops habroptila. The sequence goes on from NC_044277.2 coordinate 101,827,044, forward strand.
CTGGAGAAGTAGCAGATTGGGTAGTCCCAATGCTGCCACTGTAATTGCCTGTGTAATCTCAGTTGAATTACTCTTATCCTAGATTGGTTTGGGTTGGAAGGGACCTGAAAGCTCAACTAGTTCCAACCCCCTGCCATGGGCAGGGACACCTTCCACTGGACCAGGTTATTCAAAGCCCCGCCCAACCTAGCATTTTCCTACTCTTTCAATCCTTTGGGTTTCCACATGAAATTATATTTCCTTTTACACTTAAACTGTAAATCTTTAGGCTGTGGGTCACTTCCTACTGCTTATTGTACAGAATCAGGCACAATGAGAGTAATTTTGAAAATATTATTGAGTTATCTTGATATCGTCATCAAATATTTTTATTAACCTCAATTTCATCCTTGTTGTCCTATATAAGTGCATCTTCCTGATGCTTAGACCATTCTGTTACTTGTAGGTATTCTTCAAAGAACCTGCTTTATGGCCCTTTTACTGGAATACAGAATCTACAGTGAAAAGTATAGGATATTACTCCAAACAATTTGTGGATGGCCAGTGTCTCCTGCTTTGGGAGTTGCTAGGAACTAGTCGAGCAGCAGCACCCCCATTAGCTTTGCATATTCAGGAGAGCAAATTTATGTGTAGCTCCTGGTGTCCACTGGACTCCTTTTCATTACACAGGCAGCAGAAGGAACAATTGGAGAAAAATACTATTCCCAAACAGAGTCACAGAATTTGTTTAAATTATTTCTTCTTTTCCAATATCTAAAGCTCCTTCCCCCAATAAATGCCACCAAGTTTCTTTGCGGCTATCCAGCAAGCAGGTGCTGAAGATCACCCCACATTTGAAATGCCCTGCTAGGAAGTTCTCCAGGACTGCAAGGCTAAGAGGTTTTAGGAGCTTTGCTTGAAGGATTTCTTATTCCCTACCCTTTCTGTGGTTCATTTTCCTTCCCTCTGCCTTACCACTTCCTCCATCTACTCTTCCCCCTCATGGCTTGTGTATGGAATTCATACATGCCTAAGGCTTCCTTTCGTTACATCTGCAGATACTCTCTCCTCTCTTTTCCTCGCTCACACCTACCCACTTTGATTTCTCTACTTCCAGCCACATGGACCACCCCACCACGAGACATGCTCTCTCACACTCGACGCTCTCATATTCCACTAACAGCCGTGTGAAGAAAATTTCAATCAAACAAGTGGTCAGAGTGGCAAGTAGGCATAGCTCCAAAGACTTCAAAGAGAGTTTGCGGTTTTCATGCTAGCATTTTTTGCGGTAGTCATTCACTGCTAGTTAGGTCTCGTATCAGCCTCAACCAATCAAGCCACTTCACTTTCCAAAGCCAGCTCATAATTAAAAAAGAAGGCCAACAGACTCTCAGTGATGATGCAATGATGTGTTTTCAGGTGCACTTCTAGGCATGAGGCCAAAAGCTAAGTTACCATTTATGCAATTTGAAATGGATGGCATAAAATTAGGCACTGACTAGAATTTCTCATTGCAATTCTTAATCGTTTTGACTTTATTTTCCCAACAGTCAGCAGGTTTTTCTTCTGAGAAGACTTTTTTTTTTTTAAAAATTAGATGGCTACTTAGCATGGCTATCAGTTGACTCAGATGACAGGACATTGCACTTACAAGACCTTTCGTGCTCCTTACTCCTCCTTTTCTGTTTCTCAATTAGGCTAAATTCTGCTGCCTTTATTCACACTATTGCTTTATTTCATAGCTCATACTAATGATTTCAGTAGTGACTCCTAGAATAAATTACCACTTCAGTGTGCCAAGATGACCTGAAGTCATTGCTGAGGGCTGTTTCAGGCCTTTGTCATGCCTTTCTTATCCCATTTGATCATCCACAAAGCCAGGACTTTCTCACAGCTCATCAGCTGGTTCCCCCAGAATTGGTAAACAAATACCTTCCCATGGTTACTGTGCTTAATGGGAAAGCGTAACTGCATCACTAATGTGGCATGCATCTACTGTCGCTCTTACCAATTTAGCAATCTCATCTTGTATCTATCAATCAGTAAGAATGGTGTTGTCCTGTTTCAAGAAGACAAGTTTTGTATGTCACAATGGTTGTGCTGGTCAATTCCTCACTGAATCAGGTATTATGTTAGTATTTCCCACATACTCATATTTTTAAGAATGAGTATCAGCAATTGAAATGATAATTCAGAACAGTTAGAAGCATTAAAATGTATGAACCTATAAGAATTATCAAAACGTCATGTACCTATCCTATTTCCCTCCAGCAGAAGTCCAGCCAATTCAGCAGATCACTTTTATAGCTGTGAAGATACCCACCTGGGCAGGTGCATGAGGTAGAGCTTAATTATGGAACCTCTTCTTGGAAATCTGTTGGGACATTTGCAGTATAAATCATGGAACAAAATCAATTGCTCACCAATTGTGTCTCAAAATACTGAGAGTGCAAAGTCAAACCCCCAAAAGATAAGGAATGCCAGAGTTGAGACGATCATGACCTAGCCTGGAAAGGACAAGCTGATACACTTGATGCTACGTAGCCTGAAGGGAATGTGCAGTAACTGGTTACCCCAGTGCCTTATAAAATCTGCTCCCAGACTTTCCACAGTTGCTATTAATAGGAGTTATAAACAGTCACAGAACCATAACACAAGATTAGCTGTTATTATATCTATTTCACAGATAAACTATCTGACAACCAGTAAAACTGAAATGGAAACCAAGCCTCTACAGACATACTGGTAGGAATGCTACAGCAGGATACTGGAGAACAGTGTGCTCACAATGCGCAACCTGATAAGGGCAAGGCCAAGTTTTACCTTATTCTACTGCTGTGCTCAAGTGAAACAGAAGTACAATCAAAAGTGAAGTCCTGCTACTGTTGTCATGTCTCCATTGTGGTCCCTTGATGACAAAGAATTCCCATCTCTCATCTCTGACCACCAGCAAGAAGTTCTAACACTGGATATGGTCTAAGGCTGCAGATAGCCTTGAAGTTGCTGTTGCCTCCTAAACGGTTGTTTCTGGCCCTGTAGTATTGCTTCCCTAGTTTGAAAGAATCGGAGGAAGGCATAATCTGGTGTAGGCAAAATTATTTAGCCTAAAGGATTTAAACAGTTGCCTTCAGTCAGCTGGTTTTGATCAAGTGGGAGCTTTCTTGAAAATGTCTCTGCTAGCTGAATTCTGGTGGCAGTTCACTGCCAGCTCTGAGATGTCGATGAGCACCTTAGGGAGCAGATACTGTTTAAACTCGATTATATGAAGCAGAAGACAAAACAAGCACACCCAGCTGGTGGGAGACTTGGCCAGTCTTTGAAAAGGCTGCAACATGATTTGGTTGCTTGCAGACTCTCTTGCAAAGGTGTATCATTTGCAATTATGGAGGACTTGTAGGTCACAAGGTGATGAGCTCTATGGAGCCTTCCACCTGTTGGTCACCAGATGAATTCAACCCAGCACCAAAATTACAGCCAGGTATTTTAATTATATGTTCACTTCACATTGGGTTGAGCACTTTTCAGGCATTGTTTCTCATGTGGGTGTCTAGCATCCAGCATAATTCGAGCTCATCTTAGTTGGGTTCCTTACTTAAAATTTCTAGATTAGGAGTCTATAGGAATTTGGGGTAGAACATAAATTGTTAATATAAGTAAAAAACTCACACATCTTATCTTCAGCATTTATTTAACCCAAGCTAAGGACCCACATTTTGCGCAATCATATGCACAGTGAAAAGTCAAGAAGAATTAAAAAAAAAGCCAACCAGCAACAAACAACAAACCCAAGAACACAAAATTTGCAGTGTTACTTTTATTTTGTTACTTTTATTGGGGACTAAGAAGGGAGACAGTTTATGTTGCAGTTTTTGAAAGAGGGTTTCACGAATCTTTCTCGGCTTGATAGTAATACCGATTCCTCCCAAACAACTCAGCCTGAAACAGACAACTCATAATGTTCAAGTTAGGTATAGTTACAGTTGACTGACAAAGGGACTTAGAACGGAAATTTTTATGCAACTGCTACTTTATGAATTGCTGCCAGATCTGAAGATAATGCTAAAAGCAGCCATTTTCTTCTGATTGATTTGGTACTCTTTTATCCTTCTGTGAAATGACAACAGTAACCTCTAAATGAGTTTTCTCATTTCTTTTTGCACAGACAAAAAGAAATAAATACACTGTATTCAAAGGCATAACATCTTTCACAGCGTTTGGTGAAACAGAAAGTGATCAAATAAGTACAAATAAGTTTAATAAATTCTGATATGCACATATATTGCAACAGGGAATATACTACCTTTTACGTCTGTCAAAGCAGAGTCCCAGCACACTTAATGCTCTGCAGTTTTCTCATCAAAATCTCTTATGCCATATCAAATAGGTCACTGCGCTGGAATCACTGCTACATTTTAAGTAGATTGTGTTAACTTTATGAATGCATCATAAATTGGGAACTCCATAAGTTTGTATTGACATTGTTTTACTGTCGCAATTTACCATCGTAATGGCACTATTTATGAAACAATGAATGAACTGCAATGAGATAATTAAGGAATAATCTCCATTACTTCTAAGTATAAAAAGCAATAAACAGCTGCCAAACCTGATAAACAGCTGAAGCGAAGACATTTAATCAATCTAATAAACCATTTATTGCAAGAATATAGTGGCTTATACTAACTATGAGACATCTTATTGATACAAACTGCAGTATTTTCCTTTAGGATGTCATATCATGAGACCTTGATTGTTTTTCCATTAAAGTCAAGGATAAAACTCCCATTGTGGGCCCAGGGTCAAGCCTTCACTGGGCTGATACCAATGAAAATAAATGTTTCCTTTTAATGTAGAACAGTTCTTCTAAAAAACATTCTTCCCCCCATTACAAAACATCCTATGGCATTGAAAGGGGGACATGTTGTAGCGGCAAGGACAAATGTCACGAGTCATGATGAAAATCTGGGTATCCTACTAGCTTGTCCTGCAATTTCCTGCAAAGTATTGTTTTTTCTGTGCCTCCACCTCCTATCTGTAAGATGGAGATGAAACCATTCACTTGTTCCATGGGATTATTTAGGATTTAGTTCATGTATCATATAAAGAAACATAGACAGAAGATACTGTACACAATTCACAGTGCCTCTAAAGTACAAGCAGAAAGGAAACAACATGGATTGCTCTCAATTGTTACATCTACCTCGTAACTAGTGCATGAATGTGAGTGTGGGGGGTGGGAGAGTCTGGCCCGCACACTCAGGAGGGACTTGTTTCCCACCTTACAGCAGTGCTGCCAGTACAAGTACAGCCAAACTTCCTAAATTTCCACTCTCCTTTCCACTGCCCTGCAGAAGCATGGACTTTCTACAGCTCCTAGTGAGCTATCAGTCTCCCGCCTTTCTGTTCTCCACTTTACACTGGAAGGGTGAGGGAGCCTGCATGACAGCAGCAAAGGGAGAAGCACAGGGAGAGAGATCCTCTCCTGGCATGTCCTCTCACCCTAATTCCACTTTATGTATTGCCATAAATAGCAGTTCCCCCTCTAAACTGAAGTACCAATTTCCTTAGCAAGATGAATAAACAGCTAACTGTTGGACTGGAGTTTTACAACACAAGTTGCAAAAACAATACTACTAACATTTAAAACATAATGCATTGGCTCAAGGTGAACACTGTATTTGTCAAGCCTTGCAAAACGTGCCTTACCTCCTCATCCCTGCATAGAAAACAGTCACCAGAGCACATGTTCTCCTACCATGTTATAACTAATTGCCTTTTCTCTGCAAAGAAGTAGAAAACACTTTTAGTGCTGGATGACTCTTGAACTTGCTCTGAAGCAACCCTTTTGTCTTAATGCTAGTAAGAAGCTACTTTGGCTTTATCCAAATATAAATATTGATACAGAAACTCACACCAAATAATAACAGAGGTATGAATTTATTGTTTCAGCAAAAGCTTCCATGCAAATTAACCCTCAGATAATTAAAAACACCTGAAGTGCCTGGGCGAGTAAGAGATCAAACACTTGCTGGATTACAACATAACTAGCAGTGTGATAAAGCATCATAATAGCTTAGAAGCAAGAGCTCGCAACCTTTACAGGTAGCAGGACTAATTCCATCAGCCAACATGTACTAACTCCTATTCATCAGTGCCCGATCTAACCTGTAAGGGACTGTTTGCAACTGCAAGACTACCGTCTTGAGAAGCAAAAGCTAAATAGCAGGTTGAAACTTGCACAATTGGATGCAATGCAAGCAGTGGCATTGCACTCATTCCCCGTGCAAGTGTTTGTCATAAGAGTAGGATGGGCAAACCTAAAATACAAGTCCCAGAAACCTGCAATACTGGTATCTCTGCATGTACTGCTGCTTAGGGAGTGTTAGTTTTGGGAGAGAAAACACAGCTAGATTTGGAAAGGCTTTTTCTACACGGAACAAATGCAGTGATTTGGAGACTCTCAGCAAAACGTTTAAGCACATTGACTGTAGGAATACACTGGGAGTGAAAAAAGGCCCCAGAGCTTTAAGTAACTTTCCCCAGAAACTAGATGTGGTGCTACCACAGGTTAGAAACTCCTCGAGGCTGGGTCCATAGTCTCCCTTTATGGTGGAACAACAAGAACAGCTGCTTGCTGTCACTGGAATTAAACACAGTGGTCATTTCCACAGCCTAGCTTGGCAGTTGTAATACCATGGTTTTGCTACTGTTAAGTAAAACTGTTCAGAACTACATATATATATATTTTCAAGAGGCACACAGGCACTGGCTTTCTCTTTTAGCAAAGAAAAAAAAAGGAAAAAAGACATAGTTGTAACCAACTGAATTACTAGCATTCATGTCACACACCAGCCACACGAGGATTTTCCCATTAGTTAATGGAATTTAAAATCTCTGTCCTTTTGCAGCAAGGATGCAATAGAAACCTGTACATACATCAGATATTTTTCTTCCTAGGAAAGAAAGGAGGCTATAATTCTTTATTTACACTAAATGCACTACCATGCTTTTCTGAAGATTTTCTCTTGATTTTACACTCAGACAGCCCCATAGAAGAGCTGTTATTCTGGGTTTGCTCCCCCACCTACCTTCCCCACCACCGTGCCCAAGAACCGGGCTTAGAGAGCAGCTACTTGAGGAGGGTGGGAGGAGCGGGGCATGCACACCACAGCCCGTCTCCTCATGCACCAGCAAACAGCAGCATCGGGAATTCCTGGAGAGTCAGACATGCCTTTTAAGATGCTCTAGGAAAAAAAAAAAAACCAAACCCAAAACACAACAGTGTATTTGCTCTCAGAGAGGCTGCCAAGACTGCCCTCGGTACTGCTTAGTTACACACTTGCCACTGAAAAGCACTTTACGGCCACCTGTAAAAACATTTTGTTCCTCAGCGGCCACATCTCCTCCTCGCTTTACACCCGCTCCCGAGGCAAACCAGCCCACCCGCCCTACCGCAGCTACGGGGCAGCCCCGCCAGCAGCAATGCCGCCCCAGCCCCTTCCCGCCTACCCGGGGCCCCACAGCCCCGAGGGCCCCTCAAGTGACCGCTGGCCCCGCCCCTCCCCGTGGCCACGCCCCCTCCTCGACTTCCTCACGCAATACCGATACCGGCCCTCGTAGCCCCGCCCCCTGGTGTAGCCACGCCCTCTCTCCGCCGTGACCCCGCCCCCTTGTTTACCGCGCCGCGGGTCCCGGGCGCTGCCCGCTCCCCGCCTCCATGTTGGAGCGTCCCGCGGCGCGGGGGCGGGGCGGGGCGGGGCGCGGGGCCGCGCCGGGCGGGCTGGCAGGCTGCGAGCGCGGCGGCGGCGAGAACGGCGGCGGCGGGCTGTGGCGCAGCGCGGGGAGCGCGGCCCGGCTCGGCCCCTTTCCCCTCCCTTCCTCCCCTCGCACCGCGCTTCCCTCCTCGCCGGCGCACGGCGGCGGCCCGTGACCCGGGAAAGGGAGGGGGGAGGAGGAAGAGGAGGAGGAGGAGGAGGAGGAGGAGAAGGAGGAGGAGGAGGAGGAGGAGGGGGGGGTGGCCCGGCGTCGCTCCGCCGAGCCCGCAGCGCTGCCCGCGGGAAGGGGGTGGGGGGGAGGTGGGAGGGGGGCCGGGGGACGCGGGGATGAGATAAGCGCGGAGGAGGGCGGTGGCGGAGGGGGGTATGTAGGGATCGGGGGCTGTGCCAGGGGACGCGCTCGGGGGAGGCCCCGCGGGGCGGCTCAGGTGGATGCGAGGGGCGGCCTGAGGCGGGGGCTCGCCGCGGGGGGAGGCGCGGCGCGGCGGGCCGGGGGCACTTGCCCGCCTCGGGAGGCGGCGGCGGGGGCTCGGAGGGAGCGCTGCCCGGAAGGGAGAATCGGATTAATCGCTCTTTTTTTCTTAAGGGGGGGGTGATTTACCGCCCCCCCCTCCTCCGTGAAGAATTGGCGCCTGGAGGAGCGGCGGGGGCTGCGCTACCGGAGGGGCCCCTGTGCGCGGTGCCCCCCCCCTCAACCCCCCCGTTCCCGCTTGGCTTCGCTCCTGAAGGAGTTGGGTTTTTTGTTTTTCATTTTTAAGTACAAATCTGCGTATTGATTTTTAAACAAACAACCAACCCCCCCTACACACACGAGCCTGCCTCTGGGAGGGAAATAGCCAGGTGGAATCTCACTCTGTTTCCATGGACAACCCGTCCATTATCACCCAGGTGACTAACCCCAAAGAGGAGGAGATCCTGTCCTGCACTCAGGATAAAGGTGAGCTGCCTTCTCTCTTTCTCCATGTGTTTGTTGGTTCCTGGTTTGCTTGTTCTTTTTTTTTTTTTTCCCCCTTCTCTTTTTTTTTCTTTTTTTTTCCCTCTCTTTTTCGGGAAATCGCAGTTTAAAAATCCACGTAGTAACAACTTGCATTCTTCAGTGACCATATAATCCTCTCTAGGCTGCTGGGAATAGAGAAGGGCTTGTTAGGTTTGGGTTGGTTTTTTTTTTTTTCCTGTGGGATGAAGGTATTTGCATGAAGGTCTCTGAAACTCTTTGCTGGATACAGCTGGGAACTTGTTACACTGTTTAAATACGGAGTTTAATCAGCAGTCGTTATTTAAGTCAAATACTCCTGTTCTTTGAGGGTCAGCGAGGTAACTTTGTAAGGTGGTTGCTTTGCAGCTAGTGCCCTGCTTCAGGGAAAGGATACCTGTGCTGGATGTGTTAGAAGATCTTGAAATCTCAGCTGTAATTTTAATTCCCTCCTTCCTTCCCATCCTCCCCCCCCACTTTCCCCCTCCCCCCCCCCCCGAATTTCTTGGAAAAAGGAGTTTCGTGATTCCTCTCTCTGCTTCCCTGTATTTCTCTCTGCCTTACATTGAAGAATCTGTGTAGCTTTCAGGTTTGTTGTTGGAGAATACTTGTGAAAGGATCTTGGAAAGAAACATGGGCTACTTCTAAAAGCTGGCTCTATTTACTCTGTAGATAAGTAGTCGTTGCTTGCGTAAGGCATCACACTTGGGTTGCGTTTTACTCCAAAATAAGATGAATCCAGTCTGGCCAAAGGAGCTGCTTCTCTGCAAAGTCTAGAACTGGATTGTACTTAACCTTGTTTCCCCTTGGAAGCTCAGAGGGGTCCTTGGGCTGTGAGTGGTTGTGTCCTTGCAGTGGGCAATGAGGAATGTATGGGTAAGCAGCAGGGTTCAAGTTCTGGGGAGTTGTGTGAGAGATTTTGGAAGTTAGTTGGATGTCAAGTTTATGCTTTGTTACAGGCAGTGCTGGTGAAATGGGTAGAAGGGATGGAAATGAGAAGTAGTGTGGCAATGGAGGTCCCTAGTAGGTGTGGTAATAGACCTCTGCATGGTCTTCTAAAAATGGTGGAATGATATATCTCCCCCTAAAACTGAATACAGAAAGCTTCTATTTTTGAATGGCTTGTCTTGTAAACAGTGAGGGGTCCTCTGACATTGGAGAAGTTGCTCCCTGTTACTTTCGAATGAAAGGTTGTATGTGACGTTTCCACCCTCTCATCCCCCCATTGTTGACTGCAGTAGTATGGAGGTAAATTTAAAAAACAACAAAAAAACCCGTCAGGTTGGGGTGTGTTTGAACAAAAAAATTTTTTTGTTCAGTGTAGATCTGCTCGCATAACTCTCTTTAATTCATATCACTTGTGAAGTGATAGTCTCACGGCAAGGCCTTGTTTGCCTTGAGATTTCTGATGTTTTTCTCTGTTTTGGCAATGCTGAGCATGGGGTATCTGCAGTAAATAAGGTGCTGGTGCTCTGCCTACAATGTCTCCTAAGACCTGGTTTGGAGTAGACTTAGATGATACTGTTCTCAGATGTTGTTGTGGTCTTAATGGGCTATGTGGAATGGAAGAACTTCATTAATATTGTTAGCAGCTGGTTGAAATTTTAGGGTAAAAAGGCCAGTTTAGACAAGTAGAGGAAAATCTGACAGCTCAAACTAAGTGTAAGAATCCACATCAAACAAGTGTCTTCAGAGTCCTCAGTGCGGTGAGCTACTCTGCATAGCGAAAATATGCATATAACTTGCATAACTATGCAGTAACTTGCATAATATGCATTGTATTCTTGCTGTTGGTTTGTCTTTGGCAGAGAATCACGATGGTCTTAAGTGTGTAGCAGGGGCTGTGTGTTTGCAAGGGTGGGCTGAGTCGAAGGAGGGTAGCTGGAGTTCAAGAGGAGAAAACTTCAGCATGATTGTAATACAGGAGCTGGATTAATGTTTTTTTTCCTGGGTTGTTTTTTGTCGGGTTTTTTTAATTGTGGTTAAAGTACATGCTTTGGATTGACTATGTGCTCTGTGGTGAGACTCAAACCACGCCAGAGCAACTTTTGCAGAGAGGACTGCAGGTCTGTCTGTTCTGGGCGCTGGAAGGAGAGTGCTGCTTGCTCCTACCTCTTCCACTGCAGGTTTTCCCACTGCTCGAGGTACGGAGCTTGTGAAAACCCATTGCGCTACCTGCCTTCCTTGCGTGGTTGCATATCGCGTCACCCAATTTTCTGTTAGATTTCTTAACAGTTTCAGCAAAGCCTTGAAGTCCGGTGAGCTCCGAGAGAGCCCGAAGCTGAGATGGTGAATACAGATAGGTTGCTAGTGGGAGACTGATGTTTCAAGTGAGTCTTCACTGCTCATTCAGGTTGAACTGAATGTGTTGGTACAAATGGCTAACCGATATGTTAAGGTATAATGAATTAACTCTTTATTTAACAAGAGTCACCTGAGCCTATCTTCAGAAATCTTGTAATACAGTGAGTTGCAATAGCACTGTACTGTGTGAGCAGAGACTGTCCAGTTTCATGAAAACCTCCTTTTTCCTCGGAGTTTAGCATTTGGCTGCCAAAATGTGTTCCAGTGCTCTATGTGGCGTGTTGTAGCTTCAGGAGTCAGGGTTTTCTTAGGGGTTTTAGGACCTTCTTCTGTTGGTGTTTCTTGTGGAAAAAAGTACTTTTTTCTTGTTGCTAAGACGGAGAGAAGCAGTTTTACAGTAGCTGAGCAGCTGCTAAATAATGCATGTGTATACCTTCAAGTGTTTGATTTTTCTTTTTTTGCCCCCAGGATTTTTTGAAGCTTTTAATCAGCTGTGAGTCCAGCACTTAGCTTATTTTGGTTTTTTCCAAATGTATTTATTTTTAAAAGGAGCTCAGTGTGCAGTATATGCTTATACCCAATTTCCTTTCTGCAAGGGAGGACTACGGGCAAAAAGCAGAGCTGTTCTCTGTCATGGAGTGGTTGCGGGGTTTGGGGGTTTTTTTTGTAAAACAAATAAAAATGCCCAAATATTTTCTTGCTAAGCCAGATGTATTAAAAATTAGCTTTAAGTGTAGCTGTGACAGCTTGTTGAAGAGGAGCTTGTTAATACTAAGGTGGAATTATTAACATTTTTTTTAAACAAATGCTAAAAAATTTTGAAGGTGGAAAAAACCAGATCTTGGTACATGAACCATTCCCTAATATGTTGCCACATGGTGGTGCACTGTATTTAGTTGTCTGTCAAAATGAAAGCTGAATGTGGAAAGTTGCCTCAATCATATTTTATTATTATTGTAATGTTTGTCCTGAAGTGCCTGTGGTGTTCACGCTCCTGGAGGGTTTTGGTCCCTATCTGTGTCATTAAATTAGTTCTGGCAAATAGAAACTTACTTTCTCCCAATTGGAAGGGATATATAGGTGATTTCAAATACTTCAAGCACTAAATTAAGGGAGGATTTAATTCCATGTTATTTTTCTAAGTAAGAAAAATAGTAATTCTTTGCAGAAATATTTTATGTTGTGGTCATTTGGCACTTCTGGAAATTGGAAGCATTAAGAAGACTTGAAATTAAAACGGAGACTTTAAGTATGTGAAAAGGGATTTGTTATATCTGCGATAAACATGAGCAACTAAGATAAACATAAAAACTACAAATTAAAACTGAACATCTAAATCTCTGTATAATCAATTCTACAGATAAAATCAACTGTTTATAAGGAATGTATTACTAATTAATTAATTGAACAGTGACCACTAATGTATAATTCATACGGTTAAACCTGTAGAAAACTCTGCAATGCTGACAAGTTCTTGCACTGAGTGTAATGCAGAGGGTGTGATCCTGAATGGGCAATAGCATTCAGTCTGAAGAAGTGAATTTCCCTTTTTTACCTACATGATTTAATTTGATCTTAATCAAATAATGCAAATTCCTGGCTGTTTCCATGTGCCAAGTCCTGGCTGTTTCCATGTGCCAAGTTAAGTAGTAGCATAATAATAGTCCAGCCCTTCTTCAAGTACCACCTTCAGGCTGTAGTGTTGTGTTTTCTATCTTCAGATACATCTCTCCTGACTTTCATAACATTTGTCTGTCAGCTGAGCATCTATTTTCAATTATTTAGAGTGTCTGAATGCTTTAGTGTCCCTACAGAAGTGTATTTTCTTCTGCAGTAAATTATTTGAAAAAGGCTTCAGTGAAACATAAACCATTATAAATTTTTTTATGAACAGTGTAATTCCCTGAGGATGTTTGCACAAAAAAGTAAACCTTTTTGCCCTCCTTTCTTTCAAATAACTTCAGAAAAAACAGCACTGAGACCACTTGTCATTATCATTTAAAACAAAAAGTTCTTAAGATCTCAAGTTAAAGGCCCAAATAAGTGTATTTAATTGTGTCATAAATGAAAAGCATTTTGAAAATATATGGAAAAGTTTTTAATATTCTTTTTTGCCATTACATCAGCAGGATTCAAAGTACTCAAACATTGTAACATATTTAAATGTTCCTGAGACACTGTTTCAACAAATTTTTATAATATTTATGTCAGAATTGTAACTTTAAAGTAGCATTAAAAACAAAAAAAGGATGTGGAAACCACTCCAGCACTACCTTGGAATGTGAATTGCTTGCAGAGGGTAAAATTTTAAATCATTAACTAATGACATAGTTGTTATGTGAAACCAGAGTAACCATACAGTAGGTTTTATGTTCCAGGGAGGCTGTAGTAACCTGTAGTAACCCAAGATTTGATTTAGGGTAGCAGTTAACAAGCTGAAGTGTACTGGCAGTAATGTGAATGATAATTTACATGAATAGCTAATATTCAGTCCTTGTCTGTAAGCTGCAGCGTTATCATTTCTTCATAGCAAGCATCATCTTAAATTCATGCTTGTTTCAATGCAGTGATCTAACTAAAGTGTTCAGAAGTTTTAACATGCCTTTAAGAAACCAAAGTTGACCTACATTTTGTCAATTCAGTGTTCAGGAATGCAAATAGCATTTTTGACATAATCGGTAAAATGCGGTGTGATCGATGCTACACTCCAGTTTTCAGAATTTAATCTGAACATGACAAGTAAGCCTCCGGATAATGGCTCCATATTTGTTTCTTTAAAGTGATATGAAGTGAAATGCTGAGAAAGTGACAGCTAGGAGAAATGAAACTCACTGATTTGGTCAGTGTTGGAGGAAGACATTGTTCCTGTTTGCCTGGTAGATTGGTTTAACTGTGGGAAGCTTTTTTTTCTGTCACAGAATGCTTAATTGATGAGTTTTACTCTTTCATAAAAGTAATCATTTGAACACAAAAATAGTTGCGAATTTTATATATATGTTGAATCTTAAATGTGAGCAAGTGTGCTTTTGTTTTCTGCTAAATTTTGAGCTGGAAGAGTTGTTTATCGTGACCACTATGGTTGGTGCTCAGTGTTACATTTTCCATTAAAAATGCTGTTTCAGGCACTCGTGGACATAGAAATGTTAACTTGGGGAGTGAATTTGTCCATTACTGAACCCTAACCAATGGAGAATTTCAGCTGGATTACTTAGAGTTAGATTTGAAGTGTTTCTGTCCACAAGCTCTAACATTTTCCTTTTTAAAAAGTAGGAAAAGCAGAGGTAGGTCTAACTCTCTCCATTCTTCCATTATCTACGTTCTTACATTTCTTCCCTGTGAGGGTGGTGAGACCCTGGCACAGGTTGCCCAGAGAGTCTGTGGCTGCCCCATCCCTGGCAGTGTTCAAGGCCAGGTTGGACAGGGCTTGGAGCAACCTGCTCTAGTGGAAGGTGTCCCTGCCTGTGGCAGGGGGGTTGGAACCAGGTGATCTTTAAGGTCCCTTCCAACCCAAACCATTCTATGGTTCCTTAGGTTTTACCCACTGTGTGGATCAGTAGGGTAAGATGTGACTAATCCCTCCTTCTCCTCCCTGCCAGGAGAATTTTTGTTGCTGGAAGAGAAGTGGGGCATGTAGATGTGTGTAGGACTAGGAAGGAGAAGAGAGCTGCCAAAGTGCTCCAGCCTATTTCCAGGACAGAGCTGGCGATAATGAAGTCCTGGCTTTTGAGGGCTGCTGAGCTCATTTTTGGACTGATAGTGGGACAGGGAATAGCTTCAGTGTTTACTCTGTGCTCCCAACCACTCTGACCCCATCCATCCTCATAACACTCCTGGGCAATGGGTTCACTCAAAATGAAGTCGATGTGTCTCTGCCCACCCACTTGGGTGGTTGTGTGTATTCCCTTATCCCAGTTCATAAGTATATCCAGAAAGGGGAGGAATCTTCCAAGCTGAAATTGGAGAACGGCTGATAGAACTAATGAGCAAGCCTGTTTAGATGTTTAAAGACCACATCTGGATTGCGCCTGAGGATTATATACCATTTGACTCCTTTTGACAGTGGAGACCGGCTGGAAAATCTCACAAAAACTCTCAGCAGCATCTTCTAAGTTTTCATGTGTCTATTCTATTGAAGGATATTGATACAAGCTGTATTATTAGTGCTCATCTTCCTAGACAGGAGGTTCAAATAGGATGATATGGTATCAATGGGTTTAAATGCTGTGCTGAACTTCCAGAGCCACTTGTGAGGAGCGGTGGGCAGGCCCAGAGGAAGGATGCCTTTTGTGTTCTAATATAGCCAGAGACTTTAAGAGCTTCATATTGGAAATGTTCGTCTTCTATAAATTCTACTTTTGCTAGAGTTGGACAGGAGCTCACTTAATGTTTGCTTGGAGAGATTAAGGCATAAAACGGACATAGATGTGACAAATGAGGGAAGCATAAGTAGCATCTAAATAGATCAGAGTAAAAATATATTCCATTTGGTCTACTGTGGTATAGTTTTGGCCTTTTTTGTCTTTCTAGATTGTTTTCATTAAGACAAAAAAATCGAAGTGAGTCCTATAGAGACCAGTCCTTTCCATACCAGTTACTACTGTATAACACAGATATTAGCAGCAAAATTCCAGCTTTAGACAAATGAGCAGAGAAAGTTCAGTGTGTGGTGTTGGGCTTACATAAAGTTTGTAGGCTTTATTCAGTGTGTTATCAAAGTGATCACTTGCATAACAGTGCCACATCTTGTTTTCTGTGTACGAGATAATAAAGTATGATTTGTGAAAAAAGAAAATTCCATTATTGGAAGTAATTTGCTGTACTAGCTACTAGACTTCTGTTATCTAGAAAATTTATTGTGAGTTAAATCTGAAGAAATATATGGTAGACCTGGATTCTGAGGATGTCAAGGGTTTTTCAATGAGATTTTTTTCCTCATTTATTTTTGCAAGGAAGAGCCATTTCTCTCTTTGAATGCTTATTAGTATATTTAAAGCATGACAGACAGGAGCAAATAGGGTACTAGAGGATATATTTTGTGCAGAAGAGCAACACCAAATGAAGGATGCCTGATCTGTCAGAACTAATGTGTATGTAACTTTAAAAGCTATTTATGAAAACTCAGGACAGTTTTGTAGGAAATATTTCATGAATGTCAGACTGAAGTTACAGTTTGTATATTGATGGGTTTTTTTAAAGTCAATTCATCTCTGGTGAGTAACTGAGAAGCCAGTTCTGTCAGTTGTTTTCTGCCACTGTTGCGGGACCTCCTTATTTTGTTGGTAGAAAGCGATGTATTGATTTTTTTATTCAATGCTGTGCTCTCCCCCACCCCCTCAGCTACTTCCTGAGTTGTCCTCCAGGATTCCCAGCAGAATTAGCAGTAAAACTAATCTTGGCTGTTTCCTTGCCTGCTGTAATCAGCAGGAAAAGTTTCTGGTTTATTTGATGATTTGCAAAGCTTGGCCATCTCCTTGGTGTATAGCACTCCTGTCCTCGCTTCTGCGAATCAGAGGGAGAGATGTGTCTCCAGCACTTGGGGATGAACACATCTAGGCTCAGAGACCATTTTGGGGTGGATGGATCAGTTTCCATCTTCATAGGTGTCAGAAGGAAGTTCTGCCACAATGATGCTATTACAGTGGACACATGTAGAAGAATTCAGACATGTTCCTTTGAAATAATATTAGTAGGATAATTTTTTAAAGGGTGTGAATTTTGTACAAAGTTATTCTGAGCTTATGCTTATCAATTTGCATGCAGTGCTGCTTTGATTTTGGCCACAGAAGCTGTTTTGTGTGTACGTGCCTGAATATTTGCATACTTGCATTGGTTGCCTCTGAAAGGACATACATGTGGTTACTGGGGATCTAATGTTTAGAAAGCTTTGGTGAGGTTCAATCTGGTAGGCATAGGTTCTGATGTTGTTCTGCAGTCTTAAGGTTTGCTTTGAACTGTGGAGCTAGAATTTTTTCCTAGTGATAGTTCAGGTAGAAGTATTCTGCAAAGGTGTGGTCAACAGTGACACATTCGTAAAAGATGCTTAGTAATTTATACTTGCTTCAGCTAAGCACATCGAAAGATCTAACGTTTAACATCTGGGGAGAAGGGAACTTTTAAGATTGTAAAAGATTTTGGTGAAACTTCACAAAAGCCTTACAAATTCAAAAATACAAGCTTGTGAACTAAAACAAATTGGTTAGAAATCTACAATAACAATTTGATGAAGCAAGGCATTTCAGGAAAGACGTAAGCATGTATTTTACTGGGATTTTTGGATTAAAGCTTTGACTTTTTTATTCTCTCCCTTGCTATATTTTACCTTTTTTTTCTCCCCATCATAAGTTTCTGGATTGCAACGGCTGCCTCTTTGTGCTCTGACAATGCTGAAGTTTAGAGGATTCAGAGGTGTTTGCCACCGGTGGCTGTATCCAGGGGCAATTCTGGTATGCAAAGCTATAGTAGATGTTTGCAGGATGAGATGGTGCAGTGATGAGGAGCCCTGGACTACACTGCGTGGACGGATCAGCCCCTGGCACGTTGGCTAAAACAGTGTAGGAGCTATCCTATAAGGAGAGACATTCTGTATGTCTCTTAACTCCATGTTAAAATCTAGGAGGAATAAAGGTCTTCATCTTGTATCTGATGCAGGATTACTGTCACTGTGTAGCAGCTTTGAGTCTTAAAGCTGACATGCACTTCTTCATAGCAATTGGTTAAAAACCTTGAATGTTGTACTGTATTTAAAGGGAAGAGGTGTATGAAAAATAACCAATACAATAGTTAAGTACGCCAAGGCTCTTTCAACAGTACAGCATGGCTTCAGAATTAAAGGCAGAAGCATAGGATCGTAGAATGGTTTGAGTTGGAAGGACCTTAAAGATCATGTGGTTCCAACCACCTGCCATGGGCAGGGGCACCTTCCACTAGAGCCGGTTGCTCCAAGTGCCATCCAACCTGGCCTTGGACACTGCCAGGGATGGGGCAGCCACAGCTTCTCTGGTCAATATCCCATTTGTGAGTATCCCATTTGAGTAAAAAGAAGCATTTGCTCACGCAGCGTATGGGTGACCTGCATAATCCTTGAAGGTACGGTTGCCAAAAAAGGTTATATGGGAATTCCTAAACAAGATTAACTGACAGCAATTTGCATTTATTATATTAAAAGTAATTTTTTGGCAGTACCGAAAAGTAATATTATAAAGGTACTAATTGTATTTCAGTATATGAGCTGTGTGTCATTAGTCAGTAGGGGAAGAAAGGGGAAAATGCCTTTAGTGACCAACTGAACATGGCAAGTATCTGTACTACATTGATTCTGAACTCTCACCAACAGTTCTCTTGTGATGGGTTATGTGTGCTGGAAGATGATTCCCGCTGCCAAGTCATGTGTTGGCTAGCTGCCAATTCTCATGACTTTCTGTGATATTAAGCTGATGTTGTTGATAATCAGTAAACTGAAAATGATTTGAGAGTTTTGGAAGTGCGGGGGGGGGAGAACATTAGAGAATTAAAGAAAGAAAAGGAACAGAGTACTGAATGCAATCTACAGTGCAATTCACTTGCTAATTACACATTGACATAAATTGAAAAGTCCCAGAAGGAGGGGTTTGCAACATAACTGTAAAACAATTTGCATCTGTGTAGAGATCTGTGCTTATCCACAAAGGAATGAGATTTTAAGTGGATTTGTTTAATCAGGTTTATTGGGAGTACATAGTTCTGGGACTCGTTCTTCCTCACATTTCAAAATCTCATGTCTTTCTAGAAGATTCCCTCTTGTGTTGATACTAATGATGTCAAGGAAGCAGGTAGGGTGAAGTTTAATGGAGAATGAAAGCGAAACCTAAAAGAACTCCAGGAGATGTCCTCCTTAGTTTTAGAGTGGTTTGAATACTTGAATATTTCTGGCTCCAGATTATCATGGGCAGTTTAATACAAACTGAGCCCTGAAATTCAAATGCCTTTTTTCCTGCCTCACATGAAATTTGGAACACTCCAGCAAATTCTTTCTGTCTGTATTGGAAAGGATGCTGATAACTTAGGCACACTAATTAGTATCACTACAAAGAGCATTCACTGTATTATGATAGTTGGGGGGGGGGGTGTGGGGGGTGAGGGTTCCCCCTTTAAGTCTTTCAGACTTGTTTGTACCCACATGTTACCCTACAGTTGCCGCCACATTTTCTTTTTTAAACATGTCATGACGAGAAAAGGGATAAAAATTTGAACAAAACTGGAAATCAAACTTGGCAGTTTGAAACAGCCATCTGTTCAGGTCTCATTCCAGTATTTACTTGTACTGTTACGCTGCACTTTATTATAAATCACCTGTTCAGCATCGTTCTGGCAGGCAAATGAGCTCTGAGAGCAGTGTTTTTAAAAATGTCACTACCTCAGTTGTTTTGATAGTGATGGTTTCTTAATACCTTTAAATCAAATAGTTGTTTGCCTTAATAATAACTAATACTGTTACTATCTCATGTATAAACCTGTAATATTGTTAGAAGGAGAAGAATGAGCTTTCAGACAAAACCTACCTCAGCTGCAAGAAGCAAATCTGACAGATCACTAAGGACCAGGTGCCCCTAGATCCACGAGCATGTGCATAAGATGCAGAGCAGCACTTGGGAGCTACAATACCACATCTCAAAAAAAGATGAGATCAGGAGGAGGTTTCGCTTTGCAATTTTTGTTCGAGGTGTCCTTTCAGGAAGCGTCCTAAATAGAAAGAATGAAGCTCTACCATTTCATTGCGGTGTGTAATATTCTAGATTAAGCCCTGAAGTGCAAAACTTCATGTTGACCTTGTGCTATTGTAGTTCATTTCAAGTAGAATTTCCGCAGTGGTGAATTCCTGTTGCACCAGATGGTTCTGATTCTTCCCCCCACAACCCAGAATTATTTCCTTCACCAAACTGTTCAAGTAACACTTGCAATCTTCATAAATTGTGTATCTAAAAATATTTATTGGGGCTTTCCAATGTAAAAACTAATTCTCTTGTGCTCCTAAATCCAAGGACACCAAAAACCAACACACACAGAGAAACAAAATGAACCCAAACAAACAAAAAATTCCAGTAATATTAGCAGGGATTTAAGCTGTGAAAAGGAAACTAATAATGAAAATGTCAGAAAGCAGCTGTTTGATGATGACCAGAAGAACACAGCAGTACAATTTTTAGCAAGGTAGCCTGGCACTTAGTCTGTACAAAACACTCCAACACCTCGAGAAAGTGGGATGTTAGCGTACAAGGATATGCATTTGTCAGCGTGGTGTTTGTACTAAAACATAGAAATTACACTGGTTTTGTTTTGGAAATGTCTTCAATGGGTACTAAAGAAAGATAAGAGTTTGATATGGCTGGGCCGACTCATTGCAGAGTATGCTGAGATACTTCTAAATTCAACAGGTTGAGGTTAATATCTCTTTAGTTTAGGCTTTGTTTATCCTTAATGCTGTGGATGGGGGGATGTTAGAATTCACTTCAAATAATTTTAGAAGTCCATAGGTAAAAATTAATTCTTTTTTCAACAGATAGTAATGCACCTACATATGAGAATGCTTGATGTTTTTCTTTTGCTAATGGTCCAAGGTTGAAGTAAAATGTTTCTGTTGGCCACTTTAAATCACCAGTTGGAGTCAACGTGTTTTAAAACTATTTTATTTAAATAAAGGCAAATCTCTGTGAATATTTTGTGAAGATGATTTCTGAAGTCCCACTGCAGGTGGACTTTGTATGATAGCTTTCAAGTAATAAATGGCTTTGTCTTCTCTTCTACTAATAAAGTCAATAACGATTTCTGTTTTGGATAATAATGACACAGTTTTGAATTCCTCAAAATTCTGACTGGAAAACAGGTTCACAGCTCTCAACTTCTTAATAGCTGATTAGGTATAGTCAGCTAGCTGGCTGTTACAAGGAGTAACAGGAGTAAACAGGCTTTCTTGCTTTAATTAAGACCATATGTGCACAGCGACTGGGATTATCTGGAAGTCTGTATCCTGTATTTTCAGTTAAATAGCTGATAAAATGTTGCAGTTGTGGAAACAACTACCAAGTCCGATAGGCAGATGTCTTTGAAAGCAGTTTTGGTTTTGCTTTCTATTTCTTCGTACAAAACAACCAAACATTTCTTGAGGCTTGCTGGTGTTATGCTCTAACAAAATAAACATTGAATATTTTCCTAATAAGGTTACTGTTTGTACCCAGTATTCAGAAACACTTTTTGTCAAGTTCACTAAGTGGCAAACCACCTATAAATTCTTGTGTTTTCTTTGCAAAGTCTGCGTGGGTTAACTTCTCTGTAAACAGTTGTCTTGCTTGTTGAATAATAGTAAAAATATATTGAGCAAGAGAGTTGAATATGAACATGTTACATTCTTCATTTGTGTTCTAGTGAAGGGGAGCATCAAGTATTTACTAGGGAAGTTGCTTTTTAATTCTTCTAGAAAAAAATGAGAACATGTCAACAGAACGGAAGACTCGATGCTTAACCTGAAGATACTTCTTTGGCCACGTTTGGGTAAAACAGACCACTAACACTCTTCCCTCTGGAAAACATCACATCTATTCATATAACTTCTCGGAGGTTTAATGCAGCCCTTGGAACAGTCATAGGAAATAATACCAGTGTGCTTCTAAACCATGACCCGCCTCTTGGTCGAAGTTGCCAAATATGCCACTTTTCTTGATTACTGGGAGGACCACATGTAATTATTCTTGCCCTGTATGGAGCCAGGAGGTGCTGGGAGGTGCCCACAGCCCTGGCACTCATTGCCCATCCTGAACTCCCTTCCCTGCTGTCTGTTTTTCTTGCTGTGGTTATGCACAGATACTACCTGTGTATGAGTTTCAGCACTTTGGTCCTTTTTGAGGCAAAACTGAGCCAGATGTTCTGTTGCCCTCAGCTGAGGATGCATGACTGAAAGAAATGGTGTGCTAGCCCATCTTTGCTGTTAGTTTGGTAATTTTTCTTAGGAACAACATTTTCTGCCATCACTAGTATGTTAAGTACAGTCATTTGCCTTGCTTGGAGAAATCCTAAATAATGCAGCACTTAAATATCTAGTAGAACTTTCTCAGTCAAGTGCTCGAGCTGTTGCTAGCAATGCTGGATATGTTTTCATGTCTGAAAAATGGAAATGCTGCTATGCCATACTGGGTGGTCAGGAACTTTAGCTGATAAAGTTAGAGGTCAAGGTTTTCCATTTTGTTCAATGTGCTTGAATATTTTTTGATTTTTGGGGGTGTGTGTGTGTGTGGGGGGGGTGATAAAAAAATCTTTGCTCAATAAAAATTAACATGTGGCTTTGTCATGTGTGCGTGTAAATAATGTGGTTTTACTTTTATAATTGGTGGAGGAAGCACAGGGTTGTAGGATGCAGTTGATTGTACTTCTGTAGTTACCTGCTTTAGGATGACATGAATTCTGTCCTGGACACTTGATTAACAGTGAAGGAAGTGTGCATGGTTTTTCATTGACCTCCATGCTTGGCTGCAAGCAGAGACAGGTGGAATGGAGTTCAAAATCCTGATTTGACAATTTTGTCATCAGCTCTGCATGCTGTATTTGCCGCACTGAAATGTAACCAGGGATACGGACTTGCAGAGTGCCACCATTTATCTGTAGCTTCTCTTCAGAGGAGAAGAAGAAGAGGGAGAACTTGGCAAAAAAAATCTCAGTGGTTGTTGGTGGTGTTCTGCTTCTCTAAGTTTAGCAGTGTTGGGGGTGGTTGTTAAAATGGGCTCTCCAATTTTGAAACCCACAGTTCTGAGCAGCATTAGGTAATGTGATGCTTCAGCCCGCTAGAAGTGCGTCCTATGCTGCAGTTTCCAAACAAAATACCTGGTGAATTTAATCAGTAATTTAGTAAAAACTGAAAAGATTTTAAAACTTTCCCTGTTGCAGCCAAGATTTGCATAGTTTGCTCATTGATAAGCTCCAGGCAGTTTATTTAAACGGTGGTCTGTGGAAGTTTACGCCATACTGAAATCATACTGCTTTACTCCACAGAGGCAAACCTGATCTCAGCATTAGCAGGGGCTTGTTGTTTTGCAACTGTAGAGAAACTTCTTGTCTGTTACACAGCCAGGAGAACAATATAGAGGGTTATGGAAAGGCTGCGTTATTCCAGGGGCCTTTCTGATGGGTTTCACAGTTTCTATAGGATGTTAACAAATCTCCCATTGCAAATAGCTGCAACTGAATTTGATAAAATATCATCTCATCTAATTCCTTCCCTGATGGATTTTGTCAGCTGGCTTCCTGAGTGAGTACCGCCAACATTTTTATATGCTTACCATTCAGCAGTTCCACAAAATCTGTTTGAATTTTCCATTTCTTAATTAAATAAGTATACTTGCAATATTGTGATCCTTTGCTTAATTACTTTTAAAAAGTCTTTGTAAGAAACTTCACTCCCTGCTCTTCTGAAGTCTACAGCAACAAAGGGAAATCAATACTCAGTTATGGAAGGGGAAGGGGATTCATCTGGGATGATAGCTAATGTTGGCTATAGAAGGATGAGATGCTGTGGTGGAAGAAAGGGGAGACATCACACATACATGAGTATTTTGAGTGGATTCTGACTGGATTCATCACCTGTACTTATTAATAGTCCAGGATACTGCTAAGGGAAAAAAACAAAGTCCAAAGTCTGCATCCCATTGGAAGAATTGATATACTTTTCTTTCTGCACTCAGGAAGCATAAATTTGCTGCCCTCATCAAAATTAAATTTTCGTAGCTCTGTAAAATATGAAGGCTGTTGATTTTTTTTTTTTTTTTTTTTTTTTTTTTTTTTTTGGTAGATTTTATTTGAGTTTTTCAGTGCTTTGGGTTTTGGCTTCAGGTTGCTCTCATCAGTGCAGAGAATGGCAATGGCGATAGAGAAGCCTTTGCAGAGCTGCAGGGCCATGCCAGGGATGGGGGGGTCTGGCCAATACTGTGGTGGTAGGCTTCCATCTTCCTAGTATCCATCTTCCTCCTCTAGTGAACTTCAAGCTGTAGTATTATAGAATCTTGTCTCATCCCACCGGTATGCACGGTTTGGCATCTGTACAGGACTTTGTTTGTGTGAGGCTAAGCTCTGGTTTGAGGGGAGGCATTTTAATGCAGGTACGTGCTGTGTGTTTTGGGTTGGGAGGGTTGAATTTGCAGCCAACTTTAAAATTTTGTTCTGAAATTCTACTTTAGGACCAGATTAAATAATTCTGTAAGCTCAGCTTTATGCTCAGTAGTATGATTTTAATGGTGCTAGTTTGCGATACTAGGGATAAAATTTAGCTCGCTGCTGGAGCTTGACACATGGTGAAAGTCTGTAACTTAATAAGTGTTTAGAAGGCTTTTAGCAATTTGTGAGATGCTGACGTTTTTCACCCTTTTTCTGTGATCCATGATTAACAAGGTGGTATTTTATTTCTACTAGCAGGCTATGGCATTGCTTGCTCTATACCTCTATTATTAATGTCTCAGGAAGTAATTTAAGGGAATGAGGATGCCTAAATAGTAAGGACCTAGAAAAGAAGATAGAATGATATTGTGGGGGTAAAGAGAAAACTGAGAAAAAGGAGAATAAGGTTTCTAACATAAAACCAGAGGAAAGATGGATGAAAGCTTTTAAAGAATTCAGCGTGATGTAAATGTCAGTTTAAAAAAAAAAATCACCTTTCAGATGTCACACAAGCTCTTTTTAGGTTTTCTTGTTTGGCAGTATAGTGTTTCAAGATAAAAATACTAAGCTTTAATTTTCTGCTACATAAGAGAATTTAAAAGAAAAGGCTTGTTGTTCATACAAGACTGGCAGACTAATGTTAGAAAGGATTTTTTTTTAAGTAGTATTTTTTTTTTAACCCATCAGTGGTATTTCAGCCATTGTAAATAGTCGTGTATGAGTCTTCAAATAACCGAAAGTTAGCTGTTACATGTGTATACAGGAGCATAAACTACGTGTAAATATGTTACTCATCTGTAGGTAAAAGGATTTGTTATCGTGATGGGGGGTGGCCAGGCTCATACCACGATACTGTAATTCAGGTCGGAAGGGATATCTGCAGGGCTGAAGATGCTCTGAGGGTTCTCCAGTCATATTTTTAGTATCTTCAAGGATGGAGATTTCGCAGCCTGTCTGGGGCCGCCTTCTGTTCTGTAATTCCTAATACTTAAGAGGAATTTATCCTGCTGCAACTTGGACCTGTCACCTCTTCTACTACTGTTCTAGTGAGATGGAGTCTCACTCCATCTTCTCTGTAACCTACCCCTGCGTAGCTGTACCTGCTTAAAATGTTAATCTAGATACACAAAGGAATAATAAAATGCTTGTTCGTCCGATGTTTCCTTCTTCCTTAAACAGTTCTTTATTCACTTAGATATGATTCTTCTGCAAAAAGCTTTCCCTTCCATTATGTTTGTAGTGGTTTTAGTTTAAGGGCAGTGCTTCATTCTGCTCTCACTTGGCTGTGTTTTTTCCTGAAGATAGGAAGATACCGTAGCTATGGGTTACTCACTTTACAAAATAATACAGTTTTGTCAAGCTCTCACATACTCATCTAAACCATTTTTCAGTTTAGCATAATGACCTCTTGAAGGTACTTATTCTGCTATGCATGCACAGCTTTTAAAATTCTCGAGAATAAACAAAATCCCACTTTCAGCAAAGTCATACTAAGTGTCAAAACCCCCTCAAAATCATTAAGTCACATAGGAAAATGGAAGTCGAGTACATTTGAAAGAGATGCTCCTCTTTTCCAGCATTCTCTTGTTAAGGATTTCACATGCTGGTTCTTGAGACACCGTACCCAAGTTACTAAGTGTTTCAGTAAATAACATCCTATTAATCCATGAACTTTTTTTAATTGCCCAGTGACATATCCAGAAAAACTGTTTGGATAAGGGTGAAGTCAAAAACAGAATCAGGCTGGCAAACACTAGTGGTTTTATGCTCATTTGTCGTACAGTGTTGTATGTCTGAGCTATAGTTAATCCCCCCTCCCCCGTCCTGTTCCCCCACCCTTTTATTGTGTTAATTTTCTCACAAGAGAAGATGGGAACATATGGCCAGTGGCAAAGAGTTCTGCCAGAAGATTGTGTAACAATCAAGATGTGGTTTTACATCTTGAACATGTTAGGTAGCAGACCGTTGCACGTTAGGCTGATAGCTACAGCATAGAATCACAGAATGATTTGGGTTGGAAGGGACCTTAAAGCTCATCCAGCTCCAACCCCCTGCCATGGGCAGGGACACCTTCCACTAGAGCAGGTTGCTCAAAGCCCTATCCAGCCTGGCCTTGAACACTGCCAGGGATGGGGCAGCCACAGCTTCTCTGGGCAACCTGTGCCAGTGTCTCGCCGCCCTCACAAGGAAGAACTTCTTCCTAATGTCTAATCTAAATCTCTCCTCTGTCAATTTAAAGCCATTCCCCCTGTCCTATCACTACATGCCCTTGTAAAAAGGCCCTCTCCAGCTTTCTTGTAGGCTCCTTCAGGTACTGGAAGGCTGCTCTAAGTTCTCCCCACAGCGTTTTCCTGGGGTGCTTTTTCAACCCTTTTTTCATTCTGCCTGTTCTTATTTTCTGTGCCAGTTATATGTTACGTTGCCAGGAAGTTCTGCAGGTCACAAAAGAGATGAAAATGTCAGGCTGGAGTCTGTATCCTCCAAAATACTCATCTTTACTCTAATGAACTATTGCTAGTATTTGCAGCTGACAGAAGTCAGTACTGAGCTTCCGTGATTTTCCTTGCCTGTAAAAATGAGTTGCTGATAGTCGTATCTGTGCAAAGGTGCAGCCAGAGCAGGGGTTAAAGATTGCAACAAGCGACAACTTACCCCTTGCAAAATGCTCTTCCAAGGTTACAGAAAACAACTGTAAAGACTAAGTAGTGATTTTATTTGGTGATATTAATGCTGGGGGTTCTTCATATTTCTTTTTAACTGTTGTGGATAGGATAGTCTTTCTCTGCTGCTTGAATTTAACTTTCCCAGAACATGTGGGATGACAGGATTTTTGGGTACTACATTTTGCCCTAACTTCTTTTAGCACAGAACCTGCAGAGGTAAAATAGTTTAATGCTTCCTGCAACACAAATGCTGCATGCAACACAGCTTCCAGAAGAGTATATATACTTTTAAAAATTATTATCTTAGCATTTCATCAGAATACCATGAACATCAATTTTCAGTACAAAAGATTCAAAAAAATTATGGGGTAGGTGTTCCCGTAGAAAATCTGTACCTTGTTTAAAAAATCCCTCTGAATCCTGACTTCAGAAAAAAAGAATATGTAAAATTTCTTTTGTATCTCCCAATAAAATTCTAACATATCCTTTCTTTAGCTTCAGCTTTACCTTTTGCAGTGTCCTTTGTTTTATTGCCTTAATGCCAACTAGTCCATAAGCCAAGTCTTCCCCTTCTTTAAACTGCTTCGTGATAGCAAGTTGCTTATATTCTGTTAATTCTGTCAAATAATTTGTGCTAATTGCTGCTTTGGTTTCTCACATTATTTGGGCATACAGCTCTATCACACTCAATAGCATGTTTTCTGATTGTTAGTTTGTTTTGGTGACAGTATTAGTGTTTCACTTCAATGTTTTGCTTTAAGATTAACATATCATTAAGCTGCATAATAAGCTACAGTCTGTATTCTCATGCAGTGAAATGGCAGGGGGAAGGCAGGGCATAGTTTTGCAGTTTATTCAAGAGAAATAAAAAAAAAAACAAAACCAAATCAAAACCCAATAATTTCTGAAAGCAGATTAGCCAATTACTTGGCACTCCATGGGATAGCAAGGCCAAAACTGAAGCATTTACAGTAAAACTCATGCTCATGGAGGTGGATTATTTTTCCATCTTTGCCAGATGTTGCAAAACACCGAGCATTAGTACCAAAATAATCCATGTAGCTAGTTTTGCATAATCTGGGGACAAGTCTCTGATTTACCAACAGTATTTGGTATATTTTTATTAATACATTGTGCCGTATGTCTCTGGTATGGATGACTAGAGATCTCCGTCATAACTGCTGTTTGGTAGATTAGCAGTTAAAAGATTGTCATTGCTTTTGGAGGCAAGAAGTTAATCTTTGACAGCATATTTTTGATGTGTTACTGAAAATCACTTTGTATGCTAGCTCTGCTACTATTTTCAGTGTCTGTTGTGGGGCTCTCTTCAGCAAAACTGCTGTCAACGATAGCTCTGTGGAAGCAAAAATAGCAGCTAATCAATGTGTGTGTTATCCACAGTGTTAAGCACTTAAATGGAAAACAGGTTTATAAATAAAAAATAAAAAATCTTTCCAATGCAATGTGACAAGCTGCTGCAACCTCATCTTTTCTTTCTGTGTGTTCGGCTCCCTTTCTGGACATAAGTTTACACAGGAGTTGTGTTAGGTGGAAGAAAGCCTGTGTGGTTTGGGTTTGTCTTTTTCTTTATGCCCATTGGGCTTTGCCTTTAAAATATGATTCCAGGTGGAATAGGTCATGATTGTTTCTCTTCTGGCCTTTCATCAATGGTGTATTCTCTTCAGTTACTATCTTGACTAGTACCCCAAAAATGCAGGGCACTAGGCTATCTACTAGCAGTGCTCCACATACAGTTTAGCATAAAAGCATTTTGAAATTCTGTACTCTGAAGTATTTCAGAAGAGTTGCTTCAAAAGTTCTTGAAACATACAAGTCTCTCTTGGCACAAAGGCTTGGGGTGCACTCCCAATAGTTGTGCCTACTGGTCCAACACTGGTAAGCTGTTGGATTCTCATTTCCTAAAACACATGGTGTGTTTGGAGTGTGGTTAATATTTACTTCTTACATTGCTGTCCAGAAAATACTGTGTTCTTAGTGCGCACCTACTTTTTATTAAGACGGGGTTACAGACCTATTCCTTAAAAAAAAAAAGGGGGATCATCGGGTCAGTTCCTGGAAGTACATGGAGTCTGACCTCTTACTGTTGTGTTCATAAATGATGCTCTTTTTCTTTACCATTCATCCTTTCCTCCCCGCTCTGTTTTTGACTTCATGAGCTACCTGTAGAGCCAAATGTGCCAAACATATTGTTAATTGTTGCGGTTGCTTTTACTGGAGTCTATAATGAGACATCTCGTGATGGAAAGGTGGTTGTATGTGTTGAAAACCTGATAGATGAACATGTTGCCATTAACATGAAACATTACAAATGTGCCTGTAATAATTTCATTCATCACTACAAATGCAATTCTCTTCATATGCTTGGCACACATATATATGCAGAGTGGCTGAACAGATTTAAGCATGCCTGTATGTCAAGCGATAGCCTAGTTTGAGCATGGCGGTAGAAACATTGATGTTACAAGAGATTGTTTTATGTTTGGGGACCTCCTCTGTTAGCTCTGCTGCATGGTGACGATGGTTATTGCTTGAAACGTGCTTCTTGGTGTCAGTTTGAGCTGCAAGTATCGTTGGTCTTGAACATTCTGTTTCCTCTTTGATTTGGACTCCTTGAGCTCTGCAGTTCTTCAGGTTTTGTTTGTTGTTGTGGTTTTTTTTTTTTTTTGGTTTGGTTTTTTTTGTTTTTTGGGGTTTTTTGTTTTTTTTTTTTTTTGTTTTGGGTTTTTTTTTTTCGGTGTGGGTTTTTTTTTGGTTTTTTTAGGCTTCCTATTACTCTGAGCGTTTGGACATATATAAGGCTGTTAAGAAACAAGTGTGTTTAAAAAATAAAAATCAACCTGGGATAACAACTGTAATTTTTATCTGTTCTTGTAAGGATGCTTAATAATGGTTAAAACTGTTGGTGGTCAGCTTATATTCTACCTATAAGAAAAACTTTAAACAGTTGCATAGGTGTTTCACTGACTGCTGAGCCTGTGGACCTGTGTTTTTTACCTATATGCCACACCATTGTCAAAAATGGATTAAGAAACAGGACAAAATTGCATGAAGCTTTTTCGTGGGTTGTTTGGGCTTTTTTGTTCTCTCCAAGGCATTTGAGTTCAGAATTAATTCAGAGAAAAAGCTTAAAACAAACAAACAGAAAAACCTTCACTAAAAATAAACCCACCAAACAAAAATACTTTTATTTCAGTGTGATTAGTCACAGAGTGGAAATGCTGGTCTTGGTGACAGCTTTCAGAAAGGGAGCTGGGCATCACTGCAACTCAAGCAGAAAAGGCTGGAGTCGGGCCCTCATTTGATCAGAAGGGGAAACATGTCCTGTTGAGAGGTGCTTATATGGGGATTTGAGCAGAATTACAGATCACTTTGGTGTGTCCCTGCTTCTCTGGCACTTCTTAAACTCTGAAAATACAGCCTAAAATTGTCTTGGTAAGAAAGAAAGATTCATCCCTTAAGGATTAATATGCACCTCTTTTAAAATTACTTTCATATTTCACCTAGGCATGAAGGTTGGTTACAGCAATTATTTTTTAGAAAGATACAAATTGTGCAATAGTGAAAAAGGATCAGTGCGATGCAGACAACATAAAAGCTGTGGCTGTGAAAGGAGGGGATGCAATTTGGGCAGAGTCCTTCCCCAGTGACAGACAACTTCTTTAAGCCACATAAGAACTTTGGAGATGTTGGAAGATGCAGGGAAGTGATAGTCTGTGGTTTGCACATGTGCATTGTAGGGTGGATTAAGATGTACTTCATATGAACAGGAGCAGTGAAGATTATAACTTTAAAATAATGTTTTCATTTGCTATTTGAAGGCTGCTGCCCTCTACTATGGTACATCATAACAGTGTACCATCAGTGTTCCTCGCTCAGTGTAGCATCAGCTTCAGGAGTGCTCTCTGTTAAGTGGTAAAACACCCAGCGGCTTTGGGATGGGTCTTTGTGACAAAGTAATTAAATACTTTAACTTCATTTATGGAGTTACAGAGAAAGAAAGACTGAGATAAAATGTTAGTAGTAATAAAACTTACTGTAAAATAGCACCAGAAAGCTTCTGTAGTGGCCACGTTCTGTAAAAACATCTCTCTTCTGGCTTTAAACTAATAGAGGGGAGATTTAGATTAGATATAAGGAAGAAATTCTTCACTGTGAGGGTGGTGAGGCCCTGGCACAGGTTGCCCAGAGAAGCTGTGGCTGCCCCATCCCTGGCAGTGTTCAGGGCCAGGTCGGATGGGGCTTTGAGCCAAGTGGAAGGTGTCCCTGCACATGGCAGGGGGGTTGGAACTGGCTGAGCTTTAAGGTCCCTTCCAACCCAAAACCATTCTGTGATTTTATGACTCTTAGCATAATAGGTTGTAAAAGCGAGCACTGCTGGTGATGTCAGTACAACCACATTGGGTTAGATAGTTTTTCTTGGACATCTTTGCATCCTTACTGTGCTTTCACTCAAGTACCTGACCACATCTTGCAATTAGCATGTGCGTTATGTTGTGTGAGTCCTGGGGTGATTCAAATCATGGAAGATAGTGTGGAAGTGATTTTTGTAGCTAGACCGTTGGGGAAGCAGGGGACATTGTCCAGCACATCCTCCTAGTTTTCCAACAGGCTTGATGTAGGAAGAGCAGCTGAGAAATTGCTAAAGGTGTGACTTTGAAATCATAGGTAAGGAGGCACCAAAAGCACAGAATTGTAAGGTGTTTTAGAAAGGGTGACTCTGAAATGGTGACATTCATCAAAGGATTCAAGGGGAGAAGAGAGAGAAAGAGAGCAAAGCCATTAAAATCAGTGAGCTATGAGATGGCAAGCCTCAATAAACTCTGAGAAGTAGGAGACATGACTCAGAGTTCTTTCAGATGCAAACCTGAAAGAGAAAGAGGATTTAAGATGAGATGGCAGTTTAACAGAGTTTTTTATTATGGAGACAAGCACAGACTGTCCCAGTTCAAATGAAGGATCGAAATTATAGTAACTCACAAACTTGATAAGTTTTTCCAGCACAAGAAGAAAGGAAGGAAGGAAGCCTGCAGAGAGTCTGACCTAGTTTCCAATAAGGATGATTTGAGCAGGGATAAGTATAAAAGAAATTTTTTTTTGTTGCTTTTAATTTTTTTTTTAATTAATTTTTCATGTCCTGAGAATCATGTCTGCCAGAACATGCACCTAGCAGTGGCTGTGGGGAAGACAGCATTGGAGAGTATTGTAGTAATGAAAGGAAGACAAAGGATTTGGTCTGCTGCTCAGCAGGAAAAGGAAGTAACCAAGTTCTGACACTAAAATATTTTATTAAAATGGGGGAAGGGAAGCTTTTATCAGTCTTTTGCTAAGACTTTAATTGAGAGCAGATGGCAAATTAAATCACTGGATGCTTAGTGGCTGGTGTGAAACTATACAACTTCAGAGCTGTGAGCTGTTACCTTTGACACCTTGGGAAGAGTAAATAAGCTTCTAAAAAAAACCCCAAAAGAATGAACATAATATTTAAGATGCCTTATTCATAATTTCTAATTTCAGTTCTCAAAAAGGAACACAAAAACATAAGCAACACTGCAAGAAACCAAGGAAACCGATAATATCCAGCAGATTTTTCTTTTCAAAAATAAACCATGTCAAAGAAACTGAACTTATTTCTGTAACTTGGTAACAAGGGAAGGAAAAATGAGTAGATTACCACGAGCTGAAGTGAAGCTTCTAAGACTCCAAACTAGAAGAATGTGGTCGGCGTATAAACTGCTATAAAATAGTGCAGAAATCTTTGCGTAATATATCCATAGCTCAGGGCCTTGAAAGGGATAGAGCAGGTCTGTTCTAGGTCTGGCACTAGTCAGTCATTAGTGACTTGGATGACGCAATGGGGAATATACTGAATCTGCTGGTACTGAAATAAAAGACGTACTGGGTGTTTCCACTAAAAATAGAAAGGGGCTGGATGAACTAAATGTATATCCTGTGTTTTTCATGTTACTTCGTCAGACTATTTCAAGATTTTTGTGGAATAACCCACTGCAAAAACTGAGAAGAAGGGAGTTGTGTTGCTAGTCTGTAGAAAATCCTGAGATATTTGTAGTAGTTGGATTTGACACGCAGCAGTAAAAATAAGATACATGCCTGTTTACGCATTCCAACGTGACAGCTGATTTGTAAGCATGGTGAAGTCGTCCTTCTGTACCCTGTTTTGGGAAGACTTCTTCTGAACTGCTGTGTAAAGCTTTGAGCACTGGATTTGGATTTGAGAGCTTTCCAAGGAGCAGGGAGAAAGAAATCAGAGTAGAAAAGCTGACCTGCAGTGAAAGGCTAAACAGACTGAGAACTTTTTTCATCCTGGAGGATCCTGATTTTTATGTATCTGTTTTTATTTATATATCTGTCCATAGTTTCCATGACTGCAACATTTCAATAGTTAGTTTGGCAGAGATTACAGTAGTGCTGGTATTGGCTGGTATTGGCATACATTTTTTTAATATAGAAAAGATGTGCCGGTGTGGTTAATTCTGCATGTAGTTAATCCGCATACAGTCACTTCTTTTTCTTTGTTCCCACTTCTCCTTGCTATTAGACATTATGGAGATCCCATAGCCATTTATATGTAGTTGAACATCAAATAAAGGATGAGCATTTAAAAGCATCAGGTTCATTCATACCACTGGCAACACCTTGAATCAGGAGGCCAAACAACCTAAAAGAAATCAATTCAGCTGTCACTTAAAGCAGTAGCCCTTCTTCCCACCCTTTTGAGAAAGTACCTTTTCTCTTAGCTGTATCAAATGCTTTTTGCGGAATACCTCAAGAGACTGATGCGTCTCTAATATGTCCTCATTTTGTGGTGCCCTGTGGTACTTCTGGTGAATAGCTGGCTTTATAGAGCAGACCACAGTCATTCAAAGATGCATCAGCTCCTTTTGATGAGGCTCTTGATACAACAGTTGGTGTTTAAGTCAACAGTAATTTGCTGCTGTGCAGTCTACATTTTAAATGCTCTAAAGTTATTTAGAGAAAATCCAGTAAAAACTGTAGTGGTGTCTTAGTCAGCAGCTGAAGGAGTTGTGAGTCTGGAAACTGGATAGTCCTACCCTTCTTAAGTGGTATGTATACATTTAATCAAGTTGCAGATGGTTTTATATATAGTATAGCAGTTTTACTTAGAGTCAATAATTGAGGAAGCACTAAAATAATTGGAAAGGATGACAGGAAGGGTTTTTTGCTCTATTTTAGACCATGAAGTTCAGGAAGAGGGAATTGAGGAAGCTGCTGGGAGGGGGCCACACAGAGAAATAACTTTACAAAACACTATGTTTTAAGATACAGAAATTTGGTGCTTGGTTGGTTGGGTTTTCTTCTCCCATGGAACATACTGAGGTGGTCCTGACAATGTTGTAATGGCCAAGAGAGTGGACAAGGAGATTCACCCTCTTTGGTTGAGAAGGAACCAAGCTGTTCTGAGAATGGAAAGGGCTGATGGTAGAGTCCAGAGACTGGCATGGACTGAACAGGCAGAGCAGTTGGAGGGGATAGATGCCTTAGTGCAGAGAAACTCAGCTGCTTTCAGACTAAAAGAAGATAGAATTGTAGACTCCTTTCTCCCTTTACCCCCTTGATCTGTTGCAGTGGGTTCCCAGGCTGTTGTAGCCAAGCCCTTCTGCTTGCAACCACATCTTCCTCATCATGCCCATCTCCTGCAAGTCTGCTATTGCTGCCACTTCCTCAACCCTGCACAAAAGCCAGTGAAAGTGCTCAAGGGCAGCTGCATCTGGCTCACATGAAGTGGCTGAAGTGTAATGCTGAAACATCTGCATAAAGATACTAGGACATTCACAGTTATCTGGTTGTAGTGGTGTTACAAGGTTGGTTTGTATCTTTAGATTTGCATTATCTGCTCTCTGTCTCGATGAATAATGTTTAGCCTGTTTGTTCAGCTGCAGGAATTTGTTAATCTTTCTCTCCTTCAGAAAGAAAATGCAGGGAGAATATGTCTGTAGTGGTAGCTGGAAGAGAACTGAATGTTGAGGATTAAGCTTAAGGCCCCAGCTTCCTGTATAAGGGGAGAGGAGCTCACGAACCTGAGACGCCAGCCAAAAGGAAAAAGGGTAATGGACAAACATAGCCCATGCTGTTTGCAGCGCTGCATGCCAGCAGCTGCTGGGTGGACTTCCTGCTGTGGGACACAAGTGATGTTTGGGGCAGGCACTGCCTAGGCAGAGCTGCCCTTTCGCTGTGCTGAACCTAGGAGCTAGATTGAGGGCAGCTCAGCAGATTGGCAGTTTCTCGTTGTTTTAACAGTTCAGAGAGCAATAGGGTTTTATTTCTGAGAGGGTTTAGGTAAAAGAGCTTCTCATATGAATTTTATTATTTAAGACTAAAGCAAATGTTGAGAAGTAGGAAAGTAGAAGTTTTTGGAAAAAATAACATGAGGAATTCAGCACTCTCTAGTTGAAGAGCTGGAGGTTTGCAGGGGGCTGGTTCTTGAACACCGCAGAACTAAGCAACTGGGGAATGATGATTGCAAACCTTGCTGGGACCTCACTTCCCTTTGAAAGCCCAGTTAGAAATGTGTCTTTTACAGGATTTACAGCTCGCTTCCACAATTTCTGATGTGGGAACTCATCATCAAACAATGTTTGCTAGGTCTCTGCAAACCAAGCATTATAGAGTCTCTGTTTCCTGTGTCTTGCACCTTAGATTTGCCTTTTTGTAGGGAGGGTGAAGAGCCACCTGAAAATCCAACCCAGAGTGAAATCTTTGAATGCAAATAACTTAATGATAGTTTTAAAAGGACTTGTGGTAAATTAGTTGAATAAAGTTTTCCATTTCTTATTCTCTTGCTGTGATAATGATCAGAGTATCCCAGTTTATGTGGAACGTGATGCCTTAAAGAGATCTTTAAAGGGTAATTGGGCTGATACTGGCTTAAACATGTGGTTGCAGCCATACAGTCGAGTCCATAACATTTCTTCCAATTACCTTAAGAAAAATTACTCTTTTATCTCTTCCCCCATTTCTGTTCATCCTTCCAGCAGAGGCAATGCGTAAAAATGAAGACAAAGTTTGTGTTTGGTGCATTCGTACTTTATTCTGCAGATTGTGGTGCGCATGCTCCTTTCTCAGAGGACACCTTGTTCAGTTCTTTAAGTGTTGTTAACTTGCTGGTGGCTTCCTGGAAATGATACTTGAAGGCTCCAGGGAATTGAACTCTGCGATACTGTGTTCTAACGCAGCCTTGCCAGACGCAAACACTTAAAAATACTTCCATGGTAGCAATTTAAATGGACTCTTGCTTTCTGATTTCTGAAACATCTGGATTCATATTCTGCAGTTTGTTTATTTTTATAAAAGCCTAGGAAGGACTAGGAAGCCTGAGGCCATAGCGGAGCCATCAGCCTGCAGAGTCAAGCCTTAAACGAGCAGCACAAGATCGATGCGGCCACTGTTCTTAGAAGGACTCTTCCTAGAAGTTTCCATCTTTTTAATAGGCAGTTATTTTGCCCCTCCTGCTCTCTTACATAATTTTTGCTGCTGTAAATGGTTTTGCTTGTGGGATTTGGTTTTATTTACATATGTTATTAGTAATGTGGACTACAGATGCCTACTTGAAATCAGGATTCTCTTGTCTCCCTCATGTAAACAAACCGGTTTTCATGAATGGCTGAAAAAATCTGTTCCACTTCAGATTATAACAGTGAGTTATGGACCAAAATGTATTATACTTCTTATTGTGGATATGGTAAGTGATTATCTTTTTTGATGGCAGTTATAATGCTATGCAGTATTGCTTTAGAATTTGGTCTGATAAATGGTGAAGTATTTTGTTAATATTGCTTAATTATGGAAAACAAGAGTTTATAGCTTACCCTTATTTAAATGTGTGCGTGAACCTTTTCAAAGTAATAGAGCAAATATAGTACTGCTTCTGGCGGCTTAAAAAGAAGATTTTTTCTCTGATATTAAATTTTTAATGTATTATTCATGAGGAAAGCAAAGCTGAAAGCTTTTTTTTTCCCTCAGTAGAAATGAACTTGAAGAATTCATTATATAGGAAAAAAGAGATGATGTAAAAGAATCTAACTCTTGCTAATACTGGAGTGGTGCATGCAAGTACTATTGGAATTTCCTCAGGGAAAAGAAACCAGAATTTTGTTGAAAATAAGCTGATATGATCATTGAATAATTTGTACTATATTACTGGAATTCAGTTCCTAAAAGAATCAGGGTAATTCTAGCTAGAGTATGCTTTTTAGAATGACAGAGTGACTGTATATTGAAGTTGCTTTAAACTCCATGTCTAAGAATTATTACCTTTCTGGTTTGGATACAGGGCAGGGCTGCATATTTTTGTTACTTGTACCACTTTCAAGCTAGCTTTTCCAGATGTGTGCATATGCATGCCATGCATTCATGCATATATGTATATACTGTTGGTTTATTAAGGCAGGCAAAATGTGTGTAAGCTTTTTTATCTATGGCTTCTAAATGGGATTTGAAGAAACATTTAAAGCTATTTAGCATTATGTAATACAATAAATTCTTTCAATATGGCATATTTTAAACATGGTGCAAACTTAGGTTTATAATTATCTTTTCTGGTGTACTATCGCTATAAACAAGTATCAGCCAAGCGACATAATATTTAGTGATATTTTTCATTTTTACTTTTCAATGTACTTTCTCATTCCTAGATCATGCTTGGTGTAGTTGCCTGAAATGACTCAAGGAGAAAAAATACCAAGTTGCATGTTTAGACAAGAGCTCTTGAGATAAGTTTTTTCCATTGCCTTACTAGACTCTTCTGCAACAATTAGTTTATTAATAGGAAAAATATCTGTAATTAGTAATATCCAAACACCAAACACCACAATTATATTTTGTGGAAAGCGTAACTTAAATTCTTACTTAAATGCTAAGGACCTCACCTAGCAGTATTTCCTAGATATGGTTTATATCATTTCTACACATTGGGTAAAACAGTGCATGATGCCACTGCAGGAATGTATGCTACCTGTGGTAAGAGAATAAAGTTAGGCTGTTACAAGCTAAGTACTCCTCTAGACCTTACTATTAAATTATATGAGCACCTCTCAATTTTTAATATATATTCAGCCCCACGCTCCTCGTGAAAGGCTGTATGTGTGCCCTACCTAAGGATAAAAATGAAGCAGGAAATATTTGTAGGTGGTTTTTTTACCCTGGGCTTAAGAAGTTTTCCTAAAGACAAGGAACCACAAAACATACAAAGCCACTTGTGCAAAAACAAAATGGAAATCCGTAATGAAGCAGAAAAGTGAATTTAGTTCTCTTTAGACTTCAACTTTTCTTACTTGGTGGGGTTGACCTTTTTTTCTTTGCCTTGCAGTATAGCTATCCTATTAAAAAGTACAATGCAGTATTGTCTTTGTCATTTGATCCAGAGTTTTAAGGAAACCTCAATTCTGTGTCCCCAATTGTCACTTGGAGCAGTTATACCTTCTGGTATTACTTTTTTTTTCTTTTTTTTTTTGTATTATCTTTCCTTTTAATAGGAGTATCCAAAATTTGTGCTTGCAAGAGAAACTACGTATTTATAGCTCTTTTCTTTTTGCATATCCACTTCCAGCCACATTCCTTAATATTTACTGTGAAATTTCCAATGACATAAACCATAAACTAGTGCAGATGTTTGTACCATAAGCAGAAGAGAAGGAGGAATGTCACAGATTTGTAGAACTTGCAATGTTTTTAATGTTATTCATGAAGATACACGTATCTTTGGGACTGAATAGAAGACTTAAGATCATGGTGGGAAACTTAAAACCTGTGGCCAGAAAGCAGGAACAAACATTACATGAGTGTTGTAATTACCTCACATTGTTATCGGAGGGTGGTGAAGCATGTTTTAACATGTGGCTTGTTGAAGGTATTTGGAAATTAACTCGTCCTTCATTAAAGGAAGGGATGAAACAGCCTCTTCAGCGCTTGGGCTCACCTATAAATGTCCTCAGTGGTTAAATAGATTTTTGAACAGTTGAATTTCTTCAAATCAGGAAAAAAAAAACCCCCACAATTTTTGTGAATAATGTGTTTGCTTAAGTACTGCATAAGTCAGTGTCCAAGCCATCCTCTGCACAAAAAAACTCTCCACTTTCACCTCTTCACAAAAGGAGGGAGGAAAAGGAGAGAAAAAAACTGCTGTAGGAGCCCAGAAGCTTTGCCCTGTTTGTGTAAGCTTTTTCCCTTGCGAATTGTCTTGTGGTCTTAGAGCTGGTACGCATAATATTTCTAGCAAATAATTTTCCATTAAATGTCATCAGACTTTTCTGTATGATGGCATTTTTGTTGCAGCATATTACAGAGAACTCATGGGAATCTGAAGGAATCCTGAAAGCTGGGGTACACTTGATGGGTGCAGGAGGTTTTGTTTGGTGTCCAGTGTTCCTGATTCAGTCTTGTTGAGAAACCTCATGTTAAGCTCTAGTCATACAATCATAGAATGATATGGGTTGGAAGGAACCTTAAAGCTCATCCAGTTCCAACCCTGTGGCAGGGACACCTTCCACTAGACCAGGTTGCTCCAAGCCCCATCCAACCTGGCCTTGAACACTTCAGGGATGGGGCAGCCACAGCTTCTCTGGGCAGCCTGTTCTAATGTCTCGCCACCCTCACAGTGAAGAATTTTTTCCTAATATCTAATCTAAATCTTCCCTCTTTCAGTTTAAAGCCATTCCCCTGTGTTCTATCACTACATGCCCAGAGATTTCTCCAAGCCGAACAACCCCAACTCGTCTCCGTAGTAGAGGTGCTCCAGCCCCCAGAGCATCTTCGTGATCTCCTTTGGACTTGCTCCAACAGCTCCACATCCTTCTTGTGTTGGGGGCCCCAGAGCTAGATGCAGGACTGCAGGGGAGGGTCTCACCAGAGCGGAGTAGAAGGGGAGAATCCCCTCCCTTGACCTGCTGGTCACGCTGCTGGTGATGCAGCCCAGGACACGGTTGGTTTCTGGGCTGCAAGTGAGCACTGCCGGGTCATGGTGAGCTTCTCGTCGGTCGACATCCCCAAGTCCTTCTCCTCAGGGCTGCTCAAGTCCATTCTCTGCCCAGCCTGTAGTTGTGCTTGGGATAGTCCTGTGTTGTGTTTTGTTTTTATGAACTTTTTCCATTTGTATTTTTGATATGCGGGTTAGTAGTTTGGAGTGGTTAGGAAATAGTTGCATTGATATGGGTAGAGGAGCAGAAGGCTTAAATGGAGGGGTTATTTTGCAGCATTTGTAGGATAACAAGCTTGATGGATTGTTTCTGGTCTTGGCCAACTTCACTGACTTACAGGAAAGACTAAAGTGGTGGTGTGGGGGATGGTGATCTTTCCCCTAACTGTAAATGTTTGCAATATAAACAGCTGAGCTATTCATCAGGGACTCTCAGTGGAGAGAAGCAAAGAAAAAATTTGGCAGTTTTAGGGTGGGTTCTAGTGTAGACAAATCAGATGAATTATGCTGTATGAGTGCTTATCAGCTTGGCTTTGTGAATGCTGCCTGTGGTCAGCTGGACTGAGAACG
The DNA here is from genome assembly GCF_004027225.2 of Strigops habroptila. Classification (NCBI taxonomy): domain Eukaryota; kingdom Metazoa; phylum Chordata; class Aves; order Psittaciformes; family Psittacidae; genus Strigops; species Strigops habroptila. The sequence goes on from NC_044277.2 coordinate 101,867,451, forward strand.
GAGCTACCAGGAGGTTAAGGAGAATATCTACAGAAATAACTTTGGATCTATAATAATGTAATTAAAACAAAAAAAGTAATAGTTCTGTTCAATGTGGAGACCCATTACCACCCAGACACTTCCCACCACCAGTTGTCTGGGTCTTGGCAAGGAATTTTTGGCAATGTGTGTCTTAAAAACACCAGACCTTACTTTGTTTATTTTGTGGGGCTGGAGTTCTTGGCTTGTGTTTGGGCCATGGGAGGGGACTTGCGCCGTCGTTCATGTGCATGTACGTGTTACTGGAGTAGAGTTCTTGAGGAGAAAGGAGAACATCTCTCTAGCATGGCATGGCTTAGCTCCAGATTTTTACTGTTCGTCTTTGTTAAATTTTGGTCTGGGAAAATCCTGTTTGGTCATGCATTTTTGTCATGTTTTCCTATATCCCTCTGTCCCCAAGAAAAATTAGATCTAAGAAAGGCGGTAATGAAGCTGATATGCAGCTATTTGTCCTCGTTTTGATTATGTAGGAGCGGGAGAGGTGCCAGGTATTTATCTTGTTTTGCAGCAGGCATGCAATCGCATACAATGCTTTTCTGCTTTAGCTCCATATAGCTTCAGGAGATTAATTCAAATGCAGAAGTCTGTTTAGATTTTAGTAATTCATTGAATAGGCTGGGGCTGGGCAAGAAGGAGCTAAATGGGCAGGGAGAGGCTCTGCCTGAACTGATAGCACTCAGCCAGCAGCCAGAAGAAAGCTTTTAAAATTGCTTATGCTGTGTTACAGTACAGGACAGAACACTTATTATTTGGTCCAAAAGGGATTTTTAAAGCTATTAGGATAAACAACGCACAGAGCTGTGGCAGGTGTCTTAGGTAACACTTTCTGCAGCGCAAGCTTTGCTGCACGCTGCTGGGTATCCCAGAGGCACCTGCGCACCTTTCAGTTAGAAGTTGTTGTTGCCATCCCCCTCTTCCGTCTCAGTTTGAGTTACGACCCACATCGCAGCGGGGTCTGTTGTATGAACACCTGCTTGCAGAGCCGGTGCAGGCATCTTAACCACAATCCAGCAAAGTCCAAGTCAAAGATGCGCGGGGAGCGTGAAACCACTGAAGAGGAGCGATGCTGGTTGTCAGTGCTGGCTGGGGCTCTCTAAGGTTAGAACTTGTTATTTTTGGGAGAGGGGAAGAGACAAATCTTGAAGATGGCCTTCTAAGTGCTTCAGTAGGTATAGACTTCATATGATTAATATGAAGAGATATTGACTTAATGTGATTTAACAGTTATGGGTCTGTATGCCTGGGATCTCCCATCTCAGCTAAGTGCAGTAAATGTAGTGGATTGGTGGTCTGGTTTGAGCTCCTGAATGAAATCAGCAGCTGCGTCTCTCCCCTGAGCTGAATTGGGACCTCTGCTATTAAAAGTGCTGGTAATAAGACAAGAATACTACCTCCCCAGGAGATGAAGAGTAAGTGCTCTGCAAGACCTAGCTTTCTTAAGTGCCAAGAACAACAGGACAGTAAGATCTGTTTAGTGTAATTGGTGAAAGTCTGGCTCTTCTATCCCAAGAAAGAACAGGATCAGAAGCAGTGGGGATTGTATTGTCATTATGTGCTAAATAAACTGCTCACCCTTGCCACTGCATCGGTGATGAAAGAAAACAGCTTTATTTTTGCCAGATTGGGCAGGGACCAGCTGATCTGGAAGTGTTCTGCATAAGCAACTTGGGCAAGAATGTAGGCTGAGAGAGTCTGGGACCTGGGCAAGCTGTAAAATTAAGAGCAATTTCTGTTGCATCATGCCTCCGTTATCTCTTGCAATCAGCACAAAGGCACATCCTGAAGAAGTAAGCTAGGAAAGAGTTTTAATTTTGCTAATGGGTGCAGGTGCTATTTATACCTTCTTCTACTTTTGCTAAGATCAATATTTGGCCTTTGTTTTGGGGACAACAGGGGTGGGTTTTGTAGAATGTGTCCACATAATTACAAATGTCATCACTTTCGCTCCAGTAAACAACAAAAAGTTACTGTACTCTTTTGGGTTTGGTGTTTGTGTTTGGGTTTTTGTTGGTGGTTTGGGTTTTTTGGATTTTTGTTTCTTTTTGGTGGAATTGAGGAAACAGTTTATTTTGACGTCTCCAAACTTGCAGTCCTGAAGACACTGGTTATTTAACATCTTCAGTTGTTATACAGCAGTCAGTTATTCATGCTTTCTCATGACTTATATGTAAAATACTAAGTGGATAGCTTTCTGTTTTATAGGATTGTTCGAAGTTAAAGCATAGGTATTAAATTGTGTGCATTCCTTTGAGTACAAAGTTTAGGATATTTCAAATAGGTCAAAAGTACTTTATGTTCCGGGTATTTGGAGAAATAATTAAACGTGTCTGCAGCTGTTCCAACCTGCAGCTGAACTGTCAGCTTGTTTAAGGCACCAAAATGCTTTTAAAAAAAATCCCCTCCTGTTAAGCTTAATGGAATAAGAAAAATAAATTTATTTTAATTTTTTATTATCTGAATTTCTAAACAAGCAATAAACCGTGGCTTTGTTCTAGAAAGGAATTGCTGGAAGTTGGGAAAGTTGCACTGTTTTTTATGTCAAAACTCTAGTAACTTTATCACACAAGGCTTATAGTTTCCCGTGTCTTTTGTCTTAGCTTTCTGAATATCATATTCCCACGTGGGAATGTGCTGCTTTTGATGTTCTGGGAATGCTGAATGGGTAAAATAATCTTGAGTCCAAAGTAAAAGGTCAGAAGAGCTAGTAATTAATGTTTTTCAATTTATTTCTTGGAATCAGTTGAAAATACACTTACTATTAAGCAGTATCTGCAGTCCATGCTCTTACAGGGAGTACTGCCATTGGTTGAATTATCTTGTAGACTGTGATAGTTACTATTTTGGGCCTTTTAATTCTTAATGAGCAATACTACCTTGATTTATTTATTTAATATATGAATTATAGACTTGCTGAATGAGGTAAGTTGAATGTGTCCTTAGAGGTGGTTTTGACATTTAATTCAGCTTTGTGTTTTAGTACTTATCCAGCCAGTGGGGAAATGAAATTCTTCGTATCAGACTCCTAAACATTTTAAAGTAATGGCAGATGTATATTGGTTTTGGCTGTTCCTTCCCCTGTAGTCAGGGGTGTTTTTGTAGTTGATCAGGATTCAGATAGACATTTAGATGTTTTAAACTTAATATGAGTACATTATGGTTGTCTTTCAAAAATGACAGCATGTATCCTACTGGCCTTTTTAAATTCACCCCAGGGAAAATGAGTTTGAAAGCAAAGCAGAGCAGGCTCATGCTTCACCAGGGCAATGCCAGGTATTTTAGCAAATAATGAGAATTTGCAGTGTGTTTTTGTAGGTTTGTTTTTTTTTTTTTTTTTACTTACCTCTTTACATAGGAGTGTAGCAGTAAATGCTGTTACAGAAAGATGAACTACAGCTTAAGTTTTTTTTTGTCAGAGATACCTAGCAGTGCTGCTCTTCTACAGGTGCCCCTTCCATTGGATTGAAAACCTGCAGCGGCTGACATTGTAATTACTTTAAACTTAATGTAGCTACTGAATGTGTGTAGATCTTACCAAAAACTTAACTTCATCACAATTCTTTCTAGCTTAGCTGGTGAGGGTGGATGCAACAGCTTGAAGAAAAAAAGCAGCAAATAAAATTGCAAACAGTTTTCTCTATATATTAAATGCCCATAAATACTGTAAGTATTAAAAAAAAAATTAATTTAAGAAGGTTAATTTAAATTTGGGTAAAATGTACTCCATGGAAGCTAAAGCTAGAGGAGAAATTACTTTGGCTACAATTCCTTTAAGTCAGATTCTGTCCCAGCAGACACATTCAAGTGTCTTCCCGATTGGTCCTTGAGAAAACCATGCAACTAAAAATGCAGTAATTAAGTTTATAATCAAAATCTGATGTTTTAATTTTGCTCCCAGAAGCACTGGATTCAAATAACCTGCTAAAGTAATACTGGCTGTAACTTGATTTCAAGAGCATTTTTAGTTGTTAGAAAGAGCTATTAGTTTTAGATTATATTAATGACGGAAGCACAGATGATAGTGATTTAGAGAAAGTTTCCTCTTCAAATGCACGGGATTCCTCTTTTTTCCTTTGTATCTGGGTTTTTAACATAAAGATATTTGGGGAGGGACAGGGAGAAAGGGAAAAATAGTAATTGGTCCAAATAACTACATCTCTATTAAAGTGAATGGCTTTTTGGAGTTTTGCAACTTCCGGGGGTTTTTGGGGTTTTTTGTTTTTTGGTTTTTTGTTTTTGGTTGTTTTTTTTTTTTTTTTTTCAAAGAAAGAAGCTAAATATTTCATAAGTAGTCATGCATGTTCCTTACTCCATTAAGACAGTCTCTTCTAGAAATTACATGATTTAAATGGCTTTGGTACTATAAAACATGTTACCAGAAACACCATCATTTAAAATATATACTTTCTCACAGAGTGGATGTTTTATGAGAACTGCACTCAATATCCACAAAAGCAATGGGTTGGGACAAATAAGTAGTAATTGGAAATAGGCATCAAAGGAGTTATTAAAAAAAAAAAAGGCATCCTAGTTTTGCTTTTTTTAGTATTAGGGATGTGTCTTTTGGGGAACAATCTTTGGATGAACAATTTCCTTGGCAGGAAGGAGAATTGTAGCGTGTCCCAAAACATCCCCAGGGAGTGAAAGAAAAACTCGTAAGGCAAAATGGAGAACAAAAACTTTTCCTTGCAAGGGAGCACTCTAACAGCGTTTTTGTGAGATTAATCTGTTAGAGAAGAGCTGTTCCTAGGAAAGAGATGAGAAAGCTTACAAAAATAGGCTAATACAGATTTGATGTCTTACTGAAGTATTTGCTGCAAAAAGTACAGTTGGGAATGCTGCTGTCTCTATGGGAACATCTTACGGCTATATTTAGGAAAAGTAAATTAAGCTTACTCTCCTTAGATTAGCGAGGGTTTGGTATGGCTTTGGTTGGAGGTGTAATATTTTCGAGGGGAAAGAGGGTAGAAGAATGTCTTCTACATTGGGGTTTGGTGAACTACTTGCCTCATACTCTCTTTTTTGATGTGAAAAGTATCAAAAGCGTCACCTAGGTTTGGGTCAACCTGTTTGAGGCAGGAGGCAGAAATTAAGCTTGATTTCACAACCTTAGGTGGTGAATTTGGTCATTGAGGAGGAAGAGAACCCAAACTTCTATTTATTAAACTGAACAAACTTGATAAGGAAATGAGCCAATCATAGGTATGGTGCCCAGCCATGTTCCTTAGGTTTGGATCATGCTTCAACTTGAAAAATTAGTGGATTGGAGAAAATATTAATGGAGCTATATTGGTGGATAGCTTGGTGTTCTGCACTCTGTGCTGTGCCCGTGGAGCACATAAAAAGGGGCTTTAACAGGTCTTCAGTAACTTCATCCTGATTTCATGGCATAGCTGCCTGAGGAAAATGAAGCCTGGGGTTGCAGAGGCTGTGTGTGTGTCTGTGCCACATGCAAGTGCCTGTCTGTACAGTTGTACAATGTGTAATAAATACGTTTAGAGAGTGTTTTCTTTAGCTTGTTTTTTACTTGGTTTTGTTTAATCAGCATTGGTTCAAAGACTAGGTGTTTTATTATATCATCTTTGAATTAAATTAATGTTTGGGGAAAACTGTAACTGCTAGGATTGTGTGATGGCTTCAGATACTAGACTCGCTTGTATCTGCTTTTCCTGTGTTTTTTAGCTGCTCAGCGTTCGGCGAGTTGTTCTTTTCTGCTGTTCCCACCATGTTACGTGTCAGCGCAATCCAAGGCAGAGCAGATCGGATACTGTACATAGTTTTGCTCTATAAACACATGCTTGTTTACATTTGCTTCACTGCCGTTCTGACTCTACTCCTCTTCCGATGCCAGAGGGTATCAGCCGTGACTAACAAGACTCTGAGATGCTGCCATTTTGACCCCATGTGCTGCTCATGTTTCCATTTGTTTGTTTCTTCTTTGCCTTCCCTCCCAAGCATTTAACAAATTATTATTAAATTTCTTCCAGAATTTAAGAGACCAACCTGGGAGCAATTCAAAACAGTCGAGAAACACGAACATGTGATTTGGTTACTAACTGTTACTTTATGGTTGAAGACAAACTTAAGTGCTTGTTTGTTAGTGCTGCACATAAAATGGAAATGAAACAATCCCCTTTTTTTGCAAATAGGGGTTTTTGTGCTGTATAAAACCTAGTTCTGATTGACTGTTGCAGCTTGACTGTAAGTTGCTACTAATATTTGGCAAAACCATCTTGAAATAAACACTCTGGCACACGTGCAGTTACTGCTCACTTAAAGCACCCTGCAGAAGCTCAGCATTGCAGATTTTGATTCTTTAAACTTGGAGGTCTTTGCTGATCCAGCTTCACAAAACTGTGACGTGACATACACCAACATTGCAAATGCATCGAATTCTTTTTATCAGCAGAAAAGGCCGGTTTGGATTCATAGGCCACATCTGCTGGTGAACTTTGTGCAGTCTGCCTTGGGTTTTTTTTTTTTTCCTTCTTTTACTAGAAGAAAGGTTTGTTTGTTGGCTGCCTGCTCGGGGCGGGACAGGAATGTAATGCATGCACAGACTGCACAGTATTTCCTGTTCAACTGCCGCTCCAAACCTCGGCACTGGGAAAATCTCCAGATTGAGCAGCTCAGTCCTTGCTCAAATGATGAAGAAATGCTGCAGCTTCTGAAATACTTTGATTTTTTTTACAGAAAATATATCTTTTTAAAATGATTCTTCATGATGTGCTTTAAATGCATCAGATTCTGTGGATATTGCTTTTACACTATTTACAGATTACTGTGGCTGAGACAAAACATTAAGCTTCTGGAAGCACTATAGGTACAGAGAGATGGCTTCATAATGTTACTGCAAAAAGTGATGTTTTTTTTGTAGCAAAATATATCTTCATAATGTTGCCTGTGTATTTTAGTTAGCTTTGGTTTCCATCCAGCTAAAACCAGTAGTAATCTTTTGGCAGTGGAGCTGCGTTAGCATTGTTTGTTCTGTTTTCTTTTACCCTTAAACTGTTCTGAAACATTGCTTTTTCATCTCATGAATTTTTACTTCAGAAATGAATCATAGAATCATCAAATGGTTTGGGTTGGAAGGGACCTTAAAGATCGTCTAGTTCAGGATGAGAGAGCTGGGTTTGTTTAGCCTGGAGAAGAGAAGGCTCTGGGGAGACCTTAGAGGAGCTTCCAGTGCCTGAAGGGGACATAAAGCTGGAGGGGGGCTATTGGCAATGGCAAGTAGCAACAGGACAAGGGGTAATGGCTTTAAACTGAAAGAGGGTAGTTTTAGGTTAGATATTAGGAAGAAATTCTTCCCTGTGAGTGTGGTGAGGCACTGGCACAGGTTGCCCAGAGAAGCTGTGGCTGCCCTGTCCCTGGCAGTGTTCAAGGCCAGGTTGGATGGGGCTTTGGATAACCTACTCTAGTGGAAGGTGTCCCTGTCCATGGCAGGGGGTTGGAAGTAGATGAGATTTAAGGTGAAATATTTTGTTGTAGCGAAAGGAAAAAACTTTGAGTTTGATCATGTCTCCCAACAAACACTTAAACTCCAGTGCTGCAACCTTGCCTTGAGTGTAGTGTGAAAATGAGATGAGGGGGTTTATTTCTTTTTAATTTTTTTATCTTGTTTTTTTTTCCCCAAGTGGTTCTGGGCCTTTGCACATGTGGCAGCTCTGTCACCATTTCAGACTACCTGCTGAGAGGTGTGGCTAGCTATTTATTTTATTTACTAATTTTACTTTTTTTTTTTTCCCTAAGCAGATGTATATTTTTAGAATTTATATGCATTGGCTCCCCTGGAATGTATGAAGTGCTGCAGCTCTTCTCAGAAAAAGCAAATACTAGGAAAAGGCGCAACTATGAGCTGCATGTACATGTGTATAATGCATTTGTGCATTTAAAAATGTTGTATATCCTTGTAGCACCTCTTTTTGTGTGTTCAGCAGCTGCTCGGTCCTGCATGAAAAGGCAGGGTGAATAAGTCAGCCTTGCAGACCAGGGCACCCTGTTAACAGGCCCGTGGTCCTTGGTGCACTCTTGCAGGATACCAGTGGTGATGGGGTAGGTGGATGCCGGCACAGGACAGGTACCAAGGCTCTTCTCTAGCTTCGAGGAGACGCTAGGCAAGGCTGGATGGGCACATTCAGCATCTGTTTAAACACTGTCCAGCTGTTCACATAGAAGGCAAAGGTACAATAGCTCTCTGGCTCATCTTGCTGGAGGAGTCACTGGAGTGCTACTGGAGGCAGGCATCTCCTAACTTCTTTGTATTCTCATCCATCTTCTGTCCCTGGCTGTTCCAGTGGCAAGTGTTAAAATGAAAGTGTTAAGCGTTAATTAGTTCCTTCCTGGATCACAAGGAGACATACTTTCCAGTCTTTTGGAGATACAGATCTGCATGTGCTGCTGCTTGAAGTTGGAAGTGGTCTCAGTGTAGCCCTGTCAGCTTGTCGAGCACTGGAGCAGGAAAGCAGATGGCCAATATCTGCACTGTTTAATTTGAACTTGATGGTATTACACTCAGAACATAGTTCAGCAGGTTAATTATGTTGTTAAAAGAGTTTTTAACTCTCCCACTTCGTTATGAAATGTGAATGCCCCTGAAGCAGTGGCTCTGTCTTCAGTCTTTGAGCTGAATAAATGCAAAGACTTGGGCTGACAGATAAATTTCTTTTAACACAGTATTTCCTAGTAGCAACCCACCTAACTTTTTAGATACTGCAACAGTGTAAGACAGCACAGGTGTGTTAATCATGGCTTATACGCGAAGCTGACACATATGACAGAAGGGTTATACCATGGTATATATGTATGTCCAACCAAACCTCAGTGTGCAGACTGAAGGTACCAAGTCTTTTATGGTTTTGAAATTTGCCTTGGGATCCGTCAAGTTTTTTGTGCTATTTTGGGCCTTTTCAGGGTTTTATCCCTCCTTGTCAGTTAAGAGGCTTCTGTGCACGGTTGGTGTTTTTAACATTTTCTAGCTGTTTCTCATGATGCATCACAGCCTTGTACCGAGAGTGCAATGCCGGCTTCTCAGTCATGTATTAAAAAAATACTTCAGAATTTCATTACTTTTGATCCTTAGGCAATGAGCATCCGATAACCAGCAGCGGGTATTTAATCCACCCAGATTTGAGGACTGTAATGAATAATTTATGTAGGGCAGAAGAAGGAAAAACGGCTTTAAGCTGCCACAACAAAAATGTTTCCAAGACTTTGGTTAGGTAGAGGTCTTTTTTTTTATTCCTACAGCATTAGATGTCGTGAGTTGGCATTTGTCCCAATTATGTTTCTCCTTTTGTCCTAGGTATTATGTGAAAGTGTATTGTTATAGGACTCTTGCAGGTATGGAAAGCAAACTGTAATGTTCTGATATCCACTAGATAACTTCTCTTTGAATGAGATAAGCTGTTCTTGCATAACCATTTGATCTTAGCATACAGGTGCAACTTCTGAGCTTGTTTTCCAAAGCATCATGGAATGGGCTAATGAGAATAATGTTCAGTTTCTCCTAAAATGCCTAAAAGTTCATAAATTAGATGAAATTTTTTCAGATCCAAATGCAGGGGCCTACTTGAAATGGATTGAAGTCAGATACTAAGAAGAGATTATCTTAAAAGTAAAAACAAGTTACTTGGTTATTTTCCCTCCATGTCCCTACCTGTCTTATGTATTTAAGCTTTGATTTCTTGGCCCCTTACCCATGTGATTAGCTCCATCCAGAGCAGACTACTAATGCAGCGCATGGGAAAAGGTTTGGCAGGGAGGAAGAGTTAAATGTTTTAGAAAGTTTTTTCTTTCACTCAACTAGTCTGGAATCCCTCCCTTCAAAGAAATAATTTCAGTGGAAAAAACAGAACCTGAAGTTTAATTATGTTTTTTGGGGGAAGAGAGGTTGCCAGCTTCAGTTGAAGTGAAGATAATTCTGGGATATATCATGTCGAGTATCAACAGAGCAATTTCCTTGGGTTATACATGTTTCAAGGTGTGGGTGGTTGTTGCAGGTATGTGACAGTGCTGTTATTGCTATATTTTCTCCATAGTTTACATGGCAGATTAAACCTTTCAATGATAAACTGCAGATGGCCTTTAAAACCAAAGTTATGTAGGCATCACATGCAATTTTGGCACGAAGTGTTGTAAAATAATTTCTATCCTGGTAAATACATCACAAATATAGGAGCCCTATGAGAAAACCTAATTGTTTTCTGCTACTTAGCCGTTTCTAGACCGAGTGCTGTAGGATATAAAATTTTATTTTTCTAATAAGATCAGATACAGCCTTTTAAGAAGGTTGAGAAATTATGCATCTCTAATAATGTAGAAATTTCAAAACTGCTTCGTTTTGAAGAAAGGCTTTGTTTAATACTGCTTTATTCTAACTTGCATCTTTCCATTTCGTATTATAAACAAACTTGTTAGCAGAGAGCTCACGATACACAGATGTTCATTTTATTACATTTAGCGAGTTCATCTGTAAAGGCACGGAAAGTCTCTTCATTACCCAGTTTATGTTATTTCGGAGAACTGGCTATGGCATTCATTTAATTAGGAAAAATTCAGCTGTAATTAGCTCACTCGTGAACTGCAGAGGGATGGGCTGGATTAGGAGCCCTCCAGTCAACCCGTGGTGGCTTCCTGCAGCAGCATGGGGTTCATTGTACGACAGCTGCACAATCTGGGTTTGTAAATTCACACAGCTACAGCAAAATTTGGTGCAAGAAGCCCTGAACTAAACTTTTCTAGAATATAGGACATGAGAGAAGAGCTTTTACTTTACTGTGTAACTTTTGCTGCTGTTGGAACTGTTCTGGTGCAAGAAGAGCAGCGCAACACTTCTGCCTCGTAAGGATGGTTTGAATGAAAGGAGGTTTGAGAAAATACTGTAGATGTCTTCTATTAGCATGCTCATGTATTAATTTCTACTATAATGTTTGTCTGTAGTAGTTGGGGTTTGTTGTTGTATTTGTTTCTTCTTTTCTTTGTGTTCTCTTTGTATAACCACCAAGAATGATTGCGTATCTTCTATTTAAGCTTATGTCATTGCAGCAATTTGTTTTAAAACTTACCTTTATCTTTCCTTGATCCCCTCCCCAGGCTTAGTAATGCTGTGGGTTCATTAGGGCTTGCCAGAAGACCTTGATAAACACAGTTCTGTGAACCATCTTTGGATTCCAGAAACTGGCAGGCAATTCAAGAAGTAACTTAGGCGCAAGCAATAGGTAGCACACAGGTTGCAAGCAGTGAGGCTTGTCATTAGAAGTAACATCTGGAAATTATAGATGAGACCCTGCACTTTCAAATCGGGGGAAATCTGCACGAGAGGGACTTCACTCCTAGACAGGAAGAGCTGTGCTCCTGTTTCTGACCCTGTCTGCGAATAATCTATGACAAATTCAGCTAATTTGACAAAGCGCTTTGCTGAGGGCGATTGCAGACCTCCAGGAGATCCCTGGGGAAGAAGTTACGCAGGGATCTGTGCAGTCTGCTCTTCAGTGTAGCATTAAACTATATGGAAAAGAGAATAAGGAAATAAGGTGACAATATTTGTAAGGGAAAGGGGTGCAGATTTGTTTGTGCATGTATATGAGTGTGTGTGCATATATGTGCATCTGTCTATAGATTTTAAAACTTAACTGTGAAGAGCTGCAGGAAGGTGACATGATTTTGAATTACTAACCTTGAAAGTAGCAGAGGAAATTAAGTGTGGAATTTTTTGCATGGGAAGAGATAATTCTTGACTTATATTTGCAGTGATGCCTGAAATATCTACTAATGAAGAGATCTTAGTGTTATAGTAGAACTTCTGAAAAATCCCATTAGCTTGTTGTAAAACTCAAGATATGAGGAATTATGAGAAAAGTAAGAGAAGAAAGCATTTTGTGGGTGTGTAAATTCATAGTGCTCTCCTTTCATCCTGTGGGTCTAGTCCCTCTCCTCCCGCTCAGAAATATTAATTAGAGATGGTACAAAGATCAGAAGCAAGTAGGGTCAGAGTTAAGGAACAGCTGAATTGCTGACTGACCTGTGGACCTTCTTGCCACAGGATACTTTTAACATTAGAAGTTGGATCAAAACGTGATGGCACAATGTCATGAAAGAGGAATTTGTTGAGGACTGTTGTATACTCAGTTGATGTCTTCAAGTAAGGAAGTCCTTAAACTGCAGTTAGAGTGCACCTGGGGGAGTGCTAGGGGAAAGCATCACCCCAGTCTTGCGTTGTTCCTTTCCTTAGCTCTTCTGCAAATATCTGCTGGTTGCAGTCTTCACAGATAACGTCATCGTATTGTGACGTTGTTTTGCCTGGGCTTTCTTGGTGCACAGTGTTTCTGTTTGGTATGCAGTGTTCAAGATGTAAAAAGTCACTTAAAGTTGTCTTCAGCCTTCACTGGTGATAGGGGTAATGAGTATAGTATTTCTGTGGGTGTCCTAGGAAATCAGTTCCAGAAATCAAGGTTGTAACTTCAAAAATATGGAGAGGAAAAAAAGAAAAAGTCCTTTAAATTCCATATGCTGGCTGCTGCTCAGACTTGGAGTTTGGATAATTCAACTTAGCATTCCAATATCATTACTGCCTGGTCTTAACTATGAAGCTCTTAAGGAATGCCATGTTCTGTCCTCTGCAGTTTTTTTCTCTTCAAATTTGCTGGCATCCAGAATAGCTAAGTTTATGGTACTGATTCAATATTAATGCTTCTTTACACCTTCAGAGTTGGTTATATTTGTACCGTCACTGTTTTAAGAAAAGCAAACAGCACATGTATTGCAAGTGGGCCAGTGTAACTAAGGAAGAAGGAACTATTTTCTGTGATGCACATCACTGTTGTAGTTGATAGAAATGAGATATGCAGATCTTTTCTATGTATGCAGTACCTGTGTGTGTTAATACAGCATGGCACATAAAGCCACTTGAGAACTTCTGTTCCTTACTGCATCCTAAATTACAATTTATTAAGTCATAGTAAAGTCTCTATAATACAGTATTAAAAAAAAACCCTAAACCCTGATCTCTTTAAAATAACATCTAAATTAGTGGAAAGACCTGTTGAAACACAGCTGTGTTATGAATGGCAAAATTGCAAGATGAAAAACAACATGGAGGATTCTTTTTCCTAGAACAAATATTTCACTTAGTGAAAGTGAGTGGCCAGATTTAAAATGTACAGTTTTATCAAGGAAAACAAGTATTCTTGAAAGATTTGAACAAATCAGTAGCTTTTGTCTGATTTTTTTTAATATTTAATTTAGACTATTTACTGTTTACTGCCTCTTTCTATCGTCTAAGTAGAAAAGATAAAAATATTGGTTCTTAAATGGTGGTGATATTCCTGTCGATCTGCTGCACAGCTGAGGCTTTAAGTTACAAAATTAAAAACGCTGTTGTAATTTATACCTGATTGAAAGGCTTGCTGCAAACAGCAGCTCAGAGTAGCAAGGTGCAAACAGATCTGAGGAATCGCTAGAGATGGGGGGGTATAAGCATCTCCTGGCTACGTGTGTCTTCATAAAGCCATAACCATCGGAGCCCATGTGACATTCTGGCCTTCTCTCCTCTCTGTTAAATGCAGTAGTTGTTACTGGGCAGCATGCCTCTTGAAAATTTGGGACTTCATCCTGTAATCTGTTAACATGGCTCTTGCCTGTCCAGCCCATCCAGGGTTTGATGTTCAGCATTACAAGGTTTGGGGCAAACATGATGTGGTTTAGGTAAATTTTTGCCTTGTATGCTCTTTGTATTCATTAACTTCCTGAAGACTGAGCTCAGAAATACTCTGCAACATTTCTTATGCAAACATTTGGTAATCAGTTTTTCTTGCTTAACACTAACTTTTTATTAACTTGATAGAAATGGATGCAGTGTTGAAGACCTACCTCAGACCCAGCCTAGAATATAAACTGGACTTTATATAAAATGCAGTCTTGGCTTTTGGAGGACTATTTTATGCATTAAAATTGTTTGCAGAATGAAGTTTAATGTTAACGATCTTGTACGTTACTAAGTCTAGGAAAAACAAAAGCTGGCAATGAATGCTGTGGAAGAGTATTTCTGTTTTAAGCATTCAAATGTGATTATTTACTGTCAGATTTTTAAGGAGAAGCTGAAAACAAAATACTGAAATTATTAAAAGGTTTCCGTGGCACTAGCTGTAGGGAACAGGACACACAGCATTGTGCTTCCCATTCTAATTTCAGGATATTTCGGTATTTAAGGTCAGAAAGCAGTTCTCTCTGCCTGGATGATATTGCAACAAACTGGCTTGTGCTTGTGATTCGAGTTCTCTTGAGAGCTGTTTTGAAAAAGTCCTTCATAGCTACACAGATCTCCTTCAGGGATTTCTAGACACATTTCTGCAATTTTCTTGCAAACAGAATGTGACATTTTGAGAATGAGTCTTTTACTGTAACTTGTAGCAGCAGTGGCCACGGTTTTCTCTTTAACTGGAGTGTTGAAATGCAGTATTTAGATTGGTTTTGGTTTACAAATGTCTTTGAAGACACACTTCCGTAAACACACAAAACATGCACAAATCTGCGCAATTCTTACTTTATTCTGTTATCTGAGCACTTCTTTAATGGTGAAAGTTTATAAAAAACATCTAGTTTTTGATACAGGTACACTTCCCTCTTAGTAGCAGTTAATAACCTAAGCACTGCTCACTCCCTTAATATGTATTTTGACAAATACGGGAATATATACTATACAGGGAACAGAAAATTAGTGTTGGACCTGTTGGACACCTTGCAAGTGCTTTGAGAGGAGAAAGTATTGATGGGTAGCTTATGCCGACCCTACAGAGTCAGAAGATTTTGTTTATGTTTTCAGAGAGTGCTTGGAAGTTCACTCAAAATCTGCACCATGAGGCTTTCTTGTCAAAGCAGGTGCATGTACCTGCGCACCTTCAGAGCACAGTGGTATCCCTTAAGTCTTCATGGGGAGATCTCTTCCAACTCATAAACAGTTCTTCTTTCAATGAAATTTTCTTTATAGATTAATGATTGTATTATTTTTATTTCTGTTGCCCATTGCCTTGATTGCACATGAGTTATTTGGAATATCAGAGGAAGGCAGATGTATGTGGCAGTTCCCTAAATCTGAGGGAGGAAGGAAAGATGGGGAATTACATATTGATGTGTGTAATGGGACTTACTAAGAATTCACCTTCTAACTTTGGGATAGGGGAAGTGTTTTGTTCCTTCTAATGTAGAATGTAAAGAAACTATGTAGTGCGTGGATTAATCCACTTGGTTCTAAAACTTTCATAGGATCTTTTTTTTCTCAGTGTAATCCACTTTTTAATGATCACTACTATAAGATGGGCTGCTGCATAGCTGTGAAAAAGGACTTGAAAATAACTTGTTTGGGCATGTATTTTAAATTAAATCATTTGTTGACTCTGAAAAGGAAGCCGTTAATCTCTGTAGGCTAAAACATTCCTCTGCCTAAGGGAGAGGGTAAGGGGATCTTGGCTAAGGTGAGGCAGTACAGTGCGGGAGGGTGCCTGTCTCTGGGTGGTGGTTCCGCACAGTATTCATGTTAATAAGCAGTTACTTACATGATTAACATGACATGGTTGCACCTCATTGTTTTACAGTGTGATAACAAGTTGAGTATCGATAGCATTCAGTACCGTGTGTTGCAGTGGTTCAGATAAACATCAAAGGCAAAGGGCTGCATGCAGGGCACGAGATGAAAAGGGTGCACCTGCCTGGCCCTGCCCTGGAAGAGCTCTGAGTCCATCAGATAGTGTGCTCCAATGTAGGAGACACATTTCTAGCTAGCAATAGATCATTAATCATGGTGATCAACTCAAGTATTACTTAAAATATTCTAAAAGCTTTTTCCAACTCATTTTATTTCGATGTGTGCTCAAGATCTATTTTTTAGGAGTTTGAATCTTGGGGAAATCACTGAATGTCTTATGTGCATTTCTTTTCTCCAAGCTTATGTCTATAGTTATTAGTCTTTAAAAATGCTACTCTTTTATACATAAAAGCTATAGCTTTTATTGAGCTTTATGCAATTTTTTACCAGTTTGTTTTTGTTATTTTGTTGGTTTTGTTTTGTTGGGTTTTTTTATCCTGGAATACCAATAAGCAAGATGAAAAGAACAGCCAGGACTTTTGACTTTATTTAGTGACACCCTCTCCAGACTTGCTTCTGTAGCCAGTGTTACAGCCCACAGTGCTGCTGTCTGTGTTACGTCTTTTCTCCTCCACAAAGTTGTCAAACAGTAACAGAGGAAACTTTTTTTGACCCTTGCAGGAGTTAGTGTTATATACGTGATCATGTATTAGGCTAGAAAATGTGCCCAGGCATCAGTAGGCATTTATTGCATCCTTTCCTATTTTAGATCAGTTTGCTTCTTCAGACCAGAGACACATTTAGCAGCATTTCATGTAATTTACAGTATCTAATTTGGATGTTTCTAGGAAAACTCGAAGTGTATTATCTTAGTATGGCAAGACCTTTGATTGTACAGAGATCCAGGTTGATTAGTAAAAGACTAACATCACCATGTGAGTTTGACAAGAAAATAATGTGTTGAAATGAGAGGAAGGGGGTCTCAGTAAGATGGAAGATCTCTGTGAGGCTATCTTAAAACTTGAGAAGGAAAGTCTTAAGTCTGGAAATAGTCTGGAAAGCTAGGTCTGTACTACATGAATTTATTTTTCTTCTGTTTTGTTTTTTGTTTCCTAGTGTCCCAATGTAATATCAGCTTGAAGAAGCAGAGGAGTCGAAGTATCTTTAGCACCTTATTCTGCTGCTTTCGTGACTACAATGTCGAGCCACCATCTACCAATAGCACCAGTGCTCTGCCTCCTTTGGTGGAGGAGAATGGAGGACTTCAGAAGGTAAGGCTTTTATCTTATTTTGCTGTTATATGGGTCTTTTGTAACCAAGGTTTAACTCTGTGCTTCTGAAGGTTTGCCTTAATAGGTTTCCCTCATGGAGAACATCTTATTTATTATGGGAAGAAAAATACTATTTTGGTGGGGAATTGCTAATACTATCTAGTCAGCTGCAGTTTAAAACATAACTTTTTTTTGTGAAGGGTATTGACACTATTCATTTGATAAGCGAACAACATTTAAAACCTGAATAAGACACTGAAAATATGTGGACTTCTCATAAAATTTTAGATGCTGAGTTGTCTCTAGCTTTGGTTCTC
Organism: Strigops habroptila; assembly: GCF_004027225.2. Classification (NCBI taxonomy): domain Eukaryota; kingdom Metazoa; phylum Chordata; class Aves; order Psittaciformes; family Psittacidae; genus Strigops; species Strigops habroptila. The sequence goes on from NC_044277.2 coordinate 101,884,655, forward strand.
TTTCCCAACTACAGGAAGGTTAAAATGTGTCCACTGGAGCGTAGTGGAACTCTTTGAATGTCAGTCGAAAGGGTTTTCAGTGACATAAAACCAGTTCAGAATGGGGAGAACATAGTTGTTTGGACCTTTTTTTCTAACCACTTCAGAAGTGTCAGCTTTTGGCCGTTTTTCCAGGTTATTAAGTTTCATTTACCTATTTAGTCAAATTAAATGATAGAAACTTTCAGCAGTTCAAAGCACTGCATGTGAGAGCAGCATGTGACTTTCATCGAGTTTTAGTAATTATATTGCTTTAACATATTCATAAAATCACAACACAAATGATTTTATGTTCTTTTAAAATATGATAACACTTAGCATTTGTGTTACGAACTGAAGGATTTCAGTTCAACACAGCAAGCATAGGAATACCATCTTTTCCATACCACATTGTTTTTCAGCACTCTCAAAACTCCACTAGTCCTGTACTCCTAATTGAAACACGGTTCCCCTTGCACTTTTCTAGGACTTTAAAAGATTGCAAATATAGGTGTATCCATGATGGGGAATAATAGCAGAAATGGAGGTGTTTCTTATCTTTTCACCCTTCTGCTCTTCACATCCTCCTGCTCTTCACAATAATTTTTCATATTTGGTGCAGCTGATCTTTTTCCTACCTTGTCCAGTCCATTTCAGTTTTGTTTTGAATTTTGCTGGTTATGTTTTAATTCTGAAGAGCTCAGGAGAAAGAGCAGAGGAGCCGTTTGGTGGGAGAGAGGAAATGAAAGCAAATTAAAGCAATGGAGACTGAAAATATGTGCGGAGGTAGAGTCTGAACTGCAACGGTTCATGCTGAAACTCCTCATGTAAAGGTGAAGTGCGCTGAAAAATTCTTTTGCCAAGAGGAGTTGAATGTCTATTTTTAGACTTATTTTGCCAGCCAAAGTACATTTCTAGTGAAATGGGGGAAATCTAGCCTGGATGTGCTGAAGGGAAAGCTGAGTAGTATGTAGCATGTGTGCACACGTTCACCTGAGAAACAAAAGAAATGGGAAACTAGTAAAATTTCCCTTTCCACTGTGCTAGGGAATGGAAAGAAGGAAGGCAGCTAATAGCAAAATTAAAACTGAAAGTGGGAATTCATTACAAAAAAAAAAACAAAGGAAAAGAGTTTATTTTTTTCTTTACAAAATGTGAGTTAAAATGTTCTGGAGTCAGTAGTTTTCAGTCTGCCTTTTGTAAGGCACTTAATTACTTTTAAAAGTATCTTATGCCTTGAGGTAGTGATTGCATGTACATTCACACAAGCTTCCATCCTCACTCTGTGCTACCTTAGTAAACAGTTTTGAAGTTGTGCAACACTTGTACACAAGCCCAAGACAAAAATCACAGGATTCATAGAATTACTTGACTACAGCTTAATAGAGTAAAAAAAAAAATAAAAAATAAACAAATAGGGGAATATGTTAAAAAAAAGAATTATTAAAGGGTGCATTTTCTTCAAATAGAATGAAAGGCACACAGATGCTTACAGATCTTGGCAGAAGAAATCAAGCATAGCTAAGCTTTTGGGTGGTTCTTAAGTGAGTGGAAATAAGTCCGTGACATTTCTGATAAGGTTTTTGTGTGTTTTTATATGCTGTTTTTATTTTGAGTGCTAAGATGGTTAGTGTAAGTAGGAAATTCTTTTAAAGAAAGAAAAAGAGCTTTGAAGACTTGGATATATTTGAGTATTGTTACACCGTCAGGCTAGTTGCTTTTTACCAGGAGAGCTGTGTTTCAGAACTGTGCAGGCTGGTTGAATTTGATCAAGTTACACTGAGCATCTTGTTTAGATTCAGAAGTGATAAGTAAGTTGGGGGAAAGTACATGCAGCAGTGGGCCTCAGTTTCTAAATTGGTGAAATTAAATGTCCTGGAATAGCAAAATTACTTGGTGTACGAAAGAAGAAAGCCTAACAACACACTGCTTAAACTCCCCTGCTGTTTAATTAAAGCTGTTTTTGCATTATTCTGACTGCTAGGTTAGAATCATTTAAATTCTGCTGAGCTGCTGTTCAAACGGTCACTGACTTATATCTGCTATCTTTTTTTTTTTTTTTTTTTTTGGTACATTTTATTAATTGTCACCTCACAGGTGACCACTGACCATGGCCCAGTCAGTTCATGTGCTTTTCTTCAAAAATGGAAAAAGAAATTTGCACAATAATCTTAAATAGTTACCATTAGAAACTAGCATAAATTGGCTTGGATGTACTTTCCTTCTGTCTTTACTGTTCAGTAGAGTTGTTACATGAAAATCAGTGATAAAGACTTCAGAGGAAGGAAAGGAATGGAGAAAGCTTCTGCTGGTTTCACAGGAATTCAATGTTTGTTCTGTGTTGCTTCTGGCATATTCTTGACATTTGAAGTTGATGTGACAAGCTAACTTCCTTCTAATTAGGAGTCTCAGTTCTGTAAATGCTAACCTGTTGTAAAGGAGGGAAAGCAGGGAAGAGTACTTTAGAAATTGAAAATACTTCTGAAATATTATTCAGAGTAATTGTGTTTTGTGATTTAATTTTTATTATTCTTATTTTGCTGTATTAGAAAAAATGAAATCAGTGCTTGAAATACATCAGTGCTTCATTTAGTATCTTGCCAAATAATGTGACTTGATTATGCTTGTCAAGTCACTTCTTCATACGATTTGAAGAAACACCAATCTGAACATGTTTTTGAATAAACGGGGGTTTTCAAGTGCTGACTTCTGTTAGGGGGAAAAAAAAAAAAAAGCCCAAAAACTTCTTTAAAATATTGAGTTAATCTTTAAACCTTCTACTCACAGAGCAGCTGCTTGTCCAAGTGTGACTTTAATAATGGTAATGAATGGTCCATTCTGTCTCTAAAGTTTCAATACAACATTTTTTCAATAATAACTTGTATTTACTGAAACTGTTGTATATTTGTTTTTCTTAAAATGCAACAGCTTTTTAGTGCAGCAGAAAGATGTATTCTGAGATGTAATATCAATTACAGTGGGTATATCAGCCTGTCTGCAGCTTGGATCCTGAGCCAGATGTGTCATTGGGAGCACACAATGTTCAGAATTCATGAAATCCTTGCTAATTTTTTCCTGCCTCTTCAGCAGCAGGCAGCTCACTAGCACCTCCGAGCCAGGATTTTATTTTTAGGGGCCAGAGTGTTGGGAGAGGGAAGTGTGTTTTGATCTAAATAAATTCAAATCTCAATTTCTTCAGTTAGCAACTTGACTCAATTTGTGTATTTTCTGGACATGCTTCTGGGTGTAGGTTTTTGTTCTTTCTGGATAAGTTTGTTAGTGGAGTTTTGAAGTGTTTGCAGACACAGATTTCATCTGCAGGTTTCAAGGAGGGATCTAGATAGAGAAAGGTGAGAAAAGCTGGGTGTAAACTAGCTCCTTCTTTTCCCTTTGCTTTCAGTCATGTGGTGGGTGAAGGAGCTCCGACAAGTCTATCGACACTTTGCCATTTCACTTACAACCCACTTCCACTAGAATCATCTTCGCTTTTGTTTCACAGTTAGATCCAAATCAGGCAGATGTCTCGTGTTCAACAAGATGAAGCATGAATGAGGAAAGGGTTTTTTAACTGGCTGGATTGGAGGAGAAGGTCTTGATCCACACTCAACAGGGAAGACGACAGATTTAGAAGAAGGTTTATTCTGGGGGCAGCAGCTGCCCCTGCTGTTTTCCCTGTAATAGGAATGAAGCCAGAAAGGTCAAGTCCTTGAATTTCCACCTCACCCATCCTAACCATTACAAAAGTTGGGTCTCCTTCTCCACACTGCTTTTTTGCTGCACAATGCTGTCATCTCCAAGGTGATGCCGGAAAGCTGTGTAGATAACCTATTGTTATGTCTCCAACACGTTATTTCAGGGATCTCTATAATACAGCTCAGGAAAAAGGATCTTCTCTATCCCATATGAATATGGGTCACCAAAGTGATAAAAACAGCTTGTAGAGAGCTTGTTCTTGAGGCCAAAGGTGCTATCTCCTTCATCCAAGAGTCATAGAGGAGCAACATGAGCATGAACTCTGATGGGGAGACTATTACTGGCATGCTTTCCAAACAGACATGGAAACCAGTCTCACTCTCCAATGTGGAGGAAGATAATTGAGATTAATGTAAATATTAGTACTCTTTCTTCTGCTTAACCTTCATTGATCAGAGCAAGAAAATTCCTAGTGTTTTGTTCTGTTGGTCACCATCAGCATGTGGTATGGCAGATCTGTTTAGGAAGCAAACCCCCTCTTAGCTATGTTTGGTTCCTCTCTCTATGCTTACTCATTCTGACCTTATTTGCCTCCCAAAAAGTCTTCTATATTGAGACAAAGCTCGATATTCCAAGTCACTGAAAGAGTAAAATAGTGGCTGTATTATTTTGTTTTTTTAAAGAACCTATCATGGTCTAATGTAAGCTTTGCGTTAAAGAAATGAACATGATAAATCTGTTCTGATCAGCTCCTTCTTTAAAGGGGTTGTTCTTTAAAACGAAACAGCTCCGTATCTTTGAATATAAGCTGCTCTCAAAAAAAGCCCAAATAGCATGGCCTGTCACTTGATGCTCATTCATCCTATACACAACTGTAGACAGCATTAATGAACAGACGCAGTACAGAAAACGTTGCGTGTCTCAAACTGAAATTACGTAGCTAAGGGAAAAGATAGGAGTTATCGTTTCATCTGTATATATTGTGCCATGAAAAAAAAACCCCTTATTTCAATGGCTGAATAAATCAGTTCCTGGGTTATCTTAGTGATACAATAGGGAAATTTTGGCATTCTAGGAACAGCTTTGTCCTGTTACCAGCATCAGGAGCTCATGGAAAGACTTCAACAAATGCAGTCATCTGTCATCTATTTCAAACGATACTGTTATGACCTATTTCCCTTCCTGTTCCAAGGCATCAGGAAATGAGGCAGGACACTTTTTAAAAGTTTCCCATAGCAGGCTTGTTTTTAAAAAGTATTTGCCAGCTTGTCAGCACTTACGTTTTTTTTTTCAGCAATTTTTTTCAAAATTCAGCAGAATTTTGCATTTATCTTTCTGTTTGTTCTTCCAGTTGTCGTCATTACCGTTTTGATTTTGGCATAGGTACTTTTCGGGTTCCTCTCAGGAGGACACTTTTCTTCCTTGGTGTTTTTTATTTAAGAAATTCTGCATGAAAAATAAAGCAAACAATAATGCAAGTCTTTTAGCAAGTTAGGTTCTGGATTCCCATGATAGTCATCAAGTTTAACAGTAATACCATGGGGTACAGCTCTTGCTTCAAGAGATTGCCAAAATAGAAAGCCAGTTATGCCGCAGTGAGTGCCTCGTGAAGTTTGTGGAAAAACCTAATGTGATACACAGCTATATTTGTGTCCACGATTGAGATAATCTTGTACTGAAGCTGCCAATATGCCTCTACTCTCATATACTGTTTTCATCTGTTGACAGAAGAGAAGCTTCAGTTGTATTTTATTCTCTACCAGTGAACGCAAAAAATGCCTTTCAAAACAAAACACAGGTTTGCAATCTGTGTTCTGCCTGCATAACTATATCCTTTATAACAGTTTGATCACCAGCCAGCTAATCTGACTGGCACCTACTCAAATTCTTCTTTCTGAAATGGCCCGTGAACTTCAGATGATGTTCCACTAACAGGACATTAACGTGCTGAATTACATATCTATTTTTTTTTTTCTTAACGTGCTGAATTACTTTTTTTTTTTTTTTCTTTTTGCCATTACCTTGGGGAAAATTTGGATTCTTACCAGTTCTTGTGTTTGTTCTTGTAGAAATCAGGTACTTTTTACTAAAGCAAACTTCTTGATTAGACCATGGTAGTGGCTGCTCTCTAGCTGCTTCATCAGCTTCTCTGGATTTTGGTTAAACATCATTAAAATTTTCTGCTGTTCTAGGAATAAAAAAAAAAGAGGACTTCAAAAATAATATTGAATTACCTTTTGTTTGTCAGTGATGTGTCAATACTATGTTAGACTCTAAAACAAGTGAGCACAAGACTTTTTCAGCTGGAAGAGGATGTTCTAATGTTGAAAACAGCTCTTTCAGTAGATAGTCAATCTGCTGGTAGTCAGAGGCCTGTGTTGTCCAAGTAATTAGAGGATAAAATCTTTTACCTAAGCTATGTCTGTGCTAGAAGGGTTAGCTTCCTTTTTTAATGTGCTGTGCCCACCAGAAAACAAGTACTTCTTTAACAGATTAGAAAATACAGTTCCTACTTCCCAAAACCTCATATATTTGAGTTGGTGACCCTGTGACCAGCTGTTCCCCGTTTGGAAGCTGTCTTTGTGTCCATGTGTGGGTCCCAGGATTAGAAGAAATGGTCAAGTTGACCAAGACTGTCTTGCCTTCTCCCAAGTCCAATACAGAAGTGAGACCATGGGAAGAACACTGATACTGTTGCGTCCTTCTGGGTGAAGAAAGTGAGATTCCTTAGATAAGTTTGATGATCGTTTCCTTCTTGGACATTTTGCAGTTGCCTAAGTGAAAATGTTTTTTCTGAGGCAGCTGTCTCAAGTGAAGTTAACTTCAAGGAGTGAGCTTCTGCCCTGCTAGCAAGATCTATCTAAGCTTCTTGTTGCTGCAGTGAAAATAGACAAATATACCCATTAGTAGATTTTAAAGCTCAAAAAGTTACAGTAAATACAGGTTCATTCTTATTATCATCTTTTATTAACCACAGCATGGGTTTTACCAGTCCAGTCTCCTAAAAATCATGAATACCGATATACTAACATCATTTCAGCAACTAAAATGCAAGATCCTGGTTTTATTTTTTTTTTTTTTTTTTTTTTTTTTTTTTTTACCCTGGTTTCTTAAATACTTTGAACCTTTGGTTTAAAATGTTTGAGTGCTACATTTACTGCTTCAAACCTTTGTTCTACCCTTTAAAAGCCATTACCCTTACAGTGATTTTTTTGTTTTGTTTTTTTCCCCAGGGTGACCAGATGCAGGTCATGCCTATACCAAGTGTATGTATTTTTATCCCTTTTTCTTTTAATAATTTTCATAACTTTTGCTTTGATTCATCTTATGTTGCAGTCTAACAGGTCTGTTTTGTGTTGCATGTTAATAAAATAATTTTATGTTCTGTCTGTAATGTAGACTTGGAGATGAATTGAACTGCATGTGTTCTACAGGGACTAAAAGAAGAGTTTGGGTTTTATATGGGTTTAATCTTGAATCTCAGTTAAATTAATTTCTGAATTTTTATCATTTTGAAAATGCCTGAAGTAGCCTGAAAGTTGTAGTTGCTTATTTTAATAGAGACAAAAGGAGACTCATCACCGCTATATGAGAGACAGGTACAAAAAGCTTTCCCTCTAATTTTTCCCTGTATTCCAGTTGAAGAGTTAGAAACGGCATGATTTGTTTGAAACAAGCCACTTTAGGAAAACAAAGAGTACGCTGACCATAGCTGCATTACTGCACTCTTTGAAGATGATGCTCTCAGTATCTTCTGTTTTATGGGCTTTAATATTTCTGCTTATCTTCCTTGGATTAAACTTGGAATGCTGTTTGGCATCTGAATTATTTTTCAAAACTAAATAAAAGGAATAAAAAAATGGTTCTTCAGACTGAAGCTTTTAATTAACTTTAACCTTTTTTGGTCAAAAAGCTGCTCTTTTTTTACTTGGGGGTTTGGTTTTTTTTTTTTTAATTCTTCTTTTTTGAGCTCCTTTGCTGTTCATAATACTTAATTATCACAGAATTTTCCAGGAAATAGCAGTGCTAATGTGTAGAGTTACTGACACAGCCCACTTTCTTGAGATATTAGGTAGCTCTAAAGACATGACTATTCCCCAAGACACCTTTTTTTTTTCCCTATTTCCCCTTCCTTCTCACGTAACCCAACATTACAAGACTTCTTATAAGAACCCTGTCCGTGCTGCAGTGCAGTAGTGTCAGGAGTTCATAAAACTGTGTGGATCACGTCCCTCCTTAACTGCCTTTCCTTGGATTTAAGGACTGTTATAAATCAGTCTTTATTGCTTACATATTATTTCTATTATGAAATTACTTCTAATACATCTCATGCATATATTTGCATGCATATGTATATGTATACACACACATGTACATGCATATAATTTGCATATATGCAAGTCTGGGAATAGAAAACTTTGGATTTATGAAAATACTGGTTTCTAAATTACTTCTCCTTTTACGTACCTGCCAGATTCTGTTTGGTGACTGTAGTTGCTCTACTAGTAGTTCTTTGAATGTAAAACATGTTCTGGCTGTGCTCCAACCTGGAATAAAATTTTGGCTAAGTGTAGGTATTGAAGAAATAAGAATTGAAACAGAACAAAATTTTGAAATGAAAAATGAGTACAGCTTTGTCAGGTACAAACATGAAATAAGATACTTTTTCAGAACACCATCTTTGCAATGTTAAAGCAGTGCTCTGTTAAGATTCAGGCAGTGGTAGGAAAATGAACAATACGAGAGATTTCTTTTATTCTTTTTTTTAGTGCAACTGTAATTTTGCTGACCTATATTCCCAGCACTTCAATAAGACAGTCATGCCGTAGAGCTCTCAGTGAGCAGGTGACTTTAAATGCACTCATTCCTCTTCTCCAGTGGCATCTGATGCCTTCTTCCAGCAGGACACGAAAGTGTTGTCAAGCAACCGTCACCTGCAGGCAGTTGTGTGACATTTACTATCCCAGTATCAGAGTGCTTCTGGCTGTCAAACAGAAGCCAGCGAGCATTAGTATGTAATAGTCTAAATAAATGCAGAAGTGAGCTGCATACAGAGAAAGTGGTAGGAACAAAGATGTAACATTATATTAGAAAAATGCCTAAAACTAAAATGGTCCTCTTTGCCAGCCTCACAAGAGCTGTTTGTCCCGAATGCTGCAGCCCAGAGGTTCACTCTGATAAGACCCATTAAGACATAAATTCTTGATGCTCTGCTACATAGGGTCATGGATGAGAAATAGGCTGTTTGATCTGTATGTATTGTACATACTAGGAGAAATATCTTCTAAACAGACACAGAGCGAGCTTGGTCACAGTTAAGTTAGATGTTTACTTCTTATAGAGCTCATTGCAAATATGATCCCTTCAAGTGTTTAGAGAATTCCTTAACGACTCTGAAAAGAGCATTGCCCACTCCCCACTCATTAAACTTTCAAGTTGAAGCCTCCAGTCAAAATACAAGGTTTTCATGCATGTGTAAAATCTGTCAGCCTGCTGGGGTCACCCGTTTGAGAACTTCCATTGCTTTATGTACATATGTGCAAATTAGTGAAGTATATCTGCTGCTCAATCAGATTTTTTCTGTATTAGTTGCATTTAATTTAAAAACTTGAATTAATATGAATTTTCACTTGGTTATTGATAGAGATAACAGCTAAACCAGAAACATTCCAGCTTCTGCTTAGGTTCTTCAGAAAACACAAACTGTCTGACTCTTGGGTTTTGGATGGTTTTTTTTAAAGATGAACTTTATCCTTTTTGTATCTTGTATTCTGAAACTGTTTTCAGATGAGGCATAAATTAAACACCGGCATAATTGATTTATTCCCTAATACTGCAAAATAATTACTTTTTAGGCTTAAAATAAAGACAAAATCTGAAAAAAAAAGACCCCAAACATTACCAGCTGACACAGTATGATAGACTTGACTTAAAAATGTATTAATTGTAGCTCAGGATGCTTGTACTTTCATGGAGTATGGTAGAGAAATCAAAGCAAACTCATAGCAACTTCAGCCCTTTTCATTGTTTTGAATGAAAAGGTAGATGGAAATACAAAGCCATATACATGGACCTTCTTCAGTGAGTTGGAGTATCTGTTTCTTCTGTTTGATTTAAAATCCTGGTATTAAGGAGTGTACCAAAATTACTCCTTGAAGTTTATGTAGAAGTTAAATCTCAGCACTGGGATATTGGTTGTTTTTTTTTTTTCACTTGTCCTCACCTACACTTAGACAGTTTCTTGTTACAACTTTTTCTAGAAGAAATTTTGTGAACTGCCCATTTTATAACAGGAGCTAGCATCTTTTGGCAGCTGTTTAAGTGGGAATCATTTATCTTCTATTAGAGTATTTCTATGCATAACTGTTGGGAGAAGCTGTCAGCTATGTAGAGTGCAACTGAAAGTGTGAATTGAAGGGAACATGAACGGCAAATTAATGGGCTGCACTTAGGCTAGACAACATTTCCAGTACACAAAGAAAGGGCTTATTAATTCTGACATTTGTCTCTGTGGGAAATATGGCCCTACAGGGAAGAAAGGTTATGATTGTTTTATACAGTAAATTTCTGAAAGGTTTGTGTTGACCAGCTGTTTATGCTTCAACCAAAAGTCCTGTTTCTTGCCACCACCACCCCCTTTTTTTTTTTTTTTCCTTAGGGAATATACTATTTCCACGGGACTGAAGCAGTGCAGCAGTCGTTTCACTACAAGGTCTGTTAAGCTGATCAGCCATGAGGCCTGGCTGGAATGCATAAATCCCAAACAGTGACTAGTTTTAAAAGCTTTAACTTGTATACAATTTATGTCTTGTTGGAATTGAAGACCAAACTAGGACTTACAGTACTGAGATACCACGTGTTATTTCTTTGCTGAGTTCTGTGGAAGTGTGCAGTCTTTGGGAGAGTATTGCATATTAAATATGAGTTTCTGTTAGCCACAATTAAATGCTTCTTTTAATCATCCTAGATATCTTTAAAGCTACTATGTTTAAAAAAGGAAATTATCGAAGATCCATAACTATTCATTATTAACTATGATGGAAATCTGGTAATTAGAACTCTTCTTGGATATGTCTCCATTAGTGAGGAAATTAAAATACAAAATTGATTAATGCTTGTTTCTCTCTAAAAGCTTTGCTACTCTTAGCATGTGGAAATTGCTTTAGATCAGAAAGCTTGAACAGCAAAACAACTGAACTGATACCCTACATACAAATTGTTTTAAGTTCCTAAAGCCTCAAAAATGTCATCCTTGCTCCAAAGATCTGCACTCTGTGTTTAGCAGCCTCTTATATTTCCTTCAGCATCAATATAGTTTCCTTATCCCTGTTAGATTATCAGAGTGGCAGATGTGTTTACAGAGTTGGGGGTAACAGAGATACAGATTTTAAAATGGAATATTTATTTCTCCTGATCTTCAAATGTGCCAACTGTTGACCACGTGTCTTTGAAAACAGGATCAGATTGAATTCAAGAAGCCAAAGCTTTTAGGAAGGTTGGTGTGCCCTAGTGGGAGACTTTCCCCAGGAGGAACCTTGAGATGTAATCTTCTTAGTTAGGTCAATAGTTACACATTTGCTCCAAAGGCAATACTGGAAAGGGAGAGAAACTCCAGCAGTAACCAGTGTCTCTGTAGAGATGCTGTGGGTAAGCTTGTTCCTCTCCCAGATGCTGCTTTTGAGAAAACAGAGCTGTAGGTGGATGAACATGATGAGCATGGGCTGTTTCTTGCCATGCCGTCATGGAATTCAAGTTCTCAGAGATGAAGGTTCTGATATTTTGTAGTCCTTAGTGTATGTCCAACCTTTTATTGATGACTATTGATATAGTTTCCAGATAAATAAGATATCTGTGATAAAACAGTGCTCATATTTTTCATATGCATATTTTTATATGGAAGAATATATTTTTCCATATATTTTCCGTATGTGCAGATATTTTCAGTTTGAAAAAGAATTCACATAGAAGAAATTGCTGGCTTTGAACTGCTTATGCATGTTAATCAACAATTCAAACTAGATACTAACAGTCTTAAGAGTACAAAAATGAACTGAACTATTAAAAAAAAAAGTACTCAAGATTTCTTGGGATGTTCCTACTTTTTTGTCATCTTTATAGACAAGAAATCATTATCAGAATATGGGTTCTGAAGATTATTGTCTTTAAATGGGTTTGATATTTTCTTTCAGTAAGCTTTTGATCTATTTAGGTTGCAAGTATGGATCCTTCTTATTATAAAAAAATTGAGGTGGGATGCCTAAATACCTTTGAAATACTTAAGAAATAGGAGTGAGAAACCAAAATTCTTTAGATCTGCTCCTAGATTCAAAAAGCAGAGGTAGAGCTCAAGCAATTATTGAAGCAATGTGTACACGGGACTGTCTATAACCTAAAAAGGCTGTCCTACAAATTTCAGCCTGGTTAAGTTACTGTGATGGATGGATACTTTACAGGCATTAAGCAGAAGTTGTTTTTTCTTGAAGGTCACTGTTAGATATGTGCTGAGAGAAAATCCATTGAGGCAAGCAGCTTTTAAGCAAGGCAGCTTCCATTTTGGTACCTGAAGAAACTGTTGTTGATGTTAATTGTAAAAAATCTGAATCAATTTCAGTGAGCATTCCTAAAAAAATCTCCCAGTAACTTATACTTTAGCTAAAGACACTTTTATTTAAGTCCAGAATCTTATTTGTTAGTTCATTCAAACAAGAGCTTACCAGGCATCATTGGCCAGTATCTTTCAACTTAAGATGAGGTCTGAAATCCCTCAGTGGTTAATAATCTGTCCTTGGTGCTGTTGGGTGTTCAGAGGGTGTCTGACTCATCTGTTTGTCACCCGCTGTGGCCTCAGGTCTCTGCAAGCACCTCTGCAAAAGGCTATTGAAAAGAACAAAAATGTGATAGACGCATCCTTACCAGAGCAACATTGTCTGAACAGATTATAAGATAGCAAAAGAATGAAGTTAGAGTTCCGTATCCAATTCTTAATTAATTTAATTTCCTCTCAGTCTTGAGCTTCTCCCTGCTGATACTTTTCTAAAAAGCTAGTCTTTTGCCTTCATCAAAACCTCCTTCTTTAAAGGAGTGGCAGCAGCGTTTCAGCTCCAAATGGAAGCGTTCTCTCCCATCTCTGTTATTTCAGGAAATACGCAGTACCAAAGTCTAAAGTAACATAACTATATTGCAAATGGGGATATTAAAGTGTGGAATGAGCAATCAGAAGAGTATGTGACTTTCTGCATTGCTTTACAGAAAAATTGTCAATTCATTTAATTGGTATCAATTTATAGTAAGGGCAGTAAACAGTAGAAGAGCCTAGTTTAGGTTCTTTACTGCACTTTTAATACCTTGACTGGAACATAATCCACATGAAAGCTGTTGGTCAGCACCCTCACAAGTGGTAAAAATGAGAGTGGAGACATGTCCTGGAAGATAAAATTAATAATGCTATCTTCCTTCAGGATTGGTTTCTCCACTTTAGCATCTTTCATGGCAGACAGAAACAACCATTTGTGTAAATGTCCACAGTGTGGTATGGCTGGAAATATCATTGACTGTGAATGGGGTGGCAGCAGCAACCAAAAGTGAGGCAATTAGGAAGAGGGACACTGGAAAAAGATATCATTGTACCAAATGTCTTATTTTTCTTTGGGTTTTTTTTAGCTGGTGGTGGTGGATTACCATTTTCATTTCCAATGCTTTGGATATCATGCTAAACAAGTTTCATTTAAAAAAAGAATGAAAAGCCTGTATGAGTATTGCATGAGCCATTGATTTCCATACATGTACTTGCCATGAGCTCAGAAATACATTGAACTTTGAGTAATGTATTTCAGTTCCCAGTAATTACTAGAACAGTAGTGTTGGCAGAAGAGTGCCCCTTCATTAGATGTTTTACTGGTTTTTGTTGTCTTCCTCTTTTCTTTTTGTTTTTAGCCACCAGCTAAATACCTCCTGCCGGAACTGACAGCATCAGACTATGGGAAGAAGTGTGTGGTCATTGATTTAGATGAAACTTTAGTGCACAGTTCATTTAAGGTAAGTAAATTCAAAAGCAATCTCCTGCAACTTGAACCTGTCAGTGAATGCTGTAGGAACTGTTAAGCCTCTTAACACATTAACCGGTCTTACAGGCTCTCCTAGGATACCTGGTAGTTCTCATTGTTGTTTCTATGAATATTCATCCTAATTTAGCTGTAAGGGAGTAATGCAGACATTGCTGTGTATTTGATTCTGAGAAGGTCACACTGACGGCAATAAAGCCTGGAATAGTTACACTCACTATAGCTTTAAATGGTAACTGTTCCAGCAAGGACCTGTATTGTAACAGGTACAAAACTTGTTGCTCTGAAAATACATTTTACTTTTGATGTTTAAATGATAACGTAGTCTAGGAGAACGAAAACTCAGCACAGCTTCATGCTAGGTAGATACACCTCAACACAGTAGATTTGGGCACCAGTGATTGCTGTGCGCTGTTGCCGGAGAAGATTGCTTTCCCTTTCAGGCTGCTGTCCCTATGGCAGTAAGTGTTTTTAAGTATTTAGCTTTCACAACAGGAAAGCAATTAGCATTTAGCTGTTGCTGATGAGTCAGTCATCTTCTAGAAGCAACTTATATAACCCTTCAGATTTCAGCATGTGGTGGAAGTAGTGGTATTTTTCTATTGTTTAATTAAGGCTAAAATTAGAATAGGAGAATTCAGAAATGCAAGTAACTTAAATTGGCTCAGAGTACTGGTAGCATTTCTGATTAGCAAATGTCAAACATGATAAAGCATCTGCCAGTTTCATACTTTGAATAGAGAATTTAAAAGAATCAATAGTATGTTTCCTTACTAGTAGCAAGCTAGAGTTACCACGAACTTTATAGTCTTCTAGTTTTGGTTGCACTCCATTTTTCACTGCTAGCATAAACTCAACATTTTAATCCTGCAATATTTAGTTGCCAGCATTTAAATATGCAAACCATAATTCATGTTGTGGTTAGAGTTTGGCTACAGCCTGTCTTTGTTGACTTAAAGACGACCTTATATGGAGATACTAGAACAAATATTTCTGTGCCTCAAACTGAAACTAAGATTCTTCTCTATCTTTATTGTGATTGATGGTATAGAACAATTTGTGGTGGCGTACAGTAACCTCTTAACCTCGCTGCTAGATCCTTGTCTTCTATACCCAGACTGAACTAGAGATTTTTTAGGGAGACAAGAAGCACAGCTGGATTGGGAAGGGGAGGGACTGTGCTTTCCTAATAGAGTGATAGTCAAAAAGTAGGGAGGGAAAGCCGAATTTAAAAGTCCACATTTACATGAAAATAATGAAGTATTAGGCTTAGTGTTATCTGAAATGTAAAAATAAAAGTTTGCTTTCTGAATGCTGTGGGTAACTTTGTACCGTGATTTTTCTGGGTTTTGAAACAAAGTGAGGTTCCGTTTAGGCAGTTTTTAATTTTTCTTTTTTAACCATTTTGAAGAAGTACATGTTTAATGGTTTGACATAGTGTAAATCCTTTCTTGTAGGATTGAGGTTTGCCTTTATTGCAGAGTGCTTTCTTAATGGGCTCATTTTAATAATCCCATTTATTCAAATGATATTTAATGGGTATTTAAATGATGTTAAATAGATATTTAAGAAAAATCAAAAGATTGTTCTACTTAGTCTCGAACACTGAGTATTTTTTTGCGTTAGGGAAAGAAAACTGGTCCTTTTTTTTGTGTGAGTTAAATAGCATTAGGCAAATGTTGGAGTTTGTGCAGTATTAGAGTCTTAATGGCTATGATGGCATTATCTTAATATGAAGCCCAGTGGTGGGAGCATGTAAGAGAAAACCAAGCATTGGAGGAAATGGCTTTAGTTGTTTAGTGGCTGCGCTGTTGGTGA
Source organism: Strigops habroptila (assembly GCF_004027225.2). Classification (NCBI taxonomy): domain Eukaryota; kingdom Metazoa; phylum Chordata; class Aves; order Psittaciformes; family Psittacidae; genus Strigops; species Strigops habroptila. The sequence continues at coordinate 101,900,245 of NC_044277.2, forward strand.
TGCTGTTTGGATTTTGTTTCATAAAGGGAAATACTTCAGCTGAAGTAAATCCATTGTGGTCATCAAAAATAACAGTGGATTTCTAGAAAAGCAGTGGTTTTGATACCTATATGCACACTGCTCTGGCTGAATAATCAGTTTACTTTTGCAATTTCTTTCAGGTTTTTTTGGTTTGGGTTTTGGTTTTTTGCCCTCTACGAGAACCTGTCTGCTCTCCCAGGCAGGTCCCCACTTAAAAGCTGCAAAAGCATACATAAATTTGTGAATTTTAGTACAAAAGGCTTTATTTAAAACACCTGATATTTTAAAATTCATAATTCTATTATGAAATAGGCTTCATATTTCAAATGCAGAAATATTTTTTTGACACAACCAGAGAGGCAGAATATTTAAAGTGCTCTTTTATGAAAGCAGTAACATGTGAAGGAGGGTAATTCTTGTCTTTTTATGCCCCTGCATATTTGTGGAGCTTTAAGGAGGTACTAGTCTTTCATGTTAAGTGCATATTAAAGGAATAAAGTTTGGGGTGCTTTGGCAAGAGTAAAAAAGGAATAGATAGTATAGTTATCATTCCCATCGTAAAACAATAATAGAGGCAAAATTCATAAATTATTAACTCAAGGAGATGTAAACATGGTTTTGTATAAAATTAATTAAACCACATGCAAGTCTGGAATGTAGTCATATTCAAAACTGGCTGTGAAACACTTTGAGAACATTTAAAACTGAAGCTTTTTATTAAACAGAAACGGTTCTAACTGAAGATTTTCAATGGAAATATATTGTCTTCATCACACTGTCTCTGTGGTTCCCACTGGAGGCATGTACGTGCTTCACGTGTGCAACCCCAGAAACCTTTATCCAGCAAATTGCTGCAGAGTTTTCTCCTGTCTTCCCATCATGATGAAGTACAGAACCCCAGTCCATGCTCTCTTGCTTATCGCTTGTGCCAACAAGAAAGCTACATAGTACCTGAAGTACAAGTGGGTCCAGCAAATATGTAGTTAAGAGCAGTTTGCTTAGTGTTACAAAGTCTAAGGGTGAGTTTTATTTGTTAGCACAAATGAAGTTGTCTAAACAGAATGTGGTTTTCTCCAACACCTGGTTGGTGTTGCTCCTGTTAAGAAAGTTCACTAATAGCTGTAGTTTTTATCAGTGGGCTTCACTGTAGCTTCACTGCAAGTGGGCTTCACTACTTAGCAACTTGCAGTGACCTATACTTTTTCTGCTGCTACAGAATATTTATCTTGCTTGAGAGAGTCATGCATACATAAATTCTTCAAGTGTGTGCAAGTGTCTTCAAAGTAGGCACAGAGCTGGCAGCCACTTGAAAACTGGTGGCTGACTCTTACTGACAGTTCATTTGGGTTTCTTTTAAGATTCAGAACATTTTTGTGTACCTGTGCTGTGACTGTCAGAGATGTTGCAGAGTATCTTCTGTCTGAGGGGCTTCATACAGGTAACAGATGAGAGCCTCCCCTCTGTCCTTTTCAGAAGCAGAAAGGAGGATATATCTTGGAAATGGCTTGATGTCAGCTAAAAAAAAAATCTAGATTTTATCTGCAGGTGTTCGAGGAATTCTTTAGATCATACTAATGCAGCGGTCATTGACAGGATGGAGTTTTCCAGCGTCAGCTGCTCTGGCAGTCTGATTGCCAATACTGGTTGGTCAGGACAAGTAGATTCAGTGTAGCTTCTCATTTGCCCTCTGACACAGCACTTGCAGATGTCAGATCAAAGCATCTTCCTTCTTACCTTGCTACTGAGAGAGGGTGTTGCCCTCCATAGAAATTCTTATGGTCATTTTGCTTTTCTGCATTCTAAAGTAATTTTACTTGACCAACAGTTTTTCACAGTAAGTCTTAAGAAATAAGTTGTACTGAACAGGCTAGAAAAGCGGATTCAAGGACTTTGACAGAGTGGGCTTCCCCTTCCCTTTTGAATTAAAAATGCAGTTTTACATGAGTATTTTGATTAGTATAGCGTGTTCTTGAGGGATCATGTCTTGAGAATCAGCTAACTATATGCAACTTAAGGCTTGTTACAGCTCCTGATTCAAATATAACCCTTAGGTATTACTTTTACCACTGTCTTTATTTTGAATTAGTTACTAATTGAGGTCCCAAAGGAAAATACGTGAAGCACATAGCTGAATTTCTTTGCCATCATCCACACAGACCTGAAGAAGGAGTTATGCAAATAGACACACTGGTAAACACGCTTGATGGTAGTGGGGGCTATTCAAGCAAAAAAGCATATTACATTGTATGATGCTGCAAAATACGAGAGAAGAGAGAAGTTTAGTATTTGGTGAATACAGCTATGTAAGGCTTCTGACTTGTGTGTGTAAAGGGCACACACATGGAGTGTATCTGTATAATCAATAATGCTTATTAACTCATTCCTGAGAAGTAAGTACTCTTCTCTTTTACCCTTCCACGATTTTCCCTTTAATTATCTTGTTTTTAATGTTGATTTATTTCCTTATCATTCTTTCTAGCCAATTAGCAATGCTGATTTCATCGTTCCTGTTGAAATTGATGGAACCATACATCAGGTAAGTGCCATTGTTCCTTTAGCATTGTTCTAGTAGTGGAATTGTCCTCAGTGTCCCAGAGGATTATCTTTCTCTGTTTGCTGCTTGACATTCAATAGCTTGCCCTTTTCCAAAATGCAAAAGCTGTGTACCCTGGAATGCCTGTCATCCAGACAGGCATCTCTGATCAGGTGTGTAGTTTCTAACTACTAAGATTCAATTTTAACTTTTTCAGATTTCCAGAATATCTCTCTCAGGACTTTAATACTTGGCTTTTTGTCAGTTTTAAAACATTTTCAAACAGGAAATGATCTAAGGATGGGTTTTCAAACATTGCTGGGCCTAGAAAAAACTACAAATACTGCATTTCTCCTTCCCTCCGCAGAGAAATGGGACATAAGTTGGCCTTAATGTCAGTCATGTGATTCATGTAATTCCTGTGGACAAAGCATTATAAAAGTATTAAGGAAGAACATACATTTCGTAAGGTTTTGAGAAATCTTTAAGTTCTGTCCCTTTTCTTCCTGTAAATAATTTTAAGTTCCTCTGATAGGACTTTTTATACACTTCAGAATCTTTAAAAGCTCTGGACAAAATCATGAGGAGAGTAATTTTTGTGTCTTACTTTTCAAGAACTTCAGTTAAAACTCTGTGAAATGGTTTTCAGTAAATGCAAAACACCCATAATTTCAAAATCAGTCCGCTTTGTGTATCTTAGCTTGGTGTCTTTAATCAGTAGTCATTTCTGAAAACTTTGAATGGAATAAATTACAGTGCCATGCATTTTACTCTTCAGACAGACATTAAAGTTCTTGCTGGAGACGGGTTATGCAGGTTAATGTGAAGCTGAGCCTTTCTGGTATATGAATCTTGCAAATTGTTTGAAATATCTTCTGTTAGTTGTTGTAGGTTACAGATAATGCGGTTACTAAGTTGCAGATCTTCCCTGCATGTGACTTAATGGATATTTTAAATACTTTATTTTTTTAAATGCTGGGTTTTATATGGATTATTTTTACTTGGACAAATAGGTTCATATTTTGATCTTGGAACAATTGATAGATCATAAAGATAGTTCATAGTTTTGTTTGATTTCCTGTTATGAAAACCATCATGTAAGTGTTGCTCTTAAAATAATTACTCAATATCAGTCAGTGGACTGAAACGTGTTTTAAAGTGATAGTTGCTTTGACAATTTTTACACTGTGCCTGGTTTATGTAGGAAAAAAACAGTGTCTTGTGTACTTAAACCTGTAATGTTCACCAGAACTGAATGCTTAAAACACGTAAGTGATGTTTTGGGAGGTTTGTATTGTGATACTGTCGGTCCTCATTTGATGTGGGCTTTAGTTGTGTTTGGTGCTGTAATGCAGATATTTTCTCTCCTAAAACTGTCTAGAATGCTTTTGAAAGGGAATTAAATAGGTTGCCTAACAATTTTGAATGGATTAGGATTGTGATCATTTAGCTTGTCAAGATTATGTATTTGCATCTTGAAACAAAACCCAATAAAAAGACTGTTTGGGCTTTACAGTCAAGCACTTTAAAAGCCTGTTGCTTTTCCATTCCCTACTGCAAACTTTCAGATTCTTCACCAAACATAATGCAGTTAGGCACTCAAGATGACTGCGGGGGGGGGGGGGGGGGGGGGGGGGAGAATTAAAAATAGTCAAAGAGAGTGGATTTGTGCATACCCTAAACTTGAACAGAAGGAAGGATGCTCTTGATGGAGAAGGTCAAGTGAAGTTAATCTCTGACTGTGCTTTGCTGGAGACCTCCTGTGTAATTTTCAAGGAAATTGCTAAATCCCTTTGTATTTCAAGCTCTGAACCTCCAGAATAGGTAAATATCTTGGTTGCATCTGGGTGGTAGAAATGAAGTTAATTGTAAGGAATTTGTGATCCTTCAAATAAAGGTAATTTATATGGTATGCAGAATAGGTGAAGTCTTGGATTCCTCTGTTTGTAATACCTCTGCAGGCAAAGTAATGTACTGTCATCCAGCAATCTTTTGGGACTTTTTTAACTGTTATAATCTAAAGGGCGAAAGCGGATGTTCTGGCTCAGCCTGATGTGCATTAACACAGGCTAGAGAGCTTTGACAACTGGATCCTACTTGAAACCTGTAATTTTTTATTCACTTAGGGCATAAACAAACCAATATTAACAATTTTTATCTGTCAGAACTTGTCATGTGTATCATGCTTGTCCATTTTCTTAAGCAGTTTGTATACTCAAAGGTTAGGCATTGGGAAATACTTCCACCTGTTTACAATATCACAGGATATGTGAAGTGTTGTGGGACCGTACTGTCCATAGTGCATATCCCTACCTGCTTTACCAGTAAGCCTGGTATATTACCAAGCAGGAGATTGGCTGCCAGACTGTTGTACTTGAACTCTGCCTCAGACAGAAACCCCATGGAAAACAAATGCAGAACACCATTTCAGAAGTGCCCATTGAGAAAGAAATCTGGAATTATATTATATTCTTCAGATCTTATATACAAAAAATAGAAGTCATAGCAAAATCAGTTTCCGTATGCTTGAAAGAGTTCTGAGACTGATTTATATAACAGCTTTTGTTCATGGTAAATATTGTCATTTTTTGTTGTGCAACAGAGGTATTCAAAGGGCTGTCTTTAGTCTGGGGAGTTTATTTTCCCTTATATCATTTGTAATCCATAGGTCAGAGAGACTCTTGTTCTTCTATAAGGACAATTCAAATTATCGTCTTTAAAGGGTGCTTGGACAAACCAGCTTCCCTACGTTAAAAAATGCTTTTCAGAACACCCCTTGTCTCTCTTCCATCTTTCTTTCTCTAGCTTAATTTACCTTGTCTTTAGAAATTATTTGTCATTTTATTTTACAAGGAAATAACTCAGGTGTGGTGGCACCTCTCTTCTGTTATGGGGCTTTAGATGCCTACAGAGACTGTGCCTGTCTACCCCTTTGCAGGGCAGCTAAAGTTACAGGAGATGAATCCCACACTTTGTGTTGGAAATGATGGCACAGATACAAAAGTGCATTTCTAATGCAAGCTGACACTCCTCTGGCCAGTTCTCTCATTTCTCTTTGGTTCTCTGAATAAAAGGAAATCAGAGCTTGTCCCCTACTCAACCAAATTGTAAGTGAGAAACTGTGGGAAGTCCAGTGAAATGTGTTGCAACTGAGAGTGCTCTTCAGAGGAAACTTATTGATGGTGAAAGCAGTGGCTGGAGAAAGATGTTTAACCTGTTTGGTACCCTTGACGTAACTTCTGTGAGAACACGGCCTCTCTTTTGGAGCACGCTTCCCATTTAACAAGTGCAGAGCAATCACAACCCCAGATTAGAAACCGTGTGTTAAATATAGCATTAATCCCCAAGGAGCGGAGATTTGTAGAGTGTGATTGTCCTTTGTCTTTTGTCCAAATTCACTTGAAATGTCTTTGTGCCTTGCTGTTGGTGACGAAGAGTGAAGAGGGCAGCCTGGAAGAGTTTGATTTGGTGTTACTTGGAATTTCCTTCTTGAATGTAATTTGTTTATTGAGTAAAACTAAGTTTTAAGTTTTTGGTGCTTGCTTTGGGGTTTTTTTTAATTCAATTAACAATTGCTTATTTTTAGTTGTTGAAAGTTAAAGGAATGTTTGGCACGTATACTTTGAATGTAATGTGCAAAATGTTTTTTATTGGTGGGGGAAAACGCTGTTCCAATAATAAACTTCCTTTCTATAAAGGACAGAATTGGTTGATTTTCTTACAGAAGGCTGTGGCCTGGTTCAAGTAATCCAGGATAGGCTGTATCCATCCTAGCTGGCCTATTCTTGGTTACTTGCACTGGGAGGCAACCACAACTGTGGGAACCAGAAAGACAAGGCTCAAGGATGCGCGTTATTTTCAGCTCGCTGTTAAGAAGATGCACCCAGCCCACAAAACAGGAGATTCCAGGAGCTTGAGTTGTCATTGGCAGATTTCTTCGTCATTATTGAAGATTTTGTTATTTTAAAGCTGGTTTTGAAAGGCAATTCCTTGTGTCCTGATTAATTGATTAAAATCGAGCTGGGTTTCTCCTTTTGCTTTACGAATAAGGAGTTGTTTTAGGTTAAGACTGCTTTGAGGTATAGAAAATGTATGTGAAAATATCAAATGCTTGAAAACAATTAAAGATAATTACTTGTGCTCTGCCAAGCAGAGCAGCTCTAAGTACAGAATCCTGTGAAAACATGCCTAGTGGCTGATTTGTGCCTACATTTTAAAAGTAGGGTTTATTTTAAATCTATTTTAAAAAAAGACTCTATTCCTCTAAATTCTTACTGTGATAAGGAAGAAATCAGCGAGCATACAATACAGGAAAAACTGGAGTTGGGGTTTTTTTAATGCCCTGAAGACAGTATATAAATCTCAGAAAAATGCCAGGAGCCAGTTAGTCTAGAGACTTAAACTGAAGACATCAGGCAACAGAGGAGAAAGCCAAGCCACAAATAACCATGCAGCATTGAGATTCAAGTCCAGCCGCTAACAAAGTAAAGGGGAAAAAATTCCAAGTGAGGAGGAAGAGAAGAGCTGCACTGTCAGCTGAAGAAAGCTTTCTATGTGAAGTAAACTAAAGAGATTTTGTAGCCCAGGATACCAATACACTTGCAGTTGCTTCCAGAGTCTAAGTAGGACTTCTCAAAAAAACTTCAAGGAAAATAAAGGAGAATAACTAGAGTATTGAGATCTGTTGTTCTGGAAAAAAAAAATTATTGCAAATATTTGCTTTTATAAGCCTATATAAGCCCACTCCTGTCTGCAAGCCTGCAGTTAAGGAGCTCTAGGTTTGTAGCTACTGCATTGATTTACTGTATGCTCTCCTTATGGAGGAGGTGGGTTATGTTGCAAGCAGCAAAGTTCATATCCTTGGCTTGGAGTTTGTAATTACATTCCAAGTGGAAATACTTCACTGACACAGGCATAGATAGGGATAGAGAGCAAAGAGGAGACTTTTTTGCTGTGGCTGTAAACACTAGGTTTTAGAAGGGATATTAATACTAAACTCCAGCAGTTACTATCCAAGACTGATTTTTAAGATTCTGTGTCCCTTTTGTTCCCTAAAAAATAGGTATGAGGATATAATTTAAGGCTAAAGACTTAAGAACTTCATTAGGAACTGTAGAGTCATGGAGCAACTTGCATCCTGCTACCTTTCCTTTTATAACTGGCAAATCGGATAGTCTCGTTCCCAAATACTCAAATGCAGAGGGACTGCAATTGTCTTTCTACCCGTGTCTTTAAGTTGAAGATGTAATTTGGAAAGGAAATGCTACAGAATAACTTTGTGTAGTAAGATTTAAGTGAAAAATTAATTGCATTGTTATAGGAGAGGAAATTAGTTGGTTTATACCTAGTGAAATACAGGAAACTGCTGTAATTATCTGGAAAGAGAGTGGTGGTGAAGTACATCTGTTAACTGTCTTTAATTGATAACATGTCACATTTATTTGATTGGTTAGGTGCTACGGTTGTTTAAAAAAGTACAAAATAAATCTTGGGTTATAAATTATCTGTATCAAAGTTTGAATGTATTGGTTGAATTTGAGGGGCCAGAAATACTTCATAGAAATAAACTTGAAGCAGATAAAGTCTTCATGCTGTGAGCTGTATGCTTCATAAAGTGGAAAAGTAATTAACATTTCTGCTTTAGTCATGAAGGTACAGCTCTATCATATATGTTTTTAATAAAACTTCGCTTTCAGATTGAGGTTTTCAATTTCAATTATGCAACTTTTTTTCTTCTTCTGCTAAAGGCTTTTATTGTTACATTTCAGTTCAAGCTGGCATTTCCATATTTTTCTCCTTCAGGGTTTTTCTCTGGGTTCCTGATGGTTTTTACCTCTTTATTAACATAAATGTAGTAAAACATATACAATTAATCTAGTTCTACGTATCAAAGAAAGCAATTCCTGAAATTGCATCAGTCTTCCAGTTCTTCCTGAATTCAGTTCTACGCCAGGCTTGTCCACTTGAAATTTCTAGTAATAAGGATTACTTGCCAAACAGAGAAGATAAAATGCTGCTGGTGTTTTCTCTCAAACTTTTAATCTAACTGCAACAAGATAGATAAATACTATTCAAGCAGACTCCCCTCTTCAGCTTCCCACTACATTGTGAACTATTTCTAAGCCTTCTGAGCAGCAGTTATCTTATCTTGGTATTTTCTATGAACACAAATCATCTTGCTTGCTCTAAGAAGAGAGGCAGGGAGGCTCTAATATGTATTAATCATGTTGTTGACAGTAGGCAGCCAAGCTGCCCGTATGGTTGTCAATGCAGAAAGGCAATGTAGCATTGCTGAAACCAAGCTGCTCCAGAGGGGAGAGATCCTGAGTATTTGCCATCTTTCTGGCAAGGTCACAGTGGAAGATGCTGTAGACCTTTGCCACCAGATTTTGAAAGCAGCATTTGCTAGGCATTCTGCATGGTGTTGTGAAGGTTTTTGATGAAAGCTTTCTGCAGAACTGGTGACTTTGTAGTGAGATATGGTGTTTGGCACCTGGCATGAGGGGAAAAAAAAAAAAAAAAGGAAGAATTAGCCACAGGAAGAAAACTGTTCCCTATTGTGCAATTCCTATCCTCATAGAGGTTTCATCAGATTTATTCCTTCTGTAAAGCTCTACAGGACTGAAGACACCAGCATCAAATTCACTTTGGTTGAGAGATCTTGAATCCTTGTTTTTTGAGAAGCCCTACTGTCTCTCTTTGCCTTTAATGAGATTTTTCAAGAAGCATCACTCCAGATGATGCACAGTATTTGCAATTGCATAATCAGCATGGGTCTTGGCAGCCCATGCATTCAAATTTCTCATTATTGGATGTCTACTTTTATCTTGTATACTTTTTTGTTTCCTTTCAGCATTTCATTTGAACTGCTTCCACGTTAACTTTTGTTTCTTCAAGCGTTGGGATTACAGGAGTGTATTGTTTTGATTTTTTTTTTTTTTTTCCCTTTCCTTTTACCTTAAGCACCATTTGACCTAAATAGTAATTATCATTCCAGGTTTATGTATTGAAACGACCACATGTGGATGAGTTTCTTCAGAGGATGGGAGAGCTCTTTGAATGTGTACTCTTCACAGCCAGTCTAGCCAAGGTTTGTTCTGCTCTTCATCTCTTTAGCCCGTTCGGTGCTGGTCAGTGGACTTGTGGTTGGGTTTTCTATGGATAATTATTTCCACAGTTGGTACTATCTTAATTTTTCCCCTTCTTTTCTGCTTCTTTGTCTGACAGTGTGTACTTTGTCTGCTAGTGTGTGGGTAAGTGTTTCCATGGTAACCCCGTCGCATATGGGCTTGTCTCATAATGTAGCCTCCATGCATTGCTCATAATGCCAATATGAAAGGCTTACACAAGTTACCATGGTTATAGTGAGAAATTAGAACAAATAGCGTGCAAGTAAAGCACTGTATTAAAGCTGGGCATGAAATAAAATACACTGTATTTAATGCTATCTACACGATCAACCAGTGATTCAGAAATTCACTGCATCTGAAAATTTGGAACATGTTTTTGTTCTGTCAAGGTGCAATTCCAATCTGAAGTTAGAAAATTATACATTTTTTGCAAAGCTTGAATCATCAACAGGAATATTTTGTGCCCTCTGGTCTCCAGTAGCAGTAGAACCTCGTAGGTAGTTTTGTGGTAGACATGACCGTAGTAGACATCTTAAATTCTTCACTTCTTTCAGTGTACTGTATTTGTGGTGTCTTGTTTGTAAAATTATATTGCTTATTTCTAAATAATACTCTAGCATAGTAAGCTTTTATTTCAGCGTAGCGTAGAGATGGTGGAAGGGGACAGGACCCTGTTTGATCTGCTTTAGTGCCGCCTTATCAGAGGATTCTTCCCTCTGCTCTGTTTACCATGTTCTGTTCAGTCACATTGTGAAAATCCTAAAAAAGGGAACAATTTCATACTTCAGTTACATGTCTGGCAGTTTTCATAGTCAAGAAAGATGATTGATTTTGACATCAATTTTGTTTCTCAGTTTAAAATATAGGAAAGTGGTAACTCCTATCCTGCAAAAATAAGTTATAACTACCATTTTCAAGTACATGGTTATTTCATGTTCTAGTATATTTGGGTATTTTTCCTTGGGGACTTTGTATCAATTGTTGGATTTGAAGCTGTGCCTCACTTCAGGTATCATCATCTATATAAAATGAGAATTTCCAACTATTGTGCATGGCTATTTTTTCTAAGAACATCTTTGTCTGATCTTTTATGGCCCATTTATGCAATTTGGTGCTCTTACGATTCTTACTGACCCAGTCGCTCCAAGTGTATCATTTGCTAAAGCTACATCAAGCTGAGATGCATTCATTGCAGTTAATCTTCAGAGGCACATAGGAGTGAATTGGCTCTGGAAATGGCTTCATATAATTTTTCTGTTAGCATTGGCTGGTTTTATGGTAATGATAGGCAAGATCTCTAGATCCATCAACTGCTAGGTAACTCCTAGGGTAACTATAAGTTGGCTCTAAGAATAAAACCCAATCGATAAATCACAGAAAGCATTAGAGTGCAAATTAGCCTTCCATAGAAAGATAACCATCCTACTTTCATGTTCTCTCTCTGTTAATCACTTCAGATTTGCAGGCATGTAAGTTAATTAATAAGGAGCAGGGAAGAAATTGAAGAAAGAGCATTTTATCTGAAATTGTGTCCCTTCTTTGTATAGTTCTGTGAATTAGCCTTATCTGCACATTGCTAACTTCATGTTTCTAACTTCTATTTTTAAGTATGCAGACCCAGTAGCTGACTTACTGGATCGCTGGGGTGTGTTCAGGGCAAGGCTCTTTAGAGAATCCTGTGTTTTTCACCGAGGAAATTATGTGAAGGATCTGAGTCGACTGGGACGTGAGCTGAGTAAAGTTATTATAGTAGATAATTCCCCTGCATCTTACATCTTCCATCCTGAAAATGCAGTAAGTATTCTTAATATTCGAGGTACTCAAGTGTTACTTTTATCTTTCTCATCCTTGCCCAGACTTCCTGATTCAGAAAACAGCCTTTCAGAACGCTAATGTGTGTTAGTTTCTGTATTTTCTTAGGCTGCAGGTAGGTTCTGGTGTTCACTGCCAAATGGTAAAGGACTAGGGCAAACTGATCTTGACAGAGTGTCATAATCGTGACTGCTTTCAGTTTTAGCTTTTGGCCTGAAGTCAGTCAGTTTTGAGAAGTACCAAGCAGTGTAGCACCTGAAAAACTAAAGTAGCTCTAAAAAGCGAGGCTGCCCTCCAGCATAGTCTTTTGTTCTTTGGAGTGGTGATTTCAGAAATAATAGTTTACTTGAACTGCTTTTGGTACTCCCATCTTTTTTCATTATGTGAATGAAAACATTTTATTAGACAAGATAATTAATGCTTTACTGGTTACTATTTGAGTTCTGTATTCATGGCTAAGGGGAACTAAAAAATCAAGATCCTGTTGTGGTGTTACGCTTCTCTTTTAAGTATTTTTGTGATAACTCCATAATTATAAACGTTAGTCAACAAGTTCATCAAGTTTTAGGAATAAGGATAAAAGGCAAGCAGCAGTACTTCAAGGGAGAATAATTTGAAGCAATGCACATTTTAACTGTGTTTCATATTAACTGCAGAAGCTGTGGTGGAATGGTCTGGCACTTGCTCCATCCGTTGCTCCAGTCAGTACAGATGCTCACATCTGTTTTGTAGCTGCCAGGATAGCAAGCTGGAACTCCCCTTAGATCTCCTGACTTGTAAACAACCAGGCTGTGCAGAGTTTTCTTTGATGTTTCTAGGCTGCCTTTTCTGTGAACTGTTAAAATTAATGTAGGAAATTTTTATCAGGAACACCGTTTTGCATGGTCCTACCTCTCTGAATAGCTTTTTCCTTTTTTTTTTTTTTTTTTTTTTTTTTTTTTTAACATGAGCTATTTATCTTGCAGCAGTCAGCTTTTAAGATCAGATCCTAATACTGTGATGCCCTAAGTGATCGGGTGAAAACATTTTTCTGGTTGGTGCCACACATGGCTTAAAGTTGCTATTTATAATAACTAGGAGCTGTAGCTCTAATTTATGTTCATGGTTAAAATTAAAAGCCTGATCCAGATCATCACTTGCCATCTCAGAATTCAGTGCCAGGGAAATAATGAGCTGTAGAAATTTGGGAGATGAAATTAAAGGCCTTGTCAGAGTGGTTTAATAATGTATAGAAAAGTGCTGCTAGCTAACTGATGTTTGAGTCTCTGCAGAAACCAGAGCTTGTAACGAGATCCAAGATAGTCTTTAAAAGACCTCAGTATACTTCCATAGTGAAGATACACAGAACTCCTTACCCAAATCCAGCCCACATATTTAAGAAGTGTTATTATGTGCCTTATTTTCTGAACTCACTTTCAAGGCCTTATATTTTAATCAGAGAACTGTTCTGTACTCACTGTTTAAATATTTCCTCTGCAATGTCATGCCAGAAGGGCTTGCTGCTGCATGCCTTTGTTTAGTGACTCACACTGATAATACTTAGACAGGAAAAAAAGACTTGCCTGTAAATAAAGTGTCAGTACAGCTTCATAACCTATATCTTCCTTCTAGTCTATTGTGAATATCAAGGCTGCAGAGCAAATTCAGCTGTCCAGTGTTGGGTAATGTAGGTTATATGGACATGTGGAAGGTCAGCTGCATGTCAACTGTTTTACAGTTCAACTTGGAAGGTCAGCTATTTTACAGTTTGATTTGGTGGACTTATTACTGGCACAGGTTGCCCAGAGGAGTTGTGGCTGCCCCATCCCTGGCAGTGTTCAAGGCCAGGTTGGACGGGGCTTGCAGCAACCTGGTCTGGTGGAAGGTGTCCCTGCCCATGGCAGGGGTTTGGAACTGGATGATCTCTAAGGTCCCTTCCAACCCAGACCATCGTGTGACTTGAACCTGGTGCTTGGCTTAAATGCTAATGACCAGCACTTTGCCTTACTGTGATGGCAATGAGTATTACAGGGCACCTACACAGGCAAAACTTACGTGTTCTTCACATCATGAAGTCATCTTAGTATTTGCTGGTTGCTTTGTTTCAGGTGCCTGTGCAGTCCTGGTTTGATGACATGACAGACACAGAGCTGCTAGATCTTATTCCTTTCTTTGAAGGACTAAGCAAAGAGGAAGAAGTTTACAGTATGCTTCATAAACTCTGCAACAGGTAGCCCTTAACTTTGACTGACTTCTGCTACTAGCAGATAGAGGCTGTCTCCATCTTTTTCAGCTCTTTCAAATGTAAGCTTTGGGGAGGTCACCCCTGTCAGAAGTGCTACTCTTGATCTTCCTTACATTGGACACGAAGGACAATCATGAGTGATGCTGTTAAGCCTTCAGAAGCCTGACTCTTAAGGTCATGTGTTCAGACTACTTTTTTAAAGGAAAAAAAAAAAAAAAAAAGAAGCTATTTTAAATGGGACTCTTTTAATGAATTTCATAAATGGACATCTTTTACTGGATCAGCTTTTCTTAAAACATGCCAAAAAAGAAGCTTGTATTTCAGCAGTTGAATTTCTCTCCCTTTCTTCCCTTCCCACTATGCAGACAATTTTACCCCCCTGCTTAGAGCAGTTGACCTGACTCTGAATTTTTTCTTACAGAATGAAGTGCCTTTTTGAATGTTATTTTAAGATAAAAATTCATTTTTGTATAAGACGTATTTCCAGACATCTTTTAGTCTTGTATTGTCTAAATGCTTTAAAAGGAAAAAGGAAAAATTTTATAGAGCACTGTAATATATAACAAAGGAAAAAGTTGAAACAAAGATGCTGGGTTCCTGTCTCCACGATGACATTAAGTTGTATTACATTTTGTCATGCTCAGAAGGTTTCAGTGTTTGTGGGAAGGGTGATTTCAGTTAATTACATGGTGGTTTCACTGATAATTTTGGGCACAGTTTTGAACATATCTGCAGTTGTTTGAGTATTAGGGAATGATGGAATTGAGAAAATAAGGTGGCTAATAGATCTAAAGCACCTTTTATTCTAGACAGATGAAGTTCTATTGTCTCTGCTTACGCACAACTGCCATGCCTCTCTTTTTTTGGAAAACCATTATCTTGGGAGAATGGGGAGGAGATCTATTTATTAGTTTTAAGATTCTTTTCTTAAAAGAAAACACACACACAAAATTCTGGGTAAGCTGGATCTGTATTGAGCTGTTTGGAGTACTTTTTTCTTTTAATTGCTGCTACTGTATACTCACCAAATGGAGTTGACCATCGGCTGTTAAACTGTTTTTGCCACTGTGCCTGTGCTATGAAACATTTTCTGTAAGCTGCAAACTTGGGCAATAAATAAAATGCAGGCTTCGTAATCCACCCCAATGTATTAATCCTATGGTATCTGATATACCAGAAAACTCAGTTAAAGGTGACCTGTAAAAGATTTTTTTTTTTTTTTAATTATTACTATTATTCTTTTTTTTTTTTCAGTTGGGATGAAGCCCTCTCTTTTCTTTGGTATATAAAAATGCAAAAAGTATTTTTCCCACATCTCTGATTCATATTTCTTCTTCCCCAAGGTGTATGGTGCAGATCAGGAGCTTTATCAAGTCTTGCTAAAAGGGCAGAAGTTGCTAGCCTAGACTAAAATTGGTCCTCTCACTTTGGAGTTGAGTAAGTCTCATCTCTGAATCTGAGAACCTGCTTAGCATCTTCTGTAGTGTCATAGATCCCTTTCAAAAGAATAACCTTCAAATATTTTATGCCTTTGAAGAACAAGGTGTGCCTTTTTTTTTTTTATCCCACTTACCAATGTCACCTTTTAATTATTGTACTCACCAGAAATCTGCAAACATAAAAATTACAGCTATGTTTGGCTGTTGTCTGAGAAAACTAAGTGGTGTAATTGGTGCTTCTGATTAGTCGAGTGCTAAATTCTGAACAGTAGATCCCCCTTTGCCTTTTCTATTTTTCTCAAAAAGTCTTGATGACTTGGAAAAACATTTTTGCGAAGGACTTGGAATTATCATCCTTGTCTAAAACATTGGTGAAGCAGCTTAACAAATTCCTTCATAGAAGGGCAGGCCAGCCTACACAGGCAGTGAGTAGGTTGTCGTAGGTGCAGTATAAAACTGAAAGATGACTTTGGCCCCTTGCAGGGCAGCTGTGCACCAGCTGCTCACTGTGTCTGGTAGCGAGGGATATTAGAGGCAGTCCCATGACGCTCGTGAGTCTGTACGGCATCACCGTTTTGTTTTCTTACCAGTTGGCATTACCTTAGTACTGTATAATTCTGTGCCACAACAAAAGACAAAACTGTCACATTGAAAAAGAAAAGTACATTGTTTAAAAAATCAAAAAGGAAAAAAAAAAAAGGACGTATGGATTCTGGTTAGTCCATTAACGTTTACTTTCAGTTTAAGATTGTTTAATTTTGTATTTGACTTCAGAGTAATGAAACTGTAAGCTGCCAAAAAGTTGTTCTCTGAGCAGTATTTTCAACTGTGTTTGTAGCTTCTAGGCTTCAAATACAGTTTGCAGGGAAGTATTCAGGTTGTAGTTAGTTGTGCAGGTATGATAGGAATGGCTGAAAAAATTCAAAGATTTCTTGCTAGCATTAGACCAAACAATCTTCCAATTAGACAATAAATAACCCCACCAAGACATTACCATGTAACGGTTGTGACCTGTTGTACGTGAGACAAACCATGTCATTAGTTTGCATTTATGAAAGCAGCGATTTCATGAACCAGTTGCCTTAAGTCTGTGAATGAATGTTGATTATTAAAGTGTCTTGTATTGTTTTAAAATCCACATATAATGGGCAACTGAACTTCTGCACCAGCTTCTGGAAGAACGGTTCTGATGGTGTTCTCTACTTGTTCTGTATCGTTTGTTTTGGCTCTTGAAATCATCAAATTTCAAAAAACAAATTTATTTTAACTTAAAATGACATTTGGTGACAATATAAAGGAAAAAAAACTTAGCAACAGTTTTGATCTCTGCTAGTATCTTAAGAGTATTTTCTATAACTTCTGATGAAAAATATTGGTGTTTTAACTCACTCCCGTTGAAATAAAACTTGGAGTGCTCTGCAGTCAGGTTTGGACTTCCCTGGGTAATCAGATTTGGCCAAAGGGATCAAACTGTTATAGTGGTTTATTTTGACACTATCATCGTACTTGAAATTTCAAGTGTTAAGTTTGCGTGACTATACATACGCTATATAGTTAGAGTTTCTAGATTTTAACAAAGCAATATAGTTCTGTCCATAAAGTCAGAAAATGAGTGGAATGTTTGTAAAATTTGCAATACGGGTATTTGATTGTATTTTAAATAGGAAAAAAATACTTGTTTCCTAAAGCTCTTGCGTATTTTGAAGTGCAGTTAATGCATGCAGGTCACCAGGGCTGTTATAAACCCTGGGTTTCAATTTTATTTCTGGATATTACGGAAATATTAAAAAGTCTTTTCCAGTTGGTCATTCTGTTTAGCTAAAGAAACGCTGCCTGGCCTGAAGTTCTGTTGTCCTTTTTATGTCGGGTTAAAAAAGGTTTTTTGCCTGTATAGGTATTTTTAACTTAAACTGTAAGGCAGAATGCCTTAGATTCTTGAAATTCAACTGAAGTGTTACGATTAAATTGCCATTTGTAAACTAGGACTGTGCGCAGAATACTTGTTAACCACCAGGAAGCGTGGCAGGTTTTGAAGGGAGGATCGTAGCAAATGTACAATATTGCTGTGTTCATTTAGGAAGAATAATTTGTCTATTTGTTTTGCCCTTTAATCTTTTCTTTGAACAGCAAGGCTATACATGGAAGAAACTCAACACCTGAAGACATTTGGTTATCAGTGTATGCAATCACTTTATCACAGCATGATTTTGATTAGACTGGTTGGGGACAATAAAGTATCTAAATGACACTGGTGTGTACGGATGTTGCAGCTTTTGAAATTTCAGTGTAAAAAAAAAAATCTGTAGCTATATAATTTGCAAACACATAATCCTATGTTTTACAGATTCTTTTTAAACTAATAAAAAACAGTATCGCACAGCCCTATTTGTAAAACAAAACCAAGTTTGTGCCTCTGATTTCCAAGGTGCTGTGATGTTGTTATGCCTTTGTGGGGTGAGGAGGGCAGGTGAGACTTGCGTGGGGCAATTGCTTAAAAATCTCTGGGCTAACTATGCAAAACCAGCTGTCAGTTTTCTGTTTCACATTATATTGTAAAAACCCAGCTGACTACTTCTTTTTTTTTCTCTTCATTCGTGTTAATGCTTTATTGGGAACTTCTTAGCAGAGGAGTAAGCAATGGAAATGTTTCTTTTTGTTTCTTTTTTTCCTGGGTTTTGTTTTAGGGTTTTTTTTCCTAATAATGGAGCTGTTTACAGTTTAATGCAATGAACAATCCAGTGATACTTGAGAAACACTACAGATAGCGTATGAGTGTTTTCAGGAAAGAGAAAGGTTGTCAATCAGGTATTGAATGGTTTCTTTACTGTCACAAATAAAAAAATTTAACAATATAGTTACTTGTGCATGGAATACTTCTCTGGGAAAAAGAATTTCTGCACTTCTCGTTCCATAATAGGCACTGCCCTAATTGAGAGGAACTTTATTCCTGCTAACACACATCCATATTAAATAGTAAAATCACCTATCTCTCTTCCACTCTCCTCCCCCTCTCCTCTTTTTAAGTCATGTATAGGACTCCTTATTGAATGTCCTGGCACCTGCTTGTGCAAACAGAGCTGATGAACTACTGATGAACTTGGCTAAATAAATTGATGGTGACTTGTGCACACGTTCCAGCTATTCAGATCTCTTGGATGAGATCATACAATAATTTGTTCAAGTCTCAAAGCTGTGTGACTTCTTTTGAAGGGCTTACTTCAGCTTCTTGAATAGCTATTCTTAACATCACTGCCATATCCAAGTGAATATCTGAATAAAACACTTTATTTGGTTGGAAAGTCTATTTTGGGACTTTTTATCTGACACAGTAAGACTTAAGCAGAGCCTTTCTTTCTAGGAAAAGGCACATATTATTAATGCTTTATGAGCAGTAAACCTCAGGCCTGTTAGAATAAGCAGCTGGATCAAGATAGCACATTAGTTGCAATTAAAAATAGTTGTTAGTTATTCCTGTGATCAGTTGGAATGACCTAGACTGCCTTTACTTTGTACTGGTGGGTTGGGTTCTTTGATTATTTTTTAGTTGGTTTTATTTTTATTATTATTATTTAGTTTTACCAATCTCCTTAGCTGCTATTTAGGATAAAGATGCCTCTCACTCAGTAAAACAAGTATTCGAAATTCGTAAAACAGCTCATTTATAGTGGTGAGAAAGATACTGTTGTTCTGACTGATGGAAACTAAAGTATCTGCAGAATTGACAATACTCTGTACACATATATGCCTTCCAATACTTCTTCCCCTTCTTTTTTATTGTGTTCTGACTCAGAAGGAAAGCCAACTGCTCTGATTCCCTGCAAGATGGGATAGGGCTCTTCCAGGTGGGCTGCAGCTCCAGGGGATCCTGCAGTCTCCAGCAGTTTTTCTGGCAAGCGACCTTCGCCATCCAGACTTCCTGCCAACCCAACTACGCTGGCAGGAGACCAGGGCTCCTTGGTTGTTTCTGCTGGAGCTACTGGAAAATAAATGATCTTTGGGTAATATATTGGTTTGGACAGGTTGGCAAACTGAAACTTGAAAAAGTTCCAAGGGATGTTTTGTTTAAAGCCTCCTCAAGTGTGATTCCAAAGGGAGCTCTGCTGAGGAGCAGGTTGTCCTGTAACTGCCCGATGCCATGCTAATCAGCGTTGCTGAAGCACAGAGCGTACACTAGCATCTTAGACTTCATACAGATCAATTTGACTCAGTAAAGTAGGTCTGCATCTGCAATTACACACCTTCCCAAACAGCAATTGAAAAAGTTTAGATTTGGTCATCGCTTAAGTCAGCAGCAAACTGAATTTTTGAGATGGTGGCTGTGTCCGCTTAGCTGTGTTCTCCAGACCTTGGTGGACCCTGTGCTGCAATCGTGCCTCCACTGCTCTTCTCTGTGCAACCAGCATTGCTTAATTTTGTAACCGCCTTTTAATTTAGTGCTGTAGACACACATTTGGTTGGGATGTGAATTGCAGGAAAATGCTGGATGAAGAAATGAAACGCAGCTGGCCCCTGTCAGCCTTGGCCATCGTCTCCAGCTGGACTCCAGCTAGGACAAGGCTCTTGTTACTTGAAGATGAACAGAGGAGTCGCCATCGAGCCAGAAACGTGTCACCCCCTCTGAGAATCACTGTTCTTCTAGATCACGAGGGACGATGGTTTTGTTCATACAAATGCAGTGTGCACCACCTGTGAATACCCAGCAATTCGTGTTGCACTCAGAGAGTCTGAGGGTTGTCGGAGGAGTTACTGGCTTGACAGTGGGTTGTTTTCTTTGTCACATTTTAATAAGCTTTTGTGATGAAAACCAAATTCCCTTATGGTGTAACTTTGTGATTTTTTTTTTTTTTTCATGCTTTGATTCAGTTTGACAATAAACTGTGTTGTTTTTTTCATCTTCTTCATGTCTGATAATGCACATAGTTGAGGTCCGCTCCTAGAAATCCCCTTCTCCCTCTGCATGACATTCTCCATGGCAGAAATACTGGGAAGGGAGGGGGGTTTAGGGGTGGAAGCAGAGACTTCATAGAACCATGCCAGAAAGTTCTCATATCATTCCTGTCCGAACTCTGGTCTTGCTGGGCTTTAATAAAGCGTAAAGCCTTGACTGTTTAGTATAAAGGGCTTCTTCCTCTAGCAGCATATTTGGCAGGTGGGTTCATTTTTGTTCTTTTTTTGTTGATCTGGTGGGATTTGAATGAAGTGATTGTGCTGCTCCAAAGCCACTGAAGCCTGTATGTAAGCTGGAGATAAGGAAGGAGCAATATCCTGGATTCTGGGAGGGGGTAAGGCAGTGAGGGAAAATATGATGCTGAGGTTCCAGGTACAACCATGGTGTAGTTCTTGCATGCAGCATCCCTCCTACTGCACTGAAGGCACTGCCCAAAGCCAGCGGTGATTTCCTCATCTGTCTGCCCCTGTTTTGCATGGATCGGTGGGGCTCAGAGTGGATCAGGAGGCAAGTTGCTACTTTTTTTCCAGGCTGCAGTGGCATCTGTCTCTGCCTGTTGTGAGTACATCCATCTGTGGTAGTTTTGAGTAGGTGACCTGGCACTGGTCTTGGGTTAAACAGTGATGACCAGTCTGTGGTCAAACAACATTTATATGTGAACTGGGGGAGCTGCCTTTTACTTGAGTTGAATTGGCTCAAGGTGACCTGATGAAGCTGGTTTTCATTGTGTGTCCCTTGAGTTATGTCCTCACACAGTAAGTAGCATGTGAGTATCATGCTGAGGGAGTTTGGTGTAAGTTAAGCATGTGCTAGGAGGTTACCCCACAGAATATGAAAGTCTGACATTTTTATGTGTTTTTAAATAGGAAAAAAATTTTACAAATGTTTTTAGGATTTTTTTTTCTAATTGTCTAATCACCTGGTTGCTACATGTCATACTATGAGACATTGGGAACTGTAGATACATGTATGTGTATTTTTATGCACCTGAATTTTGAGCATAATATCTGGTGTCATGGGCCATTTTGTTCCTCAATGAGCAAATGTGTTTATGAGGAGAGGGAGGTTTATGTGGAGACCTGAGCCAATTTCTAGGTTAGCAGGGCCAAGTGCTGTGTTAAGAGTAGGGCTAAGACTGAGCACATATGGGTCCTGCCTTTGGCTCTGCGTCACAGGACTATGTACCTACCTCTGTAACCTTTTATTTTCCTTTTAATATTTTCTTTAAATACTGGAGCTTTGATCTCTGAATCCTCTGTAACACATCTTAGGAATTCAGTTAAGGCAGGTTCAGATGGATAATAGTTCACTGGCCTGATCCCTAACCTGCTGAATAGATCTTGAAATAATAACTGGAAGGATACTGGCAAGTATTTGGGATGAGGGTGGTTGCAGTTGGAAAATGGTTGGATTGTTGCATCCCAGAGAGGAGAATGAACAGGGGGAAAGGATGGGAGCTGGGGGAGGCCTGCGGTGACTGTGTGGCTCCGGGCTGTGGTGGTTTGAGCTGTGGCATGGGCTGGTGGTGGGCGCGATTGGCTTTTACACACCCATCATCAGTGTTTCATGAAAATTGAGAGGTTTTTGCGGGCTTGGGCCATGCAGGGCTTGGTCGCACCACGAGATGGTGCAGCTGTGCAGCGTTGGCTGTTAAAGGCGCCGTAAGGGAGATTTAAAAGACATTATCTCAAGTAAAAGTATCACCACAGCTTTGGGTTCTGAATCTCCTGCCAGGGTTTCACTCCACAGGCCCACAGATAGCATCTTCCTTCAGTTAAAAATCTCCCTTAGTATTTCAGAGGCAATTTCTTCATTTGCCCAATGAATGCTGAGTTTCCTTTGCAAAAGGAACTGGTGGCTCCACAACTGAATACAGGGCATGTAAGTATTCATGGTAATTTTAACCACTTATAATTTCTTTTTCTTCATGAAAATGCAGAAACATGATCAACACAGGAAAAATAAAGAGGGAAATTAGTATTTCTTAAATAGCTGAATTCAAAAATACATCCTTACACCTTCCCTAGTGTGTATGGTAAACCTTTCTTCCCCTGGAAGCTTTGCTGCTAACCTTTTTCTTTCTCTTTAAAGTGACATCATTTGAAATTAGGATTTGGCTGAAGCACATCATGAGGACTGCGGACAAATGTTAAGTCTCCAGGAGGGGGAGGAAAAACAAGAAGGAAGAAATCTGGTGCCAAGCTGGCAGGTGTATAACAAGGCATCACTCCTGCGCCTGTTCCGCTTCCCTGCCGACCCACGTGCGCTGAGCCGTGCCGAGACTTGAGCCAGCACATGGGAGTGAAGGGAGACAGCAGCCGGGCACCCAGGGCTTGAGGCCAAGCCAGAAGGGCTGCATCTGCCAGGGGATGTACCACCCTTGCGGGGCTGGATCTCCCCGTCCAATAGTGCATCGACTGGTTTTACATGCCCAAATGCTCTTATTTGCTGCAAAAAGGTATTTGCAACTTGTAAGCCCTCCCTTGCAGCCCATCTCTGTGGCTTTCTGCTCTCATTGCAATTCCAGTTGATGATCCTTCCCACCTGGAAGAACTTGCCCCACAAGGAAAGACTGAAGGAGTTGGGTCTCTTCTGCCTGGACATTCCAGTACTTAAAATGCGGCTACAAAGAGTACAGAGGCTCTCCCTTCAGAAGGATTTATGGAGAAGATGTGGCAGTGGCTACAAGTTGCGCTGGGAGAGGCTTTATCTTGAAATAAGAGAGAATAGTCAATTACAGGAATAGCCTTCCCAGGGACATGGTGGAGTCTCCATCAGTGAAGGTTTTCAAGATGTGACTGGACAGGGTGCTAGATAACCTCATCCAGGCTTCCCTTCCCACAAAAGATTGGACCAGATGTAAGGTCTCTTCCAACCTTGCCTGTTCTTTGACTCTACAATTCCCATGTGTCTTCTTCCACCTTCTGGCAAGTTGTCCCCAGGAATGGGGTGTCCACCTGTCCTGGTGAGAGAGAAGGGCTCTGCATCTCCAACAGCCAATGAGGATTCATCCAGTCAGGGTATCCCCACCAGCTCTGCTACAAACCCTCCAGCTTACCTTGGACACGCTATTTGCTCAGTTGTTTCCCCCTCTTTTGCCCCTTCTTTTAGATGACTGAACAGATTTCCCCAAGTCTTAGTTGTTTTATTTCTCCAAGTGCGCAAAACATCTGGGTTAGCCTGGAGATCACACTAAACCCCTTGCAACATTCATTAATTCTGGGGAGTGAAATCGCTCTTCTCATTCAGAAGTGTTCAGAAACTGTGTAGATGAGGCCCTCAGTGACATGGTTTAGTGGTGGCCTTGGCAATGCTGGGGTAATGAGTGGACTTGAGGATCTTAAAGGTCTTTTCCAACCTAGTTGATTCTATGATTCAGTCACAATATTTTTATCTTGCACATATTGCCATCTGAGTAGAGAAACAGAGTTACTAGAAGGGAAGTTGTGTGCTCACCAATGAGACAACATGGGGACAAGAGATGCTCATGGGTGTTTTCAGATGCATATGGGAGAAGCAAACCCCATCTGGCATCACCAGGGAACATGATGCATCACGGGGGGAACCACTTGTGTTTAAGTTGAAGGTTCATTTATCTTCTTACAACCGTCCACATTTTTTTACAAGATGCAGCTCCAGCCTCAAATCAGTGTGTTTATTAATATAAGCTGCCCTTGCAAAGAGTGAAAAAGGTCATTCTTGTGGATTTAACTAAGAGGGGGAGGCTGCCTTGAAAGTGAAATCCCAGGCTGGGATCCATACCTGGGCCAAATTCCTGGCTTTTCTGGGTGACAGCTTTGCCCATCATGGGCAGCCTCCGGCCACATGGGCCCTGGGGGTGTTGGAGCTACTGCAAGTAATGCCTGTGTCTCTGTCTGCAAAATGAAGATGTTCTCTGTGCTCCAAAAATCAGATTATCTGTGAATACATATTCCTCATGAGATGTAGAATAAAGGTGCAACTCGATTAATGTAACCCAGCCAACACGGAGAATTTAAATTAAAAGGAGAAAAATTCCTTGAGAGGAATCTCCCAGCCTTTACAGTGATATATTGTGTGCCAGGGAAAAGGTCAGGCTCCAGTTAATGACTTGATGTTAAATGTGTCTTTGATCTCTCCAAGATCCTGTTTCTCCTTGAATTGTTTCCATAGCTTGGATGCTCTTGGGGCGTAGCTGCTTCTCACCTTCTCTCTGATGGAAAGGAAGAAAATTGTCTGAGTTGCGATCCTCCAAGGGGTAAGAAAATCCACAAATAATATGTTTTCTTATATCTTCTGTAAAGGCTGCAGCCTTGTCTTATTTGATTCCATATCATCCTGGTTCTCCTGAAAATCCATGTTGTAGGAGCTGGAGGATAAATGCTTTTCATCTGCCTGCGGTGAGTCAGCTACAGGCAGCAAAGGGAACCAGTTTTTCTGGCTGCTTTACATTTTCTAAGTTTCAACTTCATAGAAAATCATGTTGTTCTTTTAACTTCTTCATCACCAGGTTGTCAGCTCTGGTGCATTCTTGCTATGTTTTATTAAATACTGGTTTTGACAGGCTGGATTGCACAAGCACTGGTTTTCACAGTGTAGTTGGGGTTGGAAGGCACCTCTGGAGATCATCTAGTCCAACCTCCTCCCATTTCGTATGCTCTCACACATTTTTAGGTATCTCATCAGCAAAATGGGTATCAGCTCCATCCTGGAGTCAGAAGCGTTGAAGCAGAGCTACTAATCAGTCATAATAGTGGGTTCCCTTCCCTAATAACTTTTTCAGCTTTAGAACAAATACCCCCTTAGAACTATTCCATGATATTAGTTAAGCAGAAATTGGATCATTATGAAACTCCATAATTCAAGAGAATGGCAGCTCATCCTCCATCAAGATGAGCAGTTTGATTAATGTACAGAAGAGCTCCAGCAAATGAAGTGGTTAAGGAGCTGAGGAAACTTAACCCAGAGGGAAGTGAAACACAAGTTAGCTGCTGAGATGGTTGGTGGGGCAAGAAATCAAAGTTGTTTCTAGGTCTCTGCGTTCAGGGCAGAAGAAAGCTGTTACCATTTCATGTTCCTCAGTGCCATTAAGGGGCAATACACCCATTTTACAGATGGGAAGAGGGGAGACCATCCCAGATCATGTAGGCAACCTGTGGCACAGCTTGAACATGGGCCCTGCGTCCCCTATGTCCCAATCCATGGTCCACAGTGTAGCCTCCCCAAGTATCTTGTGAGTCCACACACTCACTACCCAGGTACAGCTGCACAGGCTATGGATTATGAGATAGTGTCAGTCTTTACTGGATTGAGGCATGTTTGATTTACTGGTCCATACAGGCTTGCAGCCCAAACCACCAGGCAGTCCTTCATGTTCATAGGAGAGCATCACCCTTTCAGCTCTGTGGCACTCCTCCAGCCACAGATGTTTGCTGTGGTATGGGGCCAGGCTGGCTACAAGAAACCTCATCCATTGCAGTGGTCTATGCCTTTGTAAAGCTGAAGGATTGAAGAGAGAAAAGTATTCTTAAAAGGCTAATCTTGCTTGTGCCTCTATATCCCATCATCACATCAGCTTTGGTTTGGATCTGGGTCACCCAGGCTGTGTTCACATAACAGCCAAGTGCTAGAACAGCGTGGGTTCACTGATCAAATAAATTCTTTGCACCGTAGTACAAAACCACAAACCATCTCCTGTCTCTGCTTCCCCACAGGTATCAGCTCCCAGCACAGCACAACACCTCGAGGTGGCCCATCCACAAACTTCCCATCTCTTGCCTCATGGCAGGGGCTTGCTCTTGATGTACTATTTTCAGCAGAAGCTGGAAATTTGAAACAGCAGCACAATGTCTGGAGCAAACCTGGGATGTGATTAAGCCTCAGCTGTAGCCTATAAAATAATCTTGATGCAATATCATCTAACAAATGCTAACAAGGACTAACTATGTGAGTCCCAGTGGGTCATTTTGATGGAGAGGGGGATGTGTGATTGCTCCCAAGGATTTCCAGCTTCAGTCTGGGATGTCAAAGTTCTCACTGTAAGAGAAGAGATCCCACTTGCCATGGCACGCTGAGAGAACCCTGCCAGGGAAGGTGTGATATGGAGCAGGATTTTCTGTTCTGTGGCATCCCACTGCTCCACTCCATGCTTTGGAAAGCTGGTTCTCCTGTAATGACAGCGATTAGAGCCTTGTGAAACTGCTCTGAGTGGCTTGTTTTAAATGCCAATCTTTTATCAAAACAAACCATGAAGTTGTCAATTCCTATGGACTTTCTGCTCATCTCTCCTGTTTTATGAAAAACAGCCACATTTTTAATAGCATTTTCAAAGTTCAAAACAGTTCTGTGTTTATTATTTCCCATTTCTTCCTTAAATGAGCAGCAACTATAGCCTAATTACTTTTATTTGCTAACAGCCCTAAGAGCTGGTCTAAGGGCTGTTATAAATAACTGCACTGCTGTTCTGAAAGAAACACAGATATGGGAAAACAAAGGCTGCTGCAGTACCAAACAGAGCAACCTCTGTTTGGCCTCTGAACACTCAGTTTTAACTTGCAGCTAGCCTAAACCACTATTCGAGGAAAAGAACTGGAGGAAGAGATGCTGATTTCTAAATGATCCCAATCCAAGTCTTAAATTGCATGAAGGCATGGTCCTGCTTTCCTGAACGTCTGTTCAGAGCTTAATCCTGATGCTCTGTTTAAAATTGCACAGTGGCAAGGTAGGAGGGAAGAATGACTTTATTAGGTAAGGGTGGGCGGGAGGATGGGAAGCACAAGCTGTCAGGTACCAAAGCTGCCTTGAGATCCAAAACAGAGGCAGCAACTTCAGCTGCCCGAGTTGGAAAACATTCAACATCGGCAAAACAACATCAGATGCCTTTTGTTGGGAAAATCAGTCTTGGGAGAAGTCTCCCTCATCACAGGTCAGCCCAAGTCATTAGATCCCAATGGCGAGAAAGTAATATCCTCTTGAGGTCGGTGTTTTCCCTGCTATTACCTGCTCCAGGCAATGTTTGTCTCCATTTGTTGCCTGTGCAGAGGTATGTAACCTAGCTTTGCTCATCCTTCGGCTCCCCCAGCCTGATCCAGAGCGCATTGCTTACAGGAAATTTGAGCAAAAATTCCTTTAGTTATACCTAAAGCCCCATGGAAAGACCTAAACCCTCCTGTCTCAAAGGCATCTACTTAAGCTCGGTGGGGCTTTCCAAAGATCACTTCTTAATGTGTTTTCCCCCAGGGAGAACCCTTTCCTGCATGGTTTTCGTTACTGCCTTGAGCAAATTGAATTATCATGATAGAGAAAGATAAAAGAGGAGCAACAATGTAAACACTGCTGTTGTTTTAGGGAAGCACCATGCAAAATCATGTTGTTGTCAGTGGGGCTGTGGATGGAGTCGCAGCTGACTGATGGTCTCCCAGCCAAACCAGGGAAGCAGTGCAGGTGATGGGTCTCTGAAGCCATGGAGAAGCAATCTGCACTTCAAACACCATGAGGAGTAGAGGTGAGTTTTCCCCGTGAGGATTAAAACTGGAGATGTGAGCAGGCAGATTTCCCTGTGTGATAATCCAAGCAGATCGAATATATGAATAGAGACAAGAAGCCGTGCTGCAGGAAGAGAGTGGGGAGATGTGGTGGCTGACAAGGTCTGGATTACTTACGCCATGCTTCAGAAGGAAAAACAACCAGAAGTTTAAAAAAACAAACCATTGCCAATAAGAAAATACCATCTCATTCGAGGAATATATTCAAATGGGAAGTTATGTAAAATCTAGGAGATACTGCTGCTGCTGCTCTTCTGGATGCCAGAGAGACTTTGTTTGGAGCTATGGTCAGTGCCAGTGTGCTCCAGGGCAGAAATTACAGATAAGGTGGACTGGGAACGCCACAGAAATGAGAGTATGGAAAGCATGGCCTGCAGGAAAGCAGCTTGCAGAGAGGTTATTCTAGAAGAGAGAAGGTTATTGTCAGGATAAACACTTGGTTTCCAGCAAGATGTCAGATTTGTGTCATGTCTAGAAGACAGCTCTATTTTCAACAAAAAAAGATTTCAGCAATGTATTAGGACTTCCATACACTTACGTCCTACCTATAAGGGCACATGATGCAGTTGGATGAAATGATTATTGTAGGTCTTTTCCAACTGAAATATTTCCTTTTTCCTTTTCCCTTTTTTCTGTTTTTCCCTTTCTCTCTTTTTTCCCTTTTCCCTTTTTTTTTCTTTTCCTTTTTTTTCTTTTTCCCTTCTTTTCCCTTTTCTCTTTTTCTTTTTTTCCCTTTTTTCCTTTTCCCTTCTCTAACATGAATGCTGAGGCAGGATACCTGGAGCAGCTGTGAACTCCCTTTAGTGGAGGTATTGAACAACAAATCCAGCTGCTGGACTCTGCCAGTGCATGAGTCTGCAGACTCCAAATGTGGCCAGGCATGTGTGGCCTCTTCAGGATCCTTCACACTTCACAATTCCCTGTGTAAGTGGGAACATGCCTCATCTACACAGAGCACACACCCTGCCACCATCACCGTACTGCAGGTGATGCTTCTTTCCCTGGACCACTCCAGCATCTCTGGACAACAAGGCACCATGCATTTCTGTAGGTACATATCTGCAGCTGGGATTTTCTAGCATGAATGTATCTGGACTCATCTTCAAAAGCAAGTGTTCTGAAAGCTCCCAGTGGGCCAGGAAGGATGCTTATCTGCTGCTGATGTGCTTTCAGGGTAAAGCACCCCAGCAAAGCAATGTTAGAGGAGCCTTTGGGAAATGTAATCCAGCTGGGAAGGCTGGTTTAGGAGAGGAGAAAGGGGATGTAAGGAAATAGCTTCAAGCCTGCATCATCGGAGATTTTAAGTGTTTTGGAGTTTGGCTGAGAGCCGGGGTGTGGGTTTTTATTGAATAATCACCACTTTTTGGGTAAAGTGAAAAATGTGCTTAAGAAACCTCTAATTCGTCAGTTGTTCATGCAAAAAACCAGCTCTGGACCATGCGCTTCTTATGTGCAAAGCACAGTCCTTTTAAAATGACAGGTCCTTTTGCTCCCTGGGCAGCTTATCAGAGCAGCAATCCCCATGCTGCATGCAGCCTGTCATGGAGGAAGCAAAGACTGCAGCTGCCAGGACCAGAGAGATGTGCAAACATGCACATTGCTCCGTGCTAACTGCTCTCCTTCAGCTTTACTCTGAAGCTGCGTCAACTGCCAGAAACTTGGAAACCAGTTCATCCTGTTCAAATCCCCTCCCTCCACCAGTGCATTAGAGATGGCTTTTCCCTTGTGTGACTGGAAAATGATTCATCCGCCAGCCCAGGAATGCAACCCTGGAGGCATCGTTTGCAGCCCTCTCCCAAAACGCTCTTCTGGAGCTGGATTTCTGTGTGGAAGGAATGTGGTCTGGAAAAGTCCTCCCAGTAAATCTTTGAGCAAAGAGGAGTTGAATCCTGGTCTCATCCAGGATCTCCTTGTCTGGGAGAGAAAATATCCTAAAACCAAAAGTGGATGCAGCAGACCTGCCCCTTCCTCCTCCCGAAGCTGGTGAGCCTCGGTATCACTCTCCTCCTCCTCCCTGTTTGCAAAGGGAGCAATGCTCCTGACTCCAGTTGTGGCACAACCCGTGCAAACACAGCCAGAAATCCCATGTGTGAGTGCACATTGGTGCCATCATGTGCGATGCAATGTCTCTGGCATCTCACTATTGTCTGTGCCCAAGTAGTTTTGGTAACAAGTGAAATTGCTCGTTGCATTGTGCGAATGCCTGCAGATAGAGCTGGTGTCCATTCACTCTGTTGGATAATATGTTTAATCCAAATAAACCAAGCCCTGGGCATAAGAGAGGCTTTCCCTTCGTGCCAAAAATTGCTAAGATAATACTACCGTTTGCAGGATGAGCTCTTTATGTGAGTGCTGCTGTTCAGAAAAGCCAGGAAAACAAAAGGAGGAGAAACACAAAACTGTCCAAATTCTGTTGGGGAGCGGCACAAGGGTGCCCCAAGCATGACCTCTCACTGGTATTAGGAAGAGTCCCGTCCCATACAGAAGTAATGCGGGTTTCTTGTTTACTGTCCAAACATGGTAACCAGAACTCCCTGGGAAAAAGCTCCTGGCTCACGTGAGCTTCTCCCTGGTGCCATTGCTCTGGCTGGTGCTGTGTTTGCACAGATGAACCACCAAAAGGTTCTCAGGAGCAACTGGGTGTATCAGCCTTGGGGCAGGTTTTTCATGAAAATGAGAGAGGTTTAGGGAGCATCACGGTTCCCCACCAGCCTCACATGCAGAGATTGATGGTGGCTGGGAGACATCATTTCTTACTGGCACCCAAGTTTGTAGCCAGCTTTTTATCTCCAAATGCAATACAGTAGGATGTATGGCTCACTGGGTAGTACAGGGAATACAAGAGCCTTGGGTTGCAGCTTTTGCTTTGACTTTGTGAAGATCATTTCTGATAAGGCACCTTATCTCTCTAGACTGTGATGTTGCCTGAATCATGGTGGCTGTGTGAATTCTTCAATCACTGAAAAGCTGTAATAATATAAATCAAGTTGTTTCCTTCAAATAGCCCTTCATCTTCATTTTTGAAAAGTTCTGTGGGTCCTAGTTAATCCATTCATCATGTGGTCTCCTACTTGTGATCCTTGGGCTGGTCTGGCAAGGATTAGGTGGAGATGATGTGCAGAAGGCCATAGGCCACATGAGGAAGTGCATACAGCACCCAGCAAAGTGCCAGATCTTCTTTCATCAGCTGAACCAAGGCTGTGATGAGTATCGGAGCTCCTTCCAGCAGCATGACATGACCATCATCTGATGTATGGGGGTAATGGACCAAGCACACACGTCAGGAGTAGACGGTGCTCTGGGCCCTTTGGGGACCGCGGAATACAGGGAGGGACAACATGTAGCAGGGTAACAGTCTCTTAGTCTTTAGGGTGATTGATTTTTCTTGCTGCTTCCTGGTTGGCACAGGCAGGGCTGCATTCCTACAAACAATAGCTCGCTGGCTGGCTGGCTGGCCCCAGCACCGGCTACCTGCTGTACCCTGAGCCCTGTAAGCATGCCTGCAGGTCCCCAGGCCCAGCAGCTTGCACGATTTGTTCTCACACCCCTTCACCTCCTAAGATTCAAATACGTTAGCTCTGTTGAGCAGATGTAAACAACAGGAGACAGTAAACCCAACTCAGTTACCAGACTACCTGTCCTGGGGAAATCTTTTCTCTGTCTTGGTCAAAGACTTGGGGAACAAACTCAAAAGTCCCTGAGGAAAATCAAAATCTCCCAGGGCACAGTTCTCATCTGACACGGTATATGGATGCCGCCTACACTCTCCATATCTGGGTACCACATGTCTGCGCAGTTCTATAACACTAGTTTTGTGGGTGAGGCTGGTATGCTTTGGCAGCAGGCCTTCAGGATTTTATCCCCAGCCCTTAGCAGAGAGTGAGTTTCTGTAGTCATACATGCAGCTGGTCACTGAAATGAGATGGGTTAAAAATTAAGTTTGCAAGGGAGAGAGGAATTATTCTGTGGGCACTCAGGTATGGTCACCAGCATGAGCTATCGGGTTTCCCACAGTTGTGAATACTGCTGGTCTGCCTGAATGCTGAAAAACAAACAGTGAGGGCGAGAGCTCCAGCAGCGTTGGCCAGTAAAGCCAGTGTACTCCTCAGCTACAGCTTTCAGCATCCAGTGAACCTAACCCACATTAAAACCATTAGGACTCATTGGCTTCACTGAGTGCTAAAGGACCAGCCTTGTACCCCACAGGAGAGAAACCCAGGTCACGTCTCCTGCAGGGTTGGAGTGAGCTGTTGGGGACCCAAGTCGACTTTCTGTTCTTGCTTGGACTTCCCAAGCAATCCTGTCCAAAAGGCATAAATAACCTCTGCTGGCTTCAGCTCCCAGTGAGAACAAAACATTAATTCCTCATCTGACTTGGCGGTGTGATTCCCATGAAAGGACAGTGCTAAGGAGCCTGGGCCTGGCACCACCATGGCATGAGTGAGTTACCCCTCCAGTGCCCAAGGGCTGCCGTGGGATAACCTTTGCCAGGCTCACACACCCATTAACCAGTGCCGGTGCGGCTGAGCCTCCCCTGCCTGGGCAGCCTTTGCTGCAAAATGCCTCCTTTCTGCTAGATTCAGCTGACGCTGGAAATAGCAGAGGCTCTGCTTGATGACCCTGACCAAAGCGTGCTGGAATTTGCTGGGTTTCATACGGTTTTCATTAGAGCTGGGAGAGAGCCCCTGAGGTTTTGTGAAACTCCTAAACCATCCATCCATACAGGAATTTGCAAAACCACTCCGTCTATGGGGATGTTTGGTTTTACCGATCCTCTGCTTTTTATCTTCCTCTCCTATTTCAAGGTAGACATGCTGTTCTACCTAGGGGAAACATCTGCTCCATACTATGGCTGAGGACTGAGGACAGGGTGGTGACAGGATGCTCAGGAGGATGTTGGTTTTCATTACCAAGTTTCCAGGCTGGTCGTTTGGGAGATCTGGGTTTGTTCTTGTCTTTACTACTTTTCTGCAGTGATACTGCTTGGGAATCCTTATCCACCTGTATCCTGTGCTCCCTCCCTGGTATTATCCCCGTAACAGCAGGTGATAATCCCTGCTACTGTTTTAAGGCAGACGTGAGATGGGTAAGCATCTCAGTGCCAGGCTCCCACAATGCCTCACCCTGGGATTAAGTCTGTAATTCATCTGCATTTGCTTTGAGAATGGCTGAATCAGGATTTAAGATCTCTAGAAGACTGTAATTTAATAACAATAATCAGCAGACGATGGTCCAGATCCTCAGCTCAGCTGGTTGTGGCTTATGTGAAAATGAGAAAACCACTCAGGAACAGGGACACAATAGTTTTGTTTTCCCAACACATCATTCCCCCATCGTTAGACTTTGTGAAGTCCACCACGTTGCCTTGAAGCTTACCCCTTTAGACTCTCCAACTCTTTACCTAAAGGGCCAGCTCCTGCTGAGTCTTCATTGCCACCAAGTACTTCCCTAAAGCTTTTTGGCATTCTGGAAAAACAGGCTAATTTTCTGAAGTAGTAGCAAATCTGAGCTTTAATAGCACAAACCTCATTCATCCTAGCAGACAGTAACCTGAAGAACATCAGGTTCCACAAATTCCAGCATCAGCATTAGTAGCTTTTGACGGTGACCTTGGGGTGATGGGTCTGGGGGGCTCAGGTCCTTCTGGAAGTTTCCTCAGATAGAACAATGCTCTGAATAGATCCAGATCTAAACTGGGGCCCCTGCGCTGCATTCCTGCCCTGGCTGGAAGGCAGCCAGGGCTGCTGTTTGCCCGTGCCACGTCATGGTCCCACCTCGGCTATTCTGTTTGCTCAGTGCACCTGCTAATTCTTGGTAGTGGCAGGCGAGAGCAAGCGGAGAGAGGTGCAGGGAAACCCACGCCCGCAGTGCACACAGGCACATCCGGGCACCCCAGGGATTGCCATCTCCCCCTGTGTCCAGGGATGCTGCTGGTTACCCTCCTAAAGGTGACAGTAGCTCTCTTGCTGCAAGGCAGGAGTTGTTCACTGGTGAGACTCTGGAAGAGACACCCTCCATGTTTCTCTCTGCATTTCCCCAGATGTCATTCTGGAAAGGAAAACATGCTGCAGAATATCATTCTGTAAAGCCTTCAGCAGAAGCCAGAGCTCATGCAGGAAGACCAAGCGGGGCCTGGCATGATATGAATGTTTCCATCACTTGTGTTGTCTCCCATCATTACTGTCAGTTATATTCACTGAGGTATTTCTTCTTGCTAGTAGAGACTTAAGAGTTGTGCCTCCCACCTTCAAGGACGCTTATAGACATTTTAGGATGTAGAAGAGAGGTGCAAGGCTGACCAGAAGCCCTGGAAGACCTCGCTGTCATGCTGCAAGACATCATCATCTCTGACCCTCTCCTTTTCTTTTGCTGGGGTACTTTTTCACATGAGCCCTATATCCCCAATTCACAGCCCAGCACAGCTGGCTTAAAATGGGTTTTGCACTAAGATTGACAAGCAATAATTTGGAGCAACAGCTACAGGTTTCTTCTGCCTCAATGTGGTAAACTCCTGTGCCAGAAAGGCTGCTCCTGTCTTAACCTGCTGCAAGCTGCTGGCTCCAGGAAGGCAAACTGCACCTCTAGAGCTCTCGTCAAAACTTGAAGTTAGTATTTACCCATGCGTCATGGCTTGCCAAGGTCCCTCCTTTCTTCTGAATTCAGAGGAAACAATTTGGCCCATGCTCCACAGGATCTCCATGAACAGCTGTGCTCCCAAGAGCTGTGCTAAAAGGGATCCTTTGCAGGATCAGGAATGACTCTCCGTGTGCTGAGAGCCATTGACTGACACAAGCTGACCAGAGGAGGATGCAACGACTCCCTGCAGCTCAAGGTGATGTACCTTTGTCAGTGCAGCACAGCCATGCACCATGGCACTGCAGCGCAGGAATACTGCTCACCCTCATCCCCAGGCACCATTCCCTGTTCCAAGACATTTCCATTAATGCCATTAATCATTAACCAGCACTGTTACCTGTCAGAGGCAGCTCTGTGCTGTTCGGTCAGCTGGTGCTCTCCCAGAGCATTGCCCTACCAAACAATTTCCACTGGTCCAAGCATGCCAGGCCAAAGAGCAAATCCGTGCTCACTTTCCAGCATCAAACCTCCCCTTGCAGGCAGCTGGGCCAAATCCTGAGGCTGGTGCTCCATCCCTCACAGCTGCCAGTCATCCCTGCCTCAGCATCATGATTAGATGGTCATCATCACGGGTTAGATGCCGTGTCTGGCTGAGACGTACTTCTCATGGGGTCTTGTGCTTCAGCAAGATATAAGCCCCAACAGGTGAGGTCCTCGCATGTCTTACAGTCCATATACATGCATATGTATTGCTTCCTCATCTTTTTTCCCATACCCAGGAACGCAGCAGATGAGGGAGCAGTAAATTATAACCCAATCCTCCTCTATTGGATCTGTAAGTAGGTCTGTAAGAGGCACTATGTAGATTTTCATCTGGACATCACAATTTTGCAGGGCAGAAGAGTGCCTGAGCTACGTGAGGAACGTACAGTAAAATGTCACAAGCTTTGGTTGTGGGTCAAAGCAAGCTCCTCTGAAACATTCTCAGAAATTCATGCATTGCTGTGGCTGTCACAAGTCAGGACATTTAACCTCACCTAAGCAGCGATGGGTCTTTGCACTGGTGTCTTGGGCAGTTTGTGGGGGTTTTTTGCCTCCTTCCCTTGCTTTTCCAAAGCTTGAGGCCCCTGCAGTGTTATCTCATCTGCAGGGTTTGGCCCTTCCCTCTTCCTCCTGGAGCTCCATACCCAAAAGCAGGGTGGAAATACCTTTGCAACGTGTCATTTTGCAAACACATCCTTGGCAGAGCCTGTTTCCCCATGCACAATGTTAACCTTGTCCACATGCATGTGGGGTTGTCAAGGCTGAGGCAGATGTGAGCCATTACACTGCCAAACCTTGAGTTTGCACTTCAGCAGTCTTCCTCCCAGTGGCTTCTGATTTACCCCAGCATCAACCTGTGACAATGTCTTCAGTGTCTTAGGATTGCACTGGGACACTCAGAACAGCCTCATCTGCCATCATCTAAAAAATTAAACCACATGGTCTTTGAGCTCTGGGAATAGTGAGTCCAGGCTTAGGACTAGAACATGAGTGCATCAGGTCCTGCACATGGGAAAAACAGCTGGACAGGAACATCTTGGATAATGTTCCAGTTAAGAAAGTCAGGCTATTCTGTTTCCACCAGCACTGAGTTAAACTGCTTGGAAATAATGTTTTCTGCTCTGTAACCCTGTGGCATGACCAGAATTAGCAGGAAGCAAAAGTGCCTACAGCTCAGCCCTAAATGAGCCCATGTTTTATGACAGGCATTTTCTTTTCCTTTGGTATTGATTGTTCTAAACTGCTTTACATATATTTCTACAGATTTGGGCTCCTTAAAAGCTCAGCACGATTATTTACTACTACTTCATTGTGGTGATGGAAAGTGGGGAAAGGCAGCTCAAACATCACCTGTGCATAAGCCTGAAATGCATTATAAACTGTGGGTATAGGAGTGACACACTTCATCCCAGAGCTCAAATTCATGTAGTCACAACCATGGAAAGAGGCTGGTTTACATCAGTCTGTATCAGCACTGAAAAGGACCCAGGCACACAGCAGCTATTAATTAAACCCTTGATTCTGGGTATAATGACTTCATCTGGGGGAAAAGGGAACTGAAGGACAATGGAGTTTAGTGCTTATCCTCTTAGATGTCTTCACCCCATCTTCTAAATGTCTCCCACCAGAGCTGCTGGTGTATGACTCACACCACTGGGCCAGTAGTGGGCTTTGGGTTGACCCCAAAGATAAAAGCAGACCCTATTGTGGGTTCCCATCTTCTGTGGACTGGAGGAAGACATAACATGTTTCCTCTGTTCCCTACAACAGAGGAAGACACTCAGCATGAAGAAATTAAAAGAAGAAATGAAAAGAAGGAAAACTGAAAGGTGAAGGCTGCTATGGGTTTTACGAGTTGTAGCCTGCTGACACTGAGGGGTAAATTGCTTGCTAAGAGTTTCATCCATTTTCATCTAAACTAAGATCTATGAAGTGTTCTTCAGATATGGGCACACCCAGGCTGAAGGAGCAGGTTCAACCCACACCCTGATTTGCAGCTATCTGTGATTAGTGGTACACTGGTCTTTAGCTATGGCACAGGTATTTTGGGTGCTCTTCCTATTACAGGTCCTTTAGGTCTAAGGGTGGTCAGTGGCCACGATCTGTGGAAACTGTTGGTTTAAACCTCTTCCGACACCTGCTTTAGCTGATGAGCTGATCCATATCTATTTTCAGTTTGTGTGGGTTAGTCTGAAAAATCAAGGAAATGGCAAGAGAAGCGTGATGTGTAGGAAAGGGAGGATTTGGATGGTTCCCAGTCCAGAGAGGTCATGTAGTCTCTGTCCTTGGAGATATTTAAAACACATCTGGATGCAGTCCTAGGTCCCCCAATAGCAGAGCTGCTGGCTGATGACAGAGGGAAACAGTGCCTCACCCCTCTCCAGAGAAGGATGTTCCCTCCACCACAGCAAGCAGCACCATGCAGGTGCCAGGCAGGAGCAGATGGGAATGAGAGGAGATCGTTTATCTTCGGGTCATCCACAGCCCCACAGTGGCACCAGAGCAGCTTTTGGAGAGGGTGGCTGCATATTACAGATGCTTTTTTCTTAACAAAGAGCTATAATATCACAACAAATATCCACAGACACAGCTTTCTGCCTCAGAAGGTGGATACAACAAACACTGCCAGCTTTGCTTGGGTTTATCATTACTTTTCTCCTGGGAGGGCAGGCTGGTTGCATGCTCCAATGCTCTGTTACGTCCCAGTTTCAGCCAGTAATCTTGATGGCAATCCTGACCCCTGCTCCCCCTCACCCTGGGTTGCAAGAGCCCCAGGGCTCCAGCCTGCAAGGACAGGCAGACGTAGCTCCCTGTGCGCAGAAGCAGGTTTTCCCCTCGGACCAGCCGCGCCAAAACTCAGGACAGTTGGAGTCGGGGACTGGAGTCAGTCTTGGGCCCAAACATTAACGTGGCACTGAGCAGCACCACACCTTGCTTTGTCCAGCAGAGACAGAGAAAAGGGGGGTGAAAATCCTCCCCTGCCCTTTCAAATCTGGACAAATCAGGTTTCTAATTAAAGCAGCACTTAATCATTACTGCTCTGTGAACGCAGAGTTGGTTGAAACTCTCTCATACCAGCTGCTTCTTCGTCCTTCCGTGAGCCTGGGAATGGGTGGGATCTCCGAGTAGGAGTGTCTCTGTGGTTAAGTAGAGGATTGAATTACCGAACACTGCTGTTCCCGAGCTGACAAGGTAGCAGAACAGCAAACAAAAGTGCCTTGAAACTAGCTCACCAAAGAGGAGAGAAGGCGCTGGGTTTGGCAGAGAAGGGAGACCTGCGAGGACACTGTGCACTTTCCAGCAAGGTAAGTACGTTTCCTGCACCCCTCTGAAGTTTTATTTCTAAAGGCCAGAACTGTTGAATGACTTCTGTGCGACAGTAAGAAACAACAACAAATAATTAATAGATTTAATATGTTTTAAAAAATTTCTCAGCTGGTGTAAGCCAGGATGCCTTTACTGAAAGCAATGAGCCCATCCTGATTTGCACTGTCTGGGCTTGGAACACGCAGCTATCTCAGCTCATGAGAATCCGTCCGGCTACATATCAGCTCTGAGGACACATGCTTTTCATTTAGCAATCTGCACAGGCTGGTCTTGATTTCACACAATGAGCAATTAATGGTGTTTTGTTTTGGCCTGGTTTGTTTTATGCTTTGCTGCCATGGGGATTAGCTTAAAGCTCGCCTGTTTTTGCAACTCATTACGGGTCCAGACAGCAACACAAAGTCATTGGAAGTTCTCATCGATAGCTCTTGTGTCATCTAATCGATAGATCTGCTAATGGCTGAACTGCTGGGCTGTTTTGCTCTATAGGTACAAAGTGTTTTCTCATCCTGTTCATTTGAGATGCAAATTGCTCTGAGGTAAAATTGAGTTGTAATAGAGTTGAGCTGCAGGCTTATTGCCAATATTTTTCTTAGGCGTGCCGAAAAATACTTAACACAAAGGAGAACCGATATGAATTAGCATCTGTGGGAGGTTCACACTTATTCAGGGCTACCCTAGCACAGTTGTAAACAAATGTCGCAACAGATGAAGCAAACTGGCCCCACTAGAGCAGCACTGAGAGGGTGAATCATCCAGGTGCACTTTACACACTGCCGCTAAATGGGCA
This sequence comes from Strigops habroptila, assembly GCF_004027225.2. Lineage (NCBI taxonomy): Eukaryota > Metazoa > Chordata > Aves > Psittaciformes > Psittacidae > Strigops > Strigops habroptila. The sequence continues at coordinate 101,939,111 of NC_044277.2, forward strand.
GATTAGAGCCTGAGAAATAGAGATTAGACAATTGCAGAGCATCAGCCTACTTCTTCTTTACCATTCCCTGCTGGCTAGAAGCAAATGTTAGGATGGGCACTAGCCAGCGCAGTGCACATCAGGAAAGCCCTGACTGTCTTCCCCCACCTTCCAGGTGAGCCTCCCCTCCTCCTCCTCCTCCTCCCTGCACAAACAGGCTGCCCTTTTCCTCCTCCGCCTCCCTTCCCACTGGCAGACATGTAGGTCTCATGACATTATTTCCTAGCAGAACTTTGTGGCAACAGTTGCCAAGGTCACCCAGCTGGGAGCAAAGGTTTTGTGCCCTGGCCGCAAACAGTGTCACTCTGGTCTCCTGCCTTCCTCTGTATCTGGGGGCTCCTGGTTAGGCTGAGACAATAAATCCCTGCTCTTGCATAGCCAGGGATGCCGAAGATGTCTCATGGTGTCTCCTGATCTTTTCCATGGAGCTGTGTGAGTGTTTTATGGACTTTAAGCATGGAGGGTGTTACCTTTTCAGCTATGGATTCCCTGGGGAGGTGTGGGACATGTGGCATGGAGGAGATGTCCCCAAGGACCCTGTGACTTCGGGCTGGATCTGTCCTGCAGCCTGGGCCTGCAGCACCACCCGTGCTCCTGTCATTTGTCCCCAGCCGAGGAGGAGGCCGGCTCAGACACTGCCCTGTGGTTGGGAGGTGCTGGGGCTCTGCTCTGTGCCAGGCACATCCTGCTGGACCAAATGCCTTCCCTCTTAACAGAGCTGAATGCGTGATAGCCCACTGCGAAACAGAGTCCTGTGCAGTGAAGGGGAGCTCTGGGCACAGTGAAAGCCTTTGGGCTACCTTTGGGCTGCCTGGCCCAGCAGCATTTTAGCCACCCCTGGGGAACATATGGGCCATCACCCCTCCTCCTCAAGTTCCCTCTTTCATCACAGGGAATGGGCTCTTTCGCAGCCTGCTAAAACTTGCTCTGGACTTACACAAAGCCACAGATTGGGCTATGTGTGAAATGTCCAACTGCACAAGGAAGGACTCCAGTGTGGACACACCGCACCCAAAATATCTCTGCTCCAGCTCTTTGTTTATTCACATATCTTCTTCAGTTTCTGTTGGCCTTCAGAGAAACAGATTGAACAGTCACCAGGGGATACACGCTCCTACAACTCATTAAAACCTCTCCTTTCATGCTCCCCCCTCCACATAATACAACCCTGGAAATGGGCCTAATTGTGATTTATCCTGGATGAGTATACATTTCCACTGTATTTCCACCCATTCTGGGTGTAAAAGGAATGCAGAAAGGGGTGCAAATGCACGAAGTCTTTGGCACCCCTCAGTCTGAAAAGTTCTGTGAGATGTAATCTTAATTTCCAACATTGGGTGATGTGTATTTGACTCAGTTGCCTTGATTTCTAAGGACCTCTGTTTGAAACAGAAATCCTACCATTTGTTATCCGTCTTTATCTGGGCCTATTCATGCTTATCTGAGGCAGTGCTGGGTAGAGTAACACTGAAACTTGTTATTACCTTATATCCACGTCAAAGACATGAGACATAGGGGGTGCTAAATTGCATGGTTGAGCTCCATCCTGGGCAGTTCCTGTGGAATTTGCTATTCAGAGCAGCTGACCTCTCCTACCTAAAAATGTCCTGTTGCTGTGCCCTTGGGTGAAAGAATAGGTTTCTGTCTGGCTCTTTATTTAAAACTGTTCTTACAAGAACAGCTGAACAAGGTAAGGAACAGGCAGCACTAGAAATGATATTCTTTTTTTGGGTGATAGAGACTATTTAGATACCTACCTTCACTTTGGGAGTGTGCTAGAGCCTGAATTACTATACTTTGTTGCTCTCTACGAAATAGCTGTCTGGGTCTGAGCAAATCCCACACACCCCAGGCTTTCAGATGCCTGGTTCCCTTCCCTGTGCTCAGACAGACCTCGCTTTGGCAGCTCTGGGTGCAAAAGGCAGTCCCGGATGAATGACTCTTTCTAAAGATGTTTGCAGTATTTGCAGGGATGTTTTATTCATTTAGCTTTGTGCAGTTAATGTGTCACTTTCGCAAAGCTGGTCTTCATTTCTGCCAAGAGGGGAGTTCACACTCTTCCCACGTTCATATGCTCTGTCCTGCCTGGTCTGGGTTTCACTTTTTAAGCCAAGAGAGTGCCAGACGCACAGGCGCATGGGCTTGGGCTTTGCTCCTTGCTGTGCCATGTCAGGGGAGAGCTCAGGCATGCAGGAGCCCCAGAGCTGGGCAGCGCAGGGTTTAGCTCAGAAAATCATGCACCAACACCATACATCATACAGCACATAATACCACAGGGGCAAAGTTATGCCTTCTTATTGCCCTGTGTCCTTCTGCCCTCATTCCCAGTAATCCACCCTATCTCCATGTGCCCCATTGTCTCCCTGGACCTCTTCTCTACCTCACCAAAAGCCAGCTTGGGAAGGAGACACAATCACAGGGTTTGTCGAGGGTGGGATGGTGCCCCTCAAGGAGCAATTGCTTAAAATGAGGAGGTGCAGGTAGAGACTGAGTGGCACCCACAAAGTCAGAGGAGGACCAAGAGTGACCTCACAGCAGCCCACCTGGATTGGAAGGGCTGGATGACACAGTGATAAACATATATGTGGTGTCAAACTCAAGCCTAGAGAATAACACTGGTATGAGTGAATGCTACCAAAAATCTGTGTGTTGCTGGTGTTCCATTGAGAGAAGATCCTGTGAAGGTAACTTATACCTTGGCTCAGCACCCCATCCCAGTGGAAGCCTGGGTTGGATTGGTTGGTACCTACCTGTTTTGACACAAGTTAGGTGTCTTTCACCAGTGTGTCAACCAACATACACAAAGGGCGAGCTTTACTTTGCAGCTCAAGAAGCAATCCTTCCCCCTGAATAAGTCCATTACATCTCATTGGGCTAGCAATGGAAATGTAGTCACCTACGGAGCACTATGCTTCAGCCCAGGTCATTTCATTTGCAATTCGAAATGTAAACCTGTTTTTTTGCAGAAGTCCTGGGTTTCTCTTCTCACATTTGATGTAGTGCTTGCATATCTGCACTGGAGCAAAACTGGAACAGTCCTTTGGATAGTTAATATTAAGCTTGCCACTTCCCCCTGGGAATCCAATGTTCTTGGAAGCAGTTCTCCAGCTGGTCTGAGCGGAGCCAGACCAGCACCCCTGCTCTATCACCATCAAACAAAGGTCTTGATAGCAAGGGCTTATTCAACTGCACTAGTTAAGCTGCACCATGGAAAACCTTCTCTTTATCTTGCACACACACATGCATGTGCATATACGCATGCATGCACTTGAATAGAAAACTGTCATATGCAGCACCAAAATCATAACTTTTAGACTTGGCCAGGTGGGTACCGATACTTGGGTTTAACTGTGGGTTTATTTATGGTATTTGGTTTGGTTCATGCTGGCAGATCTGGCAAGCAGAGTCTCAGGGCACAGTGGATGGGACTGAGCTCCCACTTTTAGAGAGGTGAAGGGCATCGTGGCAAACAGGGATCTCCGTCCAGGGCTTTCCCCATAAGCAAAGGGAACAATAAGTCTCTCCTGACCAAGATTCACTGGATCTGCCCTAGGCCCAATGTCAAGATGAGGGGAACCACCCAGGGAGAGTCCTCTTCAGATTTAAGCACCTAAAATTAAGACATGAAATGAGGATGGGTGAATCTCACCCTCTAACCCCCTCTCGTAGCCTTCCTCCAGGCTCTTTTAACCCTGCATAGGAAGTGGTGGCCTTTCCTCAGTTTCAGCTGGGGAAATGCCTTCTTTTCAGAGTTTCTCTTCAACACCCTTCCCATAAGCTTCTGAAGTGCAGGTGCTCCCCAGGGCTCAGGAAGGTTTTTCACAAGTGACCAACCACACATGCTCTCCTCCCTGATGTCTCAGCCCTGGTTTTACTTAATTGCAGTCGGTAGGTTAAATAATGCTCCATTAAAATGCTGATGTGGGAGAGGATTGTAAGTTTTTTCTTGGAGGTGGTGAGTAATTAGTAGTTTGTGAGAACATTTCTAATCTGAACCACTTTTCTGGAAACCAGGAAGAGGGATTTAAAATGGCTTCAGCTTTGTTTTCCTTCTGCGTGCGCCTCCTGCCCTCACTGTGCCACGAAGCCCTGCCTTTGGATGCAGTGCTGGTCCTGAGCCAGTGATCTCTCCCTTTCACCAGGGGAGAAGGAGCTGAAAGAAAGGAGAGATTTGTTCATAATGAATTGGCAAGCTACATGCTCGCCTTTCCCTGGGGATGGCTCTGTAGCATTACTGACTCAATAACCTCATGAAAAGGAGCTGGAGGTGGAATGGATACCCCTGAAGTAGGTGTATGCCAAGCTACATTTTATTATTTGAGAATAATACACCTGGCACCATACCAGGGGCAATGCTGCTGCAAGGCACTTGCACGCAGAATGCTTTTAACAGGTTCTTGTAGAACCGTTTTTTTTCTCAGGGATCTTCAGAGAGAGGTGGGTTTGCATGGGAAGAGTTTGTTCTCAGTCGCTGGGACTGATCTCAGGGCGAAGTTACTGCAGTTCAGACTCTGATGCTGCTTCTGAAAGCTTTGAGTCTAATAGGGCTGCCCTCACCCTGCGGAGATGCTACCTGCCTGGGAGAGCCTGCTGCTTTCAAAGGCATCCTGGGGAACAAGGACTTCCTGGGAAAGCAGTCACTCAAGAGCTGCGTGGGTGCTCCGACCTTCTCTATAGGACACCAAGGCAAGGGCTGCCAGCCTCCACGTTCAGCCAATTTGCTGTCCCTTTTCCAGCGCCTGTCACTGCTGAGTGCTGGGCTCTGCATCCAGAGTGATGAATGTGGAAACTCAGACTGCATGACTTGGGAGTTGTGGCTGGTGGTAAGGCTTTCCAATCCAATTCGTCAGTACATTGTTCTTACATTGTTGAGAAGTTTGCTGGGGCAATACAGCTCTGCTGTTCCCAGGACAAATAGTCAGTTGTTAAAATTTTAGAGGGAGAATTCAGAAATAGCAGCAGTTTGGGAAAAATCCGCTCCTACAAATCAGTTTCACAAGACCATCTGCTTGAAGATCAGACTGCTGGAAAGCTACCAGCAGTGAGACAGATAGAGAGGACAAAGGAGGTCATAAAGAGAGGTGTGGAGAGATGAGCAAGATTTTCTGGATGGAGTGAGCTGCTGAGCTAGAATTTATGGCAGGTGGAAATGAGGCAGCTGCAGGGACTAGTCAAAATCAGAGGATATAAATCATGAGTTGCCTGCCCTTTTAAATCAGATGTCCTCTGGAGAATCTGAAGAGACAGATGAGATACAGATTGAGGGCTGTTGCAAGTGGGAAGGTGGCTATATCACTGTAACCTCATATTTCCTTTTGCTTATGACTTTTAAATAAGGATCGGTGGTAGGATGGGAGAATTAGTGCAAAGCCCATCTGCATGTGGCTCACAAGGGGCTGACAGGTAAAGGCTTACAGCACTAGTGGGTTTCTGGGTAAGACTATGTATAAGCTACTAAGCCAGAGATGCCAGAAATGGAAAGGGGGTGAAAGCACAGGTTATAAGAAGACACACTAAGCTGAAGGTCTGCTTCTTGGTAACGCCTGGGAGAGTGATTGAAGATGGGGTAAATTTCCAGGGTTCAAGAGACACAGCAGCTGGGTGCTGGGGAGACTTGGTCAGCTTTTGTCTGGCAGGACAAAATGGTTATTGCTCTTGCAGAACCTGAAAACTGGCTAGGTGGATCCAGATTTCTGCATACTTTGAGCTTACTGAGGGGGGAATTCAAACCTCTCCTGAAGTATAGAGCACTTCCAGTTTGAGAGGCCATTAACATAAAATCAACTCAATGGCTCTCCACTTCATCCCAGGCTCTTAAATCTTCACTCACATTAACCCTGAACAGACTTTAGCATCTCAGTCTTCAGCATCCCAGACTTTGCCTCATCAGCAAAGAACAGAAAAGACCAGTCACCTGTGATGGAGGTAGCTGCTTGGACAAGATGTTTTTTGGTGATCCCTGTCAGCCATTCATGGAAAAAAGGAAAACCTGCCCATCTGAACCCAGTGAAGTCCTTTCTTACTTCCAGAACCATTAATCCTGAGAAGGTGAGCAAGAAGCTTCTTCACAATCTTAGTTCATCCTGTCCAATACTCCATCTCAAGTTTTGATCCACCTCTACTGAAGAGAAGACTAAAAAATCCCTTCAACCCCATTCATGATCCACTCAGATGATTTGGTAGCATGGACAGAGGATCTTTTCTGACTGATGGAGGTGGCTGAAGCATGAGGGTCAATCCATTTTATTGCCCTAATGCCAAACTGATGGGAAGGCACAGCTTGCTGAAAGTGCAACACCTGAACCAGGGCTCACAGACCCCGAGGAGTAGAGCCCAGAAAACATATCCCAGCCATTTAGCTGTCTCATTTCAAAGGCATTAAGTAAAGACGAGCCTGCCAGCTTTCCTAATAAGCTGTTCCAATATTTAATTGCCCACCGTGATCAGAAATAGCATCTTATTTCAAGGCCTGTTTTACATAATTTTAGCTGCCAGGCAACAGCTCTTTCCAAGAAGGCTGAAGTGCTCTCCATGGTCAGCCGGGCATGTCTGTGCAACCCTCTCCTTGGCACACTGGCCACACTGAGCTCCTGAATCGTGCGAGACTTAGAGGAGGGTGAGCTGAGCTGTACTTTGTCCTCTTTTGCCATCCCCCAAAACACATATCCCGTTCCCTGCCACATCACCATGTCGCAGAACATCCAACATGGGTAGTGCGATTCAGCTTCTCTGATTGCAACCCTTCCTGTGGCTGTGCAAGAGGATAGGAGCTGTCACCAACACACACCTACGCATATGGACACGCATGTCACAGGTGCTCTTACCTTTTGCCTTCCAGACAAAAAATTGGAGAAGGATATTACGTGAGTGTGTGGCAACATGAGAAAGAAGACGAGCCCCATTGCTGGATCCCCCTACCTATCATTTTCATGTGAGATAAAAGCCACTTTTTCTCCTCCTGCAGCAGGAAAATTAGACAGCTTATATTGGTTGAGTACCGTGCTTCTGGACAGTCACTCACCAGGCACATTCACTGTTCAAAGCAATGGTCCCAAGCTGTAGCTGATGAGCCACACAAGGAAACTCAGCACTGAATTTCATTCCTCTGGGCAAAACAAGAGTTAACTGCTGTCCTCTCTGCAAACAAAAAATGGCACCTACTTGGGCCCAGATGCTCAACTATAATGGAGACAATGAAAGCAATTCAACAGCCCTGGTTTACCTCATCTAATGCCAGTCCAAGTATTCCCAATAATTAGGCCTTTCAGCCTGGAAAGGCTGGAGCCACAGCTGCTTCCTATTTTCCTGAAGCTGTACAGACCATTAGTCATTTCACTGGGGTTTTTTTATTACCATAACTACAGCCTAGTAAGTATGCCGCCAAAACCCAGACAAGCCAAATCAGGCTTAATTCAGAACGTACTTCAGGAGTTTGAAATGATCTCCTATCCTCCTTCTGAGTCCTTATTTTCCTTCCCCACCCAAACAGCCTGAGTCTGCCTGAAGAAATGTCCTGCTAAGTCTGCTTTCCCAACACATACCAGGTTGACCAGAATGAAGTAGTGATTGCTGGCACTTCCATCCCGACTATTATTCATTAACCAATCTTGGGAGTGACCTTGACACTTAATTAGTCATCTAGTCCTTCCTGAAGGCAAAGCTTTTCCCCACACTGTGCTGGCTGGAGAGGAGTTGGGGATCATATTTAGCAAGCAAGACTGTTGCTGTGATTTTGGCAGTGTGTGAAGAGGAGCAGGTGTAATAAATACCCATCTGCCTTCACCCGCCAGCTTTGTTACCAACATCATGTTAGGGAAGGCTTTGCTTTTTACCCTGGATTCTCCAGGTTGTCCCGGCTGTGACATCCAGCCAAGACACCAGCCACTGACATTTGGTTTTCAGGTCCTCTGGAATAACAACAGCAAGTTTTGCTCTTTGTATTTTAATTTATAGCATCTTAACCAAGTGGTGATAACCCAGCAGAACATCTTCAAGCCAGAAGTTGCCTTTGCTATGCAGTGGCCACCTCTCAGCGGCGTTCATTGTGTGAACTTGTCTCCTCTTTCCATGGTGCAAGAGTCCTTGGAACTGATGGAGATGGGGTAGCTGGCCCTGGAGGTGGAAATCAGATAGTTGCATGTTACTAATCTGGAGGCAAAGAGGTAAACTACAGCTGCTTTAGTGCTTCTCTCCCACTTTGCAGGTAAAGCCGTGTTTGTGTACAAGGAAGCAAATGTCCATTCCTGGAACTAGTGTCTTTTCCCCCAGTGAATTCCTCAGAGTCAGATGACTTCTGCTTCTTGCCAATTTGTATTTCACCTAGTGCTGGGCAAAACTGGTTAGGCTGAGATAGATAGAAACTGACCCAAACACTGCTGTTGAAAACCCACAGTGAACCCAAGCCTTAAAACATCCATTTTCTTCTTTTGAAATTAGAAAAGTTTCTGCTCTTCCTGATTTCAGCACAGATGAGAGGTTTTCACTCCATAAATATTGGATTTTTGTGTCTGGACAGAAGTTGAATTATGGGATCATCTGATTAAAAACCCACATTGAATCATTAATGAAATGAGCTGTCTGATTATATAAGTCATATTCCTATTATTTCTAACTTGGCCACTAGCTGAAAGAAGCTGGAAAGTCCAAAGAAAACAGCCAGCCTTGTCTATGCTTGTCACTGCCCCAGCTTAATGACTAAGGAGGAAGGGAGGGACAGCATTTCCCAGAAAAGTGGGGAGCAGCACTATTGGGTAGGTTTCAGGTGGAGAAAGGAGCCCCAGGAGCAGAGGAAGTGCACCTAAGATCCCTGTTTTGAGTCAAAGAGGTGGGAATTGATAGGGCATTGCTGTCTTTTGGAGGGTTTTGTACAGCATGGCTGTCTGCGCTCAGAGGAATCTCAGCATCCTTTGGGTTAATTTTTCCAATGGGAGAGGCTGGGATGCTGGATGAAGCAGGGAAGCAGCTGTATCTTGCAGCTGGCCAGCTGCCGGTTTCCTGCGCTAATAGCAAGCGAGCAAAATGCCTGCTGCTTTCCACAGGGAGCAGTGTCAGGTTTGCGAAAAAACTTCCCTCGCATATAAACATCTTTACTGGCTTTGTTTTCATGTTGTTCCTGTTTTGATGCTGGAAGGGAAAACCCTAGATAAATTAAAAATATAGCTGAGGGTAGGAGGCTTCACTTAGTTTTTAGTTTGATAGGGACCTTTCAAATGCCATATTAAAATCAAGGTCTTTTGGTTAAAGATCCGAACTGGGATCATGGTTTTAGCTTCAGTTCCTGATATCCCTGGACTTCACAGTAGGTGATTCAGGATGACATTCAGAAAAGAGTCTAGCTCCTCTGTAGACACTGAAATATCTTTCTGGATCTGTTTTTTAATCTGTGTGGGTCTCAATTACCTTGCTGAGAATTGAGATGAAAAATGTCTTTTTTTATCCCTTGCTGCCTGTCTTCTTGCCTGGAAGCTATCTGGAGGACCTGAGGAGGAGATGATTGTTACTAAATGCACTCCTGGTAGGTAGATGAGGCCACATGGACTCAGTCTTCCACAGTCCTTCAGATATATTTATGTTCAGGAAGGAGCGAGCATGTCTGACTCCTGCTACTGAGTGCTGCCAGACTGTGGGTGCCTGCTCAGTTTGCAGAGAGGTGTTGGGGCTGTTCTCAACAGCCTGTGTCTCTCTACTGCCTGTGCAAGGAGCCAGGGTCTGGCAGCTCTGGGCTGAGGGAGATCTGGATGGACCAATGTTCCTGCCTAAAACGTCAATTATTCTGCTCTTACTTACTGCACAAACTCTTCAGGAGAAGGGCCATCAGTTCTTATGACTTTATGGTGCCAATGCAGCTCATCTCTCCATGTTCTCATAACACAAGCAATTAACATACCTTCTGGCAGGAGATCATCTGTCTTTGTTCTGTTCCTCCTTCAGAAGAAGCTTATTCCATGGCTTTGTGCAATAGCTTCTTGTATTTTTCATCTTATCGTGGCTCAGTTGTGCCCAGTTGAGGCAGCCATGGCACCGTTCCTTCTCCTAGGTGGTTTTCTACAGGTGAGCAGAGGAGGGCAGACAGGCTGTGGCCTACAATCAGTGCAGGCTTTTTATCCAGAGACAGAGAAGAAAATGCAGTCAATCAAGTTGTTGTTTTTTAACATAGTACAATTGTTCAGTCTGTCACGAACAAATGTAAATCAGGGGAGCACACTGGCAAAGCAAATGAATGCGAAACACAGAAATCAGTGAGCTGTGTTTTCTCTCGAAGCTGGGCCTTGATTTGTGAGCAGGATTAAGTCATACAGGAAAGGCTGATATGGGTCTTGCCCCCACACAAACACGATCTGTCCCATGGCTGCTACAGCAGAACTGAGCTGCTCAGGAGGCACCTGCCATGCCCTCCTTCCGGGACATCTACCGTTGTCTTTGCCACCCTTTGTGCCATGGTGGAAACAAAACAGTACTGATGTCAGGTCCAACACCCCAGTGAATCCTTTCCACCTGTTCAAATAGCAGGGAAATAATTCCACACAGACAACGATATCCTATCTAGTCTTTGCTGTGCTGTGATCCCACCCTTTGCTTGGCACCCTGTGAACATGGATAGCCTGGGAATGGGGCTTCATCCCACCTAACTGTTGATAACTACAGCTATACTCTTTTCATAGTCGGCAGAGAGGTAGTGACATTTCAAGGTACAGATTATCTGTACTAACCCTCCACTGATGGTAAGAGGAACCCAGGAGACTAGCACACTTACTGCTGTATCAATTATATACTTATTTTGGTTTTCCTTTTTCCTTTCCCTTCCAGCTCAGACTGCAGGATGACAGACGGTGACACAAATCTCCCAACTATTGAGAGAAAGCTGGGACTGCAGATATGGGGCATAGAGGTATGACAAAAGGCAATGATGGCATATGTCCTCTGCACCTGTGTGTGTATGTTTCAAGGAAGAGATATTCTTGAAACAATCTGGGTGGGAAAAGAGGGTCTTACAGATAAGATAAGGTGGGAAACAGGAGACCTACCATCGCTCTATGCAGCTTTCAGCATGTTATTGCTTTGGTTTCCTGCCCTGTGAAACAGTGATAATACTGACTGAGGAAACATGATTGTGGTGCAACTGAAGCTTTCTCACCTCCTTCAGGAACCAAGGCAAGGCTGCTTTAGCGTACTAGAAATTAATTCCCTGTTTCACCAAGAAGAGGGGTTATGCATAAGTAACCTTAGTCTATACCGGCAGCTGCCATGGGCAAAGCACCCATTTTCGCAGCAGAGGCATCCCATGGAGTCTATTTGCACCTCATCCTTGTCTTCCCAACTCCAATCAATGGGTCACTGCAAGGAGAGATACTGCAGCCTGCAAGATCACCCTCCGCTTGTGGTAGTATTTGATTTTGTATTGGGGTGGGGCTATGCTCAATTCTGCCTGTTTCTGGCCCAATTTTCCAGGAACATTCCCCTGCAATGAGAGGGCACATAGACTGAGGTGCATAGCCCACTCAGGGAAGCAGTGGGAAGGCACTCCAACACATCTCAAAGTGGTGGTGGCCCTCTGCAGATCCCAGCTATGTTCCACGTATCACAGAGTCTTTGCCTTTCCATTTCTCTCCAAAGCAGTGTACTAAACTTCTTTCTAGAGGTTCTGTAATTAGAGACAAGGGTCAAGCTGGTATGCTGGGAAACAAGTCAGGCCACCAGAAGAATGTATGTCTCTAATTCCAGGGAACCACAGAGCCGGTCCAAGCCCAGGAGCTGCATGTGTACTGGTGGGTGGCACATCCAGGCACCTGCGCTGGGCAGGCATGGCTGGTTAATTGTGCACTTGTACGAGATGAAGTGTACTATTAGGGTCTGGAGGGGTTGTCATGGTTTGAGCCCAGCCGGTAACTCAGAACCACACAGCCGCTCGCTCACTTCCCCCCCCCCCGCCTTCTTCCTCCCCCCGCTCCCGGAGGGATGGGGAGGAGAATGGGAAGAATGTAACTCCCACGGGTTGAGATAAGAGCAGTCCCGCAACTAAGGTATAACACAGAACCACTACTGCTACCACCAATGATAATAACGATTAGTGAAATAACAAGGGGAGAGGATACAATTGCTCACCACCCGCCGACCGATACCCAGCCTGACCCGAGCAGTGATCTGGGCCTTCCGGGTAACTCCCCCCGTTTTATATACTGGGCATGACGTGCTGTGGTATGGAATACCCCTTTGGCTAGTTTGGGTCAGGTGTCCTGTCTCTGCTTCCTCCCGGCTTCCCCTCCTCCCTGGCAAAGCATGAGACTGAGAAAGTCCTTGGTTGGAATAAACATTACTTAGCAACAACTAAAAACATCGGTGTTATCAGCGTTGTTCCCAGGCTGAAAGTTAAAAAACACAGCACTGCACCAGCTACTAAGCAGGAGAAAAATGACTGCTATAGCTGAACCCAGGACAGTATCCAGCCCTTATTCCATACCATTCACGTCATGCTCAGATCCCACATCTCTCAGCACACCATCACCCCTGTCCCATATATACACATATATATACACCCACACCCACACACAGAGAAAGATATCGTTCCCTAGTCCATGGACCAATCCCTGTAAAATTGCTGAACTCATCCAGTCCATGATGTCAGGCTCCATCTCTTGTAATAGTCTTTCAGGGCAGGAGGGACGGTACATAGTGTTGGGTTGTTGCCTGCTGATGATACCGCCAAACTCATCTGGTCACTGCTGAGCTCGTCTGGTTTCCTCAAAATTCATTCTTTGTTGAGGTGATGATCGGAGGGAAGTCAGGGTCAATGGCTGGTGACCTGAAGATATCTAGCTGGTGGGCTATAAAAGTGTTATAGAGCAGGCAACAGCGTACAATTGAGTTCATTGGCTGTTTTCCCCCAAAATCAAATCCCCTTGAGGTACACATCGGACTTCCCCATCTTCCCGCATTACCCACCAAGTATATCCAGGTCCCTGAGCAAAAGCAACCCCACGAGTGGGTTTGCCTTTACCTGAAGCAGGAATAACCCAGACTGTCTTCCCCAACAAATTCTTTATGTGCACCACAGGAACTTTATCCCCCTCTACAGTACGTAAAAGTTCTGATTGGGCTGGGCCAGCCCTGTTGGCAGATCCCCTACTGTTGACCAACCAGGTGGCTTTTGGTAAATGTGTATCCCAGTGTTTGAAAGTCCCACCACCCATTGCTCTCAGTGTAGTTTTTAACAGCCCATTGTACCGTTCGATTTTCCCAGAGGCTGGTGCATGGTAGGGGATGTGGTATACCCACTCAATGCCATGCTCTTTGGCCCAAGTGTCTATGAGGTTGTTCCGGAAATGAGTCCCATTGTCTGACTCAATTCTCTCTGGGGTGCCGTGTCGCCACAAGACTTGTTTCTCAAGGCCCGGGATAGTGTTCCGGGCAGTGGCATGGGACACAGCGTATGTTTCCAGCCAGCCGGTGGTTGCTTCCACCATGGTAAGCACATAGCGCTTGCCCTGGCGGGTTGGTGGGAGTGTGATATAGTCAATCTGCCAGGCCTCCCCATATTTGTACTTCAGCCATCGTCCTCCATACCAGAGAGGCTTTAACCGCTTGGCTTGCTTAATTGCAGCACATGTTTCACATTCGTGAATAACCTGGGCAATAGTGTCCATCGTTAAGTCCACCCCTCGATCACGAGCCCATCTATATGTTGCATCTCTGCCTTGATGGCCTGAAGTGTCATGGGCCCACCGGGCTAAAAATAATTCACCCTTATATTGCCAATCCAAGTCCATCTGAGCCACTTTAATCTTAGCAGCTTTATGCACTTGCTGGTTATTCTGGTGTTCCTCAGTGGCCCGACTCTTGGGTACATGAGCATCTACGTGGCGTACCTTCACCACCAGGTTCTGCACCCGAGCAGCGATATCTTGCCACAATGCAGCAGCCCAGATGGGTTTACTTCTGCGTTGCCAGTTGCTCTGCTTCCATTGCTGCAACCACCCCCACAGGGCGTTTGCCACCATCCATGAGTCAGTATAGAGATAAAGTACTGGCCATTTTTCTCGTTCAGCAATGTCCAAGGCCAGCTGGATGGCTTTCACCTCTGCAAATTGACTCGATTCACCCTCTCCCTCAGCAGTTTCTGCAACTTGTCGCAGGGGACTCCACACAGCTGCCTTCCGTCTCTGATGCTTTCCCACAATACAGCAGGACCCATCAGTAAACAAGGCATATTGCTTTTCACTCTCTGACAGTTCATTATATGGTGGGGCCTCTTCAGCACGCGTCACCTCCTCTTCTGGTGACATCCCAAAATCTTTGCCCTCTGGCCAGTCCATGATGACTTCTAGAATTCCTGGACGACTGGGATTTCCTATTCGAGCTCGTTGTGTAATTAGTGCGGCCCACTTACTCCATGTAGCATCAGTTGCATGATGTGTAGAGGAGACCCTGCCTTTGAACATCCAGCCCAGCACAGGCAACCGGGGTGCCAGGAGGAGCTGCGCTTCAGTTCCAGTCACTTCTGAGGCAGCTCGAACCCCTTCATAGGCTGCCAGTATCTCTTTTTCAGTGGGAGTGTAGCTGGCCTCGGATCCTTTATATCCCCGACTCCAAAAGCCAAGGGGTCGACCTCGAGTCTCCCCTGGAGCTTTCTGCCAGAGGCTCCAGGTAGGACCATTCTCCCCAGCTGCGGTATAGAGCACATTTTTCACATCTGGCCCGGCCCGGACTGGTCCGAGGGCTACTGCATGAACTATTTCTCGTTTAATTTGTTCAAAGGCTTGTTGTTGCTCAGGGCCCCATTTGAAATCATTCTTCTTCCAGGTCACGTGGTAGAGAGGGCTTACAATCAGACTGTAATTTGGGATGTGCATTCTCCAGAACCCCACGACACCTAAGAAAGCTTGTGTTTCTTTCTTGTTAGTTGGTGGAGACATTGCTGTTATCTTGTTGATCACGTCTGTGGGGATCTGGCGGCGTCCATCTTGCCATTTTATTCCCAAAAATTGAATCTCCTGTGCAGGTCCCTTGACCTTATTCCGTTTTATGGCAAAACCGGCCTTCAGCAGGATTTGGATTATTTTCCTCCCTTTCTCAAAAACTTCTTCCGCTGTATCACCCCACACGATGATGTCATCAATGTATTGCAGGTGTTCTGGAGCTTGCCCCTGTTCCAGTGCAGTCTGGATCAATCCATGGCAGATGGTAGGGCTGTGTTTCCACCGCTGGGGCAGTCGGTTCCAAGTGTACTGGACGCCCCTCCAAGTGAAAGCAAACTGTGGCCTGCGTTCTGCTGCCAAAGGGATTGAGAAAAATGCATTGGCAATGTCAATTGTGGCATACCACTTGGCTGCCTTTGACTCCAGTTCATATTGAAGTTCTAACATGTCCGGTACGGCAGCACTCAATGGTGGTGTGACTTCGTTCAGGCCACGATAGTCTACTGTTAATCTCCACTCTCCATTAGACTTTTGCACTGGCCATATGGGGCTATTAAAGGGTGAGCAGGTCCTGCTGATCACTCCTTGGCTCTCCAGTCTGCGGATCAGCTTATGGATGGGAATCAAGGAGTCTCGGTTGGTGCGATATTGCCGCCGGTGCACTGTTGTGGTCGCAATTGGCACTTGTTGTTCTTCGACCTTCAGCAACCCCACAACCGAAGGATCCTCTGAGAGACCGGGTAAGGTGGACAGCTGCTTAATTTCCTCTGTCTCCAAGGCAGCGATACCAAAAGCCCATCTATACCCTTTTGGGTCTTTGAAATACCCTCTCCTGAGATAGTCTATGCCAAGGATGCATGGAGCCCCTGGACCAGTTACAATGGGGTGCTTTTGCCACTTCCTTCCAGTCAGGCTGATTTCAGCTTCCAGCATAGTTAACGCTTGGGATCCTCCTGTCACTCCAGAAATAGAAATGGGTTTCACCCCTTGATACCTTGATGGCATCAGAGTACACTGTGCACCGGTATCTACTAGAGCCTTATACTTCTGTGGGACTGATGTGCCAGGCCATCTGATCCACACAGTCCAGTAAACCCGATTATCCCTCTCCTCCACCTGGCTGGAGGCAGGGCCCCTCTAATAGTGATCACAAAATTCTCCACTTCTGTCTTGTAGAAAGGGATTAGTATTCCTTATCACAGGAGCTGGAGTAAAATCAGCTCTTTCGCTCCATCTGGGAAACTGCTCGCCAGAGACTGGAGCAGCAGCTTTCCTGGGAGGATCATCCTTGACCATTGTTCTCCTCTTCAGTTCACGCACCCGTTGCTCCAGAGCTGAAGTAGGTTTTCCATCCCGCTTTCTCATGTCTTCTCCATGATCCCGCAGGTAAAACCATAGGGTGGCCCGTGGCGTGTACCTCGTATATTTTCTTTCTCGAGCAGTAGGGCGCCTTCTGTTGATAGCTGAGACATGGGTTGGTACGCGTGGAGAGCTGGATAGATCGGATAAATCGTCTCTCAATTGTTTGAACTCCTGGGACAGTTTTTCCACAGCTGAAATGATGGAAGGGGTGAGATTGTCTTCGAACTCTCGGAGTTGACGAATCAGGAAATCCACTGTTGGTGATACTCCGTCATTCCAGGTCATTGATGCCAATGTGTGGGCATATGATGATGGCGCACTCCGTGTAAGTTTCCGCCACATGGGTCGTGTACATTCGACTTCATCTGGGTCTACGGATGTGTTCCTGGAATCCGGCCTACGATAGATCATCTCTATAATGGCTGATTCCCTCAGGGACTGGATGCCTTTCTCTATCGTGGTCCAGTTGGCTGAGCGATTCGTAATATCGTCTTTGTAGGGAAACCTTTCCTTCACAGCTGCCAGGAGCCGCCTCCAAAGACTGAGGGCTCGCTTCTCTCTTGCAATCGCTTTGTCAATTCCTCCTTCCTTAGCAAGTGATCCCAGCTGCTTGGCTTCCCTACCTTCTAGTTCATGACCGTCGGCCCCATTGTCCCAGCACCGGAGCAACCAGGTGACAATGTGCTCCCCTGGAAGACGGGTGAAATCTTTTCGCATATTCCGTAGTTCGGTTGAGGTCCGGGGTCGAGAAGTGACCTCTTCTTCTTCTTCCTCTTCCTCTGACCCACGTAGTAGTAACTCTTGTTCAGGTGCTGTTGCATATAGTAATGGCACTGGGTCTTCATCTTTCTTCGCTTCGCGGGTTGCTCTTTGTGCCTTTCGTTTGCTTTTGCTTACAGGGGCAACAGACATTGTCACAAACTGGACATTTGGTTTAGCTGCAGTGTTTGTCACTGTGGTTGGAGTGGCTGCAGTGTCTGCCACTAGGATTGGAGTGGTTGCAATGTCTATTGCTGGGGTTGGTGCAGCTGTTGTGCTTGGGAGTTGAGTAACACCAACAGCTGCATTATCTGTTGCTGTCGGGGTTTGAGTAGCTACTGTGCTTGTCACTGGGGTTGGTGTAGCTGCAGTGCTTGGAGTAGCCATATTGTCTGTTGCTGTCGGGGTTTGAATAGCTACTGTGCATGTCACTGGGGTTGGTGTAGCTGTGGTGCTTGGAGTAGCTATATTGTCTGTTGCTGTCGGGGTTTGAGTAGCTACTGTGCTTGTCACTGGGGTTGGTGTGGCTGCGGTGCTTGGAGTAGCCACATTGTCTGTTGCTGTCGGGGTTTGAGTAGCTGTTGTGCTTGTCACTGGGGTTGGTGTAACTGCTGTATTTGAAGTTGGAGTAGTTGCGTTGTCTGTTGTGGTCAGGGTTTGAGTAGCTGTTGTGCTTGTCACTGGGGTTGATGTAGCTGCTGTACTTGGAGTAGCTGTGTTGACTGTTGTGGTCAGGGTCTGAGTAGCTGCTGTGCTTGTAGTTGGCATAGCTGCGTTGTCTGTTGCTTTGCCATCAGATCCAGAGCCATTTTTTTCCCTTTGAAGGTGCTGGATAGTGTTGAGCAGGGCTCTGTAGGCATAGGCCAAGCCCCAGCACGTTGCCAAAATTTGTCCCTCTCTGGTATAACCAGGACGACAGCACACCTCGTTTAAGTGTTTTACTAGTTTTTCCGGATGTTGCACTTGTTCAGTGGTGAAGTTCCAAAGCACTGGAGGGGCCCACTGGCCTAGGTACTTGCCCATACTATCCCACACACCCTGCCACTCATAACTGTCCAGCCTCAGGGAAAATCTCCTGGTGGTCCTCCTATATCGTCGTCTAACCCTAGACCAGATTCGAACCTGATACTGATGAATTTTTGACATTAAACGAAATAGGATGTTCCTACGACGGGATGGCCGTGGGTAAAACACACTCTGTATGTTTGCCAACATGCTGATCCCCAGCACAATCAGCAGGCAGGTTTCAAGGGTACTCAAAGGCCATCTAAAACCTTCAGAACTCTCAATTGCTGTTGCAAATAGGCTGGTGGGGGAACGGGGGGTGAAAGAGAATGCTTCCTTCGTAAGTTTACCCCCCGAGGAGAAAAAAAAAGATATGCAATTGCTAAAATATTTCATTATATACCTCCCAATGTATAGTGGTGATGGCCACGCTGGAAGCACAAACCAGACCAGTTTCATGATCAATGAGTCTATTGTATTACAAGTCATTACCATGAAGTACAGTGAAACAAGAACCTTAGCCCAGGCCCCCCAGCCGATAAACGCTAAAACAGCAAATAGTGGCTGTAAGTAAGGTACAACATGCTGAAATTCTGAGATCAAGCGCAACACGTCTGAGAGCCAAATAATCACCATTGTGACGAGTAGTAACAATGAATGCTTATCACAAATATGATTAAACACACTCTGGTCAGATCTGTCGTTATCTCAACCTTTCGTGCCCCACGTTGGGCGCCAAAAAGAACTGTCGTGGTTTGAGCCCAGCCGGTAACTCAGAACCACACAGCCGCTCGCTCACTTCCCCCCCCCCCCTTCTTCCTCCCCCCGCTCCCGGAGGGATGGGGAGGAGAATGGGAAGAATGTAACTCCCACGGGTTGAGATAAGAGCAGTCCCGCAACTAAGGTATAACACAGAACCACTACTGCTACCACCAATGATAATAACGATTAGTGAAATAACAAGGGGAGAGGATACAATTGCTCACCACCCGCCGACCGATACCCAGCCCGACCCGAGCAGTGATCTGGGCCTTCCGGGTAACTCCCCCCGGTTTATATACTGGGCATGACGTGCTGTGGTATGGAATACCCCTTTGGCTAGTTTGGGTCAGGTGTCCTGTCTCTGCTTCCTCCCGGCTTCCCCTCCTCCCTGGCAAAGCATGAGACCGAGAAAGTCCTTGGTTGGAATAAACATTACTTAGCAACAACTAAAAACATCGGTGTTATCAGCGTTGTTCCCAGGCTGAAAGTTAAAAAACACAGCACTGCACCAGCTACTAAGCAGGAGAAAAATGACTGCTATAGCTGAACCCAGGACAGGGGTGAATGACATCAGTATCCTCAAGTCTGTCTTTTCTCAGTACTAGTAGTTGATATGAGCCCCTGCTAAAGTGGTTATCCTACCAAAGCTCTGAAAGTTATGCTCAAACTTACAGGTACTGAGTAAAAACCATGCCCCAAAACTTACCATTTAGGTCTTCTTTCTCTAGACCTACAGGACTTTGGAAGGTCAAAGAGAACTTGTCAGTCTGTCCAAGCATTATAATTTGTCCCTTCTTACCCTTTAGTACTTTGGGGATTTCCCCCAGAAGCAGCTTTTCCCAGCTCACAAGCACCACACAGATTCTTCCTCCTCCAAACCCTGATTATCACCTTAGTGTGTCATGCAGCCCAGCTGTTGTGTTTCACACACATCAACTTCTGGCTCTGAAGTTCTAGCAATGACCCAAACTCTCATTTCCTTACAGAATATGAAGATGGTTCCTCTACCTGAAAAGGCTTATGGGACGTTTTTTGAAGGAGACTGTTACATAATTCTGCATGTAAGTAAGGCTGGCAAACACTGGTTTCTTTGGCAGGCAACTGATACAATCCTTTTTGTTTAGCTCTGACTTGGATCTAAGTACCCTCATTGGTGACAGCATCACTGTGGTTGTGCATGTGCATAACCACCTAATCACGCACCTGCATTTAACGTGGCTGTTGCAGCAATGCTGTATGCTTAGTTAATCAGAAGTCCTGAGGAGCCATCAGCTTAGTTATTCATTAAGACCCTTTATCTTCTAATCAACTGAGTCATGTCCAGATGTGGCAAAATAGCCAGTACATTCCTGGCAAACTAAATCAAGGACTACACTTGCATGGCTTGTGGGAGTCTTTTGGGGATGTGAGAAGTGGCCAAATGGAAGATCTCATTTTCAGCAGATGATGTGGGTTGTGGAGGTGTGCCACCTACTCTGCATCACACAAGCAGCATAGAGGCTCTGCAGCCCTTCTCATGTCCCCATTAGGACACTTCATCTGTCCCACCCAAATTTGGTCCAGACCTACTTGCACCCAGCTGAATCCAGGCTAACCAGAAGCATGAGGAACTTGGGAAGACCAAGTCTACTCTATGGGCAGTGCAAACTGCCTTGTGTCCCCAAAACTCTGTGGAACGATGGTGTTTTGCACTCAGCTCCTATAATTCCTTCCAGACCTCTTCATCTGCATAGAACAATCCAGGGCCCATTGTATTAAAAGAAGTCCATACAGTGGAAACTAGAAACGTTTCCCACTTCCTGGGTCTGAGTGTGCCTCCTGCAACATCTCAGTCAAGAGGCAGCAAAGGCTCCTCTAACGCGCAATAAACAGTTGCACATCTGCTATACCTCAAGCTGGGAAACCAGGCTAGGATAGTGATGCAGAATGAGTCTCCTGCTTTAATTCAGCATTCAGAGCCTTTATGCTACCTTTCAATGCTGAATTGATTTGGTAGTAGCCACCCAAAGACATGCTTAGAGCAGAATAGGGGTGTCCTTGCAAGGAGTTTACTCTAGATACCAGTATAGATTTTGATGCTTGTAGGCTCAATATCTTCTCCAGGTAGAAGAGCTCTTTAATCAGCCCACTACACTCCTTTGCCATGGCAGATGGGAGGGTAAAAACATTTGTCTTTGCATTTTGCATATTCACTAGAGGCTCTCCAAACAAAAATTGTCTGCAGGACAATGGGACTTTAGTAGCAATGTATTAAATGGAGCAATTTTGCCACAAATTATCTGTGCTAGAGGAACTGAGCTGTATTTTATTCCAAGTTCTTCTACTGTGTTTCACTGTGGTATCACTGCACAAAGCAAATAAACAGAACTTAGTGTCAAATCCAGTTTATAAAATGAGCTTTTATTACCTCTCCCAGGTGTCTGTAATAGAGCTTAACACAGTAGGTGCTGAAAAATAACTGGCACAACTCACATAACAATAAGCATACCTCTTCTCAGATCGCTTGTCGCCTCTTTCTAGGCTACTGGGGTTTTCTGTAATAAGACAAATCACAGCATGCACACATAGGCTCTGCTTCATTTGGAGTTATGTCTGTTTTGCAAGTCAGCGGGAATTCAGAGGCGGTTTGTGTTACTATGTAGTGTGATGCGAGAAAGAGAACAGGAAAGAAAGGATAGTATCTCCAGGCAAATAAACAGCAGCGTACATTACATTTTAAAAGGTGATCTATGAGAAGACTCTCCTTTAAGTTTTAATACAAAACTCTACAAAAGTAGAACAGGTTAAACACATTAATTTTTGTAATTGCACAGGTGCTCAGTTTTCCTTGATAACAAGAGTTATAAAAGAATATCAGACAGTAACATCCTTCAGTTCAATTTGTACATAAAACCCATAAATGTTCTCCTGAATAAGGTCCCTGGTTCCAGGTTGAGCTGCCAGTGAGCATCCATCCGGCGAGGGCTCCGTCCTGCCTCCCCTTGCCCAGGAGAAAGGCAGAACTGGGAAAGGCCCTGGGAAAGGGCTCCATTGTTGCTTGGTTTTGCCATGTCTCCCTGGCCAGTGATATTTGAAACATACATATGGGCTGTGTCTTCATTCTGACTCATCTTTCCTGCCTCTTCCAGACCAAAAGAACCTCTCGTGGGTCCGCTGTGGATTTGCATTACTGGATTGGCAAGGATTCATCTCAGGATGAGCAAGGTGCCGCAGCCCTGTATGTCACCCACCTGGACAACGCGCTCGGGGGGAACCCCGTGCAGCACCGGGAAGTGCAGGGACATGAGTCTGAGACCTTCCAAAGCTACTTCCGCAGTGGCATTATGTGAGTAGTGCAAAATACCCTGCAAAGAGGTGGGTCATGGTCCCTGGGGTTTCTCTGCTTCTCTACATCTCAGAGCCACCAATGTTTAAAAAATCTGAAAAATATGGGTAAGCACTGAAGTTGATCAAAATTCAGAAGAAAAATTTCTCATTTTGAAAGAATGATTTATATTCATTAAGTCTGGAACCATGTCATTCTGTTCTACTGGTAATTTTTCCAGATATTTGCAGTAATTTCATCTTAACCTCCCTTTTGTTCATCCTAGGGTCTTCTTTCCTCCCCTTCACACGCTTTAGATAAATATTCCCATTCAGGGCACTTCAGACTAATATCCCCCTTGAAATGCTGACTTGGTTCATACTTGAAGTAATATTCAGGTAGTGGAAGGAAAGCGTGACTCCGAATTTCTGACATTTAAAAAATACTGTTGAATCCAATCCTGTCGTCTTTGCTCACTTTGGGGTCTTTGGAAGGTGACTCCAGTAGCTGTCTTTCAGGACAGCCTTCCTTGGCAATAATCAGCCTAAGTTCCTTGCTTTTAAACAGCTGAAGAAACTTCAGATGAAAACCCATCCTCAGTCAATACCCTATATCCCAGTCTGGCTTTTAATACATCCGTATTGTGCACAATCTACAATCTCTCATGAGTTTCCTCAGGACTTCTGAGACAGAAAATTGGTTTTACCCTCATCTTAAAGATCAGTAAGGGACAATGAAGGACAAAAATTCAGACCTTCAAAACCATGTAGGTTTAGAAGTCTATTTGGAAACCTATCTGCTTCTGAAATCGGTATGAGTTAGACTTCATCTTGGTCTAAACCACATCCCTAAGATTAATCAGGAAGTTTGAGGCAGAATGAGAAATTAAAGCAGGCTCTTTCCACACCTTCACAGGTGGACTAATCACCAGAGAATTCTCCTGTGGATATCTTAAACCGGACCAAATAAATCTAAAGTACTCTGAATCACATGCCTCACTACATTTGCCAGCCTCTTCCAAGCTATAATTTTTTAGTTGTCACCAAAATCTTGAAGTGTTCTCGGAGGATATAGGGGAAGGTGTTTTCTAGCCTGCTGTAACATTTTATTCCTGCTACACAACAGCTACAAGAAGGGAGGAGTGGCTTCAGGATTTAAGCATGTGGAGACCAATATGTACAATATCAAGCGTCTTCTTCATGTCAAGGGGAAGAAGCACGTATCAGCCACAGAGGTAAGAAGAAGAGACCTCTCCCCTTATGGATCATTTCTCCTTGCCTCTCCTCCTACACTCATTTTCAACCAGGTTCACCTGATATAGATGATAGCTCATCTCTGCTCAAGGACCCCTACTACAAGATAGTTTTCAAGACCTCACTTGGGGATTTGGTATTGTCATGAGAGAAGCCATTGGGCTCAGTGAAAAGCTGAGTGCTAGAGAAATGAGCATGTCATTCCAGACCAGTCGATACATGCCCCAGGGGCAAGTTCCAATGGCTGTGACTTGTCTCCTGCAGCACTTGTCCTCCCCGGTTTGCCAAACACTTTCATTTCTTCATGACAGGTAGCACTTTCCTGGGACAGTTTCAATAAGGGTGATGTTTTCTTGCTGGACCTTGGGAAAGTGCTGATTCAGTGGAACGGACCCAGCTGCTGCATTGCTGAGAAGTCCAGAGTGAGTACAGGCAAAAGCCACTTCATTTACTAGTAGTAGTTTTTGATGCCTAGGGAAAAAGATAGAGAAACAGTACTCAGTGTTTGCATGGTGAAAATCCCAGTAAAATCAGCAACACAGAGATGAACGGAGAAAATCATGGTAAATCTTCTACTTGTCCATTTGCTGATGGCAGAGGCCCAAGGAATTTCTTTCTTTCAGTTCAGACCTGGTCTCAGTTTGGGTTTCACAAGTGGCTGTGGGCACATCATTAACTCCGGCTCCAGAGAGGCATCCAGCTCCCTCTGGGGAGGTCCATCTCCATCTCTCTGTGCCCTCTAGTTTGCATGAAATAGGACTACAAAGTCAGTAACACCAGTAGGTTTAGTAGCTGCAGTAACTACACCAGGGGTAGATGAATTTCCTTTCTCTTTTGCAGCATCACAGGAAATTCCAACTTGGTCAGTATGAGACAAGTAGGAACACATAACCCAAGTGTTGATAGGTCAGATCCATAGCTCTTAAGGCACTTTGCAAAGGGGTCATTATTGTTATTTTACTGATAGAAAAAACGAGATACAGAGGTGTAATAAAGCACAACCTATCAATGGGTCATCAGCAAAGTTGGTGGCCAAACTTGTAACCAGTCATTATACATATGAAAAGGTAGGCAGGTCTGCTCTTCACATGCTGTCACCTGATGAGCTACGAGAGGGAGAAGCTTCACAAGGAAGACAGTTTTCCAAGACACAATGGCAAGAGGAGAATATCGAATGGAGAATGGAGAAGAGACAAAGAAACCCCTCAGCGCACAGAGGAGGGAGAGCAGGCAGAGGGGCAGCTGCTGTGAGGAACAGGCCTGGCAATCAAGCAGGTCATTTCCTAGGTCTAACAAAGAGGGGCCCCTTTCAAAGCTATTGTAGCAAGAGTCATGGAAAAACAGAATTCAATGGAAAGTTGATATTTCAGCCTAATCAGTTGCTTGGCATTTCATGCTGCTCTTTTCACAGAAAACGTCCACGTTTTTTGAATACTTGAAACATTTAAACGTAAAAAGTCACCACGGGGCATCCAGGGTCCTGCAGCTCTGCAGCATCCAGCCTTGTCCTCAGCATGTGTGTCTCTCTTCCAGACCATCTCACATGATCATCGGACCTGTTTATAGAGTCATACATAGGCAATGCCTGTTGTGGCTACCACACGCCTGTGCCTTGCGGGAGCAAGCTCCAGTAGCGATTCCAGCTTGGTCAGTATGAGACAAGTAGGAATACATAACCCAGGTGTTGATAGGTCAGATCCAAAATAAGCAACACTTTCGTGAGAGTTAGTTCATAAGCAGGCATTACAGACACATCCACTTTTTTAATAGCTAGGTTTGGAGGACACTAGAAACTTCAGAGAGCTGTGGTAATCTGGCTTGGACTGTTAATGCTCAGTCATTGCTCTAGGTTTGAGGGTCACTGAAATTGTTCTCAACATCAGGATTTACCACCTGCTGATCGTTGTGCAGGGTCTTATGCTGGCTCGCAGCATCAGAGACAGCGAAAGAGGCGGCCGTGCTCAAATTGGCATCATTGACAACGAGAAAGACTCCCCGGACCTCATGCAGATCATGAGGATGGTGCTGGGTGAGAGGCGTGGGGAGCTCCGAGATGCTATTCCGGATACAAAAGCAGATGAGCTACAGAAAGCGAATGTCCGACTATACCAGTAAGTCCGGGAATGTTCCCCAAACCCTGTCCTTTCTCACAGCGAGCACTGTGAAGCCTGACTCTGCTTGATGACTCTGTCTTTCAGCGTCTATGAAAAGGATAATGACCTAGTGGTACAGGAGATAGCCACCCGGCCACTGACACAGGATCTGCTCCAGCATGAGGTGAGAGAAAGCCATCAGCCTTTACAGCGAGAAAAAGATGCTGGGGCTTGCTTTGTTTTCAGCTGAGCACTTGTTTCAATGGGATACCCCATTTCCTGAAAATTAGCAGCCCTTCCATCATACAGATTTATCAGGTGTCATCTGAAAACAGGACAATGTAGCCCTACCACAGCCTCAGTAGTAGCCAGTGGCCTACTACAGCCTCAGTGGCCAGAGGGAGGTGGTGCATTGAAGCTGTTCTAGCAGAAGATGGCAAATTGACCCGCTCAGCCAAGGATGATATTAGCTTGGCAGAGTCAAGCAGAGCTGTGGGCCAGATGGAAAATAAGATGGAAATAAGGCTTCTTAATACCCGATGTTCGGGGATAGCCCTCCACCTGCAGAATTCAGAGCAAATAAATACTCTGCTCACAAAATCATGAGCCACTGCTGTAGCAAGTGGCTGGTCTCAGTGACCCACCCTGGAAGGAGATTACTTACAGACTCTCTGTCCAAAGGCGTTCAGAAAACAAAGGCTTTCCTAATATCCTCGTGGCTAAATTTTGGCAGAGAATTGCTCATCCTTAATTCTCTGCAGGGCAAACGAGCCTATTCCAAGACAGTGTAGTGCTGCAAGGCTCCAGCCCCCTTATTCATGCTGGTGTCAGCCTTGTTAAATCTCAGTTTCCTTTTACAGGAATATGAAGCTTTCATTTTTCTTGTCAAAGTTCAGCCTGAAAAATGAGAAGCTTTTGGTCACACAGTTGTCAGTTTGAAGCACCAGCTTTCTGCAGTGGAGACAGGCTGCTTGGCAGCCATCTCGTCCCCTTTGGGTTCAGGATTCTGCTGTGTTTCACAATGATGCAACACTTCTAGCTCCAGATTGGGAACACAGAATAGTCATGCAGAAGATGTCTAACTGACTTTTCCTGCTCCTTTAGTAGCAGATTTGGCATAAATAAGCACCACCATCAGCAGTGCTGAAGCACAGGAGGCTGAGGATTATATTTCAGCGCTTCTCCTCCAGCCTTTTGGAGCTGGTGTTTGTTGGTTTGGGAACATCTCTTACGAGATGGTAATGGCCAGTTTTGAGCGATGCCTAAGAAAAATATATATTTTAACTCATTACGGTTAAAGGTCAGCTCCCTGGGTCAGGTGTGCTTGCAAAGTCAACATACCCATGAACCCCTGCACTCTAGGGTTGATGGTAGTTGTGGTCCATTTATGAACCATCCTCTGTTGCCTTGCGAATGATTGTACCAGGGTTCAAGCTCTGTAAGGCAAGGAAATGAGCTAAACCTAAATCTAATCTGAATCTTCAAGAAGGATCCAACCTGAGTAGGCTACAAATGAAGACCTTTGCCTGCGTGGAGTTTTTTACATCTGTTTTTTCTGTTTCACCTCAGGACTGCTATATTTTAGACCAAGGTGGTTTTAAGATTTATGTCTGGAGAGGAAAAGCCTCCAGCCTGGAAGAGAAAAAAGCAGCCTTCACTCGAGCTGTGGTGAGTTGTAATATAGTGCAAACAATGTCATGGGAGGTTAACTAAGTGCTAATCTAGATCTGACCGCTAATTACAATTAAGTGTAGGTCTTGAGGAGCTGGCCTGCATAATAACAGAGAGAGAAGTTGCACATCTAAGCAAGGCATGATGACGCAAACACAAAATTGCTAGTCAGCAAATAGCACTAGAACAAAGACCTGCCATTAAAACTAGGAGGAAATTTATAAAAAAAATGAAGTATAAAAGAAAATACTTTGTTACTCAGTAAATGGTGGACTGCTGGCATTGTTGATTGGACAGAGAGTATCAGCAGGGTCAAGATGGGATTAGACAAATTCATAGTCAACAGGTCCATAAACAGATATTAAAGGGGCTCTTATATTGTCTCTAACATCCATGACCCAATATGGTGGATGCTGAGGAGAGTGAAGGGATCAAACTGAAGCCAGCCACCAAGCTCATGTGTGCCCACTAAACAGCATGTCTTAATGCCACTGTTCCAGGCAGCATGGACCACTGCTTTGGCCCTGAAAGCATCTCTTATGTTCCCAACCAAAGGTAACACCTTGGACAAGTCAGTGAGGAACTTGATTATCTGGGCTTTCTGTAAAAGCCAGACCTTTAATGTAGGTGCTACAGGCCTCAACCACAAGTCCATTATAAGCAACAGGTTGTTTTCACACCACCAATGGGCCTGGGCCCAGGTTCTGTGAATTTGAAGATGATGCAAGGCTCTTCCACTGGGTAGAAGGAGATCTGTAATTAACTGCCATTAATTCAGATTGGCAAACCTGAGGCAAGACCAGGATTCATGTTAAGATAGAGCACACTATCATAATGCCCTGGTGCTCCTCCAGATGAGCTACCATGAAGTTATTTTCTGGCAGAACATGCCTCAATGCTTAGTTTCATAAAATTTAGCCTCAAGGGAGCCTGAATGAGAAAGGCATTTGGTTGGTTTTTTACAAGTTGACATGTTGAAGTGAAGGCTACAAGGGAACACGGCTTTTAATTCAGTTACTCACTTACATGGAGACCATAAAGAGCCTCATTTTCCATGAGATCTTACTAGGATATACTGAACTTCAGTGGCCCCACCTTCAGCAGTGTCTTACCTGGAGACATCCAGCTTCAATACCAGTTGCACCTATTGTCTCAGAGAAGAAAAGCTTAGAAAAACTTTGCCTTAAAACTTATCTTGCAGTGCTCCTTTCAAAAGCTCAGCTCAGATGCTTTTTATTAGGCAATCAGCTCTTCAAATTCTGGCCCTGAGCTACACACGTAGAACAAAAGATATCTCTTTTTTTCAGTGCAGCAGGTGGGAGGGATGGGAGGACCATCTGCTCTGCTTCTCCCTGGAGGTAGTGTGTGGCTGCAGTATTTACAGCAGAAGATGAATGCTCAGAAGCCCACAATCAGGCTCCTTCCCTGAACCATGACTGTCAGTGCTGAACCTCCAGGTCATCCCGGGGCCTGCTGAGATAAATATAAGAGCAGTTCCCAGAACTGAACCATGACTTTGGGGTTGTGGCAGAACACAGATAATTTTCTTCCAGGCACCTCTGTTGAAGTAGTCTTTTAACTCAATAGTAGCTCTATTGTGAAGAAATAATTTGCTTTTAGGAGGAAAAAAGTTTTAAAAAAAGCAGAGATTTGTGAGAATTTAGTCCCTTCAGAACAGACATCATAATCTAGGGTACTTAGCTGACTCCATCCCTTCACTACATTGGCATGCATGCTCTCTATCATAATACAAGGAGATCAGTCTTCCTGTTTTAGAAAGGGACAAAATGTTTGGAAAAAAGCAAAAAACTGAACTAGGCTCTTGGGTCATGGGTACACCCTATCACTGCTCCCTCCGCTTCACTCCTAGATCCACCACTAGAAGCCATTTACAGAGATATCTGAGATAGAGGAGGAGGCTTTTCGTGAGACCCACTGAGTGAGATTTTCTTCAAGACTAAGGTGCTATGTAGAGATGAAGTTTAGGATCCAAATGACCAGCCTCTAGGAACAGGGTTAAGTCCCCTAAATTCAGAAATAAACATGGCTACTACAGTGAGAGCTTGTAAACACATCCATTTATAAGTCTGAATGCAAATCTTGGGGTGAATCCTGTCCTTGGTCATGACACTGTGTTCAGTGGGGAATGTTCGCTCTTTGGGATGCTTCAGGTCCACATCCCTCTTCATGTCTGTAAAAAGCTTGGTGCATCCACACTAATGTCCTTTTTCAAACCCACTAGGGTTTTATCCAAGCCAAAGGCTATCCTTCATCCATCAACATTGAAGTGATCAATGATGGAGCAGAGTCAGCCATGTTTAAACAGCTTTTCCAGAGGTGGACAGAAAAGGACGAAACACAAGGACTGGGCAAAATCTACACTACTGGCAAAATCGGTGAGCATGTTTGTCCTGGATTTGGCTTTCCTACCTGTCCTAAGCAACAGCTGAGGAAACATCTTTCGTATTAACTGTCTCCTGCCTTCAGTGTTTTGAAAATCTAGTGCACATGCTTCCCATGCCTTGTACTTTCCACCTTCTTCAGTAGGTGCAAAGGATTCAGGAACTGAAAAACATTGGGAACTGCTGAGGCTTCTTATATGAACCAAACTACCACTTAATCCAAATGTAAATGTTGGCAGAAGATCACTCTGGTCTGAAACTTTGTATGCAAAATTTCACACTTTCAGAACTTCTTTATAAAGGACTAATGCTAAACCTAATGAGGAAGTGTTAAACAACATTCTGCTTTCATTTACACTGGCATCCACCCAAGACCCTCCTGACGTCAATGGAATTATTCTGTATTTACACCAGGTGTAAACGGTACCTTGATTTATCACACTGCTGAAGTGAATATTACAATGCATTAACCCCAAAAAGTAAACAATACCAAAGAGAGAGAACTTGATGAATGATGGGATGGTGACAGAGATGCTGAATGTCTCCATCAATAATAGTTTGAGAGATGCAAATCTCTTTCGCTTGCAAGTTCTCGCTTTTTTCTCCGCCTCTGTCTCTTTCTGCTGTCCATAAATACTCTCTCCCTTTATCATAAGCTGGAAAAATGTAGCCATTTTATTTCTGAAAGCAACATTTTGGAAGTAATGAAATATGTATAGATTTGGAAAACAATTATGAATTTTCAGTCAGGAGACAACTAATATTTTTACTAGCCAATCATCGCTGGAATGTGCATATGGCCAGTTGCCAACCTGTAACAGGTCAATACTGGAGCGTGTGAGCTCTTGCATAGTCCAAAATCAATATTAGCTTACTGGTGGCAAGACTGGCTTCTTGCAACTGTAGACCAGGTTTTTCCTCACATGTAAAACAATCATGTGCGTGTGTGAGGGTGATGCAGGGGGGTTGTATGTTATTGTGCATTCACTGGGTTCTTGTTTTTACTCTGCTGGTGCATGCAGCCAAGGTGGAGCAGGTGAAGTTTGACACCACTCAGCTCCATGCCAGACCAGAGCTAGCTGCTGAGCAGAGAATGGCAGATGATGCCTCCGGGGAGATAGAGGTGAGAGAGCTCCTTTTGCTGGCAGAGGATGCAATAATCAGCATTTCACACAGAGCAGCTGTATGGAGCTGTGGTGCTGTGCCCACCTACCCTTCCCAAGGAAGCACAGCTGCAGCCAGAGCAAAGTGCTTGTGAACTCTAATGCATCAGTTACAGTAGCTCAGGGGCATTTCTCCTCCAACAGTGGAGCAAAGCAGCCACCATGAGGACTCCTTTCCTGCCATGCATGTGCGTCATGAGACTGATACAGTCAACCTGCTTCTCACTCTCTCTGTTTAGGCCATATCAACCAAACCTATAGAGCAGAAGTCCCTCTTCCATTCTTGTGGCCTCCCATGGAAGATGGAGCTGGTTGGGAGAGGGGTGGTGGGGCTGAGAGGGAGCTGGAGGCTGCTCCTCCTTGAGGACCACTGACTGCTGAAAATCCATTAATGGCACATGTATTGTGACAGTCACTGGAGAAAACTGACTTTGTCAGCAAGCACTTAGTCAAGCTGGGGGAACTGGCATCCAGGAGAGAGAGGAAGGGTTGTCTTTCCAGCTGAAGACCTGAACTTCAGTGGTCTGCTAGCAAAGGGGCTGTGCTCTGTTTTCACATTGACTACACTGCTGCTCACCAGAATGTTTCTTTCACTAGGTGTGGAGGATTGAGGACTTGCAAATGCAGCCAGTGAATCCCAAGACATACGGGCAGTTCTACGGAGGTGATTGCTACCTGGTCCTGTACACCTACCTGAGATCAGGCAGGCCTCACTATGTCCTTTACATGTGGCAGGTAGGTCAAACAGAAGCAGTGTTTATGTCTTCTGTAAGACTAAAATTGAAAGAAGCAATTGCACAAAACAATCCCAACCTAAGCATCCAGAAGAACTCAGATACCCTTTGCTCCTCAGCTGTCCATTGCAAATATCCCAAGCTGGCATCAGACTGAGAGCCAGCAGTGTCAGACAGAAAAAGTGAAGGATTATGGGGCTTACAGTGCTGAGGTCAAACTTTGCAGCCTTTCAGGGAGCCATGGGAGTATATAAATATCTCTGCTTTCCTTTTTAAAGCATTTTTTCCTCTCCTGGAACATGGAGAGAAGCTTTGAAAATGGGATGCTGAAGTCTCCAAAACCAGGATGCAAGTGAAATTTAAACATCTGGAAGTTTTAACTTTGATCTCATGATATTATATGCAGAGCTTCGGATTGGCAAGGTTTTACACTGTGCAGAGCTTTACACTCCTCCTCTTATCACATTGCATGTGACATCTCTCTCTCTTCCCCAGGGCCGCCATGCCTCTGTGGATGAAATCACTGCCTGTGCCCTCAATGCCATCGAGCTGGACAAGAAGCACGGGGATGAGGCTGTGCAGGTGCGCGTGACAATGGGCAAGGAGCCCGCACACTTCCTGGCCATCTTCAAGGGCAAGCTGATCATTTACGAGGTAATGCGGCTTTGTGTGCACGGGCAATGGGAGGTGCAAACACCAGCGATGGCTTGGCAGTTAGAATGGAAATAGTCCAGAAAAACGGGCTGATATTTAGGAAAGGACGCTGGCAGGCCTGCATGGGCTGACAGATGGAAGCAGTGGAACATTTCTACTACTTCCCAAGTGGCCTGAACACCATATGTGTAAACACAGTCCTGGACTGATCCAAACTCAGCTGTCCACCTCTGAGCTCCAGCGTTAATGTGTGATGTTCTTTACAACTCTATCCCAAAATATTTTGCAGAGTTATAAGGAGACAATCATTCTGTGAATTACAAAGAACACTATCCAAGAAAGGATATGCAAAATAGCCTACAAACAGTTACATGATTTGAATTTTCCCCTCCTGAATTTTGTCACATTAACTACTAACCCACTTCACTTGCTGCAGTGGCTGCTGACATCTGTGGTGGAGACATTGCAAATGGCTGGGGAAGAGGGGGATTGCCCTCAGCTC
Source organism: Strigops habroptila (assembly GCF_004027225.2). NCBI lineage: Eukaryota > Metazoa > Chordata > Aves > Psittaciformes > Psittacidae > Strigops > Strigops habroptila. The sequence goes on from NC_044277.2 coordinate 101,971,726, forward strand.
TCATCGTTGGTCCCACCATACAGTTTCCGTGGCAGATGTTCAGTAAGCCGAGCACAGCTGCCTTGCCCAGTCTACATGGCAAATGCTTTGCAGGCACTAAGATCTGCTCACATAGAACTTGAGCATCTTGATGGGAGCTGGTCAAGGCTCAGAGTAATCAGGGAGAAAAGTGGAAGTTATGCCATGTGAGTTTTATTCTGACGTGAAACCAGAAGGTATTTGGATTTCCTCACCTGTTCTGTGCAGGACCATGTTCCATCATTACAGCAATGTAGAGGGCTGTGAGCCCAAAACTCTTCCTCAGATCAGTTGCACTCTGGGTTCGCGTGTCCTCCTCACCTCTCAGTGCCATCCTTTCCTCTGTTTCCTTGCAGGGTGGCACAAGCCGGGCTCAGAAAAGCACACCTGAGCCGGCAGTCCGCCTCTTCCAGGTGAGAGGCACAGATGAGATGAACACAAAGGCCACAGAGGTGCCAGCCAGGGCCTCCTCGCTCAATTCCAATGATGTCTTCCTGCTGACGACCAGTCAAGTCTGCTACCTGTGGTGTGGGAAGGTGAGACTGCAGGGGGTCCAGGGGAAGAAGCTGAAAGGAGCCAAAACTGCTGATGTGGGGCTTGAGTCTCCTACCTCCACTGAGCTGTGAAGGTGTATCCTTGGGCAGGCAGCCCCTTAATTTCAATGGAGGAAGATGCACCCTGGAGAAGGCTCCATCTGTGGAGGATTAGCAGTAATACAGCCCTCTCTCTACAGCTGAATGAAGCACCCCAGGTTTTTACAACATTCCAGCTGTAACAAATTATCCAGGTTTAGAGCACATTCATGTATCGTGTTTTATTTTCAGGATGAGATGATAGATGAAACCAAAGCAGAAGTGATGCCCAGAGAAGTTGCAGAGGCCCCATCATTTCAAGTGTTCTGGGCCAGGCTGGATAGGGCTTTAAGCAGCCTGATCTAGTGAAAGATGTCCCTGCTCATGGCAGAGAGATTGAAGCAGATGATCTTTAAAGGTCCCTTACAAGCCAAACCTTTCCATAAGTTTTGTCCTAGATGCCATTGGCTGCACCGTATGTCCCTTCAAGGACTAGAAATGTATTCTGAGTGACCAGCTTAGATGAGACGCTCAAAAGCATTCCAGCAGGTCTAAAACTCTCCGGAAGAGGGTAGGACCAAGCCAGCTTTTCCCCACAGATAAGTTTTGCCAATCTATCCCTAACTCCACCTCAATCTTATGTCCCAAACACAGGGATGCAGTGGAGATGAGAGGGAGATGGCAAAAATGGTAGCTGACATCGTTTCCAAACGGGACAAGCACACCATTTTGGAAGGACAAGAGCCAGCAGAGTTCTGGGAAGCCTTGGGTGGCAAAGCACCTTACGCCTGTGAAAAGAGGTAAAAGTGACCTGCTTGTTCCTCTAGGCTTTGCCAGGCAACATTAAGCAAGGGATCAGAACTTTGCAGGAAGGTGAGTAAGCACTTTGATACTGTGTCCTCACTAAAGGGAGCACAAAGTCAGAATATCACCAAAAGCTTGGTCAGAAACCACATTGAGATGTCTCTTTCCTAGGTTTTGGGTCAGGTCTTCTGTGAAGTAGGAGCTGCAGATCCAAACCCTGCAGAAAAGAGTGTGCTACATCCTCCTTTCCCACAGTAAATCCATCCCATAGCTTGCCATAAGGACTACATGAACCACGTGCTCCATTTCCAGTCATTATTAGCTTTATGGGAAGCCCCAGAAGATTCATGAAACTAAACCTGCTTTTGAACAACCTGGATTTCCCCAGCCCTCTGGGCAGGTGATGGGTTCCTTTGCAATCAAATAATATGATGTGGCTTTTACCTGACATCATCTCATGCACAATGAGAGAAGGGTTCTGCTTTTGCCCTTTTTGGGTGGAATGAAAAGTTACCTTTAAACGCTGTTAAAATGGACTGAGAATCCCCTGAGACCTCACATTGCTGACTTTCATGCCCTCAGATGAGTGTTGCCATATTCCCACCTCTTCCATCAAGGTCATGACAAGTACAGGCAGGGTCCTGCAGTAAACCGTGGGGGTAAACATCTCTCTTGTTTTTTCTTTCCCTGCCATGCATGAGGAAGGTTTCAAGAGCAGATCACACAGTACCAGCCTCGCCTCTTCGAGTGCTCCAACCAGACGGGTCGATTCATCATGACAGAGGTGGTGGGCTTCTGCCAGGAAGACTTGGATGAAGATGATGTCATGCTGCTAGACACATGGGAAGAGGTCAGCACAGACTCCCCCTCTCTTTCTCCCCAGACACACTTTCAGGCAGATTATGGCTCAATTGGTTTGAATCCGTCATTCAGTGTGAAACCAAGGGCAATATGCCTTCTGTCCCATCTCCAAACCCTTTGTGGTGCTTGGTCAGACAAGCAGGCATATGTCCAGTCCTTCTCACCCAGGTACAAAACACCTGAGTGAGTGAGGTATCATTGTTCGTCTTGCTTCAGAAAGGAGGAAACTGAGACACCTGGTCCATGCCCTGCTGAAGGTGAGAAGAGCTGGACCTGTTCCAGTCTTTGCCAGCTCCTACAAGGGGGGTGGGGGCACCTGGAAGTGCTCCCCTTCATTTCCTAGCACCAATGGTGACAATGTGCTTTAGGCTATTGAAAAATGTCTCGGGGGGGCGGTGTGTGTGTGTGCTTCCTGAGTTGGAGTTTAGGCCAATGCAAGGATGGGGTTTAGCTACCTTGAAATGTTCAAGAGCTGTCTCCCGAAATATTTATACTTTATGACGGTCTCAAAAGCAAAATATTTCTTGGCTGGGAGTAAATCTGGGATCATAATCCCAGAGAATTATTGGGAAACAACATTTTTACTGTTATCTGTGCTCCAGTTGGCAGGGGAGAATAAACAGTAGCGTCTGCACAGGTCCCAACTACTCACTGAGTTTCAACACCTTCTCTCCTTGCAGATTTTCCTTTGGGTTGGCAAAACCTCCAGTGCATACGAGAGGAATGAGGCAATTGCCTCAGCTAAGGAGTATCTCAAGACCCACCCGGCAGGGAGAGACTTGGCAACTCCGATAATACTGGTGAAGCAAGGCTATGAACCCCTCAACTTCACAGGGTGGTTCAATGCTTGGGACCCCTACAAATGGAGTGTAAGTTGCTAGAAAAGCCCTGCGGTGTGCACACGTGCTTAGGGGTGATTAAAGGGTGTTATTGTCAGTGAACATATCCCTGATGGTGCATGCAGTAAAACCTCGCTATGACGTCTTGTCAGCCTGGGGTTGTTCAGTCTGGAGAATAGAAGGCTTCAGGGAGAGCTTAGAGCAGCTTTCAGTGCCTAAAGGGACTGACAAGAAAGCTGGAGAGGGACTTACGGCAAGGGCCTGTAGGGACAGGACAAGGGGGAACGGCTTTAAACTGGCAGAGGGGAGATTTAGGTTACATATTAGGAAGAAGTTCTTCACTGTGAGGGTGGTGAGGCCCTGGCACAGGTTGCCCAGAGAAGCTGTGGCTGCCCCATCCCTGGCAGTGTTCAAGGCCAGGTTGGACGGGGCTTGGAGCAACCTGCTCTAGTGGAAGGTGTCCCTGCCTATGGCAGGGGGTTGGAACTGGATGAGCTGTAAGGTCCCTTCCAACCCAAACCATTCTGTGATGCTATGTCCTGACCTTCATGGCTTCCTGGTGCTGCTACCTGAGCAGCTTTTACTCCTTCACCAGCAAAAACTACGTGCTTGGTGAAACTCAGATTTCTGTAAATATTAAGTAAATGTGCTTGAATTCACAATATTCGCATTTTTATTTTAAAAAATATTAGGTTCCAAGTCAGGTTTGTGATTTCAGCCAAAAATGGGTTGGGGCTGCTAGTAGTAAAATCTTCAGAGTGAAAACAGAAGCACCCCAGATCATACAAAAAAATTAAAAAAAAAAAAAAAAAAATTTATTTTTCAAGATGCAGCCACAGAAAAAAATTTATGACCCAGCTTTAAGGGCAAACTCTGGTTAAATGAAAGATGCAAGCAGGCAGGTCTCATGCTCAGGTTTGCAGACTGCCCATCAGAGCCCAGAAGCTCCTGAGCAAGGTCACCCTTAGCCCTCACATACATACAAGCCTTTTTCTCAAAAGTGATTTACAAATACCAGCTCTTTGCTATGTAGAAATGGAAACCTACCCCTGGAGATGCCTGGGATGAAGCAGGCTTTCTCTCCTCTTTCAAATACATGGGCTTCAAATCATTTCAGGAGTATAATGTGGAGATTTGCTTGTGTGGCCAGTGCAAAAGGCTGTCAGGACCCAGCCTCCAACCCTGGTTGGGCATAGTGTGGCTGAACTGAGGAAGGAGCGATGCACTTAAATCCATGCAGACCACGCACCAGCCGGTCCAGCCAGCCTGGGGACTGTGCTGCAGCACAGAATGTATCGGGAATAAAGGACAATCCTGGACTGGCTTTGGTGGCTGACAGAGCCAGAGTAGTGGTTCATACAGACAGCCAGGTGGAAGCAATGGTGCCAGGCTGTGAACCTAAATTCCTGCCACCTGATGGCACTGATGTAAGCGACTTAAATGAAAAAGGCAGATGATGGGCAGTTGGATAATGCTCAGCTCCCTGATGGTGTATTCCCAGAGCCTTTCGAAGTGGGCTGCCACTGATTGTCCCTTCTCTCTCCTGGTGTTTTCAATGAACATCAGTGGTCAAACAGTTCACAAGTAATCCCATTTTCTAGTTGCCCAGAGGGCTGCGAGTGAAGTCCCATGCTGGATCCTGCAGATGGGGCAGCCAGGGCAACAGCACAAAGGTCCTCAGGGGACTCCACACTGCAGTAAAACTCATAAGAGATATTTTATTTCCCCTACCTGGGTTTGCATTGTCTTTCTTTGCAACCAATGTGGTGGTAGAGAGCCTGTCTTTACAGCCAGATTTGGACAGATAAGACAGCAACTCCCAGAGCAACGACCCTTAAAACAATGTTGATGCTCAGAACAAAGGTCAAAACTTGGGGTTTTTTTTTCTGAGGAACTGCTGAAAAACAAGGATACAGCTCATAAAATATGTGCCTCTAAAAATATCCCCTGTAGGCAGCTTCAGCAACTACAGACAAGCAATCCAAACTGTTGACATCCCAGAAACATCTGGTGTGTGTGTTCATTGCTCAGTTTTGGGTCTAAATCTGTTTGCTCTGCAGCCCATGTGTTTATGTTGTTTTTTTCTTGTTGGGGAACTTTGTTGGATGATTCTGTTAAGAACTGACATCTCCTGGCTGCTTAGGAAAACACAGTCAAGAGCTCTGCCAATGTATTTAGTCTATTCCTTTTTCAGGAAATAAAAGGTAGCTGGTAATACATGACACCAAATTATAAGAAGTCAGGGATTGAGGCTTTGAAAAAATCTATTGCTTTAGCTAAATGTATTAGGCAAGGGAGAAAAAGGAAAATAATTTTATCCCAAATTTTCATCTGTTACAAGATTCATTTAAAATTTAAAATATGTAAATCCAGCATTACATATGTTTTCATTTGCTTTCTCCTCTCTGAAGTCTTTAAATTTCCTGGTTTTACCTGTTATTGTTCAACTGCAAAGGCTAAAGTCCATTTGTTTCTTTGTTTTCAAGTGAAAGCTCAGATTTTGGCAGAGTCTTCTGATTCCAGGAGCTGGGGCTTGCAGGAGGCACCAGCTGGCACCTCAATGGGCACCACTGGGCTTTAAAATTCATGTGATCTCCTGACCCTGTTAGAGAACAGGAGCATGTAATAACTAAAGATGGCCCGTGCTTCTTAAATCTCTCTTAACCTTTAGGATGGCAAGTCCTATGAGGAGATGAAGAACAGCTTAGGAGACATGTCGGCTATATCCGAGATCAAAGTGGTGAGTTGCTTCTTGACTGTATGGGTGGGAAACACCTGGGTTTATAACCACCACCGTGTCCCCCAGCCTGTTCACACAAAGGAGAGGACATAATGATCAGAGCAGGCATGGGGACCTCAGGCTGTCAGGATCAGAGCTGTGCTCCTCTGTGGAAAGCAGAGGGAGATGTGATTAATAGCCCATAAATATACCCAGATCTCCTGGGTCTTTTCCAGGCCTGTGCAGAGGCATCTGTGAGGAGGAGACTGGCCAGCTGTTTCCTAAGCTACACATGTGAATAAAAGTGTGTGCAGCTATGAGAGTGAGCAGTTAAATGTTGTATGAGTAGTTTGCAGTGGCCGGACACCTGAAACCCCAGACAAGGGGCCTCTGGTCAAGAATGACATACCCAATGTGAGATACAGAGCACAGAGGAAAGAAGATCCCAACAGTCCAAAATACGACTGTTATACGAGATCAATTCTGCCCTGGCAAAGGGCAGGAAGAAGGCTGTAAGGAAGCAGCAGGGGCTTTGAATGAGGAGAGGTGGCATATCAGGGAGGAGTATGCAGGTAGTTTAGAAGTTTTAGACATGGTAGACACCTAATCTCACCTTCTGCCCTCCCACATACACCTTCCCTGCTGTTATCTTGAAAAGAATGAGACTAGTGTAAATAGCTTCAGTTATATCCAAGGGCTCTTACCAGTGCTGTGTTTTTAGCAGTCCTAACATGAAGGTGTAACATTGATGGAGGCACTGAACTAATGTCTTAGTTCAGACATTCTCCTTGCTGCTTTGGAATAACAGGCCAGAAACAATCCTCCCAACCCCGACAGAGAGAGAGAGATCCTGGGATAACCCCCAACTTTATGTGCCAGAGCTTCTTGTCTTGATATGCTTTCCTCCATTTGGCAGGACCTTAACAACATCAGCCTGAACAAGAAAACCCTCAGCATGACCAACTTGGCAGGTTCAAATATGGCAAATGCTTCTCCAGAGTATAAATCACACTTCAACCACGATGACAGCAACAGCTACAGCAATAGCAGCAACTACAACAGTAACAGCAGCCCTTCTCTGGTGCCCAATGGTGAAGGAATTTATTCTCGAGAGGTGCTGATGAACAGGGCGGTCGATGAACTTCCAGAAGGCGTGGATCCCACTAAAAAAGAGGTGATAGCATTGCTGGTTTGATACCTTTGTAGCTTAACCTGGCACTTAGTCATTGGCTAAGTGCACTAGTACTTTAGACTAGTAAGTCCTGCTTCAGACTCAAGGAGATACTAACTAGACACATAGGTCTCATCAAAAAGTGAGAGCTTCCTTCATGCGAGAGGAAACTGTGGTAATTTTACTGTAGCCTAAGTGTTTCTAATTTTTTTATGGCAGAAAAATTAATTTGAAGTAGTCATTTAAAAAACATATTTTCTTCTGGTAGAGTTTTATTTTGCTACCCAGCCTCTGTCCTTGGAGGGACAGAGAATCCAAAGGACAGTTCCCACAAGACAAGGTGACACAGCTGAGACTGAAGCTAGGATTTGCATTTTGCTTGGGCTGTGGCTGTTTTAGTTTTCATTTGAAACTCCTTCCAGAAGGGATCTTTTCTCTTCTTTTTTTTTTTTTTTTTTTTTTTTCAGAAAGCTTGTATTTCAGCAAATCCCACCCAGGGACAGGGAGGAATGCCAGATCAGATTTCTGATCAGCCCAAGGATTTCGGCAATGACTGTAGCCGACGGGAGGGACACAAGGGGTTGATTCCCTCTCCTCTCTACAACCCATGTTTGGCTGATCTGTCTTGCCCCAACAGAGCTGGCAAAGGCCAACCCCTTCAGCCAGAGAGCTGATCCACAGCTGGACCAGCAGCTCTGCCCCACGGCAATGCCTATGGTTGTATTTCAGCTGGGCCGTACGTGAGTGCTATCTTCTGCGCAAAATGCCAGGGAAAATGCAACTTCTGTTTCCCACAGGGTCTTTCTCAGTATCACTGATGAGACTGCTATCTACAAACCTTTCTGTCTTTCCAACAATGGGAGTGAACATTTCCAGTGGAATATTTGGGGGGAGGGACTGAGCAAGGGAGCGAATGCTTTCACTGTGAATCACTGCCTAAGAAACCACCCACAACTTTGGCTAGCAGAACTTCTCCTGTGCACCAGGAATTGTCCTGGCCTCAGTATGATTAGTGGAGACCAAATTCCAGCCAGAGCATGCTAAGCCCTCAAAACCAGATCATCCCTTTGGGCTGGTGGGCTTTTATTCCCCTGGTGCTCTGGGAACTGGGATGAGGAACAGTTGCTGGGATGTTCCATTTCCCACCACAAGGACAGGAGCTGTTGGCCTAGAGTCAGAGGTCAGCAGTGGCACAGTGAGGAGGGGATGCATCTGCCTGGGGTGTCCCAGCCTCTGCAAAAGCCAAAGCTGACCTCTCCTTGCTCTCTCCTCCCACTGCAGTACTATCTCTCTGATGCTGATTTCTACGATATCTTTGGGAAGTCCAAGGACGAGTTCTACCAGATGCCCAAATGGAAGCAGCAGAATGAGAAGAAGCAGTATGGACTCTTCTGAGACCGCAGGGGCCGTCCGGCATCCAGTGACTCTGGGACCAAACCTTGCCCTCTTCGGAGCTGCAAGGAAGAAGTACAGACATTTGCTCAATGAACCCAACTCAACATCTCAATCAGGCCCAGCTCCAAAGCAGTTATTCCAGCAGCCACTGTTCAGGGGATGGCTCCTTTCTCCCACAAACCCTGAACCCAAGGAGGCAAAACCTTTTGCAGGATCGACTTTGCAGGATGATTTTGCCTCTTTTTGACACTTTATTGCTGATAGCTATGAAGACAAGTGTTTGTCACACAATCGTATTGTAACCTCTTCTTTCCTCTCCCTTTTGCAAATTGCCACATGCACAAGGTCATGATCTTCCTTCATTTGTAGAAATTTAAAATTATGCAAGACAAAGGCCACTTGCAGCTGCTATGTGAATTCTGGGTTGGGAGAGGAGGGGGCCGCCCTAGGAGGATAGAGGGACAGCCTTGAGGTCAGGAGAAAGGTAATGGATTAGCCAGATGTCTGATGGTGTAGCCCATGGAGTGACACCAGATGGTTCTGACCCTTCTCACCTTGCAGAAAGACTATTCACCAAAGAACAGCAAGAATCAGTTGTAGACTGAAATGCATAGCCCAGTGCAGGTAAAACAAACAAGAACCTGGCTTGGAAAAAAAAAACCCAAACCACTTATTAAGAGTATATTTATTAGGTGATCCTCTTCAAAAGGATGATGAGACTAAGGGCTAGACACAGCTGTTGGTTTTGACTGCCAGACAAGACTGTCTATTTTTCTCTCATTCAGACAGCATCTCCAATCTTGCCCGTCCTCCCTGAGCACAACCAGGTGAACCTAAGAGTCCACCTGCCCACAGGCTTGGGAAAGCCAGGAGGGTTTGAGGTATGACCTGAGGCAGAGTGTGTCCCACTGAGGGTTTTATCAGGGCTCCATTTCTGTGATGAGCGCTCATTCTACACTGCGAGCTGACCCTGACCAGGGAGGGCAAGGAGAAATGTGAGCCATCAGTGACTAAGGGATACAGCTATAAACTAAAAGAAGAAACACATATGTTTAAAAACTCAGAAGATGTGGTTTTGCAGCTTTACTTCATTTCCAACCTGATCAGTGATTGCAAATAAACAGCCAGCAGCAGTGCTGTAAGTGTCTTTGATCAGCATGTGGGGTAGGATGGCAGTAGGTAAAAGCTCTGCAGGGCCACAGATCCTTCCAACACCTGGTCTTTAATAGAATCTGGGATTTTTTTTAAAAGTAAAAAACAAACCGAGGAGGTTTTGGAACCCATCTGTTCCCGAACACCATAGCCAGGACCATTTGTCTCCCCATGTCCATGCACCCTGCTGCTGAAGCCCCACGATGCCCATGAAACCAGGACCTGCCAAAACCTTTGCAGGTGATGGGGTATTCTGGACAGATCTGTGTGTTTAAGAATTGGTAGTCATTTCAAATAAGCCACCACCCTAACATTACCTCCATTCTCCTGCCACCACTTATCTTATTTCTGCTTGAGGGTTCAGCCAAAACCCATTGAATCCTACACCTCAGCCCATGCAGAACAAGGTAAGAGTCAGAGACACAAATCAGCCAAATTATGTGCATGATTGCTCCTGTTGTGTCCGCACTAGATACAATCACTGCACATTATCCCTATTTGAGCCTCTATTGCCACTGCTGGAAGCAACAATATTTGCATCATACTGCTGCGGCATGCTCCTGCCGGCTCCCAAATTAAAGAATTGCTTGTGCTCCTCCATAAGATGCATCAATGCCACCTATCAGCCCTGGGTGTGGGACTAATGAGCATCATGCTATCAAGCGAAGACCAGCAGAAATACAGTCAGATTATGGAGATCAGGCTAGTTTGCTACAAGTGGCTTTAATTCCTGCTGCCACAATGCTCACCAACACCTGAGAGGAGCACTTCTGCCAGGACTTGGAAACCAGCATGGGATTTTACAGATAATAGATCCTTCTGGTATTTGGGCCTGTTGTAAACTGCTCCTTCTCTCCTCTTCTCATTGGGAGAGTTGTTTTTACTCTCTGCCTCTGATTTCTAAAGGAAAGCTTCTCACCCACATTCTCCTTTTCATCCCACTTGCTGCTTTTGCTGTGGTGTCTGGTAGGTCATGTCCTGTTTGTGCTGCTCTTTACACCAGAGATCTTACTTATAGTGAGACTCCAGCACTTCCTAATCTGCTCAGAGATGAGGTCCCACGATAACAGCAGGGACCATGTTCCTTCCTCTGGGGAGAGAGGAGACCTTGCAGCATTGTCCATCGTGCTCTGGTCCATTCCATCTCCATCTATCTCAGCTACTTTCCCACCTGGCTCCAGTAGTTTTCCCCAAGCTGTGCCTACCTGTTGAGGGATGTTCTCTCTTCCCACCAATCTTGTCTACTTTTATGTACGTGCACAACAAGCAGACTAACTCCTGGCCTCTCTGTGTCGTTTATACAAACCCACTCTGGCCCTGGACAGTGTGGTCCTGCCCCTGCATCTTTCCACTCTTCTGTTCCCCACTTCTCTGGTACTGGCCACAGCAGGCAGGTGAGGGCTGGTTTAGCTCAATAATCCACTGAATCCACTGCAACACCAAAACCACAAAAAATTTGTTCTCCACTAGCTCAGCAGGTTAATCTGACTCACCCTGAGTTGGAGTCAAGGATGCTTCTGTCTTGGCCTTCAAATGGGTCTCCTGATACAAATGCCCCATACCAGTGGTGAGCTGAAAGAGAGCCCATGTCACTGCAGGACACCCTGTTCGGCCTTAGTGGCTTCTGCCGCTCTTGAACTCTTGGTTGTTAATTCAATATGAGCCTTTGAGTTGTGGGTATAATTCACATTTAATCTGGCAATGTTTTACAACATCACACAATATTGTAGTGAAGAGGAAACTTCAATGTGTCCAGCAAGGATTACTGTAGCATAACAAACTCCAGGTAGGACTAACTGAAACTCAGTTTTGCTGTGGGCCCAAGGACTACTAAATCCAGGCTATTTTGGACTCAGAAATAGGTGGGGGAGTGGAATCGGTTTAAAGGGACATTAACCTCTTTGGTAGTAGCCCATCCTCTCCACTGCTGGGCATGAAAAACCCCAGAAAGACGGATAGCTTGAAGAATTTATGCAGGTCTATCTCCAACTTCATGTGTGTTGATTTCAAGTAAGACGAAGCAAATAGTGACAAGTAATTGGACTTTTCCAGGTTGTTTTAATAGTCTAACATACTGTTAGTAACATAGTTGGCACTTCAAAATATATATTATTTTATTTCAACAATATTCCCTTAACTTTGTACTTGAAGAAAAATAACTTGTTGCCATAAATACTGTGTTGCTGTTCAAAACACTCTTGTCTGTCTGTGCTAGGTTACCTCTACAGTGCAAGTGGACAGGGTAACATTTACAACAGCTCCTACCGCCACTTCCTCTGTGTTAAAAAATGACGTTCTTCTATAAAAACACAAAGAAAGTAAGTTCTACTGCATTTTAAAAAAAGCCCTACTGTCAGTTGAGCATATTTCCACTGACACTGACAAAAAACATTCTCTGAGGTCCCTTTGAGCGGCTTTCGCTTTGGGTTAGAGGGAGTTCTGCTGTTCGGCAGCTTCTTTCTCCTTCAGAGGACCAGAGCCAGGCTGCGAATGCAAAGCGCCCTGGCCGAGAGCCAGGCACACAGGCAGCATAGTGTTCATGTATTTTTTATTACAATACAAAAGGAAAGCCGAGTTATATAACGTGGGCCTTTGTAGCGCAGCTTTCTTTTTAAATCTGTAACAGCAAAGAGGAGAATCGCGTCCCCGTTTAAGACTTCATATGGTGAAACACGGCTGACATCTGAAGCTGCAAGAAGTCACCTGGCATCTGGCCACTGATTTCAGTGGTCGGGGGGACATTTTCTTGCACAGATGTTTTGTCCAGATATCTGACCAAACCCAACCCAAGAGCTGTATTTTGCTAAAAACAAGTCCCTATCCTCTCATTAAAAGCAAAATTTAAAAATCACACACTAAGTGAACTAAAACCACAGCTGGATTGGTCGAACAGGTACAAATCTCAACAGCAGCATCAGGATGTTTCCAGCACACAGAAGGGAGAAGGTTGATGGCTATCTCTTATCAGGGATCCTGTGGAGCACCGTGGGCTGCTCCAGAGAATGTGCTGGGGATTTGACAGGACCCTGACATTCACATGCTGAATTCCTTCCAAGTCCATAACGACGTTCACTCTGCCCTGAAAGAGCTGAGCTGCTAATCACAGTCCTCAATATTGATGTACACAAAGAGGGTGGAGGAGGAGTACGGGTCTCCATTCTTGGTGAGAAGATGGATGTGGCGGTAACCTGGAAGCAGAGACACAGATGGAAAGTGCCCTTTAGTCCGGCTGGAAAAATATTTGGTAGCATTTGCCAAGACTCTGCAAAAACAGCTCCTCCCTGTCTCAGAGCATTTTGCTCCCAGTACCCCACAGAACAGGTAGGTCTGAGAGGCATCGGTCTAAGCATTGGCAACATATCAGGCCCAAGGCCACTGGTGACAAGGGGATCCCTTCCCCAGAGACAGTGTTAACAGCTGCCCGATAAACCATTTATCATCTTCCCCCTCCCCAGAGAGTGGAACCTGTTCTAACCTGAGGTATGATGGATATGGATAACTCCTCTAGGCCACTGGAGCTTCCCAAAGACTCACTGTTGTGAGGAACAGGGAGTAGGGCCTTACCTTGCTTCAGACTAGTGAAGGGAAGGGTGTACTGCCCGATGAAGTCATTCTTGGTTGACATGTCAAAGTCTTCCACCACAAACCGGACCAGGGCAAGTGCAGGGATCTCTATGTCAAACGTAAACTCTTCATCCCATTTTGGGTTAAAGCCTGGGCAACATAGGCACGGATGACAGTCAGAACTTCTCACAAACAAACAAGGAAGGAAGCAAGAGATGCTCACAAGCAAGGATGGCGGTCAGAAATGCTTGCAAATGGACGGAGACTTTGCCTGACTGACGCCAAAGGTCATAGAAGATGCTGAGAGCACTGTTCCCAGCCCTGATACTGATTTGCTACCTGGTATTAATAAATCTTTCAGCTCAGGCTGCTCACTTCAGACCTCAGCATCACAGTCCCTGAAGGCAGCAAGAAGCAGGAGGGAGGTCAGCTCAACTCTGCTCTACAGGCTCTCACTGTCTGATACATGGATGTCTCTGGTTGCCACTGGACCATCTACAAATTTTTGCAGCCCTAAACCAGGGGAGAGCAGAAAGGAGAGCTGTGCCTTTGTGTTGCAACAGCCTCACTGAGTGCTGCGGTACACCCAGCTGTCACCACTTGGTGCCTCCGTTTCCCTACCTGCAAGAAAGGTTAATGATTACAAAAGCATCATCAAGTCTATGGACAAAATTATTTCTGTCTCCCTGTGTAAAGACAGTGTCTGAGACAGCCAGACTAGCCCTACTTCTGTTACGGATAAGGATCTTGTGGTCCGGACTCACAATGCAAATAAAACCAGAGACCACCACATCAGATGGAAGATGAAGAGCAAGCTCAATGCTCTCTCTCCGGGTCACAGTGGGTGCTCTTTGCAGTTTCAATAAACCACTCCCCGGAAACAAACAGGAGGAGAGGACACCCTGTTTGAAATCCTGCTGGCACTGGCCCAACAGCAGCAAAATGTCAGCTGTTCATAAAGGATTTGTGGTTGATTCTGCAGGAAGCAGGGATCTTTCAGCTGGCTCTGAAGGTGCTGACATGGGCTGTGGACAGTCCCACAGCAAAATACCTGTGCTGGTGCACTTTATTTGGACTTTCTTATGGTTAAATTAATTGGACTGTTCAGAAAACACACATCTGCTCCAGACCCCCTTCATCCTTGGGGAAAAAACAGTGTTGCTGATCCCATCGGAGCAGAAATCATGAAAGTCAAGGGAAAGTCATTGGCCCTAGGACAGTAGGTTTCACTGTACTGATGTCTGGGGAGGATTTTCAACCCATCTCAGAGCCTTGGTGGGATGCTCAGAGCTGCTGAGCCAGCAGGTTTCCACATCTTCTCGAGTTCCACAGCTGCTCTCCTGTGACCTGATCTATGCCCACAGCCCCTGCTTCAGTCCCACCAACACAGACTCATAGAATGATGGAATCATTTAGGTTGGAAAAGACCCTTAAGATCAAGTCCAACCACGAAACATCAAACTAGGTTTGCTGCTGAAGCAAGTTCACATATCTGAAGCCTCAGGCCACGAAATGTAGCCTTTGTTGCAGCTGCCTCTTTCCAAAATTGATGTTTTCGTTGTTTAATTCACTTTCCATTGAGCAGCACTCCCTCCAGCATCACCCCAGCATCACTCCAGTATCACTCCAGCCAGCCACAGGCTGGCTGTGGGGCCGGGTGTGCTGAGCAGCCCTAAGGAACAGGCCTGGCAGGTCTGAAACATTCCCTATGCAGCTTTCACTCAGGGCAATATAAAAATGATTGTAGGTAATGGAAATGGCCATGAGCTTCAGGAGCCAGGCCAGATTTACTCAAACAGGAAAGAGGAAAAGGGAAACATTGTTAGCAGGGAGGAAAATGTGCATTGGCTTTCTAGCACTTGGCTCTTACTTCGTGGAGAAAAGCAGTGTGCATGTGTACCTGTGTTTTTGTCAACAGGAGGGAAATGACTGGTTTCTCAGACTCCTACTGCCTCACTGCTCCTCCAGGAGAGAGCTGAACTTGCACTCTGCAAACTCAGAAGGCCCCAGTATTCAGACCCTCACTGCACAGAGAGAAATCCCAGCTATGTTTGACCAATGAGAAATGGTCCACAGGGAAGTGAAATGTCTGTGAGATCTCTGAGGTCAGTGGTGGGTAAGGCTTGAGTCTGTCTCTTTTGAAGGTCGGGGCTGACGGCTTTCACCCCTCACCCATAATATTGCCGTGATGTGCATTAATTCGTGCCACTTTGGCTAAAAGAATGAGCAGATGCAGCGTCCCTGCCTTGTGAAGAGGCTCTGAGTTATAGGAAATGTTCTCCTTTTGCACAGACTATGTTATATATGAGAAGAGGTTGAGTTTTCAAGGCTAAGTTTATTATTGCCATCTTCCACTATCTCTTTTTAGAGAAGAGCGAGCCAGGCCCTTTTTACAGGCGCACAACAGAAGTTCGATGCATAATGAGCACAAATGGCCATAGGGGAACTTCTGGTTAAGCGTAAGGGCTATCTTATTTTATCATGAGGTCAGTCAAAGACAGGATCACTTGAGAGAGCCCAGACAGTCTGAGGAATCTCCATCCTTTGAGATGCTCAAAATTCACCTGGGCAATACTCTGAGCAACTTGAGTTAGCATCTTTTGTGAGTTTGTGACACTGCCTAGCGTGGGGAGGCTTGAGTGCACCTGAGCAAGCCTGGCCACAGGGCAGCAGTCTTGGCCAGGAACACTTTGCTACATAAAATGAAAGGGTTACTGCCCCATGAGAGCACTGCATAGAATAAACCCCCTTACCATTGTTCTCAATGACTTTGGTCTGCTTCTTGTTGTTATCCTGTTGGACACCATGGATCTCTATCGTTACCTTAGGATCAACGATGGAGTTTTTGCTTTTGTTCACCTTTGGCAGCTGCTGACCAGAGATGATCTGTGAAGGAAACAGAGGAGGAGGTCAGGTCATCATTAGGAGAGGGGGCTCCCTGGCAAACTTCCCTCTCCTTCTCCAGGAGTGCAGGACCTGCTGTGGCAAGCTGTTGCAGATCTTTCAGAGCCAGTGTGATGTCCTTCAGAGGAAGCCATCATTAGCCAAAGCACCTTATGAACATTGCTCCAGCCCAGCCAGCTGGCTAGGGGACAGGCAACTTTTCTAACTGTCCCCACAGTGATTAGATGATACTTGTAAACAACAGTGGTGACTGTTGACTGCATGTCTGCCTTATGTTTGTGTAATGACAGTGAACAGTGTCATTAACTTCTCCTATTGACAAACATTAAACATGTAAGTCCCTGAAGATGAAAGCCCATGCAGGACTGAAGCAGAAACCCCAGCAGTGGGAAATGAGTAGGGTTGGGATAACACTGTGCAGGTGGGACCAGGAGAAGGAGAAGGTATAACCTACATCCCCCCCCGAAGGTGGATGCTACTGAGACAATTTACGACTTCGATTCTTACTTTAAGCAGAAGCTTCTTCTTTCTCCCCCATGTTCCTTCTGTGATGGATTTTGGATTGAATTTGGTTTGCTCATCCCGGAGGAATTCCGGCTTTAAGACATACCCAGAAAACCCATTGTCCTGGAAGCGACCCTGGTAGACATCCATTTCTGTGCCTGCTGTCTGGAAATTTAGGGCAACTGCAACATAAATAAATAAATTCAGTCACTTTCAGATA
This sequence comes from Strigops habroptila, assembly GCF_004027225.2. NCBI lineage: Eukaryota > Metazoa > Chordata > Aves > Psittaciformes > Psittacidae > Strigops > Strigops habroptila. The sequence continues at coordinate 101,988,449 of NC_044277.2, forward strand.
AATCAATGGTAATCTTTTTATACTAATACTGTTCACATGAAACTGCACTTCATGGACATAAACATTTGCTTTTCTGCACTTCAAAGAACAGTGATAAACTCTGACCTTCACAGCCTGCTACCCCAGAGGACTTCTTGCAGAGATGTTAGAGACAGGAGGAGCCATTACAGCCATCTCATTTGTCCTCCTGCCTTCAACAGGATCAAAAAGTGTCCTACATTGAATTTATGTCACCTGCTTGAGCAACTGCATCTTTTAGATAAACCTATTTATTTCTGTGCTGAAGAAGTTATCATCTCCTGCAGTGAAGCCAGCAAATCCTTCTCAGATCTTTTTTCTGGCTACTTAGCCTCATTATAAAACCTCCTTTCCAGCCCAGATATGCCTATTTTCATTTGCTATCCTGAGGGATATTGATGCCTCTGCTGGTTAGACCGGAGATCTCCTCACTGTTTGAACTCTTTGTGTAGAAGTACAGAAGTTGTGACCAAAATAGATGTACAGAAAAGGCTCTCCTAACAGTTTTGAGATGAGTCAGAAAATGGTCTATGAAAAGTCATTGAGCATTGGCTGAAGAGCTGATCTCTCCCAGTGACCACTGAGCCTCTCTGCCTGCAAAGGGCTTGAGATCACACATCTACATCAATTGAAGGCCCTCCACAGCCAGGCTGGGTCACCCAGCCTGGCTGACCTTCTCTGACCTCCCAGTTGCACCCACCAATCTGGCAGCCGACGTTCCACAAGTCAATGGGGTTGTAGTTGGAAGAATCTGTCCTCCAGCCTGCAGGGTAGATCCGGCTCAGGTGCCTGATGTTGTGATGGATAAAACTGGTTGCTACAGAAAAAATAGAAGAAAATGGCCCTTTCAGTGATGGGGGCTAATTTTATCTCCTCTTGATGCTGCTTTATATAAACTGCTCCTCTGCCTAGTGAGTCTGGCTGAATGTGAACTACCTGTATAAAATGCCCTTCTTGGTAACAGCCTCTATGATCTTAAGTTATTCCCACTGTTTCACAGTGACACGCATGACCATAGAGATCATAACCCCTGTCTTTCAAGATGCCTTTTCCTCGTGCTTAACCACCACTAGCTGTTCCTTTATGAGGGACTGGGACAGAGCATGGCCTTTTGCCAGGGCAGAACATACATACCAGACTCCTGGGCTAACTTCAGAGCTTTGCTCTCCGTGAACGATGACATCTCATAGAAAGCCCGAGGATGGCTGGGGTCCTCAAAGCCATTGAAATGGACACTCTTGCAGTAGACAACTGTGTCTGACAGTTCCTTGGCCAGCTTCAAGGTGTCACTCTAAAAGCAGGAGAGCAAGAGTTTCTGCAGTCATACTCAAAAGTAGTAATCATGTTTTGTCTAGCCCCCTGAGGCTTCTCTTCTCCACCACCTTCACATGAATAGGGTGCACACTGTCAACACTCAGCAGCACCCCTATGCAAAGAGAGGGTGGAAAAGGGGCAGCCTGCCCTTGCCATGTGCCTTGCCCTGCATGGAGAGTGCTAATCCCGCCTCTCAGAGCAGAACTTCCTCTCAGGCCCATCCTGGCCTGTCCAATGGTATCACTGATTTCCCAAGTGTTACTACCAAGAATATTTCATCCGAGCCATCCCTCTTTCTGCATTTATTGGCATGTTATTATATGAATGAGTATTTCAGCTTGACTATCACAACTCACAAGTGATTAGGGCTACAAACACAGGAGCAACCAACCCAATTAGCCCATATTGGAGATCTAACAGAGGATTTCACGTAACAGATGCTTTGCTGTCCCAGCACCCTAGTCGTATAATGCTCTCCATCTGGATTCTCTCTTTGTTGGTGGGATACCCTTTCTGCTGTTCTCTACATGACCACTTATATTTCAGCATCAATGGCTGTCTCCACTTGCTAAACTTTACAACAGAGTCTTAGCAATGAGTTTTCCATATTGTCCTGGTCCTAAGCATGCAAACCTGGAAATAAGGGAAAGGGAAGGATGTTTTGGCCTCCACAGAGCTTGGGCTTTTTTCCCCTTGAACAAGGAATCTCTTACAAAGCTTTGATGCCTCCTACTCCACAGCCACATTCATTGGTGCAAGGGTGAAGTGAGAGCCACCAGCTGACATTGGAGGCAAGGAAAGAAAATGACAGACTTCAAAATTATACACGTTATTGATTACAGTTCAGAGAAAGATGTAAGACCCTCAAATAGTGAGCAAATCAGCAAAGGGAAGCATAGATCAGACCAGATCCAGAGGCAATGTCAATCAGCTTTGCCATCTGTAGGACTTTAAAAGGAGTATTTATATCTCCTATGAACCTGGTCCATAAGGGATATGATCTTCACAGTGACCTACAGTCTGCAAAAATTAATGTTCTCACATGAGGGAGCAAAACACTGATGTAAAGGCCAGCCTTTTCTTCCCGAAACAGTAATTCAAATTGCTTTGGTAACCAGACATCCCTTCCCCATAGATCCATAGCTCTCTCCTCCCTCCTTCCTCCAGGTCAGAAACACATGGCCAGTGAGGGTGCAGGTATGCCCCAGAATGTGACTAGTCTCTGTCACCAGTCTCTGGTAATAAACGAAGTCATGATGCTCCCATGACAAATAGATCTCTGGAAATCAGACAGAGATAGATTGAACATGTGCCCTTCCACTGCTTCCAGAAATGCTACATAATCTGTCCCAGCTGAGGGTCCTCCAGCCTCATTTTAAGGAAAGAAGACAACCTTCATGCCTTCATGCTTGGCTGGCTCTGCGAGACCTCTCTTTGTGCTTGGGACAGAGAACATTAAGCTGAGCACGGACCAGGATCCTTAGCTCCAGCTATTTCAACAATTCACCCTTACATATCCCCAGCTGAGTAGCCGAAACTATACTGAAAACTGTCTTAGCAGGGAACATATTAAAACCATATTTCAATTGTTTTTTGTTTTGGTTTTTTTTCTTTTTAGGCATGGTACAAAATCCACCTATAAAGTGGTTTCCCAGCACGAGTCATGGGACAGAATAACAAAACAGGATTTCCTGATGCAGGGCTTCAGAGCCATTGCAATAGGCAAAGATCTTGTTTATGGCTTTTCTGTCTTTCCAGGTCTGCCCCTTTTCAGGACTCAGTTAATTCTTTTACTTACCTTCCCCTTCTGCTGTATCTCAGTCTTTACAGATTCATCTTCCATTTCAGCTGCTTCATCTTCATCAGAGACATCCTCTGCCTCCAGGTTGTTGTTCCCATTTGTTCCAGCGGGGTCCTCCTGTCTGCTCAGCTTCTTGCCTTTCACAAGGATCTTCCCTTTTAATTGCTGCACACGGAAAAGTGTACAAAATAGCTGGTGATTAGAAAAGGTTCTAGCCCACCCTGAAGGAGCAAGGGTATAACAGCTCCTCAGCTGCAACTCCAGGACCTTTTGGAATTGCATCACTCACTGGTGGTTGTACAGGTAAAAATAAATCTCTATTTCCAGAGTTCTTGCCCTGCCTCTGGCCAGCCTCTGAGACCACAAGCTATGAGTTTGAAGACCCCAGATAGCCCACTGATTCCCCTCTGATGCAAAGCTGACCCTCCCCTCAACTAGACAATTTAAACTGTTGTGCTGTTAGAGCAAATAAAAATATACTATTTTTTTCAAAATTGAATGTGGCTCAGTAAACAAGGCCAAGCCTGTGGGTCAAGGCTCATGGGAGCTATCCATGGCACTGTTTCTGCCCTTCTGTGTGGCCTCAAAGTTTAGTCTAGCCCAGTCTCTGCAGTGTGTGGTTATAAACACATGTATAACTTGGAACTTATATGACATCCACCCAGGGACTAAAGCAGTGAAGCCCACTGCTCCATTTGATATTTTAATGGGGAGAGAGGTCCACTGAGTTCTAGACAGGTGCCTCATGCATAGCAGACCTGGGATTTTAATATGTAAGGGATCTTGCAGGTGACACTTTAGGGTGCTGACAGCCTAAGGAAGAGTTTCCAGACCCTTCCCAAAGATACCTCCTCTTCTGAAAAGAGCTTCTCCTATGACTGCTACCATGGTACAATACTAATCGTAGGCATGTACCAATGTAATACAGCTGGCTGCTGAGCCCATCCAAGGAGCATATTTGTTGTGCTGAATCAACTCTCTCCAGCCTCTTTCAAAGTCCACACAATACCCTCAGGTGAAGGAATACACCAACAGCACATGGTTGCTTGCAGACCACCACACCAGTGGTGTATCTCTTGTGCAAGATCTGACTGTGGGAGGAAAGCTGAAGCCTGGAGAGGGCTGACTTTGAACCCAAATGACGCAGCAGCAATGCTGGCAGCAGGGAAGAGCGCTGAGAAGGGTGACTGGCTGGGTGCAATCTGTAAGTGAGCAGGTTATGCCTTAAAGTCAGGAGCACCCCTCAACCCTGCAGCCTCCAGTGAGGTCAGTGGGAGACTTGTTGCCACCTGGATGTGTTCAGTACTCCTGGCTTTGAAAGGTTCTAGTTATTCCAGAATGCAATCTCAGAATTAGCCAATGCAACCCCTTAGTCTGCGTAGCATGTTCCACTTTTCTCTGCAATACCCTCAACTTGCCCTTTCCACAACAGCAAAAGCAACAAATCCCTTCTCAAATGACAGGGCTGTGGAAAACCGAGAATCTTTTATAAAGCAGCACAAGCATGTTCAAAGAATACAATTCCCCCTTTGTGGGTGTGAGCAAATTGCATCACGTCTTTACAGAGACCAGCCCAACTCCTCACCACCCCACTCAGCTGTGGATGAAGCTCGGATTGAGCTGAAATTTTAAACTGGTACTTGAGGCATCAGCCAAGAGCATTTTTCTTCAGCTACCACAAATGACCTGCTTACACTGGGGCACTTTCCCTGTCACTCAAAAGCCACACAAAGGCAGCTGGAAGGAATGCACCACTTACGGGGAATAAAAGGCCCAAAGGAACTGCCAGAGCATAGCAGTATCCTTCTCCCTATCCCCAGACCACCCTCCATTATCCCAGCCCCTCAGCCCTCTTCCAGGCAGAGCTGTGACTAGAGATAAGGTATTTGGGGCAGATTGCTTGATTCTTAATTACCAGTAGGGCTACTAGCCTCTTTTAAGTTTCTCCACATTCTTTCCAGCTTCTCCACAGCCTACCCAGCAAGTGGGAGGTGTAATTTCCGGCACAGACCATCCTTCATGGCTGAATACATCAGCAGTGAAGGCACAGCAACACATTCTCCAGCTTGTCTCCTCACCACACCCCATATCAGGGCTGCCAGCAGCTGGTCCTCAGTGCTGCAGAGGTTTAGTATCCCCTATGCAGATAATTTCCACCAAGCCTAGAAAGCAGAGCAATCCATGTGCCACCTAACTCCAGAGGAGATGCATTAGCTTATAGCTCCAAAATGAGGGGTGAAATTCACCTCAAAACAGAGTATTTTTATCTCCATTTCCTGCTATTCTATAGTAGCACTGCACTGAACTCACCCTGAAGAAGTTGCCAGTCCCAAACACTGTCTTCCTTCATTTAATATGGGTGCTAGGAAGCAAAGTCCTAAATTTGAGTGCTTGTCTTCTTTAACAAGGTTTTAAATCAGGTGGTACAGGCAGACATAAACATACATATGCACTTGTTCCATCTCTCTTGGTTCCCCTACATGTGATGTTAAGTATTTCTAGCCTGAGGCAAAAGACACTCAGCTCATCAGTGCTCTGTTGTGCTGAGCCCTGCATTACCACTGCTATACTGGAATTGGTTTCTGAGGTGCATGGCTCAAAGTGATGTTGAATGGGGACACTGGACACAGCAATGGATGGGAGAGCTGGTGGGAAAGTGGAGGTACGGGATGGCAGAGGCTCCTGCCACTGCACTCCCAACTAGGGGGGCTCATGTTCCTAAGGGTCATCCACCAAGACAGGTCTGTTAAACCCAAAGCCGCTGTTGTTGTAAACAAGGAAGTCCAGGAACAAAAGTCTGGAGGGGTTTCCAGATATGCCTGATATGCTGAATAGTTGCATGCAATGTTGCCAAATGTTTTAGTCCTAGCTCTGTTCCAGAGCTGGGTTTTTGCAGCATTTCTAGCTGGAATGAAGGGACAGGGGGTATGGGCCCCGGCAGACCCCTGTGATCTCCAGATCAGGGATAGGGCAGAAAGACCTGCAACAACCAATCAGCAGCAGAGACTGGATCAGTTCTTCCCTGGCACTGCCTGGAGCTTTCATGTGGCTTTTATTGTTTCATCCTACAAGTCTTTAATTTACTATTGGGATTTAAAGACAGCAGCTTGAGGGAGATATTTAGATGCTCTGTGTAGCCCAACACTGTTCCTGATTGGAGCCTAATAAATGAGATGCCCTGGGCTGTGGCATGAATCGTTAGCATGAATCCAAACTGTGTCGATCTTCCTTTAACTACTGACACTGCCTTGCTAACACAGTCTGCAGCAAGCAATGCTTTGCCTGTTTTTATTTACAGCCTTTCAGCCCCAGACAGATCCCACTTTTTTTCTAATATAAAAAATATTACATTGTCCCAGGCTTCCCCATGTCAGCTTCACAAGGAAGTGGAAAATCCAAGAGGTTTCTGGTTTGGCCTTTTTTTTCCCCTTAATGTTTCAGCTTCAATGTATTTTCCACCAAAAAAAAGCAGCAATTCAGCTCTCTGCACTATCCTAGTTCACATAGCAGGAAGGCAGAAGAGAAGTACCAGAAAGAAAAGGATAGGTTTTGTTACGTTGGCAATTTTTCTCCCTTTAAACTAAATGGATAAGTCCCTCCAATGGAGCATATCAGCCCAAACCATTCACTAAGCTAGATCTAGGCTGTTTTGTTCAAGCTGGGGCCACGTGTCCATCTGGGCAGGAGATTAGACAAGCACAGGAATGGGAAAAACATCTTTGAGAAGCTGGAGTCATTCCCTTACACACACATCACACATTTCTTTCCGTGGTGTTCCTTCTTTCTTTCTTTGTTTCATTCCCCTGGTCACAAGGCAGTGTTCTGAAAAGCCATCAGCAGCTTTCCTGATCCTGCACTGCGGATAAATAATAATCCAGGAGGTGACACTGAAGACTGATTTTTCCAACTTGGTAACAGCCTGCAGAGACCTGTCTCCATGCTGGGTGTATCCTTACCCTGGGAGAGTCACTTCTTAAATGGAGTCACCTTGTCTGTGTCAGTTCTGTGTCTGTTCAGCAAAGATCCTGCTGAAGCAGCAGCATTAAAAGTTATGATTCATCCTAATTTCTTGTACTGGTGCCCAGGGACCAACCCAGATCAGCTTCCCTGTGTGCTAGGCATTGTATCAAGCGAGGCATGACACTCCCAAACAAAAGGGGAAAGTCGGAAAGGGAAAAAAGAAACAGGGAGAGAGAGGGTGAAAAAATACAGAAGATATTTTGGGTGGATCATTTTCCTCTCTTCTCCCCTGATGATTGCCAGCTTTATCCCACCCACAAACTCCTTCCAGCTCTGGCTAGGCATGCTCATCCAATTTTTGGCAAATGATTTCTTTAGCAAAGAAATGTAATTTAAAAGGAACTGCAGCTATCCACACAGAAATCTGCTTCTGCACAGTGCTTAAGAAAGAAAACACAAACCCAAAGGGTGATAATGTTTCATTCTGGTTTCTGTTTTGGAAACTTTTTTTTCACATCAGCAACTCATTTCCAATTTTTTTCTGTCAGCTAATGACTTTATAGTGGTGGTCCACTGTTAAGGGCTGTATACCTTCTTCCCCTTGCAGGCTCCAAGCTCAGCTCCCAGTTTCATGGCTGCCCTGATTCATGGGAATCAAAGGGGCATCTCTATGCAGTCTCCTGCCTCCCCTTGTTCTCCATGGACATCTTCATCCCCGCCACCCCATCAGGCCATTCTCAGCAGGAGGACGCTTCATGCAATACAGATTTAGGCTACCTGTATGGGTAGTATCCAGTCTTGCTGGATTAAAAACACAGACACACCTTGTAGTCACTCCTTGAGGTGCTAATGTTCTCTGCACATACAGCAACCTAACAGTGCTTCAGAGGATTAGCCTGAAGAAGGTCATATTCAGCTTTGGGGTGTGGGGAGAAGACACAAGACAGACTCTCAGGATTCAGCTCCTCTGGGAAAAGTCAGAAAAGCAACCTCCTCATGGGATGAAGGATGTTCTTGGTAAAGGAAGCAGGTAAAGGTCCTCAGTGCTGCAGGAATATCTCCTCTGAGATCTTAATAAACAAGGAGCAACCAGGCATTTTGTGGTTGATGTGCACAGCCTACTTCTAGATATTGCTATTTCTTATTCCACCACTGCCCACAGACAATCTCTGATCCTCAGCAAGTGCAGTTCCCACCAGGCCTCAGGCACATTGCCCACTACTTGGCACCTAGCAAGAAGACAGACCTCTCGTTCCACCCTCAGAAGGCAGAAAGTGCTAGAGTAGCCTTGCTTACCTCTGGGGAGGGGAACTGGGATTTGTTTCCATCGACTGGGGCAACCAAGAGCATGTCCTGCAGAATTGTCGTCATGTGCTGAGCCATGACCTTCTGCTGGTCAACACTGCAGTGGTTCTCCAGGGAGATGATGACCGGGTATGGTGAGGTCTAGAACAAGACAGAAACATACATCATCAGTGAACTCTGCAATTTCACCAGTCTATAGCAATTGATATAAACCCCAGTGCTGTTTTCTCTGCAAATGAGTGGGTCAACTGTAAGGTCTAGCATTCTACCAGAACGAGCATTTGTCAAAAATGGACAAATTTAACTGTGCAGTAGCTACTGATGATGCCTTTCTGAGATGATGATCCAATGGACAGGGCACCAGGTGGGTCAGGATGCCTCCCACAGACTTGCTGGGGCACTTTAATGAGCCTCCCTATGCCTCCATTCTCCACTTGCACTGTGGGTCTAAGCACCTTCCTGCCTCGGAGGAAGGACTGGGAAGGAAGGGTTCGAAATCACTGGGTTTTCTCGAATCCTTAGGTGACATGAATCCTCCTTCCATTTGTAAATAGGCCTGAGCTGGTTCCCCATGGCCGCTCCTGGTCATCCTGTGTGCTGAAGGTATTGTCATTGCCACTTCCTTATAGCCCTAAAGGAAAACTGACACTAGGTCTAAGTGCACTCAAGGGAAATAGCAGAAAGCCCAGGGAGTCTGGACAGACCCAAGGCTTTTTAAAAGCTGCTGGCCCAGAACTGCCATATAAGATTCCAGACCTGCTCATTCCTTTTAAATCAGAATAGAAGCAGTCTTTCCCATGAGTCCCTCCAAAACAAATGCACATGGGTTCCTCGAAATTAAGAGCAGACCCTGAGACATCAAAACCACACAAGTCATAGGCTTGTTTGCATTTCCCACCAGGGATGCTCAAGATATTGGGCATTATTTTCATTGTACTGGGGTCCTGGATACAGCTGTGCTGCTATAGATTCAAACTCATCCTCGGATAGTGCTCTGCAGCTCCCCAGAATGGATCTCTGCAGAAAACAGAAAATGGATGCCCAGACAGGACACATCTCGTACCCACGAGAAAAGCTAAGGTGAAGTCTTCATTGTTTATATTCTCTGTTGGGAGGGCAGAGACCTACTATCAGTCTTGGACCCTGCAATATGAGAAATCTTAGATGGTGCCTCATCCTTACTTTGAAAGCATAGTTCTTGATGGCCTTAATGACATCGCTGAAGAGGATCTTGGAGGTGAGAGTGTAGCCATGATAAATGACAGGCTCTGAGTTAGGGCCATCCCAGCAATCCAATTCCACACAGCGGCAGCCTTTGGTGAGGGCTCTGGAAACAAAGAAGGGACCTGGTTGGGTTCTAAATCTTTTTCTCCATCTCAAAATGAGGGAGCATCAGGCACAGGTGTAGCCTGGGAAGGCTGACAGAAAGTCTAGGGGCCAAGGGAGAAAAGAGGAAAAACAGGAAAACAGATGGCAAAAGGATGGGATCAGGAGAGCTCAAAGCCAGCAAAGACAGCTCAAGGTTGAGCAAGGAAAGTACAGCAGGATCTGAGACAGGAGGTAATGTAAGTCCAAGGTAAGAATTATCCAAAGAAGACAGTGAGTGCCAGATGAGAAAGGACACTCATGACTGTGCCCCAAGTCTTTTCCCAAAGATGGTGAAGAGAAGAGGAATATCAAGAGTGGCTGCAGTGGAAGAAAGACAGTAAGACAGTCAGCCTTAGAAGTCAGGTCACGAAGCCTGGAAAATGTGACTTCTTCATCTAGATCTGGTAAGACATGAGAGATGAACCCTCAGAGCTGTCGGGGAGGGAGGTGTGTGAACTCCACCACAGCTGGGGACACTGCTGAGGGCCAGTTTCCCAAACTGAGTCTACCAACTGAATTTCCACTTGAAACTCCTGCCTCTACATATCCATACTTTCATTTTAATTTACTTTCAAATGGAGGTTCCCCTTGTACAGACTTCTCTGTCTAAGAGGTGATCTTGTCTTTTTTACAGTAACTCCCTATACGTTTCAGATAACATAACTCCCTTTAACTTACTGCAGTAAGAATCATAGAACAGTTCGGGTTGCAATGGACCTCAAAGCTCATCCAGTTCCAACCCCCTACCACAGGCAGGGGCACCTTCCACTAGTCCAGCTTCCTCAAAGCCCCACTCAACCTGGCCTTGAACACTGCCAGGGATGGGGCAGCCACAACTTCTCTGGGCAACCTGTGCCAGAACCATGGCTTTTTTTTTTTTTTCATTTTTTCAAGCAAAACATAATTCTGTAATTTTAAGATACTGTAAGAGGAATTCAAACAGCTACTGAAAAGCAACTTGTCACATATTTCAGTCTCTACTCTTTTTTTGAGCCTGTGATTCTAGACACCCATTGTTCCCTGAGAATCAGATAAGCAATAAAGTCAGAACTGCAGTCGTTGGCTTGCTTATAAGGAAACACTGTCTCACTTGATAAAAATACAGGACGTAGCAGGAGTAATGCAAGGTGGTTTCCACATGATTGCAGATATTTTAAACTACACCTAAATTTAGTAATTATACATCTTACAGTCAGGTGGACACCACATGGGGCCCAGCAGAGACCCAGGTCAAAGTGCTTTGAAAATGGGGGCATAGCCAGCCTGGCTTTGAAACAGTTTACCCTGATGTGAACATGGGCCAGCCCACATTACCTGGTCTTGGGGTGGGTGATTGCTTCTTAGTCCTCTTGCATCGAGCAATATAGATGCCCCCTATGCCTTCTATGAGAAAGGGGTCAACTACTCACACACACATAAATACACACACATAAATACACATACTTTACCTGATATAGGCTTCTGTGCTGCTTGGACCTGTGAGCTGGTCTTCCATAAGATAGGTATTGTGTGAGGATGACACTAAGTAGTGACTGAGAGGTTGAGTCATGTCCTGGTAAACTTTACGGTGGGTGGAGTTGAATATATTCCCATCATCGGACAGCAGGTACATCAGAAAACCATCTTTGGTCATGGCATTACCCCTCTTGGCTGCCAGATAAATAGACAGAAACCCCTACTGAAAAGCTGACACCATCCAGTTGTGCTGCCACCCTCACCATGATGCCTACTGCTCTCCAGAGAATCTCAAAGGCAAAATGTGCTCCCTAGGCATTCAGCTAATAGTAAAGATACTGATGCTGTTCAGACAATGATGACAGCTTCACCTGCCTGAACATGCTTTTAAAACTCCTTCACAAGCATGGCTTTTTATGACATTTACTGTCCTTGAAAACACCTTAGAAGTGTCAAAGAGAGCCCTTACCTCACCTCTCTCGAGAGCTACAGTATAAAAATCTCCATTTAAGCACTTCAAGCTTCCTTCATGTCAATACAGAGAAGTTGTCATATGTCTGAACGTAGGCAGATAAATCCTGGTTAGATCATCTGATGAATACATGAGTTGCAAAGAGTAAATGCAAAATTACCCAACTCTGGGGAGAAATTGAGATCTTCCCATCTTGAAGGACTGAGCTAGATCTCAGCCTAATCCCCAAATTTGACACCTGTAAAGCAATGTGCCTCTCCTGAAGGTATACCTGGATATTGCAAAAACAGCCTATGATCCTGTGTTCATTTCTTGAACATGTCCTCCCAGGTACTTCAGACTGGCGACTCACTTAATTTCTGACCAGAAGACAGTTCTGCTATTGCTCTCCTAAACAGCTGTCACCTTCTTGGCCCTCTACTCAGATACCACCCGATGGCTTTTCAGGTAGCCACATTCAGAAACATCTGCCTCCACTCCTGCTTCTTGAGAACAGAAATACTGCTGTATTCTTAACCTTGCAAAGCCACACAAGGTCTTGGCATTTGAATAAGCCATCAGAGCCTTTGCCTTAGGAATTTCATCACCCCCTAGCCAACTCTATATCAGCCCCTCTCCAGCTGCTCAGTGTACCCAAGCTAAAATTGAAGAGAAATATTTCCCCTTCTGTGCCCTCTCCTTTCCTAGAGTTGCTAATGTTCCCCTAGAAGCCTGGTGTTTTAGAAGCAGCTGTGAGGAGAAAATGATACACACAGCTGCAGATGAAAGCAGCAGCAAAGCAATTCATAGTTCATCACAAAAGCAAGATTTCGAACCAAACCAGACTGGGTTTCCAACCTACCTCTTTCGTTGGGCTCGTATCTCTGAATTAAGGCAGGGGCAGCAACAACAGCATCTTCTTCTTGCTGTGTCTCGTAAAGGAACCTCACCAGGTTCTGGCAGGACATGAACCCTTCTGCATCTGAGTACTTTTGGAATATCTTGTCTATTTCTTTCCTCTCTGTCAGTATCTTGTAAAATTCCTCTATCTCATCATCCTCCAGAGCCTCTGTTTTGGACTTGTCACAGTGCTGTAAACGTAGAGGGGAGAAGGAGTGAAAACCTTCTTTCCTTCTGGCATATGCCAGCCGTAATCTGCACCAGGGCTACACAACGCAGAACACAAAATAATTGGAAACAGTTACTGGCCAGTGAATGAGCAGCAGTTGGTCATTGACAATGGGTCTCATTGACAAGGCCAACAGTCATATAAGAGTTACAATTACTGTTATTACTCATATTATCAGTGTGCTGAAAAGCATCAGGCATGGCCCATGACCTCAAGCTCTACTGCACCGTACACAGTGCAAACCATAATCTAAGTACAAAACTCAAGAGAAATGTGACTCTCGATCTCATGAGGTGGAGGAATATAGGGAAACAACTAACTCAATGTATCTTACACCACTGATAGGGACTGTGGTCTAAAATCCAGTAAGTAAAGTAAAATGGGCCTTCCCCTTGACCTTAGTGGGTCTGAGCTCAGGCCTAGAGAGACTGTCTAGGCTAGTAGTAGGGCTGGTTGCAAAGATAACATCCAAACCAACTTAAAAATGCTGCTAAACATGTGCACGTTCAGGTATGAAAAAATTCCTCTTTCCATGGAAATTTTCCATTCTCATCCAAAACCCACCAAGTAACAAAATCTCCACAAAATTCGAAATCAGATATCATCTTCTCAAGGAGCTGCAATTCAAATTCTTCTTCTGTGCTTTGAACTCCTCCACCAGATAAGAGCTCTGGCAGAGCGCCACAGTCAAGGACTTGACTGAGCATGAAAGGTTGTGTGTTAGAGATACGCAAATTAGAGTCTCCATGAAGGGCAGCAGCTTTTCCAACAACAAATACTTCCAGTTTATTTAAAATATTCCCGGGTTCAATTTTTCATCAGAAAGTATAGATTTGTGTGGCAAATCCTGATATTAATTTTCTTGTTCGTTCCTAGCAGAATTCTTCATGGAGAGGTGAACAACTATTTTCGAGTCATCTCTGGGATGTATACCCCTGCATGAAATATTAGCTGAGAAAAGGAAGCTGCAATGGAAAGCAAGAGCCTGTCTCAGAGGGAGATCCCCACTTACGCCAGGGAGCATTATACTGCTTCCAAGTGTCCTTTCCTGCAAATTTCAGCAATCAACCCACTTCTAGTTAATGCCTTGTTATTATGAGGATTCCTTCTTTCTCAGTATCTAAAGCAAGCAATCAGACCCTTAACAGTGGTGTCCTAATCTAACACAGACCACTCACATCTTACATTTTGGTAAGTCAGAAAAATGTAATTTTTGGCATGGATGCCAAAATCCCGGCAGGACATGGCTTGCCTTACTTTGTCTTTGGCCTAAAAACTTCTCTTCTTCAGGCCTGAACTTGGAATGGAAAGTGTGCTCCAATCCACTCAGAGGAGGTGCTGGCATTTCATTTCACCCTTGCTATGGACAAATTGCTATCAGTCACTATGACTTAGCTGACAGATGGTAACTTGCTAGACCAGGGGAATTAAATTGCTTTCCATCTTTGATCTCTTATGACATGTAGAGCTATTGTCCTAGGTTTTATGACCAAAATGTACCTCTCAGTTTAACCAGCCATCATACTAATCTCAAGCTAACTCTGCTAAGGATCTCAGTGATCGCCATAGTGGCTGTGGCAGTGCCCCAAGCAAGATGTTAGTGAGAGAATTTTGTCCCCTGCAAATCCTCCACTGGAGTCCTGGAGTCCTTCACTATCTGTTTATGATGCATGTATAAAACCAAACAAAATGGTCACGATGCACAGTGTTTCACAAACTGAACCGACAGCAAAAAGTTCAACTTGCCCTGACTTCAGAATCTGCTGGGTAGAAGCTATGGTCTCATCTCAGGGATGGGAGAACCTGTGAAATGCTCAGTACTACAGACACCTTCAAATTAGGTTTCAGCAGTCCAGGAACTGTCTTTTCCTTGCTGCCTTTCATGCTTATAATCCTGTTCTGTGGCTTTAGCAGATCTCACCAATTGGTGGACATTGCAGGGATGCCATGAATGACAGACATTCCTTTCTTTAACACACAACAGACAAAATGACATGATATTACTTCTACAAAATTGGCATTATAAGGGATGTGCCCTGGGAATTTTGTTCATTAGTGGCCATTAAAGGCTGATACATTGGCATCAGTCGTATTCCAGCACAGGTCAGATGCCCAGTACAAAAGTGAGGTCCTTGCTTGGGCTACAACAGCTCCAAATTAGAAAAAGAATCTCAACCCAAAATACTGTGGCTTACCTCACCTGTATGGCTTGAGACCATGATTCCTGAATGAACCTTGCTCTGCCAGAAAAAGTCAGAACCTTTCTGATGCACTAGAATGAACATTCAGGTTGAAATGAAGTGCACTATCAGAGAAGTTTTGCAGTTTCTGGTTGCATTGCATGTCTTACTCAGGTGTGTCTAAAACCTAGATGTGGACAGAGAGTTATGTGATGAAAAGCAAGAAAAATGTGAGAACATGCCCTGTAGCTCTATCTTGGACCCTTGATCAGCCTTCCTTCCTGTGACTAAATGAAGGAAAACTCACTGAGACAGAAAAGATCACCCTTTTAATATGCTGGAATGTCTCTCAGTCCATCTATGTTTAGGCAGTATGTAAACTGAAAATGAAATTGCTTTAGGAGCAAGAGAGACTTTTCCTGGAGGCAATTTAGCCCACAAGAGATCTGAATTAACCTCTGAAGACCCTCTTTGCAGTGGCTATACAGGGAACTTATAACAATTACATGTCTAATGAGGGTACTTCAAATGGCTGCCTGCATTTAGATGGCTTGAATCAAGGTTTAGTAATTACTTAGAGCCCTTAAGCAAAAAGAGGTTTGAACTTCAAGTTTCCACTCCTAGAGCTCCCTTGTAACTACTTCAATAGCAAAGTTCACTGAACGAAGAGGAGGCTTCACCTCTAAAAAAAAAAAATCTTTTCAGATTTTCTATGTTTGAACATGCAAGGAGTGATTCATCTGACCTATGTGAGATGTATCCTTTAGGATGAGGTAAATCACACCCTGGTCTCCATTACTGGGTGACCTACACAGGTTGCAAAGGATGTGTGTTAGTGACTACTTCCAATGCACCGCAGACATCTAATTCAATCAGACGAATCCTAGCCTTATTGCTATTCTTCCAGGGTCTTCCTGAGCAGGGAATTAAGCATGGGATATGCCAGCCAGAGCAGGCAGTACATCCGGAAGATTTTGCAAACCGAAATTCTTCAAGATCTGCTGATGACCTTCCCCAATTCTTGAAGTTAAGAAAGGGAGACCTCCACAGAGCAATGATTAGGAAACTTGTACCTCCTTACAGGAAAGTCCTAGTGAGATCTTGCCAACCTTCCCTTCTATCTGCTTACAGGATGAAGCAGGAGAACTAATGCCCAGTGCCCAAACCCACCCACATGTTTAATACAGATCAGAAAAAGCATTTCTGAAACTGCACACCCATGACTTCAAATCCTGCTTCAGACAGAATTTAAGTTTGGAAATTATTCACATGTTTTATCTCGCCTCAGCAGGAAGGCTTCTTCAGAGAAAAACCAAAAGCTTAACAGCTGAGAAATATTCATCCCTTTCTTATATTCTGATAGACTCAGCCAGCAAGCCAAATCTTGAGAATTTAGAATTGTATGTCCCTGGCCAGATTAAATATACCTTGTGGTAGTAAATCAACAAGACTGGCCCAGGCTTGGAAGCAATGTTACTTATCTATCATTAATCTGGTTTTGGGTTTTGGCGGTTTTTTCCTTAATTTGCACCTTCTTTTTGCTTATATTGTTACTTGGCACCCTCCTCCTCTGAGAAGATGAGGATGTAGATTCGTAATTGTAACTAAACCAATTTTAGCCAGTCTTCGACACTAACATGTGGTTGTGCTATGCAGAACTACTGAAATACCTAGGACTCAAAGTGCACTAGAACTTTGTTTTTCCCTTTGTCTCACATTATCTATGTTTGCATCTCATCTCTAAATCCTCAGCATCAATAGTAAAGAAAGACCTTAACACACCTTCATCAAAAGCATTGTGCTGGACTAACTTAGATCTTAGTGGAAATCTGCTGAGCACCAAAACCCAAGAGTCCTTCCTTGGTACAAGAAAAGATGCTAGGAGCTGACTTTAGCTTAGGTCTCCAACCAAAGCTGGAAGCTATGGGAGACCTTGACCTCAGCCAAAAGTAAATACTTTATCTGCTTGCTCTCATTACCTGAAAAATCTTCTTGGCATGATAGTCATCAACTTCAATGTTCACTTCTTTCAGGAAGTTCTTCAGCTCTTTCAAGCTCATCTTGTTGTCTTTGTTTTTATCAGCTTTCCGCAGGCAGGTATGAATCCAGCTGCAGGATGATGTAAGGAAATCTTTCCAAGTCAGTGCCTAGCCTAAATACCACCCTTCTGCTGCCCACGGTGGGGGGGAAATCATCTTCTAAAGACTGAACCACCTCTCGAGCTGCTGCAAATCAGCATGCAACCACTGAACAGCTTACATCATCTCACCACCTTCTCTGAAAGAGCAAAATGGTGCTTTGGCAGAAGCAAAATGCGCTGTAATACAAGCAATTGTGTCCTGGGAGAAGCTTTTCACCATCTAGCCAAAGGCTGGATCAGCTTTCTTTACCCTGTAGGAGTTTCTGGTCACAGCCAGAAACAGTCTGATTTCTCTTTTATGACAGAAAGTACATTCTGCTCCAGACTGTTAAAAGGGGATAGAGGAAGGATGAAAAGAGCTCTCAAGTGGAGTTTGGTAAACTCATTGTTACAGATTTAATCAATATTCAGTATATCAAAGTGAACAACGAACAGAGATTCTCTAAAAAGATGCATTAATATAAATTTCCGGACTCAGCTTCAGCTTCTGAATTTTTTGAGGGATTTCTACCTATATGTCTTAAGAACTTTGTTGTGAGCAGAATCAAAACCAAACTTTCTTGGTCTTGGCTTCCCTTCATGAAATGCATGGGGTCTAATACTGTATCGTACTGTGATAATAGTTCATAAGAGCTTAGTTTATAATAACTTTAGTGTATCTATGGATCTGGAGTAATTATTACAAAAAATTAGCTATTTAATGTGACGTCAGATAATCTGAACTGGGTCTCCCATGTTTGTTCAGTCTCTCGGGAAAATAATGCTAGACAGTTGAGATACCTTGCAGTTTTAAACAACAAAAAACTCATTCTTTTTGCATCATGGAACTGACTCTCTCTAATTTGCTTTACTGTCAAATAAGAAAGGTCATCCAGAAAAATACCCTATTTTTCCATAGAAAAATGATCAAAGTAACAATTTGATCTCCACAAATGTAACCTTCTGTGTCTTGCATGGGAAAAATTGCTTCAAATTCATTCTAAAAAACCTTTAAAAATGCCCAACCAGGATATTAAGCAGAGTAAACCTCAGGATTAGCAAATACCAGCTGAGGCATTTAGTACCATAACATTTTAACTGGGCCTTTCAAAATAACCCCCCAAAAGGGCATTAACTGACAGCCTTAGGGGCTGTAGACATAACTCTGAAACAAAGTGTTCACCACAGCTACCACTGCATTCAAATATTTCTGAACTATGGAGATATGTGTAAACTGTTTGTAAGTATTGTTTGTCTCACGGAAAGTTGAACTTTCTGTCTTTAAAAATCTTGGCAGGTGCTAAGCAATGACCTCACACCGCACCCGTCTAAGCCTGGTAATATTAATATTCCCCTTCTTTAAACATGGAAACCAAAATAAAGAGAGGCTACATTTCCCCAGCTCTCTCCAGGGCCTTGAACCAGGATCTGATTCTTCTCAGAAAACCAAGTTCAAGTCATGAAGCTCCCATGCAGAGAGGATGCTTTGCTGGGAACACAATACCATCCATGTCGAGGTGGAAAACCATCCCCTTCCACCAGCTGTGCTCCAAAAAGGGTCTGTTCAGCATGTCAACATGGTGCCAACAGCGGTGCCATCCATTCATACCTGACCCTCACACCTCAGCTCCCCTTCACAGCCCTCCCTAAAAATAACAGGCAGGAGTAATGTGCAACTCTAGCAAGCCAAGAGGAAATCCAGTCCATCATGGCCAGAGGTGAGGAGCAGGTTTGGACAGCACTAACTGTGTGTAGAAACCATTCTTTTTGCTGTAACCATTGCAAAAAACCCCACCATTTTAAAAGTCTGCAGTCATTTCCATTGATGATGAGCACACAGAGGTCATGCACATATCCAAAGTCAACCCTGGAAAGCAGTATGTGGGCAGTAAATGCATCTGCAAAAGTGCATGCCAGGGTCCTGCCTGTGAATGGAGGATGCTTTCCTGTTCTATCCCTTCCAGTAGGAGGGAAATCACAGAGCCCACAAAAATCACAGGCAGACGGTGAGCCCTCTCGCTGCTAGGGCAAGCAGCAAAGAGAGAAAAAGGAGACTACAGACAACTGAGGCCTCAGCCTGTTGCAGCAAACAGCAGAGTTCAGTCCCCAAAACACCCAAACTCCCCATGCATCTGGATCCCTCAGGTTTGAGAGCTTAGAGGAGCTGGATGAACTAAGCACTTCAGTTGAAATTATCAGCTGATACAAACACCACTTTGCAGCCCTGCTTGTGGGTCCTCCTTTCACCTTACGCACCCATTCGGGCCTGGATGGACTCAGAAAAAGCTGTTCCCATACCTGTATACATCCGGAGAGAGCCTGCTTCCTGCCTTTTGTTTTTAAAGGATCTGCCAGCTCCAGGGCTACCAGCTTTCTATAGAAACCAAAGAGGGATGACTGAAACTATCTGGCAGATATCCCATGAATGTGCTCAGAAGAGAAATGCTGCAAAACTTCTGGTAAGTGTTTTCCAATCAGAAAAGCTCATACATAAATCCCAAAATCGAAGCAGATAGTGCCATACTGCTAAAATGAAAAGTCCCCTGTATTTTCTTGTCTAAAGTCTTTCCTGCACACATTTTCTAGATAACCTCTGCCAGCTTGTTGCAGGGTTGAATCTGAGGCTTAATAAAACAGTATTGTGTGTTTTTTAAAAACATCAGAAGTACTCATCGAGCATGTGGGCCTGGAAAGGACACATAAGACACTAAATTGAGCCCCTTGCTATCACAGGCAACTCCATCATATTATAAACAGGACAAAACCCATCTGAAACTAGCAAGATTTTTGTTTTCATACTTGTTTTGAAAATCTTGCAAATTCCTTACTTGCTTTGCAAGGTTTTGGAGGCTGGAAAAGATATGCTGCAAGGCAGTTCTCCAGTCACAGAGGACAGGCAGGGGACCCAACACTTCTCCTCATCTACTGCCTCATCCCCTTCTGTGCTCACAGATGCAGAGAACACTTCTGAGGTTTAAGGAAGATCTGAGTAAGCCCATGCTGCCAAGCAAACCCAGTGAAGACAGACTAAATTTAAAATCCCAGGCTTTAATTAAACATCATCAAATTCCAAATGAGAAATCATGCTGTTCTGTAATTCCAGGTTACGTTAAATGGCCTGAGACAATCCCAGATTGGAAGCCAGCACTGCATGGTAATTACTCTTCCAGAAATACGGCTTGCCTACCCACCCTATTTAGCTTCGATTCTGCTTTCCAAAGACAGAGAGGCACTTTTCCATGCTGGAAATTTACAGCCTTCTTCCCTTGCAAATGTCATTGTTATTTTTCCCCCTTTAGCAATCTTGTCTTTTCTTATGGGGAAGTTTTTCAGCAATATATTCAATCTGACACACTCCAGGGACAAGTTTCTGTAGCCCAGATCTTCCCCACACATTTAGGGGTGGAGGAAGCCTTCACATCTAAAGGAGAACTGCCAGGGTACCACATTTTCAACTTGTCTAGGGACTGCTCCCTGTCACCATGGACACACAAGTTGTAACACTGCTAAGGAATGACCTTACAGCCTAGAGCTTGAAAAACCATTCAAAAAGACACTCATAGTACAGGAGATAAACACAGCACATCAGAACTACTGGAGTCTGATTCCTTTAAATGAACAGCACTATGGTTGTGCAAGCGCTTATTAGACGCTTATTAGACTTCAGAGAATCCACAGAATTGTAAAGCCTTATGAAAGCTCAGCATTTATGTGCCACC
Organism: Strigops habroptila; assembly: GCF_004027225.2. NCBI lineage: Eukaryota > Metazoa > Chordata > Aves > Psittaciformes > Psittacidae > Strigops > Strigops habroptila. The sequence continues at coordinate 102,009,268 of NC_044277.2, forward strand.
TCCTTCAGCATAAGTACATCATTACCCAGCAGGAAACCCACATGGAGTGAAGCCTTGACTGAGGTCAAGGCTCCCTGCTGCCTGCTCAGGCTCAGACTCCTGCTTTGTGACTTTTCCCAGCTGAGGATTTTGCTTCTCTCCTCCTTTCCACAGATGTGGAGATGAACAAGGCATGAAACTTCCGCAGCTTTCTCTGTCTGAGAGCACTAGCTGGTTTTCACTCTGATAGCTGGATGTCTATCTTCATGAAGCTTAAAGGATTTTATGATTGCTGCAACTCTGCCAAATGAGGGTGAAATCAGCCAGCACGTTCATATGGCATGGTTAGTGCCTCAGACACACAACCACTGGAGAAAATCCATCAAAAACTGCACTCACAGATATTCTTTTTTTTTATGGATGTGAGACCTGTGGTTGCAAAGCAACTTAGTGTGTGAAATGCAGCCCCGGGGGAAATTCCCTGTGAAATCAGCAGAGGCAGGATTTCACCCAATAATCAACTCATGCTCCGTTTCACAACTAATTCACCCTCCTTTTCTGCTCTGCTAATTTTCCTTTCTGATATGTCTGCACTGTCACTAGAGCATTCACAGATTCTTTCAGGGCAAAACTTCATCCCATGCTGAGGCAAACAAGGAGTAAAGTCAGTGGAGCTACCCCAGGGTAAATTTGGCAGTCAGAAGAGAAGAATCCATTCCCTCGCTTTGTATTACTGAGAAACATGATAGACAGCAAGGGCTTTTCATGCCTCGCCAAGAAGTGCCTGTCCTGGAGTTTACTGCAATGCAAATGAAACCAACCCCTGAGAAAAACAAAAAAATAATGATTGTTTTATCTGGAGCTCCCTGAAAGAGGCAATTCTTTGCTTAAAGAGCCACGTTAAGCCTCAATTCACTCTTGCTGGTATCACTGTAAAACAGGGGAAAGAAACCTTGAAAACCAGAGAGTTTGCCTGGGTGCAAAATCAGTGCAAGAGAAAACTCAGTGCCCAGGGTCAATAGGAAAACAGGGTGTTAGTCTACTATCTCCACCCCCAGAGAAAAACAAGTGCATCTTTGTCTGTAATTAATCACTTTATAGCGCAAAGGATACTGTTGGAGTTTCTCTTTCTGGTTCATGGAGTTGCTGTGGGCTATGATTTTCGCAAGGCCGGAGATCCAATGGTTGGCATCGTCCTCTGAACTCGCAATGAGGTCTAGGTTTTTCCGCTGGTCTTTGAAAATGATGGAAAAGCAGCGATACTCTGGGACATCCTTGGCGTATTTTTCCATACCTTCTGTTTTATGGCCTGCCCTCACATCCCGAATATCTTCAATGGAGACTGTGGAAAGAAAGCAGAGCCTGCTGTCAGCAGGGGTTCAGTCAGGCTTATCTGTACTTGGTGAGGGATATTAAGAAATTACTCTTTCTCCTTTTCCTGCAACCTCTGGAGGATTCCCTTCCCTTTCCCCCCTCTCACAAACTTTGTCACTAAATAAAGCTGAAATCAAAAGGAGCAGAAAAAACAAGAGTTTTTTAAAAGAAAAACCTTTCCCTATGTTCGTTATTTAACAAACATGCAGAACATGCACTAGATGACATACTGTGTTATCATGTTTATGAGATACAAATCACTGCCAAGAGTTTGGTTTCAGTCCTTGGAGCATCCCTGACTTGATCCCTGCCCCTATCTGAGGGTGGGGAGAGTGGAGATGTGCCTTCCCGTGAATATGGAAAACGAGAAGTGACTTCAGTAAGAGGAGGGCAAGGATCGAAACAGTCATTCCTTAGTTTGCAAAAAAGTGAGAAGGAAAAATTTAAAATCCCATGTATTCTTCGCAGTCACACAAGAGCGAATGAGGGAGGCAATGACCAATGCTTCAGAGAAGTATGGGTGTCACCCATACTCCACCCTCACCCCTGTCAAGGGTAGCCTTGATCCTCTTTGCTGCAAGAAAGCAAAACACTCCTTTCAAGTCCATCCTTCCCCATTTCTATCTCTGCCCCTCAGCGAGTGGAAATGAGCCCTGAAGTCGCGCCATAAGGCAATCCAGAAAGAGCAGTGCATTCAAGAGACTACATTATTAAACAAGTGTAAGTAATGGAGAGATGCCTACGTTGCTCCTGAGTGCATGCAGGTGCCCTCAAACTGTGCTGAAATCCAGCAAGCCTCCAGCAGCATGCACAGCCTCTTTTTCTCTTTCATGGGCCACTTAGTACATCTACAAAGGAATGAGAGGAAAAGCCAGAAACTGCTTAACCACATGTGACTGCTGAGAAACTTAAGACCGAAGTAGAGATGGCACCTACACACAATAAATGGCAAAAATGTTTGCAAACAGTGCTGGAGTCCATAACTGAGAAAGCCTCATTGCATTTTCTCCAGTTAACATTTTGCAAACATCTACCAATACCATTTCAGGGCACACATAGAAAAGACAACACAGCTGAGAGATATTCAGCCATCTTCTATAACAAGCATTCAAAAAAACAGATACAATCACAGGATTTTGAAAAAAAAAAAAAGATATGTATATATATAGCTTAACTTCTCTATCTCAAAATATAAATTACAGGTAAAAATTATCTCCTCTATCACAGATGTGTGAATGTGTGAGATAGATTTTATTTGTGCTTATCTTGAAGGAGCTGTGTTGAAAACTGGCACATGACTATAAAATATCCCCACTGTTAGCTGAATAGGAGAAACTTGCCTTTAAACATCCATTTTATCCACTCCTTTATTTAAACGTGCAATTTCACCATTAAAGTGCCCAGTTCATTCAAAGTCAACACTGCAGAAAAGCACAACTCAATATTTACCCTGCACATTTTCAGCATGGCTGCCCTGCTATCATCCAATATTTATCAGATGCTCATTAGAGTTTGAAATCCTTCTTTTTTTTCCAGGGCAGTCATGATAATGCTCAGCTGCTGGGGGGGGAGGACACGACCACCCAAAACTTCAGTCTTCAAAAATCAGTAACTTTCCAAAACCAACACTTGACATTTGCTTTAAATTCTTACCACATGTAGGGGTGGTCAAACATCTTCCACAGCATTTTGCTGGTTTGGTTCCTATACAAGAACATACCATGAAGACCTTCCCGGAGCTGGCAAAGCTCCAGGGACAGTTATGAGCAATTATCTTTGTGTGGTCTTTTATTATCACTTCGTATAGGTCAACAGTTGATCAGCTGGAGGGGAGGAAAAGGTTGGGTTGGGATGGGCTGCTGTGGAATTACGTTATCTGGCCAATATACTGTAGAGTGAAATTTTATGGTTTTGAGTACTAAAACCACCCTTAAAAGAAAAGCGCTGCAATTTCCTTGCAGCTGCATTGCTAATAAAGTGCATTGCTATTAGCGCACTAACTAGGAGACTGGGCAAATTATAGTGATTATGCCACAGGCAGAACTACACCCTTAATGTAAAGGATGCTATCATGTTTGGATGGGTTCAGTTCAGTCAAAAAGTGTAAAGTTTAGTTAGGCTCCTTTTATAGCCAATGGAAAAAAAAAAGAAGAACCTTTTGGAACACAAATGTTCTGCACTGTTCAGACAAAAAATTTAGGGTAAGGTAAATCATACTCTTACTCCATGGCTACAGTGGACCCTTGAACAGAAAGGAAGTCCAGGCTGAGCATCTCAGATGCAGACGTGTGCCATGCAGATTGTCCATAAGTAGGTGATTCTTCTCCACTCTGGGTCTCTTCTGGTTATAACAGTGCAAGTGGAAGGATCATCCTGTTGTTCCTCACCACCTGCCAACTGCTCACCACTGCTTGGCTCATAGGAGTTATTGTCCCTTCAGAATGGCTAGCTTGTCTGCTTGTGCAATCAATCCCTAAACTTTGGGTTGGCAACAACCTAGTGTTTCCAAGACTAGAAAATCTGATGTTAAATATTGGAAATTTAGAATGGATTCTTTGGAAACCATTACCTGGCAAAGTAAATCCACTGGAAAAGAGAGCTGTGTGGGAGGAAAAAGAGACTGAAAACCTGTGTCTGGAAGAGCTGCCTTGATCTCTTTGGGATATGCTGAGAAGAGGATGATAAAGGCCACAGAGCTCCTCAGTGCAGAGAAGGCACAAGGAAGGCTGAAGAAAAGGATTGGTGTCTACTGTAGTCACCCAAGAGATAAAGAGAGAAACTATCACTGCAGGAACAGTTAAAAAAAAAGGGTAAGGGAGGACGCTTTCTAAAGCTTTCCATAGTTTGGTCATATGTACTGCTTTCAACTATCAATAAAAAAGATGAAGCCAAAGGAGTCAGCCCAAGCCATCTGCAAATGTTATCTCTTTTCTGGAAAATCTTAACCCAGCGTAAGTACATTATCAGCTGCTCCCAGGCAGTGAGTGTACTGTATTAGCAGTCCCAAAGTAACTGTGTGCTGAGCTGAGCTATCTGCATGGAGAAATCAGAAATAACTGGGGGACAGGGACGTTTCACAGCAGAGGAACACTTACAGAAAATAGCCATCAATCATGTATCCCTGCAATCTCCATGTTCCTTCCCCATCACACCACAGCAGGGATGTAACCACAAGCAGAAGAGAATCTGGAAAGTTTGCGTCTACTTCTCCTGAGTGTTTACTTCTGCTGAAGAGGTGGTTTGTGTAAAGCCCAAAACATGAAGCACAACACAAGGAAGTTTGTGTCCTTCTTGGCCTCCAGACATCAAGTCAAACAGGTTACAACCTGATCAGCCTTTCTGGCTGCGAGGATGCCACTCGGCCACTGCCACAGCCAAAGGCTCCTCATTGACATGGACATACAGCAGCGTTCCCTGGAGCCAGTGGAATTACTCGTGTCTGAACTAGTCTCAAGGAGATGTTGAGAACTTTCTTTTTAATCCTCCTTTCAATTGTCATCACTGGATACTGCCTTCGTGCTCCTCCTTTGCCAATGCTCGGTCCAGTGCCTTTCTCCTGTTTCACCCATGGCATTATCAGGCATGTGTGAGTCAGGCCCGCAGGATGCAGGCAGCCAGTTTTGACAGCCTTGATATTTTCAAGCAACCAACACGTATTTTTTGGGTGTCTCTCTTGATTTGAATTTCTCTCTTCACAACTTTCAAGGAGCTTGCTGTTACACTTGCAAGTTTATCTCCTCGGGCAGAAGGAAGAGGAACACCTCTCAAAGGAAAACAAATCTGTGATTCACACTGATGTGCCTGTAACCAGACTTAGAGAGTCTGCAAGTATCCAAGCCCAAAACTGTGACTCACAAAACCTTGCTGAGCAAGTGCAGAGCCTCCCCTGTGCCTCCACCTGACGCAAAAGCTCCCTCATCCCCCAGAAGTTAGCTTCTTCCTTCAAGGCTGCGTGCCTCCGTCCAGCAGAATCTGGGCTTGGCCTGACCATCCTCCAAGAGGTGCCTTCAAACACACCTCAGTGCAAGGATTTCAGCCTTGTGTGCATGCGGAAAGGGGGTGGCCGTTTGTGTGAGAATCATTCCTGAAGGAAGCAGTAGGGGGAGGGATATAAATCCAATCTACCCATCACCCTACAAGCTGTAATCCCAGAGCTTTTAGGCTTCAGGAATGTATTCAAGCCACATATATGCACTACAAGCCACCAGGCAGCCAAAACTACAAGTGTTGAAGAGACACAAGGACAAGCCTGACAGGGTGCCTCTTAGCACACTTGTTTGAGAGATGAGCCCTGGCTACTGGCCTCTCCATCTCTTCTATCACTGCTCCTCAGGTGAAATGTCCAGACTCTGCTGGAAGCATGGACAGTAAAATACTTTGGTAATCCTAAAGAATACAGGGAAAGAAGAAACAGGGACAGAGAGCAATCACCCTTTGCCTTCCTCCTGTTTGACAGGCAGCCTTTTGAGAGGAGGTACTTTGTCAAGAATCTTACAGAAAAGAGGGAAAACAAGGAACTGAACCTGCATCTCCTGCAGCAGCATGTGAAAGACAAGGACTGAAAGTTGCTTCTCTTTCCTTGTGCCTTTGCTGATAAAGAGACAGAGGAAGGTCAAGGTATAGACACTTGGTGGCACTACTAAAACAGCTGTCCTTGAGTTGTGCTGTCTTTGGCTGGGGTAGGCTTAATTTTCTTCAGAGTATCTACTATGGGGTAATGTTTTAGATTTGTGCTGAAAACAGCATTGATAACACACGCATGTTTTAGTTACCGCTGAGCAGTGCTCACACAGAGCCAAGGCCTTTTCTGCTCCTTATTCCACCAGCGAGCAGGCTGGGGGTGCACAAGTGGTTGGGAGGGTACACAGCCAGGACAGTCGACCCCAACTGACTCAAGGGATAGTCCATACCGTATGACATCTGTTCAGCAATAAAAGATAGGGAAGAAAAGGAGGAAAGGGGGGGACACATTCAGTGATGGCTTTTGTTCTCCCAAGTGACCATTAGGGATTATAGAGCCCTGCTCTCCTGGAAGTGGCTGAATGAATTCCTTGATTTGTTTTGCTTGTGTGCACAGCTTTTGCATTACTTATTTAACTGTCTTTAACTCAACCCATGACTTTTCTCACTTTTACCCTTCCGATTCTCTCCCCCATCCCACCAGGGGGGAGCAAGCGAGCAGCTGTGTAGTGCTCAGTTGCCAGCTGGGGTTAAACCACAGTTACTCATTAGGGGAGCGATGCAGTTTTCTTCACTCTGGGGGAAATACTCCTCAGATCCCTTCCTTTCCTTATCCTACTTCCCTGTTATTAACAAGTGATCTCTGCAATGTGGCATTCAGTCATGTTGAATTACTCCACCCCGCTCTAATTGTCTCAGTAAGTCACTTCTATTTACTGTCAGGAAATGCAGATGAGAAATGTACTCAGCTGTTAATAGCTTGCACCGTATTTGCACATAATACCGCATGTCTGCGGAAAGGTCAGACCTTCACCAGCTGCAGCACAGCCAGGCTGACTTAGCATCTTGTCAAGAACAGATGAAAGCTGCTGCCTGACCCCAGGACTGCCCTGCCAGCCAGGATGTCTGCAGCGAGACTACATAGATTTCACAACACACTGAGCACACGGGGCAAACTGGCACTGCATGCTGCTTCTTTCTTTGGTTTCACTCCAGAAAAAGCAGTTTAGTTGATTTCAGTTTCACCACGGGTGGCTGATGCTAATGGCAAAACACGGTTGGGATCAGGACCTTTGTAATCAGCACAAGCTGGAGCACTGTCAGCTCCCCTGGATCAGGAACACCAAAGGCTATCCATCACCCTCATCCACAAGGGGTGCTTTAACATGATGATTCAAGGGTGGGTTTAGCATGAGCCCCACTGTGCTGTGCCTTCTTAGTCCTGACCACACTGCTTTTTCATCTCCCTGAGTGTGAATTACTGCAGGTCCCAGCTGCTAATTCCTCATCCATTCTCTTCTCCTCTCTCCCTCCGCTGACGGGCTCAGCACGTTGTTTTAACTTGAGATTTGCTGCACAGCAGTCAGCCCTCATTGCTGGTGTGTGTCACCAGCTGACAACCAGTGATACAATGCACATGTAATTTTACATGTTGTTTGGAAATACCTTTTAATATAAGGTCTTTACCCAATCTTTCTGTCTACCCATCACAGCTTGGGGCGTTCATGTAAATAGAGTGATCTCTATTTACATTCCTTCTACACATCACAACCAGGACTCTGCAAACTATTTCTGCAACTAGTTCCTACTTCTCCTGCCATTATAATGCTGCTAAATTTGGATCTAAGGCTCTCAACACTTCTGTCTTTGCATTTAACATATGCTATGGAGAATAAGGTCAATATGTGTCAGCACACTGCCTGTGATGAAAACTGTCCCAGCAACACATGCGGTGGCCTGATTTAAAATTAAATCGAAGAAGCAGGCAGCTCTGCATTTGAAACAACTTGTTTTATGAGTTGAGTGATTTCGATAAAAACTAATGAGACCCACAGACAGACGGGTTTGTTTTCACAGCTGATGGCCGCCTTGCATAACACATTCACATCAGCAAATATTTTTCCAGGAACAAATACATATCTGACCGTGAAGCAATGATTCCTAAAGAAACTGCCTATCCAGCTCCAGAAGGAAGCTGTCAGTGCAGTTAACTACCTGCTGTGTGTGTAGAGGTTGCTGAGAGTTTCTATTGGCTTTAGGCATTTATCAGGAAAAAGTTAAAGTTTTCACTTCTCAACTCAAGAAGCACAGAGCAAGATCACGTCCTTTCTGTTCTTCTACAAGCAAGTTCAGTGCATTAATTCAATGGAGACAATTGTTCATTCTTCCACAAAAATGGTACACTATGTTCATCGCATGGCATTTTAAGGGCATTCCTAACTTTCACAGGAACCCAAAAATGAAGGAAAAAGTTTTCTGCTGAACATTGGTAGCAGGCTATAAACATAAAGCTTGTGTACTATATTTAAACCATATAAAAATAACCTATAGTTGGGTCAGAAGTCTGAGGAAATGGAGCAAAACCTGTGCATTTTTAACACTCAATTATTAGATCAAAATATCAATTTCATTACTTTAAATCACTTGCATTACACAATGACAATCACATGACTTTATGCCAATCATCATTTGCAACACTTACTTGTGCAAGTAATTTAGGCCACCTCTGTAAATTGCTCCCAAAACTGATTCTTTAAATCAAAATGCAGGGAAAAACCCAAACAACAATAGTAGTTTTTAAGTAAAGCTCTTGGCCACAAATGGAAATATCTCATCCAAAACTCCTAAACTTCTTTCCTGACTAGTCTGCTCGTGACTCAATGACCCCAGTGAGTCATTCTTGGTGCAGTGGGTGAAGCACTCATGGCTGTCTTAGGAAACGTCATCTCCCTGAGCCTCCAGCAGAGAAAGAGAGCAGGAGGTAGCAAAATGCCAGCTTCTCTGGGGCTCCACTGTAGCACCCCTAAATCTAAATAACTCATTCACTCTTTTCTTTCTGGCTTTGAATATTCTGTTTCTTCACCAAAAGCTCAAAAGGATGTTTTCTCTGGAAGGTTTTCAACCATGCTTACAAATCCCCAAGTTCAGAGAGTTTTTAAAGGAACTGAGCCTGGCTTAAGTGAGCTCACACTAGGGATTTTGGCTGGTATAAGAAAAGACTTTCAAAAATCCATTTCACTGAAAGCAGAGCATGCCTTTTTTCCTCTTTTTTCCACCTAGATGAGACCTGATGTTTGACCATATCCTATCACAACAGGCCCTGCTAAAAAGTCTCTTCCCATCTTTCTTACAGGCCTGTTTTAAGTACTGAAAGGCTGCTCTAAAGTCTCCCCGGAGTCTTCTCTTCTCCAGGCTGAACAACTCCGACTTTCTCAGCCTTTCTTCATAGGAGAGTGTCCACTCTGACTGTAGCTCTACACAACATTTAAGATACTAGAAAGCAGCGGTGTGTTTATGGGCCTGGTATGCAGCTCAGATACAGGATTTAGCAGGTCATGATGAAAAATTGTTTTTCAAAGGTGCTTTTGAGCAGGCCTTCATGCCAGCGCTCCTATGCTTCTGCTGGAGCCAGCCAGAGAGTACACACAGGGTATAACATGTTTGTTGGAAAACTGACCATTTATGATGCTTCAAGGGCTTTTGGAAAAAACTCTTTCCTTGGGCCTACATGGAACATTACCTAAAAATAATGGATAATAAGGAAAAAATAGATTATGTACATTCTGTGTGCATAGAGACCATATTGGAATGGCAACCTATCCCCCAAAAAGCCCTGGATAATACAGCTCTAAAAAAACCCCTGGATAATACAGCTATCACAGCAGCATCCAAACTAAATTTCTAGTTGTTTAAAATAAAGACAACAGAGGAAGGCACTGGTCGTACCCCTGTATCCAATCCAGGCAACATCCGTGCCTGTGACAACCCTGCCATGTTGGGGTTTTTTAACTTCAAGCATCTCTGATTTCTCTGTCTAACTTTGGCAGTCTCCAGTTTTATCTACTAGACATCACCACACAATGGTTTACAAATAGTTTTGCTGTATGATTACAAGAACAGTAACAGGAATAACAGGAAACTGTCCAAACAAAAACATAATCGTTACCCTTCCCAGACTTATCTCCTCTCAGGTATCTCCATCTGCTTGCTGTCAGCAATGCTGCAGATAAGATTAGACCTGCTGCTAAAACCTTCCAGTTTCCATTTTGCTCATTCTTTTTCCTCCCTAAAAAAGGCAACTTATCTGCAGTTCTAGAAAGGCTTTGTACTGGAGGGCAAACTTACTGTCTGTTAACAAGGAAGGGTGACCCTCTGGAGAGACTCTCTTTGAAGTCCCTGATTTTGAGTATCAAATCATGACCCTGCACTCTTCCTCTGATTTGACCACCTTCACACACTGAACAAAATAAGGCGGCAGCCGTAGTGATAAAGCCTGCCAGAGGACACTAACCAGGGGTAATCCGCTCTATACCTATATCCAAAGCAGCCTGGTGAAGTTAACAGCTCAAGAAAGAAACTTTAACCCAGCAATCACTCTGAAAACTTGGGAATGGAAGGTCTCAGAAGACCAACAGAGGAGAAAGACATGGGAAAATGGATGTCCTTGGGGTTATGGCACGGGACTCGGCAGTCAGTACTCATCTCTCTTGTTGACTTCCAGGTTGAGGTGCCTCCAGAACACCTGCTGAAAGCAGCCCTGAGGTGGGCCTCCAACCTTCCCAAAAGCTTGCACCACAATCACAGGCACAGCTTCAGATCCTCCCAAGTAGGACACAGCCTGCCCCAGAACACTTGGTAGGTCAGCTTGGCACCAGGCATGCTCCTGCAGTCAGCTGGGAGTAGGAGTGTAAAGCCAGCATGGTCAGAGCCCTGTCAGAGCTTGCTTTTTCAGCACAGCAAGGACAAGCTCTGCCTCAATTGCCTTGTCTCCTTTCCTGCTATTCTCATGACAAAGAAAAGAATCTTCCTCCAGGAAAAGGTATGCATGCATGAAGACATTATGGAGCATACATGTGGGTGTGCGTCAGCAGGCAATATTCCTCCATCTTCACTTTGCAGTGAGGACACTCCCAGGTCATAGCAAGTTCTCCTTCCCACAGTGGCACTGCCTCTATCTCCACCAGCATGGCAACATTGGTTGTGCCCAGTTAGCAAAGTGTATCTTGAGAGCTGTAAATCTACACCCACACAGACACACTCCCCACCTTTGCTCAACACTGGGCTCAAAGGATCTGATCTCGCTGCGGGGCTCTTATTGCAGCTCAATATAGAAAAAAATCACAGTTGTGCCAGCTCTCTGTGCCACTGCCCCAGCAATGGAGGTAACAGGTTCAACCAGTGCTTCTTCAACCAGACGTCAAAGTCCCTGGAGCCACAGCACAAGGACCCCCTCCCATTAATTTCAGAGGACCAGGTAGGGTCAGGCTGGAGGTGCTCTCAGCCTCCATCATTTACAAACTGCTGTCTCAGGAAAGAAAGCTCTGAAAGTCATTCTTTTCAACTCCCATTCTTATTTGTTTTCATGGAATCATTGTTTCGGTTGGAAGGAACCTTAAAGATCACCTAGTTCCAAACCTCTGCCATGGGCAGGGACACCTTCCACTAGACCAGGTTGCTCAAAGCCCCATCCAAGACATTCTCTGGAAAAGGAGAAGGACTTTGCTTTTACATGGGACAGAACTCAACAGAGCAGGTGCTCCTAGGGAGCAAATATTTACTAAGGCCTCTGCGTCTGCTGGGGTTTTTTTCATGGGTTATTGCATTGGTACCTGAACAGCCCAGTTGAGCTCAGGACCCTGCCATGCTAGGCATGCAAAAAAACAGTAAGGGACAGCCTTCAATACAAAGCCTTTTATAGCTAGAGTAGAGGAGGAGAGAAGAAATGTTTGGGGAAGGATGCACAAAGAGATTAAATGAGGTGCCCAAGGTCATGTGAGAGGAGTGTGGCTGTCAGGGTGATAAACCAAACATATTTTGCCCTGCTACCTTACTCCTACTGAAAATCTTATCACTGCTTGTGGGAGGGGGGTAATTTGGAAGACCCACCCTTCGTTTAACTAATTATGACTGTTATCAAAAACATTGTGTAAATAACATGGGCAATGTGTTCTACATTTCAACATGCCTTAAAATACATTCCACTTTATTAATTTACCTCCTGGCTTTACAAGTCTATGATCAATGACAGAGAAATATGTCAGAAAAACACTGGATGAGAATTAAAAACAGATATAAACAGATATAAAGAGATACACACCCTGCCCAATCCCATTTTGATTGCACAGTTGGGCTCTTGGTCTCAATTACTGCTCCAAGTTGGGTGATGCTGGCACAGAATGGTTTATTCTGTGTCCATACAATGGTGACTGTTGTAGCTGGACTTTTAAAAATGGAGCAGATTCTGAGTTTCTAAGATAAGGATGAGAACAAGCTTTCCTTCCCAGAGACATCTCCTGCCAGCCCTTGGATCTCCACATCTCTGTGGTTCCTTGTAAGGCTGAAATGCCAGCTTTCTGAGGGGCTGCAGGCAGAAGTGTCCTGGCATAACCCAGACCAACAGCCCAAGCACACCATACCACACCGCAGATGCTCAAGCCATGTCTCACGCATGAGGGCTTGGGCACCTGAGTAACCTGAACTCTTACTTTGGGGAGGAAACAAGCCAGGCAAGGCCGCTGAGACCAGCACAGCCTACCCCATAATGATTTTAGGCAGTAGCTCATGAGCTTGGGAAATGTGGCCATTCCTGACATGGCAGATTCCTCCCAGCTGTCTCTGGAGCTGACAGCATCACGCGGTTTGTGTGTTACTGGAGGTACGAAGGATCTGGGCTCATTGCTCCACACCGCAAGCATAATGGTCCTGGTTCGCTCCAAGCACGTCTGCCCACAGTACCCCACGCCTATGATGAAGCAAACTTTACTTACAGATCTGTGACTCTGGAGACCTCAGCATCTTCTTTGATTCCTGCCATATGGTTTTGCAGTCCTCCTGGAGCTTATAAAACCGCTCCTTTCTCCAAGAGCCTGACTTCACTTTTAGCAGCTGGCTGCCTTTCAGGAGGAACTTCAGATCCTTGTCATCTTTCAGCCCTGCAGAGAAATAGTAGTTGTATTGTTGTAAGATTCAACTCAAGAAACGATGTTCATAGGGTCTTCCCTTCCACAGGACACTAATCACAGACATAGACAGAGCATTACAGTGCAGTCAGGTCCGGGGAGGACCACAGAGCAGAGAGACCCAGAAATCTGTCATGTCATACTTTATGCTGGAGCCTTGTAGATTTCTCAGATTGAGTCCAAAGACTTTTGTACCATAATTCTCAGGTGGTTTACAAGCATAAAATATCTTCTTCCCAGCTCATACAGTCTTACTGTTAAGATGCAAAAACTACAACAAAACCAACAATGTAACAGTAAAAGCAGTAAAAAAGAAAGTTGTATAACTTTTAATTGGAGTACTGTCAGGAACTTTTAAGTGATTTCAAATCCATTCTGCAACAGATTTCCTTTGTGGAAACAGGAATACACAAAGATATCTCCCTTCTCTGGCAAGCAGTCCCCACCTATCCACATGGGGATTCTGAAGATCTGTGTCATGAAGCTTAGGACATACACAGACAAGTCTGGTGAGAGACAGCACCACATCAGTAAGGTAGCAACCATGTTCCCCTAGTTGCCCAGCTAGTATCCGAGAGGACTTTTATCTTTCTTACCCTACTAGGCTGCCACAATGCCAGGTGATAATAACCAGACCTGCTGGTTCACGAACTTCAGATTTCACATCTTAGCCTAGATTCAGGAAGGCATTTAGACATCTAGATACACAACAGGCATCTAGTGAGGCTTTGAAGACATAGATTTGGCATTCTAAATGTTTTGAATGTCACAGCAGCGTACGAGTTTCACATACCTAAACACCTTGGACAATCTGCCCCTCAAACCAACCATTAATTACAGATCTGGAGTGTGCAGGCTGGGGAGGGTGAGAGCATGAAACATGAGAAACACTCCCTCAGCTTTCTGTAATAGGCACCTTGCATCTCTCTGACATTGCAGGAAGGGCTGGTTCAAAGCTGGTGAAACAGCATTTAACTCTGTAGTACTGATCAAGCATATCCTGACTCAATGGGGGTTTTGCTAACCTTGTCTTGACAATGCAGATAACCACTTGGCCTCTTGCAGCCACCTGACACATCATGGGAAATCTTCCAATGTCACATAATGCGGTGTCTCGCAAAGCAGAAATCCAAGTTAACTGACCTATGCAGTAATATTTATATTGCAGTGTGGCATTCCCCTATGACATTTGGTATGTTGTTTTTTAAACAGAGCAAGGCAACAAACTACCAAACATGCTTGAAAAACAAAATCCAGCATAAGAACCAAGTCGCTAAATCCCCAGAATCCTCACAATTCATACAGCAAAGTGAAGCGCCAGGTCCTGCAGAGCACCAAGGTGGGTCACGGTGGCAGCAACAAAATACCGCACCATGAGTTTGTAACTGGGATACATTGGCCTAAAGATCATTTTTGATTGCCAAAGAAAGTCTGAGATCTCCATAGGAAATAAATATTAGGGGTGTCCAGTGTCCACTCAGTGAGCTGTTCACAATGTTTTACTGGTTTTGCAGATATCAAGAGCACCAGCTGAGGCATCTAGAGTTGAAGTGCCACAGTGGGAGCTGGAGATCCTGAAAAGGCATCTGTGCCCTCTCTCTTTCCTCTACATTCTATTAGCTATCTCATCAATTAATTGTCTCCCCATGCTACACCATCCCTTGGGCTCTATCCCTTACCTGGTCTGGAGGTTCCCAAGAGGAGAATTTGAATGCTTCCTCCTCTGGAAACCTCAGAAAGAAACCCATTGAGAGAAGAAAAAAGCCATGTCCTGCAAAGCACAGAAGAGTGAAAGACTGACCCCAGCTACAGGATGTGGGACACCCTCCTGGCTTTACTGAGGTTCAACCATGCCCAGGGGTTGACAAGAGGCCAAGACCATCTCGTGGAAGGGCAGACACCACAACAGCTTCACAGGTTCTTGGTCTCCTGAATTGTGGTGCTCAGGCTTCCCTTCTAAGGCAAAGGTCTTCCAAGTGCAGAGAAGATACCACAGACTTAGGCTTCACTAACAGCACTGCAGTACCCCTCGAGGTTTCTGGAGAGGAAACAGACTTCTTCCTTCTCTCTATTCTCCCACAACATTTCTGTTCTAGCTCCCAGTATCATCACAGAAACATCATCATTGAATAGTTAGGGTTGGAAACAACCTTAAGATCATCTAGTTCCAACCCCCCTGCCATTTCTTCTCTTTTTTCAGATCCCAACCATTTGAGGCATCATTATGGGACTAGAAGAAAGACATGCCATCCTAGGGTGACATGACGAGGAAAGCAAGAAAATCATCAATTCCTTTAGGTAACTATGCACATAAGTGTTTCATGAGAAATTCCTGTGAAATGGAGCATGTCTCGTTACACAGACACCACATGCAGCATGTGTAACGTTTCGTGCTACCTGGACATCCCAAAGAGCTGCACCAACGTAACACAGGCAAACCTGGGTGGGCACATGCAGTGGTCAAGGGCAGATTCCTCTCCTCCAGGCTTGATCCACACAGGTCAGACACAAACTGGAGCTCAGAGCCCTTCATCCTGCTCACTAGCACAGCCCAGTCAGTGCATTAGCGCGGTCAGAACTCCCCTTCCTCTTCAGAGGATCTGACTATGGGTCGGGAGCAGCCCTCCCACTCATCCTTGGCCACTGTGCCTGACGACCAGGCCAGGTGAACTGACTCAGCAAAGGAGGACACTGCACTTCCAAAGAGCAGGAGGGACAGATGAAGCAGGATGGTGCATGGTGAAAGCATGGCAAAGATCAAAGATGGCAGGGAGCTTGAGTCAGAGGGCAGTGAGAGAAACCAGGGAGGAGATGGAGACAAGCTTGCCTCTATGATACAGCGGGTTTGGCCAGGAAAGGCCAAAGGGCTAATCATGGGTGTCTAACAGCTCCATCATTCCTTGACATGGGAGGCCTTTCAGAAAGAGAGCAGTCACCCAGAGTTGATCTCTACCGTTGGTGACCCCAAGTACTGACTGAACCACCCAATGGTGGGCCTGGAGGAAGAAGGGGCATGCCCTTAACTGAGTGGGCACAGCCTATTCCAGGCCTGCTCTGTGTCTGTCTAACAGCAGTTCAATCTCAGACACCTAAACTGGCTGGGAAAGAGGGACAGTGTTTTGGGCTCTGCCTGCTATGCCCAGTCCAAGCACTGCCACAGACTCTTTAAATGACCTTGGGTGAGTCACTTAGCTTCTCTACTCCTATCTACAAAGCACAAGCATTTTTGTTTGGCCATAGATGGAGCAGAAGATGCTCTGATCCTGATACGGGAACCACAAACACACCCTGATGTGCCAGTGGGACGTTAGTCTCAGTTGGTCATTTGAAGGCTTTTCCAGAAAAAAACACCTTTTCCCAGCAGAAACCTTATTTCAGGTTTTATGCCTGAACCAGCTCCTGAGGATTTTTGCCTAACAAACAACCCTATGGAGCTGAGGACGTTTGTGGTCCAGAGCTCCATGTCACAGCAATGGAAACTTGTATGAAAGAAACCAGAGTCATCACACACATACATCATTTAAAAAACACTGTTCAGTAGGACACGGGTATTGGTTTCCAACTATATAACACCAGTAGGAACGAGAAACACAATCACTGCGTTGCAATAGATGTCCAAATCCTGCCTGAAACATGTGGCAGGACTGTGTATTGCTTAGCATCCTCTGTGAAATATCAAATACATATTTGGCCTGCAAAATTTCCAAGGGTCAGGACCCCCTTCCCCACAAAATATCAATCACACACTTTCTAAACAGAATATATTTAGTGTGCAGTAATGTTCACTGAAAATCATGTCTGGTAAAGGTAGGAGTGCCTCAAGCAAACACAGTACTGCAATAACCACGAAGTTAATATACTGCACTATGAAGCTTTAGACACTAAGACATCAAAAATATTGACCTTTGTCTTCTCTGTCTCAGGTTTACAGCAAGCAGGAAACACAATAAAACAATAGCTGCTATGGAGGAAGCCAGGCTTGAGTTCGCTAAGGAGATAGGTAGAATGATGCCATAGAATACAGTGATCTGTATTTCTGCATTGCTCACCTGCAAAACTGCTGATCTGACATAAATACATTAATTACAACTGCTACAAAACAAGCCACCTCCTGCCTGCTCTCCCTCTCCCACCTGGTTTAAGACCAGACATAAGTCAGGTTTGCCAGCTTAAAAGGGCAGAAAGCCTTTTCAGTAAAATCTAAAGAACTCAGGTGGGTAAATGGTGATCTTCCATTTCCACCTGCCCTCTGTAGCCATGGAAATCAAGGGATTCGTATCCACTTGGGCTATCTCTCCAGAGAGCAGGAACCAACAATGAGTTCATAGCCAGCCACAGAAGTTACTAAACTCCCTGGGTTTCCTCTTTCTTTTCATCTGGCAAATGCAGACCTCTGAGTGGTTCCTCGGGCTTTTACGGCAACTGGCAATACACCACTGAGAAGTCCTAAAATCAGGCAGGAAAAGGGCACTGCCTTCCCCAAACATCCTCAACAACCGACAGTTCACAAAGCCCAGCAAGAGATTCGGAAACCGAGCCTTTGCCAAAGAGGTCCCACTTTCTTTGATGCCTCAAACGAAGCGGTTTACACATCTGGCGGGTGGGTACAGGCAAAGGAAAGGAAAAGAAACCTCGGGAGTTTAAAAATAACCTTGGAGTTGCCTTTAGGGTGGAGCACTGCCTCTGAGCAGGGAAAAAAGGCAGAAATGAAGCGGCTGCCAGCGTGTGGAAGTGCCGAGGGTCTGGCCAACTTGCCCCTTACCCAGCCTCATGCCATTCAGTGCGGCCACTCTACGGCTCTGCTCCCGCAGGATGTTTTCCTGGGACACGCTGCGCTTGGGCTGCCTTCGGAAGCACTGCATGATCCAGTGCGGAGCTGAGGGAGAGGCGTCGGGCGTCGAGGAGGACGGGGGGCCACGCCGCCCCCGCGGGGATCGCTGCTCATCCAGGAGCCTCCAGCGTGCGCGTTGTCAAACGGGGCTCCAGGGAGGGCGCGGAGGGAGGCAGCAGCAGGAGAGAGGCAGAGGAAGACAGGGGAGGGCAGAGTCCGGCTGGGGGTGGGACCGTGGGAAGTCTCTCCTCCCGCTTTGCTCACCAGCGCACGCTGGATGCAAAATTACACGGAGTCGCCTGCCAGCCCCTGCCCAGGTAGAAGGAACAAGTTTTCCTACAGTCACACGCCAGTGGGTTTTTAGACATCACTTCCAGGGGCTGGAAGAGTCCCAGATATTGTTTGTGGCTCCTAATCAGTGCCTAGGACTCGTCAGCTTAGCCTGCCCACAAAAGCCTGGATCAGAGGGAGCTTGGCTCCACCCTTTCTCTTCAGTGAAGAGCTGCTCCGTAATGTTCCCACTGACAGGCAGTGAAGAGGGAGCTAAAAACACCTTTTAGCCAGCGCAGACGTAGCCCAATAGCTGCTTGGAAATTGTGCTTTAATACTCTTCTTTTTCCACCTAGAGAAGAGCATTTTCCTAAGACTCTAGATTGTGTCTTCTCTGCCACCGATTTCCTGTATGACTTGGGTGAGTCACTTACCCTGCGTTTCTGCATAGCTCTGGGTTTATTCTTGTAATGCAAATCTATCCTGCATTCTGGTATAGGAAGAAGCCCCCATCAGTGGTTTAACAAGTCACTGATTACACAGAATCAGAGAATAATTCAGGTTGGAATGAACCTCTGGAGCTCTCTAGTTCAATCACCCACTCAAAGTGGGGTCACCTTCAAAGGTAGATCAGGTTGCTCACAGTCTTGTCCAGGTGAGTTTTGGATGTCTCTAAGGATGGAGACTCCACAGCCAATCTAGCTCCCAGTCCAAGAGCTTAGATGTCCTTAGTGAAGAATTTGTTCATTATCACCAGCATAAATTTTCTTTGCTGAAACTCATGACCATTGCCCATTGTCCCAGCTAAAATCTATCTTTTCCCTAGCCATGACCACTTCTGTGGTGAAGTACAACAGCTATACTTATTAAGTTGTTCCATCTTAGGCAAGTTTACAGACCTTATTACAGACTGGAGGGTTTTGTCATTGCCTTTGCTAGCTGCTGCCCTGCCAGGCAAGCCAAGGGTGAAGATACTGCAGAGAGATTGAGTCAAGCTGGGATGAACTGCAGAATCAGCATATGCCCAAGAAACTTGACAGCAAACCACATGTCACAATTTCTGCTGGAGGCCTAATTGAAGGCTCTCCATCACCAGCATTTCCATCACCAACCCCCTCATATTCAACAGAGGTTTTAGAAACATTCTCTACCTCAGGTGTCTGGTGATCTGTCCATCTTCCCCTTCTTTCTCTGCATTTTGAAGAAAGCTCTATCAATGCTCACAAACAAACATAGAGGACTGGGATATCTGACCAGCATAAGGTCAGGATCAGAGTCATTAATCACTGCCATATGCCACACATAAGAAATTCTCTGGAGACAAGGCAGAGCCATTGCATGGCCTTGAACAGCAGTACAACTAATAATGCCTGATTTACACACTGCAACCACAAATCACAGACAGCAAAGGAGAATAAAGGTGCTTTCTGGACAAGACATTGCTGAGCATGTTAGCCAGACAGTCAGTAGGTGTTTGAGGAAACATGGCCAGCCTTTTCTGAGCCCCCTGCATACATATACAGGGGCTGGATGTCAGAGCTGTAATCTCTGTAGTGCTCCCCTGGGAGCTGGGAGCTTTGCTTTTGCCGTGTCTAGGAGGTGGGCACCATGACGTAATGACTAGATGATATTTATTTAGCTAGCAGTCTCTCAGCACTTCCCATATTTCACATTGTACTGGAGAGGATTGATCCGATTAAACGAGTGCAGATGAGAGTGCTCTCCCATACTTGCCTTAGCAAAACAATTCGCTTCTGTGCATCAGCTCTCCTGTCCAGCAGCAGCTAGAGTTCCATAGGGATCAATCTGGGAGAACGCAGAGCCCCTCCGCTTCATTTTCTCATTAATTCCTAAAATTAATGTGCCAGTGCCAGTGACAACACTGCTCAGAGCTTTCTAGGCTCTCAGAGAACATTTTACTGTACTTATACCTGAAGCTTGCACACACAAAGCACAGGATCGGCATTCGCTGAGTTTAAACACTTTCTACAGAACAGCAGTGTGTGTTTGTGAGGGCTTCAGAGATGTAAGGCACTTAAAATCAGTTTGTTTTTAAAATGAAGATGAGTTCATTGGACCAGAAATGCCTTGCTTTGGGAAACAACAGATCTAGATGTGTTGTGGTCCTGAGGTCATTTAAAGACAATGTCACATCTTGCAGACAAAGCCTGAGGGGTAAGTGTGACACTGTGGGTTACATGGTATTGCTTATTGGTGTTACACGTTGCTGCGTCACGCTCTGGCACCAGAGGAAGTGATTCCTGCAAATGGCTTAGGGAAAAATTCTCCAACTCTTATTCACTGCAGGTAACCTGACCGGGTCTGAAGCCTGCAAACACTCAAGCATGCAATTTTACCCACATGACCGATCCCACTGAAATAAATGGCACTAGTCACATGAGGGAAGTTATTCATGTCCCCATGCCCAGGATTGGGGCTGTGCTAATCATCCTATCGATTCCAGCTGGATTACTCACTGAGCAAATGGAAATCGATGTGAACGAGGATGTCAGAATATGGTCCCAAAGTCAGCTTTAATATCCAGGAAACAGACACTTAAGATAGAAGGGCTGTAGAATCTGGTAGGAAATGGGCCATGTGAGAAAACTATTAATGCACAGGCTGCTCTTCCGACACTTTTCCAAAATTAATTAATCTCCATTACATCCTTATCTGAAGGAGCTAAGGAAACACTATTACCACTTCACAGAGGAAGAAGCAGATTGGTTTTGAGCTCTTTGGGGCTGGACTTGTTCTCCCATCACCACCGCATTTGGCGACACCAAAAGTGGTGCAACCCTAATGCTGATCATAGTGTCTTTACACCACACTGACATAAGTGATGTGACAGAAGTCAGCTGCCGATTTGCCCAGAGTTGTGATAATTTAGGCCTGGAATGAAAATACCTGTGCTGGTGATGACCTCACCACTTCCCCATTGCATCATGCACATGATGTAATTTATTTATTATTACTGCTAATGCCTATGGCAGTTACATAACAAATAATAAATGTCACGTTAAGGAGAGATTTTCCCACTAAAGAGACCAAAGGTTGTGCCCTTGCTCTGTATTTGCTGCCCAGAAGAAAAAAATAGGTCTATTTTACATTATGCCATTCTTTGAAGAAACACTGTAATTTCAATTTCCCTCCCGGGCTCCTCCACAGTGAAATTCAATAGAATTATTTTAATAAGAGTAATAGCACAGTCAAAGTGTCACTGCTCATTAATGAACTGCAATGTCTGCCCCTACACATTCCTTGTCCCCAGCAAACATGAGAACATTCAGTCCATGTGAACTCAGAATCAATGAGAGTTTGGAAAAGCTGTAGTTCAGCGGATGTGTAGTAACATGACAACCTTCTATCACTTTTTAGGGTGATGGAACACTCAGAAGCTGAAGTTCCTGATGGTAGATAAAGTTTGAAGATTACTTTTGCACACTTAGTATGAGGAATATTGTTACTGCAGCGGCTGCTTGGAAATGAGCACAACCAGCTGCAGCACTGGGCAGCAGCTGCTGTTTGGAAAAGCAGAAAACTCACCAAGTGGCAGGGATTTAGCTGGAAACCAGTGCTTTTGCAAATCAGTGATGTTACCCATGAGGTGCCTCTGCAGAGGCCCCTTTTGTCATCTGCCCCCGCCCCACAGTTATATCCAACCTGGCTTTTTTATCAGCTCCTTGGCAGCCCTGTGCCTGGAATCAGCATGGCCCCAGCAATGGCAAGTTGTCACCCAGCTGAGACCCTGCCAGAAGAACGCGACAGCAAGACTCACATCTGCAGGGTCCCACCTGCCCTACCTTTCCCTCTGGAGTCCATTCTTCACTTCAGTCATGCCCTCTCACATCCCACATATAGAAACCTCACTCTCTCCTCCTTCCTTGCTAAGTCCAGGACACCAGTCACTGCTCTCAGCTTTATTCTCCCCAGTCACACTTCACATTCTCGGGGACCAGGCCTTGCTGTTGGCAGAGCAGAGCTAGAGAATAGTCGGTTTCTCACCGGCAACAGAAAACGTCAGTGACTCGTCTACACCAGCGCTCCTCTGCTTGCCCCCTCCGGGGAGTGGGGACCAGGGAATGGGTGCTGAGACGATACCCACCCGTGCACCTCTGGCCAAAGATACTGCTGCTTCTTGACAGTGGGTGCATCTCTGGTGCATGTGGTATGTACCAAGTTCCACCTTGTGGTGACACTGAGAATGGGCTTCTCTACAAAGCCTGTGGCAGCATCAGCAAAACTCCTTCTCTTCCTTACATTTGCTCTTCTTGCCCACTCTACTTCCTTTCCAGGGTGCTTGAGAGGTCCTGCTAGCTGGGGCAGGGTGACCTTAAAGTTTCATACAGGAGGGGGTCTCCCCAGCTATCATGTCGTGGCTGCCCTTCAAATCACTGCGTAAAACCCTCTGCTGGCATGCTGGCAAGAAGTCCTGTGATGGGCAGGTTTCTGATGCATTTACATCAGTGCTGTCACCATGCACAGTATTTGTCAGCACCACTTTCTGTACCCTTTAGCTGCCTCGCCTTGGCTGCAAGATGTCTGGGAGGACAACGGTCACTTCTTCAGCCCTGGTCTGATCAGCCCGCCCAGCCCAGCTACCTTTCCCCAAAACAGGATGGCTATATCCAGACTGCCTACTGGGAAGGGCTGTAGGCCCATGCCATCACCCAGATCATGCTATGGGCTAGCTTGCTGTAGATCAAAACCATGCTGAGGAATGTGCTGGCAGTTAAACAGTGCAGAGCCCTGGCCTTGGTTTGTACAGATGAAGCCAGGCTGCCTGCTCAGTCATTTCACAGACAGTTCAAATTGTGACCTTTATTTGTGAAAATCTTCACAAATCTTTCTGCCAGTCTGGGTCACTCAAAGGGAGCTTGGATCTGTGCACAGGTTGTGACCCATCAAAAGCTACTACCTTGTGCTCTTGATGAAATCCAGGTAAAACCTTACTGAAGTTCACTGCACTTGGGAACTCAAAATCAGACTGAAGGTTTGGTTTGGACCTTCCACTGGTCCCTCCATCACAGTGCACATAAAGATTTGGCTGCAGAGGGAGAGGCACTAAAACAAACACTGGCTTGCAGTAAATTACAGCTTTTCCAGTCACTGGTGTGAAAAGAGCATGAAGAAAGTAATTGAAAAGAAGGATATCAACTTGATGGATAGGACCAGCAGCAGCAGCAACAGCCAGAAGCACTCATGCATCTTAGTTGCTTCATTTCTAAATCATGTTTCTGGGTACACACTGATGAAGATGTTCTTTTCATAAAACCAAAGTCAATTGTAGGTTGGTCCCAGCTTCATTTTTTTTTAAGATCACTTAACAGCTTTTCTTGACCTTTTCTTCAGGAGCTGAAATATCTCCCACAGACAAAATGCAGGTCATTTGTCACCATTCTGTAGCAGGGCAAAATTTGTGCAATAATTAAATTGCACAATTGAATTATGCAAAACTAGGGAAGAAACCCCCCTTTTTTTTTTTTCCTAAGTGATTTGTCTGGAATTTCAGTACTCCCTAACTTTAGCCAAAAACAGCCAACGAGACTTGCGTGGTTATCTCAATACAGGGCTTTAAAAGGCACCCATATATGGGGCAGCCTGAGGTGTGAGAATGTCTCCATACACATTGTCTAAACTGGCTTATTTAAGGTGCGGAAGTATCTTGGTTTAGAAGAAACTGTCGCAAAATCTTCTCTACCTGCATAAAGAAAAAGAGAAACCTCCATGTTTGACCAAGGTCCGTAGCCTTCCATTCTGATGAGCTTGGCTGAGTAAGGATTGAGACCCTCCACCCGTGGGAAGGACGTAGCAGATGCATGGCCTGGGGATTAGTCTTGAAGTATTTAGGTATTTACCATGCACTGAACAAGGAACCAGGAGAAGACAGGGTACAATTCACCTCTCTAGATCTCTAAAAGCCTAGCATTTCTTGTGGAGACCCACATTTAGCCAGCTGAATCCCACCCTGAATGATCAAATCACTAAGTATTTGTCTGCAGCTTTCCTTCATAAATACCCAATTATATATTTCAATTTCCCTGTAAAGGAAACTATACTTTGCTCCCAAATCATTGACACCTTTGTCTCCCAGAGCTGCCTACCCAGTCAGCTGAGTTTCCAGATCTTGCACAAACCACCTCTTCCCCACGCACTTCTCCCAGTTGCTTTTCCCTGTTTTTCTCTGTTGCTTTATCCTTTCATCTCTGCTACATGCAGCAGTTTTCCAAGCAACTGCATTTCCTTCTTCCTCCTCTTTCATTCCCTCATTAAACTCTATTTTTCCCCAAGCATCTTCTTGCCCTGAGTCATCCACTTTTGGGCCGCATCTTCTTGCCCCAACTTATCTGCTTTTGGGCCTGATGGTAGGGTTGGCACACCAGCAACAATCTCAAAACCAGATGCGGGCTATAATTTTACTAACAGACATTGCTCAGATTGGAAATTTAGTAGCTTTTGTGTCAAAAAAAAAAAGGACCAAAAAAAAAAAAAAGACCCAGAATTAATTTTACTTGTCCTGTAATGGGACAAGTTGCATGTTTAATGTTCTGACAAGTGTCAGTATTGCAAGTTCTCCTGCACTACTGGAAACACTACGGCTCAAAAAACTCCACGTAAAGCATCAAGGCACAACCTGAATCAGCTAAGGTGTGCAAGGAGTATTTTGTTTGTAGGAAAGGGGACCAAAGTCACCAGCTGCTTCAGGGCTGATCCCAAGTAGTATAATCTCCACCCACAGAGGCTGAAACCTAAACGGAGCCTCTTTGGTGTGCCCAGCTAAGAAGGGCAGGTAGAGATGATTCATTTGGAAATTTAAATCTAGAAGTTAATGCTCAGGACTAGCTGTAGAAGAAACAAGGAAATGGCCTGTTTTCTTAGGTTTTACCAACCCTCCCTGTTGATTCTCACCCTGGGCTGTGGCAAAGGGCATTTCCATAACAGCGTTGTGGCATTCCCTGCACAATGTACACAGTGTCTTGGATGAAAAAGTCAACGTATAAGAACAATGCATAGTACAAATTAGCTATTCTATACTCCGTGAGAGAACAAGAGCTCCCAGTTCAGAAACAAACTAACTCATGAGTCAAGAGAAAGATTATTTATAGCTCACAGAGTCTAGCAGATTCACTGTGTACTAAATGTGGATGACTTTATAAAATAAGCAACAAGAAGCTCATCCAGCTGAATTAATGCATTCAAAATACACGGCACAGACCACTAAATCACAGCAGCTACTCTGGCTCTGCAGAGACAAGGGAACATGCTCAGTTTTAGTCCCAGGACTCAGATCTCCATCCAAATGTAGAGTAAACAAAACTATATAAACTTTTCAGAAACTCTCATCCACAGTAATACCCACTTCTGCTACCGGAAGATATCTCAGGTGTCTCCTACTGACTGTCACATACTTTACTGAGACTGAGCCATGTGCCTGTGGTTAATTCTGACATGGTAAATACAGCTATTGTTGTATCTATGTTAGAAAAAAAGAAAGAGAGAAACTGAAAGAATTGAGTTTCAACATACAGCCATAGAGAAAACATATCTACAAACCACAGTACCTGAGAAATTTCTGACAAGCTACTTAGCACAAGTCTGATTCTGCTAACAAACTAACATGTGAGCAACTTTTCTTGTCTGTCTGGCATTCAGAGTGACTTCAGCACTTGTGTGTGTTATGTGTCAAGGAATTTCAGTAAATACTTTTTTAAAAGCTTGGCTCATTCAACATTTGTGTATTTTTCTGCTTGAGAGAAGAAAATAGATTAACAAACAGCTACTGAATTCTTCTTGGTTCCTAACCCCAGAAGGCTAAATAACATTTACTGAAAAATGACCCGCAGTCTGGAATAGGAAATATTTCAATAGTTCCAGATATATTTCTTAGCTTTATTTCCCCAGTGGTTCTATAATTAATGAGATGCCTACAACAAGTATAACATTAACCTCTGTCTTACCTTCCTGTCAGATTTCTAGCATTTAGGAAATCTGAGGGAAGATTTCTTGAGCCTGTGGGAATCTTTTCACATTTCTCCTGGTAATGCTGAACTGATTATGTTTATGGTCAGTCACTTATTGTTCTATTTGTTTATTCTTGTTTATAGCTCATCTATACTAAGAAAGCACCTCTCTCATGAAATAAAAATAAGCACTGTAGCCTCTTCCCATTTCTGTGGGATCACAATATCCCATTTCGATCTATAGCTATCACAGCTCTGTTTCTGCTCATCAAAGTAAGTAAAATACAATGAAGAGGTAACAAAGCAATGTATTAAAGTCAGACAAGGGAATAAGAGATATTTCATTACCCTGTCTATCAGGCAAGCATCCCTGTCTTGCTACCAATTGAACCTTCTTAAATCTCACTTTGCCTAAAGGACAGAGAGGATTGTTTTCTTTTGCAGAAACATCACTTGTTTTGTACTTAACATTTATAGAGTCTTGGGAGCAGACCCCGAGCTGAGGTGATTTATCTTGGCTCTGCTGTCTTCACCAGAGCCCAGAGAGTTTATTTAGCTGAGCAACCATCCCGCTCTCAGTTTCACCATAAAGGGGAGGAGATTTGGATCAACTTTTCTGGACTTGCAGACACTTCTCCAGCCATGACAACTTTCCTACCAACACAGCTAACCCTATTACAGAGAAGAATCTGTCATATCTCTCTCTGTAACACCGACTAAATGCTGGCTTACTTCCAAATGAGAAAATGGGGAGGCAGAAGACGGGGGAGAAGAGAGGAGGGAAAATAAAGCTTTTGGACAAGATAAGAGAGCTGAAACGCAAAGACATTTCTACAGACTTACTGTTACAAGCGAGGAAAGTACCATTCGCTTCCATTGCTGCAAAACAAGCCGGTGTGCAGCAGCAGAAAGGGCTCCGAGAAGCAGCTGTGCCCACAAGTTAGCGCTGACCCAGGGTGGGAGCCAGACCCGTGAGCTCAGCTCCCCCTGCTCCAGTAACCCCCAACGTCAGCTCCCTTCCGAGAGGCCTGCTGCTTCCTCTTGGCTGGAAATGCTATGTCTTCGTTATGACTCCTCATTTAGTTCTCTCCCGCATCCGCACACCGCCGCTCGCCCCGCGCATCGACTGAGGGCGAGCGACCGAGCCCCAGCACCGCTGGCCCTGGCTCCTCCCCGCTGAGATCTGGCGTCTTCACCGCTGGCCCAGCCTCCCGCGTTTCGCTACCGCTGCACTTCACAGCGGTGCTTCTTTTCCTGTTGCTGGCACATTATCACGCCCCGCTCCTTTCCGGCAAGACTTCCAGAAGGCACCGAGTGCGGCAAATCTGTCCTTCGTGGTACCCCAAAGCAAGAAAAGAGCCTCAAGCAGATGCCAGTGGTCAGAGTATGGGTCTAAAGAGCTTTTACATACTAGTGGGGCATATTTCTTTTCTCAGGGGGAAGAAAAATAGCAGGTCACAAATTGCCAATGTAGACATAGAAGCTGTAACCACAAACGCTTGCAGAGGCATGAGGTTAAAAGCAGAAGAAAAGTTACAAGCTTTGCATTTGACACAGCAAGACAGAAAGCAGAAAAAACTACTCTGTCCTGAGGCTTTTACTGAATGGAACTGATTTCTTTCACTCTGTCCCCTACTCTTGGATTAGACATTTTTTTAATGGTAGAAAGATGATGCTGGCAAACAGGGAGGAGGAAAAAAAGGGAATCCACTGTGGGAAAATAAAGTTTTCCTCTACTTGAATGTTTGGGGAAGGTTTTCAGTTATTGTTTTGCTGTTGTTTATTTCCATTTCTTGTTATTTAGGTTACCTTGATGCAAACAATGGATGGAGTTGTTGGCAGATGCAAAACACTCACTCAGCCACCGTAAGCCGGCAGCACCATTGACAGAGGGGAAAAGTCCCTCTTTGATGGTGACAGATCTGGGAGACACATGTTGAAAAATACTTTAGGACTAGGACTGTTTGTCCCTCCCTGCCAGGAACTGGGCTGCTCCTTGAACAGCCCAGACTTGCTCTCAGATGGTTTACAGCCCGCAAATATGAGGCTACTGCCACCACCCAAGGAAAACTGCCCTAATATAGCAGAACTCCTCATGCTAGTACAAAACTAGCAAAACCAAACCAGTGGAGGGAAAAAAAGAGCAGAGATTTCACCCTGTGACTCCTCAAAAGCCCACTCTTCTATCTCAGGGCCATCAGCATAGCATGGGGGGTGGGGGGAGGGGGGGGGTGTCATCTCTGCTAAACACTTTCCGAAGGACTCAGGGAGGAGCATTCCTTTTGCAAACCCACAAAGAAGGAGACATTGACTTAGACAGGGGCAAACTGGCAGCCAGGTTGGATGCTGTCAAGCAGCACAGCAGCTGGAGGCGCCCAAGAGTTTTCTTGTACAGCCTCAAAAGCCTCAAGGCAGGGGGACTTCTGGAGGACACCACCAAAACCCATCCTCCTTTCAGCAGATGGTGAAAAGTGCTGGAGGGAGTGTGCAAGAGGCTAGAGGCTGAGTCAGCCAGACTGGAAACTCCAGTAAAGCTGACGTGATGAGGGCATTACGGTTTTCACCAGGGAGGAAAAGTAGAGAAGGGCAGTTTGAAAGTGGTGATGGGAAATGGCATTATGTTAACTCCTTCATTCTTCTCTATATCACACCCCATCGCATTCTTGCATCCTTCCAGGGATGAGGCATCCACAGTTTCTCTGGGCAACCTGTTCCAGTGCCTCACCACCCTCACAGAGAAGAACTTAACACAGAACACACCCTGATTAACCCACTTGCTCCCTAGCTATGTAAGTGAGCTTGGAAGGAGTTAAATGTTAGCCAGGCTGGGTAAGGAGCCTGCTTCCCTCTGTAACACACCCTCCATATGGAGGGTCCATATGCAGAGGTGCCAAGATCATCAGCTGAACTTGAGTTATGGAAACTCAAGGAGAGCTCTCCTTCTCAAACACCTGGACCCGTTTGCTTTCTCCTCTTTTGTCTGTGCACACACAGCCCAGCACAGGCAGAAAACAGCATTTGCAGAGTTCAAAGCCAAAAATGTTCGCAGGGTTCAATCCAACAGTGAACCATAAATCACAGCAAACCCATAGCAAAGCATTTTACCTGTCTCCACTCTGAAAGCATGACTCAAGTGTTGATTTAATTGTGTGCAGTAGAAGGACTAGCTTTTCACCTCAGAGGAATGCTACACCACCTGATCACCAAGTATTTCCTATGGAGCAGATGCCTCTTGGCTCCCTCTGCCTCTCAGACTCTCACATACACCCTCCTCATCACACAGAAATGTTCCCAACCTCCTCTCCAAAAGATAAGAGCAAAGTGCTTTGTTTGCTTTGCAAAAAGGGCTCAGGATTTCCACTGCTGTGACACAGCAGGAGTGTAAGAAGCATTTGGGGGTTATATGGCCAGCAGGGAGCTTTGGCAGCCACATGTTTGGATTTTTTTGTCAGCAGGAGGATTACTGAAACCAGCACAAAAGAAAATGTCATATTAAATAGAGTTCATGTCAATGCAGAAGCAGGACTGGAATTTTTCAGACAATTCTGTTACAGTCTGGCTATTTGCTGAAATGTTTTTTTCATGTCTTTTCCCAGACTGTTTGTTATTTTAGATAGGGTGTCTTACCATCCTCAGATCATTAGGTCTCTCTACATCCAACTGTCGTCTAAATCAGTCAAAAATAGAGGGCTAGCAAAATGTAAAATTTTCAATTGCCTTTTACATTTTGCAAACTGCTCAGGGCCCTTAAAAAGCTGCCCATGCATCAATCTGGATGGCCAGCTCCAGCTGCCCTGATAACTCACCTTTTGTAAAGGTATCATTACTCTTCTGTTATCAGTACTGCCTGTTGTTAGGCAGACACAGTTCTTGTTGATTACAGGTTGCACATCCTGCCTGAGCTAGATCTGGGATTCAAAGGACTGATCCTGCCACTGAGTCTGCTACACTCAACATTTACTTATTGACAATTTTTTCCAGGTTTCTGGCAGCTGCTGGTCCTTCACCTGAAAGAAACACATTGCAGTGTGGGGAATAGCAGCCTCACAGCTCAGCTGGCAGAGAACAGTAGCTTTGGAAATCAGGTTCCCTCAGGAGATGATAAATTGGAAAAAGCTCAGGGATGGGATTTATGACTCTCCAAGGACTATGAGATTATTTGGTTTATGGACAACTCACTGGACAAAATAATTCGTGGTAGTTTATAAATTAGGCTGGAATGGAATTAACACAACACAGTATCATAAAGTTCATTGAATGGGTAGGGCAGCCAGATGCCTTGTTTATCACCACAGACATCTGTGCCAAAACATCTTCAGACTGAACGATGTTGATGTATACAACTGCATTTAATCCATTTATTGCAAACGTTACTTCCATTCAGGAGAGCAGTACATAGCCGTGGGAAAAAGAAGCAACAGATGCCGGGATCTGTAAAGCTAAACCTGCTGCTGGCATAATCCTGTACAAATCCCATTAAAATTAATGAGGTATTTCTGCTTGAGCAAAAGATAAATTTGATTTACTAAGCCAGAAATACACCTACCCGACTTTGGATATCTTAAGTATTTGAGGGGGTTTCCCTCCACTTAGTAGAAGTAATCAAGAGCAGCTCTAACCACCAAATAAAGCAATAAAACAATCAAGAGAGCCATCTATTAGTGTATTGGTCACAATTAAAGACAGAGTTACTGGCTCAGCAAGTCTCACACTGATTTCAGACAGAAAAATTATACGAAAATAGAGGAAAAAGCAAGATTATGCATAAGATTCAGGAATAAAATATGTAGATTTTTCTAGTTGTTCCAAAGAGTTCATTATAACTCTAGGAATTTCAGTATAAAGGAGACACCTAAGTAATTTGACCTCTGTCCAATAGTGGTAGATATGATTTAGACATCTCACTAATCCTGTCTTCAGACTAATTTTATGTTGAAAGTTTTATTTCATATTTGTGTACCTAATTTCTGTCACTACAGGATAGATTTATGAGTGTATGAGTGCAACTTTTGTGCATTTCTATGCTGTAACAAATTTAGGTTTAAGTGAGCCCTCTAATGTTGAATTCTCTGACTTAAAATATTTTGATTCTGGGATAATGAAAATATCTTTGCCAGAGATCTGTACAGAAAAGTACATTTAGCTTTAAACACTTATTAGCAAGAAATTTTTTTTGGGTGACACCCCATAGTCTTCTTTTAAAGCTATGAAAAGCTCATCTATTAACAGTGAATGAGAAAATGTCATGCATACATTTTATCAACTTCTCGGTTCAGTGCATCAGTAAACAGCATGGATTAGCCACACAGTACTAGATAGCTACATATGATTTACAACTCTGTGAATGATTTACTAAGTCTGGCCATTAGTATGAAGTTAACTTTACATGAATGAGAAACAGTAACCTAGTTGGGGAATCTAGTAATGTACTACACTTACTGGTATGAAACATTACTTGGAGTTATTATCACTGTAGGAAGAAGAACAATGGAAGACTGGTCCCAGGGTCCTGACATCTTTATCTGTTAATGTCTCTTTCTGATATATCCCAGATGACAGCTGAGCTGAGACACTGAGCTTCACAACCACTGATGTGCAGGTTCACAAGCACATTTCTAACCTTGAAAAACAACAGTCATCAGGCCAAGTCACATGCTGTCAGGAGTGACACATCTCCTCTTACCTGCACCAATAGCACTGGGGTATAGAAGTTAAGCATGGAGGAAGGTTGATGATGAATGTCATAATGGTTAATTTTAATACACTTCATCTGTCATCTTAGTTCTCTGTAACTGGGATAATTACGATGATTAGGTGCAATTGTTCATATCACTACCTAATTGCAGCTTTTTTCATTGTAGCCAATTGTCCTGGTTTCAGCTGGGATAGAGTTAATTCTTCCTAGTAGCTGGTACAGTGCTGTGTTTTGGCTTTAGACTGAGAACAATATTGTTAACACACCAATGTTTTAGTTGTTGTTAAATAGTGCTTACTCTAACTCAAGGACTTTTCAGCCTCTCATGCTCTGCCAGTGAGGAGGGGCATGAGAAGCCGGGAGGGAGCAGAGACAGGACACCTGACCCAAACTAGCCAAAAGGGTATTCCATACCACAGCACGTCATGTCCAGTATATAAACTGGAGGAGATTGACCAGGAGTCCCCAGTCGCTGTTTGGGGATGGGATGGGTATCAGTCAGCAGGTAGTGAGCAATCATATTGTGCATGATTTGTCTGTCTTGGGGTTTATTCCTCTCTCTCTTTTCCCTATTATCATTACTATTGTTATTGCTACTTTTTTTTTTTTTACCTTTTTTCCCTGATTTTTCTCCCCATCCCCTTTTGGGGAGGGGAAGTAAGCGATCGGCTGCATGGCACTTAGTTGCTGGCTGGGGTTAAACCACAACACCAATTCATATGAATGTTAAATGCTCAGAAAATACGGAAAGTCGGAAGTATGCCCACATTTCAGAAAATCCTCTTTTGTATAAGATTTCCCCACAAGTTTAAACAACACATGAAGGTCTTGTGATTCCAGAGTGTGAGACACAGGTAATCAGTGATGTCACAAATAAGATGTTTTTATTTGTGATGCCAAAGAATTAAAACTAGAATCCACACAAGCTCAGTGACATCAGACTTCCCTCCACCCCATCAGAACAATCCATGCAGAGTACGAAAATGCTCTTGTATTGCTAACATCTCCAGAGCAGATGTCTACTGCAGAAAGTATGCAAGGAATTTGTGTGTCTCCCAGAGGACTAATGAATGGCCAGCCTTTTTGGTGTTAATTTATAATCAGCCACGCTTTTTGAAAAGCCAGACATGAGATGAAGAGAAAGACACATACTGAAATCACACAGGGCCAAAAAAAAACCCAGAAAGGATCAGACAAGGTGACAATTTATTATTAGATTAATTTTTAGATTAACACAT
This sequence comes from Strigops habroptila, assembly GCF_004027225.2. Lineage (NCBI taxonomy): Eukaryota > Metazoa > Chordata > Aves > Psittaciformes > Psittacidae > Strigops > Strigops habroptila. The sequence goes on from NC_044277.2 coordinate 102,042,255, forward strand.
TTCCTAAATGAATAAAAGGATGAACTTGTAAATCTCATCAAATATATTCAAAAAGACTATTCCTAACATCTAATGTAGCCTCTTCTGGTATTTAGTTTCATCTCATAAGATGAAAGTTAGGAGCACAGTTCAATAAACTGTCACTGAAAAGAGAGAAGCCTTTGAAAAGAATGAAGAGGACTAAATTAAGATGTCAAAGTATCTAAAAATAGGCAAATACCCTTCAGAGAGGTAGTGTTGTATGTCTGAGATCACATGCTATATCTTTATTACAAAGGGAACAATGAACCTTTGCTTTAAGAGTGAAGTAGAACTCAAGTTTATATGTAAAGATGTAACAGCTGCTTCCAAAATCATGCACCTATACTCCTGATCAATCAATCATTTATCGTCTTGATCCATCCTGAATCAAATGCAGCTGCATTCCTCTGGCCAGTGGTGTTATTTGGATTTTTGAAAAGAAAAAAAGGAGGGGATATCAGGGTGCAAAAAGAACCATAAAAGTTGCCCATTAGGAAGTATTTTATTATTTTTTGGTGCCTCCTCTTCAGTTCTGCAAGCCTGATACAACCCAAGGAACAAAGGTTAAATGACTCATTTCCTTCCCGCTTCTGCTGTAGGGCACCTAAACCAGCAAAGCCTTTACACAGACATGCACTCCCTCCGATTGTAGGAGACCTGGTTTGTGCAACTGCATGCAGACGTGCCTGTGGGAACAATACCCGGAAACTAAAGCACAGATTGCTACTAATACATACTAGTGGGATCCCAGCTATGAGCTTGTGGGCTGTACAAGAACCAGAGAATAAAACCTTGAAGCTGTGGTCTGGGCCTTGCCTTTGAGTTTGTGGCACCTCAGGCATCTGCCTAAGCTCTCCAGGGCTTCCCTCATCCATCTACTCCAAATTATGCCACCAACTACCCTTGTGCCCACCATGTGATCCTTGAATCCTGCAAACTTAACCCTCCTCACTCTCTCTGGCCACTTGCTTGGTGGAGGATAAGGTAAGAATCCCTATGGCCATCTATTTTTTTACAGAAATTGCACTTGTAAGTGACATACTACTGCTTCTACAAGTGATGGATCTTCTTAAGATGAAAGGTAAAAAGGACTGCTCTAATAAAACAGAAGACAACCCAACAAACCAGCTTTGGCTGCTTATTGAACAGTTTCACATAGAAGTGTTGCAACCATGTGGTGTCTCAGCAAAGGAACACACCAGTAGAACATGATGGGACATGTTCTCACTGATTTATGCCCTATATTCTTCAACCCCAATGAAGATGCAGACCTGATACTTTTAATTCCAAGGTGCCAGCTGCAGCCCAGGTTAAAATGAGCTTTTGAAGGGTTTTTCTCACTTTCTGATGCATCAGGGATAATTCTGGGCTGCACTTTGGAGATGCAGGGATGTATCTTTTTAAGGCCAAGTGCAATTAAAAAAAAAGAATTCACCCTTTTTGCTGAATATGGAAAAATATGGTGAAGCCCCCAAAGTGCAAGCATTTCTTCTTGCATTAGGAAACTGGTTGTTTTCAGGTCAAAATTGGCACTGCAATGGAATCCATGCTAAACTAGCACTAAAGGTGAGGCCATCTGTCACTGATAGTGCCTGGGGCTCCTGTCTGGGGAAGTGTTGCTCCTTCAACTTAATGACTTTTAAAACAGTACTTGGCTGCCTAAACACAGATGTTTTCATGGCATTTCAAGTACTGTGGGATGTCCTAGCTGGCCTTCAGCTGCTCCAGAAGGCTGTCAGCCTCCAGTAGATCCTGTGTCAATGTCTGCCAGTCCCTGGGAAATGTGTTATGTTCACCCATTCTGGGACCTCCTCACTAGGGCAATTCTTTGTCTCAGTGCCTTAGGTGAAGGCCAGTTAGATGGCAATAAATGAAGGTAAATGGAAACAATATATCCCTTACTTAATGATTTTCTGGGCAGAGTAAAGGGTGATATTGAATGTGGGGTGATACTGAATGTGTCCTGCTAGCCTGGGCAGAAAGGAAGATGCTGATTTTGTAGGCAGGCACCAGTTCAACTGGGTGGTGAACCAAGCTGCCTCCTCACTTTCTTTGATCTACTGCAGGGTTCACATGGGAATGCATATCCAAGCCTGCTGGTTTCGCTGTGCTGGCCTTATCTTTCCTTACCAGCAAAAATGAAACAATACACTGGGAAAGTGTACATTTTTCTGATGACAGACTCTGCATGCCCTCACGACATCACCACCTCTCCCACCCTTCCATCCCAGTGGGGTGGATTTTCTTTCTTTCATACTGACTTTCCCTGACTGTACTCCTGTGGGAGGTGAAGGCGACAGGATCTGCATGATGAGCTTGAGCAACACTCTGAATACAAGCTCTGAGGCCTTGATACCGAACAAGCCTTGGGCCGATAAGCCAGGATGTTGAAAGACAGAAAATATAACAAAGAATGTTAGTTAAAGGTCAGGGAATGTGGCAAAATGTGAAGAAAGAAGACTGAACTGTTGTAGCATGAACAGCGAGTGATCAGCATTGTGGTTGGGCTATTGTGCGTGTGTTTAATGTATGGGATTTTTGCAGAACCCAATGAGATTGAGCATGGCATGCTCGTGCATGTTGGGAAAGTACCAAATGAGGGAATAAAAGGGCTTGATTGTAATAAAGTTTGTCTCAGTATCCTCACTGACCTGAGTCCGTGCCTTCAATACGCCACATACTCCTACAGACACTATTTTGTCCAAGGCTAGGAACACAGTTTGGAGCTAGTCTGGGCAGGAAGAATTGAAAATGGAGCCAGGCTGTCCTTAGGAAATCCAAGCCACTTCCTTGGCATCTCTGCCACCAGGGCCAGTTTGCAGCAGTCATGAGCCCTCTTTCTCTGAAAGATGGCAGTCAGAGACCCCGTTCTAATTTGCACAACCTACATCCTCTCCTTGCACCCCAGCTCTTTGCAACAGGTGACATTGTGTTGCCTGTGATCAATTTACTCATGTCTCATCCTATCCTTGCAAGGGCTTTGGAAGTAGCTTTAGCACTCCCATATTCATGTTGTCCCAGAGTGAACAGTCTCCCTGAGATTATCTTTTGGGACTAGACCAAGATGTTCTTGTTGCAGCCCTAACCCAGCTGTCCTTCTGGGTCATTTGTCTATGCCCAAGTTCCTGAGGATAAAGGAATAAAAATACATTCAAGCCCAACCCATTCACCTCCCTGAAACAACTTAGCCAGGAAAGATACTGTATGGAGCTTGGCCTAAATAAGCAGTTTTCAGGGAGGTGAAAAGAACTCAATGCTAAGGTAAAATTTAAAAATAATTTCTCCTGAGGTTCATCTTAGAAATTTCCTTCTCCCCTGGTCTGATATTCCTGTAAGCTTCTGATCTGATATTCCTGAGAGCACCCCCAGTGCTCTTGGGTGGCTGCCTCCAGCCAAGAGGGAACTCTGGGTTCAACAGTTTAGACTAAATGTAAGCTGTCTGAATCTGGGCCTCTCAGGATTGCCATCTGCTTCAAACACGTTTTTGCTCATGATCTTATTAAAGCAGAATGAAGAGCCGGGGACAAACCCAGATAAAAAATCCTAAAATATCCAACTTCTCTGAGCAACCTGTGCCAGTGGCTCACCACTCTCACAGTGAAGAACTTCTTCGTAATAACTAATCTAAATCTTCCCTCTTCCAGTTTAAAGCCACCCCCCCTTGCCCTATCCCTACATGCCCTTGTATAAAGTCCCTCTCCAGCTTTCTTGTTGGCCCTTCAGGTACTGGAAGCTGCTCTAAGGTCTCCCCAGAGCCTTCTCTTCTCCAGGCTGAAAAACCCCATCTCTCTCAGCCCTTCTCCATGGGAGAGGTGCTCCAACCACCCAATCGTCTTTGTGGCCTCCTCTGGACTCGCTCCAACAGGTCCATGTCCTTCTTATGCTGGGATCCCCAGAGCTGGATGCAGTACTGCAGGTGGGGAGTATGAGCCCCTTGTTCTGCTCTGCTTGTGAGTCACAATGTCACACCAGCACTGCACCCTCCAGCTGGACCTCTGCGTGGAGGCGTAGCCTGTTTACAGCTTAATTAGAGGGTGATGTTTCTGCCCAGACACTGTCGTAAAGGAATGACTGGCTCCTTTGTGTATGCATTTTCCACATGCTTCCCCTACATGTTGGGTGTGTCTGGTTTGTAAAATCCCATGTGGCTTGAGTGAAATTACAGCGTAAGTATTTCAGCAGAAGTATGGCAATACCCACTGACATGTTTTAGTGAAGGACAGACTTGTAGATACAGGGGAGAGGTGTGGGAAACAAACTAAAGCTTAAAGTCAGGAAGTGTACACTGGGAGCAAGTGAGAGGGTTGACTCACTCAGCAGACAGCCACAAAATAACACCACACAAGATGTTAAGAGAGAAAATAATGAAGAATATGCAGGTAGAACTGCCACCTGCATAAGTTGCAGCTTATTTCAAGCTGTCTCCAAGAGAACTGGAGATGACCTAAGTACAGACAGAAAGGCAAGATCTATAATAAACAGAAAGTCTTTAACTAGGACATCTGAATTAAAAAAACAACTTTGGCAGGATGAGAAAGCAGTGCAACGTGAAAAGCCAGATTCCAGACACTAAGCTGTTGGTTTTGGGCATTTTTCACCTGAAAGTGAAAGGTTATTTCTCCATTTTCCAAGTCTGCAAACTTTACTTGGGTTTTAAAGTCAGATTGTGGATACTGGTTCTAGTTCTTCTTCAAGATACACATGCAAAGGAAACCCATGTTCCAGTGATACCTGTTTGGCTGCATCTGCAATAATTACAGGGTAATATATAATTTTTCCAGTGTCATTAATAAACACACTTTACCTAATACACTGGCAAGAGAATATGCTAGATTGCGATGAAGTATTTTTACCTGCTAAGATGCCTGATCAGGACAAACATTTAATACAATATTTGTTTTTAAAGGCTTTCCCGAATACATGAAAACCTTAGTAAGACCACTGGAGGGCAGCAATGTCAAAGTGAAGCATTCATCAGCGTGCTTCCGGGAATTGCTTCGTGAAAACCCAAGCCCGGGAACTTAGCAAAGAAATAGAAATAATTGGAAATAATTTTCTGCTACCCAGATGTACATCTGTGAAATAGTGCAAAAGATAATACTGCATAATTTTCCTTACTTTCCTGCATGCAAAGAATGCCACCTGAAATCTACATGACTTTCCCTGTTCCCAGAAAATGCTGAAAGCATCAAAAATTACTTGGAGTCCTGATACATTCTGAAGCCTATGGATTTGTGATTTATTTTTTTTAAATCACGATTTGTGGTTTATTTTTAAAATCGATATATAACCCAAGACTACTTTTCATAGCTTTTTATATGCATATAAATAATTTGCACTGTGTTTACAAGTGAGACCTCACTTGGAGTACTGTGCGCAGTTCTGGTGTCCTCAACATAAGGACATGAAACTGTTGGAGCAAGTCCAGAGGAGGGCCATGAGGATGATAAGGGGGCTGGAGCACCTCCCTTATGAAGACAGGTTGAGAAAGTTGGGGCTGTTCAGCCTGGAGAAGAGAAGGCTGCATGGAGACCTCATAGCAGCCTTCCAGCATCTGAAGGGGGCCTATAAGGATGCTGGGGAGGGACTCTTCCTTAGGCACTGTAGCGGTAGGACAAGGGGTAATGGGTTCAAACTAAAACAGGGAAAGTTTAGATTAGATATAAGGAAGAAGTTCTTCACAGTGTGGGTGGTGAAGCACCGGAATGGGTTGCCCAAGGAAGTTGTGGATGCTCCATCCCTGGCAGTGTTCTAGGCCAGGTTGGACAGAGCCTTGGGCGACATGGTCTAGTGTGAGGTGTGCCTGCCCATGGCAGGAGGTTGGAACTAGATGATCTTAAGGTTATCTTTCCAACCCTAACTATTCTATGATTCTATGATTCTATGATTTACATTTGATGTATGTACAGATACATATTTCCAAATGAATCCATATTGTTGCATTAATATAATGGGGCAGGACATTAGCAGAATTTTTTATTTTTATTTTTATTTTTGTATCCTAAATTTCAAAATTTCACAGAAATCTTTCAAATATTAGGTGAGTGGAATGAGTTTAGTGAGTTCTCCCTCTGTAAGGAAGTCCACTAACATTAGTAAAGATTTTGGGGACACCATGAAGATAAATGTATGAACTTTCTGCAAATTGTTTTGATTTAGTGAAAGCAAGTCCGATATTCACACATTTGAGGAATGCATGTTGACAATAATTTAAAATTACAGTTTGTCAAGCACAGCTGTCAGTTGCTTCAAAATATATAAAGAAATATGCTGGCTGACTTACAGGTCATAACATCCATCTATACTTTTGATGAAATATGAGCAAGGTAAATAAAACTGCTGTGGAGCTTACTAGTTTTGTAAAAAGTGTAAAATACAGTTCACTCTACAGGGTAGTTATGTACACATCACCTCTTAATCAGTACTTGAGCTCCCTGATTGCATTCAAATCACATCTGGCCATTTTGTATATAAGTATGTTCTGTTACTGTCCATCTTAGAAAGCTAACAAGCAGAAAGAAGGAGCTGGGCTTGCCTTAGCTGTAGTGTCATTTGGTACCTGGATGCCTGAACAAGCCACTTCCATGACCGCAAGGTGATTTGTTAGGTTATAATTGGAAGGACCTTTTCTGAACATGTTACTACCAGAAGCAAGCATGGTTTTGGACAAGAGTTGAACTTTGAAGAGTCCTCATGGGATAACAAGGAATGTTTGCAACTCTAACCCAGCTGAGGATCACCGGGGAAGTGTAAACAAAATAAATAGAAAAAACCAGTATGATCCTGACAAGACACAGAGACTATTTTTAAGAGTGGAATAATCCAGACTTTAGCAGAATTTATGATCCCTCTAAGGTCTGTGACTTAGGTTATGTCTACCATAGCAAGTGGCTTGATGCACTAGAAGCAGAACTGCAGTGCAAAAAAGTCAGTGCTCAGGAAAAATGTCCACTCTGTAGGCATTTAGGGATGTTTTATTTCAGAGTAGCTTTTGCCCAATCCTGTAGATTGAGAGCCCATTAGCTGACGGAACATATGAGGTGAGCTCTTGGAGAGCTTGGCTTCAGATTAGCTTCCTCCAAGAGAAATGCTATTGTGCTCCACACTGCACAAAAGCATACAAACTGGGGCCCTCAGGAGTCTCTTTGATCCACACACCCAAACCAAATCAAAACGTTAGTGTAAAATCCAACCTTACATGGTAGAGAGGGGAAATACAAGGTAAAACGTCAGGTAGAAGTCATACATGGCAGTTAGAGAAAGTGTCTACATTTATACCTATAAATGTAGGCTAAAGTTTCCATTTGGGATGTGTTGGGTTTGGGTTTTTTTTCTTACACGCATGAGCCTTTGGAAGTTAATATCTTAGAATGGTAATAAAGAGGATGAGATATATATGAAAATTGTCCTTATGTTCATCATATTTATACGGAGCTGTGAATATATATGTGACTTTAACAGCTTTACAATGGGAACAGTGGCATTTATTTTTTTAAGTTTATATGAGTAAATAATGATGGGATAAATATGGAGAGCTAGCAAAAAATATACCAGCGTCATATGGGAAACAATTGTGTGTAGCTCTGGGCCAGTGTTTAAGCCCTCTCTTCTGATCTTGCATTTTACTACTGGGCAGATGGATCTCACCTTCACTTCCAGATTTCACAGTGCATTTCTGGACTGCAGTTGGGAAAAAAAGAAAAATCCAGCTTCTAAACTGAGCTGATCTGCTTGGCAAGTTACTCAAAGACAGTAAAGATGAAAGTACAGAAAGCTTTTTCCACAGTCAGTTTTCATGTACCTCTATATACTATTTTAAACAAAACCATCTGCTTTACTGCCACTACTCTAAGGCTTTCTTAAAGGCTGGGAAAGAATTCTTTGAAAAATGATGGATTTCATTAACATTCAAGTTAGCAAACAGATGTTATAATCAATCGTAATAGTACATGATGAGAAAAGTTGGAATTCTGATATGGAAAAGTGTCCAAATTTGGATGCGCCAACCTACTTTTAAAGGCAAGGACACACTTACGTGCCTGCAAAGAAACAAAGCTGTGAACCCTTTCTGTTGGAAAACACAGGTACCTGGTTTCACCCTTGCCAGATGTCCGCGATTTCTCTGGCTTGTCTTAACCTTTCGATCAGGATATTGCAGATTTGCCGAGCTTTCCCTTGGGAAAGTTTCCCTTTTTCAGAGGGAAACTAAAAATACAGCAGTGCCTCTAAAAACACAGCAGTGCCTCTAATTTAGCGCCTTATTCCAAACTCAGACTTTGGTGAGCTGATGAACTAAAGAGACATCATGTAGTAGTCAAAACCCCATGTGGCACAAGCCTACAAAAATCGGTTTTTTAACCACCCCCCCTTCCCTTTTCGTTGTTTCTCATGGAACAACACCGGATGGTGAATTATAATTGCTTTTGCGATGGTTATTTTCCATGAAGTACCATCAGAGGGCAGTAACACTACCCGCTCCCAACCCCTGCAAACCGCGGTGGAGGCCAATGACCCCCACAGCGATGGGGAAGCCCCGGGGCCCACACTCTGGTTCCTTCACCCAGAGCAAGATGGAAAAAAAAAGGGGGGGGGGGGGGTAAAAGGAGGCAGGACAAGCAGAAAGAGCTCCGCCAGGATGGTTTTTAAGGAGAACATCCCCCGCTGCAGCAGGAGCAGGCGGCTGTTGTTAGCAACGGGCGTACACAGCCAGGGCGCTCCGGCAGGCTGAGGGAAAGTGGATGGCTTCTGGGGCTGATGATGAATTACCCCAACTTCCAGCCCTCGCGGCCCGGCTGCGGCGGCGGGGATGAGCCCTGCCTCGGCGAGCAGCCTGTGGCAGCTGGGGAAGAAGGACAGGCTTTGTCTTCTTCCCTCAGCTGCCTATCTCACGGCCTGCAGTGGAGCCCAACACCAGGGGAGGGGCAAGGCAAGCCTCCCGGAAAGCCCAAATCCCCTCAAAAGTTTCAGGTCAACATTTTGTTTCGTTTCTTATTAACTCATACAGCTCCGCTGCTTTAAAAGAGCACAAAAAGTAACTATTTTGGCCGGGCAGAAACGGGGTGCGACCCTCCCCATCGCCCTCAGCCCTCCAAGAGCGCTAGTACAGCGACATAGAGGCGAAAGGCGGCCGGGGGTGTGGGGGGTGAGGACGCCCGGGAAGGGGAGTGGAGGCTCCACCCCGATCCCTCGGACGGAGCTCAGCCCCCGGGTGCCTCCTCTCGGCTCCCGGGCCGGCTCCCCCGCCCCGCGGCCCGCACGGTCGCCCAGCAACGGCGGCGCGGCCGGGCTGCGGCAGGAGGCGGCGGGCGGTTGAGGGACGCGGGCCGGCCAGGACGCCAGCCTCGCCATGGCGCAGCGGAGCCTCCAGCCCTGCACGCAGGTAAGGCAGCGGGCAGGGCCGCACGGCACACACACCCCGCAAACAGCCTCACACGTGTGCACACACATGCACACTGACACACACACCCCCAAGCAGCCTCACATGCATGCACAGACACACACACTCCCCGAACACACACCCCACACACACATTCTCCCCTGCAAACAGCCCAACATGTATGCAGACCCCTGCACACAGACACACAGACACCTACACACACCCCTGCACACACACACACATACCCGCAAACAGCCTCATATGCAAGCACACACATGCACACTGGCACACCTGCACACTGACACACACACACCTCTGCAAACACACCCTCCCAAACAGCCTTACACACATGCACACACCTGCACATGGGCATACACACACCCTTCTGCATGCACTCTGAGGCACACAGACACATGTTGTACGCAAGGACTGGTACACACACTGTGCAGGGGATGTATCTCACACACATACACACCACTCATGAAGCCCCATATGGACACATCCCTGCATAAACCATTGTGCACATACACACTGTGAACACAGAGAACTATGACCACCACCATCGCCTGCATGAACAGCCAGCCAGCACAGGCACACTGCCTGTGTGCATGCCTGACTTTGTGTACACACTCACATCTACACGCTTATATGCCCTCACATCTCAGTGTTCATGTGCAAACATACAGTGTGTTCCCTTTCAGGGCCCTTCCTGGATACCTTTCCCAGCCATTTTCCCCCATTTTTCCTTCTCCATTTGCTAATTCCAGCCATTTTCACATGCCCAGGGATCTCATACTATCCTATCTTTGGCCGTAAGCATGAACATCTTCATTTTCTTTTCTCAGGACATCTCCCCCTTGCTGGCTAGCATCTTTGGGGACCTGTACACTGGAGACGTTTTTGGGGAAGACCTGGAGACAAACTGGATCAAGTCCCGAGGAGGAGACAATGTTTATCATGAGAGTTTTACTGAGGAGCTGCAGAAGGTACAAGTCAAAACCAAGTCAGAGTTTGGAGATCTGTTCAGCTTTCATTGCTACTTCATAAGATAAAAGAAAAAGACAGAGGGGGATCCTAGAACTGACATTGTAATGGAAATTTACTCAAACTCAGTTTCCCACAGAACCTTTCATATAAGTTAACATTCACCACATGCTCCTTTGTGATCTTCTCAGCTTCAGACAGCTTTTCAGACACAGAGTATAATCAGTAGCCCTCTAGATGCCTATTCCAATGGCTGACAACTCCCTGTAACTGCTAGTCAGGGTACTAGAGTTCCTATCTTACAATAAATTATTCTGATGTGCTGCATTTTGAAACCAGATGCTGCAAATAATATTTATATATGCTTAGTGGTGCTCTATGACACGTAATCTGTTAGCGTTTGCGACGCTGTTTGGGAATCTTGGACGAAATCAACAGTAGAAATGCAAAACACTTGTATTAATCATTGCTCTGATAGATATTGTCAGTGTATAAAGGTAGAGGCTATTGCTGGATGCCTAGAACAACAGGTATTTTTTTTTCATTCTGTGTCATCATGCTCCCTCAAAGGTTATCAGAGCTGAGAAGTCTGAAGTTTTGTACTTCTTTTGAGCCATTTGTGAATATATTGGTGGACACAAGTTCTGAATAATAAATGTGAATACTTATGCCTGAAATGGACTGCTTGGATAAGATTCATTTCAACTGACAGTACATGTCTGTAACGTGTATGTGACAGCTGAGCTAGTCACTTGAGGCTCTGTATCTTCAGAAATAAAAAATAAGTAAATAAACCCCAGGCATTTTTAGGGCATAATCCATCTAATCCATTTTAGGTATCACCTTTGGCATGGGGTGGAATTGTATGCTAGATTCCAGTGACAGTGAAAGAATCCCAGAATAAACAGGAGAGAAGGAAGCATCTCATTTTAGCTGAGACGCATTCTAGCCTTTCTATTTAAAAAAATAAACAGAATTATTTAATTCTATTAAATGAGCCAAAAGGTTAAATATTGGTACGGAAAAGTTCTATGGAGAGCTCAGGCCACAGATGCTCTTGAGACCAGTGTCTGCCAGTTTCTTTTGCTGTTGGTCTTGTATGTCTCTGTGCCTTTGCTATATTCTCTCTTTAACTTACATTGATACCTCTTTGAGGCAAGATTTTCCTTTATGACTTGTGTTTGCAAAGCACTTACCAGAATGGGTAGACTGATCCAAAATATTTGAGGAGAAGTGTCACTATTGGGATATTTTGGAGTTTTAGAAACCTTCCTAATAACTAGGAGGGAACGTTGACTTTAAATTTATTCCTACACTTATAGGCAAAATACAGTGCCATAGCTACTCTCCCACAGAAGGTAGAAGACCTTTCCCTTGTCCTGAGAGGGTTTCCTCATTTTTCACACATTTTCCTGGGCGGTGCTTCTTACCCAGCACAAGTTAAATGATAGAAATGATGGGTTTAGCAGGCCAGTTTATGCTTGTAAAGTAATGATGTTTTACCAAGTTGCCTGTACTTACCTCTGAAAGGCAAATAGAAAACATTTATCTGTAAGGAGATGTTAACAGCTCAAATTACACTAATTTGTCTACATTGACCCATACCCCTGACAGCTTCTTGATGAGTATAAGTGTCGACTGAGAGAAGCTGACAGAGCAGAAGAGAACATCATTCAGGCCCAGGAACGGGCAAAAGCAGAAGAAGAAAGGGTCCTAAATGTGCTGAAGGCAGATGTGGGGGAAGATTTCCACAAAATGGGACTGCCACCAGGTGAGGATTCTGGAAACACTATCTCCCCACTACATGCTTATGGTACCTGGAGACTAGTGCCACATTTGTCTAAATCACTGGTAGGACTGACACTAGACTCAGTGAGCAGTTGGTTTGGCATTACACCAATACATCAACGTCAAAGGATTTCGTGCAGAAATTCAAGTAGAGTGATGTCTGTTTAACACTGTAAGAAACTAAACAACCAGATCATTTTCAAGGTGTTAAATTTGCAATTAATGGCTTACCGCCTAACTTTATTACAGCTTAATTACCCTGATATGTAGCAGCAAAGAACAGAGATTAGGTGTTTCTCCAATGGTTGCATAGCTGGGTTTGAACTCAATTTAGAATTGTGGAGGTGCATGTCCAATTCTTGGGATTAAAATACCAGACTGTTTCTCTATCCAAAAATACTACCTGATGGTGATGCGTTATAAAGACAACATTACTTTGAATGAATCAAGATAGCGTATTAGTGTATTTTAAGGTACTAAGCTTTTGCATTATTTGTTTGTTTCTTTGTTTTACTATTGCAGTGGCATCCTGTTTTAGGTGGATTGTGGATAATGAACTTCTCAGAAGAAATAATTTAACCTGCCCTGATGATTACATCACTGATAAATTTCCTGTAACTAGAGCACCCAAAGGTAACTTTTAAAGCACAGAATAAACCAGACTTTTTAGAACGCTCTATAAGAATTTAATCATTGCAGGATGTAGCAGATCTGAGTATATTTTTATAGTTTTCTGCCAAAACAGAAGGGACTCTAGTACTAAAAGCATAAAATTCCACTAAAGAGACATTGTCAAACTAAAATTGATAAATTAAAAATTATTGAGTTTAAATGTGCTTAACCATGAAATTTAATGGTGGTCACACATTTGCTTATAGTTCTTTCCCTCTAACACAAAAACTACATTAATTGTGACTGCTCTGCCTCTATTCAATTTCATTCACACAAAGCTGCAACTCCATCCTCTATACAGATGGAAGGGAAGTAGTTACATTAAAAGCTATTTTCAGGGAAACAAAACTGTATTCTATATTTTGGGTTTAAAGTTTTCCAGTTCTAGAAATACATCAGTTCAATTTGCAAATGAAGATCATTTTTGGGCAATGTCAAGACTTCTTTTACTGACATGTGAACCAAGGTGAAAGATTTTACTATCATTAAATTGACATTTTTCAGCCAAGTCAAAGCAAACATTTCAGAGCAATCAACTTAGTCACAAATTCCAAGATTTCGGTTTGGGTTTTTTTTTACCTCATTGTAATTCCAAACAAAGCCAAAAATCTAACATCTCAGAGTTTGCTTAACAATAGAAACATGGAACTAGATGGTACATCCTGTTTATGTCAACATTCTGACTGTCATAAGTCCATCACATAGATATTTTTCTAAATTGAACAGGACATTCTAAGTTCCATTCACTTTTAAGATTAACGCAGCTTTTCTGAGAGTAACATAACTTTCTTTGTATGTAGCTTGCTTACTCAGTATTTCTAAAAGCTTTATTATTAAAGCACTAAGCTTCATTTGTGGAAAATATATCATAAATTTAAATTAAATTCTAGAGGATTTGAAGTATATTTTTACCATCAACAAAACTAAAATAAGTTCATACAGCTACGCTTCGAATATAAGTGCTTATAATTCATGTTTTTCTCTTATAGACTTAATTTTTTCTTCAAATTGCAGGAAAATCAGAACCTGGCTATGTCAAAGAGACATTTGTTTTTAAACAGCATGTTTCTTCACGCTTGTGGGACCAGATGCCTGCAGAGATTGCACATCTACAGAAAATACCTGGTAGACTGCCAAATGTGTCTTTAAGCACATTAACTCTGCTTTCAACTCCAGACTCTAGCCACCAGACTAAAAAGATAAGTAAGGTACATTTTACAGATTTGTTTTAGTCTGTCAGAACTATAAGGCCTATTGCTGTTGCTGTAACAAAGGGTGAATATCAATGCATCATTGTTTTGGCTCCAATACTTATTTGATCTGTTAAGAAAAGAGAAACACGATATTTCTGTATGAATTTTCCATGCTATATAGCTTTAATTGTACATATACAGATACCTTTTTCATCATCCTCAAAATTGCCATGTTTAATTTTGCACCATGATCTCTTTGTTTTTCAAAGAAAACTAATGCCTCACAGAAGCTGGCCTGGAAAGATAGTAAGTGCAAAGCTGAGGGAGAAAGTGAGCATGCTTACCTTGCCAAACTTGAGAGAAGGCAGAATTACTTGAAGAACCCCCGCTTTTTCCCACCAAATTCTCTTCATGGAGGCAAATCTCTTGTCATTTCTCAAGAAAAAGTGGAACAAACCATAGCCAGAAAGAAAGCAGAAGACAATAAAGGGTATGCAGTATATACAGTTTCTTGATTCTGAGCTGGAGTACAGAGAGAGCTCCACCATAGAATTACTGTGGATTTAGAAGTAGATATTTGAGCTAAATATTTGTGTAGTCACTTAGGAAACAAAGTATGTCTGTATGACATTTTGTTCTTACTGAGGGATACATTTTACAGTTTCCCATTTTATCAATATTTAAAGAACTGGGCAGTAAGATAATGTCTCCAGGTTTTTTTTCTCTTTCAGCAATACCTCATTTGTTCCTGTGTTTCTTGCCAATCCACCTACTGTTATGTTTTCTGATTATGAAGTTGGCCAGGTTTATGAGGTGAGAACTCACTTCTTTGTAAAGAATTAATTCTACTACTGAGGAGCATTATCTACATATCTCAGCCAATCTTTTGGCTTCCTGCAGTTTAACAAAAGTCTGAGTTTCTTCTTTATGTTGAATTAATGACCCTATAGCTTCCTTGAAGATACTCTTTCACACATGCCACTGACGCACTAACCAGTGAAAACTAAAAGGGACCTTTTTCAGTCTCCACTTTGTTTTGGTAGTATCTGATTCAGCCTTCGTTGAATAAACTGAGGTTTTTAAGTTGGTTGTGATGATAAATTAGTTACTACTAGTGGACTGCTGGGGAATTGCAAACGTTACAAGGAATGATGATAAATATAACGGAGTATTTTATTTTCTTTTTACATGAAGATGACTATAGAGCTGCAGAACATCACTTCAACATGTCATTATGTAAGACTTACCCCTCCCTCTACTTCAGCATTTGCCATTGGGCCAGGTAAGCATTCTTTTTACTGCCTTTAAGATGTTAACACATAAGAAATCTAATTTATCAGCTTATCAGCTTGAACAAAGATTTTTCAGAGACATTCTGTTTGCTTCTGCTATCCATAGTGCTCAGTTCTTCAGAAACTGAAGGCTGACTTATGTCTCTAGGACCATTCACATGCAAGTCATAAGCAGATTCAAATGGTCTAATGAGGAATTCAGGAAGACAAACTTACATTAAATTTTTCAAAGTTAGGTTGAAATGTACCCATGGAATACCTAGATTGAGTCTTATCCAAAATGCATCTGGGAACAGACATAGTTTCCACTATGGGGAAGAGGGCAAGAAGTAATATACTCCAGTTGCAGCAAGGAAGATTAGGTTAGAGGATATGTAGTACGATAGCTAGGCACTGGGACAGATTGCCTAAGGAGATTGTGGTATCTCAGTCACAACATTGGAGGAATATTTAGAAGAAGCTGGATGCCCCCATGTAAGCCTTGCTGTCCTGTGTAGAGGAAAACTGGGTAATTTCGCTAGGTTTCTCCTCTCTTTGTTTTCTGTAGTTAGGAAAAGCATATTTCAGACACAAAAATCATCTTTAAGTTGAGGGGAAGATATGCACATACACAGATTACACTGGCAGGCCTTTTGTGATTATTCATTTTTATCAGCTTGACTTGGGCAACAAATAGGGAGAGTTTACAGGCACCTTTCCAGAAAGAGATGTGATCCTAAATACATACATACGCCAACTTTAGGAGGTTTTAATTTTTTTTAATTCCATGCTTTTTTTTTTTCTCCCCGCCCCCCAAGGAAAATTTCCAGGAAAGGGAGGACTGATTGCTCCTGGGATGATGTGCCAGTATACGGTCCGATTTACTCCTAAATATCCAGGAGATTATGAAGACTGTATGTTAGTGGAAACTCAAGTATCAGAACCTCTTTTGATCCCAATCCAAGCTAAAAGACCACCTTCAGTGTTAACATGTCAGTACTGTCCAATTCTTAAGTTTCTCTAAAGTTAAAAGGATTTTTTTTTTTCATTTGACTGTCTCCAATTTTATGTCACATAACAAATGTGGCCAAACTTGGCAGTGCAGTTTCTATATTTTGATATCTACTTCATTTTCACTCATAATAGTTCTACTAGTTATTAAAATGTAATCCTGTCAATTTTTTCCTTAATCTTTTGTTCTTGTATTAGAAGAGTGAGCAGGAACCACTTATCTAGGTTTGTGTGTTGTTGATTCCTGGATTCCTAACTGTAATTACTTATCCTAAATAGTAATGAATTATGATTTAGTTATAAACATTTGATGCTATTAATTAATATTCATTCAATGGTACATTAAATATGTTTATTAATTATTACATACCTGCAGGGTTCACCTCTCAGATTTCTAGCTTCAGCTGTACCAACCAGGATTGCTTTTGCAGAAACTTGCTTTGATTTTTGCTAAAATCACCTTTCCTCTTATACTGAGCATGTTTCAAAAACATCTTACTTTCTGTTATCGTTCAATAGACTCTTTAAGTAGGAAGCACCATTAAAATGTAAGATGTATGTAGAAATATACTCCTTATACTGTTTAACTTTCAAATGGAAAGAATATGAGGGGGTTTAGGATGGCAGCCCCCAGCATATTCATATGCAGTAATGTTGTCTATAAAGAGTTATTTAAGAAGCAGCTGGCAGGCCTTCACTGTCTGTGCAGTCTGATTTTCTGTGTTACTCTTTACAGTGCCTCGTATTATAGACTGTGGTCCCTGCCTTGTTGGAGGAATAAAAGTAATGATGATTTTGTGCAGAAATGAGGGAGTTAGAACTGAGAAGTTCTCTATAATGCCAAAGAAAGCCTGCCCATCTCCGTATTTCAGGGTGAGTGATTAGAAAGGAAATACTGGACATGGTATGGTATCAGTGCCCTGACACAAAGGCCTTTTGAACTAGTCATGGGATGTTAGCACAGAAGTCATAAGGCCTTGATGGGGACATTGGTATTGTCACTCCCTCAGGGATTCACGTTTGTCCTCACGACCAATCTCCCTGGATGTCCATACCTTCTGCTTGTGCTCTGGCTTGCCTCTGAAAGAAGGTTTCTTGCTCAGTGGTGGGGTAAACTCAGACATAGATCGGGGAAAAGACAACTGGCTTGAACTTTAACTTTACCCTTAAAGCAAATAAAAATGCAATCAGTTTGAGCATTGCTTGAGCTGATTTCCTCCCCCTTCCCACCAAAGATATCACTTACTGACCTTGCTGCACCTGTAGACCTTGCAGTCCACTCCAGTACTGCACTGTCTTTAGCTTTCCATCCCAAAACAGATGTAAATGAAATGGACAAAAAAGATAAGATGTGGCTGGTAGATTGGCATTTTATGTGCTGGAGAAAAGGCTGAAGTGACAGCTGATGTGCCAGGATGTCCCTACTGAAAGGCTTTACTCAGTTCCAACTCAGTTCCAACTCAGAGTGAGTCATAAGCATGGAGAAACAGAGCCCCTGTGCTCAGGCAGAGCTGTTTTTCTCTGAACATGAATATTAGGGCTCCTGACACTATCATTTGTCTTTGGAGACAGCACCTTCCCTCCTGCTTTCACCAAGGTAATTATAAAGCATGGAGCTTTGAGAGGTGTGAAAAAAAATTACGGTAAGAGGTAAAACAGAGATGTTGTAGTATCCTGCCTGTTTTAGGTAATCCTGTGTTTTAAAAACAACAAACTCTATCTAATTTTTTAATCTTTCTTTTTGTTCTTTTTTTTTTTTTTTTTTTAACAACTTAGGCTGTTGCCACTGATGGTTTTGTGATACAAGATCCTTTTGGGATCCACCCTCCTGTGTTTGAGCTAGCCCCAGGCCAGAATACAACAGTAGAGGTTAGTACCAACTGCTATAGAAATTATTTGTACTTTACCAAAGAGACTAGCAAGATCATTTTAGATGATCTTGGCTGGACTTTTTGGATTTGGGTTTGTGTGAGCAAAAATGCTCAAATCCTTTTGTGCAATTATGCTGAAAGAATTGCAGTTGTGAGTCTTACTGGAGAGTCTTTTATTGAACTTCCAAGTCTTGCTTAGCCACTCAGAGACCAGTCAGATTTTCCCCACACTAAGAATCCTGTTAGGATTCATACCAGCCGGGGTTCAAGTCCAAGAAACGTTTCCTTTCTGAGCTTCCTTGGAAAAAAAGAAAGTCTTTTCAGGGAAAAAAAAAAGTCTTTCAAGTAACAGGTACAAATCATTTACTTATGATGTGCTCTTTTCTTAAAAAGATCCTGCAGTAGGTGTGCATTAATAGTTGCCACCACTGTTTTGTCTGATGTGAGTCACATTTTAATACAGATCACTATGGGGAGAAGAATGATATGGAGAGTGTGGCTAGCCTTCAGCTGCTTTTGCTAGTGCCTCCTGGCTGTTGATGAAAGGAATGGGTCAGGCAGGTGTGGATAAAGAAGAAATGTTTCTCCTCCTCTCTGTCTTCCCAGGTGCATTGCTTTAGCAGGGCCAGGCACATGTGGGAGAGAAAGAGGAGATAGATTAGGATGGGTTGGGTTAGCAGGTGGCAATGGATAACAGATAGGAGAATCAGTTAAAGGTTTTGGCCCCTGGACCATTCTTGTTGAGTTGGAACTAAGGGAGGGTATGCAGCAGTTGCCCTGCTTGCACTGTTGTGGCTTGAAAGGCAACAGTGGCATTACTCAGTAAGTGATTGAGGGCGGATCCAGTTCTGAGAGTTCATTTCATTCAACTAAGCCAGGAAGCTGCCTGCATCTCCAGTGGCTACAAAGGCAGCTTCTGATGACCATCCATGTACATGCATGTAAGTTCAGTGACCCAGAAAACAGCTATTTCTTTCTGGTTTTTATTAAGGATCTGTGATTCTGTTTCTTGCAAATGTAAGATTTAATAACTAATCACTACAACTGTCTTTTAGTGAACATTTATGAGTTTAAGTTTATTACTTCCCAGAGATAAATCAGTTACAGTCATTGCTATTTTGCTTTTCTCTTTCAGGTAGTGTTTTTTCCTTCTTTTCCAGAAGTCTCCAGGCAGACATACACCATTGTTTGTGACAATTGCCAAGACAGTGATGTTACAGTCACAGGTTTGTTTCTAGCACCTTTCAGAGATTGCATTTCTAACACCATAGATAGTTAATGTGAGTGGTGGTTGATGGCTTGAAGCGATGGTAATATTTTGCATCATTGGATCAGCCAAACACTTTGTCCTGTGATGGTGTTAAATGCTAAACGTTTTTATTACTGCTCCATTCCAGTGCATGAAGTACACTGTATTCAGAAAGCACTGAGCTCTTTGGCTGCCTACTGTAGCCAAAAATCCAAATGTAAAATGTCACAAAGTAGCAGAAAAGAAAACCTCAGGTGTAATTAATTTCTTAGACTTTGTATCAGTAATATGTCAAACTACAAAGCATCAGCTTTAACAGGGCAGAAATACATTTGGTTGTGAAGTAAATTTGGAGCACATCTTGGATTAGGGTATTGAGAAAAAGAGGCAGTCTTTGGATTAGCTAATGAAACCAGTTGAAATTCTTGTAAATTTTAGTGCTTGTCCTGTAATGTAATGGTGAGTACTAAAATATTAGGCTTGATTTGTCATCTGTTTAATCACTATTACAGGTATTTTCTTTGGAATTTTTTAAGTGGTGCATTTGCTGCTTATTTTTATTTTAATACACTGCTCAGAACACCTGGGACATCTCAGAACATTATCAACCATTGCAAGCACCTTGCTTACTTCAGTGAAAGGATGCTGATGTAAGTGAGCTGAGCTTGTGGCCCTGAAATCCAAATCTGTTAAATTTGTGAAGAGAAGATCCGTACTGATATATGTTGATAAAGAACACCAGGAAAATATTGTATGATTAACACGTTGGGGCTCTGAAATTTAAGGAAACACCAGGTATTATCAGTAATAGCAAAAGCCAGCCACAGCCATTAATGAGTAAAATGAACAATGTTAATAGCCAGATGGTATACAGTAATACCTACTTATTTCTTCAAGGGGTTGGACAGCTGATAGCTCTGGAGCTTTTATTTGTCATGGGTGGAGAAAGCAAACCCAAACCTGGTGAAGCTACTGATGCAACAGCGCAGCATCTCATACGATTTGACCCCCAAAACCCACACACCACCAAGGAGAAGAAATTGGTTATAAGAAACTCTACGTACGTAGCTACTACTAATAGAATAATGGTCTGCAATGTAAACATACTGGTCAGGATCTCATTTGTGATACCATACTCTCTCAAGCTGGGGAACTTGATATGCACTTGATAACCTTTGTACAGAAGCCTTGCTTCATTTTGCTCCATTGTTTAGTAATTAAGCTTTAAGGATATGTTTGTAAAAGCAGGAACATCATACACAGATCACATGTTATGGCAACCATTAGCAATACCATTTAGTTCATACACTGCCAAGGTCAATATATTTGCTCCCATATATATGAACCTGCAACTCCAGAAGATTTATAAATATAGATGGTTGCAGGAAATATTTAACAGGGTCATCCAGATGAGATTTATCTAACTTTTGGTGTGTATAATGCATATTTGTGTAACCGAGCTAAGCACTCTATACTCTTTTCCTTTATAGTGCAGGGAAATCCAATTCTGACTGTAAACATCTCCCATAGAACAAGGCATAATGTATTTTGGACTCCACTGGATCTCCACTGATTAAAATGGGAGTCCAATGTAACTAGCTTACGTTAGATTTTCCACCTGATTCCTACTATTGAGTCCTAATAGATTTAAATCCAAACTCTATTTGAAATCGAGGAATATGTCTCTATATACAATTAAATTGCACTGAATGTAATGGCATCCCAATTTTGATCCAGATCAGTTGGACAATAATAGAAGTACACTAATATGCATGATTGCAGTAGTTAGAGGCTGCAGATCATCAAAGCAGTGAGGGGCGGTCAGTGCTAGTTTAAGATACATTAATGTAAATTGCTGCTTGAATTTCTGAAAGGTTTTTTTGAGGCCTGGAAAACACGCATGCATAATGCTAGAACAGAATGCTGTTTGGGTAAAGAAAGTGTGATTCAGTGAACTGGGTGCTGTAAATTGATGAAGGATGTGACTATGCCAATTTCTACATTTTTTCTGTGCTATAACCATGACAGCAGTCCCTGCACGTCTGGTGTCAACATTTGTATGAACAAAGCTGGGCAGGCTGAGACTGAACTCCACAGAAGCAGGAAAGAGAAAAATTTCTTCTGCTATAGAAAGTGCTACAAGAAATTGTATGTGTTCAGTTTTGTCATCGATACTCAGATACTTTGATACTTTCAAATTCTGGTATCCTTCCTCCCCTTAGTAAGGCAAAGTTTTTGAGGTCAGCATGAGCGAGTTTTTAAAACCCATGAAGACATTCTATGGAATACACTTCTGCTGAAGCAACCTAGTTGAGCAGCCTTTTCTGGATTACAGAGAATATTACAGAGCCATTGCTATAATCTTAGCTGGAGCCCCTGTGTTTGTTGATATGTTGAAGACCATATCTTGCACTTGGATTAAATTCAGAATGTTATATAGATCATCAGCAATGATCTAATGCAAACATACTTGTATCAGCAGGAATGGTTCTGTTGCTCTCAGATTCTTGAAAGTATTGTAGAGTTTCCTAGAAGTTGCACTACATGACAGGTTAAATAAGGCAAGAAAGTGTTAACAAATATTAAATGTTTACATAATTTACTTCCATATATTAGCGTGTTCTTTGTACAGTTTATATACTCTGACTCTATGCTTCTCCCAATGTTTTACTCAAATATCAGGTTTTTTTAATGAAAGCTTTTTTGTTGTTTATTGATTTCTCTGCAGCCAAGTAGAACTTCCTTTCTACTGGCAGATAATGAAGCCCAACCTGAAACCATTAATACCAGAAGAAACTGCAGACTCCATGAAGGTCAAATACAACCGAGACACAGAGTCAGCCTTCTTCCTAGATCCTGAGGAGGGAGTTTTGCTTCCCTGTACAGATCATGAGTTTATTCTCACTTACACTCCACAGGAGGTATGACTTGTGATTCCTTCTTATCTACAAACTCCAGCTGTGTATTTTTATGCAAGTCATAAAATCCTTGCTGTGCAGATTTCTAAATGAAATTTAATTAGCTGGTACTATGCTCTGATAAACAATGTTCAAAATGTAGAGAGTTACTAAAAGAAAACATGTTTTGACTGCAAAATGTGAGACAGTTGCTGATCTCATTTGGTCATTTTTGGTACTGACTTGACACAATTTTACACTGGAACTATGGCCACATCCTCATAGCTGCAGCTGTGATGGTTGGTAAAGTTGCCACCCCCCACCACACTATCAGCTCCTCCACAGTCTCCTAACCCTTCCCATTCTGCTGAGTAAGCTGCATTGGGGATGTGCCCCATAGCTACTGCAGCCTAAGTAAGTTTGGTTAGCAAACTGATTATTTAAACTATTTCCAACTGTAGCTTTTCAGGGCTGAAATGGGTCCTATGAACAGCTGTGTGGTAAATTAGGAGGACAGTAGTAGTGTTTGGCAGAGAAAGAATGGCTTGCAGCTGTGGGCAAAGGGGTGCAACCATGTTTGAATGCAGCTGTACCAGTGACTGTTGTCCTAGTTTCTGCTCCCCTGTCTGTGTAAATAAGGAGCATGAGCTCACTGTATTAAAGAAACTTGATCCAATGTAAGCCCAAGAGTGGGAATATCCCATGCTGTGGTGATTGACGGACATAGGAATACCTCAAATAAGTATAGAAGAGAAACGAACTGGGTATTTTAAATACTTTAGTTCATAGAAAAATATATTGAATTAACATATACACTTAAATTAATATCTCTCTACAAACAAGTGAATCTTTTACAAAGCTCTTCAGATTTAAGGCCTGCTTCTGTGTTTCCTTTTTTCCCCCCCTATTAGAATACAGAGGGCATCTTCTTTTCCCATGATGGAAGAGTAGAAGGAACTTTGAATTAGTACAGAAGTACTGAACTTAATTTGGGGAGCCTTTGCAGATGCTTGTGCGTAGTATGCAATATACTAGGGAAATAATAACAGGCATGTCAAAAATGAGTATTTTTCTTGGAACCATACATACACCATGAGATCAGAATCTGGCTTAATATTTTGCAGTCAAACATGTTTTAGTAACTCTAGAGTTTGAATATTGTTTATCAGAGCTTAGTACTCCAATGATGAGCATTCATCCTTTAAATGTAAACTACTTTTCCGTCTCGGTTGATGAGAAGCTCAGCATGAGCCAGCACTGTGTGCTTGCAGCCCAGAAACCAACTGTGTCCTGGGCTGCATCACAAGAAGCATGAACAGCAGGTCGAGGGAGGTGATTATCTCCCTCTCCTCCTCTCTTCTGAGACCTCCTAGCTCTGGGACCCCTAACAGAAGAAGGATGTGGACTCATTGGAGTGAGTCCAGAGGAGGCCACAAAGGTGATCAGGGGGCTGGAGCACCTCCCCTGTGGAAGCAGGCTGAGAGAGCTGGGCTTGTTCAGCCTAGAGAATAGAAGGCTCTGGGGAGACCTTAGAGCAGCTTCCAGTACCTAAGGGGGCCTACAGAAAATTTGGAGAGGGACTTTTTTACACAGGCCTGTAGTGATAGGACAGAGGGGAATAGCTTTAAACTGACAGAGGGGAGATTTAGATTAGCTATTAGGAAAAAAAAATCTTCCCTGTGAGGGTGGCAAGGCCCTGGCACAGGGTGCCCTGAGAAGCTGTGGCTGCCCCATCCCTGGCAGTGTTCAAGGCCAGGTTGGACACAGGGGCTTGGAGCAACCTGGTCTAGTGGAAGGTGTCCCTGCCCATGGCAGGGGGGTTGGAACTGGGTTAGTTTTAAGGTCCCTTCCAACCCAAACTGTTCTGTGATTCTATGATTCTCTGGTCTTCTTTTAATCCTCAACATAACTGATTACTTCACATTAAAATCCTCTCCTCCATCTGTGTAGGTGAAGAGTTATCACAGTGTGATTCAGATGGTACTGGTGAACATCCCAGAATCACCTTGGTAAGCTGAGAAACAGTATTCCCTGATAAAATGTTTAGCCACATTTTAGCTATGCTATTACAGTAAGTTACGAAGATTCTTCATCTTTCTGATGATGATGGACTCACAGTAACAAGAGGTTTTGTCTGCACAACTAATTGTGGCACAAAGCATCTCTGTGAACTCATGTCTGAACACAGGCCTTAGCCCCAGTTAGGTCTGCACCTCTCCTGGAAAAAGATAATAGTGTCATTTTCTCTGTTCATATTCCAGGCTTTCTGCTGAGATTTCCAGCAGGTTTTCCTGTTATTACTGTTTTTCAGAGCTGTCTGTGACTTGTATACTTATTCATGAATAGACTGGGACAACTAGAGTATGTTGAAGAACTACCATAATTTTTCCAGTTTTCAATTGTCCCCTCCTGAGCTAACTGCACTGGGCAGCCTGAACTTGAGAAACTTTTGATGATTTTAGTTTTGATCTGGCAATTAAAAGATGGGATCCAGTTTGAACACCAGTTTAAGATGCTTAATAATTCTACCATATTTCCTCCAAAAGTTTAGTAAAAGATGAGATGCTTCAAAACATCCCAGAATGCAAAACAAAGGATGTAATAGCACTGGGAATAGAGGTTAAAGGACTAACAGAAGCATTTCATCTTCTTCTGGAACCATACGCCATTATCATCCCTGGGGAAAACTTTATTGGTGTAAACATCAGGAAAACATTTAAGGTTTGTTTGCTTTTGACTTCATTGTTATCATGCGCTTTGTGTCACTAGATGTCATAGGTGTTAGTAGAAGAGATCATACAATCCATGTTATTTTAGTTTTCTTAAATACTTTTAAGAGATGCCATGACTCCAGGAAGGTCTGTGCTAAAATCCCTTAGCAAGCCTCCTTAGCCCTATGCTCCAGGCAGCAGGCTTTCTTCTTTCTTCATCTCTCAAGTGTGATACCACAGAGTTTTACCCTTCTGAATGTTTTTCTGGGTCACTAACCTGTTGCTTATCACTTTGTCACTCCCGTAGCGTAAAAGTTTTCCAGTTGGGAGGAGTAGCCAATGAATGATTAGATTACCTCATAAACAAAGGCACTGTTAGTGCAAAGAACTACTGCAAGCACGGAAGAGCTACAAAAGGCACAAAAGCTGCAGCTTACTAGGCCTTATTCCACTTGTCCCATAATGGGACAGATTGCTGCTGCAATTTTCCACTTGCTCAGTGTCCTCTTCACTATATCAGGATCCTTTTGATCTTGAACTCCTTTGTGAAAAACAGGCCTGTTACTAGAGCCAGGCAGCAAGACATTTCCCATCAATGGTCTTCCCATTTTTTCTAAAAGATACTGCTAACTGGCATTTCGTTTTATCCTTGCTCTTCCAAGAAGTTCCTTTTCAACTGAAGACAACCATTTCATACTTTCCAGTTATCCAGTGTTGCTACATGTGTGGTATAGGTAATTAAGTCATTTACTGATAATATAATGAGATTCCTCACAGTTTCCAATTGGATTTTTAGTCTTAGAAGAATTTAAACTGTGCTTAGAGATAATTGTGCTTCAGGGAACAATGTTATTTGCTGTAATTAAGAAATAATGTCTGAATAGATCTGAAGAGCAGACCAAAGATTTTGAGAGCTCACAGCTCCCTCACAAACAGATCCTTCAGCAAAAAAAAAGGTTGCTCTCAGAAGAAAGAGCAGAAAGAGTAAAGTTCAGAAGTCCTGTTACACTTTTGAAAAATAGGGGAAAGGTTTAAAAGGCTTCAAATAGGATAACGTTTTTGGAAAGAATGGATTTTCTTCAGATTTCAGAAAACACTTTCACCTGTGTGAAGATAGCCACTGTGCTAAATATAGTGCTGTATAATCTCACTACACATAGTGCTTTCAGGATACATCTCCACATCTGAGCTATCTTAGTCCCCAGAGATCTCATTAGCAGCATCCAAGGGGTGATTGATATCATCCTATAGGTTAAAATAGGTTGGAGGAATTGCTCCCAGCACTCACTAGTTGGCTTTATTTTCAGTAAAAAGAATGCTAGGACATGAGGTCAGTTGTAGCTCTTGCATCTATTTTGCAGACACCTGAAATCCAGTCAGGTGAATCCCACTTCTCTTGTCCTTGTTTTACATCAGAGGAGAAAGGAAAGGGAGGATACAGCATTATCATGAAAATACCAGTGCATGGCACTGGGTTAGTACTGTTCAAATCAGAGGTTAGGTGAAGTTCTGTGCCTTTCCACTCCTACTGTGTGCAGTTTATGTTAAAACACAGGTGAAGATACAGTATATTGTAGCTAGATTCAAGGTGTATTATTAGGTTGTAATGTTTAGTGGTGACGAGCATATGGTTAGAGTTTGCAAAGTGTGTGATGTAAGACTTGCAATACCTGGTTTGCAGCTTACAGTACACTAATTGTCTCATGGACTTTAATTGTTTTAGATGTGGAATAACAGCAAATCACTGATCAAGTACACATGGGAGAAAATTGTGTCCTGTGACATCATGGAAGTTGAACCTCATACTGGCATCATAGGTAAAGCTTCTGTGACTTGCAAGCAACAATTAATGACAGAAATACTTAAATTGGTAGGAGTGGAAGAGTCACAGAGCACTATAGTGCAACTGGAGCCAGCAGGAGACTTCATTTGGTTCCAGGAGCTTCAAGAAGAGGCTTGCAGCAGGTGGTTTCTTTTTCTTTGCAAAATGGTGAGGCAGGACCCTGAACTTTTCTTTTCTAGATGTGAATAAATGCTGTGAATTTGAACTGCTCATTACTGGAAGCAGACCTGGGTCCATCAGCTGTAACCTGCAGTGTAAAGTTGAACCCTGTACAGAGCCTGTTGTGCTGCATGTTGAGGCTGCTTTTAAGGTACGCAACAGTTCCTTGTTACAGGATAACTAGCTGTGGGGCCTGGCCATTGTCCATATACAGCTTTTTGCATCTTAAAGGTGTGACAAATCTAAAGCATTTACAAACAGGAGGTATTTTTGGTGTCTAGTAACTACTGAGGCAATGTTGATACTCCCACGACAATAAGAATTTTTCTGCATTACACGCAATGCATTTGCTTTCTGCTGTTCTCTGTGAAATTGAATGTTAATCTTAGATAATTTATCCTTCTTAATTAGGCAGTTTTGCCAGAAGTGTCCATTCTGACATCTGTTTCCTTGTGTCCTAGGGTCCACTTCTTCATATTGATGTTCCATCACTCCAGTTAGGTTTGATTAAGCAGGGTGAGAGTGTGTTACAAACCTTTAAGATTCAAAACCTGTGTCAGCTGCCAGCACAATGGAGTATGCAAGAAAGCAAGGTTTGTCTAGCTGAAAGGAATGAAGAGGTGAGTTACTACTATAGCTGGCTATGCTCCTTCTTTAGCTATTTCTTCCTTATACTCACGAGTTGTGATACTCATTTCAGCTACCAAAAGTTTGAGGTTTTGTGACTTCTTATGAAACTGGATCTGCACAGTTCCATAAATGCATAAGATCTTTTAAGATTAAATGTTTCTTTGCAATTTTCTCTATTTCCATTTATTACAAATCCCCTGATCGAAAGAGACATGGAGTATTTTCTCTATGACAGTGATTTCAGCTGCTACTGATATAAACAAAAGAGTAAGACTTTCTCAGAACTGAGGCTGCTAAACACTCCTCCTGCACACCTACATCTCGGACAAGAATCTCAGCACCCACTGAATTGGGCCTTTTAGCTTTAAACAATAGCTTTGAAATATGCAGATGTGTCCCCAAAGAACTTCTTACCACAATGAATACTATAACTATTGTTTAGTATTATTTAGACTGTGGTGTGTCAAATGCAGTCCATTCCAGTCTTTGACTTCAGAGCTCATTCCACCAGTTCATATGAAATAACTGAATAACTTAAGCATCTTGAAGGTAATACTTAGGCAAAGAATTGAGGGAGAGTACTTTTGATTATTTTGGCACACATAAAAAAGTGAGCTTTATAGCTAGGTTTCTCCTTGATGTTATGCATTAGAGGGGAGTGGGGAAATTCAGACTCTAGGTAAGTGCTTTTTGTTGTAATGAAAAACCAGATTCTGCCTGGGGGCATACCCATGAAAGGAAATGAATTAACTTGCTTCATGGCAAAAGTGGTCTAGATCCTGTTCAGATGTTCTGGTTTTTTGGTTGGTTTTGCAATGGAGAGAGGAGCTTGTTAAGTAGGAACTTCTATCAACCATCAGGAGCTGGAAGCCTGCAAGAAGTTGTACTGTATCCCCATGACTTCTTGAGCCTTGGCTTGTGGTATTTTTTACTACGTATCATGTAGATATGTCACTAACTTTGGGTGAAAGCTGATGGCAAAAATAGAAGATTTATGAATAGTGGTTATGACAGCCTTGCAAAATGTGTTTGTGTGTGTGTATGTATGTCTGTCCCTTTTTCCCCAGAACAATTACAATCAGAACTGCATGATTAGGGATAGGCATGCTCTGGAGGAGACCCTGTCCTCACAGTCCTCAAGCCCTTAGTTCTGACTGTTTTTAGTTTTGTCCCTGCAATTCCCAGCAATTTCCTGAACCCCAGAGAGATTTTAGACTTTATCTCTCGAATTTGTCGTCCCGGAGCCCATCCACATCCCAATGGAGCTCATAGATCAAGTGCTCCATTCCTCCTGCATAAGAGCTACCTCTTTCTTTTCCTGAACCTCTTCAGCCTCCACCCCACACTGGTGCTCCTTCTGTTTCCAGAACAGCCTTCTTTCCTTGACCTTCTGTCCAAGAGTCTCCCCAGCCTGTGGCACCTTGCATAGCTGCTGCTCAGCCCCTCCGCCTGGGAGGAGACTGCTGCTGACTGCTTCTCCTTCCCGTTCCCCCTCACTCCATGCACAGGCATCACAGTTACGCCCTTAGCTCTGAGTACCCTTCTCTTAAGTCATTGCATTTTTATTAGCTGTCCACATAGAGGCAAAGTTTTGCCTCCTTGTCTAGCCAGGTTTTCACAATGTTAGCCCTGTGCTTGCCGAAATCAACCCAGATGGGAATCCAAAGGCAGAGAGAAAGGATATGTCTGAGGAAAAACTAGACACATGCAAGTCCTAATTAGTTTGTGTGGCTTCAGCATTTTATACTTGCTATGCAGACGTCAAAGACATTTCTGTTTCCTCTCTCCTCTCCTAGGTATCTCCCTTTACTATTCAACCATCTGCTGGAGTAATACCTCCTTTGGGTATATGCTCTGTGTCCGTTCAGTTCACATCATTGCAGTGCCAGCGTCTCCACACAGTATTAGAACTAGAGGTAGAAAATGGAGAAGGAAGGTAAGGGGAGAAAATGTTGTTCTGCTTTGTTTTCTTCTCAAGATTCACCTGGGATTTTACTTTAGGTAGTTTTATCTCTTAAAAATATATAGCAGGTACTCAGAGTGGGGTTGTGTATCAATGAACTATCCAATAGCTAATATTGCTAAATAGATGTAATCATCGTTCTTTCCAGCATGCTGTTGCATGTCTAGCACATCTCATTAGCAATAACAATAGACCATCTGTGTGTTTATTTCCAGGCACCTTCCTGTTTTTGTTGAAGTTCAGGCCCCCCAAGCATGCCTGATATCTAGTCATCTAGTATTCACTGAAATTTATACTGGAGTTCCTGCTAAAGCAACCAGCAGACTTTTTAACCAGAGGCTGCTGCCAGCAAAATACTTATGGGGAAAGGTAAATGCTCTTCTAATGAAGTATACAGCAGGGATGGAAATTGCAATTTCTATCAAAGTACAAATAATGACTACTCTTAAAAGCTTTTCTGATCTCTCTCTTGAATAGTGCTTGCTGCTTACTTGCTTATGAGCAAAACTTCAATTTGAGACCAGCCTTGATGAAAGATTGATGTCAATATTCTCTTACTGTTTGTGGATCATCCCTGGGAGAATGGGTGGGCAGAGATGAGGGGAATAGGATGTAAGCTACCAGAGTATTAAACAGAGTACCATGGCAGTTTAGGGTTTGCATTTTATTTAGTAGAGCAAAGAAACAGTCGTGCTTTCGAATTGTATAAGTTTTGCTTAAGTTTCATATTCTGGGTGGGATTCAGCTTTCAGATTAGGACCCCAGAATTTAATATCGGCATGTAAGATGTGATCTGAACTCCATTCTCAGTCAATGGAAATCTCAGCAGAAAGTTGGTCACCAGAACAAGTATGTCTAGTGCTGTTTTAGGTGCTGTAGAGTGTTATCCCTGACCTCCAGGTCTCACTCAAGAAATGTGTTCCCTTGTGAGTCCTGTCACACAAGCCAGCCAGGCATGTATTGCTTGGCTACTCTCTGTGCCTGTGTTTAGGCAACTGAATCCTATCCCATCTATACAGTCAATGAAGTTCAGAGAAGTATTTGATAAAATGGACACCTGCTTTGGCCTGCATAATGCTCTCTAGCACATACTAATTGGATGTCTGTTGGGTACAATGGTGACACCCACTACACATACACTTAATTGACTTTGTAAGCTGAATATTACTGTCACTGCCTTGGTCATTCAGATCTACTCTGACATCCAGGGTTCAGCTTAGTTGCTTATATGAAAGCATTTAGCACCATCTAGGATGTCCTCAGGTGCTCAAGGGGTCCTAACAGAGCATGCAGATGATATAGGGCCTACAGGAAAACCTTTTGGAACAGGTGGAGCCTTCCTAGAGGAAATATCCACAGCATTTTACATGGTGTCTGATGTTTAGGTGTGAGCAACCAAATAACCCCTGGATTCATGCCATGTGCAGTTAAGTCACTTAGTCACCAGGACTGTCTTTGTAGGCCACCTCTTCAGTCAGTTGAGAGAGATGGGGCACCTCTAGGATCCTGCTCCAATGCCACACATGTTGACTTCACCCTGGAAAGGCTTGTGACTGAGAGAAAGAGCAGAGACTCTGCTCCCAGCCCAAATGCCTCATTTGGGTACTTGAAATCATTTGAAATGAACGTAGACATGAGGACTTTATTAACCATAGGTGAATTGCAAAGCAAGCCTCAGTAAACTATATATGTTACTACCTGAAAGTGTCCTAAACCTGAGAATACCTCAGTCCTATAGTCTTCTTTGATCTGAAGAGAAAGCCTGAGAAAATCAGCTGAATGTCTGTCCTTTCTGTTTGGCAGCTCATTGGAAGTCAGGCAGCTTTCTGCTCTGCCACTGTCTCCCCAGCCAGTGGCACATTAGGCCCAAATGAAGAAAAAGAATTCTGCATAGAGCTGTCAGCTAACATTCTGGTAGGTTTAAAAACTGATTCTATTTTATCAAAACAGGAACACTGGCATTCTTATCTTGACTCCATCTGTCAAATGGAAGGATTTTTATATACAAAACATAATGCTCTTTCTCCTGTACAATATCTCTGAAATTGCTTTGCTTAGAGGTGTCATGGTTGAAGACAAGAATTAAAGCAGTCCACATGGTATGCAATTTTTTACCCTGCCTCTTTGTTTCTCAACTGTTCTTGTTTTCTTGCTTTCTTGAATGCCTATTCAGTTACTCCTAATGCTTATCTTTTTTCTTGGAGCATACAGATCCTCACTTTAGATTATTCCAAATGAAACGGAGAAGACTGGCATAGATATTATCATAGAATGATTTGGGTTGGAAGGGACCTTAAAGCTCATCCAGTTCCAACCCCCTGCCGTGGGCAGGGACGCCTTCCGCTAGACCAGGTTGCTCAAAGCTCCATCCAACCTGTTTGGGTTTGGTTGTTGTTTGAGATGTGTGTTCTTATCTGTAATACATTTGGTTTTCCGAATGCAGTTAGGCATTTTGACAGTTGAAGTTTTGACAGTTGAAAACTTAAAAGGAGCTGATGGGACTAAGAGCCTGTAAAATAGGGCATAGACTGCAGAGTTTACGAACTTCAGGACTTCAGCCGTAGGCCTAAATTAATGCAACTAAATAAAGGAGCTTCCTATAGTATGGTGTATTAGTTGCCATTACAGCTACTGGAGACATAACTTTCATTTATTAGCTTAAAAGTAGGTGTTCAATACTCTAAGAGATGCCCTAGCAGATCCCAGATGCCCATGTGTCTGGCATATGTGGCATAGAACCCCAGTAAATGTGAGCCGCCTTCATGGAAAGCTGGAAGCTCAACAGGACACACTGGGCATCTGAAAGGGCATTTTTGCGTGTGCCTGGGGAACTGAATGCCATCCAAGCCACCTATCAGAAAGGTGAGATAGATGCCTTAAGTACCATTAATCAGTGGAGATTTAGAGCTCATGTTTGGAGTCCATCTTTATAGATGAACTCAAGGGCTCATATTTAGGGAATTAACATTTAGATGTCTGAATGTGGAGCTAAATCCCAGTCTGTAATTTTATGCAGGATGCACTGATTCGTGTATTGATAAGGCAAAAGAAAATAATAATGTTGAATTAGCCAGAGATTGGGCCACATAATTCATCCTACAAGTCCTGCTTTAGACCCAGGTAGAAATAAAACCTTGGGTTTGGAAGACTATTTAAACATAATTAGAAGCAATTAATGCTTAGAGCTTCAACACTTGCAATATGGGCATTGTGTCAAAAATCACTAATGGAGCACTTTTCGGCTTATAGACTGATGTGGGTACAAAGCCAACAAACAGTCATAAATTTCTTTACCTTGGTACTGCTTTCTAAGCCACTCTGATGCTGGCTGAAAATGCACTTAAAACAACTCAGTAAAACTTTTCACATTTCTATTATAGTTCTGGTTTCAATCCGGTGAAGCTTATACACGTTTTCTAAATAAGTTTCTTAAGGAAGCTGCCTTTCCTCTGTGGCATTTGCTTCATTTGCAAGGAAACTTGACTCTTTGCCTTTCAGGGTGAGCTGAAAGACCTTGCCCTTTGCTGTAGCATAGAAGATATGATTGAACCCCTCTTTCTGAGCATTTCTGGAGAAGTGAAAGGTCTGCATGTCACCTACTTGGTACCTTCTGACAGTGGAGTTGCCAGGTAAATCAAGGGTTTGCCCCCAAACAGTACAAAAATTACTTTGTCCTGAAACAAAAATACAATGGGAGAGGGGAAACATCTATGTAAATGTCATTCCTCCTCCTGCTGTAGGCAGCAAAGATAGTAAAATGTGCTGGGACAATTCACTGAAGGTGCCTATGTGAAGAAAAGGTACTGGGTTTACACCCTAGCCGAAGTCATCATCTTCATAAGCCCAAGAGAAGACTGGAGAAGAGCACTGCTCCCCACTGTTTAACTGAAACAAATTAAATTAGCAACTGTGAAGTCATTAATTCATGAGTAATAAATTGGTGTGAAGTCAACTGCACATTAGTGGAACTCATGTTTATGTTTTGTGTCTGTTCTCCCTTTTGTTCCTGGCACTTGTAACTTACCAGTTGCCTTGATGCTTTTGTGTATAAAGAGCAGGAAAAATTACCTTTCTCCCTGGTAACTAAAGAGTGGGGCCTCTGAAGTCTCTCACATGTTTGAGTAAGAACTATTTTCTGTAGTGCCAAAAATTTGTGAATTCATCCCTTAGATGTGAATTTAGAATTACAGAATTACACCCAAGATCCTGTATTTTGGACCATTAAGTTTTGTTGTTGCACTGTGAGACATGATGTTAAAGAAAGATGAATATACTTCACTTTACCTTGGTATATGTGACTGATTTTTATTTTATTTTTCTGATATGTGGCATCATTAATCTCTTTTGGAATATGCTTATCTATAAGTAAAAATGGCTTTAATTTGGTAAGTTGGCATATGTTATACATAAAGATATTGCTCAAAATAAATCTTTACATGGATAGAAGTGAAAAAAATGAAAATGCTGATGACAAAAATCGTAGGCTGCATGGCTGTGTGACACTGTTCATCACAACCACATTGCATACTGAACACTTTACTGAAATTACCTGTGGCATAAGAAAATAAGACTTATGTTTTAATACTAATGTAATTTTTTCTGACAGCGATGAAAGACAAATGCCACAAAGTCCGTGTGATCTTCTTTTGGACTTTGGATCTGAAGTTGCATTCAAAGACATAGTAAAACGTCAGCTAATTCTTACCAATCACACTGGAATCAGTGCTCCATTCAAACTAGAAGCTGATTATTTTACTGGCTACTCGCTTACTCCAGAACAAGGAATCTGCCCGTAAGTCTTGCTTTTCTGCATAGTGACTCCAATACTAATTTAGGTCCGGATTAAATCTGAAATCGGGATAGAGTGCTGTTGCGTCTGTCATGAGGTATACTTTCTCCAGTGCTCTGGTGGGGTTTTTTAAGCTCTTACTCTGACTGTGGTAATGAAACCTGCTGGTGAGATTTCCTGCAGAAACAGACAGCTTGCAATGCGAGAACTGAAGATTTAGCTGGTACAAGTGGTGAACACTCTTGTTCCCAATGGACATAAGCTGGTTTACCCTGGCCAAGGCTCTGTTGTGTTAGATTGTAAACAGAGTCTTACAACTCTCAAGTTGATTCACTCTTAAGGATGTTACTGTCAAAAAATGCTTTGCAGGCAATCCTTTAGGTTATAATGGCCACTAATTTGGGAGTTGGGTAGAGCTGTTACCTTAGCAGAGTCCTCCTTGTTTCACAGAAGTGGCTTTTTTAATTTCTTCAAGCTCCTCAAGCTACTTGGTGAAAAGAAGAGGGCTCGTCTCAATACATGCAGCCAGAAGAGCACGGTCAGGTATGATAATAGCTGTTAATCCCTTAGTGGACAGAAGGCAAGAGCCAACTGACTGAAGTGTTCAGCATTAAATGTGCCCGTCAGGCATGTTATTTGATTCCGGAAGTATCTGGCTAAGTCTGCACTGTTAAATGACTTAGTTCCTCAGTGCATTTTTGAGTTTGAAAGCACACAATACACAAGCATTAGGTCAACTTCTCTCTTCCCCCTACTTCTTTTTTCTCTCCCCACCCCCAAGCCCCTGCTTTCTCTCTCCCACTCTCTTTCTTTCTCCCTCTCTTTCCTCTTCTTTTTCTTGAAAACAGCAGTTTGAAACAAAGATGAGTGATTCTGGTGATAGTTCACTCCCAGGATTGCTCCCAGCACACCGTATGGATGACATGCATAACATTTGGCTATTTCCCTCCTACACAGTCTTCCAATGCCATCACAGCAGACTTTTTTTCTCTCAAACCCTTTCATATACCTTCCCTGCTGTGGAAAGCTACAGCACAACCCATCTATCATCTCTGATGCATTGTACTGAAAAACAGTAATATTTGGAGCCACATGAGACCCAGGGAGGGGGAAAATGGGAGAAAAATGCTATAATGTGTGGTTGTGTCTTCTGTATCCAAAATAAAACTTGGACACATTGGTACCTTGCCATAGTGTTTGGTATCTGTTACAAACACTGAGCTTTTCAGCTGTTGCATTAGTACTTAATATTGGAAGAATGCTGTTCTGACAGATTCCATGCAAGCTTATTGATTTATAAGGCTAGGTGACTCAGAATGTGGAAAGGCTTTGCACTTTGTAATTCATTCTCTGTGTTGCAGAGCACACAGAGGTAAACAAGCAGCTGTTTAGAATGACAACCAGTTAGCACAAACTTTATCTTATTTTTCTCAAATTGAGGGTGTTTTCATGTAACCATGTAGTCCTTTGCATATCCCCAAAACTCCTGGATCAGGTTGCTGGAAGGGAGTCCTGCAAAATAACCTCTGTGAGAACTAACTCTCAAAATCAGATTATGACCCACTGCAGAAGGGAACTTGGGTAAAGAGGTATGAATGTGGGTTGTGTCAATGATCTCAGGTTTTTTTGAAGCTGGTTAACACTAGCTAAAAATATGGTCCTGTATATTCTTTGAAAGACTAACTTTGTTCCATTTCCTCAAAATTCATCAAATGCTTCTTTGCTGTGCTCCTTCAGAGTTTGCAGCAGCGTTGCTGTCTCATGGGAAGGGAGTAGCTTTCCATATACAACCTTCCACAGGAACTCTTAAAGCCTTCCAGCAGCTAATCATAGAAATAACAGCTTACAACAATATGTGGGGAGAGTACCGAGATGATCTTGTCTGTAAGGTAGGTGGGGTTTTGGTTTTAAGTGAAGAATTGCTATGGCAGATTTTACACCAATTATATTTCCCAGACTCCTTTCTGTTAAAAATACCTTTACAGCTTGCTGGGACTTGTGTAAGAATTCAGGGTATATATTTCTATACCACTACCTCCAGTGAGGGACAATTGTTTGCTCTTTCAGAGCATGGTTCAGTTCTGGAGTAACATGTTGATCCCTTGGGAGGTTTCCATGTGCCTTTAATATGACTGGAACAGTTTTGATTTATAAAATCTGTTTGGTAGCTGGCCAGTGCACTACTCTGCTCTACCAACATAATATATTGTGTTGTATGAAAAAGCCACAGGAAAGCTGATAAATACAATCTCCTGCTGAGAGGAGCTTTCATTAGCATATGAACTAGATGCTGTTAAAAGAAACCAATAAAAAAATACTTGAAAATCCAATCATTTTTCAATTATTTTTTTTTTTTAACCCAGAGAACTAAAGTTTTATCTTGATTCTAACAGCAACAATTCTCTTTTAATAGGTGGGAGACTTACAACCTAAATTAATTCCTATGCAAATGACTGTGAAAGGCTGCCCAATCTTCCTGCAGATGACAGGACCACAAACAAAGTCACCCATAATCAGGTACAGCACAAAATACTGTCTGAGAATTAAATACTCTTGGACTATAGACAACATAAACACCTGTTCCCATCTTTTTGTGATATAATGAAGTTAGCAAAGTGATTGTCAAAGTACAGTTTCTGCTTTTATAACACAAATACACTTGTCTCTGCCAGCATAATTAGAAAAGAATCTGCATACAAGCCTTCTTAGGTTTACCAGCAACCACTGTTCTGGGCTCATAGTTGTAGAAGTTCACCCAGTCCAGCCTTGTCTGATGCTGTGGAGATAGAAACTGGTGCACATTGGTACACAGTGGCAGTTACCATCATCACCCACAGTTCATTTCTCCCTGCCCCTTTACATGGATCAAGAGAAAAGATAAATACAGGCAGGGGAAGGTTTAAGCCTTCTTGTACAGCAAATTGTACCTGCATATCTGGGTGAGGGGTAAGGGTTGGTTTATGGAGACCTCAACACTTCACACTCAGCCAGCTGCCATGCAGCATGGCTGCTTCTTTCTGACTTCAGAGGAATTAGCATTGTGTATCATACTACAGCCAAGAACATCTGCAATGTCAGCTCTGCATCAGGGCATAAAAAATGGATTTAGCTATATTCAACATAAAAAAAACTCACCTTATGCACCTGGAAACATGTCTGACATGGGTAAC
This sequence comes from Strigops habroptila, assembly GCF_004027225.2. Lineage (NCBI taxonomy): Eukaryota > Metazoa > Chordata > Aves > Psittaciformes > Psittacidae > Strigops > Strigops habroptila. Next base: position 102,079,853 of record NC_044277.2, read on the forward strand.
TCTGCCATGTAGCCTTTCACTGCCACTGCCAGAGCGTTTCACACACCTGACTTCACATGTTTACCTTGAAACATCTGAGACAATTAAGAAACTGGAAAAAAGAGACATTAAATAAAGCAGCATTGTACTTCACAGTATAGGCCATGCTTTACCTGATAGCTTCTGGACAGGTTGCTAATGCAACCAGATGTTTCCACTGTTAAGCAAATCTTTAATGATTTCAAACATCCACTCTTACTTTCTGCATGTACTGACAGCAAGGTTTCCCCCCTCAGATTTGGTACTCATGTCTCTGGAGGGCCTCCTGTCTTTCGGACGGTCCAGCTCAACAATCCCACTCCCTTTGGTAAGAATGACTTTTGTACAGCAACCACTGACGCCCAGAGAAGTTCATAGAAGGACCCATTAACATGTTAAGTAACAGACCTACTTGTTTCCTAGTCAAGATGGGGTTTGTAAAAAATAGCAATAGTATATAAGAGAGTGTGAAAGCTGTTTTCTAACTTAGTACAGAACAATAATACATGTTGTCAGGTCTTTATATCTATACTAGTATTTATCATTATGGTATTACTGCCATGAAAATTAGTTTGTGTTGCGTAACTGTAAAGCAGGTAAGCTCCAGCGAGGGTGTAGAAGAATATATGTCATTGACTCAATGTGTTGTTACTATGAAACGACACATCTAATCCTGATGTGCCTGGGGTTTCGCTCCTTGAAAAGATGGAAACTCAGGATTTTCCACCCTGTTTTTGTAAATCTTTCACAGCACTAGCCCTGGTTAATCAGATGTGCTACCTCCTTAGTGGCATCATCTGGCTCTCCTGAGTTTAGTCTTTATCTCTTGAGTGAGATTAAACACTTCAGATCAAAGGTCAATCACTTTTTTTTTTTTCCTGAATGCCACCAAACACATCTGCTTAACAAACAAAATGCTCATAAGTTGTTTTAATGTTATTAACTGTATAGGTTAAGACCTAGAATGTGGCCAAGCCATAATCAGAGCACAGTACATGTGGTCTTAAATCCTTTCAGTTTACAGCAAAAATTGAAAACTTAAGATATGCTTCACTACAAATCCGGTTGCTAGACATAAATTCATTCCTTGGTATACTGGTTCTCTGGTACCAGCAAAGATATGAATCTTCTCAGTGACCAGAAGTAATTGTCCTTTCTCCTCTTCAATTCAGACATCTGCCTGGACTGGGAAGTTTACAACCAAGAACAAGATGATAACAAACTGGTGGACCTGTTGATGTTCTTTGAAGACCCTTTTCCTCTTAAGGACACAGATGAAAATGAGACTGCATCAATTGGTAGCACCTCGGAGTCAGAGATCGTGTTAAAGTTGGATCAATCTGCCATTCCCTGTGGAAGCATTTATCCAGCTTTGCAAACCACCGATGAGGTCAGCTGTTAGTCTGTTTTTCATACTGCTGCTGAGATACATGATGGGTTTCTTGGCATGAAAGGTTGAAAACAATAACATGAGATATAACTTGTAACTAAGAGCTGGATTGTTACAAGAAATGTCAGCTCCTCTCACAGTCAAAAAAGCAATACATGAGCAGATGGCCATTGGTATCAGCAATCAGTTTCCAGAATGAGCTGTAAGCAAATAGCTCTTCAGCTTCTACTTTTCTTAAAACTGTTAAAGAAGCTGCTGAGATACTTTTTAAAATACTGTCTTTGGAAAAGCTAATGCCATTTTTACATGAAATTGTTACAATGACTGAAACTCCTTAATTTGGGTCTACTTTTCTTTCATGGGTGCTTTCTAGTGTCAGTATGTGCAATAGTCAGGGATCAGAATCTAACCTGCAAAGTTCAAATTACAGCTAGTGATATGGAGGTATTTACCCTAGTGCTAAAGTAAGATTGGTTCTGTTAGATGTTACCATGTTCTAAGAGAGCATTCCATGTGAAGTTTGATTATAATATGGCAATTTACTGTCTTGAAGGGCTGGGAGTGACAAAAAGATATCATGCAGGATATGTATATTTCTGTGGAAAAAGCTTTACAAAAAAAGATATTAAAATCTCATTTTCTCTGCTTCAGCTCAGAAGACACAGTTGTTTTGAATACATCTCTAACCTTTCTTATGAAACAAGGGAACATTATTGCTCTAGAGTGCTGGCTTGTATAATAGGCCAGAGATGACACAGCTGAGTGCTTTGCTGGGTAGAACAGGACCCACACATGCACATTTTCCAAGGGGTTCAGGAGCTGCTTCAGGACAGCAAACCTATACATGAAAAAAATTAATGTACAAGACACATCCACATGTCCAGCTTTTGTGCCAGAAAGAAAGCAGCTGGAGCTGGCCATGCTTACTGACTGACTAGTGCAGCAGTTCCCTGTTCACTTCACTTACATTCCTACTCTGCAGTGTAACAGTTTTAACCATTCCCCACCCTTGTGTCCCTGCAGTCTTCAGGGTCTGACAGCAAAGAGAAGGAAATCATCACCCAAGGACCTACAGTACAGAAACTTGTCTCTATACTTGTACGACCTCATGAAGGGGTTCCTGCAGACAGCCCTTACTCCATTACTCCAAGACAGATAGTAAGATTTTACATTTTCTTTGTGCTTAAGTTTACCATATTTTCTGCAGGACAGAGGAGACAGAGAAGGAGGAGGAGGTAGCTTTGGTTTGAGGTAGAAGCTACTAAACAGTGAAACAGTAAGCTAGGAGGCTTTGGGATCTTGAAGATGACCATGAGAAGCTTTCAAAGTCAACAGAGAAAAGAAAGTGTCCTTTGAACAGTTAGCTAATGACTGGAATAAAGTGTTCAGTTGTACTAGGCTCTCTACAGTGGCATCTCTGGTCTTCTTACTTGGGTTGCCTTAGTGAAATGTGTGGCATTAGATGGGCAGCATCCAGCCTGAAGCTTTGGAAGGATGTCATATAACCAGCATAGCTTTGCTAAGTAGATGTGGCAGAGCTAGAAAGCAGGCTGCTGCTCTGTAGACAGCTCTTTTGGATAAACTGTTGTAACCCAAAGTGCTTCAAAAGTAACTGTGCAAATAGGGGCCAGTGCCACAATTCCTTAGGAGTAAGATAAAGCAAAGAGAGCACTGGAAAGATCTCACTGAGGGACAGGGTTGCCCAAAACATCAGTGTGTCAATTTTGATTCCTAATTATTAGCAAGCTTTTTGCCAAAGAGGTTCAGTTATGAGTTAGAATGAGCTAAAGATTACATAAAAGAAATAATTACAGAGATGGCATCTCAAATACATGAAGCCCGTGAGCAACTCCAGGCTTATTTGGGCTGAGATAGTTCCAATAAGTGCTTCGTTGTGGAGGCAGCCTCTGTCGGGGCAGCCAGCAGTGGGGTTTACCCCTGTGGAATGGATCTGATGCCTGTGGAGTCATTCAAGTTGTCCTCTGCAGAAGTATTCTCCGTGTTTCTACTGTTGCTCCAGGAAGGTCTGTTAGCTCAGGTGTTGTGGAGCACGGCTGGCCAGACCTGGCTTAAGTCCATGTCTGAACAGCTAAGTTCTCTCTGACCGCAATGCACAGACCCTGCAGTGTTGTATGACATGACGGAGCTCACTAGCTCTGCTCTGGCCCTGCTAGATCTTAGGCAGAGCTCTCTTACACTCCTCAATGCCCTGAGCAAGGGGACACAGCGCAAGGAGAGCTGAGCTAGTTTTGCTTGTACTGAGTGTAGGTCCAACAACAGCAAACATTTCGCCCAGTGGTCACATGAAAGGAGGGAGTTTGTGTCTGCACAGCAGGAGCCTGAAAGCAGTACACACCACACGGCCCCTGAGCTTACAAACTTGGCTAGACATGAGTTGGCTCTGTAGGGAGGTGGCGAAAGTTTTTCTGTAGCAATAGCAGATTTTAACCCTAACATGCATAACGCACCTAAAGAAAGCAGAATCTATTGAATCTGTAAATCCCAGAAAATCCACTGTAGCTGGCTAGTGCATTTGATTACATTCCCTGCTTTCATGTGAAACAAAAGAATAGCAAGGATTAAACTGAACTATAAAATATCCTTAATTCACAATTGTAACTCTTCAAAAAGTGCTTCTTCTACCTGTGGGCATTGTCAGTCATGGGAGAATCATGTGAGTTAGCCATGGAGTAAGAGTGGGCAGAACTGGGTATTTTTAAAAACAAACACACTTACATATGCTTGTGTACTTAGAGAGTTGATCTGTGACTATGCTTAAACTCTGTTGATGATAGAGAGTGGCTACACTGATATTTGCAGCTGAAATAATTGTCGGGTTTGTTGTCACTTGTCATTTTAGTGCAAGCCTGAGCAGAGTCCCTGCCCAGGAGATTTCCTGCTGCTTGCGCAACTCAATTTTAGCTGCAGAGTGCTAAGAAGGATGCTTGCGCAATCCTAGGCACCTCCCTGCACTACTGAACAGTTGTCTCTCTACTGCAGGTGGTTCCAGGAGGTGGCAGCATCTCCGTTTGCGTCTCCTTCACCCCACACGTCCTCCCAGGGACAGTGACTGAAGTGCAGTGTGAAGGGTTTGTGCTGGGTTTCATGAGCTTAGACGACAAGGTAAACTGACTATCACAGCAAGGCTAAAGATCACAGAATCACAGAATGGTTTGGGTTGGAAGGGACCTTAAAGCTCATCCAGTTCCAACCCCCTGCCACAGGCAGGGACACCTTCCGCTAGACCAGGTTGCTCCAAGCCCCCTCCAGTCTGGCCTTGAACACTGCCAGGGATGGGGCAACCACAGCTTCTCTGGGCAACCTGTGCCAGGGCCTCACCACCCTCACAGGGAAGAACTTCTTCCTAATATCTGACCTAAATCTCTCCTCTGTCGGTTTTAGCCATTCCCCCTTGTCCTGCTACTACCTGCCCTTGTCAAGAAGTCCCTCTCCAGCTTTCTTGCAAGCCCCTGTAGGCCCTGGAAGCTGCTCTAAGGTCTCCCCGAAGCCTTCTCTTCTCCAGGCTGAACAAGCACAGCTCTCTCAGCCTGTCTCCATTGGAGACGTGCTCCAGCCCGCAGAGCATCTTCATGGCCTCCTCTGGACTCACTCCAAGAGGTCCAGATGACTAGAAAAGATGACTAGAAAATAATTGTTTCCCTTCCTCTAATTTATGTACCAGCTGCTGTGTACCTGGCCAGTCTGTATAAACAGTCCTGTTCCTGCTACCCTCTTACATCCTTCCTTAACTGGGGTTGTTCGTTTGTTACGTTTGCTTTGGAAGCATGCTGGGGTGGGAATGTCCCCATCTTCTTACATTGTCTGGTGCAGTAGACCCCAGACAAAAGCCCAGGATTTGAAACACTATCACAACATCAGGTTTTATTGATAACAGTAGTTAACAATGGGACTGAGACTCGGGACTGCTGAGTTCTGTTCCTGGCTCTGCATCCACCTTCCTGTGTGAATTTGGACAGCATCTCTCTCCTCTGGGAAACTTCCTCTTCCATAACTGCAGCTCAAAGGCTAATGTGAGGCTTGAATGATGTTATATGAATTGTTCTGCAATTCTCTGACATGAATTATTGCAAAGGTGCAAGGTATAATGAATCAATGATAATACAATATTTAATGAAAACATCCCTGATGGTTTGGATTCCTGGAGGAAGAAATATCTGCACCTGTATTAACCACAATTCAGAGTTCAACTACTGCTTAGCTTTTGCCTTTCCTTGCATGTTAACATCATGCCTTACAAACAGAATCCTATTTTGGCTAACAGCCTCTTGGTCTAAAAGTAGGGTTCAGGGTTTTAGTGCTATCAATTTATACATCATTTCTGTTTTCAGCTTGCAAAGACAGTACCTAACAAAGTGCATCGCAGGCACCGCTATGAAGTACCACAGCTACGAGTAGACTTCCAAGCTTTTGTCAGGCATGCTCTGTAAGTACCCTCACACCCATGGTACAGCCACAGAATGGATCAGCCTGGAGGAAAGGGCTCTGACCAGCTCTGGTTCTTTACACTCAGGTTGAAAGTAGACATGGATCTTGGCAGAGGAATGGTGTTTTATGCAGTGGCAAGTGACCTTATACCAGATCATCCTATGTTAGGAGTAAGTATTTCACGCACTGATGTATTCAGTTGGATTGTACTATTGCAAGAATTCAGAGCTGCATGCACCTGGTTTTTAAAATGCATCTTTATCTCCAGTAGCCTCATGTTGCAATTGTCTATATTGCACATAGGAAGATAAGTGAAACAAAAGGACCTCAAGTACTTTTTAGCCAGGAATGAGCAAAGCTGAGCTCAGGCAGCGCCTATTTTGTGGGTTTTTTTTCTCTTTCTTTGAAGAGGAGCTTGTAAGTAGAAAAATAAGTACTTAATTTCAGGATAAAAGGTCTGATAGAATGAGTCACTCAGAGCAGCCTGGTCCATTCCTGTGGCCCTTGACATTCAAAGACTTTTTAACCTTATTACATTATTATATACTGGGGGTTTTACTCAAGAAGTTTTGGAAAACACGAGCAGAAAATACCAGGTTGCTTTGGGGTAAAGCCCTTCAGATCCCTGCTGGTGCTGGATGACCAGGCAGACCAGCACAACCCTCTCCAGGGAGTTAAAACTAACCCGTTTTGAATCATTTCTCCACCAGGTTTTGACCAATTCGGTGATGACTCAGAGTTTGAAACTCATCAATTGCACTAAGGTTCCTCTGTACTTCAGGCTCCTTCTGTCTACGCCCTTCAGCCTCTCCAGCACAGATCCCCAAAAGAGCACCAAAACATCCCACAGCAAGAGGGAGGAAGAAGGACAGCAACCGCAACTTGTACTTTATCCGCAGCAGAACATGCTGGTAGGCTCAAAAATAATAATCCTGTGCCAGAATAGATAGTTCAGTGTAACTGGTGTGTTAGTGTGGCCCAGATGAACCACAAGAAAAACACAAACAGGCTAGAAATCTCCCAGTTTCAGGGGAAATAGTTGGTATATCAACAAAAGCTAATTACTGCAAGTTTGACCTCTATATTGTGGGTACAAAATGTTTTTCTGCTGTGGCCCTGATGAGCTTTTCTCATCAGCTCTGACCTGTTGCAACCTCCTGCAGGAAACCCTGTGGTTTTTGGAGCTCACCTAAATCAATAGCCATATATATGCCGGACAAATTAAAAGATTCCCAAGGCTGCAGGCCCTTATTTCCTTAAATTAGATGCAGGCAATGCAAACAGAAAGAATTGGTTTGTTTGGGGTCTACACAATGACGTTAAAGGAAACAAAGTCCCAAAGACAAGAATTAGCTGGGGTGCAAAGAATCACTAACAGTTGTATTTTTGAAGTGTGCTTCTCCTTTTCCAGTGTTCATTTTGACATGGAGGCACACATGTGGGAAGAAATAAGACTTGCACTTTTAAGATAGCTTTTGGGAATACGGTATTTGTAATGTCAGGAATTTAGAACAGGAATTTGTCTTCCTAGATACTGTTTCTCTGCTGTGGTTTGGAGATTAGTTGTTCACCTTTACACTTCGTATCTGTGTACTGGACTCATAGGAAATAGCCGTGGTTTTTCTTGAATTATAATGCTTGTTCCAGTGGGAATTTGGTTGCTGGCATGACACCTTTGGGTTCCAGTGGGAAAATGTGCATCTGGGCCTTTGAGCAATGTTTACTTTGGATTTCCTGCACACAGTGTTGTCTTATGTGATGGTCATCTGAATTCCTCTTCCCACAGGTGAAAGTGTCATTCCACACAACTCTGGAGTTACTTACGTATCAACATTTGCCAGATACCCAGCTGCTTCCTGGATTCCAAGTGCTCCAGTTTGAGAATGGAGAGAGAAAGCTGAAGTTTAATCAAAATCTGGTCATTGACTATAGTAACCGCACTACCCAGGTAAGATCAGAACCAGTTCTCTGGGCCCTGAGAAGGGGCTGTGTTTTATCAGCATCTCTGACTTGGATTGAATGTGCCTTAGGGTTTACTCAGGTCTGAAATACAGTCATCTCTGTAGTGTGTCATCCAGTTCAAGTGAACAGCCAGAGATTTGCAAATAGCTCTCCATTGAAGCTGCAGGTGATTCTCTCCATTGAGGCTGCAAGCGACACTGAGATGGACAGAGCAGTTTTGGGTCTGCACCCTGGTGCCCCAGCTATTTGGACAGCATGACAGCGATGGTGATCCAACTCAAACCAAGGGCAACATGCCCAGTCACAGTCTGACTCCCAATGTCCTTCTGAGACATGGGGTCAGGACTGTCTCAGCGACCATGCCAGCAGCTGAGTCACCAAGCATTGCCTCCTGCAGTACTCGAGTGCTTCTTGAAAGTCTCCTGGGTCTGTCTAACTCATGTGGTGTGGTCACAGCCCACACAATCTAAAGACCAATCTCTTCCAGATGGAAAGCTATAAACCCCGCAAAGTGTTCAGCAGTTCCAGTACACTGCAGGCATTGGTGGGGTTTTTTTTGTTTGTGTTTTGTTTTGTACCAGCTACTTCTGAGGAGTGATCTGTGTAAGGTCCGAGCATCATATCTAAGATGCAGTCAATTTACTAGTAATCTTGGGTAATCTGCACAAATTGAATGATTCACAGTGGGTCATCTACAGTCCTAAGGGACGTTGAGGTGCTGTAATGTCTGCATCTCTACAGAAAACCCAAATAACAAGTGAGGATGTTCATTCCATGTTATTTCATTAAGATCACAGTGTCTGGTTTGAAAACCTGTCCCAAAAAATTAAAACAACAACTTATTTCACTCAAGCTGTAGAATGGGGAATCGACTCTATTACGAAAGAACACAGAGCAACTACTTTTGATTCAGTGCTTGAGGTTAAGAATGATCCACCTGCAGCAGATTCTATTAAAGCTCTACAAAAATGAGGTGGTTTGTTCCTCCTTTCCCTGTCTCCTGTTTTGCAGCTGGTCCCAGTGACTGCATACCTCACTGTTCCAGTTCTGAAGCTCTCCTGCCACACAGTTCATTTCAAGAGCTGCTTTGTTGGACAGACCAAGATTGAACATGTCTTCCTGTGCAACAGGAGTGGCTGTAGAAGTTACTGGACTGCTTTGCTGGGTACTCTGTGTTTGCAATTGGATTTCCTTGTTATATAGTTTTACTATTCAGTGGTTTTATTTGGTAAAACTGCCTGCATTCACTCAATAGATAGCCAATATATGATGATGTTGGCTGCAAACGTATCGGATCTGCTTCTGTTGTCATGTTCTCACTTACGAGGGCTTTTTCTTCTTTTGACATCAGTGTATCTCTGTTGCTTTCAGCAATTACTCCAGATTTAACCAAAGATTGAATCACAACCCCTACAAGCAGTAGGCATGGTTTGCTCATTCATAATACAATCCTAAGAGGCAACAAGAAGCAGCAGCTCCTCATGTGTTTGGTTTGAGCTTCTGCCTAATGATGTTAAAAACAGATGGGCTTCAAAGGAAAGAGGATCAGGGCTTTATTATTTTGACATGAAGGCCACTGATCCCCTCGATTAGGGGATGAAAACAGACACTGGCTACAGGCATAGAAAGCCTCTGACAGTGCAGGACATGATTTATTAGTTGGCCAGTGCAGAGGCATGTTGGTTTGAGCACAATATGCTGTACAAACTTGTACAGACGGTCTTGTATTGCTTCATTTGATATTTTCCCTTTTCACTGCAGATGAACAGGAAAGGCATAACAACGTGGAGGTGTTTTCTGTCTCTCCTACTAATGGCATTTTGGAGGCACGTGAAGGGGACCCACCTACCAAAGCGATTCTGCAGATCAGCTTTACTGCAAGGTACAGTTAACAGGACTGAGATCTTGCTGCTCTTCCCTGCCGAGCCCCGGTTTTCTGGTGTGTGTGGTTGCTGAAAGCAAAGAGCAGGTCTGCTCTGTTCTTGTGTTACCAGGCTGCTCATTTTGCTTCTAACACATCCCAGTCCTGGGCTCCCAGCTGGTAATTTTTCCACATAACCATGTTCTCTACACTGCTCCTATATATGGGATTTCTTTTGGATTTAGCACCCAGATTTTCAGCTTTGGATTAATCTACTTGGAATCATGCTGTTCCAAAAGCTGGCATGGCACACTGACTACATACCACTGGATAAAATCTCTTTCTTTAGGGCAACATCTTCAACAGCAGGCAGATCTCAGGGCTGTAAGTCAATGCAGAGGCTGATACAATTGAGTCCTTTATGCATCCAGCACTTTATTAGGACAGAAGGTGAAATGTGTCTGGAGTAGTTCAGAATTCCACTAAAGCACCTCTTTATCCTGCGGGAAACTGCAGTGTCTTTTGCAGTCAGCCTCAGGGATCCTTCTCGTAGTGTATGTGGCTTCTCTCTAAAAGAAACTATTTGAATTCCTGTACTTCCCTACGTGCATTCAGAGTAGCTCCGGATGAAGCAAACAGAGCAAAATGCTGTTCTAATTCAGTGATACCATTTGTTTTGCCCTTGCGTAGCCGGGTGCAATGGTTAGTGTTACAGTCACATGTTTGAGAAAGAAAAGCACCAATGTGTTTTTGTCTAGTCCAAAGGTTTTCTACACAGTAAAGATAAAGTGAGGTGCAGGCAAATGACGGTGAAGAACAGCAGAGAGCGTGTTTATAGGACAAAAAAATGACTTTGTCCTATAAACATCATAACCTTTGTCAAGGCTAGGAATTAGTTGTGCACAGCAGAGGTAGGCTGACGACACCAAGCTGTGTGGTTCGGTTGATATGCTGGAGGGAAGGGATGCCATCCAGAGGGACCTGGGCACGCTTGTGAGGTGGGCCGATGCCAACCTTATGAAGTTCAACCAAGCCAAGTGCAAGGTCCTGTATGTGGGCCAGGGCAATCCAAGCACAAACACAGGCTGGGCAGGACTGGGCTGAGAGCAGCCCTCAGGAGAAGGACTGGGGGGTGTTGGGTGATGAGAAACTGAATTTTTTTCCTGACAGGAAAAAAGTTCTTCCCTGTGAGGGTGGCGAGACACTGGCACAAGTTGCCCAGAGAAGCTGTGGCTGCCCCATCCCTGGCAGTGTTCAAGGCCAGGTTGGACGGGGCTTGGAGCAACCTGGTCTAGTGGAAGGTGTCCCTGCCCATGGCAGGGGGTTGGAACTGGATGAGCTTTAAAGTCCCTTCCAACCCAAACCATTCTGTGATTCCATAATGACCCAAAGTCTTTAATCTCTTTTTAATTAAAGAGATGCAACTCCTGTAAGAAAATTCAGCTTTTATTCCTGGAAGTTACCACATGGTGACATTGACATAAAGTTTAAGAAAGACAAAGTCTATCCCAGTGATTTAAGGGAACTTTGAACACTGCTGCCAGGGAATTCTATAGCAGCAAACCATAGGTGACATGAGCTACTGTTGTAACTTCAATCTCCCTGGAACACACTGCGAGATCTCCATCGCTGGAGCTACTGGAATCTGACTGGGATGAAGCCTTGAGCAGCTGCTCTAAGCTGTCCTGGCCCTGCAACTTCATGGACGAAAGACCTCCCCAGGTTCTGACTGTCAAAATTTTATGTAGTGCTTCTGAATGTGCCGGAAGCACTTCTTTTTGTCTGACAATCAGCGTGCCTGGAAGTGCCTAGAACTGAAGAGGCTGCTGTACAGCAGCCAGCTCATCTGTTCAGCTCCAGACTACGCATCCCCCAGCGCTCAGGACCAGCGTGGCAATAGCAAAGAATTATATGCAAGGTGTGAGGTAATTTTAACAACTCGCCTCCCTAAATCAGTGGTCTTCCTGCAGGGAATCTTTTCTGAGGAGAAAATAGAAGTTGTGTGGCAGAACAGGCTCTTGCCTCAGACCTTCACAACACCCACCTCTCAGACACAGAGAAATCCTTCAGATGAGCAGTCTCCGGAGCACTGCGCAGCAATAGCCTTAGGCCAGTTGTGCTGTAAGACTTCCACTTAGCACAAACTATGCTTGCTGTAAGCTTCTTGGGAGAGTTGACAGAAACTTCTCTGTTTCAAGTGCTGTCACAGGATGAATTTTCACACCAAGGCAGTGCAGGCGTTTGCTCCCAAACACAAGCCCCCAGCAGAGCTTCAGTTTGTTTATTTAACTAAAATAGAATTATTTAAGTAGGAAGACACTCAAGTCTTTCTTTACAACATGAAGTTAATAACCCAACATCTTCAGGTACAGGCTGGACCATCCTTCTCAAACATCCTCTATGTAGCTGTGGGCCATGACACTCTGAAGTGATCCTGCCACCCCCAGACTCAACACCAGCATCAGACACCGGTGCTTGTGACCAGAAGCAGTTTATGCCTTATGGCACCGTTCTCCCCCTTTTCCTCCCCAAAGTAACTAATCTCATCCTTAAACACAGAATTGCATCTCCCTGTAACTGAACTGTCCTTTTGCTCTGTATTTCAGGAGCGACATTCAATACAAAGCAGTCATGACTGTTACTGGAATACTGGGGGAAAAGCCTTGCAAGCTACAGATCAAGGGGCAAGGAACCTACGATGGAAGGTATGAAGACCTGTATTAAATTTAAGCAAGACACCGCGGGACAAATGTCAAGGTAACAAGCTGGATGCAGATGTGCCATCCACAGAGTCTGTATCATCAGTTGTTTTAATATGGACTGGAAGTGTAGCAGAATGGAATTTTAAGTTATGTAGGGGAAAAAAGTTCATGGTACTTTAAAGAGTCATAATTTCATTCTGTTACTTCTAGCACTGTGATAAGTTTAACCACTACTTGCAGGCTCTGCAAAGGAATCGGTTTGAAATAGCAAAGCAGCCATGGTAACAGTTAGGCCAAACCCCTTTGCATGCCTCCAATTACAATTATAATGTACAATTACAATTTGTACATTATAAAGTAGCTTTTGTTTTGCCTTGTTTGTTTGTTTGACATTAAAAAGATAAACACATCATAAAAGCAAAAACCAGTGAATAGGCCAGCATTCCCCAGGCTGCTTCCCTTACATGAAAAGGGGAAGAGCCAACTTTCCCTGGACTTCTTGGAAAACGACCAACCTGGGTGTTTCATCATGCTTGGGCATTGAGAACATCCCCTTCAGCTACAGAGGGAGGAACCCTTCTGCCTGTGAATGCATTCCCCCCACATGGTTCCCATTTACTCACACTTCTCTAAATGTTTTTAGTATTGCTTTAGCTAAAGGTCACTGAAATTCCCACTTCTGGGCCTGTTAAGTTTTCCACTCCCATCATGTAAAAGGTTTTTGTTAACGGCAGTGTGTGTGGGGAAGAGGGGGCTGCCCTCCCCACCCAAGGAGAACAGAAGATGCATGATCGTTGCCTTCTGCCTAGTTCAAACCAGATTTGTACTAGCAAGAACTCACACCATACACAGGAACCTCGGTGCAAAAAAAAAGACCCTTGAGGATGCTAATGCCTCTCTGCAACCACTAAATAATTTCATCTCTTTGCTCTAAAATACAGCCTGAATGATTGCTGGGTGAGGGGGACAGGCTGCAGCACGGGAACAGAAGGCTATCACACAGCTCTAACTAATCATGGCTTTCAACTTACATCAGAAAAAGAAAACAAATATATTGCAAGAACTCAATTGTATTATTAAAGTGCAAAACCAAGAGCCAGGACAAAGAACTTTAGTCTGTATTAAAAAGCTCAGATTTGTAACATGTCAAAGTGGATGAGGATGTTTCATTTTCAAGCTGTTAGTACTGAGTTTCAGTGATTGTAAGAGAGAGAACAGGTAAGGGAGAACTTTACCAGATGAAATATATATTTGTATTAGCACTGAGATGTCACTAATGTTCATGTAGTGCTTGCAGTTAGAGTAACGCTGAAATCTGTTTTATGTTAGGTAAATAAATATTAATCCCAAGACTCTCCTTTAACTTAAGAGTCACATGAGCTGTGAAAAAAGATGGAAAGGCCACTTTCAAGCCCTGGCTTGTAGCAATTCAGCAGAATCTGCCTGTTCAGGCACCTCCTGTGTGAATTACATTCTAGTCCCTCTACTTTACCCCGTTGGAGGCTTCAGAACAGCCTGGTTAGAAGCAGAAAGCTACAGCCCAGCCTCCAGCACAGGGACACCTTAGGGCAGAGCCCATTTATAACTTGGGTGGGACACATGCAGTTGTAAAGGAACCAGTGTAAAGTCCTTGCACTGCTTTCAAACAAGCTGCTCCAGGCTTCTTGCGAGATGGTGACACCTTTTAAGACAACCCTGGAAAAGCCTTTTCACATGCACTTTGGTTTTGAGTGACACTTTTGGACAATGTGTCATACAAAACCACTGTACCATGAAATGCTTCTCTCTGACAGTATTCACGGAATAAAGGAAGTGATTAAATTAGAAATATCTATTTGTAATCACCACACGAGGGCCTGCACCTGAACTTCAGCTGAACTCATGTCTGCTGTCAGGCTGCCATTTGCCAGCTCTGCGTTTTCCCACCGGCTCAGTGGGTCTCTATGGATTATTCTACTTTGCAGTTTGTGCCTAAAATCTGTAGATCTAGCAACGAATCCCAGAATCCACTTGATTTCACAGTGCAAATCATTTGCTATTATTAGGGAAGGCAGAGAATTAGCTGTTGTGTGGTTTCATCAGTAGGCTGGAAGTTAGTTCCCTGGGTACTCAAACACTGCTGCAGCGCCCATGCCAGTTCCGATGCACATTGACACCACACCATATGCTCTGAAAGGGAAGAACACAGGGGATTAAGAAAAAGACAGATTAGGTTTAGATCAGATTAGGGGGTGGGAGAATCTTACAACCCTGGATTCACAGAATGGTTTGGGTTAGAAAGGGCAGCAAGACATTACACAGCCCTTCCTAAAGAGGGCCATCAGAAATTCATGTTCAAAACATACTAGAGAGATGGAGAAAGCTTAACCCACACTGATGGTTACTTCTGAGCTTAAGCTACTTAAACACATGTGAGGTATTAAGGCTAATCCTGTTCCTCAGTGCTCACCTCTTCCCCCTGCGCTTCAATTCATTGAGTAAGGTGACAACTTGACGAGCACCGGTACAGCCCAGTGGGTGCCCCAGAGCTATGGCTCCTCCAAGGGGGTTGACTTTCTCCATTGGAATGCCCAGCTTTTCAATGCAGTACACAGCCTAGAAAGACAGAGGGAATGGTTTCATAGAGATGCTCTCACCTTCGTTAGGTCTCAGCTCTCCCACAACAGAGAGCTAAAAGGACTGCAGAGAAGACTGGTGATCTCATGCCTATATAAAGAGGGACAGCTACCCGTCCTAGGAGCTCCAGTAGCTTCAAAAGATATGTGCTTAAAATGAACTTAACCCAAACTATGTACGTTATTATTACACAAACTCCACATCGTTGTGTCAGCTGCTCTGAAAGTATTAAACAGTACTGAGAGGCCTGACTCCAGCTAAGACCATCCTTTGCAACGGAAAGGAGTGGAACTAATTACAAATCCCAAGCACAGGGAAGTGATCTAAGCCCATCCACTCCACCTCAAACTGGAGCCCACACACTTTCTGACAGACACATCACAAATCTGCGGAAGACACAGTATTGAAGTTTCTACCTTTCATCAAGGACCTCCAACGGTCCTGCACATGTTATTAACACTTGTCTATGTAATATGTAGAACAAGTTAAATCTTAATTTGGAGACCAAGCTGAAATACACTCAGCTGCCATGGAATGTTGCAACTTACACAGGATATCACTCACCTGGCTTGCAAAGGCTTCATTAATTTCATATATATCAATGTCACCCAGAGTCAGACCTATGGTTTAAAAAGCCAGGATTTAAAAGGAGGTATTTTTGCCTTATGACTATCTCAAAGAGAGTAATTCACTCACAGCCTCCCTTTATGAGTTCTAGTTCTACCCCATTAATGACAAAAAGAGGGGCCTTGGCTCTGTGTGGGGTATCTACACTTGCACACCTGTTTATGTACATCTGAAGACTGCAAACCACCACAGTTCATGGTAGTTTGTCGCTGAGTTTGCCAAATTTCCTTAGATTAAGTGGGATGTGTTTGCAGAGGGATTAAAGCTCAAAGGGTATTCTGGGACCGAAAGATAAAACTATCAATCAGTGAACAGGCGATCACAGCAATGATAGATGGACACAACAATAATCATCAGCTATAAAAGCTATTTAACCTGATGTGTATGGCAAGAACCCTGAAGAAAGCCTCTTGGCACTGGTCAGATGCCAAAATTGTAAAAAAACCCCCAAACCAAAGCAAACACAACACCCCCACCCCCACATGCTGGTCATATTAAGGAAAACAGCACTAAACAAACCCTAAATCATGGGCCACATCTTAACTGTTGTTGAGACTGTGCAGGGATTTAATCCTGAGCTTCTCACAGGTGAGCAGGTGACAATTTATACATGACTACAAGCAAGCAATGCTACAATAACCTGAGGCAGGGTCTCTTTTAACGTTTTGAATCTAAGTTCATTGTTCCTATGGCTGACTGCTGCCCAGGCTTGAGTAATAGAATCTTAAATTTCAGCCTGCAGAGTCTGGTTTGCCTTGTGCCAAACACCAGGTGAACGACAAGTGGTTCTTACCTGCCTTTTCCACAGCAACAGGGATCGCGTAGGCCGGCCCTATGCCCATCACGTCAGGTGGGACTCCAACCACAGCAAAGGACCTGAGCACCCCCAGGACTGGCAGTCCCAGCTGTGCTGCTTTTGAGCGCTTTGCCAGGAGAACAGCAGCTGCTCCATCACTGACCTGGCTGGCATTACCTGTAGGAAGAGATCTCTTTACACCTCTGGTGTCTAAGCACATTCTATTACAAGGCAGGTAAACCACAGGACCACCACCAGCTTAACAACAGAGCTGACCTGCTGTAGTGCTACCATCCTCTTTGAAGGCAGGCTTCAGCTTTGCCAAACCCTCCAGGGTTGTGGAGGGCCTAATTCCTTCGTCTTGGTGCACGGTGATTGTCTTTTGGTTGCCCTGATTATCTAGAACAGTGGTCTTCACTGGAACAATCTCGGTTTTAAACAGTCCCAGCTGCTGAGCTTTTGCTGCTCTGTTAAAGAAGATTAGGAAAGATTAAAATATTCCAGAGGTGAACTGCAAGAGAACTAATGTCAAGGAAACCAATTAGTAAAGAGAATGAACTAAGGTGTGACTTAGTACATAGGTACAACATTGCCAAGTAGTGGACAAGACAACAGGCCGATACTTGGCTCCATTCATGGGAAGACAAACTTTACACCTCTGCATCATGGAAAATGTATGAGTAACTTTAATGGGCATTCTCCCCAAACCTGTTCTGTTCCCATGAGTGCCGTTGTGACTGACCCCTACAGCTCACAGCATGAAGTTGTACTTGTCCAGTGGTACGGTCACAGCACAACTGTTCAAACACCAATTCTTATTTCTGAGAGTTTAAACAGGGCACGTGGGCTAAGCCTCCACATCATGCTAATAACTTCTGACAGGTTAAGGAATGGCTAAAGCTTCACTCATTCCTGGTTTTGTCCTACTAAAGAGAAGTTGAGCTCTAAACCACAGACCAGGTTATAATCTTCTGGCATTTAAATGCAACCTTTCAGCCCAAAACAGTTGCAGTGTTTATTGCATGGCTCAGTGTGACTACGTAGAAGGGTACCAATTTAAGCAGTAAAGGTATGTCGAAGACAGGGTCTGGTCCCCGAGACAGCCAAATTAGCAGGAGGGAACAACTGACACGACCAGGCTGATGTAAGTGGGCAGAATGGAATTAGCTAAATTAGAATTAGCTCAGGACACACAAAAGTTTTAATCTTTTGTATCAACAAGGTATTTTAAAAGCCTCCACAGTTTAGAAGATTTACCTTCTAGCAGCAGAGCACCCCTTACAGGGAATACAAATTGGGAGACTGAAAGCTTGTTTTACTGCCTTATCACTCTACACTTTAACTAATCATGGAATCACAAAGTAGTTTGGGTTGGAATGGCCCTGAAAGCTCATCCAGTTGCAACCCCCTGCCTCCATGCGCTGTCCAACCTGGCCTTGAACACTGCCAGGGATGTGGCAGCCACAGCTTCTCTGGGCAACCTGTGCCAGGGCCTCAGCACCCTCACAGGGAAGAACTTCTTCCCTAGATCTCATCTAAATCTCCCCTCTGTCAGTGTAAAGCCATTCCCCCATGTTCTGTCACTACATGCCCTTGTGAAAGCCCCTTTCCAGATTTCTTGTCAGCCCTTTAGGCACTGGAAGCTGCTCTAAAGTCTCCCCAGAGCCTTCTCTTCTCGAGGCTGAACAAGCCCAGCTCTCTCAGCCTCTCATAATAAAATGAAAATATTTAATACTGCCAGGTAAGGGAGAGTTGGAGCAAGGAGCTGAAGAACAGATCAGTAACTCCACAGACATCCTGAGACTGAGGCCAGAAAATCACCCTCTTCCTCATGTGAGAGGTGAGGATCGCGTTCACATACCCTTTTGCGTTATCAGTAGAGTGTCAGTGAGAAAGGCTGGCATGCCAAGTTCCCTGAGAAGCAGGGCCAGGATTTAAAGGTTAACTGGCCTGTGCAGTGGCTTCCTTTTTAGATAAATAATTGGACCGGGGCAATGCTTAAACAGAGCTCTGAAAGTTACTTTAACTCTTTGATGGCCATGACTTTCATGTCACCTGCTGCTGAAGTGCCAGTACAGCCCCGCGGGTCCCAGGGATCAGGTGACTTTGGCAGTGATCTGACCTAAGAGGGGTGTTATGAGAGGTAGGACTGGACTCACTTAGAGCCAAACACCTCCAGTGAAGACACATGACTCTTCTTCATCCTCTAGATACAGCTACATTTAAATATGCCCTCTTAGGAAAGGCTCCTTCTGCTTCTAACTCCCACGTTCAGTTTCAAATGATACTGAGCCAAAGCCACTAGAAAAACACTGCACCGTACACCCGTTTCAAAAACCTCATGGTGGCTGTATCCTTTGGATGCTGAAAAAACATGGGGGCACTCACTGCTCAGGACTTGATGCCTGGTGATACACGCACAAGATTAGTCTCCCGGTCCCCAGTGCAGCTCTGGACTGGGGTTTCCTCATCACACAACCCAGGACATGCACCAATCTTCGCTCTGACCCTCTCGAGCTTCTTTACTTATGATTAAGATTTGGAAGGCAACATGAAGGCTGCACTTAACCACTCTTAGGAAGTAGCAATGTGTTTTCTGTCTTTATTCCTAACTAAAAGGTTAAACAAAAAAACCCCAAACATTTACTTTTGCTGGGAAGCCAAGGCAAAGGCGTCTTGCTTCTTTCGGGAAACTCCAAACTTCTCTGCCACATTTTCTGAGGTTATTCTGGGAAAAAACAACATCAAAGAATTAATCTGACGAGACACTAACGGATCTGCAGTTGGCTTCTCCTAAGACAACACAAACTACAAGCACTGGCTTTAGTCTCAAGCTAACTGCTGCCTCCTCCACCAAGAAATGCTTGGCAGAAGCAAATCCCAAATCAACTCTAGGATGAAAACATGGTTCAAATCCATCTTCCTTGCTCATTAAGCCATTGAGCTGAAGACATAAGTCAAGGAAATCTTTCACCAGAGCTGCTGATCTCCCCCCATTTCACGTAATTCATCTTCTAGCACAACCAAGGCAGATGCGGACACATACAGATCCGAGCTGACCACATTCATATTGATCTGGAACAGTACGGTCACCGAGGAGACAGACCATCTGGAAACCTCCTGAACTTTGGGAAGAGGAACCACTTACCCCATAGGAATCAGGCAATCCCTTGCTTTGCTGTTTTCCATCAAGCTGGAACTGATATCACCAGCATTATTTGCACTTCTGAGGGACATGGTTTCCACGCTAAACACAGGAAAAATTTGAATTAGCAAACGGTGCTTCATAGTACATTTGTAGTTCTTGTGCCATTAAGACTGACCAAAACTCAGTGTCTTGACAATGTGAGTTCCTACTGCCCCACAGAAACATCACTAACAAAAAAGAACTGGACAAGACAGACGCTCTTCAGTCATCAATATCAGAATTACCATGAAATGAAAACATCGCTACGTTAAGTTGGTCCTTGTTTCACTGGAACAGAATAACAATGGCAGTAATTAATAACAGATAATTTCTCATGTTTCCACAGCTAGGAAGGAATTGCTAAAGATTCCGGCACTTTTGTCCTCAAACATAGCAAGAAACCTAAGTTTCCAGGAGTGGAGTTTGCAGTGAGATCATCAACAGCCATAAAAATGTAACTTACAGGTTAAGAACTGGTTGGCAGTAAAATAAGGAAAGTATTAAGCAAACTGTGACAGAGACACTTCAGGGAGTTACACCATTTGTAGTTCACAATAGAAAGAACTTAAGACATTGATCCCAGGCACTGCAACCTTTGACCTATAAACGAATTAACAGCTTGAAGATATCCGAGTTTACAGCAGGAATACACAGCCATCACCTAAGACCAGTGAACATTTGTGAAGTCAGCCCAGACCATGAAGCCTACAATGGGAAGAGGGTTTGAATTCTACTCTGCAGCACACAAACACACTCATGATGTGTAAACAACAAAGAAACTATTCCTGGGAAATGCAAGAGAAGCACAAAACAAGGGCTTTCCCCAAGCAGCTTATCAGGAATTTAAAACTCTGATATGGAACAGTGCATTACTAGGCTTCAGGTGCATCTACTTCCTGAAGAAAGGTATAGAATCAGGTATTAAATAGGAGCAAACCACAGCTGCTGAGTTTTATGTTGTCATCCAGTATCTCTCCACCTACAGAGTGGGTGAGTCCACTCAGGAGGAGTGTGATTTGGGATAAACCCAACTCAGAAAAGCTATTTGTAACTTAAGAGATTTTGTTTTACTTTTTTATTCATTCTTCTGAAGTGAATACGCATGCGGTCACTAGTATTTCTCCAAAGCCAACCTAACATTTACATAATCCTCTACAAAATAAACATTTCTTATGATGTTGGACTCTCCATTAGGGACTGTAGAGATAGGACAAGGGGTAATGGCTTCAAACTTAAACAGGGGAAGTTTAGATTAGATATAAGGAAGAAGTTCTTCACAGTGAGGGTGATGAAGCACTGGAATGGGTTGCCCAGGGAGGTTGTGGATGCTCCATCCCTGGCAGTGTTCAAGGCCAGGTTGGACAGAGCCTTGGGCTACATGGTTTAGTGCGAGGTGTCCCTGCCCATGGCAGGGGGGTTGGAACTAGATGATCTTAAGGTCCTTTCCAACCCTAACTATGATTCTATGATTCTATGTTAGGACTGAAGCAAAGAATAGCATGCCTGTCCACTGCAGAAGAACATCTCCTGTAGGTCTGTAGAACAGTTATTAGCATGGGTAGGCCATTTATTTCCTTATCCAAGATAGCTGCTGGTCTTCCAAGACACTAGTTAATTGGAGATCAGATGAAAAGCTAATTGTGGAGGGTTCTTTCAGGGTCTGCACACAAGTGGTATCCTACAGAAGGGCCAGAGGACCCTAATAAAACAGGTTTTTGCATGCTTGTAAGAGATACTCAGCCTTTTACTGCAACTCCAGCGGACATGTCATCAAACCCAAAACTTCCAGGAGAATTAAAGGATTTTCAAGCACCCTCCCTCCTTTAAGATGACCTGACCTTCTGTGAAAGTACTCAGCAGCCTCTGGAGATGCACAAATTGCATCTGCAGCCACCACGTAAATTCAGGCCCTACTTTTAGAGTTTATTCACTCATTTGTCAAATGAGGACAGCATCTATTTCCTTGGGAGGAAGAGATGTGGTGGGAAGGGGTTTCCAATTCCCCACGCAAGAGCTCTTGCAGGGAGGGACGGAGTACCATAAAAAGACTTTCTTACCCACAGGCCAAGCCAATGTCATACGATCCATTTCGGATGCCACCTGTAACAGCAGTGCAGAAACATTCTTACTATTGTTAGGAGCAAAAGCATTTCCATTCCTGCTGCGGTTTCATGAACCCCTGAGGCACCCACTGCAGGCAAACAGGGCATTCCCTCCTCCCTTCCACCTGCCACCACATGAGACAGGTCAAGGAGCTGATGGGGCTTAACACTAACCATGACCTAACATGCAGAAAGGACTGGAGAGGCCCTTCTAGAAGCTGCCTGATATGGAAGTGGTGGTAGAACTCATCCTCAGAAAACCAAGTTACTTCTATAGGGGTAAACTCGGCCACTCAAGGATAGAAAAGTATTCAAATAGTAACGCTGAGAATTCCTGCAGCAGACATTATCACTACTTTTACTGCTCAGAGAGCGGAGAACCGGAGAAAGGAGCACTTGGGGTGGGCAGGCACCGCCTCTGATCCCTTACCTGCTATATTGATAACAGCCTGTAGCCCAGAGGAGCACTGCCGGTTCACGCTCGAGCACGGCACCGTCTCCGGAATACCACTAGAAAACAAGGCAGTGCTGATTAAGACTCGGTGACACAACAAAACAAAGCTCTAAAGAGAGGATTAAACCATGTGATTAAACTTTAACCCTCAAGTTCATGACAGATCCCTTCGTGCATTTGTTGACCTATTTGGTCCTGCACCAAGAGAAAGCAAAGTTCATAGAGAATTTCCACACTTGATTTGCAAGTGGCTCTGCATGCTGTTTCCCTACAGGTATGTCTTCAGGTGGTCCTCTGTAAGCAGGGCCCTCTTGTGTGCCTCATTCCTGAGCTTTGACTGGGACCAGAAATACTGAAAAGGTCTGTAACATTCATAGCTAGAGGTGGGATGTGTCCGCACCTCATCAATTGGCAGCAGACACCAGCTATTTAGAAGCTGGAATCCAGCTCAGTATAAGCCATTAACCACCAACACTGGGAAAAGAACAGGAAGAATTGAGACAACTCCATGGTTTTGGGACAACAGAGTGGAGGGAAGTGCAGCCTGGCAGTATGGAGAAGCAGCAGGTACAGCTGGGAGCCCACAAAACAAGATCTCCCGTTCATGAATCCCTTTGACCTCCCATTCATGAGGCTGTTTAATCCTGCGTAGGCAGCACAAACGGATTAAACAGCCTCACCTGCCTCCCTGTCCCTCTGTCATCAGGGTGCTCCCAACACCCAATCAAAGTCTAATTTCTAGGCAAAAGGTGATGTTCTGTAACACTCTAGGAGCGCATAAGCCTCATCACAACTTCAGACCCAGTGCTGCCCTGTAGCCAAGGCCCAAGAAGCAGAGCAAGAACCTCGGTCTGGTTGAGAGTTTACCTCAGGAACTGTGCAACTCTTGCAATCAAAGCGCCGGCTCCAGGCTGCAGCACGTTTCCTGAGTGCAAAGATATGATTCCAGTCAATGGGCTGCATTCCTCTCGCTATGAGCTGCAGGCACTGAAGGGATGTAACATCACCATGGCTTGGTACCACCTGGCACCCAGATCAGAGCCCCACCATGTGCCAGAACAGTGATGAAGGACACGCTGATTTCATAAAGCTAATACTGCAAACTAACCCCTTCCAACCCCACAATACTTCCAAGTATCCCATGGGACACTAAGAGCAGCCTGTCCCAGAGAGCTATCCAGACCAGGATTTTCCAGTCCAGACAGAGGTTGTTCACTCACCCACACAGATGTCTCCCAGGGCCTCAGGACGAAGATTGACATCTTGAAGGACAGCTGTCATAACAGCAGACAGTAGTTCATCAGGTGTAGTATCCTAAAAGCACAGGGGATTAGCGCTACTCAGTGAACACCAGTTCCTGCTCTGTCACCAGTTCACCCCCAGACTACTTCAGAGGACTACCGGCTTAGGCAGCTTTACTCCACTTCTCAGCTCACGATGGCTGTCATTTTCCTACAAAAGCAAAATTCTTCTCCATGTTTTTCACCCCAGGTATTCTTCACACACTGTAACACATGCTGCTTTCTCACCTACCTGAGTTTCATAGGAGCACACTTTGTAGGGCCTTCAAAACCAAACGACTATGTTGTTAAGAGACAAGACTTAGCAAGTAGAGCCCTTCAATTTACCTTTGAAAGAAACAAGGGTGACCCCTCAGGTGGCGAGAAGCCCCCCCCAGCATGGTGAGACCTATCTTGAAGGATGACAAGCAATGCACATCCTTTGGGGCCACCCCTGCACGCTCGGTCCGAGCCCCTGGACACTGCCATTGCCACCCGGTGAGGAAAAGGGATGCTCCAGGAGAAGGGCAGCACATCCGTGTGAGGGTGCGTTGGCACCTGGCTGCGCGGGTGGGGCAGACGCCGCTTTTCCCAGTGGTTGCTCCGTTTGACCACCGCAGGTAAGAGCAACATGGAGAGACCTACCCCAAGAGGCGCCGGGAAGCTCGGCGGTACACTGGCTGACCTTCTGGGGGTGCCAGCGGTCCTGCCGCCCCTGGGCCGTGCGCCCCCAGCATGAAACCCATCAGGAAACGTCTTTTACACCAGCACATAGCAGAGCCCGCTGCGAGCAGGCGCGTCCCACACACACTCCTTGAGGGGGCTCGGCCGCTGCGGCGGGACAGCGCTGGGGGGCGCGGTGCCTGCGGGGACCCCGACCCAGCACCCTGCGGGGCTCAGTAACCGGGGGAGCAGGAGACCCCAGCCCCCGAGGGGTGAAGGCGGGCTGGGAGGCGGCAGCCCCCCGGGGCCATACCTTGAAGCCGCCGCGCTTGGCGCGGCCGATGGCGGTCCTGCGCCCGTGCACCACCACCACATCGTCGGGGCTGGCGGCCCGCGGCGAGACCCCGGCGCGGCTGCCGCACGGCGCGGCCCGAACCGCGGTACCCGCTGCCGGGGGGGACGCGGCGAGGTGCCCCAGCACCAGCTGCACCCGGCGCACCGCCCCGCCGCCCGGCGCCGCCGCCATCTTGTCACCGCCGCCTCAGGAAGGCGGGGGCCGCGCGGCCTCGTTCGCATGGCCCCGGCGCCGGCGCCGCCCGCGGTGGGGAGCGGGAACGGGAACTGACAGAGCTCAGGACAGAGACCGGCAGCGGGACTGAGCCGGAGTGCGGTAAATACACACTGCTGAATGGTTATGTACATCTAAGATAAACGGATAGAGAAAGGACACAAACAGAAAGAAAACAAAAAAAAGGGGGGAGGGGAGGACCAGGGGAAAAAAAAAAAAAAGGAATAAAAGGGTGGGAAGAAAGAAAATTGGAAAAAAGAAAAAAACGGGGAAAAAAAAAATCCGGGGGAAAAACGGGGAAAAAACCCCAAAAAACCCCGAAAACCGGGAAAAGAGAAAAAAATGAAAAAAATAAAAATGGGAAAAACGGGAAAAAAGGGGGGGGGAAGGGAAAACCGGGAGAAAACATGAAAAAAAGAAAAAAACGGGAAAAAAAGAAAAACAGGGAAAAACGGGGGAAAACGAGAAAAAAACGAAAATGGGAAAAACAGGAAAAAATGGGAAAAAAGAAAAAACGGGAAAGGCAGGAAAAACGTGAAAAGAAAAAATGGGGGAAACCCAAGGAAAATATAAAAAATGGGAAAAAAGAAAAAATGGGGAAAACTGGGAAAAGCAGAAGAGAAAAGGGGGGAAAAAGAAAGAAAAAGTGGGAAAAAAGAAAAACGGGAAAAAAGAAAAAAAGAAGAAAAAGGGAAAAAAGAAAACTGGAGAAAAAAAAAAAACAAAACCCAAAAACAGGGAAAAAAGAAAAAAACAGGAAAAAAGAAAAAAACAGGAAAAAAGAAAAAACGGGAAAAAAGAAAAAATGGGAAAAAAGAAAAAATGGGGGGAAAAAACAGGAAAAAAGAAAGAAAATGGGAAAAAAGAAAAAAAGGGGAAAAAACAGGCAAAGAAAAAAGGGGAAAAAGGAAAGAAGAAATCATGAAAAAAAAACCCACCAGGGACAAAAAAGTACCAGGAAAGAAAAAGCCCCAGGGAAAATAAATAAAGAAAACAGATTACATAAAAGTAAAGAAGAAAAATGAAGGAAAGGTTAAAATTAAAAAATAAATAAAAATTGTAACTCCGGGTGTGTTTGGGGCATCCGCACAGGGCGGGACGCCAGGACCAAAGGGCACGCAGAGCACTGCACTGAGGGATGGTTTTGGGTAAACCCCAGGAACCACCAGCCCCAGCCCTGCCTCGACGCCCCAGTCCTGTCCCCTGCCTCACTGCCAGCTGAGCCTGTCCCAGCGTCGGGGGACACCCAACAGCCGCTCCAGCCTCCACCCCCCCAGGAAAATCATTTCTCAGTGGGACCATGGCGATGCGGTGCAAAACGGAACAAAATCAAGAAAAACCAGAAACCACCACCAAAAAAAACCAACTTTACATGGCAGAATAGTACATTCTCTTTTCCTGTTTCATTCTGTACATCAGAACACTGCACGGGTTTTGAAAAACAAAAAGGCACAGGCACCTGAGGAGTGAGTCGCACACACACACATGAGCCACATTCATCCACGGGAGGATTCGGGTGGTTTGAGGGGGTTCTGGGGCAGCCCCAGCCCAGGGCAGCCGAGAGCCCCGTTTTGCTCTCCAAGTTTTGCAAAGAAGGAAAGCACCCACCCGCCACTGAAGAGCCGAGAAAACCAAACCCAGATTCAATGAAAGAGGAGAAAACAGCTTAAAAACGTTTTGGTTTGTTGGTTTTTTTTAGCTTTGGTGAAAACACATCTCATTACCGTCTTCTGACAAAACCCTCCCCAGCCAACACTGATTGTTTTCTTTTTGTCCATCCATCCCATATTACCGAACAGGCTGATGATGGATTTGGTCCTATTCACAGAATAAAATTCTTCATTCCCACTCAGAGAAAGGAGGCAAGTTTAAACCCCCCCTTCCCAAGGAGAGCCGCCCATCACCGCTGTGTCTGACTGGCATCACCAGAGCCCAGCCTGGGCAAGAACTGGCCTCTGCAGCTTTGCAGGGAAATTGCTAGGGAATCCTTTGAGCTATTTCTGACCATACCAGCGTTCTCTTTTTTAACTGAAATAGCTCTAATTTTTTCTTCTTTTCCGAGCTGGGGACAAGGAAAGGCTCCCACTGCCAAACGCGCCGTGCAAAGTCTTGATCTCTTCTTCCACATGGAAGAATCCGAGGACGTGTGAAATCACGCCAATCTCCCAACTCCCTCTTCAGTCCAAGCAACACTTTTCATTTTCAATTAGAAACAATATGTTTTCACCCACTGGCCTGAAGACAGCAACCTCCTGGTAACTGCGTGTTTAACCCTTTGCTGGGCCAGGTGGACATAGCTAATGCAGCAGGAAAAGGGGAGGTGCAATTAATTTGTCCAAAATAACCAAGATCTGATGAATTAATCAGCTTCCAAGGACTCTGTGCGTGCTCCCTGACTAGTTTTCCAGCAGGGTACTGCTGGTCAGAGGCTGTTGCCCAGCTCTGCTTTCATGACTGGCCCATTTTCTCCTACAACTTCAAATACACTGTGGGAAGAAATCCGCTTCCAGCTGCCCTCAACTCACATAGCTCTGTTCTCCTGGTCTGCAGCTTCATGGCCCTGCAGCTGCCGCCTTAGGCACCATCACAGAGATGACATCCCCCTTCCCTGCACCCAGGGCTGGTCCCACAAGGCATGGAGAAGGCACCCAGCCCTTGGCAGCCCCGATCGACAGGCTCCGTTTCTCTCTGCTTAGGTTATTTGGAGACCCACTGGGCTCCTCCTGCAGCTCTGCTTCCAAAAGGTGCTGGCAGCTCTCCAAGCCTCAGTGTGGCAGCATGGGCACAGGTTAGCAGGGCTACGGCTGTGAGCAGAGAGGGTCCTCGCCAAGAAACCCTCCAGCTCCCACCTGAAGCCTGATGGTTCCCAACAGGAACTGCCTGATGCTCAGCCGCAGGCATTGACAGCGTTTAAACACCCCTCCGCACAACAGCCCGTGGCAGAGGTCCCGGGCATCCGTCCATGGGTGTACCCCGCAGAGACCTCCTGCACCCCGAGAGGACCCCTTCTTCCACGAGTCACACACACACGTATGCACACACATACACACGCAAAGTTAACACAGCTGCTGCATCATCGCACCCGACCCCGTGCTTTGTGCCGAGTCGAGCATCACTCCTTGATTGTAACCGCTTAAGGCACAGAACAGTATTAAACGCCGCCCCACTGGAGACATGGGCTGGTCCCACAACCTCCAGGAGGGTTCGGTCCCCTTGTGAACAGGGACACTCAGGTCCCCCCGACTCTGCAGTCTGAGGATCATCTCCTTCGGCTTGGCTGAAGCCCCTGACTGTTCTCCGGCAAAAGGTGGTGATCGCCACTGAGCATCTTATTCATCTGCTGTCGCGGGGGTGCTGCCAGCATCGTTGTTGTGCTCTGGCGGGGGACAGATCCCATTTGCCGCACTTCCTCCAAGAGATAAGCAACATGGTGAGGGGGAATGACCCCGTTATCGCTGGCAGCAAGGAGGTTACTTGGTCCGAGGCCAGCACCCGCACAGTCTGGGAAATCCCTCACTCTGAATTCCTGGTGCCAATAATCCTG
Organism: Strigops habroptila; assembly: GCF_004027225.2. Classification (NCBI taxonomy): domain Eukaryota; kingdom Metazoa; phylum Chordata; class Aves; order Psittaciformes; family Psittacidae; genus Strigops; species Strigops habroptila. The sequence continues at coordinate 102,108,069 of NC_044277.2, forward strand.
AGCGCAGCTTGGAAATCCAACAACACAGTGGGTGCCGAGCCAGCAATGAGCAAGAAGGGACCTATGGGGGCCACCGCCAGGACAGCCCAGGGTGGAGGTCTGAACCACAGAGCACAGAGAGTCTGGCGGCCGCCCCGCTCCCACCAGCATTTCCCCATGCCCACTGCCGGGGGCTCAGAGCCCGCAGTTGACGAACGGGTGCCTCAGCAGGTCCTCGGCTGTCGGCCTCCGCTTCTCCTCCACGAAGATCTGCTCGAGGAAGTTGCGGCAGGAGTTGGAGACACCGTCGGGGAGCTGGGGTTTGGTCGGCTGGGTGGCGATCTTGAAAATAGCCGCCATGGCCTCGAACTCTGCCCACGGCGGCTTCTCTGTTAACATCTCCACCACGGTGCAGGCCACGCTCCTGCAACAACACCAAGGCACAGGGGTGAGATGGAAGGTAGTGGGCTGGGGTGGTGGCTGTGCATTTGAAGTCTAATGTAATTGAAGTCTAATGGTTGGACTTCATGATATTAAAGGTATTTTCCAACCTAGTTGATTCTATGATTCTAATGGGCTCTAGGACTGCACCTGCCTGAATGGACTGTGCGGGGAGCAAAGCCACACGAGAGATGGGCGCACATCTCTGGAACACATGGCCCCCTGAAGCTCACTGTTCACACAGATCCTGGGCACTGGGCTCTCCCCTCCCATTAACGGGAGTGAATTTGCAAGCCTTGCTCTAAAGGTGGTGGCTTTTCTGCCTACGTTAACTCACAGATATTAAGTTTGATAAGAGCATGAAAGAGACCTTACTGGAGCATCCCCTGAAGGGAAACCCTGGCATGAGTCTAGACACCACGGTTTCAGCAATAGCATGTAGCTCCCCAAGAAGCTGAGCCAGAATGAAACATGCTTGCCTACCCCCAACTTCATCTCCAACGTACACCTGAAAAGGAGCACAGATGAGCAGCAAAGTGCCCGAGAGGTTTCCCTGTGCTTGCTGAGGAGCCCTCGTTGCAGCAGGGACACTCTCTGCCACCTCCATTCATAGCTGCTCCTAAACAAACTGAACCACATTTCCCCCCTATCAGCCAGAGCAGGTGGTGCAGGGTGCATGGCTGCCTGACTAGTTTTTGTTGACCCTACTTGCTTGGGCACACAGCGGAAAGCACATTGCAAAGACAGTGCTTCCTCCTCATTTATTGGGAGGATTAGTAGTGTTATCCCAACTCTTTCAGGCTCCAGCTGACATCCTCCACACATCCAAACATTCACAAGCAGCCAGTGATTTTGGTTTTCTTTGTGCCACAGCCACATGCAAACATCCAGCAGCAGATTTTGAGAGGCCATGCAAGATCCCCTGAGCCAGGCTTAACTAGCCTAAAATCAGGGCCACCAAACTCAACAGCTCTTTCAGCAAACTTTGATATCAACCTGCTTTCCAGAACTAAATTGCTGCTGTGGGGTCAAGCTGCACATGACCCTCGCACATGATAGAAACTTCCAAAAGCAAGCTGTGATTCTAAGTGCTCCTGTTTTGGGACCTTCAGCTACAACATGCGCCCTCTGGATATCTGCATAGTTGATCCTAACATTCAGTTCCTATTTCCACCCTTTGCACTGCTCCGTCTTCCCATACTAGCCATGCTTGTTGCTCCCATTACAACTTCCCAAATGGATTGTTCGATTTAAGCATCAGTGGCGGGGTTTCTATTGCATTCCTTACCATACATCAGCTTTCCTTCCGTAGCCCTCTCCACTGATAACCTCTGGGCTCATCCAGTATGGTGTTCCCATGACAGATTTAATCCCAGTCCCAGACATGCAGATGGTCTGAATACGTTTGCTGGCCCCAAAATCTCCAAGTTTCACATTTCCAGCAGAATCTCTCAAAATATTGGCACCTGAGGTGAAAAGCAAAAACAAAAACCCCAAGAGATGATGCAGCAACCTGAAGTGGCTACAGTGAGAAAAGCAGCAAAGGCATGGGCAAAGAGCCCACCATGAAGGACGCCAAAGGGCCTTGGTGGGGCTGGACTTGGCATAATATAAAATCCCTCTCTCCTAAGGCAGCTGCTCTCTGAGAGGGCTAACTCTCACCAGCACCTCCTCACTTACCAGGTTTCCAAAAGGGAACAGTGAATGGGAGATGACAGATCATCTTCCCTAAGTTCAAGTTGGTGAAGGCCAGCTGGGATCTGGTAAATGTTTTACCAGACCCCAGCGCTACATTCTGCGTAAGAATTTATACTGGGACGGGGGGAGGTTGGGTTGTACAAATCCAAGCACACATGAAGCCTCTCTCTTATCTACTCACCTTTAATGTCCCTGTGGACAATCATATTGCTGTGTAAGTAGAAAACTCCCTGCAGGATCTGCCTGGTGTACTTCCGTGTGACATTCTCGGTCAGAGCACCGTAAGCTTTTAGCTGGTCCTTTATTGAGCCCTGTTACATAGAAACAACACACACCAACCATAAGAACCATTGCACATTTTCAACCACTCTATCTTCCAGCTCAAAAAAACCCACTCTGCTGTAGAAACAGCAAGATGAAAATCCACAAAGTGCTGAATGGAACAAAGTCTTGCCCTCAATGCCCCAGACCCCACTGGGGAAAAAGGTCCGGTGTCTGGTGTGTATCAGTGCTACCTCCTGCCAACACTACAGATCTTTTTCCCCCTCTAGTGGCTGGATATCACCAATAGCTCATGGAGAAGGACCGATCTGATGAGGAGTTACCACTCAAGTGAGAGGATCGACTCGACTAGTCGGTCTTCTCTGAAGCCTCCCCCCCTCACAACTTCTCACAGCAAGGAGTACCCACTGCCATGAAGCAGACATGATCAGCCCCACATGGGACTCCTTCAACAACAAGGCCCAGGGTAAACAATTTGCAAGGACTTGAATTTCTGACCCAGGCATGCAGGCTCCTACTGAGGTTTGATTTTATTGATCAAAGAGGAAAGGAAGCAGGGGTGCAGACACCTGCCATCTGCAAGAGGTTCACCCCTTGGGTTTTAGCTGTATTTTCTGTCCACTTGGAAATGGATGTCCTTCACTATGCCAGAGCTGGGTTTTAGCAGGGATGAACCAGAAGTAGATTTGGGGTTTAACCAGAGAGGATGCACGCAGCTCTACCTCCAGTATTCAGGTTAGCTGGAAAGCAGGAGGGAAAACTTGTCCTGTTTCTGTCTGTCCTGCCACTCTGAGGTTGATCCAAGACTGCCATAGTCCTTCTGTTCAGGGAACAGTGGGCTGCTCTGCTCCAAGTCAGCCACTCAAACTGTATCAGCTTTTCCACATCCACCCTCCTCTGCTGTTGCTCTGCCCAGCTACTGTTTTGGCCTTCTTTTGAGGCTGGTAGTGATTCTGTGGGTGGGCCTCTCCTTTCCCCTTTGCAGTGCAGCTGAGTAACCCAAGATGCTCTGAAATTAACCCTCATACAACTTGTATGCAAGGTTATGTTCCTCCACCCACAACCAAACAAGCTTTCTTATCCTATCCTCCCTCACCCTGATGGGGGACATCAAACAAGAAAGGGAAATGGGGTCTTCAAGGCCTGTGGTCAAATAGACCATTCTGTTTTCCAAGCACAAATTCAAAAGTAGCTTCTGAACAGGGCAAGACAGAAAATATAGAGTCAGCTATTTAATAGGGGCAGTCATAAGAATGCCAGGCTAATGGTGCACCCAGGCTCGGCCCTGTGAAGATTTTTCCAAGCTGGCTGTGTTAAATCGGAACTTGGCCAGACCCAGCATTGCAGAGCTGCTGTCCTGCAAGGTTTGGGAACTCATTCCCTTCCACCAGCCTTGGAAACCAAAGCCCAGAGTGCTTTTGTGAAATAAGCTGTTGTTGCAGCACGAAAGTCAATCTGTATTTGGTCAGAGCTCTGGTTTATCATTTAAAAAAACAAACATTCAACTTCCAGCCCTGCTGGACACTGCCCCAGCATCAAGTGTTGGTTTCCTGGCTGCTAACAAACATCGGCACACTGCAGAATAAGCAACAAGGGGACTGCTGAAGCTCCCAGAGTTTACTCCTCTGGGTCCATACTTGCAGCAAAGCCTGAAAGCGAGATATCTGCCCACAGGGAGAGAGGGAGGACAGGGCTCTGTAAGGGACTCAGGCGCGTGAAAGTCCACCTGATTACTCACATGCAAGATGCGTTAGGAGAGCTTCTAGCACGTTTACTTAATGACCAATATGATTTGCAACCAGATGACTTAATAGTCCCTTCTGACCTTACAAATGTCTGTATAAACAAGGGTTTATTCTCCCACACTCTGGGGAATGAATCCAGCTGGACAGGAGGGACTTAGGAGAACAGAACCTCCGGCAATGTAAACAGCATTCTGTGGGCTTATACCAACCGACGACTTTGTCTAGATGGCTGATGTAATTCACATACTTGCAAACAGAGAAAGAGATGTTCCACTAATCTGCGTACATTCTCCAGTACCTGCTTCGACTATCTCAGAGCTTTCTGATGTTCTTTTTCCCTAGGGCTATTTCATCCTATATCAGCGAAGTCACAAACTGAAGCCACTCGTGCATGAGAGGATAATGCTACCAACGAAGTTCTGTCCTGAACAGGAGAAGACTTACAAGTGAGCAACACTGGTTTTAATATACGCATGCTGAGATCCATAAATAATTGGTGACAGCTGTGGGTGGACAGTTGTACTATTAGCTTTTCCTGCAGGGATTTGCAATAAATACTTAAGGATGGGCTCAGGCCACAGTATTTAGAGCCAGATCGAGATCATGTTCCACATTCACCAAGTTCAGATTCCAGACTGTGAACACACCCTGCTCCAGGATTCAAACCTAAAACCTGCCTTCAAGGCTTTTGATTTCAACCAGTGCATGTTGAGGGGCTTCAACATGACATGCTACTCACAGCCTATGCTTTCCCAAGCCTTACGGGGGCATCCACTGTTTTGGTTTGGCTCATCAGATATAAAGCAGCTCAGATGCACAGTTTAACTCCTGATCCAAAGCTCACCAAGCTCTAGGGCAGTCTAAATCTGTTCTCTGTCACTTAGGACAACCTTCAGCAGGAAATGCACTTACCCCTGGCATGTATTCAACAAATATAGACAGTTTCTTCTCCTCAGGATCCCGCAAACACCCATAGTACTGCACTATCCTGTCGTGGCGGAGAGTCTTCAACAGCTGAATCTCACATTCTAAGGCGTTAACTTCCTGCAACAAAACAGACATGCTTCGTGATGAAAGGGAATGGTTACTTTAGGAATATTATCCAAATACCGCTCAGTGCTGAGCACTCTGTTCATAGCACCTGTGAAGCTGCCCACAAGGACATCAGCCACATAAGGCTCAGAAATGAGAAGTGCTGCCCTAAGAAAAAGGTAAGGAAAAACAACAGACAGGATACACAAGTGCTTGGCTTTGAGATAGGTGTACTTATTATTACTGGTGCTCAAGGAGTTTTTCTGGAAAGGTGCGAATGAAGACACTAGCAAAGCTAATACAGTACCCAGACAGAGAAGGTGGTGAAGGAAGCAAGGTGGCCAAAACTAAGGAAAGAGCAGTCAGACCTGCAAGAGATGATACCTGAGACAGAGCAGGAGAAACCTGGTGAAAGAAACTAGGATGTAAAGAAGTCACCGGAGCATGCTGACTGGTGCCACAAACCATTAGGGGCCACTCTGGAGAGGGCAAACAACACACACTGTCTCCACACACTGCCTTCCATCAGCAACATGGACCTCTCTGACATCTCTGCCTTCAGCCTCCAAGCCCACCATTCCCCATCATGCTGCAGAACACAGTCCTGCCCTTGTACTCACTTTACTTGTCTCTTGACTGTCAGGGTCAAAAGGCACCTGCTTTACTGACAGCTCCCGGCCAGTGTCAGCATCATAGCAGAGATAAACTTCACCAAAAGCCCCTCGTCCAAGCAGCTTCCCCAGCCTCCAGTTCACAGGTGCCTGCAGGGCTACACGAGAGATGCGAGAGTTGAGAGAAGAGCGCACAAGGGAGACTTCATCATCAGGGTCCATCTGACCCTATACAGAGCAGATCAGGCTTGCAATGAGCCCACCAGGGCAGGCACTGAGCCCCCCCCCCCCCAGGGACACCATGACAAACCATTTTAATTGCATTAGTTCTACTGGTGGTAGTGATGGGGGATGTCTCCCAGTCTGCATTAGCGCAAAGCAGAAACAAGTCCCAGAAAAGTCACATTTCTTTGAGTCCTTCCTCCAAAAACTGCTGTCTTAGCCAATGTTGGACTTTCCTCTGCTATTGGAGCAGTTAGCAGGATACAGCGTGGCTGAGCAGCAACCCTGGCAGGGACCAGTAAAGGTTTTTATCTCTCTGGTCTTTCCTAGGTTATCCACCACCAAACATGCTCAGAATGCACCAATTCCTATAGCATGGGCAGCCTTGCAATACCAGAGCAGCCTGCCACACCATCTTTGGGTGCTGGGCTGACAGCAATGTAAGTCAAGGAAGGGAGCCTCTGGGATGTGAGACAAACGCATCCAAGTCTCCTGGAATCTTCTGCTGCATGAGCACACCGACAGTCCAACACACTAGCAATTTTCTGCAACTCAGCAAGTGATGAACACCAGCTGACCTCACACATGGTCTCAGCTCAAGGCCAAGTTAAGATAAAGTGTATTGTATTAAACCTTCCTCATTGAGACACAAGCTAGTGCAGTGTGCTTTGTGCTAGGGGTGGAATCAGAGTGCATTCACACATGGTTAGCTCAGCTGATGCCCAGTAACTCAGCAGGTCACAACAACTTGATTTTGTATGAGACCCAGGTGTACTGAGATGTCACACCCCATGGCTGTGATTCACTTACAGTTCCTAGCTTTCGTAGGGGAGGTGCTGAAGACCTGCAGACCTTTTTCACAATTGCTCCTCCATTTGGGCCTGTACTCGTCGTACTGCAAGGTGCTGAGCTTGCTGTCCCCATTAAAGCTCTTGGTTCGGCTAGAAGGGACAAGCTGAAACAGGTTCTCCTGTGGGAAGTAACTCCTGGGAAAAGTCCTCCGGCCTGTAGGAGGAAAGGGGGAGAGTTATGGCAAGAATGCACACACCAGCTTGGATCCACCTATCACCACCTCCCCACACCACTGCCCAGATCCAGTGATGCACCTCTTCAAATTAAACAAAACAAGCTCGATGAAACTGGAGCCCGGTGAACATTTTTAATTTGATTTAGGAGTTGTTAACAGCAGGCATTACATCTAATGCAGATGTTTCCAGAGGGGTTTGCAACAGTTTAATTACATTAGGGGGTTTTGTTGGTTGTTAATCACAATTTAACTCCGAACAGGCAGGGATTTACACTGCAAATTATCCCTCCTGTCCCCTAAGTCCACAAGAGAAATGACCACACAAGCAGTGCCAGATCTCATGATAACTGCTTTCACAAGGGTGGTGTCAGTGAGAGATGGAGTTCATTCTGGAAGGCTCAATACACTGTCTGCATGTCTTCAGGTTGGTTTTTTTTTTCCAAGGGAATTTGATTCTTACTCGGTTTTGCCTCCCACCACTTTCAGTCTCATACAGTGAATGAAGGAGCAGCAAGGTGATGGAGTGGTCCCCAGAACTCAGAGCTCACCAGCTTAAAACAGACGTGAACAGATATTGCTACCTGAAATTGCTAAGGGATTTCCTACAGCTCTGTGAGAAACCTGCAATAAAGCTCACAAACCAGCATCCTCAAAAGCCAGCAACTAAAAGGAACAGAAAGGTTGATATTGCCAGGGATGAGAAATGCCAATCATCCATGTGGCTAAGGAGGAGCTGAACACTGACTTTCATACATGCTTTAGACGCTCAGCACTTCCCAAGGGCAGACCCGCAAGGTCACAGAGAAGATGCTCTTCAGAATGCACAAGCGAGTCCCAAATTACTTGGTGGTTCTCCTTCTATTAGAAACAGCTCCTTTCCAAGTCTCTCCAGTCCTAGGCATTGTCACAAGCATCGAGATCCTGGACTGAGCACCTCCCTTCCCAACCCTCCATCATTGTCTTACCGTCACTGTAGTCCTTGCGACTTTGGGAGAGGTGGTACTGCCTGGGGAAGGTCCCACCTTTCCCAAACCTCTCGCAGAATGGGATATCGAAATCTGACAGGAAGGAAGAAGACACATGTTTCTGAGATCAGGTCAGAATCAAATGGCCAGAGCATTTCTTATGGGAAGGCAAGAATGAGGTGACAAGCTGTTCATTTACATGACCATACATTCCCCAAGGCTCCCTCTGAAATCTGTCCACAGTCACACAGTCCTTAGTAAAAAATAAGGGTTAGACTTATGGACCCTGGCCATAAGGGACTCACTTTACAGACCCTGGCTAACACTGTTCAAATACAAGGCAGGGGATTAACATAGACCAAGCCAGGTTTCCAAGACATCTTCTTTACACACGGAAAATGCAGAAATTAGTGTGGAAACAGAACTGCCAGGCAGAGCCAGGTCCAGATCCATTTACTCCAAAAACTTGCTTTGATATCAGCTATTTCCAGGGAAATGCAAAAATCCAGCGCTTGGCTAATATTGGACAATCTCTCCCCTCTTTCTTCTCAGATGTAACTCCTGACCTCTGAAAGCCAGAGACCATTTATACCTCCTGAGTTCCAAATTTTTATATTTACTTTGCTTAAATGCTAAAAAGATAGACTTCGAAGGGATTAAAGACCATCAGAGTTTATATTAGACACGAGATTACAAGTGAGATGGATGGACATGCAAGATAAGGACATATTTTTTAAACTAAAAAACCACCCAGCACGGAAAGCCATTGCAGGTAGCACTGAATAACTTGAGATTAACATATCTGCCATTTCCCCCCATCTTTCACCTGCTGTCTTTCCTCCATCCAACTCTAATGACACAGTCCATTCTGATTGTTTGTTTGTCTTAGCCTGGGGCCAGCAGCCACTCCTTGGAGACTGTTCCTGGCCTCTGCCGCACTTCAGCATGATTTCCCCATTACAGCAGCGCTCAACAAGAGTGCATAATGGCTGAAATATGGTCAGCAAGAAAAGCAACATGGACAGGACAAGAGATTCTGGGCGAGCCACGTGTGAGCAACAATGAAGTGGTGTCTCAAAGCAAAATGCCTCCCCTACCACTAGGGATGTATTAAAACCTTAAGTGACGTGGACTGACTGCAGCTTCATCTCTACAGTTCAATCTAGAAATCCTGCCTCAGGCCAGGAATGAGTTATCACGCCACAGGCTGACTGCCATTTGCTCATTTTTAATAGTGAAAGTCATTACAATATTACAGAGTTTCCATGATTTAACCAGCTGGATGTTTATAAGTGATTAAGCAGTAACCTATGATCCTCACAACTTACCAATACACTTTTCTCTACCCGTATTTGCGGTATTACTATTATTAATATAAGTGGAGGAAGTATAACTCCCTAGAGAGTTTTGGACTCAGGTTTGCTATGCAGGAAGTCGGGATCTTGAAAGTGCAACTCACGTGTACTAATAACAGAGAAAAAAGGTGATCCCACAAGGCTGTTTCCAGCTTGTCAGCACCTCGCAGTTGTCTCCAAATACAAGAGCAAGGCCCCCTCAGCAACTTCTTCCAACACAGAAATCATCCCTGATGTTTCAACAGCTTAACTTGCTTGCATCTGTTCACCTCAGGGCCCTTGCTACACAGTTTGCACTGTTACTGCTGGAAACCAATTCCTGAAGCAGGCTCAAAGGTTCTTCAGTGCTACCACTACCATTGCTGCACAGCTGAGAAGGGTTAAGGGTTAATGATGGTTAAAGAGGAACCCTGCCTGTATGTGATGCTCTGAGTCTTTTGATTTTAGAGGACATTCATGTTTGATCACTGCAGGGTCATTTTTGATATGTAACCTAAGCTATGGAGCTAATTTGCTTGATTGATTGTTTTTAATTACTTCCCATACAGTGCCACCTCTTTAATAGCCTTTATCCGATCTCTTTTCTACTTTTTATACCTTCAGCTTTTTATACTTTTAAGCAAATACAAGCCTCTAAGAGTGCTTACCCATGCAATCAAGACTGTCTTTGGGATGGGTCTTCCTTCCAGGAACAGGGGTTTGGGTGAAGGGAGGGCTGCAAAGGGATGAAAAAAAAAAGGATACACTTAATTATATCAGAAGGGCTGCTTTTTATATCAAAAAGGCGCTTTATTATATCAGAGGAATGAATTAGGAAGTGGTTACACACAGAAAGCACAGGCTATACCACAAGATGGACTGATCACTGATCAGCCCAGTCTACCCAACTGAGCTCCCATCCTAAAGCTGCACAGGAATAAAGACTGTTGTTTTTTCTGGATCACAGCTTGTTCCTGTGGCAAACAAAAGGGATGCTGAAAAAAACCCAGTCACCAGGCTGAAATGAAGCAGCCAAAGCAAAGACTCTAACACCTATGCACGAGATGGCACAGAAGGAAGGCTGAAGATTTCTCTTCTCTCAACATCGAGTATTCAACTGTGCAACTCTGCTTTCTCTGAACATTGCTTCAGATGCATACATTGGAGTCCTTCAGTCACACATAATTTATGCAGGTCTCCCGTTCTCTGCAACATCAACCCCCACCTTCCTCATGCAGGAGGGTCCATACCACCACTGGGCACACTTCCAGGAGGGAGAGTGCAGGATTGGTGCTTTGAGGCTCAAGGTCTTTAAACCACGTTGAGAGGATGGTAAAGCACTGCAAGGATCTCAGCAATCCTGATTTCATCTCAGCCTCTCCAAGGACCAATAGGGTAATCTGGGCAGGTTGCTTTTCCACTCTTCCTTTCAATAAAATGGGCATAGCAGTACAAATCAGCTTTGTAAAGTGCTCTGACCTGTACTCATGTCAGAGTTCATCACAGCAGGTTTGCTGTGGGAAAGAGGAATTTGTCGTGTTATTTGTTAGCATCAGACAGGTCACCATGCCCGGTGACTAACTCTGCTCTCTTGAGGCTAATGCCATCTCAAGCAATTGGCTACAAGGGCTCAGTTATATCTTTGCAGGAATAGTCATGCTTACTCCTCTTTCTGCCTTTGAATGATATAGCCCTCGTCGTTCATTTTCCAACTCCTGCACCATATGACTGAACACAGTTGCCTGCTTATTTATATGTGAAATCAAGCCATACTACCCTCCTGAAAACACACCTAACGCTCTTGCTCTCGGTTTACAATAAAGTGTTACAACCAGGCTGTGCTCCTGCTGTTCTTCCTAGCAAAGTAAAAGCAAAGCTGGAGCTTAGAGGTTGTGAGCACAGGGAATCCAGCTTCGAAACAGCTGTTACAATGAGCAAATACTTCACAGGAAATTATTAAAAGCCACAAAAAGGAAATGGACCTTGATGCTGAGAGAGATCCAAAACACTCAGACCTGCAAACCCAAAGCAGTATACACGATCAAATCAACGCAATGCAGACCTGCTGGAACACATAGCCTTGATGCTGTATAGCAAAGCAAACGGGGAGGAGGGAGGAATCTTTGATGCAGATGGAAAAAAAATATATTGCTTCCCAAAAGGACACTGTGTCTTATACACAGCCTACCATGCACAGCAGCAAGCATACAGTTGCTGTGCACGTGTGAGCTTGGACCAACCAGCCTCACCAACTATTGAACTGCAGCCTGTACTAGCACAACGTGTCCTAGTTGCTTCCTGCTGAGAAGCTAAACTTAGTTGTTGCTCATCTGGTGTCCTCAGCACCTTGACTGACACGTCTGTGGCTGCTGGCAGGGCACAGGGCCTGCCGAATTTACAAGCGGTCAATGGAGAACAGACAGCATGCCTGGGGAGGAGGAGGCATGGAGAAGCTAATACACAGAGTATTGACCTGGTGACTGCAGAAAGCCAGAGGGGTAGGAGAGGGATCAGACTGAAGCAGAAAACCTGGGCACACAATGCCAGGCTGTCTGCAGATCCCCAACTACTTTGTCCAGCTGCTACAATTCAAATCACACCATCAGAGAGATGTTTGTGCTAGGATCTGGTTTTCAGCATTCAAGATAGATTTGTTTTGCTCAGGTGCATCCTCATCCCAAGAGGAACCTCAGGGGATGCCACTCACCCCGCTCCACTCCTGCTGTAGCACAGAGGCTGCATTTAAGCTTGTGAACATGGTGACACATAGGACTCACCTGTCCACAGACCTGTCCAGTGATTGGCAGCTCCCAGACAGTGAATCATCGGGGCTGATGAAAGCTTCAAGCATCTGACAGGGAAAGAAAAGGGGAAACAATAAAACCATGCACTGTGGCTCTTCAAGTTCCAGTACTAGCAGACCTCTGCAAGGTCAACGAGCTCCACTGAAGCTGGCTGATTTACAGCAGCTGATACCAGCCCCAGTAGAGATGAGATTCAATCTAACAAAAGTTTTCTTCCTGGTGGAAATCCATTTACGGTGCCCTCACAGGATTATTGTTCCTTACAACTGCTTTTTGCTAGTAGGGAAACTGAGGCAAAGATCATTAACACCCTGATGAGCAAAGCATGCTGAGAAGTGAATGAGATACAAAGTGGGAAAAATGATAATATAGGTACGTCAGGACACAAATGATGTGTCCAAGGCCAAACGGACATTGTGCACCATAGCCAGGATCACAGCCCTGGACTCCCAACTTCCCTGAGCTGTCCTGGCACACAAGACCAGCCTTCCTCTCCGGTGATAAGCGAAGCATCGTCAGGGCTTTTGGCTGGAGGAACTGGCTTGGCTCTCACTAGCTCAGTGAGTCAAAAGCTGCATTTGTGTTGCTTCCTGGATGAGACATTGTACTAGACGGGGTTATTTATAGCTGGTTAGTAACAATAGAGGTTTTGTATTGAGTGGTAAACCTAGGGGCTATGTGCACTTCCACACAGAGCAGAGCTTGCTCAGGCCCACGCTGTGCCGCAGCCAGTGCAGTGCTTCCTCCTGGCTGCAGACCCACAGCAGACACTTGCTAACCCCTACTCCACAGCCAGCCCTGAGCCCAGCTCATTCCCGGGAAAGCTGAGCAATGAGGGTTAAACCTACGTGGAGTCACCTTTCGCATAGCTCCTCCTTCTCCTTGTACAGCAACAGCCTCTCTCTCCATGTGCTGTTCCTGTGTTAGACCTCCTCAACCGGTTGTCATAACAGCTCGCATTGTTGTGGCAGGCCAATCCCAACTGGAAAGTGTGATTTTTCCTCCACTTTCCAGTTTTTACCCCAAAGCCTCACCCTTCAAAACGCACTAGACAAAGAGGAACAAAACCTCTGCGAGAACCCAGTCTCCACCTCTGCCAGCCGTGCCAGGTCTCTCCTAGCAGTTAAATAATGCTGAAACACTCGTTTCTCAAAAGCACAAAATTGAGAATCCAAGCAGGCTCCACACTCAGCCTCTGTTCATGTGCCAAGCTGGTCTCAAAGCAAAACTGCAGTTATGTCACAGGCTTGCACAGGGGCATCCCCCAAGAGGCATCAAGAACCAGCTTGTAAGTGGTTTTCTACGAGGCACATATGGAAGCTGCAGCACAAGGACATTCTGAGACCAAAGCCCATCTGGGGAAAAGCATGGCTGCTCAATGAAAAGGGGGGGTGGGGGTGGATGACCACCAAGAAATTCCCCAAAAAACAATCCCCAAATCCCCTTCTCCCTGCATTTAATTCAGCAGAGAAGGGCAGCAGGCCACCCACAGCGTGATGCTAGAGAAAAGCAAGGAGAGAACCTGGGAACCTTCACCAGGAACAGGCTGAGAGCTCAGCTAGTGCTAACAGAGCTGCATTAACAGCCAGTGGAGCTGTGCTGATTTACACCCCAGGGGGTTCATGGGGACTCTCCCCCTGCACGCACATGCAGTTTGTCTTAATCCTACCAAACATGTTTGAAAGGCATGCAAAAACAATAGAAAACCAACTTTTGGCTGCAAGGAGCACAAGATACATCTGCACTCTCATGCTGCCAAGACTTACCCGGAGTAACTTATTTTATTAATGGCTGTATAATAAACTGTTGAAAACACAACTTTGCCATGGAAACACTGGCACAGCCTGCACACAGCTAGTGGGTGCTATTTGAGTGTAGGGAATGCATTTCTCCCAAGGCAAGATTCTTGAGGGCCGTCACAGCAGCCTGCTGAAGTGAGCTTAGTGCCTTCCAGATGTCCCTCCTGCAAATTGTGGATCCTGGTCCTGCCCTTCCAAGAGCTTTGCAAGAATGAATTGTGTGCCCAGAAGGCCCAGCTGACTTCACAGGACCCACAGCAAGCTCTTTGGAGCTATAGCTTGAGCAGATAGATGCAAATTTAGAGGGAGGCGCAAGCTGCTCCCCCTCTGGTCCATCAACACTGCAGTTTCCTCCATCATGGGTACCCTATCGCCTGGAGGAAGAGGTACTGCTCATCACTGTGCTGCAGAACTAGTTGCTCTTTTGTTACTGAGGGATTACAATATACAAACTCCTTATTAGGAGAGAGTTAAAAAAAATATATATGGGGGAGGGACAGAAACAAAACCACAGAGAGAGGCTATGGGCAGAGCCAAGAACTGTAACTGGAGCTCAGGCAGACACAGCACACAGGGAAGCAGCAAGAGCTGCTCACATCCCCAGGCTGTTGCAATCACAGGCAATCGGTTGCTTGGCACACTCCTTTGTGGTCCCTGGCATCCAGGAAAGCTGTGGCCACAAGGACCTGGCAGCTGCTGTACATTTGTGTCCCAGATCTATGCTCCTCCACAGCTACCTGAAGTGCCTGAGCACGTTGCCATGACCACTGCAGCTGGCTTTTAGGGTTCCTGGAAATTGGGCCTGCTGTTTATTAAGCATGGGGGCACCCATTCCTGGAAAAAGCTGGTCTGAGCCCCACGCACTGGGTTTTTAATGGTGGGAATGGCATTCACAGCAAAGCCTCCTTTATGTCTGCTGCTGTCCTGGTTTGACCCACACCCCCCAGCCCCACTTACATTCTGATCCATGGTCTCAGGGATGAACTCGCCCTCACTGTTGATGCTGGTATAGGATCCCTGGCGAGCGATCTGCTGCTGCTCTTCAGGAACGCTCCCTGGGGGTGGAGAGCTCCGGCCAGTGTGCAGAGAGCCTAGGACACAGGAAAGGCAGGGGTCAAGGAGAGGACTTGCCACATCCAAGTCTTTCCAGAGACCCTGTTCCAGCGATCACAGACCTCCTGGAAATGCTGCAGGGTTTGAACTTGTGTTGAAGGGAACAGAGGAGCTAGAAATGCAATACTGTTTATGGACATCTACAAAGCTTTTGCAACAGGAACAGCCTGTTACTGTGGGGCCACACAATATCTAGCAAACTTGGCCTTCAACCTACCCTGGATCCCAAGAGCTCTGCACTGTATCCAGGTGCTCTGTCAATGCTAGAAAGAAAAGGACTCCAGAGTTTTGTTTTGCTACAATCAGCCAACATAAAAGCAAAACACAAAGCAAAACACAAACTCCAAATCAACCTCTCCTCTTTCACCTCCAGGCATTTCCTCCCCCCGAATCACATCACTGCCTTGTTCAGCAACCTGGGAAACAGTTTGGGTGAACTTAGCGCAACCTCACTTAAACACTTCTTATATGCAAAACAATTTGTACTTAAATACCCCTCTTCTTTTTCCCTCAAATCCTCCCCAACCAACTCCTTGTGCCTATTCAGGCTTTAGGGAGCGTTGCCCTCACTTAGCCCAGATACACAGGCTTGGCTTCACTTGTCTTTCTGCAGTCCCTCCCCTCCATCCCTGGGCTGTCATCGCTTCATGGCAAGAAATTGCTGACACAGGTCCATGCTGATCTGTGCTGGAGCTTTAACTGGTCAGCATTGTGCAATGTGAGCCTTCACACAACAACTTGTTTTTAAGCAGACTCTGAAGAGCACACATACTTGAAGAGTTAGAAAGCACAGGAAAATGGGTTTCTTTACACTTTGTATACATTTTTATGGCACTCTTGGCAATTCTTGGGTTCATTACTTCCATTTGGTAACAACATGCCCAAGCTAAGCACAATATTGCAAGATAAAGGTACCAGGAAGGGGCCTATTCTTTCATGAAAAGTCAACACTGATCAATCAACACAACACTTCTGCCTCCTCTGCTGCTATTCTGTATCACAGTTACTGTGCCAGATTGATCTCTGGCATAAATCCATCAGCATGATCAACACTACAAATCCGAGTTCCCACCTTTCACTTAAGCTGATACGCATCAGAAGCTTCTAATGTGAAGAGTGCCACACCAGCATTAAAGATCACTAAATGAGGTTTGCTGGATTTATACCAAATACATTGATATCTCTGTCCCATAGTATGTCTTCCTCCAGATTCCATGCTCAGATTGTAAAAATAAAAGTCATATGGCACTGAGTTACTTTTTTTCTTCTTCCTATTTTCTCCATCACAGATTTCCTGCAGGATAAGAACACAGCGAAAAATGTCCAACTGAAGTAATGCCAAGATCAAGGGGGGAGAATCTCTCGAGTGCTGCGGCACTCATAATGAACTGGCTTTCCACCAGCCGTGAAAACAAAACCACTTGGGAAGTACGGCATCCTCTCTTTGAAGATAAATAAACAAACCTTTAACCATTTAACAGTTCGGGCACCCTGGACATATCACTGCATTATCATCCCCTCATTTGCTTAGCAGATGTCAATCCAGAATGCAGCTTAAGGACATTTGGGTGGCTCTTGCTCCAAAAAGCTGCTAGAGGATTTGGCGTGGTGAAACTGCTTTATCTTAGCCCTGCTGAGCGTTTCTGTTACTGCTAGGATGAGGTGTGGGTCTGCTCAGGCACTGCTGAGGTCTCTCACTGCAACAACCCGCCCACTGCCCAAGAAGTCTCTGACTCAGACTTTACACAGGGCTGTACCTGCCCTGTTTGATTCTGAACCCAGAGAGTTAAATGAGATTTATCACAAGTGTGAAGACTTTGCATGATCTCACAGTAAGCCTTTGCCTGTAACAACTACTCCCAGCCATCAGGTCAGTTGTGTTTGACCTTCCAGAGTCGCATTTCCTGCCAAAAACTGTAAGAGGGGATAAGACACTAGCCATTTCCCAGCAGGCAAGGAAGTTGAACAAAATGCTTAGGCTTTTGCATGCTTGGAAACTGCTGGATTGAACCAGATCCCTTTCAGCCAGACTGTTTGGGTAGAAGAGCTGCTCCAAATAATTTATGTAGCTCAGACCTCCAGGAGCACTGGTTGCTGCTGCTTCACATCCATGTATGTCCATCTGCCTCGGAGAAACGCAGGGAGGTGGTGGGAGCAGAGCCCTGGAGACCAAGGTTGATTCCTTCCTCCAGCCCTATCATGCCCTGTTAACAAAACCTCAGGCAATCTCAGTGTTGCTGGTGGGGGGGGGAATGGAAAATAGGAATCAGGGAGAGACAGCAACTGTGGTACTCAATGAGAGGCTTAATCCATAGTGGGGGCAAAACAAGGCATATTGGGTATATTAGATAATGCTGCTTTACACACCCAGAAGCAGAGGAAGAAACTGACATATAAGCCCAGATGTGCCTGTTTGACACATCATGGATGCTCTTCACACTTGACCAGATACTCAAGAAACAGCAGCAGCACCAGGCAGAGAGAGGAGCCTCCTAAGGGACTGTCCTCCTGGGTTACGTGTCAGCTCCAGCCCCCAGACCCAGTGCAGACAGGGCAGACTGTGAGGCACTTATTTAGAAGCCGAATGCTGGCTATATCTAAGGTCCCTTCCAGCCCTCACCATTCCATGATTCTATGATCTCAGCAGCTCTGTTGAGGATTCCTGCACTCAGAGAAACTCTGCAGATTGGCACCGGTTGAGCATCTGACCTGGGTTACCCTTTGGAGCAAGGTGCTTTGGGAAAGGATTCCTGCCCCATGTTACAGGCACTAATGTAAAGCCATATATTTGAGACTAGAGCACAGCATGTCCCGAGCAGAGTGAACCAGGCCAGCACGGAGACTTACAGTCACTGCTGGCATGCACTGGGGTCTTTCATGTTCCCTTCTGTTATTTTTATTTAAGAAGTGTCTTTCATGCAGTATGTGCAAGTTTGTGATGCTGCATGTACAGCCAGCTCCCCTGTGCCAGGCTTGGCTTCCCTCCATCTCCATGTTCTCTCACTTCACCCTTTCCCTGCCCTCGCAGGTCCTTCCCAAAACTTCATCCATCACCGATTGGCATCAAGCAAGACTCCCGACTGAGAGGAGAAGCCCCTTAAACGCCAGCACTGGGGAGGGTTTGCTGGCAGCTGCCTGAGCTCACAGCTGCAGCCACAGAGAGCCCAGCCCTGGGATGACATCGCCGCAGAGCCGAGCGAGGGACATCATGTCAAGATGTGCCGTTCCTCTGAGCCCTGGCAGAAACACAGGGCTCAGGATGCAGCAGTGCACAAACAGGAGATAAACCTGCAGGAGACTTCTCACTCTGGAACTGTCGAGGGGAGGTGTGAGGAGATGGACCAAATCTCCCTCCTCTCCATGCTGATTCTCTGAGGATGGAGTCCTGCATCTTGCCTTAAGGCAAGCTTTAGGGTGTCCTAATAAGCAGGACAGGGCCCATTTTCCAGCCTTAAAGCAGCTGACATGATGTGCACAGCCAAATTCTCCTCCTCTTCTCAAAACAGAGGGGGTCTTATCCATCCCAACTCCTGCAACAGCTCCCTAGCCCATGCTACCCCAGTTTGTACCTGGGCACTTAAGCACAGCAGTTATGGTACAGGCTGGCAAGGGAATGTGCTAATGGTTCAGCAACTTGATCAACAGCCAGCCAGTTCTCCTGTCCCGGCCTTGTGAATTTAACAGCACAGGTATCCCCTCCAGGCCTTTGTTTCTCAGGGTTATCTGGCCAGCAAAGTCTTTGTACCATCTCTCTGCAGAGATCTGTATTCAAAACCTCCCAGTGCGCTATAGTGGTGGTTAGATGCTGCTGCACCAGTGTCCAGGCACCCATGCAAACCTGGGCACCATCGCTGCAGTGACAATTCTCTGAGGTGAAAGTCCTGCTGCTCCCACGGCTGGTCCATATTTGACAGCCCAGACCCAGCCAGCATTAACTCCTGGTCTGGAGGGGACTGGCAGGCACATGGTGCCACAGCGCAGCAGCCTGGTCTGCCACCTTGAACGAAATAAATTAAAAGTGATTTTAAATAAAAGCTTTTGGCAAATGTTTCCACTGAAATGGTGATTCAGGAATGGGGCTCTTGAGTCATTTGTGGGTAATGCTCTGAAATATGTATGTCTTCAAAGTAAATAAAAACAATCCTCAGTTATCTGAAAATCCAGAACCCAAATAGATTTTGGCCAATGTTTCCAAAGTTCCAAAGCTGAACATTTGCAGATGCTGCGCACTAAGAGACTGGAACATTTTCTGCCCCTCCACCCCGTTCACAAAAACAAGGAGGGGGGGGGAGGGGGGCTGGGGGATTTCAACTTTAGAAGTTTACAGGGGAAAAAAAAGAAAAGAAAAAGAAAATATTGACTTTGCATAAGGTTTTTCAGGGACATGGAGTCAAGACATTTTCTGTCCAGAAGCAAAAATAGCCAAATCTTCCCCAGAACATCTGCTCCCCCTTTTCCAATGTGCTTGTGCCAACAACATGCACTTTCACTATTTTTTGCTGCTGCTCACATGGCAAAGTCAGCAGAAAACATAAGACATCTCAGAAACACTGAGAACATGACCCTGAACCACCTTTTCTTATAAAGTCGCTTTCAATCTCCTTTTAAATGTGGTTTCAAGAGAAAACCTGAACTGAGTTAAGATCCTCTCTTGATAGCAACCGCTTTGATGACAAGAGAAGCAAACACTGTAAAAAACCTTGCAGCTGGAAGTGAATAATAGTTTCTCTTACAGAAATCCCAGCCTCTTAGGCTGTCTTTTGACTATCCACTAGGTTCAGTGAAATCCCTGGTTCAGGGAACTGCAACACAGGATCATCTCTGCCTGTCTGTTGCCTGATGTTCAGTTTTATGCTCCATTTGAAACACTGTTCTCTTTGGGCTTGTTGGACTTTCTGCCCAGCTGTTAGATTACCTAGTTCTGGCTCAGGGGGTAGAAAGAAATTAATCTCCTGGCTTGAAAACACCTCCTAAGCAGAGCTGCAGTAGCTCCATACATACTCAGGTACAGATCTCCAAAGAGATCTGGTGTGCTGTTACCATGCAGAGGGTTTGGTGCAACCCCTTTTCAAACGAAGACCAAGACTGACTGTGTGCATGGAAAAAAACCCAGAGGGATAACTGTAGCATGGTCTGGTTACCTTTGCTACCTAAGAGCATCAGGGACACTGGTTTTTGTGCATTAGCAATTGGCATGCAGACCCTCCTGAATATCCCAATGTTAACACTTCGCATCCTACATCTGGCACTGCCCAGTCCTCCTCCTCCATTACCTAGATTAAACCAGCATGTTACACCCATTCCTCCACTCTGCTATTCAGGCATTCCCTCAAAATCCATCTGTAACTCAGGCTCTCACCCTTGCAGAGCTGATATCTCTTCTTTTGTCTGCCTTATCTACAGGATGCTCTTCAAGGCAGTGACATCTCACAGTCAGTAGTGAAGACCTGGTCAGGGACTCTCTTGCTATTACAGCAGCTCCAAAACAGAAAAGGCCAAAGCATGGCATAGAAGTTAGTATGAAATTCTAACTTTGCCAGAACTAATCTTCTCGCTAGCGCAGTTACATATGGAATCAATTCTGCCCATCACGCTCAGTTTACACATCAGTGACAATTCCTGGTGCCACAGCTCTTTGCTGGTTTACATTAACAGCTTAACAAGTGCCAAAAAGAAAGAGAGCAGCAGAGATGTTTCACCCAAATACTATTTCTGCTGAGGCTCTGTGCCTTACTATGTAGTTGTGTGTGCATTTCATTCAGCGTAATCTAGTGACTCTGCCAGATCCTGGGCAAACTCTCAACAGCAGTGTGACCTAAAAAAAAAAGCCACAATAGAAAAAACAGGCCTAGCACATTGAAACATCAGGCCCAAAGAGAGCTCTTGTACATGTACCACCCACCCTTGGCTTCAGTAAGAGTTGGGCATGGCTGCACAAGGGGCTATGCTGGACCTGCCCTAGAAGAACATTTCCTATGTATCATCCGAGATGCAGCAAACCACAGGATATGAGAAAGAAAAAAGGCAAATCCTAGGAGAAAAATGCTCTTCTGTTGTACAGAGAAAAGAGTTTGGAAGTATTTACTGCCATATAAGTACAGAGGATCTTTGAAGGATTAAATATATCTTCATGTATATTTGTATAAGAAGGTCCCACTTTATTCAAAGCCTCTGATGCGGTCATTTCTACAGCTGTCAAATCATTGCATGGCAACAGTAAGGATCTATAGAAATTACCCTGTAACCAGCACCCACAGACATGGCAGAGAACAGTCACTGTATGACAAAATCATTATGCTGACTACAGGTTATAAAATGAATAAATTACAGGGTTGTTATACCAATTTTGCACAAGGCACCCTGCTCTCCACAAAATCCTACGAGGTTCTTCACACAAAAGGTACTAACAGACAGCTTATCAAAAGTACTTGTCATTTCAAAAAACTCAGAGCATTTTAGAAAGCAAGAAAAGCATAAACTCAAGCACAGAAAACCAACAAAAGACCACACAAGGCTATGAATAAACTCCAGTCCCTCCAGGGCTGCAAGAAGAGAGGAGGCATTTGCCAGCCTGGCTTCGGAGGCTGCAGGTACCTACTTCCCAGCACTTCTGAAGGAAAGGGATGCTCCCCTTCATCTGAAATGCAACCACTGCAAAACACTGCGCACATCCTTTCTCCTGAGAAACCAGAAAAGCAGCTACCATAGACTTCATTTCACCAGCAAGAACAGATTGACGGCGTGGAGACACATATTTGTGAAGCTTCTTATGTGGTGAAGCTGATCCCAGCTCGGGAGCAAAGGAGCCCAAGTGCATTCAGCTATATTAGCCTGCTAACTGGGAAAGGGGGAGACAACAACGGCAGGGAGCTAAAAGAGTATGTCAAGGTGTCAAAAAAGTCTTGGCTTTCCGTAGATCCTCACTCTTCATTTTGATAAAGCTCAGTAGCTCTGAATTCTCTGGAGATTTTTATCACTGCATTTCCCCCCTCAAATTACACCTCATGCCCTCCTCTTCTTAGCTTTCATGCCCAACATGACCCTCTCTCTGCTCAGCACCACCTCATCTGAGCTGTGCAGCTTGCAAAGCCTCTTCCTCAGGCTGAGGATAAGCAGCAACTGCACTGAGTTACTGATGGGAGACATCAGGGTGGACACCCAGACTGTAGCAGGTACAGAGTTGTGACAGAAAAGAGGAAGGAGGTGGTGGCCAGCTTGTAATAGCACAAAGCACCCCACAGACCATTGCATTTCGCTGACCTGTTGAATACTTCCGCGTCCTCTCGGAGTCTTTGTACAGGGATCCCATGATATCACCCATGGATCTGGAGATCCTCATTTCATGCTGTTTACTGTTGTTCGGCTGGAGGAGCTGGTAATCAGACAAAGGGAATGATCAGACTTGGCCAGAGCCCTTGTGGACACACCATGACCCTAAAACCCACGAACTATTAAAAACAAAACCAAAACCCAACAAAAACAAACAAACAAAAAGACATGCACGTAATCTAGAGTGACCCAAAAGTCATTCACAAACAATTCACATCTGTTATCGCAATACTCTAATTAAGATTAAGCTCCAGTTGGTAATGGTAAATACAGACAGCTGACATAAAAGACTGTTCCTACACTGCATTATTTCCAGACAGGTGAAGAGACTGATCCCTGGCCTGAACCCAGGTTTGTAATCCCCAAATCAGAGCCTCTCCTCCATGCTCCCTATGTCTCCAGTGGCAGCCTAGGCACTATAGAGGTTCCTCTGTAACAGAGCACAGGAACAGAGATTGGAGGATCAGGCCCTGCTAGGGAAAACAGATAAGGGGGAGAGCAAGGAAATGCATATCCAGCTGGTAAATTAAATGGTAGTGGCCACGTCTTACTAGGATAACATACTACAGTGTGCTGTCATTTTCTGATATTTTATGTATGACCCTGGAACTGTATGTTCCGTATGTAACCATATGTAACCATATGTTCCATATGTTATATGCAGGAGCATGGTTACATGCCTCAGGAAGAGATGGAGCCGCTCTCAAACATATGCATGACCCTACCCAGCTTCCCTGCTCTTAGTAGCTAACTTGCAATACTGCTGTGTTCCCACAGCTGCTAGGGTAGGTCACCCCAATTCTGCCCAGGATTTAGGAAGCTCCAGCTGATGGCTGTTTTCCCCTGGGACTCTGGTCCCTGCACTTTCTGAGCCTCTCAAAAGCAGTGGAGAAGTTCCAGGAGCTGCGAGCACCAGCGGTAAGCATGAGGACAAGCACTATGAACTTCAAGACTCCCAGTCTCTCTGGTACTTCTAGGAAATATAAGGAAAAAAAAAAAATCGGAGTTGCAACATCTGCAAATCCCTTGCTTTACAGCCTGTGCTTGGGGCAGCACGACATGTGCTTTGGCAAGACACCCTGTGCAGGCGAGGTCAAGTTAACAGGCTTAACTGCAAAACCACTGAGCTCACAAAAACCCAATAAATAAATATGGGGGGGGAAAAAAGGGCAGTCCTGCAGGAGACCGAGGGATTCTCCAGTTTGCTCTTCCTGGCCTTCAATATTGAAGCATGATATGGAGGGAACAGTCCCCATGCTGCCAGAAAGCATGGCAAGGGCCAGGGCACCACCCTGCACATGAAGGAGAGGCTACGAAGGAATGATGACAGCAACCCCAGGCAGAAAGCACAAGGGGTTCTCTTGGGGTTTAACTTTGCCTAAGGATCAGTACAGTATTTAACCCTTCACAGGATGCAGGAGGAGCGAGAGGGAGCTGAGCTCAGGCTCTGGACTGCCACCACAAGAGGATTTCTGAGCAGCTGAGCCAGAGCAGGGCTGACCCCTCTCATGACCAGCTTGCCCTCTGCTCTCCACCATCAGGAGACTCATTTCCACTCCCCAACACAATAACAAGGCATCTCGCTCCGGATACAAAAGAGCAGAGAAGGTGAAGGGCTCACATTCGCTTTCTTTGGAGCGCTCACAAGGATCCTCAGGCTCTTCAGGGAAGGGCTCAGCTCCAACTGTTCCATCGCTTCGTCCAAATCTTCCTGGGATTTCAGCGGGATCAGGAGCTGGAAGGAATTGAACAAACACCAGAGCATGGTAGTGTCACACTTTTGGGTAAACAGAGGAAGCCAGATCCTTGCAGTGAGCAGCTTGGGAATGAGGGGACAAGGGAGGAACCCAAGAAGGTGGACAGAAAACAGATGCCTTATGCCCTCCAGCTTGCTGAGCTCTAGTGTTTTCTTCCAAGTTCTCATCTACCATGGAACAGATGCAAAAAATCACAGCAAAAAACATCTGCAAAGAGAGAGCTTAAAGGTCACATCACCAATTCAGCCAGTGGGAAGAAGAGAGGGCTGAGATTAAACCTTAGGCTTGTTGCCTGCTATTCTGGGGCTGTTCTGATCTTGGAGTTGTAGGCAAGACCTGCTGCTGCCCAGGCCCAAAACAGCCCCGCACATTCTTTCTGGGTTTCTTCCTGGGAAGATGGCCAGAGAATGGTGCTTCAAGAAAGCAGTGAGCTGCAACCAAGAATTTACTCTGGTAGATCCTCAGTGGCCTTCCCTACTGCTGTTCCTGTGCACTGACAGCCTCCCTAGTGCTTGGGCATCACGTGAAATCAGGGAACATCTCACAAGTAGGTCTCTTCCCTTTTAATATGAAGGATGTGCGTTGCTCTCCCTCCAAGAACCACTTCAACTTCCAGCAAGACAAATTCAGCTTCTGCTCTTTACAAGGTAAATAGAACAGAGACCTAAACAGTGCCATGTTTATCAGGCAGCTAAAGGTCCTGATATGTTCCTGGTAAGTGGCAGACTATTGCTCTCGTATCTCCAAAGGGAATCTGACCCTCCTGTGTGGTGTACCACGTCCTGCAGACAGCCTGCAAAGTTTCCAGTGCCCAACACAGCTGTGCTTCAGAGGGGCTCTGTGGCCTTTTGCTGCCCTGGGCTAAGATTAAACACGCAACTTTTCTACCCCTCATTCAGGGGCATTCTGCCTAATCTCATACAAACCAGGCCTCGGCCTCTGTAGGTTGCCTCAGGCACTGGATCCAGCCAACGACATATGTTATACTTATGCTCGTGCCAAAGTACACAACAGTTCCACCTACCAAAGGGACCGAGCGGCCACAACACCCAGTAGGCTCTCACTGGTGTTACTGGGAGCCACAGCTGCCCAGAACTCCCGAAAGGCAACTCAGGCCTCCAGGTGATGAGGGTTCATGCCACCAGCCACAGCAAACGCACCTCAGATCAACCACCACAGAAGACGACACTCAAAAGCCGCCTGTGTCTACCTTTTTGATCCCAGGGCGTTGCCAAGGGTTTGGCTGTTGGCCTACAGGCAAGCACACTCGGACTGTGTGCCCTGAGGCTAGGAGTTCAAGGATGACCAGGTCAAGGGAAAACTGTGGGCCCTGGCCAACAGAGATGAGGTTTCAGCTCAGGAAACTGCTAGAGTCACCTCCTGTACTGCTACCATCCTTCTCCCAGGGATCACAGCCTGAGCCCATCAACTTCCATCTTAGATGTGCACATGGCTGCTGTTCTTACAGCATAGGCACCTCAAGGTTTGGATTGAGTTTCTCCTCTCCTGTGTGATAGGAAGGTTATCTTTCATCCCCATTTTGCAGACAGGGAACTGAGCCATATGCAGGCCACCTATTTTATATGATAAAGATCAGGATTAACATTGTCATAGAACCATGTAATCATTTAGGTTGGAAAAGACCTTAAAATCATTGAGCCCAACTATAAACCTAACAATGTCAAGCCCACCGCTAAACCATGTCCCTAAATGCCACATATTTGCACATCGTCTAAATACTTCAAGGGATGGCGACAATTCCTTCCCCGGGCAGCCTGTTCCAGTGCTTGACAACCCTTTCAGTAAAGAAATTTTTCCTAATAGCCAATCTAAACCTCCCCTGGCACAACTTAAGGCCATTTCCCATCCTATCAGTTGTTACTTGGGAGACGAAACTGACCCCCACCTCACTACAACCTCCTTTCAGGTAGTTGTAGAGAGTGACAAGGTCTCCTCTGAGCCTCCTTTTCTCCAGACTAAACACCCCAGTTCCCTCAGCCGCTCCTCATCACACTTGTGCTCCAGACCCTTCACCAGCTCTGTTGGCCTTCTCTGGACCCACTCCAGCAGCTCAATGTCTCTCTTGCAGCGAGGGGCCCAAAATGTCCCAAGAAAACCAAGCTCCTGCAGCTGTGGATAGCAGGGAGTCTTCAGCTTATACCTACCGCAGTCACCCAGCTTCAAGATACAAAAAGCCAGGTCTGCAAAGGCACACTATAATGACTAAGTTTTATACAACCAGCTATTCTGTAGACTATACAGTCCCAAATTAGATGCCCAGGACCCCCATAGCTTGGCATTGGAGAGTTGGATATCCAGAAATGGGATTAACAGGTGAAAAAATGAACCTGTTAGGTGTAATTGCTGGAAGCAATGGTAATTGCTAAGGCAAGGCCAGTTCTCAAAAGATATTTAAGCAGTGAACTCCAGCTTGAGCTAGAAGTGCTCTTCTGGTATAAAGTATGCAAATGTGCTTAAGAAGTTTCTACAAAAAGACAGAAAAAGAGACTCTAGGACAAAGCATTTAGCACATTCACCTAGGAAGAGAGATAACGAGGCTGCGCACCCTTAGTCTGAAAACTAGTTATTTTTGTGTAGGAAAAAGATTCCAAGAGAGACTCTTAAGAAAGCCTTGCCCCAGGATTTCCTACAGGCTGTAGGGACTTGAGTTCTCAACTAAACTGGATGGGGAAAAGTTCAGGAGGATGTCCTTTACCTCCCAAGCAAGGGACCTAACCAGCTGGAAGGTTCACAGAGAACACCAACACCAGCCTTGTCTGGGCTGGGCCAGACAAGCAAGGCTGGAAACAGGTTCCCAGTCTGGGACAGGGCTTGGACACGATTGAAAGTACTCACCAGGTAGATATCAACCATTTAGGGCTTTCAGCAGGTCCATGGAGTAAATGGTTAGACCATGACTCACGGTTAAACTTTGAGATCTGAATGAATCACCCGTGTTCACAGCAGATATAAGACAAAGATGGTATTGAACATGTCTTCCAAATGCTTTGCAGCTGTTCTCAGTCTGCTTCCTTAAGCAGGACAGCTAAAGAGATTCTCTTGGTGCACTGCTTAACCCTCTTGAAGTTCACAAGGGCTCCACAGGTGCACCAAGCAGACACTTACCAAACAGAAAGGAGATGGTGGAATGCTGCTCCCCCTCATTTCACCACTAAGCAGAATTTGACTCTGCACTGTAAGTACAGTCCCATTGCTCACCCATCCCTTTACTGAGCTCCTCACAAGCGTTCAGAGCAATCCCTCTGCTGCTGCTCTGAACAGAATGTTCTGCAGGTCACTCCATCTCACTCCAATATCACAACATTAATGCGTTTGCATGCCTGCTTCAGAGAAGCCAAAAACATCAGGCAGAAATTGCCCTCCTGTAAAAGAGACTGGAGCCAGTATTTAGCTTGGCTTTACCTATTACCCACATCTGGCAAATAGATTTTGCTCCATTTGGCTTCCAGACTGTGGCACATACAGATATCAGAAACAGATACCTACTAGGCATGAAACTAAATATAGATTCATGCAGAACCATGTCTGTAATTGACAGGGTGCATTTCCAGTAACTGGGTTTATTCTGCCTGCAAAGTGAGCAGCCGTGATGAACATTAAAGCTTACCTACACAAAAGTTTCACTAAACAGAGCTTATTAGATTTTCTTCTTCCTTTTAAATAGTATACTCTTAATGTTTTAGTACAGGACTTTGCAGTCAACCCACTGCAGTCTAAGAAAGTGAGTGCAAAGGGCGAGTTTTCACCAACTACAACAGTATTTACTAGACCTCACTCTAAGACACTGCAAAAAGCCAAAGAATAGTAGGAAACAGGGTTGGGGAAAAATCTGAGAGGTCAATTAGTTCATCTTCCTGCCCAATGCAGGACCAACTGGCATCAACAATTCTCGACAAATGTTTGTTAAATATGCCTTTATCTCCCCCCCCCCCTATAATGGAGCTTCTACTACTACCCCAGGCTTTAACTCTCCTTAACCCTCCATCACCCAAAATGATGCTGATGGGCCACCTCAGGGAGACAAGCAAGGGGTGGTCAGAAGGGAACTGGTGGCACACCGAGGCTCAGTGTTACGCCCAAGGTCAGATCATAAGTTGGTCATGGAGATGGGACAAATGACAAGGTAACAGTCACACCTGGAGCAGCTGTTTAGCAGTGCATACAGATCAAATTCCGTCAGAAGCCAGCCTTTCAAACTGTCTAACACCACACCACGCTGCCCATGGCCAGGCCAGATCTTGCTGTCCTGCTCATTGGAAAGATGAGCCCAGCCTAGTACTAACATGCAGACATGCCCCATGCGGTACATCCCTGGCCAGGCCCCACTCTTATCTTTACCAGCCCAAGCCTGCTGATTCCATGGTCCTACCAGGATGTGATTCATGCATGCCCCTGCTCCACCCAGCTGGCATGCTCATCTCGCTGATCTTGGCTTCAGGACTCCTGCTTCACTGGGACAGGGACTGACATTTAGTGAGCTTTTGTAGGGTCCCTATTGACCTCAATGTATTTTTGGTCTACAAGGTGCTACTGCAAGAAAAACATTTGATGGCAACAAAGAATTACTGCACAGTTCCCTTTGAGCATGAAGAGAGGGTGAAACATTTAATTGTAATGAGTCTGTGGTCAGGCTATCTCTGAGACTTGCAGTCATGAGACTCAAAAACCTGCCCCAGAAGACACTAGGAGCCAGATGCTAAGGTGTCACCATGTGGACATGCAGGCTATCTCCCCAAAGGTCACTTCTGTCTGTTCATAGTGTTTCCACAATAACGACTCTGAATTACTACTGCTCAGACCTCTTCCCAAAGGTGTGGGTTCTCACAGAAGGAATTTTTGTGCAGAGAAAACCGAAACACCGGAAGTCATCCTTCAACCCTAAGAAATTAGGAGTACTCAAAGGACTGCTCATGTTCCTGCTATGTGCTGTGCACGTGCCCAGGAAGACAGTCTCTAACATGGGATAAAATGCATTATTTAAGCTTTATTTAAGCTTCTGTTTGCTGTGGTTGGAAAAAATTCCTCTTGCAGTGGAAAGAAACCTGGAATGAAATGAATCATTCCTGGAGAATTCAATGGCAGGCTTTTCCCGGGAGGGCTGTCAGAGAATGCCCAAGATTAGAAACCTGGCTACATTCAAAGCCAAAACCCAGCGGACA
Organism: Strigops habroptila; assembly: GCF_004027225.2. Taxonomy (NCBI): domain Eukaryota; kingdom Metazoa; phylum Chordata; class Aves; order Psittaciformes; family Psittacidae; genus Strigops; species Strigops habroptila. The sequence continues at coordinate 102,137,387 of NC_044277.2, forward strand.
CTTTGGTATCATGAGGTACCTATTATAGAAGAATAGCAACTTTTTTTTTGTGGATCAAATCTGCATTGAAACAGAAGGGAGAAAAGAAAACTTAAAAAAGAGAGGGAAAGTTCTCTTTGCAACCTCTCTCTCCATTCATACTTTAATGAAAAGCTGTTAGTAATATACAACTAATACTTGAACAAGCCAGCTGTCAGCATAGATCCAAAAGCATTTGTATTTAAAAGCCCACCTATTTGTCATCTGGCTCACTCTCCTCCTTCCCAAAGCCAAACCCACCTTGAGAGTTCAGTGACTCCAGGTGCTTGCCCAGCTTATAGAGCAAGATGCCACATTGAGCACACTAAAACAGATGCCAAGGATTGCCCCCTTCTAGGTAAAGGCCCACATCAGTACCCTCCTTTCAGACACAGTGCTGGGCTCAAAGACAAAGCTAGAAAAACACAGTGGCCATTCTAAAGAAGGATGGAGAAGAAAGGTCTTCAAGCCTTAAAATGCAAGGACTGCAGAAGAAGGGTTCCTTGGCTGCCTGTATATGGCCACAGGATCTGCTAGAGAAATCTTCAGTGATGCACATTTTAGTGCAGACCTAGCTACGAGAACATGCATACCATTCTGGGGTTTTGGGGTGAAACAGTCAGTGTAATGTACACTGTGTCAGCAGCACTGTCCATCATGCTCTGGACTTCACCATGTTCCTGCATCGCCCCCAAGATAGAAAGGCTTCACATCCAACCCAAACACACAGTAGCCTACAGCCACTTCAGGAAAGCCGTCTGGTCTCAGCCGTTCTCCTCTCTGCCCTGAGCGTGTTCTCACAAGCCAGGCACATTCTGAAAGGTGGTCCTATTGCCCCAAGGGTGTTGATGGGAAAGCACCTCTTGCTGCTGACTGCACAGCTCAACTGACAATGCATCCATCACCTCAGTTACTTAATTCCTCCCCCCTGTTTGAGTTACACAGATTTTTTTGTTCTGGGGGAAAGAAAATGTTCCTGTGCCACCATTTAACAGGCCTTAATTGAAATCATTTGAGAAGAAAGAACCTGGCTTGGGGTATGAGAATCCAACTGAGCTGTGTCCAGACAACAGCTCTTGCATGCTCACTAGCTGGGAACCACAAAATAAGATTGTTTTTCTTCACATGCATGTATAAGACTAAACAAGGGCCTTAAGAACAAACCCGCTGCCCAATTCTGAAATGGGCACCAGGCACCCTAAACCTCCCCCTTTAGCAATTAGGAGAAGAGTACCTCGTTGTTCACACAGACTAAGTCCATCGTCTGTCCAAAAGCATCTGTGACCTTCTGCACCACTTCTTTGAATCTGACTGGTCTTGGAAACTGGATAATCCTGTATACATAAACAAATACAACAATAGTTTCAATTTAATAAAGGCATACTAGAATTTGGGGTTAGACTAACAATACAGAAGAAAGAACTTGTATTCTTCTATCATAAAACATAAAGCTTGCTGCTTGCTTTCACACTCAGAAATGCTGCTCATCTCCTGTGCTCAAAAAGGAACTTGATGTACCCTGCAAGAATATCTACCAAAAATCCTAGTGCAGCTTTTCTGCTCCTCCCCCTACTGTGAAACACAGGCAGAAAAGAAGGAAGTCCAGCAGCCCTGCACTGGAGAAGGCCCAGGATCAGGCACTGGTCAGTGATTTATCATCTCCATTTTCAGCAAGTAGCGCTGAATAGGGGGGAAGGATGGAAGAGATGCAGTTTGGCATCCTGCAACTCTCCTGTACCATCACATGCAGCAGCTCTATAGACACATATCAGCAGGTACAGTCTAGCCCTACAGTAACATTCCTTAAATTTTCTTTGGCTTTAACATGCAACTTGGACCATCAGCCTGTGAGTTACCAGCCCTGTGTCCTGCCCTGCCACAGTCACTGAGCACCAAGCAGAGGTGATTCCATGGAAATGTCACGCAGGGAAGGGCGGGCAAGCTTTAACTCCCAGCTCTATTTTTATGGGACCCATGCCCAAAACCTGGTTATCTTAAGTAAGTGTCATAGGCTGCTAATCAAAGGACACATTTCTGTAGGGCTGCAGCTCAGCTGTGGTTCAGCAGAGCTCAAGAACTAAAAAGAGAAAAGGATCCAAGTGTGCACCCTATGTCCCTGGTAAGAGGCATTTAATGACTTCCAGCTTCGAACCACTTTGCCTGAATGCAAATCCCAGGAGATACTTGTGGCAAATGGGATGACGAGGCAAAGCTCTTGCATATAAAACTCTAGTTGATTTTAGGGGAATGAATCTTGCTGTGAGCTCATCTGCAGCTGGCTGAAGTCAGTGGGATGACATTGGGTAAAATAGGTAATTTGTCCCCACACAAGCGGGTGACTGGCTTGGGTACATACCTTTTCTCTCCTTCATATTCAAACTTGATCCTGACATTCCGCTGCTGAAAGAAAAGCAGAAAATGGTTAGGTCCCAAACCGCATCCCAGATTGACTCGCAGATCCAAAGCTGACAGGAGTTCTTGGGGAGACTCCCCTAAGGCTACTGGGCATCTGGTCTATTTAGGGTCAAGCTGCCTGCTGGACACACTGACTTTGGGGAAATGCCATACTGCTGATAAACATGCTTGTCAGAAAATAATGTCTTCTGTAAACAAGAGGACACGCGTGTGGGTAACTGTTAGTTTTAATAAAATGCATTAATAAGAGTGGAAAACTGTGAATGCTCTGAACTCAGTTGGGAACAAGGCGCTGTTATCAAAGAGGCAAACGTGTTTGTCCATCTTCAGCGCTTCCCATGGTTTTACCCCAGTACTTTTCTGTTGGAAACTCAACAAGCAAAGCAAAGCTCAGAGGACGCTTAATGGAACACAGGAATATTTGGGGCAAAGAAATTAGAAGTAAAGCAAGCATCCTATAATGGAAGCAGAGTTTTTTCTATGTATTTTCCATCCTATAATGGAAATCCAAGACAGTCTTGGATTTTAAAAGCAATAGTGCTGGGGTGGTGGTGGCTGTTACTTTGTTAGGACCTAGAAAACACAAAGTATATCAGGTACAACTTCACTATACACAGTAAATGCCCACCCTGAACTGACCTGTTGCTCACCTCAAGAGAAATCGTTAAATTTGCCCAAAGAGCCAGCAGAGTCACAGACAGACTGGATAAACAGCTGTGTGTTTACTAGGGACTAGTAAAACCCACTTCAACCCATTCTCTATTTGTGCAGGTTTAGCAGTGATCGAGACCACAGGAACCTTTTCATTCATTCAGCCCCTCAGACGAAGCCAGGCATCCTTTTAGCACTCCTTGGCTCATTCCAGGACTTTCCGATGATCTCCAAGGAAAATCAAAACCCTCTTTACTTCCCAGACCAGGTTTAGCCACCCCACTTAAACAGGGCTTTGCCCCTACTAGTGCACACAAGCTTCCTCAAATAGTAGTTCTATCCCCATGGAGAAAAGAGTGCTCACCACCTCCCTCTGAGGTGTAAGTCCAGGGAGGGCTCAGTTCCATGCTGCCAGCATCTCACAGGGATAATCCCTGACTGGGTGGGTGACAGCCCTTCCTGAGCAAGGGCCTTATCTCTAACCCTGGATTGCCAGCGCATGAAGGCACACTTTCCATCCTCTCAGAGGGAAAGCAGACCCACAGTAAAACAACTTTGTCTCTAATGAAGAAATTGGGTTGGACACGCATCCTTAGGTTTATTTTTAAACTGACAGCTCCTCGAGTTCTGCAAACACCCACCAAAGTTCAGGAAGTCAAGGCTGGAGGCGATTCGGTTGAACAGCTTAAAAAAACCCAGGCGGATTCGGGGTAAACATGTTGGATCATCCGAGACACATCCTTTTTACATCTGCTCGTGGTATTTTTTGTGTTTCCAGAAAGGCTGGGAAGAACCGGTGCTGGGACAGTGACCAAATGGGGCACTCCAGTAATGCTACAGGCCCGTGCTAAACAGGCACTTACATCACCTTGGTGTCTACAGCCAGTTCTCCAGACCCACAACATTCGGACAAACTCTGGGTTCACTTCTAGAACCAGGCCCAGTGCATAAGGATACCAAACTAACTCTAAACAAGCCCAAAACTCAAAAGAAGAGATGACCATACCCAACCCAATGTTGAACATCCAAATCACTCTAGAGAGAAACACACAGGTGGGACTGTCACCTTGGATTACCTCTGTTGGAAAAGGAAAAGAAAGATATGGCTCTTTTATGTCAATTTTTGTTTGCATGTGCCACTCTGAACAGGGCCCGGCTGGTTCATCCCTCCTGGATGCTGGCAGTGAATCAGCTGGTGTGGGTTCACCACATGCAGCTCCACAAAGTCCTTCTCTAAAGAGAAAAAAGAAACCAGAGCAAGGAACTTTCGAGGTTTCTCCTTACAAAGGAGCAGGACGTGTAAGGGGAAAAGCTCTCACAGCTCCGGCCTCCCTGCAGGAAACCTTTCAAAACACAGGTTTCACTTTCAGTGCAGACCCGAACGCTGCACCGAGCTGGCACCCAGCACACAGTGCCTGTTTATGCTGAGCAACACAAAGTTCACAGACAAATAAGTTTTGAAAAACAGCTTGTGGCTGGAAAATGTCAAAACACTCGTAACAAAACTCCAGAGAGAGAAGAAAAGGAAAAAAACAATAAGCCACGACCCTGCTGCATCCTTTTCTTCCACATCAACAACAGGGCTGATGTGCTGCGGCTTGAAGCCAACAGAAGTAAGCCAGCTGCCCCACACTGCTCAGCTCCACTTCAGAACAGAGGAACAAACACACCGTCTGCAACAGGGAAATGAAAACCCACTTCATTTGTTAAAGATATTTTATTTTTCTGGTATAACACACTAACCTCTCCCCTCTCTCAAAGAAACCAAGACCAATGCTCACAAGCATTTGGAAGAGGGATATATATTTATCTATAGTCCCAGGAGTTGATTGCAGTTTTATTTTTCAGTCTTCCCTTGGCTTTCTCATGTTTTTGACCCACAGCTAAAGCTGAATTCATCACTGCTATCAGCAACAAATACTTCTTTCCATAAAAGAGAAGGGGAAAAAAAAAGTGGGCAGTGCCCAAAGCACTAGGAAGTCCCAAGGGGATGCAAAGCACTTCCTAAATGCCGGAGCAGGCTGTGATTTTTTACACCCATGGAAATCTGGTTTGGAGCAACTGGTTTGAGATTACGCAGGGAGTCCGGGGCACGGCCAAGGGCTGGAGCAAAGTCTCACGCCAGGCTGCACCCAGCACCTCAAACACATGATCGAGGGGAAGGCAGGACCAGCACCTTCTTCATAAGGACCTCAATACAACATGCAAATGCTCGAGGCAGGTCACAGAAGGGGGGTGCAGGTGGTGGAGGCTGCTGGGTCCTAAACATTTTTGCAATTTTACGAAGAGTGAAGACAACAGTGATTCCTCCTTGCACAATCCCAGTTGTGCTATTTACCCTCCCTGCCATCAGATGTCAAATGAGGTTAACATCAGCCTTGTTCTCCCCCCAATCAAGAGATTATTAGTTGATGTAGGAGAACAAGCTGAGACACACAAGAAAGGCATGTGTTAAATACAGCGGAGGAGAGGGATAAGGCCATGCCAGAAGGCACGAGCCTTAAACACTGAGCTCTGGCAGAGGATTTTTGCAATGGTTTCATGGAGCACAGTGATTGCTAAGACAGGTAACAGACCAAGCAGGGAAACTGAGGAACAAGGGAACAAGGTGCTTTGCCTAAGGATGTGAAGAAAAAGCCCAGCCTGGGGAAGAGAAGGCGCTAGGGAGACCTTAAAACAATCTTTCAATATATAAAAGGGACTTTATAAGATGGAGAGAAACTTTTTACAAGGACATGTAATGACAGGACAAGGGGCAATAGTTTTAAACTGCAAGAGGGGAGATTTAGGTTGGATATAAGGAAAAAGTTATTCCCTGTGAGGGTGCACTAGAACAGGGTGCCCAGAAAAGCTGTGGCTGCCCCATCCCTGGCAGTGCTCAAGGCCAGGTTGGACGGGGCTTAGAGCAACTTGGTCTAATGGAAGGTGTCCCTGCCTGTGGCAGGGGGTTGGAACCAGATGGATCTTTAAGGCCCCTTCCAACCCAAATCTTCTGCGACTCATTCCATGAAGCAGAAGAGTGGCAAAACCAAGCACAAAATTGAAATATTTATCTCCTGGGTTGTATGTACTGAGCAGCTTTCCCTCTCCACGTGTGTTTCCGTATGACATGGGGCACAGAGGAGCCCACGACTCAACTGGCGCCTGTGGGCCCTGCTGCGACACAAACAAAATAAGCGACAACCCTGACAGGAAATACCACAGTAATTCCCTTCGTTTCTGGAATAATTTCTTCTCCAAGATACTTGTACCGGCATTTCCTCCAGCCCTGCTAACAAATGGTATTTTACTCTTTCTTGCCATCTGCCTCAGAAAGGAAAAAGCAAGGCCACCACAGCTGCCACAAACCCATCAGCATCTTCCCAGGCTTTCCTTGAGGTATTTTTAGAGCTCCTTCCTCAAAACTTCTAATTTCATGAAAAGACCACAACTGCCGAGCTTCAGAGGAACCTCTGAGGGGAATCAAAGAGGGGGACAGGAGGCAACTGCTCCTGCCCGCTTGGCTGGGAACCATGCACCCCAGCGGGCTCGGCCAAGCTCGGCCCCCGGACCTGGAGCAAGCAGCCCTGCGCGCTGGTTTAGATTAAGGAAAACGTTGGAAAAAAAATGGAAAAAGTGTTTCCAAACGAGGTGAATCATGATCTTATACAGAGATCCCTGAAGAGCTGACTGCTGTTTGTAATAAAAGCACACACGGAGACCAGGAAAACATGCAGTTAGACCTAAAATGGAAGCGGCTTCAGAGGAACAGAAGGTACTGAGTACACTCACTGCTGAACATCCAGAGGGTTGATCAGGTTGGGGTATGGGTCTAAGCTGATTGATGCCATGCCCATGTGGAAGGGTGTCTGATGGCACAGGGACACCCTCGCTGCATGACCTTGATGGCACTGGCTGCAGGCAGGGACCCAGCAGAAGTGACAGCCCCTCCACATTTGCCTGTGCACCAGCGTGGCACTGAGAGCTGAAGCACCTAAAACATCACACTGCAGAATCCCAAACCAGCACCAAGTTCAGAGTCCCCCCATCATGTCCTCTCCTCCTCCCCCCAAACTCAACTGCCATGAGAAACGGTATTCTGGTGGGACCCCACCTCTGTGGCTTGCTTTATAAAGCTGCTCTTGTCAAACATAACCAGAGGATAGCTTTGCCCATGCTGAGACACCAGAGGGACAAGGGCTTCGGATCACTTCTTCCACCCAGATGCATGGCTGCCTCACAAACCACCTGGGACAGTCTCCAACTCCAACATTAACCCTTCTGAGGCCAAGAGAAGCAGGAAAACATCACCACAAGGGACCCTCCTCTTTCCTTCAGCACTGCACCACGGGGCTCATTCCAGCTTTGCTCTTACCCACTCACAAGGCCTTGGCACTTATTTTGCCTCAGTTTTCCCTCTAGGTAAAACAGGGACAATGACAGAGACCTACTTGCACATGTTGGAGGGTAAGCAGAAGGATTATTTTCACTTTTCTAATTTTCTACTTGTTGGGTTAGGAAACAATGAGAAAGCCCTGCCAAGCGGTGCAGCTTTCAAGCATTAGTGCTCTAGTTACCCCTTTGTACCAAAGCCACAAAGCAGTGGGATTTCTCTTCAGCTTTTGGCTTCAGCCAAGAGAAATCAGTACTCCAGGGCCAGGCTTGAGGGGACTTCTGCACCTCCCTGAAGAGCACATTGTTTGCATTAGTCCTGTGCTCGCCTCTGCTTTTAGCAACAGGACGTTCGTTACAAGCCAGACAGCTGGACCACGTCCCTAAACCGCAATAGGAGATGACTAATCCGCGTCATTAGGAATTATCTGCATAGAACCCCCATGCGCTTTGGGTTATTCAGCAACCAGACAGAAAGGGGTTTGTCTGGGATTGCCCCCTTCTCCTCTTGGGGCATGGAAGCTGTGATATATCCTGGTCTCCCCGGATCCTTACAGCTCTTTTCCTCTGAAAAAGCAAGTCCAGCACGTGAGCAGCTCAGAGGCCAGTGGAAAGATGATGTCTAGAAGGTTTGCTGCTCCCTGTTACAGATATTTTTAGTTTATACCGCAGCAGAAATCACAGGCTTCAAAATGTTTATCCCTGGCAGGTAATAACTTTTTTCCAGCTGTATTTCTCCTTACTATTACCCTCTTAGCACCCAAGTCAGCTCCACACACAGACAAGGAAAAGCCTCTTCCCAAACTCCTTGGGACTCTACTGTCTTTGCCATCTCCAGCCAAGGCTTTCCCAGTCAGTGTTGCTCCCCTCTTGGTCCCTTGCTTCTGTCCCCCATGTGGGGCAAGCCCTGCAGATCTCACAGAGATTCCCATCTTCAAGGTGATATTTATGGACCCCCCATCCTGCTCCCCAATGGTAAAACAGAGGTGATAAAGCCAAACTTTTAGGCTGCTTGAGGACCTACAGAGAGCCCTAGAACATGAGCTGTATTTTATTCTAGTCATGAGCAAGCCTTGTCCTGGCAAAGAAACAAGTCCAGAGGTAATTTACTAAAAGAACAACTTCTAGGTCAGCCTGACACTTGTTGTGCATGGGAAAATGTTCCTCATAAATAATGGACTTTATTGCTGTGGGAGAACTTGTAATCAAAGTTAACATGACAGAGGAATTGGTAGCTGTCATCAGCTGTGATAGAAGCCCACGCCAGTGCCTTGTCATTAGCCTGAAGTGCACCACTGACAACCAGCTTCATCTTGTGAGTTGCCAAGTGCTATTTATACAAATAAATGGACGTGCACATAGACAGATGCAAAATAAATGTTAATATAATTGCTCCTTTCTCCTCCATGCTTTTGTTTGGGATTTGTAATTCTTTGTGGTTTCTCTTCTTATCCCACTCATTTTCTTCCTTAGTAATTACAATGCAGATCTTTATTCTGGTGTTTCCTCCTTCCCCTCTTCAGAGCCACCGATATAAACAAACTCCTTTGTTTGTTCAGTCCAGCAGACTGCCTGCAAAGGCTCCTTCCAGCTAGAGGATGCATGAGGAATAATGGAGTGATAAATGAAATAGCAGTGCAGAGGATGCACTAGCAATAGTGTCAGAATGATCCCTCTGCGCATTTCTCCATGTACAAAGAACAGCTCCTGTTTAAAGATTGTGACTCATGTGCCCATCTTTATTCCTCTACTCTGTTTTCTCACAAGGCAGAAGGGCAGCATGACATAGAAGCTGACACATCTGATCAGGACTCAGGAGATACAAGCTCAGCCACCATATCTGCTGCCAGCTGCCTGGGCAATCTAAGGTTGGAGACTCATTTGCACCATGCATCAAGTATTGCTGTTCTCATTTACAGCTTGTTCTACCGTGAGGCATTAGACATCCAGAAACTCAGCCTTGGTTCTAAATTAATTTGTAAGGAAAGCAAACTAAAACCAAACAGATTGTTTTATGCAATTTGCCAAAGTATGTTCATTTCATAAGATGATCTGAAGCAAAACTGACAGTATTTTGGGGAAAAAATATTGTGTAGCGCACACCACCACAGACCTTTCTTGTGTGGCCCAGGCCTACCAGGAATACTATCTGGCAGGCTCCAAATTTCAACCTCTGTCAAGAGAGCATTAAGGAACCCCTCCAGCAGACAGGGATGAGATAGCACTTTGGTTGTGTTTCTCTGTGGACCGAAAAACTGCTGCAAGCCACAAAGGGACAGGCTAGTTAGTCAACACATTCTTGTTTAAAGTGTTTTTCAGTGGAAATTTGGACCACTGACTAAAGGATTCCCATGCCTCAGAAAAGCATTTTTCCAGAGAAAAAAGATGTTTTTTAATCTAACAACTGAACATCCAGACCCAAGTATTTCAATGTCAGCATGTGTTGAAGGGCCTCGTAAGAGACACCTACAATGAGATTCCCAAGAGGAAAATTTAGCATCTAAATGCCCCATGCCTCACCCACCCTCCAAGAAGGGAGCCTGCGCAGTGCATCCTTCAGCCCAACCAGCCAAACTGATCACACACACACAAAAAAAAAAGACAAAAACCAAAAGGGAACACCAAGTATCAAAGGAACAACAAATCACAGGCATGACAGCAGCAGTTCCAGAGCAATCTTCCCCCCACCCCCATCAATGCCTGTGCTAAAAAACAATGGGAAAAAAACCCCTAAAAGTGACCCAAACAAGTTGATTAAAAGCTTTTGAGCTGCAAGCATGAACCAAGTCCCCAGCAATTCCATGTACTTTGGCCACTCCCCACCTCGCAGACTAGACGTCCCACGAGCCAGACTTGTTCTAGCTAGTCCAATTTAGTGAAGCAACAATTCAATGCACTCTTAACGCCCTTCATCTGTCTCATGGGGCCTGCTGCTCCGAATCCTCAACCCTGGACGCGCCAGGAGAGCAGGATGCTGACTATTTGCATCTTCTCCATCAGAAAGCTCTGAGTAACAGTGAGCACGCAGCTACATCTATTCTGCTTATGAATAAAAAGAAAAATCATAAAGAAAGCCATGTTTTTCCAAGCATCAATGTTATAATTGGGAAGGAAAGTGTGATTCCTAATACAATAAAATTAAATGTTAGTGGCAGCCAACGACTCTAAAGCTGGTATCAGAGCACAACATAACTCTATTGGTGATTTATATCTTTCACTTTTATCTTCATTTATATCTTCTTGTGTCTTCCACTCTGAAGATACAGAGTGGATGGGCTGTGGATACTAATTTGATTGTAAGATGTCAACTTTATGAAGCTTTTGTAGATCAGAATTCAGGCAATGAAATTATTATATTCCTTAGTTTTGACTATCTGGTTAACTGTGCATCTGCAGCATTTACAGCAACAGTTTCCAAAAACGACAGCAGGGATTTTTCCCCATTGTGAGAAAACAAATATGTTATTTAAGAGAAGCCTAAAAAGCTTTGCTATTGTGAAAGCAACCCAAGATGGCTTGGTATGGTCCCCACCCATCAACTTGCAGAAAGTGCTACCCTCAGAGCCATCCGAAGCTGTGCTGGACTGTCCGCTTTGCCTGCAGCTGCACAGAGCCAGCTCAGAATTTCTCTGGTCAGTTCTGTAAACATCTTGGCCTTATTTCAGCATGAGCTGAACACAAATCCAGTGATTCAACTTGGACAGCTGCTATCACAAGGACACACTTTAAAACAGGCATGCTACGTGCGCACGTGTTTTCGTCTGCATGTGTCTAGGAAGTCTAGAGGGATTTGGGAAAGGATTTTTCCCCTCTGTATCCAGAATTCTTTTTTTGCAGCACCAGTGCCATTAAAATACGCATGACAATGCATATGCCTATGCATACATATGCGAATGACAACCTTCTTCCCTGCTAGCCATTCAGCAACTGCAAATTTGATTGCAGGCTTATTCTAAGCCACAGCACTAGAAGTGGAATTCCAAATGGATTTGCTTGCATGCTTCTCCAGAAGCTTCCCAATCCTCGTACTTATTTTTCCCCTTCTTTTTTTTCTTGCTATTTTGACAACTTAGTTCTCTCTTCGCAATTTTTGTGTTCACATATTTGTTCTATACACCAACAGGCTATTAAATCCACTTTAGCTATTATATCAATGTCAGGGAATAATTTCTGACATTGCTCAAGGGACAACGTTTTTGCTCACCAAATGAGCTCTGAATGTGCAACAGGGCCAAAACATTTGGTTTTAGGAGCATAAACACCAGTAATTAATATTTAAACACTTTATATAATAATGACATTATTCCTCCCAAAAGAGCCTTGTTGTCTTCAGCAAAAGGTTGGCAGCCTGTCTTTCAAATATCTGAAGTAAGATGTGCACATAATAAACACTGTATTTCATCAGCGCTGTCAGTAGAAAACATTTGAGTAATCCAAATCTTAGAGCTGCATAGCCTGTAACAAGTTCTACTACTTTCAGTACTAAGGAGCAAAAAAGCACCTTGGGGTGGAATCTGAGATGTAAACCAGTTTCAGGCTCTACTGCTGTATTTGTGGATGATTTGGGGTATCGCTCCTCTCCTCTGTCCCTCCATTGCTCCTCTGTGATACAGGGATGCCTGTAGCATCCTTTCAGCTCTTCAAAAAAAGGTCCTACATCTTATGCCTTAATAAAATTATGTTATTTCTGACATGCTGAGCTCCTGCAACACTTATTAACTTCAGTTCTAATACTTAAACTCTGTTCTCCAGGCATGGTAAGCACTATGCCCACCTCTTTGGTCTACTAGAGTTTGGGATGGACTCAAGCCATGCCTTCCTTACCTGTTTGCTGGTGTGAACACTGTTTTTATTCCTGTTGTTGTCCAGCAGCCCCCCACATTTGCCCAGTGCTGCCAAATCCTTCATAATAGAGTTCAGAGCTGCTTCTTCATCTGCAAAAGAAGGGGAGACAACTGAAGGGCGGAAGGCAACCTCGCCATTGGAAGAGTAAAAATATAACACTGCAAATACAATCTTTCAACCTGAATGGGCCAAAAGACACAATGTCTAGCCTTCATATTAAGAGAGACATTCAATGACTACGTAACAGTCCCTCCCAGCCCATCGTGTCTTGGAAATACAGGTTTCTTCACCAGAGGTAAGACAGATTCTCAGAAAAGCCAGTGGCTGAGCATGGGTGACCACTCCTCTTCCAGCTCATGGCCCATGTCTGCTGCCTGTGGGGCCCTTTGAAGAGGTACTTATAGGCCAGAGGCAGTGCCCAAGGGTCTGGATCCAGTTTCTGAGGTATAAGGTGGTTCTTTACAGGACAAAAACCTTTCAGGACCAAGAAAGTTCACACAGCAGCTGATAGGAGTACACCACATTTCTTTACCTCATCCTTTCCTCCTTCTTCATTAAAAATGCTCAAGAGCCACAACTGATTTTGAAAACTAGAACCAGTGAGAAACCATGGGACAAAGGCAAGAAACTCATTAGAAGAGGTAACGAACTCAACTGTGCTGCATGGAAGAGACACACACCGAGAGCCCATATATCTGATTTCTGCAGTAACTAGAGAATTTTTGAAGGACCCATTTGATCTGAAACCAATCTCCTCCTTTTCAACACTTCTACATCTACGGTTCCATACTCTTATACCTTAAAACTATTACATTGCAAAATACCAACCACAAGCACTAAAAAACCCTACCAAAACCTAGAACACAGCACACTCATTAGGAGGGTGCAAGAACCTGTCACATGCTCCATGTTCATGATACAGTCAAGACAAGCAGGTATTAGGCACATGCAGTTATTACTGTAAGAATACAAATACAGCTACTGCCTTTTGTGTAAACCTGAGTGTCTCTGGGGACAGAGCCACCCCTATGCCAAGCCAGCACGCAGATTTAACTCAAAGTCTGAAAGATGTGAAAGACGATAAAAGCTGTATGAAATCAGACAGGACAGGACCTGAAGCTCTTCCCCCAGGGAAGTATACGTATGTCCTGAATCCTCCTGCTCAGATACAACACCATCTCTTTCCCCAGTCCTCCTGCTGGGTTTTATAAGGACTGAAGCCGTAAAAAGCAAACAGATGTGAGAAAAAGACTTCTCATGCATGCTGTGCACCCAGAGCCATCTCATTAAAGAAATAAAGGAGAAGTGGAGGGAAAATGTTTAAAATCCAGTATCACTTCTATTTTAGAGCTCAGAAATTAGCTCTGATGTCTACAATAGGCATTAGGAAAATGCCTACATTTTCCTGTAGGCAATGTGTGTGCAAATATATTTAAAATACAATATAAATATGTATCTCCATATCACTATTAAATATGTAATTAATAATATAATTCATATTAAAGTGCAATTCCTCTTCCTTTCCACATTTCCCTACCCACTAAACCCCACAGGTATGTTTTTCCCAGAGCGGTGGCAGGGAGCATGACCTGAAATGCTACAGGAAAACACCCAAGAAAAAGACAACTTTCAGTTCTACCCAGGGTGGGAAACGAAACTAAATACATTTTGTCAAAATTCACACAGTTTGAGGGTTGGGTGGGGAAGGGTTTTGTTGTTGTTGTTTTGGGTTTTGTTTGTTTGTTTGATAAAGGCACCTCCGGGAACAAGCAGAGTTTTCCAGATTTGGTAGCAGGAAAAAAAGGCAACACAAAAAAAGAAGAAAAGGCAAACAAACAAACACCTTTTTTTTTTTTTTTTTTTTTGGAGGGGGAAGAGACGGGGGAGGGACAAGTTAAAAAAAACCCCAAACACAAAACCAAGAACCCCACACACCACCCTCCAGGAATTTTCCACCAAAGCTGCAATCTCTAAAATGCCCCTCACCTCTTGCTTTTTTCCAGCCCGACTGACAACAAAAGTTTCCTGAACTCACTAACACAAAACGCAGTCTGTAATGTCACCAGCAAACAGGGCTTCAACAAGCAGTGGCAGAACTGAGCTCTGCTAGCAAAACCACCCAATTCATCATCAGTCTCCCACCTCCAAACCTCCCTGGACATGCCTGGCAGCATCTTTGAGGAGATCCACCTCTGGTTAACCCACCAGTGCCCTGCAAGCATAGTCCAGAACTTAATCATAGAATGGTTTGGGTTGGAAGGGACCTTAAAGCTCATCCAGTTCCAAGCCCCTGCCGCGGGCAGGGACACCTTCCACTAGAGCAGGTTGCTCCAAGCCCTGTCCGACCTGGCCTTGAACACTGCCAGGGATGGGGCAGCCACAGCTTCTATGGGCAACCTGAGCCAGCGCCTCACCCTTACAGTGAAGAGCTTTTTTCTAATATCTAATCTAAATCTCCCCTCTGTCAGTTTAAAGCCATTTCCCCTTGTCCTATCACTACATGCCCTTGTAAAAAGCCGCTCTCCAGATTTCTTGTAGCCTCCTTTAGGCACTGGAAGCTGCTCTAAGGTCTCCCCCGAGCTTTCTCCAGGCTGAACAAGCCCAGTTCTCTCAGCTTGTCTCCATATGAAAGATTCAGTGCTGTCCCAAGGAGGGACAGCAGGGTCTGCTGGAGGTCAGTAGTAATAATAGTAAACCAACCGGGACAGAGTAGCTTCAGAGTTTTCTAGAGTGACTGTAAGCTGCTCCCTCCATCCCTCCCAAGATAAAGACCTCGCAGCCCCTGAAAGCTCGCCCAAGCCCCCTGCAGACCATATCCCAGAGAGCTCTCACCACATCCCACGAGTACCCGCAAGAATTAATCATGCAGATGAGCAATAGCATGAACCATGCTTTTGCTAGGATGCCTGAGGAGCACTGAAGACAGCAAAAAAATAGAGATCTTGGAGCTGAAGTGGCTCCTATCACTATTACCACTAGAGATGCGTATTCAGGGTCACTGCTTCAGTGTTATTTCTACAAGATAGGTTACTTGGTCAATCATATGGACAGTAGTCACAAAAGATTGCAATGTAATTTCAACAGAAGGAAGCTGGGAGTGAGCAACCCTGCAAAACATGGAAACACTGCAACTGGAAATCACCTCTGCTGGGTGTACAGAAAGCCTGGATGTCCGTGCTGCCTATCTTACCATGTGGGGCTTATGCTGGCCACCAAGTTAGGGTAATCAAACTAACTTGTGACAAGTTTTACTGATTGACAAAGCATGGAAGGAAAATATCCCGTAGTCTTCTGTCTTCTCCTTAAATATCAAGGGGTTTCCAATGTCCACAAAACGTTTGGTTTATACTACATTGCCCTCAAAGCACTGAGTCTCTCCCCTCTACCTACCCATCAACTTCATCAAAACTTTTTGCAACAGTCTTCTGAGTCCATCAAATACAGGTTTAAAAATTCCTGGTGCTGCAGCCCCATCTGCATAACTATGGAAGCCACATTTCCTTACAAAAGGTCAGGCTACAGATCTCTGCCAGAAGCACCCTTTTGCATCTCTTCCAACATAGCAAAGCAAGAAGCATCCTCTCACTTTCAATAACTGCTTAAATTTAGCCCATCTTCACAAACAGTCAAATTAATCAGCCAAGAATCAGTGGTGTAAAACAGGGCTGTAGCTGTCCCGATTCAGGTACTAGAAGAAAATTAAGAAAATAAGATATTTCTTTTATTTAGGCTGTTCACCTACTAAAAAGCCGATATCAAAGAGCACCCAGAAGAACTTCTTATTATAAAACATAAGTGTCACTTGTCAAAAAAACCCCAAAATACACATCCATGCCATCACTGCTACAAAATAAGGTAAGAAAACTTCTTCCTACATGAGCAGGAAAGTTTTCTGCTGCTGGAGTGTGAAAGAACATGACTTAAACACAAGCAGAAATACGTTATTTCCTTGAAGTAATGTATTTCTATGCGCTTAAGTAGCTTTTAAACAACTTTTAACTGTGTGTTTTTAGTCCAAGAAAAGTGCAGTTTCAGAGGGACTATGACCAAAAGCCTCAACTGTTCAAAACAAAGCAAAAAAACCCCCACACCATGCTCTGAAGCAACTTCCGAGCAGGAGCACAATTTGCATCATTGGTTGCAAAACTGACACTTTCCAGCCCTCTCCATGACAGCTTTTCACAGGGACTGATGCTTTCCAGACTAAGGCTCTTGCCCATCTTAATTACTGCTCTTGGGGTCTCCAAGCTGACTCCCAAGAAGGGTGGAGAACTTTGTTCCATGGAAATAAGCAGCCAGCTCAGCCAGTTCAGTCAAAATTCAAACAAGCACTGAAGCTTACTGGATAATTAAATCCAAATGCCACTCCCAAGCCTCTCCAGCAAAAGGGGTGTCACAGGCTGTTCGCTCACTGGGTTGGTTTGAGCAAGCAGAGGGTGCAGGATGGATGGCTGTCCCAGGGAGAAAATGTTGGGGAATCATCAGGAATCTCATGCCCAAGAGACATGTAAGATCAGGTTCTCCTGATCTAGCACTGGCAGGACCTACATATGCTTCAGCCTCATGTCAAGGCAGCACTGAGATTATACAGCAAACACCTTCCCAGGCTTTGCCATGGCTCCAGAACTAAACAGCTGCAAGTTGCACACCACCAATGAAGTATCCGCAGAGCTCGGATGGACTTGACTCATGGAAACCACTGAGTTTGTGCAACATGAGCAGGTTCTTGCTCCTGAACAACCTTCTTTACTCGGTCACTCATATGGACAGTAGTCACAGGAGACTGCAACTTCACTCTTGCACTGTTTTGTACAAATTCACATAAGGTATTGTAGGTTAACAGGATGAATTGTACAAAGCCTCTCCCCCGCACAACATGTAAACAGCAATATTTCTAACATGGAAGACCAGGACAAAAAAGAGCTGATCACACAGACAGCAGGAATAAAACATAAAAATCAATTGTTTAGCACTGTCGCTTTGTCCCCAGAGTGGCTTTCTTCCACTCTCTGCTCTTTATTTCCAGCTATTTCCCTTAGTAGGAAACTTGTTTCTTTCTTCCCTACTTCCCACCAGCACCACCCCAATTTTGTGCTTTTTAAAATCAGCTTCCTGCAACAAACTCATTCAGTCATACTGCCAGCCCGTCCAACCAAGGACTACTTCCAACCAAATATAATAGAGGTTTCAAAGATACTAATTTCACAAGGGTTTTGGGGGTGGGGGGGAACTATCCATAGTCACAAAGAGGAGAGGAACACAGAAGTAAGCCAAGAGCACTCCAAGGCACCAATGACCAGTGGAGCTACGGTAGACATGGGAGGGTTGGTTTTATACTTTCATTACAGTACACTGATCCATTTTGGCAGGATTTTGCATCAAAACCAAAATACCTCCTTCTCTCAAATTTTCAGTTCTGTAAGACATTAAGACTCACAAGTCCCAGGCACTACCGATGAGAACCCAGAGCACTCCACACGTAGCAAAATCCACTACGAAGTGAAATCAGAAAGCCACAAGATGACACATCTCTCCGCCCTTCAGATAGACATTTCCGCTGCTGCTACATGGCTTCAGCTCCAGCATGTGTGCGGGAGAGAGGAACCTGGAGTTTCAGTCTTAGCACAGTACTGCAGCACAAGAAGAAAAAAAAGCAAGGGAGAAATAGCAAGCTTGAAGGTCAAAAAGGACCACCCAAAACAATTCCAACAGTCAGGAGAGAAAGCAAACGAAGAAGGGACAAAGGAATAATTTAGCTGTGTTCAGATGGTCTAGACAGTGCTGTTGTTGTTGGCTTCACTAATAGGTCATTACTAAGAGGCAGCTTATGGTAGTTCCATGAAGCTGCTTCCATCAACACTGAAAATAAAAAAGCACCAGCTGGATGAAGAGCACAGAAAAGCCTGCAGAAGTAGAACAGAGTCTTGTAAAACATGGCAAGTTCTGATTTTGGCCCCTTGCACACACCAGGCAGTGCTAGGGCTGGGAAAAGTTGGGGAAAAATCGTGGGCGTTGCAGAAGGGAAGAATATTATCCTCTGAGTCACTACTGAGCAAGGCTGGAACATGTAGCTAAGGGGCCATACACTGTCACATACACTTCTGCTTGGATCCAGTATAAAACTGCAGACTTGACCACTTGTGGTCACTGAAGATCCCACTGTGCTTTTCACAACTGTGATGTTGATAGCCCAGTTCAGTTGTCATGCGTGTGTAAATTCCAACAACACCCTCCACTGCTAGCATCCACCTCTCTAGAAGGTGATGCAACCACTGGGGATATCCCCGCACACAGGGACGAGTTCTGTGAAGGCTGAGAGGGGATGAAGAGATGATGGGAAGCCTCACAGAAACATTGCCGCCTTCAGTAAAAGCCCTTTCAAAAGGCCAGGATTTGAACACGTAGTGACAAAAATATTGAAATGTAATAAAACATAGTGAAAAGAAATATGGAACCACATGACTATGACACTGACAATCTTAACTTTGGCCTGCAAAGGACATCAGCCTTTCTCTCTTTTTTTGAAAACACACAGTTTTTGGATCAACTGGTATACAACATCTACCATTTTCTGAAGAGCCAAGAAAGAGCCAAGAGGCTCAGCTGAAAGCCAAGACTCACTACCTCAGCATCACTCAGTGCCTGCAAAGAGCAGTCCCTGTCCTGATGGACTTTCATCTAAACTGCCACATGGGAAGAAAAATGAGCTGGGTTTAAGTCTCCTTTGATGGGACGGGAATTGGAGACAGACAAAAGTCTTGCTCAAGACTACCCAAGTCTGCAGCCAGGACTAGCCAGGACATTGCTTTCCTTGTCCAGGGAACTAGATGACACTAACCTACATGAAAACAGATGTCAAAGAACTTGCTTGTGAAGACAAATGCTGCCTTTCTTCTATAAGCCAGAGAGGGAAAAAAAAAAAAAAATAAAATAAAAGCTTGGAGATAGATACAGAGAGATCCAGTACTTACGGGTTTCTTCAGTACCTGTAAAT
Source organism: Strigops habroptila (assembly GCF_004027225.2). Taxonomy (NCBI): domain Eukaryota; kingdom Metazoa; phylum Chordata; class Aves; order Psittaciformes; family Psittacidae; genus Strigops; species Strigops habroptila. The sequence goes on from NC_044277.2 coordinate 102,156,681, forward strand.
ACCATCAACAAACAAGTACTGCCACTAGGATTCAGGCCATACACAAAATACCACAGGCAGAGGCACCAAAACAGCACGGACTTGATGATCTTAAGGGACTTTTCCAGCCTAAATGATACTATGATTCTAAATGGCAGAAAGGATCAATTGGTAAGTAAACACTGCCACATGTAACTGTCCCAGTCAATACTAAGAAGGAGACCAGTGAGCTTGAAGCTCAAGAGCCTGACTTGGGCTGTAACAAAAGGCCCTAAGCAAGTGAAGGGACCCAGACACTCACAAGCAGATACAAGTGCTGTTTTGCAACTTATCCCCCTTAGAAGGGCTGTCCGTGAATGACCTATGGCAAAACATGCAGTAAGCTGCATGCATCCACCTAGTGAAAAACGTAGATAAACCTCTACGTAAACTAATCCCACACACACAAATCACTTTGCCACTGTCTGGTGCAGTGTCCAGGATCTGATAACAAGAAAAACTATCCAACCACCCTCCCCCAGTCCAGATCAGTGTGCACTGCAGCAGCCACACCAGCGGAGCACATTCCCTGTGCAAGTCAGCAAAGGCTGTCCAGCAGCTGGATCCTGCTGCCGTTCACCCTCCTGCAACCCCACCCAAGGGATGGCAAGGTCACCCTGTGTACAACTCCAGGGCAGGGCGCAGCTCAGCAGGTCGAACAGAGCAATTATACATGAGGAAGTGAGGGAAGACCCTTCTGATACGCAGGATTTCTTGGCAGGAGTTTGCTCACTGACGTCTTAAGCTTGGGACTCACAAATTCGCACAGATAACTAATGCTGTGAGGTTTCCTGAAAGCATGTTTTGCCTCACTAGGGAATTATGATGCTAAAGAGCGCACCATCTAATAGGTACAGAAGATTATTAGTCCTTTACCTGACAAATCCGTGGAAAACGCTTCCTCTCCATAAATTACATTGGTTTAGATTTTGAATTTTGCTTTTATAGCACAACCAGTAAATGCTTTGTGGAAGGAAGCAAAACCAAACCCACAGATCATGATAACAGACTCCTATTCCACCTCTACACCATGCTATCCCTCAGGTGACCCATACAACTGTTTGTAAATTTGCACAGTCCACAGATCAGAGAACCTGTTTAGATCAAAACCATCCCTCCTCTTTATATACCCTTGCAAAAGGGGACACACACATAACTGATTCCGACCACCACAATGACAGGACCCAGGCAGTCCCCAAAATATTCATGTATGGAAAAAAGCAAACACCTCCAATGTAATGTAAGTGATTGAGCTCTTTAACAGGTCTATAAGAACATTGAGAACAGCAGCAAAAGAGAATAAGCTGGCAAATAAATGAGTATATCATAACATATTTGAGATCCAGGGTATGATATAAGCAAGAACTTGAACTGCCCTCTGAATTTCCAAAACTCAGAGGGATTTCCAAGATTTTCCAGGGAAAACCAAAAGGTAACACTACTGGGACTGCGCCTCAGCTTAGGTAAGGTGACAGCAGTGCTCTTAAAACATAGTGATCTGTACCTTCCAAACACCAAAACCTTTCAAGGGCATTGAATGGCAATTTTCATCACTTACGTGAAAGTTTCACCAGTTAAGCCACAAATCATACAAGAAGTTTCACTTGATGAACACACAAAATGCTGTGGCATGATACTGATGTAGCCTCGTCCCAGAGGTTTAGCAGGGTCTTTTGCAATGGAAAAGAACTCAGGATCCAAAAGGTGTTTGGTTTAGCTCAGCCAGGAGGGAAAGCTGGGTTACATTTGTGGTTCACCACAACCCTCCACTCCCAAAATAGCCATCCCTCTGACAGCACCGCGCACAGTAAAATTCCACAGGGTCAGAGCCACTGGCAGAGCCTTCCCATGCTCTGCAACACACTGCCCTCCTCCATGGCCCCATACCTGCGCACACCCATCACCACATGTCCCCCATACATCCCCGCACGTGCGGAGGGTGTCAGAGAAGCCATTATTCCCCAGATACAGCCCATGCAGTATCCTGACAGCTGGATTTCGGCACAAAGCGCAGCCTTGCTGCTTCTCCCAGCACTCCTCCTCCAGCAGCAGTGTTGCTGGGCCCTGTAATAACCTGTGGGGGGGTCCAGTCATGGCCCCACACACCCTTCAACCGTCCTCAGCTAATGGAGCAAACACCTGGATTAAATTTGGGTGGCAATTGATGGGGGGGAAGATTTGCTGAGGAAGGCAGAGTTGGGGAAAACAGGAGATGTGCTGGTTCAATAGTGAAAAAAAACCACACCAGTTTTTAGTGATACAAAGGGTTTCAGTGCTTCTCCTGCACTTACTGACTGACCCTGCACCCTGTCAGCCCAGTCCCAGCCACCATGGCAGCCCCGGTCGCAGTGGGCTGCAGAAGCCCAGCCACATCCCCAGACCATGCGGGACAGGACAGGACCCTGTTGTGCCAGTCATACCCACCATCTCTCCGAGAAGACACCCTCAAATGCTTCTCTGTCCCTCAGCAGGTGCCATTTTGCTGCCAAAAGAGTGGCAGCTTGCTGCTTAACCCTGAATCAGTCTCCAGTCCTGAGCACACCACGCAGGGCTGGGACTCACAGGAGGGGTTCTGATGAGCTCTACGCTCCTTAGACTATTTTTACACTTAGTCAACTAAGCAAGGCCAGCACCCAAGCCCTGTCCTGTGACCTTCCATAGCTAATAGCCAGCTTGCTGCCTGCTTCGTCCATGTCGCCTCAAGGGCCCCCAGTCAGCCCCTCTACGCCGGGCTGCTTCCTGTAAGGGAAGCAGATGAGGCCATGCCATTACAGGGGAGGAATTTGGCCATACCCATGCATGCAGTGCCAAAGCATGGGCCACAACGTGTTTTGTTGGCTAATGAAGGTGTAACTGGGTTAGCCTCTTTGCCTCCAAGCACCTCTAAATTTGGCTGTGGAGTAGGCAGGTGTTTGCAAGCCCATTCAAGGCATACAGGGAACAATGAGAGCGCACCTTGGCACCCTGCTACCTAAGCTCATAAACATATCTAAAGCACAGCAAAGATTAAATAAGCAAGTCTCTGTCAGCCAAAGAGCAAGCATTAACCCTACACAGCACCAAAGAGAAACTTAACCCAGCCTTGACCATTCCAGCTGCCAAAGGCTTCCCAGCCCTGAACAGGTTCCAACTCTGGGTGGCTCCCAATTTCCACCCTGAGGAAGACGGGAGGCAGAGACAGGAATACAGCAGCCAGAGTCAGGGCTTCCCTATAAAAACACAGAATGCTGCAAGATAAGCCATGCTACATCTCTGACTCTTGGAATCATAGAATCGTTTAGGTTGGAAAAGACCCACTGAGCCTAACCATAAACCTAACACTGCTCTTGTTCAAACCTGTTATTTCTTAATTGTTTTTGCAGATTAACATTGGTCTGTGAGAGCTGCAAGCAGGGGCTAGACCCTTAAAAAGAAAAATTAGCCATATTTGAGAAAATTTTGTATGTTTGTAGCTCTGCTGAGAAATTAAAAAAAATTTAAAAAAATAAAAAGTAATAACATAAAATAAAATAAAAATGCTTTCTGGTTTTCTGGCATGATGCTTTTTTCCCCCTACAGTATCTGCCTGCAAAACTCCTCACTGCTTCAAAGATACCAGGTACTGGTTTCTCTCTCTCATCCCACAACAAACTTTCACAGCTTTTTTGCTAAGTCTGCCCTTAAGTCCACAGACACTAGCTACCCTTTCCTTCAATGGATTAACATAATTAAGCCTGGGGCAATTTTTCCAGCTTATTTTCCTGCTAAATTTAAAATTTGCTCCTTCTGAAAAAGGGCTTATGCAACTAAAAGGCAGCCTGTTATTTTCCACCTCTATCAGTTTGGGCTAATGAAAGATATTACCTCTTCCCAACAACCCATACCTCTCTCTCGAGCATACTTGAAAGGAGAAAATTGTTTACCCAGCAAGAAACATAGCTGGCAAGTTATTTTCCCTGATTGCCTCCGATACCTCTGAAGGTTATTTGTGGGCTCATAAAGACCTCTTTCTCCCTCCCAGCCCAGCTACTTCCAGTGCTCAAAGCCACAGCCAGAGCCTGTGAACTCCTAACATGTTGCTGCAGCAACAGATGCAACATCCCAAATCCAGAAATGCAGGTCCAGTCCCACATTCCTTAGCTGCCCAAAGCACCTGGCATGACCCTAAACAGGAGCCCTGGGTGCAATAGGCATGGTGCCAGGAAAGGGAGAAGGAGACATGGAGACCTCTGAACTCAGACACCCCTCAAAAATAACAAATCCTGAGCTAGAAAGCCTGGTGTTCCTTAGTATAAGATAAACTGCTGTAATTCGACCTGAATTACTTTTTTAATAGCTCTCAACAAGCAAAGAGTAAGTTAAGAGCAAAGAGCAAGTGAAGAGCAAAATCACTGCTGTAGATGGAGGATTGATGAAAACAAGGCATGGGAGAGCTAAGACGTTAAGGCTTGTAAGCGTGGGCATAGGGAGAGTTGGCCGGTTCTCCCCCACCAACCAGGGCAGTTCTCTCCTTTTCAACAGCCCCCCAAAAAACACGGAATGGGTTAAATGGCCATTTGGCCATTGCAAATGGCTGTGCAAACAGACCCATCCTCCTTCAGCAAGCCGCTGTGCCTTCTGCCAGCCCAGCCTGTGGTTGTCTTCTCCAAACACACACACTCTGTCAAGACAATACTGGAAGTAAGCATCATTCTCCTATTTCCCACGCCTCAGATTACCTTTCTGCTAAAAGAAAAGTCACACTTGCCCCCAAAAAGTACTAAAGACCTAAACCTTTGAGTGATACGTACATATGCTGAACAGGTTAGAGAGATGGAGACATCCTGTTTTAGGACAACACTAAATGGGAACCCAAGTGATTTATTGGAGAGCAAAGCATGAAGCAAAACCAGAACAATTCTGTTCCTAGATCCTATGCTATATCCAGTTGCTCTTCCCTCCAAAATTAAGCCCTCTGATACATCCTGCAGAGGTATGTCCAAGTCCTTCGCAAACAGCACTAAAAGAATTAATAAGGGTTAAAAGAGACATGGTCATGGCAATGTCTATACAAGATAAGATGACCCAGTGCTAAGGACCTCTGCTCAGGCTTGCCACAAGCTGGCATATGTGGAGATATTGTCTTGGACCTGCAACAGCAGAGCAGCCTACCTGCAGCACCAGGATGCCAGGGGCTGCAGAGGGCTAGTCCAAGCACGACTGCACTGCATGACACAACCAAACTACTATATCAGAGGTGCAGCCTAAAGCAACAGAAGAAGTCCCCACTTCCCTTCCTGTGGTCTCTACATGGTCTTGCAGCTTCCCTAGAGCATGTCCAGGAATAAACAGACCTATGCTGAACTCTGAGACACTGCACAGACTATAAATAGAATCCTAGGAAGAAAGACCTGGAATGGACCATCAGAGATCACTTCATCTAACACACCACCTTTGTGGTCTACCAGAATGGAATCTATGACAGGACTGCAAATTCCCTGCTCTTCCCTTGAAAATGTTCCCTCATCCCAATGTATAGAGGAAACAAACACATGTAAAAGGGGGGGGGAGGTGTGTTTAATAAAACCTCAAAATTTAGCCTCATTTTCTGTATGTCAGCAAAGTTGTTGCAACAATCCTTTAACAAAGACCTCTTGCTAACACTGATCAGGAGACACATCACTTCATCTCGCCCCAACAGTCAATCCAGAGATCAGACTCAGGACCACACTACGATCATTTCTGAATGCAGCCTGGCAGAGCTAACTGGTCCCTACACAGGCATTGATGCTGTTAGTGACAAGCTACAGTAATGCTCTGAGCAACAACATCGGGGGAAGGGGACATGCACAGCACCTTCCACTCACACATGAGTGTAAGCAGGACTGCAGATCTGCATATGACCCCTACTAATGCAGCTTACCTTCCCCAAACACAGTTACAGTGCCTTGCAAAAAGGTGCTCTCTTCACTACAGTACTCCCACAAATTACTGCTTCCTCAGTGTACGCATATTATGTTTACAGTTGACAGTTTGAAGGTACCTCGTGCAATTTGTACCAACCACACTCTCTGTAAAAGTCGCCAACAAATTGACTCTCTGTTGAGAGCTGGACTGCGGCCAGCAACTCATTCCCTGCTCAAAGCAAGTCTGAACTTTCCTTCTTAAAAATAAATAAAATACTGCATTGGCAATGCTGCCAACTTTTAAGTGAAATGCTCAGCTTCAACCAGGACTCCTTCAAGATCTCTTCTCCTTTCTTGGGTCACCAGGTCAGGAAACCATTTCAGGAGATAAATTTAGGCTCCTCTGGAACCTGCTTCTTCTGGTGAAGGAAACAGGACAATCCAAGCTCAACTAGCTCCACATGGTCATCGAGCACTGACATCCATGTGAGGTAGAACCTGGCCTTGTTCTTCAATCTGCTGAGCTTTCTCTTTTCAGCAAAATTAAAGAAAAGGAGCAGAAAACCCTACAGTTGCTGGAACTGCTACTAGCTGGCAAAATGGCTTGTAGACCACTTTGGAATTGTTTTTGTGGTCAGTGTTCATTCTGTAAAGAGCTTTCTCACACTTTGCCATGCTCCTAAATGCATGAAACACTGGCTGAATCCCAAACCTAGCAGTGCTGCTGTCAGTAAGGCATGTGTCTCCTGGAAAGCCCTTTAGCAGGGATGGGAAGACACCAGGAAGACCCTCCTGCTGTACCCACCTGTGTGACAGGTTACAAGCACAGTAGCACAGCATGGACATTTGCCTGCAAGTAAAGCATGATTTTGCAAAAGTAATGTGGTGAGTTTGATGGCCAATGGCATGAGAAGCTGAGGTGGGCTGGGACTTTCACACTTATCACCTGCTCATGTGAGAACACCACCAATCTGATTATTCACATGCTCAAAACGAGGGAGTTCAGCACTTCGAAGTGCTCCAAATTTAGGACTTCTTTTTAGTAGTAGAAATAAGATCAAGGTCATTCTGTACCTCCAGAACTGTAAGTAATTTCCACTTTCTTTAAAAAGTCTCCCTCAGTGCCACAGAGCACCTGACACACAACTATTCCAGTGCAAGAGGGAGAATGTGCAAGTAATCTGCATCACCCATTAGAAAAGCAACACACTCAGGCTCTGTTTGAAACAGAAGCTTCCTTGGGAGAAGAGATACAGGGAATGAAGATGCTCTACCCAGAAATACAAGGCAGACTTCGGAAGAGGCTCCACCTAGAACATGACCCACCAAACCACCCTGACAATAAGAAAAGAATTTGTCCAATTTTGGCACTACTAAAAGGCAAAAAAAAAGAAAATTAGAATACAATGTAATATCCAGCCAGACCATCTTGGCAATGTTTCCCAATCTGTTGTCATGCTTGGTAGCTCCCACAAAAATTAGCAGGCTGCAGGAAAATCAATTGCTTCACAGGAATCCAGTTCTTACCCATCTTTCCATCTACATCAGGCCTCCATTCCACTGGTCCCAGACACTTGTACCTTATCCTCCACTCTCAAGCATCCACCCTGTAATAACAAACATACACAAAGGTTACAGATTAATTTTGACATGGAGACAGAGACAGAACAGGATCATTTTTCACAAAGCATTTCCCCACCATCACCTGGGCTGGCCTTTTAGTTAGGAATTGAGGTCATGAGGCCTCAACTGAGGCCCTTCTCTACACACCCCAAAGATAATACACTATGAACCCAGTACCTTTGTGGTTTTAAAATCTTGGAGTAAACAACTTACTTACACTTGTGCCATAGGTCTCTTTTTGTTAAGAGCAGACCATCTTTGATATGTTATACTTCTAATGCATTTTTACAGTATTTAATGTACTTAAATGTACTAACCCTAAAGCAGTGCCATCTCTTTAATGCATTACATTTTGCAGCATCCCTATGGGATAACTTGGGGAACAGACAGACAGCAGGACATGGAAATTCAGTCCCAGAGGCAGCCTGTATCAAAGCAAAAACCTAAATTCAGGCCTTCCAAATTCTAGCCAAGGTTCCTCAAGGCTGGACCAGCTTTCCTTTGACTGCATGGGGAAAAAAAACCCTAGTGTAGGCAGCTCTCACCAGCAATGTATGTCCCCTACAACCCTCATGGCAGGCATGTCCCTAACAGCCCTCTGAGTTTCTGCCTGTTGCCAAGTGCTTCTCATGGCTATCCATTAACCTGCCCAAAACCAATACAGAAGTGGGCTCAGTCACCTGGCATCCTGCATTTAGCAACATGTGCCCAGCAAGGATTTGTTTTGGTTTTGTTTATTCTCACCAAGAAACTTAGAGTGTAAGCCTGAGCCTGCTGGAGCCAGTCTTGCTCACTTGTGAAAAACCTCATTTTAGACTGAACAAAGGCATAACCCACCTAAAGGTGGGCACCTTTTAAAGAGCAGTATGATAGAAGCCATCAGCAAAGACCAGTCCACTTCAGCTGGCTGATAAGCACACAGATTTCTTGGTCGTAAACCTGTGTGATGGCACAAATAAATGGAGAGACATCTAAAGTACTTCATCAGACACGCACAGAGAGAGCAAGACATTCCTGTCCTGCAGTCACTGCAAGCAACATGGCCCCAAAGTCAATGAGAGCTGTGCGTGCCAGGACACCGACATGAATTCTGGGGTGTTACCATGCATTTGGCAGAAGCAGTAGGAAAAGGCACTTTGGAAATCTCGCAGCTCAGTCAAATCAATTTAAACACAATAACAAATCTGAATTGAACCAGGAATAATCTCAAGCATGGATTAAAACGATTTTCTGCAGCTCCAATGCCTTGGTGCTGGCAAGCAGGAGGATATTTATCCAGCCTATTTTGAGAGAGACAAGCAGGAAGGGAAAGCGATAAGAAAGCAGCAGAGGCGGAGACGTTCATGTGCCCCAAAGTGCGTTGTTCCTTTTGCTCCTGCAGCTTCCTCTCAGGACAGCACCATTTAGCCTAAGAGCCCACAGCTGCCGAGGACCCTGATCTGTCCATTTTCGAGACAAAAGAGGAGGCAAGGAAGTAACCAACGGGCTTGGAAAGGTTAAAAATCCTATCTTGAGAAGGAACCAGTCAGTCTCTGCAACACTGAATCGAGAGAGAGCAGAAAACCACCAAGCAAGCAGTGTAAAATTCCACATGATTATAACAAGAGCAGGAAGCTGTGCAAATCTCCAGTGCTTTTGCTTTCCAAATTGATGCAACTCTTCCAGCAATTAAGCTGCGTGTAGAGTTTGCTCCGAGGGCCACATGCAGATAGCCTGGATTAGCCCTAAATTCCTGGGATAGCCCAGGTTAACTCTCCTATCAGTGTATCAGCCTTTTCCAGTGGCTCTGTGGAGACCTTCCAGATCTTTGCAATCTATATCTAGTTACAAAAGCATGCACCTACAGGAACAGAGCAAATGAGCCCTGGAAAAAACAGGTGACCTTTCCCCCAGCAGAGCCCAACCCCATGCTCTTCACCATCACCTCTGCCACAGCCAGCCCAGGAGATCCCATTGCCCAGCTCTCCTGAGCAAACCAGCCCCCACACGCAGTGCAGGAAAGCTCCCCAGATATATGAGAGAAAAAGGGGTTTCTGTTTTAGCAGGTTTCTTCAACTCTGAGACTGAGCCAGCCTTCGAATTGGACTGCAAACACCGGTGATTTCCGTGGCTTCCCAAAAATACATACCAGCAGCTTCCTGTTACAGAAGGACAAATTCCTGTTTCTAGGACAAATTCTGGCCTTTTATTATCTCCCTTAAAAAATGGGGGGGAGGAGGGGGAGGGAAAAAGTAAGAGGAAAAAAAAGAAAATCCTTTTTCTACTCTGATGCACTTCAAAGCAGCATCCCCCTTCTCCTCCCACTGAACTCCCCGATCAGAGCCTTCAAGTCCTGGCAGTTTACAACACAAACCAGTGAGCATCTGAACCAGGGCTCTCACTGTGCACTCCACTGCTCCCACAGCTTGCAAAACCAGCCTCTACTGTACATCTACTCTCAATATCCACTGTCAATCTACAAACTACTGCCCTGGCAACCCTGCTGTGTACAAACACGTCCTACCAAGCAATGAAAGTAAGAGGTCAGCAATGTGTCATCTCCCAGGGATGTTGGGCGATGCAGTACTTATATTCCAGGTTTGTATTGTGCATGCAAGAGACTTCAGCTGCTCCTGTCTGCTCGGGAAACTGCTGGAGGTTACTTAACCTGCAGTATAGATGCTCTCTCTCATCTAGAATAAAAGCAGGTTTGATTTGATCAAGCTGAATTCAGTTCTGCAACTGAAAAGGCTTGACTTCATTACGGCTACATGACTGCAGAGTACGAATATCTATTTTAAAAAATAATCTCAGCTCTTCCCTTTTCTTCCCATACTCCTGGCTAGGAAGGGATTAAGTAAGACTAAATTCAAGTAGGACAACAGTAACATTCTTCCTAGCTAGACATGACTCCAGCTTCTGTGCATCTAAGTTGCAGAAAGCAAAGCTGGGTAGAAGAGGATGGAGAAGAACAAATTTTCTCTGGGTGTCAGGGAAGAGAAAAGTGGTTGCAAGAGACTTACTGAGAGGAAAGACGTAGGATGGGGGTTAGGAAAGTGTGAGGAGTGCAGTCCAGCATCAAGAGCTGGGCGTCATCAGCAGCCTACTATTGGTCTGGAATGAAATTTACAGTATCACCTACTACAGAAAGGGCTTTTCTTACTCTACAGAGGCTCAGCATCCAACATAAAACATGGCCTCCAAGTCAGGATGTCTTGCCACTACTGCAAGCACAAGCAAGTGGCACCTCCCTCTGCAGTTTATCGTTCCCAGCCTTCCAAGGAAAGCAGCACCTACTCATTCCTGCCTGAGCACCACTTAACACTCTGGTTTGAAGGTGTAAGGACACACCACTGAAAAAAAATAATAATAAGCCACACTTGCCCCTGAAATACGGCTCAGCTGGAAATACTCAAACTAGCATTGCTAAAATTGGGACTTTCCTTGTTTTTTCAAGCAGCAGGGAACAACATGTTGGGCTCAAAGAGTTTAACAAGCAAGAGTCAAGCGGAAAAAATCTCTCCTTTTTAAGAGCTGACCACATTAACTTTCAGCAAGTTTCCGGGAGTCCTGCCAGGGCGCTGGAGTTTTGTGTACTACGGAACTGTTAAAAATATTATTGTAAATGTTATTTTCAAAAAGCTTCAGAGGCCAGCGCTGGGGTAGTGTTAAAAACAACAGCAAAGCAAATGAGATTGTTTTAACAGTGAGAATACAAACGTATGCATGCTGATAGCTCTGTCAAACAGCCTGCAGGCTTGGCAGAGATGGATTCAAATGCAAAGAGAGAGCAGTTGAAATATTACAGGTTTCCTCAGATCATCTCAACCTCATCCTTACAGTTTCCTCTAGACACTACAGAACATTTGACTTTGTGCACATAGAACTTCTCTGGAAATAGGATCCATATTTCAGATCTACACAAAAGAGTAGCTAAATTTTGGTGACACTTCAGGCACTTCAGGTTCATGTCTGAACCCTACTCTCATGGCATTTTCCACTCAAGTTATCCAAAGGATGCATCACACAGGGTAGTCAAAAAGTAGCCATTTAAGACTATGCGTCTATGTAGATGTGGCACTTAGGGATGTGGTTTAATGGTGGACCTGGCAGTGTTAGGTCTACGGTTAGACTGGGTGATCTTAAAGGTCTTTTCCAACCTAAATTCTATGATTCTATGTTTATGAGCATGAAACTGGGATGGACTTTTTGCAAACACATGTGTAACCAGGCCAGTTTTGCAGGCATAAATGCCAAATGGGCTCAAGGAATGAACTTCATGAGCCAAGATAAGGAGGGGAAAAAAATCCCTTCCTGAGCATGCACTGAAAGCTGCGGAGGGACTTTTTGACAAGGGCGAGTAGTGACCGGACAAGGGGGAATGGCTTTAAACTGACAGAGGGGAGATTTAGATTAGACATTAGGAAGAAGTTCTTCCCTGTGAGGGTGGTGAGGCCCTGGCACAGGTTGCCCAGAGAAGCTGTGGCTGCCCCATCCCTGGCAGTGTTCAAGGCCAGGCTGGACGGGGCTTGGAGCAACCTGCTCTAGTGGAAGGTGTCCCTGCCCGTGGCAAGAGTTGGAACTGGGTGAGCTTTAAGGTCCCTTCCAACCCAAACCATCATATGATTAGGCTGCTACGGAAGAAGTGACATATGTACATCAGCACAGCTCATGTAACGAGCAAGCCAGTGCTCTGGGATCTACAGCACATGAAACCCAACATGCAATTCTATACAAATACTCATCAGTTGAGGTTTCTTCCCCCCTCACCCTTTGGGTGGGCGCAACACCCCAGAACTGCTTAAGAATGTTTTTCACAACATACGTTGCTGAGAGACCTGTGCCTAAGAGCCGTTGTGCATGATGGAGGATACCTTTAGTCAGTGACCCAGCCAATGCAGCTGTATTCAACAGCTGCTTTTAAAGAAAAACCTCCTGATGCTCCAGCACAACCTGTACATAGAATAAGAGCTTTAAAACCTGCATAACTCCTGCTGTTAACTTCCATAACAGCCCTTTAAAACAGCCATTGAGATCTTAAAACCTCACCCCTCTGAACTCTTCTTCTCACAAATGACTTTGTAAATGAAATGTTGCAGACAGCATGCTCCAGTAAGTTCTTTTTTTCAGTTAGTTCAGTTAGTTTTTCATGCTTTACAATGATAATCCTGAAACCAAATTCAGTGAAATAAGCAGAAATTTATACTGGCATATAAAAGAGCTTTGATTTGGCATATAAATCTCAAACTTTTGTAAACTCATAAAGCAAAGCAGCAAATCAAAAGAATTAGAAAAGACTCTTCTATCAGCAAATTCAGACAACAGAGCCCTATCAAGTCAGAGTTAATGTATTTTTTTTATATATATATATATATATATATAAATAAAACAAATCAAGCGATGAAAATTTTCCAGAGAACAGATGTGGTCACCACTTGTTTGGTTCTTCACTTGCATCAAGGTCTGTACAGCACAGAATTGTCTCTACTGATCTCACACTCATTCCAGAGGAACTGTCTCCTCCAGCAACTGGTAGAGCCAAACCAATTTGCAGACACCCTTATTACACCCCAAAAGCCAACTTGGTCCTACCATACACTGTGCCTAAATGCCAAGTTTTAAATCAGACACTGAAGGGACAAAGTCTAAAGGATCCGCGCTCATCTGCAACCCAGTACGTTCATCTCCCCAGAAGCCAGCTGAGCCAGGATTATTTAAACACACAGTCCTGCCTGCTGGGGGTGAAGTTCTGCATCATTTTGCCTTTTTACCGGGCAAAATCCTGTCAGATAGTGTATTTATCTATCTGTGCACTTATAAAGAAGAGAGAAACCCTGATGCAAGTTACAGAAACCCTCCGATTTCAATGAGCATACCCCTGCTAAGTGAACACAGAAAAGGCAAAGCTGTATCTCTATGTATAAGATAAAAGCCAGTGCAGAAGTGCTGTACTTTCTTCCTCCTGCAGGTTTTTGTGGCCTTATTTTTCTGTTTCTCCTCAAGTGACTGAAGACTTGGTGGAAGGGAAATTAAAACAAAAAAGCATATCTGGAAAAGTGAGGCTTCAGGCCTCTTTCTTCCATGTCCCTGGGAAAAACAAGAAGGAGCAGAAACCAAAAAGGAGCAATAGATACTAAGAGTTTCAGATTAAATATGCCCTCAGAAAAACATTTGTCTCAGAGCAGACTCTTTCCTGGGAACAGCAATTGGGAGAAAAGCATCAGCACAGTGCCGATCTGCTACCTGGCACCAGAAATTAAGTGTCTCTATGAATGAAGCTTTACACTGAAGAGCTACAAAGCCAAAAGCTGTGCAATAAAGAACCTGGCCTGAGAAATGGCTCGTCCACCAGGGACCAGGACACCCAGTTCTCCATGAGGATAATGGCAGGCAGGAACCAACCCTGCCTCTGTAGCTTTGACTTCTATGCATTATGAACTTTAGGAGTGGGCCAACATGCTCTAACAGGGAGGTTAACACTAAGTGACCAAGCTTTGGAGAAGGACTGAGGGAGGTCCATCCTATCCCCTAAGTGAGCAGCAAGGCCTTGTGGCAGGATCACGGCTCTGAAGCCACTGTGCCATCTTCTATGCTCATCCCACCTTCTGACCCACTTTCTCTCGCTTGCAATATCCTGCTGACAGCATACAGGGATACAGCCTGTATCTCCTTTGTATGCCTCCTGTTACCCTCAACTGCTGCAATCAATAGCCCCTCTCGCAGCCATCCCCCCGCACAGCTTCCTCTTTAACAAGCCGCAGCCTCACGCCTGCAGCCTGTCTGGATTTGATTGATCACAACTCAAACTTCCCGATCGACTGCGAAGCCAAGGGCTGAGAGCTAATTGATCACTTTCTGCTCCCTCAGCAGCTACCTGCTTATTTTGCTCATAAAAAAAAAAAAAAGCACGCATGAAAAAGCATGAGCTCCACAGCACGTGGGGAGACCAGGCCCCCAAGAGCCACCACAGAATTTGTAAGGTCCTTTTCTTACTCATGCCACTTCCATGCAATTCTGGATGGAGATTAGATCAGGAAGCAGAGCTCCACAAGTGCTTGGTGGCAAGCAAAGGTTAAAAGACATGCTGCGGCTTTGGGCAGAAGGACCATGTTTCTGTATAGCCCCAGGACACTGCTGTCTCCAAAAGTTGCTGGCTTATGTATGCTGTCAGTGGGGTGGTGATGGGATTATGAAACGGAAACACACTGGTCAGCTTTCACAGAAGTTTTGTTCTCCTTGACCTCTTGACTTGTAGCATCACATGAACTCAAGTACACTTGCCTTCATGTGTGACTGAATACACATGACAAAAAATGAGCCATCAACAGGGCAGGAACCAGTCTGGGCAGCACATGGCCATATGCTGATGCAAGCTTACAGGTCTGTAGAGCATATGTATTGCCCAGGGCCTCCTAGGTCTACCCTGGCTCTCCTGCCAGCCCTTCACCATCCAATTTTCATGCAGCTGTGTCTCTGCAGAAACATGTCTCTAGCACACGCAAGGCAGCTTCTTCTGGAGAAGAAGCAGCAACCTCTAGTTCCCCAAACTGCACCACCTACAGCCGTCATGGAACTGTGACCTGCTCCCCCAGTGCAAGGCGCCAGGTCGTGGCTGCTGCACTGACTCTCCTTCATTCTCCAAGCCCAGTGGAGGGAAGAAAAGATGAGGAAACTGAGGAAAAGGCAGAACTTGCCTCTACATCTGCTTAGGGCATTGCAGAGTGTAAGGCTGAGAGCATGACAGCTCACCAAGGCCAAGACTAGCCTGCAAGGGTGGCAGAGTGATGAGTAATTTCCTCTCCTGCAGCATCCAGCCTAGTGCAATGCAATGGAAAGTCACAGGCAGCAGAAAGCTGTGGGCTTTTTCAGCCATCTCAAAGGAAGTATGACCTGAAGACTTTGAGAAGCCCATCACCCTCGGGAGACCATGGACCAACCCTGAAACATCAAGGCAGCCACATAACACCTCTGAACTGGAAGACTAGCTGCTGAGCTGCTCCAAAATCAAGTCACTTATTATTTCACAGTGGGGAAACAGTCAACTACTTTTAGAAAAAAGCTCTGGAGAAATACAATTCAACTCAATATTGATTCCCACAGCTCTGTTACAGACAGACAGAATTAATTCCCAGGATGGAAAGAAACATATGCCTGCATATCAAAACAAAATACAGAAGCCTTTCCAGTTCTTCAGCTGCATTTCAATGGAAACCAGAAGGCTGTCACGATGGAAAGATTTCAGTTTTCTAATTAATCCTCCCTGCTGAGCGTTTAATGCCACTAATTGATGAGGAAAGGCTGTGTCCAGACAGTGTCTGCAATTGCTTTTTACATCTTTAGACCAAGATTTCTCTAAATTAAATAATAATAAGGCAGATTTGCTCCCTGCATGCACCGTGGCCTTCTCCAGCGCCCTCCTCACTAGAAGATGTCTGATTGAAGCAAGGGAGCCGAAGCCCATGTCAGAGCTCGTTTACAAGTGTTGGAAGTTTTCCCGGAAAACGTCATCTGCGATACTGTCACTTCCACAGAACATGCAAAGAGAAAGACCACTGGTGCCAGAGACACAGTCTGTGCCATGAAACACCCAGCCCCTAACCTCCATGGATCTAGGGGATAGCTTCTCCCAGTTCAACAGAGCAATTGCTCAGCCAAGAGATGCCCTGTAACACCTCCAGAAAACTACACAAAATGCACCATGTCAGGAAACAGGTCATCACACCCCACACACAATGCCATCACCAGCAAAAACATCCCATTGGTGACAGAACAGGTCGGTTGCTCACCTGCACCACAGAACGGTACTGATTTCTAATCCTAAATATTTATCTCACACTGACGTTGACCAGAAGACATCTCTGGGGCCAGCAGAGAGATCCTAAATGCAAAAGCCAACACAGTCTCAATAGGAGAAGGCAGTTCAGCACATGCCTGGATATGAAATTTCTGCTTCCACCCCATGTGAGCACATGCCGTACCTCTTCCCTGAATTATTATATTTATTAATAGGCTGTCATTATATTTTATTATATTTATATAATATATATATTTATATATATTAAGGACAGAATCTGTCCCTTTATACTCAACACTCAGCAATTTCAATCTGGGAGATGCCGAGTACTCTGAGCTGCAAATGAGATCGGGGAGTGCAAAAGGGAAAAAAATGCACGTGCATGAGGCTGTGCTATGGTTACTGAGGAATAATAAATGAAGCAGTGTTCATGGTCCCCAAGCTCTGGCCTGAAACTCCAGCACTGATCTGTTTGTCATAGCAATAGCATTTCCACCTGCACCTTTCTGACATCTCCTCTGGGAGTCTTCACACACACCACTGCCATAGATCATGGAGCCCAGACCAGCTGTGCAGATGTCTAGCTGGCTGACCTCTCCTTACCAAAAGGCTTCTGATTTTTTCTTTCCCCCTATTAATATTAGTTTTCAAGCCACCTACTCCATCATAAAGTAAAATTAGCTTATTCCTAGAGCATTAAAAAAAGACAAGCTCGAGCTGATGCCTGCACAAAGTGAGTTCCAGCAAGTCAATGGGAAGGCTCCAAGCATGCAAAGAATGTCGAGTCTAGAGCTTTTGGCCCCGTTTCTACAAGATCCTGTTGCTGCAAGCAACTTGTGCACGTGCAAGTCAAGTCACGCACGTGCAGAGTCCCTCACCTGCACAGGCTGGCTGCTATGCTTCCATAGTACCCAGAGTAAACTACTCCTGTCTGCCCAACAGCCTATTAATAAATATACACTAGGGAGAAAAATTGCACGCCAGAAGGGAGGTGGACGAGATGATCTAATAGGACCTTTTCCATCTCTTAACTTTTATGCTTAGTCACAGGATAAATATCTCCCACGTTGTAGAGAAACATGCTGGCTTTGCTTGCCTGCTTATGTTGGGAGAGCGTTGCCCTCTGAAGACATCTCGTTTTCCAGCTGCTATTTCACTCACGCTAACAGGACTTACCCAGGGAGAGTTAAGCAAAGGAAGGCTTCCATTTTCCTGGCTTTTGGCTTCAGTGAGCTCAGGGGCACCCGAGTGAGACCCATAATTCCCGTCTCAGCAGCCACAAGCAGTGCAGGAACCTCATTTCTATATTATCAGAGCACTTGTGCTTCTCTGAGCACTCCAGCCTGATCCTGTCCAACGTGGAAAGGCACTCAAGATACTTCTGCAGAAAGCAGGTTGGCAAGAAAACAAACAGCAAGCATCCCCTCCATCAACCAGCCAGGTCAAGCCTCCCACAACAGCCTGAGAAAACAGCTTGAAAAACCCAATCCCAACCACCCCACAAAGGGAAATGCAAGGAACCAAAGTGTTTGGGGAGAAGAGTATATAGTACAGCTCAGATAAGACATCTTTCATTGGATTTTGCACTGGCATTGATTGATGTCACTAGCAGCAGCAAGGCCATCTCTTAGTTCTAAAATGCAGAGGAAGGTCCAGCAGCTACATTACTCCAGCATCTCCAAAGCATGTCCATGCAAAGCATGTACCAATATGCAAGGTTTCTTCTGCAAGAGACCATCACATGTAATCCAAAGAGCAATTGAGAGCCTCCGGATCACAGATCTGCAAATTTCACCATGTAAGGAAAAAACCTTTTATCATATAAACTATAACATAATCCATACACCATAAAACGAACCAAAAGCCACACAATCTAGATCTCTTGCAACAAGACGGACACCAAGGGATGGAGAAGTAATGCTGAAAGGGGAGTCAGGAGGTTTTGCTTCATTTCAGTTCAGCTGCTGGACCACGGGATGACCCTGAGCACTGCCAATGCTCACAGGAATCAGTGTTTTTCATGAGCACCCAATTCCTAGAGTCACATGATTACATCAGAATCCACACTTCCTTTTTTTTTGTTAAAAAGAAGTACTTGTAGACGTCAATAAAAACTGAGGAAATTAATGTAAATCATGAAGTTTGAAATGCTCAAACAGAAACAGAAAAAAGATTTAAAACCAAATCACTATTTCAAACTTAATTATTCATTTTTTTTTGGATGAAACAATGTGATCCAGGATTCTTTTCCCCCAACACTATATACTGGAAAGCTTAGACTGGGCAGGGAATGATTAATTTGGGGACATCTCCACATCACCATCTGCAAGTTACAGATGAGAAAACACATCTTTCATAGCAACACCTGCCTAGAAACTAGGTAGCCCCTTTGAGGAACCCCAGTGCTGGCCTCCTTAGTCAAAAGAGCATTATGCATTGGGGAATGATATGAAGGCACAGCAGTTATAAAAATTAAAATTAATAATAATACAGCAGAACAGTTTTCCAAATTTTCCTTCCACTTCTTATACCCAGCATCAAGCAGGGTAAAGCCCTGGAAGTCAGCTATGCCAGCTCATCTGCTGGCATCCTCTGCTCACCAGAACTACTGGATTTACAGCCACTGGTAGGTCTCGCCCAGCAGAAATACCTTATGGCAGTAACTAGTCTGTAAATAAGGACTTGACCTTCTGAAGAAGCCTTTGTTGGCTCCTACAGACCTCATCCCGTGCTGCTGCTGAGCCGTGGGGCAGTGCTTCAGCCTCCTGTGCCAGCCACCACAGCACTGCAGGCACATGGGCTGCAGCTAGCCACCACTGAAGAGTAATGAACTCTGGCCCACATTCAAATATCCATGAGCACCATGAAGACAAGACTGCAGGTCATATTTATTTCCTTCTTTTGCATTGAAGAAAGCTATTAAGATCTACAAGACTTTGATCTAGGGTGTGCTGTGCTAGGCATAGCATGGAAAAGGAGGTAAACACAACTCTTCTGATTCAATCACAGAATCCTAGAATGGTTTTGGTAGGAAGAGACCTTAAAGCTCATCCAGTTCCAACCCCCTGCCACAGGCAGGGACACCTTCCACTAGATATGGTCGCTTAAAGCCCCGTCCAGCCTGGCTTTGAACACTGCCAGGGATGGGGCAGCCACAGCTCCTCCTGTGGTCATTAAACTGGTTAGTCACCCATTAAACCCGTGGTCTTTACCCACTATGCCCAAAGCTGAGACACAGGGAAGTTCAGAGGAGGAGGAGAACAGGAAGGACATGGGAAATCATGGCACACACGGCAGCTTCAGGTGCAGGGTGCACGCACAGGCAGCAACCCCAGAGCCAAGCTCAGGGGGTAGCATCCATCACCCCGACTTGAGCCCAGCTGTGCCATTCCTCGAGCAAGAAGGATTTGCTTTCATCAGCCGTGCAGGCAGAGACGATGTCAACTCAGCTGTTCCTGCCTCGCAGGACATGCACAGGGGCAGTAAAAGGAAGCCTCACTGTTCTCGCTGGCAAATGTTTCTGCGTTTCTGTATTATCACATTTTTGAGATTACAAGGAAGTGAGCACAAACCTGTTCAGCCACATTGTTCCCACTCACCCCTGGCCAACAGCTGGGCAATTACACTTCTGTGTTCCTGCTGTTCCCAGGACAGATCTGCTGCCCCTCTGAAGTCTTTGGGCAGCTCTAACCCATTTCCCACAGCACGCAAGGATATGCTTCTGCCTGCCCCAGCTGCAGATCTTAACCACGGCCAAGCACTGGCAGAGAACATGGACAGCACCAGAGGTCAGTCCACATCTATCAAATTCCTGAACTCGGCTCACATTGCTGTATACACTGTTTAACTAGCCTAACCCTCGCTCCTACCACCACCTGCAAAGCACAAGCACGCTAAATCCACCACTCCATGTATCTGCCTATTCAAACAATTACCTTCTGCTTGCCAAGGATTTCCTCTCCCTTCTCTCTGCCTGCTCCCAGGTGCCATCTAAAAGGTGGGAAGCCTTGGGAAGGATACTGCTGAGGCTGCTGCGACCTGGCTGCAGTGGTGGCAAAACACTTGGGGACCTCCTGCTATCTGAAGTTATCGCACAGCTATCGCTGCTCTGATTTCCTCAGTGATGTGAGTGCTGCTCCCTTTAGACTGCACAGACAAAACCACAAAGTGAATCCAGAGTCTACAAACACGATTTTTTTTTTAATTACAAAAATAATACCAGATTGACCAAAGTCTAAACCACCTCTTGCTAATACTCTGCCTTGCAGCATCGCTACAGAACCAGAGTCCTCTATTTGAGCAAACAGTATCCACCAGAAAAAAATTGATGCAGTTATGGTTTTGTTTTCAGAATTTTCTCTGCACCTCCTTCTCCTTCCCCAGAAGGATTTGCTTTAAAAGCAAAATACTACCCGTAATGTTTTTAAAAGGAGAAACACAGCATACAGCTCTGTAATACTATTAGCACCTTTCCCGTTCTTACAGCAAAACGTGATTCAATGAGACATGCTACGAAAATTAAACAGATGTGGAAGTTACAGGGTTTGGGATTTCCCCCCCTCCCCCTTTTTCAAATGAATTAAGTTATTAAGTGAGCTTAAAAAAACAGATCACACATACAAAGAAACGGGTTTGGAAATCCCCCTCCCTCCACCCCCACTGCTATTTGCTAAGGAAACCAGATGCCCAAACCCAGCCAAAAAATGATCTCAGCCATTCTTAAGAGAGCCTACAGTGCATTTTCATGAGTCATGGAAAGCAACAACTCGTTGCTTTGGTAATGCTAGGTAATCAACTGGTCACCCATCCACAACCAGGCTTTCAGCAGTAAGTCAAAGAGCAGACCATTTCTTGACAGATTACGTCAGAGACAGCCCCAAAATAGAGCCTTGTGGCAAGTCTACCTCGCAGGAGGTTTTATAGGACATGCCACAAAGCATGTCCTATAATAGCATTTAGCAAAGCATTCAGCAGACAGGATGCCCCATCGTCCTGATCCCTGCATGCAGGGGTTCCCACCTCCCATTCCGTGCTCTCAGAGCAGGCAGAGATCCCTGCTATGGGCAGCAAATAGAGAGGGAAGCAACAGATGAAGGCAGGGATTAGCAAGAAGTCCCTTACCCATGCTCTCCCCACGAGCCAGGGCAGACAGGAAACCTGCTGCCCACCAGCCCAAAAATTAACACTGGGGCAAGCAAGCTTGTAGTAGGAATTGCAGGATGCTTCATCCACCCAACCTCTTCCAACCATTCCAGCACATACACGCAGAACTTTATGCATATATGCACACAGGCACATGAAAGATGTACTGAAGCTTTTAACAGTCCCTGACCAAATTGCTTGCTCTTATTTCCCAAGGACTGCAAGCTAATAACCAGAAGGATGCCAATCTGCAGTTAAGCAGAACACTGCTATGTCTACCACCACCTCAAGACTCATGCAATATACACGCATGCAGGTTACCAAAACACTGCAAAGGGAGAAGCAGGCTTTTGAAATATGTATTATATATATTCCATTCCCCTACCATCCTCTTTGGGTGAGGGCAGCTACTACAGGGGCACCACTCAAAGCCCTCAGTGATCCTCCATGAAGATGGTGGTGTTCCATAATGCAGTTTAGAATCTTTCAACCATACATTTCCAAGGCACCCACCTGAAATCCAGCCCGAGAGAGATCATGGAGGTGGGAGGTTCCTTTTGCAGCAAGGGGAGATCCTTTCCAACACATCCTATGTTCTTCCGCAAACACCTCCCACCTCCATCACCTCTTGGTGACTCCCGCAGCAAACACACAGCCACTGCTGCCGGAGAGGCTCCCACAGAGGTAAGACACCAAACTGCACCTCGCTGGCAATGCATGCTGTAAAAGGCAAATCAGCTTCCCATGTAATGATGAACCAGGTACTGGAGGCCTTCCTCCATCTCGTCCAAATCCCAACAGCTCTGGGACTCTGGCAGTCCAGGACAAAAGTGCAGTATGCCACATCACCTCCCTGGGACAGCCCAACCGGCTTCCTGAGAGGGAAGCTCTCCAGCACAGGATTTCCTGGACATAAGACTAAGACTGGAACTAGCTCATCCCCTGCCTTCCCCTCCAGAGACAAAGGACGGTTGCAATCTTCAGTACCTTTTGCTTGGGGTCCAAAAGCTGATTGTTTGGCCCCACCTCCTATAACACAAGCTGCAAACAGAAAAAACATCCTCACCCCTTACAGCCCCATCCCGATGCCAACCAGGCATGTACCAGATATTAGTCACACCGGGAATGTTGCAGGTGAAGCTGCTGAAAGAGCATGATGATTAAACATCTCTTTTTCTTGAGTCACCAGCCAGGAAATACAGCGACACACATCGTGCACATCTTTAGGACTGCAGCATCTTGGGGAGAGCATTGTGGAGAGCCTCAGCGAGCACCCCCACTCCAAACAAAAATAGGCAGGAGCAGGCCTGCATCCTCAAATCATTCATGCTCAAGAGATCATTTCTGCCAACGAGGCGACACCAGACCTGTCTTCGGACGGAGACCATCATCAGGGTATGTAGAAAAAAACACAGGTGCCCTTTCATCAGAGCCACCCATGACCCAAGTCAGCACCCAGGAGCACTTCCTATTCCCTGGCTGTACAGGCAAAAGTAAGCGTATCGCAAGAAGGGGAGTAAGCAGACATCAGCCCAGGCCACCAGTGAAGCAGATCCTCATAGCCACCAAAGCCAGCATGATCTTTCCTAGCAGAAAACCAAAGATGGGGAGCAGGAGAGAGCACCAGGCTGTGTGGACCCACATCCAGGCAGCCCTGATGGTCCCCTCCCAGCCTCAACACACAGAAGGCCACAACAGGAGACATTAGCAGGGCTTCCTCTGGCTGCCACCATCAGAGCAGCAGCTCTTGGGGGCCAGCAGGATCCCAAATGCAGTTTTCCAATGTAGACCCAAGAAATAAGCATGCCAGGACTTGCCCCATCATGGTTCTTCCAAGGCACTGTAATTGGCCCCCTGTAGCCACGGTTCAGCAGCAATTCACAGGAAGAGCAGTAAAACACCTTTCCCTAACCATTTCCCTCTGGCAAAGCACCATACAGCTTGAGAGCAGCTTGCATGCACCCCACCGCTGGGCATATCCCAGGCAGCAACAACCTTCAGAGCTGGACCTTGAACCTTTCAATAAAACCAGTGATGCAATAAACTAAGCACAGCTCAACACAGCCTCTGTTTATCTCTTTATTTGCCACCAGGACCATCCAAAGAGAAATAACTGAAATATCTTGCATATTTCTCTAATGACTCTTGCTACTCTGCTAGCACCCGCACCGAGGGACTAAGACCAAGGAGCAGCAAATGCATTCCACCAGTTTATTAACTGGGTGCTCAGGTTTCCCAAAAGCCACTCTCCAAGCACGAAGCCAGTAGAAGGATTGCAGCAGAGGGATCACTGCAGTGGTTTTGTGGTAAAAGGCAAACAGGTGCAGCGTGAGCACCTTGCATGAGCAAGGCAAGCTTCACAGAAGCTTGAGCCAGCCTGGTATCTTTACTGAAGGATGCTTTATCATTTCAGCAACCCAAGCCCTGCTCCACAACTCCATACTACATCAATGCGTTGACCAACCTCAAGGAAAGTAAGCCCAAATATCTGATTTCCAAGTAGCAGTTATTCATTGCCCGCACACTCCCGGACCACTCAGCCCACACACCTCCCTCCAACCACCCGCTTCCACAGTGACCGAGCTATTTTTGCTGCAGATATCAAGGTGAGTTATCAACCCATCGCTTATAGATAACATTATCAGCCACCCTTTGTGATAACACTGCACTGATCCAGCATACAAAAAAGGGACAGTCCTCCCAAGAGCACGCCCCAGGTAGTGGCAGAGAGGACATGGTGAGAGGCTGAAAGGAAGGGTGTATTTAAAACAGGGTTTCTGTGCATGCTCACACACCTTTCCTTCAGTTCACCTTCACCACCAGCTATTACAGGCCTCACCTTACACTTTCTCCCCAAGCCATGTTCCCCAACCAAGTCTTCCTTATCACAGCACAGGGGATGCCTCAAACCTTTTGCCTGGATCAGAGACAAGACTTCCCCCATTACTGAGAGCTGGCAAGAGCCAGATATGCCCATCACCCTGTGACCACCACCCTTCTGCAGGACCCTCATTGCCTTGGGATGCCACCTTGCAGAACAAAAGGTGCAAACAGCCCACTATGAAGAGATCAAGTATCTGCATGATTCTTTTAGGTTCTTATCATGGAAGGCACTGCACTATTTCGAGTTTACAACTAGATTATAATGATCTTGTTGCTGCTTAACCACAAAACCCCAAAAAGGTTGTAGCACAAAAGCACTAAGCAACCCAAGTAATCCACCATCATGAAGGGCTTCCATGTACATATACAGAACAGTTCAGTTGGAAGGGATCTACAACAATCATCTAGTCCAACTGCGTAACAACTTGAGGGCTGAAGGACAAGGACAAGGACAACCTCAACAACGACTGACCTCAACAGGTACCCCAAAGCAGTAACATGTTCCTCTGAACCACGACAGCAACAGCAGAGCCATAGCACAACACAGGGCTCACTTTTGCACGTGATGTTTTAGCTAACAACTGCTACGTGCAAAATTTTCAGTAGTCCCTTGGGAATTTGTGGCCACTTGGAAGCCAGAAACACTTTCATGTGAACAAGACAAACACAGGACAGGACAGTCCTAGCAGTGCAAGAGCACTCGAAGCATTGCGGAGGCCACCAACACCCTTCAGCAGTGTTGGATTTAAGGCATTCCTGCCTCCTTCGCAAAGACTTCTTATCTCACCAATTATTTTCCCAAAGCAATTGTACAGTCATTTTCCCTCCAAACCACCTAGCTATCAATCAGGTATCCAGCACGCAAATTCCTGGCCATAGCAGGTTTGCAGGGCACCCCTAATCCACCCAGGGCTATTTTTAATAGCAACTTGGTGTTTAATCACTACGGGCACACTCAACCCACCCTCCCACCCACTCTGAGGACCTGGCCTGCACACATGCTGTTTACGCAGCAGCCCACAAGGTAGCTTGGCCAGCTCCTTCCAGGATCTAGCCTTCACTGCTGGGCACGGCATGCAGCATGCGTTGCCAACCGGACTTTGTCCCGTGCAGTTCTATGGTGCTGAGCCAAACCCTGGCTCAGCTCCACCCTGAGTTTCATTGCTGTTGTGACTTGTCCTCCCTGGGCTGCCCCGGATCATCTTGCAGAGTGGGGAGTATAAAATTAAGGGAGCTTTCAGGGAAGTGACAATGAGTTCTGCATAAAATGGTGGCCACTTTGGATTTTAACTCAGGAGAGCCAAACAGGCTCCAGCTCAGGATTTCAGAGTCCCTTGGTCTCTACTAGCATTTATATTAGATCACCCAGGGTAGGAAAAAAAGTTGGGGGAATGCCTTTGGGAGCTGAATCCCCTCTCTTAGGGGGGTACAAGTATACCTTTCACCCTTGACTTCTAAAATCCTCAGAAAGTCCAGGTCAACCCCCCAGGGTAGCCCTCACAGATGTCCCAAGTGCTCTGGGAACAGAAGCTGGCACCGGAGAGCAGACACAGTGATGACATGCAACAACACATCCCCACCCTGGGTCACAGAGACAGGGAAGTAATGCAAAGAGCTGCAAGCAGCCACCACAGGGCTTAGCTATGAACTCACACCCCCCATCTCGCTGAACCCTTCCACCACAGCCACTGCAGCACCAGGTGAGCTGGCTTTAGGCCAGACTCTTCCACGGGTCCCCACTACAGGCCACGCTGATGCTGCATCTTCCATCATCCCCGGCTCAGCTTGGCTGCAAGCCCCGCGGCTCCAGAGAGAGCTCCTGGAGCAATAGCCCCAGCACTGAAACCAAGCAGGGAGCCACGTACCCCCAGCCTGCAGCCCCAAACCTCTTTGCTAGCCCCACTGCAGCGTGCTCCCCTTACTCTGTTTTCTGCAGGGAATAGCTCCCCAGTGGCTTTGAAGAGGAAGGTATCAATTTAAAGGAGATCTTTGCTTTTAAATTCTTGTGTCATTAAAGATGAACTGTGACAGACTGATTTGAGCTGGATACCAGTAGGCATTTTAGTGAGTAATGGGAAGATTACTTGGCCAGACCAGATGAGAACTGCAGGGACAGACAGAAAACAAACAAAAATGCCCACATACCCATGCTCACACGTGCCCACCCGCGCCTACACAGACAGAAAACCATTCGTCTCATCCGTCTGATGCTCACCACAGCATTCACCACATCACACAATGGCTCACGCCGCACAGGGCAAGCTCACGGAGACAGCATGTTTTAGGCACAACTGAGACAACCTCTGCATCTCACATAGCACTCTGTAAAGGCAGAAAAGGTGCCAGGAAGAAACATGGCCCTGAGCTAGCATGCACAGGGAACTGCTCCCCACAGGGACTCGCCACAAACACATGGTCACCCATTTCTCCTTGCGGAGCTTAAATAGGAAAATAAATAAAGCCCGGGGATTGAGGGTGAACCCTCCAGGTTCAGGATCAGTGGGGCCATTTATAGCCTTTCTAAAATGAGTCTGAGGAAATAAAAAATAGTAAGTTGAATTCCATATTCTGCTTCTTATGGCTCTGTAATGCATTTTCCATCTCCCTGGTGCACAGCTGACATTCTGCACATTGCACTTGCCTGCACTATGTCCAGAGGAGGGAGTGGAAATGACTGAGCCCAGCAGCCTCCTGCTACTGCCAGGCATCAGCATGCACCAGCCCCATCACCCGCAGCTCTTTGCCGCGGGAGACGGGCTGCAAAGGGCTTGGCCACCTCCCGAGAAAGGCTGGCATGTGGGATGCGTGTCCCCCTCCTGTGCTGGATGTCAGGATCTAACAGAGTCCAGAGGTTTGTAGAGAGAAAAACCGTGCTTCCTTAGAGCAGATGAAGTCTACAGGCTCAGCTGCAGCTGAATATCTTTTCTTTTTCCTTTCTTTCAGATGATCTCCTCAATTAGGAGAACCAAGGCAAGCTCAGAGCAATCACTCCCTCCTGATTCTCAGCTCTGAGGTTTGCTGCTTCTATGTGTAGACAGACGTGTATGCTCCAAAGCCAGCCTGTATTCACAGAGCAGTCTAATAAAAGACATCCCTTCTAACAGCAAACCCTGACTCACTTCCCTCTAGCCTCGACTAGCAGGTCTCCAACGGCAGGGCCAGATCAGAAGATGCTGCCAGCTTTCACTCTGGTTCCCACATCCATCTGAGGAGAGCAGGGCTGGAAGCACATCACTTTCCACGCTGCGGCAGCACACTCCGTCCCGCCACTCTGCCGGGGAGCCGGGCACCCTGTGCGATCCTCACCAGCATCTTCCCTCACCATCACTTCAGGAAACACATCGAGTCCAAGCGGCACACTCACACCACAAAGCATCATCAAGCAAGGGTTCGGAAGGGATGGAGAGAGGACCATGCTCCTCCAGCTGCCGCAACTGCTGGTTCTTCGTGATGCAGTCTCCCATCCTGGATGAAAATCCAGGCTACATCTCTCTGCATGAGCACACTTCCCTCATAGGCTCCAACAGCCTCCAAAAAAAGAAATGCAGCACCTATCAGCACACACTGACAGGGCAGAGCTGTGGGGTTTTGATGGAGATTTAAGACCCATGGAAAAAATTGCAGCACCAAAACTCGCTTACAGAAGGAAGGTATAAAAGATCCTTTAAATCCACATCCCGCCAGGCTAGCAGCCCATCCAGCCTCATGTCCTGCCTCCAACAGAGGAGCTTTTAGAAACTGTAAAGCCTTCCTAGGGAAAAGGCTGAGCCCAGCCATGGAGGTGTGCTTCAAGTC
This sequence comes from Strigops habroptila, assembly GCF_004027225.2. Lineage (NCBI taxonomy): Eukaryota > Metazoa > Chordata > Aves > Psittaciformes > Psittacidae > Strigops > Strigops habroptila. Next base: position 102,184,779 of record NC_044277.2, read on the forward strand.
CGCAGGAGCCCTGTGAAACCTTGAGCCCCTGTTTATAACTAATGCCAAATTAGGGGTTCTGGAAACAGGACCTTCTGGCACAGGTATCACGAGACACAGGTAGTCACAGGCAAGCCCCCAAACACAGCCGATCTCCTGCACACCTTAAGAACAGCTCCCAAGAGCTGCGCTCCAGGCACAACTCCTGCATGGAGCTACATCAAACTGCACGTGTCCAAGTGGAAATAAATTCATGTGGTGCCACAGAAGGAAATTTCCCCAAATCGATCACACCAAAGAAGCAAAAGAGCTTGACCCTGGATATCCCCAGGATCACACAAACCCCAAGTCTCCAAACCCCAAACGAGCCCTGTGTTCTCAGTCCACGCACCCGCAATGCATGCAGACCCTGCACCGCGCCAGGAGCGGGTCTACTTCCAATAACCACGGGATTACAAGACAGGAATTGAAGAGGAGGATGAAAGCAGCAGCCGCGGGTGAAACCGCTCTCCAGGCTGAGCCGGGCCAGCGACAGCCGCGCTTGGCCGCCGGCGGGCCCTGGCGAGCAGCCGCCGCACACCCACTGCTGCTGGCGCACAGCTCCCACCTCCGCTCCGCTCCCCGGCGGCTGCGGAGGGCTGAGGTTTGGTGCCGGCAGAATGAATCCTCCCGGAGCAGCAGCCTGACTCACGGCACAGCTCCCCACGACAGCCTGTCACTCCATCCAGGTGGAAATCCAGCTTCCCAGCTCTGCCAGGAGGCACGGCCGCTCATGCCATGCGGGTACCGGCTTCCATCGCCCGCCGCTAAGCCTTCCTCCCCGCCGCTCATCCCATCCTCACCACTCAGGACAAGCTGTGCAGGGGGGACTCTGCTCAGGATGAGGATGGAGAGTGAAGGCCGGGCTGGGCATCCCCACAGCTCACGGGACACGCTGCTTTCCACCGAGGCAGGACCCAAGTGACTGCAGCCAGCCACGCACCCACCGGCTCAACACTTCAACGCACCCCGAAAGCGGGATCTGACATCAGGGGCTGTCCTGTCAGTCAGCGGCAGCCGGGACAGGCTTCCAGGTACGCTCATGGCACCGGGCAATAAACACTGGGGAAAACAGTCACCCGAGTGCGCTACCAGGAGGCGAGGGCTGTGCTGGGAAAGGTCAGTGACCCAAGGGGAGGCCGGTGCTGCCCGAGCTCCGCACCCCGCACACACCATCCCCCGCCACGGCGAGCCCCTGCTCACCCCCCCGCCTTCCCGAGCCACCTGCCCGCGGGGACGAGCCCCGCTTGGAGGACTTAAAAGGGGAGGAAGAAAAAGCGACCGAAGCCGGGACCCGGCTGCAAAACTATGGGTCACGGCTGCGAAAAACACAGTTAAAAACAAACTGAAAGAGCGAAACGAACCCGCAGCGGGTGCAAGGACCGACCGCGGAGCGCCCCGTCCCCGCGAGTTAGGAGCGGAGGGACTTACCGGACCGGCGGCGCGGCTACCCGCGGAGGGGCATGGCCGGCGGCTCGGAGCAGCGCGGTGCCCGCGGGTCGGCTCGGCTCGGGTCGGGTCGGGTTTGGTCGGCTCCGATCCGCTCGGGTCGGGTCGGACAGATTCGGCTCCGCTCGGCGCGGCGACAGCAGCGGGACGCGGGGCGGTGCACAAAAGCAGGAGGAAGCAGTGACGCGCGGCGCCGCCGCGGCCAATAGAACGGCGAGGAGGGGCCAGGCTGGCTCCGCCCACACCGAGCGGGATGCCGCGCCACTGGGGGGCGCCACCGCGGGAGCACCCTCTGGAATAGGGGTGGTGGGACCCAGAGGTCCCACATGGGATTAACCTGATGGAGAGAAACGGTGCTGAGACCTCCTGACCCCGAGAGATGGGACTTCGGGGGTTGCAGCCTTGGAGAAGCTGGAGAAACCTTCCCGCAGCAGAGCCTCCACGCAGCCAGGTGGGGTGGGGTGAAGGGATTGCGCTCTGGTGAATTGGTTTGGATTTGCCACTTCTGGGGGGAACTGAGGCAGGAGCGAGACAGAGATAAGGCCAAAGGGAAGGGGAGGCTCTGGGCTGTTCCTGTTGTCACAGCCTGCTCACCAGAGCGCCTTAGGGATGCATGGGCAGATCCCTGTGGGAGGTACAGCAGCCTCTGGGCTCCCCCAATTTACACCCACCTGCCATAGAATCACAGAACGGTTTGGGTTGGAAGGGATCTCAAAGCTCATCCAGTTCCAGCCCCCTGCCATGGGCAGGGACACCTTCCACTAGACCAGGTTGCTCCAAGCCCCATCCAACCTGGCCTTGAACACTGCCAGGGATGGGGCAGCCACAGCTTCTCTGGGCAACCTGTGCCAGGGCCTCAGCACCCTCACAGGGAAGAACTTCTGCCTCAGATCTCAGCTAAATCTCTCCTCTGTCAGTTTAAAGCCATTCCCTCTTGTCTTATCCCTACACGCCCTTGACAAAAGTCCCTCTCCAGCTTTCTTCTTGTCCCCTTTAGGCACTGGAAGCTGCTCTAAGGTCTTCTTCTCTTCTCCAGGCTGAACAAGCCCAGCTCTCTCAGCCTGTCTCCATAACAGAGGTGCTCCAGCCCTCAGAACATCTTCATGGCTCCTCAGAACATGCTCCAACAGGTCCACATCCTCTCTTGTGTGTCCAAATCCTTTTGGGCTCCACTCTCCATATGGGGAGAGCCCATGGTGGTGTAAATGCAAAACTGACACATGAGCAAAGGGCCAGCAAGAGCCCTGTGCCTGAAAAGCAGGTCAAAGTGGGACCTGAGTTTTGTACCTGGTACCACGCAGGCTGGTGGGAAAGAGAGAAAACTCATGCAGACAATGGAAAAAGTGAGAATATTTCTGTGAGTGTTTGCCCGTTTCCCCATTTAGTAAATGTGTTGTGGAGAGGAACAGGAACAAAGTCGGTTCAAGATTTGGGGGAGGTGGGTGGGGGAGAGAAAAATGTGCAGAATCCTAAACCCAGACCCATTGCCCACAAGTTTTCAAGGACTTGCTGCTGCAAGAAAGTTTGAGCCATTGCCTATAAAGGCAATAGAAACCCCCGTCAGGGACCCCTCCTGAGAGATTCGGGTCTCACATCCTCATATACAATCGCGTGACCTATTAATAAAATCCATAGAAACCGATTCTGTATATACCAAATAACAGCAGATGGCTCCAGCCCAAACCGCTCCGGGTTCCCTCACTCCATAAATGATTTTTCCTAGGGCCAGCCATGATCTTGATGTAATTGAATAGGTTTCACTCTTTTCTCTCTCCCTCCCCCTCCCCAGAATATTTGTGCAGCTTACAGAGAGACATCCAGGGGGACCGAGCTGTTGCTGGAAGGAACCTCTGACTCCAGCTTGCCTCATCCGTTTGGGAAGCGGCGTAAGTCTATCCTAAGCCACCTGGCTTTGGGAAGGAGATTGCCTTTCTCTGCACCTTCCCTCTGACTCTTAACAGCTTTTAATAAAATCCTGGTAACTTGGCACATTTGAAATGCTTTGGCTGCTGCCCATCAGGGATGTATGTAATGAATTCTTGTGCTGCAGATGCCTTTCTGAAATAAAGCATATGTGTTTACCTTGGGAACCAGGCACAGGACCCCAGGATTCCAGGTTCAAGTATTATAAAGCACTGAGAGACAAGCAGCTCTTTTAAAACCCCCTGGGTTTAATGGGAATCAGTTAGGCAAGCTCCAATTACTGCTGAAAACTTCTTCCAAGTGGGTTCTCCTTTCTGAACATGTTTGATGCCCCGGGAATCCCGCTATAGGGATTTCAGTTCTAGGGTGTTCCTAAACAATATAAGGATCATGATATGTGTGAAGCCTGTTTCCATTAATGTCAACAGCTCTCTGCTGATGGGCGTGCTAGGTTTCTGCCCCGGATTCTGCCTCCTCTTGGAAGCATTTAGAAAGCCTGGCAGAAGAACAGGCGGAGATGTGTGGCTCTGCGCGTAGTTTCACGTGTTCTCCTACAAGTGCTGGCTGACAGCCTTCACCATGTTTCCGGAGAGGAGTGAAACCCTGGTAGAGAGGCACAGAGGAGAGCTCTGGTAAAACCAGTGTGCTGCACACAGTGATTGTAGTGGCTTTGTACAGGGAAATAAAATAGATGTGGGCTATTCTCTGTCTGTGAGGACAACATGGCATTCCTTGTACCCATGCAGCCAAACCTTCCCTTCATCTCCAAAACAGTGTCCAAAATGCTCTTAGGAACCATTCTTTGGTGCATGCTGTCCCATGCCGTGTTGGTGTATGTGCCAGTTGGCGAGACGAAAACAGTGCCACACATAAAACATGTAGATGTGTGCTCTGGTTGTTCCTAGTTGACTGGCATACATGTTGGGGTGGAGATGAAGGACTACATCATCCTGATAATATCTTCAGTGAAAAGTTTGATGGCACAAGTGGGTAATAGTGAGCTAGAAGAAAAGCTGATGGCTCATCCGCAGACCAAGAACTTTGCAAATCGCAGCCCCAGGCTGTTCTTATTTATGCTTCTCCTTTAATGACGTAAGCATTAGTATTTGTTGTGGGGAGAAAAAGGGGAAGATATTTGGCTTTTACCTAACTGCTACTATTTTGGGCTATGTTAGGGTTCCTGCAGGAAGTGAACACAGGTCCCAGAGCACCGACCCAATTCTTCTGTGACTAAGTATGCTCTGTCTAACCTGAAATTCTCCCATGCCTTCTGTTTGATATAATATCCTTTCTTGCTTCCTGTCCTAAACGGCAGCATAAAGCTGTTGTGTGCTGTGAGACGTCTGTCGGGCTTTCTCTCCCATCGAGACGGCTGCGTATTGGCGGTTGGTGAAATCATTCCTATACTTAGTTTGCAAACCGTATAGGAATGATTCCAACTTGGTGTAAAGAAACCGATTTCTTACTCAGGAACTGTACTGCTTCACAGCTGAAGGCTGGAGCTGGTAATGGGCTTGGGTGGGATTTCAGCACGTAGACACAAGCCTGTGATGCTGAAACCTCTGCATGGCAGCTCCTGGGCTTGGCAGACCTGCGTTGGCTGCAGCTCCTCCTCACCCAAGATTAATCATGGGTCTGCCGTTTGCTGTGGAGAAGCAGGTGGAAAAAGAGGGATAGAGCTGTCCTATGTCCCACCTAAAGATATTACCCATAGAGAAGTCATATTTATTTTGCTTAAATATTTCCCACCTGTTCTGTCTGCTGCAAAGCTGAGTAATTTGGGATTACCTGATGGATAAAAAACCTGCTCAGGACGCACAGACCATACATGTCAGTGTTGCTGAGGGGTTTGTGCCGTTCCCAGAGCATGCCAGAATGTATGCAGAGGTTTGCTGGGGACAGACCTTTGTGGATGGCATTTCTATGTGCAAGAGCCGTGTCGTGGAGCGGTTGAGAAGGGTGTGAACCAGGTTCAGATCCCTATTGCTGAGGGGCTGCATGCTTCCCGGCTGCCTTTCTCTTCCTCTCCTGTTGCATGAAACACTGCCTGGCTGATAGGACCGTATGCTCTGTGCATCAGACGCTGAGATCTGCTGTATGAAAGCCTGCACAGCCAGGCAAGAGCAACAAGTGATCTCTCCGGCTTGGTGGGTTTTGAAACCTTTCCTCTTCCTTGGCAGAAAACAAACAGTAGGTAACACCTCCTGCCCACACAACGAATTAACCTCGTGGGTTAGAGCCTGGGTTTAAACCTCCTTGGGCTGAGGAGGAAATGCTGGGCTCCTTCCCAGGCTCTGTGTACGGGATATATCCAGCATCCACTTCAGCCTAAAAGGTAGGTGGCAGCAGCAGCAACCGTATTTTAAAAGGAAAGAGACATTCCTGCACTTGGAAGATAAAATGCACAGGCCTCGTCCTAGAGGAGAGGGTTCAGAGCATGAAGACCCAACAGCAGAACAGAGGCACACTCTCCATGTGCTGTCACCCATCAACCACTCGGGAATACTGCAACGCCCCATCTTGGGAGTTAGAAAGTTGCTCTGTGAGGGGGTCAGAGCAAAGGGGTTTCCCCCAGCCCTCTCTGAGGCAGTGTTTATATCCATCCATCTAACTGTACGCAGCTGACAAGATGGGTTTTTCAGATCTCTGAAAACAAACACTGAAGGCTAAGTGTGACACACAGAGGAAGATAGCAGCATGCAGCAACCAGCAGCGTCGATCAACTGAAAGGAACAAGTTTTAACTCATACTTCTTCCAAGCTGGGTGTGACTACAGTGACATTGAGTTGTATGGATGTTTGGGGTTTTTTCCTGGTAGTCATCACATGCACTTTCATAGCTGAAGGTAAGTTTCCACACTGCCTGTGTTCCGTGACTCACCTTCTCTGCCCAAACAGAGGGAAAAACGTGTCCAAAAAGGACAAAGTGAAAGTGAAGAGAAGCTGATTTCTGGGTGAGTTGTGAAGCAAATGTTGTTGGAGAGCATTTCTCTGTGTCGCTTTTTCATGTATGCACGGAGCTTGGAACTCCTGTTACCAAAACAGTATTTGCAAGGTGAATTATATATCACACTGATGAAAGGTGTGGAGCTGAAAGCCCTGGAGAGTTACACTACCTATCTGCAAACAGAGCCACTTTAGACTTCCTCAGGTAAGATCAGAACTACCTCAGAATATTTGTGGGCTCATCTGACACCTGAATATTGTGGAAAATAGCACAAGAAATACTGTCCTTGTGGCATTCACAGCTAAAACCACAAGAAAGCCAAAAATTGCAGAGGACATCCTGCATTTCCATCCCACCTTCCCAGAAAGTTCGAAGAAAATCTTGATACTTTTCCTGAAAAGAACCAAAATTCCATCCCTTGCAGCTGGCTCCTGTTGAGTAGAGTCTAAGGGATAAGAGAAGGTCTGACAGAGCATGGTCCAGACATGGGTTTAGGTATGTACATCCTGTCTGTCGCATTCTTTGTTGCCACTGACTTTGATAGGGTTTTGCTGCTTGAACCTATTTCTCCTGATTGTAAACGTAACTGATCTACAGGGGTGTAGTTAAAGCCACCCATTATAATCAGTGGATTACAGCTGCCATTTCAATTGATTTTGCACTTGTTACTGTATTCTTGACAAAGCAGCTCCTAGCAGAACCCTTCAGGCATATTTGTGCTCCTACAGCTGAAAGGGAATCAAAAGCAGCCATCAAGCCTGAGTTTCTTTGTATTTTTGCCCATCCATCCACGTGGAGCTGGATTTTAGGTGACAGAAATCAAGGGAAGTAGAGACTCATTTACCGCAACTGGGATCTCTCCCATTGGCCATAAACTTATCTGCGTGCATCAAGTGGAAACCTACAGTTTTTCCTTTACATCTGTCACGAGGGGGAAGAAATCACCGAAACAATCAAAACCTGACTGTTTACACATGTTTTGTTTTATAAATGGACTTGTATAGAAAGTTGCAGCGCTGTTGCAGAGACAGCTCACATAAATCTCTTATCACAAAAGCCATATGTCCTCATTTCCTCATCTGCGGTAAAATACAAGCAGCAGCGCTTCAATAATTAGGAAGCTGGAGGTAAACCACTCAGCATCCAGCAGTAGGAAAGTGTATATGGGTGAAGGTTACAAAACACAAAACAAAGCAGCTCGGTTTTGAGCGGTGTCACTTGTCCATACAACTTTCCATGGCGTGACTGTTGTTTGTGCATTAACAAGCCAGTTCCTCCATAGAAGTGATACTGGAGAAACTGGAAAGGTCCGAGAGGTACCTGATCTTCCCCACTCAGTTCGCTCTGAGCTGGCAGCCTTGTTTCTCATCTCTGCTGGGCAGTCATCGTTCCCTTGGAAAGGACTCAAAATCAGACCTGAAAATGTAGTGGGCTAACCTGCTCCCTTTTAAGTGCCTTTGATATGATCTCCAGAATTATGGAGGGGGAGAAGAGTGTCCATGGGTGGCACTGTGAAAACCTGCCTCACCGGATGGATGGCACAGTGGGGGATACCCTGTTTCCTGCATGGATCTTAATGTGGTTTCACCTGGGAAGAAGGAGCAGAAGGGTCCCACAGGACCCATCAGACATTGTTTGCCTTTTCCCTTAACAAAACTTGGATGACTGTCACCTATGGCCCTTGTTCAGCACTGGTAAGCCAAGCCAGTGACACTCACAAACTTTTAGCTTCACCCACATACTTCCATAAAGCTACTATGAGGTGGATAAAAACCGAGTGCCTACAATTAGCACAGCTGCCGTTATGGCATGCCTGAATCCTTCCAATCTTTTTTTTCTTTTTTTTTCCAAACAACGGGAGACATTTCCTAAATTTCAGGTCAGCCAGCAATGGTGAAATGCCCTTTCGCCCAGCGTGGTGTGCTTTGTGTAAGGGGTATTTATTTAATCCATCTGAAACTACATGAGAAAGGAGAGAAATATCCCGGCAGCGAGATAAGATGATTATCTTCCTGGCAAACAATGGGAACAGGGTCAAAATTAAAAATAATTTGATTGCAAATAGGAAGCCTAGTAAAGCAGCAGGGCTAGAGGAAACATGACTAATTTTTTTTTAGCTTGTCTGAACTCACACAGCAAAGCTTTGCAAGAGCCATAACTTTGAAATATAGATCTGTAGAAAACCCATGGGGGGAGGATGGCAACAAGCCAACTGCAGTAGTACAATAGGGGCAAGTTAATGTAGCTGGTAGATCCAACCTAAATGACTAAATAGCAACAGACAAAAGCTATTTTAAGTATAATTTGGTGGAGACTATAGTAAATATGATTTGGGGAGGCAAGGAGAAAGTGAAGGCTTTTTTCTTGACTCTTTTGGTTTCTATTCCTTTGCCATTCTCCTTGGCAAAATGTGGCCAAACCATGATGCCAGGGTCACCTGCAGGATCAGTACCAAGCTCCCCATACTGAGCCTGCAGGCCAATGCTTCACATCCTTGGTCAATGTTGGTTCTTCCCATCTCCAGCAAAGAACCTTACTTTCTGCAGGGGAGAGAGGAGCTGGCTGCAGGACAGTGATGACCTTGGGGTTTGTCTCCAAGAGAAAATTCTAATAGATGTGAAACCTATACAGGGGCCCTTATAAAGGCATTTCCTTCTCATAATGATTTCCCAGCAAAAGTGTTCATATGATTCCCAGAAATACTGCATACTAAACCACAGTTCCTTAAAAAATAATTCAACATGAACCAACCTCCATCCAGTGGGAATGTGAAGAAGACCATGCTGTACAGGACAGCTGTTCCTCAGCATCCATGCCAGGACTCTAACATCTTCCTCTGTCCCAGACAGCGCTTGTATCTGCTGCAGACATGCTCGTGAGCTGGGGAGACACTGAGACTCACCTGGGCTGCAGTTCTTCTTGTCCTTCCGTCACAGCCTGTGTGTCAGAAATGGCCTAATGACTATTGATTTAACTCCATGGACAGTGACATTTGGATCTGTGTTTTTAAATGCCTAAGATTATTTGACTATATCCTTCTGTAAATATTAGTGTCTAGAATATTCTGTGCTTTTATTAGCATCATTAGAGATGGGTCTCTAACATGAAGGCAGTCAACACTCAAAATGCCCTGAGCGATAGGGAAGTGATGTTGCACCTGTTTTACAGCAGAAGAAATTTTGCTGTAGATACAGGGTTGAAATGATCAGTTCCAAGAACACAGGGAGAAGCACGGGACAGAACACGACAAAGATATGATGTTCTCAGGTCTAGTTGTGACCACAAAACCACAATTTCTTTTTTGGCTTTAAAAGCCTTTCGAACTGAGATTTTTAGTCAACTGAGGGTTGAAGCAAATCCTTGGTAAGCTCTATTGAAGCCATGTTGAATTACATCAGCTGAGGCAGTGGGTACGCTGAAGTGGTATTAAGCTACCTCAGCTGCAGTTACGCATGTCTGACTCTTTACCTGGGTAAATATTTTATTTAGCATTTTGAGGGCATAATGCAAGTCAGGTGAGAGTGTGTAGCAAACACGCATGACAGCCATAAGCACTAACTGAGACTAGGTGCTAAACAGTATTTAAGCCACTTGGCAAACCTCAGACAGGTCCAGTTATTGTAGGTGGATGACAGCTTGCAGAGGGTCATTAGGTTCCTGATGGAGGAAATACCGCTGAAAGGCAGAAGAGGAAATGACAGATTTAATGAATAGTGGTCACAAGCTGAACTACAAAGAGCAATCGGTCTGTATGTTTTCCTGCAAGAATGATCATAGCAGAACCAAGGCCAGCTGGTCCCTGCACAGTATCTGATGGCAAGACCCCTCCAAACTAGAGGGCATGACAAATAACACCAAGGAAAAGTCTCTGACCAGCAAGAAGAGTGGCTGCATATGTGCAGGCAGTGAACTGAACTCCTTGAACAGGGCTATGTCATTCTGCTTCCACCACAAAAGAGATTGCCAAGTCTTTTGCAGTCAAAACATCAAAGCATTGTCTCTGGAATGGGAGGTCTTGCCATTAAAGACAGGTTGCATTAAAGACCTGTTACTAATGGTTTGGAAAACTGAAAGCTCTAGGTGGAGTATCAGATATGCATGAAAAGAAAGAGGTGTTCCATGCTGGTGGACAGGATTTAGCATGCTACTTAAAGCCAAGAAAATGAGATTGTAGTTGTCATAGTCAAAGAGACATTTAGAGCATATGTCCGGACGCAGCAGGACTGGTAGCAGAATCACTACAGTCTGTCTCTGAGCAGTGCTGTGCTATGTGTTGATTGTGGAGGTGTCATGCTTTTATGAAAACAGCTAATGATGACATGATTAAAGATTCTGTAAAGGGCTCAGAAGGACACTCAGTGAAATGTCAAATAATGATGTCAAACTTTTCATGCGTGACAAGCTACATGCAAAAGTGTCATTCTCACAGAGTCTTGAAAGAAGCAACAGTTGGGATTTGCTTTCAAAATGAAAGAGGAAATTATTCAGGCCAATTTGTTACTTCAGTCACATGGAACGCCATCTGAATGAAGATCGTGGATTGCATCATGAATGAAGTGGGGCACAGATGCTTATGAACATGGATATTGATGATGCCATGTCAAAGACTGTAATCAGTGATGCAATGACACAGCAGTGCTGGAGACAAACTGTCCAGCAGATGAAAGCTAGCTGCAGAAAGGGGAGAGGAGGGGAGGAAGCTTAGCCCCTCTCCAGTTGTTCCGTCACACAAGACTGGCTGCCTTTCTAACAGATTTGTTCTGCATAAGCCATGTAATGACACCTTACTGCAGGGTTGGTGAGGTACAGTTCTCTGGCTCTGTAACCCAAGATGGATACAACAGACATTTCTGACTGTAACACTCAACTCAAAGAATAAAGAAGAGACCATAAATGGCTTTAACGAGTGAAAAAGGACACACAAAGCAGCAAGTGGAAGAGTACCACCAAATGATTATTGACTTGTCCAAGACCTGGTGTCCCATGAGGTTGTCTCTGAGAAACAGAGGGATCCCATGCTGCTGTTCACATTGCAAGAAGTAATTCCCAGATACTGTCTAGCCTGGTCCCTAGGTTTCTCCTAGGTCTGGGAATCCAATGGCTATCCAATTCTTTTATCACAGGTCCTTTGTGTAACTTCATCAAAGTCCACAGACCTCTCTCCATGTCCCATCAATTTCCTAACAACTCCAGGGCTCTAGGAAGGAAGACATTTCTTGGAGGATACTTAAAAGAACAAAAATGACAGTGGAAAGCTTGTTCCTCTCAATACAGGCATAAAGATTGCTGGTATTGCTACACCTGTTGGCAAAGCTTCTCTGCTTCCCAAAGGCAGAATGGAAAGCTGGAACACCGTCTTGGAGTAAAGAGGTGGTGTCAGTGGAAAAAACCCCAAAGCTTTTGTTCTCATTGACTGTGTTCATCTGAATGGAAAATCCAGGCAAGAAGACTGGAGAGCCTGCAGTTCACCATGCCAGGTCTCCTGGTTCCTAATTTTAGAACAAAGTACTCCTCACCACGGCTTTTCCTAAACACCTCTGTTATACGTATTTTCAGAGGATGATTTCATACGGTCTCACAGAAGCAGAGACTGAGCAGAATCTAAGGAGAAGCAACTGTGTAAGTAAAAAACTCATCCTTTATTATCAAGGTAGACTGCAGAGTGGACGCAATGAGCACTAATTTAGAAAGCAGTGGCTTGAGTGTGCAACGGGATTTGTACTCTCCTACAACAGTGTGAAGGAAATAAAACTGACCTCCAACCATGTGGCAGAAAGGATACGGTGTAAGGGTAGGGTGTAAGGAGGTTTGGGTTCTGGGTGTAAGCAAACTGCTTTTCCTATATGAACCTCTATACAAATAGAAAGCTGGCAGAGACCCACTTGCTTTCAAATCCACTTTTGTTTCCTCATTGGCATATCAAGAGTTTCATACCTTCTCTCTTCTCTTTCTTTATGTTGCAGAGGCTTCTGTTTAGTGGAAACCCTCCTTCCTTGCCAATGGGAAATAAACCCTTTTTAGGCAGTAGGGCACCTCTCTTTTGCACGCCCGTTAAATAAGACCTCTTGAAGTTGCAATGCAAGTGGGTGGCTGTCCAGCAGCTATGAGTAAGCTACAAGAGGATGTCATTATTGCCAGACTTGGTCTAGCTTAATGTCAGCCAAGGCACTGTCGGGGAAACCTCACTGCAAAAAAAAAAGCAAAGCCAACTGCACAGTTTGTCCTTGTCCAAATGAAGGCAAAGGCAAACAGGGAAGATTTATAGGCTGTATTTGTAAAATCTCTTCATTTTTAATATGATAAAGAGAGGTGCTGGCTTCTATGACATATGCGTTGCAAGCTGACAACAGTGTTTTCCTTGGGCACAAGCCAAAGTTTTGGCTCTACTTTTCTTTCACCAAACAGGAGTCCTCTGGGATGAGTCACTGGTTCTTATAGTGGGCCGCAGTCTGTGGAGCCAGGAAAAGGAGCCCTTGTTGCATGGAAAAGGAATCAGGAGATGATGTGTCATGTGGGTCACATGGGGAATCAGCATCACTTCCCACAGCCAGCCAATGCAGGTTGCTTGCAGAGGACCTGCAGGCCTGGAAGAGGTGGAAATAAAGCCAGGACTCCCCAGGACCCGCTGGGGTTTGGGTACCCCATTTAATTTCTGGTGAGCATCTAAGAGTCCAGGTGGCTCTGCCAAAAGCTCTACTTCAGCAACCCATGTACTTAAATGAGCTGCAGCAATTAATTTTTGTAAATCCAGATCCTCAGTCATCACCAACTCCTTGCTGCAACATGCTGACCCCTTCACCATCCTCTCCCACCGCAGGAGAGCCAGTGGAGTGACACACTGGGAGCATGTGGCTGGAGACTCTGAGCAAAGCAGGGTTTTGTTTGCATTTCCTTTTAGGAGAGACGTAGAGTGAACAAAAAAGGATCCCAAGGGACAATTCAGTGAGTAAGGGATGTGTGATCACTGGTGTCCAACGTCGACTTACGGAAACTATAGGGTGAGGTAAGCTTTTTCACTTCATCCGCCCCTGCTGGTGCTGGGAGTCAAAGACATTACTTATTGCTAACCTACAGCTCACCTCTTGTCTGTTTCTCATGCTAGCAGGCAAGAGTATGGTCATGTTGCATTCTTGGCACTTGAAGGATAAATACTGACCGATACTAATTTCTGGAGCTGGGTGAGGGGTGCTCCTTGCAGAGAGTTGGTTTCACCATGGCTGTGCCCCAGCAAAATATGGCCATAGACAGGGTCCAGAGAAAGGCCACAAAAATGATCCGAGGGCTGGAGCACCTCTCCTATGAGGAAAAGCCGAGAGCTGGGCTTGTTCAGCCTGGAGAAGAGAAGGCTCGGGGGAGCCTTTCAGTTCTTAAAAGGGGCCTATAGAAAGATGGGGAGAGACTTCTTAGCGGGGCCTGTTGCAATAGGACAATGGGTGATGGCTTTAAGCTAAAAGAGGGGAGATCCAGGCTGGATATGAGGAAAAAATTCTTTACAATGAGGGTGGTGAAACACTGGCAGAGGTTGCCCAGGGAGGTGGTAGATGCCCCGTCCCTGGAGACGTTCCAGGCCAGGCTGGATGCGGTTCTGCGCAACCTGATCTAGTTGGAGATGTCCCTGCTCTTTGCATGGGGTTGGGCTAGATGAGCTTTGAAGGTCCTTTCCAACCCAAACTTTTCTATGGCTCTGTGCGAGGTGGTTCCCAGCTGCTGTTACATGGAAGGTGAAGAGATAACCGAGGTTAAAAACCCCTCACAGATTCAGCAGTACGTGTGACCGGCTGCGGTAGGGCTCTGGTGAGGGGCTGCCATGGGCGGGCGCCGGCACCCCAAACCAAGGCAAACGGGCCCCCCGCCCCGCCGCCTCCCCTGCGCGCACACAGCCCCGACCGGCGGCGCGGAGGGCTCGACCCGGGACGCGGGAAGGGACCTGCCCGCCCCACGGGCCCGCAGGGAGCAGGCGCGGCGGCCGCAGGGATCAGGAGGCGGGACGGCTCCTCCCCGGCGGGGCGGGCTGAGGGGGCAGCCGGGCGGTGAGGCGGGAGCGGGCCGGGCCGAGCGAGGACGGAGCCAGTGCGGGTGAGGCGGGACCGGCCCCGCGGAGGCACCATGTCGGTGTCGGCGAGGACGGCCATCTGCGTGCTGCGCTGCGACCTGCGCGCCCACGATAACCAGGTAGGGCCCGCCCGGCATCACCTCCCTCCGCGGAGTTTTCAGCAGGAATAACCCGCTGTTGGCTGTGCCGCAGAGAGGAGCGCGCTGCAGCCTGCCCCCGGGAGCTGTCCTGGCCCTTTCTGTGTTTCCAGGTGCTCCACTGGGCTCAGAGTAACGCCGATTTCGTTGTTCCTCTGTACTGCTTCGACCCGCGGCACTACCTGCGCACCCACTGCTACGGCTTCCTGAAGACAGGGCCCCACCGGCTCAGGTTCTTGCTGGAAAGCTTGAAGGATTTAAGGGAAACACTCAAGAGAAAAGGAAGGTAATTGAGAAAGCACTGTGCAAATAACACGTCCATTTTCATTTCCCATCTTGTTTTCAACACTTATCTCTGCTGTGAGTCAAATCATGTCAAATACTCCAGGCTCTGATGGTGGTTTGTTTCAGAGAGCCACAGCCCATCTCTTAGACACAGTGAGGTCCCATACATTGCCCCTGTTCAGATGACCTGCTGTGGCATGTGCAAGGGAGCAAAGAGCCATCCAGTCTGCATGCCATGCAGGGTTTGGTCTGTTGAACTCAGATATCACAGATGGGCATCAGACTTGAGCCCTTGGCCCAGAGTCCTGATGATTGGAGACATGAAAGGCAGTCTTCTGAGATGCAGGCAGTGACAGTAGCCACTGTGGCACAATCCTTTCTTGTGCCTACTGAGTTTTCCCTAGGAGTTGGCTTGAGACAGACCAACATGGATCTTGGCTTGTGAGACCAGGGAGTTAAATTTGCGCATGCCCTGTCTTGCTAAACCCAATCTCCTAGGTAGGTTACGCTGTGGGAAGGTGTCTTCAGAGATTCCTCCTTCATTATGCCTTTAGAAACCATAACTCAGCTAGACCAGCACCTGAAGGTCTATATGCTGAAGAATCCATTACCAGATAACATCTGGCTTTGCTTAGCAGATCCGCCTGTCTTCTCCCAGAGCAGCATAACAGTGGTGGTAAAAGCAAGAGGAATGGCTCTAGGTTTGCAGGGCTGTGTGGACCGTGCACATGGTGAATGTTATAGGAGACTGAAAGAACTGATCAGTGGGTATCTGCACCCACACTCTGCACTGAACAGGTTCAGAGCTGGTTGAATGCTGCTGTGCTGTTGTGAGTGGCAGATAAAGAGATTGGTCTTTGCAGTGAGAGATGCATGGTTGTGAAGAGCCATGCTAAGACGTAGTAGTAATGCAGTGACACAAATCTCCTCCATGTGGTGTTCCTTGTGGGACGTCTGTTCTCTGCTTTTCTGTGGGAAGTAAAGGGAACAGCTCTCACAGTAGCATCCCTTGCTCCTGCCTTCTTCAGACCCAGCCCATCTTTGAAAGAAACTTCCCAGTTGTGGTTTAAAATATTCTGGCAAAAACAATGTGTTGCCCTTCAAGAAATTCTGCTCCAGCACATGACAGACAGGGAAAGGGACAGAGTCATGTATGAGGCTCTTCACAGACCTCTGCACCCACCTCTAACCAACTTTCTCACCACAGCTTCTCTTTTGGTATGGTCCCCCGGGTACACAGCTGGGCAGTTGGTGAGGTTGCAAGGTGGGAGGGAAGTTTTGTTGACTCTGTTATGAACACAGCGTTCAGAGGAAAGAATTCCTCTGAATACCCCCACATGAAAGTGGAGAGGGGTCTGCCCACAGGCCACCACTACTTGTGAAGGGGATTGAAAGAGGAATCACTTCTTGAATCTCAGCCTAAGCATGTGAGGATGAAAAGATCTGACAGATTTACTTTTAGGTAACAGCCTGGCTTTCTGCCCAGTCATCCTTTGAAGGCATCCAGGGTGGCAGAAATGTGTGTAAGCCCCAGAGGCTTAACAAACTGTTCACTGAGTCCTAAAAAATGTAGGCTAGTCAAATCCTGTTTGGCTGCTTTCACACGCTGTCCATGCTCCACAGAGAACTAGTACATGTGTTTCTGGGCCGGGACTAGGGCCTCCTGTACACATAAATAACAATAACACCAAACCTACTTCAGGGCAGTATTTTGTATCTGCAGTACCCTTGTTGTGCGGAAGGGGAAGCCGGAAGATGTGGTTCGTGATCTGATTACTCAGCTGGGCTCTGTCAGTGCTGTGGTTTTCCATGAAGAGGTAAGGGAAATACTTGAATGACGCTGTTAAAAGATAAAATTAGGTTGTGGAGGTTTCTTCTACAACCGAATGGTGATGCAGATCCTGTGTGTTCAGAGCCTTTCTTGTCTGTGGAATGTTAACCTTGGGGCAACTGGCTAGCGCTTGGGATAGGGATGCTGTAGGTGTCTGGGTGGCAGTCCTTGCTGGATGATGGCAGCTATTGGTGATTGATCACTTACAAGTGCTGTCTTGAGGAAGAAGAGTTTCTGGCAACTGGCATTTTAGGTCAGCTGAGTCCATTTCTCTGTGTGCACCAAGCTGCCTTTTCCTGGCACCTTCCTTGCACAGGGAGCTAGCTGTCACGGGACATACTGTATTGAGTGTAGAAAAGGCCCACAGCGAGTTGACAGCACCCATATTTAGGCAGTTGCCCACCAGTGTGTGTTGAAGAACAAAAGACAAGTCCAGTCCTGGCCTGTCAATGGGGTTGGTTTGTCACTGACATTTCTTCACCACGCTGTTTGATCTAGAGCCTGCTGAGTTCAGTGGAGGGCTCTGGATCCAAACCACCGGATCTGGGGGCTTTGTGCACACACACACACATATGTATGTACATAGATGCACTCAGTATTAGCAAAGTCTGGACCTCAGAACTGCCTAATGCAGGAATTGCTGTGACCTGCACTGCAGGTATTCCTGCTGTCAGGCCTAAGACCCTTGTAACAGCCTACACCTCTCATAGTGCCTGATTCCATGTAGCTCTAAGAACAACCATAGAGAATCAGACAGAAGACCTCATCTCACTCCGTAACCTTCTTCCTGGCAGTGACCAATTACAGATGCCCAGAGAAAACTAGAGGAGCAGCACTAATCTGTAAAGAGACTTTCCCTGAACACCTTCCCAGCCTCCAAGAATCTGTGGCTCAAGGATTTCTTGAAATAGGAACACTGTCCTTATATCCGATAACCCTCAGTGGATTTCTTTTACATATATTTGCCTAGTCACCTTTCCAGACCATGCAAACTTAAAACATCTGCAACATTCTACATCAAGGAGTTCCTTATTCTGGCATTGCCACTACTAATGGATAGTGAAAACACGCACTGGGTTTGGCAGAGGGAAATACTTGGAGATTGTCTGTATGTACCTCTCTCTAAAGGGATGAAGCTAAATGTGGAGATGAGGGAGGAGAGCAAGACCAGGGACCAGGGTCTGTGTGCAGGCAGGAGCTGAGGCCGCGCAGCCATGGCCTCACTGCATTTTGCTCTCCCTAGGCCACACAGGAGGAGCTGGATGTGGAGAAGGAGCTGCGCCAGGTGTGTAGTCAGCATGGGGTGAAGATTCACACATTCTGGGCATCCACACTGTATCATCGGGATGACCTTCCCTTCAAACCTATTGCCAGGTGGGCTGCTCCATGGTATCACTCGCTCTTCCACTGTCCCATTTGTTTCTCACTCCAGTGAACTGCTCAGGAGGGGTCTTAATCATCTGGTCCTGTAGGGAAGAGACTCATTAGTCCATCTACATTTAAGGAACAATGCTGCCATGCTCATACACTCCAAGGGGAAGGGGCACTTTCATCCCTCTGTACTAGTAGGATTTACACTTCAATATGCATAAAGCCGAGCGGTTTGTTTGGCCATTTATTGAGGGACTGGTTTCTCTTTGCCCTTCCACCAGCACGATTTGGATACTCAGTCTGCAGTGCCTAGGGTCCATGTGACATTGGACTGGATCACTCCATTACCCCATCTGGCTAAATGCAGCTACCTATGACAGTATCCCTTTGCTTGTGGACTCTTCATGGCTCCCTCAATAGTCACTTGAGGTGTAGTTGATGGAATTGAGTGATTCATGGTATCCTATAGAAAATGCATAATATAGGGCAGAAGAGCCAGGCCATAAAAGTGCCTGTTTCTCTCTATTGACTGAAAAGGCAGCAGGAAGATGCAAATTTTTACATTGAGGTTAGCAGTGGGTAATCAGAAGTTAGGTGAGGTAAATCTGACCCTTGTGGATTGCCCCATCAGGACACATCTTAAATTGAAAAGGCACCATTTGCATCAGAAGCAGAAAGAAACTGTGTGAAGGACCAAACTTCTGGTGGCTGCTAGCCCCAAGGGCATCTAACTCAATAGTTCCAGGCAATGCACAACAAACCCTCAGGAGAGCGCGGCTGGAAAACTAACCCTCCATCTCATCTGAGGAAGCCATGTGGTGCTGTGTGCCACCCTGCCCAGGGAGATGTGACTGTGCTGTGATCTGTGCAGGTTGCCCGATGTCTACACCCGTTTCCGGAAAGCCGTGGAATGTGAGGCGAAGGTCCGGCCAACCCTGCGGGTGGCGGATCAGCTACAGCCTCTGGCTCCAGGGGTGGAAGAAGGGTGTATCCCTACAGTGGAGGATTTGGGGCAGAAGGGTAAGGAAGCTTACTTTGGCAGTTGCTCCCATGGAATCCTGCTTAGAGGTGTCTCTTACTGAGAATCAAAACATGAAGGCCCCCCAAAGGCAGTGGTTGCCCTTCGAACTGTAACTAAGCCTCTGTTCACTCGTACAGCAAATGAAGGTAAATTCCCTGCACGGAGGAGCTGCCCTGCAGCTGGGTAGCAAACATCCTCTTAGTCAGTAATTTTTAGTATGTTTCATGTGGCCCTTTCTTCTAAAGGAAGACCAGGGCACAATCTTTTATGTCCCCAAAGCAGACAGCTCTGTGCTGAACATCTCTAGGTTTTGAGCTCCCTACTTTTGAGCTGCTTTCCAAGGGGGTAACAATGTGATGGTGTTTTCTGTGGCAGATCCTGAGACTGATCCACGAACAGCCTTCCCTGGCAGTGGAGGAGAGACCCAGGCTTTAATGAGACTGCAGTATTGTTTTTGGGACACGGTAACTCTTAGATTTCCTTGTCTACATCCTCCCCCTTATACATACGGCTGTGCAAGTGGGTGAGGCTGCAATTTCACTTCCTAATAATATTTCCTTAGCTCCTGTATAACACTTTACAAAGGAGGGAATTGCCATTACTTCAGTTTTCAGAGAGACAAACTAAATCGAAAAGAAGTCATCGAGGAACTGGGACTGTAAGCCAAATACTTACGAACCTAGTTCAATGGCCATCCATCTTAAGTCTTTTTTTACATCAGCTTTTGGGAATTGGGATGATTTATTAGCTCCTTTACCTTGATTTGTCCTGTCTACTCTCCTGTCCCATGTCATCAGCAACATAGTTCCCCCATTTTTGAGGAGTGAGAAGTGGCCTGAAGGGCTGCAGCTGTAACTGGGCTGAGGAACAACCAACCCAAGCTACTGCCACAGTTAAAAACAGTAGGAAGATCCTAGTAGTCTGGTTTAAAAACTTACAGTCAATAATTACATTTACTTCTTACTCCCTTGCTTTGGTGGGGTGAAGCTGCTGCTGACTGCGCTTTGTCTGCGCATCCTGACCTTTTTTGATCCTTTTTCTGGTCTAGTTTGAGGAACTGCCTTAGATTTGGGTCGTGTGAATTTAGACAAAGACACACATGCTGATTTCCAACAGCATCAGACCCTATGCAGCTTTGCGTGTAAAGCAGGTAGCATCTCCACAGCTGAGATGGGTTAAGAAGTGTTCTGTGCCCATTGGATCACTGGGACAGCCCTCAGGGATTCTTTCAGCTGTGCTACAGAAACTCCTGCTTTTCTTTGCTGTTGAGGAGCATTGTCCTGGTTTAACCCCAGTGGGCAGCTCAGCCCCACACAGCTGTTCATTTACTCCCCACCAGTGGGAGGAGGGAAAGAGTTGGAAGGATGGAAGTGAGAAAACTCAAGGCTTGGGATAAAGCCAGTTGAATAAGTAGAGCAAAAGCTGCATGCACAGGCAAAGCAAAACAAGGAATTCATTCACCACTTCCCATTGGCAGGCAGGTGTTCAGCCACCTCCAGGAGAGCCAGCTCCATCACACCTAACAGTGACTTGGGAAGACAAACACCATCACTCCAAATGTCTCCCCTTCCTTCTTCTTTCCCAGCTGTATATGCTGAGCGTGACTTCATGTAGTATGGACTGTCCCTTGGGTCAATTGGGATCAGCTGTCCTGGCTGTGTCCCCTCCTAACTCCTTTTGCACCCCTAGCCTGCTCGCTGGTGGGGCGAGGAGCAGAAAAGGCCTTGACCCTGTGCTAGCGCTGCTCAGCAGTAACCAAAACATGCCTGTGTTATCAACTCTCTTTCCAGCACAAATCCAAAACACAGCCCCATACCAGCTACTATGATGAAAATTAACTCTATCCCAGCCCAAACTAGTAGGAGCATACATAGCTTCTGCTCTTGGTCAAGCATTAATAGAATCAGTGCTGGAAAATCTTCTGTTTTGTTATGCACATATTGTCTTCCCCAGTGAGCTAGAACAGCCCTTTAGCAATTGGAACCTGTGCAGCAAAGGGGATCAAGGAGAGACCAAGCTTCTCTATATTCCCTGCATTGTGAGTGAAGTGCTCGGAAGAAGGAAGATCACACCCTGCTGTAAATGTGGGTGGCCCAGAAATAATTACGATCAGGATTCCTACAGCTGAGTTTTGGGAACTGTCAGAGACTGTGGTTCTCAAACTCACACAAGCAGCCTCATGGACAAGGGACCAGGCTGCCAGTCCCACTGGTGCTTGTAAGTGGATTACTGATCCGCAGTCAGGCAGGGAGCAGCACAGCCAGCTTCACAGTGCTTGTAGAAAGCAATGTGCTACAAGCTGAAGCAGGGAGCATATCTTGCGACGTGCACCCCAGAGCTGCAGTGAAAACTGCTGGCCTGATTCATTCCTGTGCGCTGGAGGCAGTCATTTGGCAGCTCTGTAATCCTTGCAGGCGGCCGTGAGAGGGAGCCCAGCGCTGCCAGATTGCCCTAGCCCCAGCGTGAAAGAAAACTTACTTAGCAGATTGCATGTAAAGTATTAAAACCTGTTGTTCTTTTGCTTGGACAGAACCTGGTTGCATCGTACAAGGAGATTCGGAATGGACTGGTGGGAATGGACTACTCAACCAAATTTGCACCATGGTAAGGATTTTTGCTGGGAGGCTGGAAGCTCCTTTTCCACTCCCATCCCAGCCTGATGTTACCAGCCTGCTGAGTGCTCACTGGGCATGGGTAGGGGTCTCAGTGTGATTCATTTTGCCCTTTTTGCTGGGGCAGCTCCAGAGCTGTTCTTTGGTGTGCTTCCAGGCAGCATTTCCCTGGGAACATTCCTGCAATTAGGAATTGCTGAAGCATAGAAGTACTGTGCTAAGAGCCCAGTGTGCTGGGAGCAGCGATGTGGACAGGGCACTGGAGAGACACTCCACTTCTGTTTGGCTTTGTGCTGTGTTGTGCATCGGGGTGGTTGAGAGCAGCCAGGAAAGAAGCATAACTTCAGCATTTTGACAGGGTTGTAGCAGAACTTGATCCGGCCCTGGTTTGCTGAATGTTGTGGGGCAAGTCACCTCACCTCACTGCCACTCCCTTCTTCTGTGGGGTGAAGAGACACTTCTGACTTTTCTTGTTGCAAAAAGATCTCTTGGGTAAATGTGATGATTTCTAATTAGGATTTTTAGTCTCCGGTGCTGGAAGGGAGGAGCAGAGTAACTTCCAGACTGAAGCTGCACCAGAAGAACCCAATTCAGCCGAATGCTGAGAGCATCTGGAGTGTTTTCGTGACAGAATTGCAATGTGAAACAGTTTTCTGAGGCTGTTACAGGTCAGGATTTCTTGTTTGCAACCGGCTTTGTGCTTTAATGGTTGCGGTGGATGGCTCCACCTGCTGGCACTTTGGGATCTCTGACCGCTGGCACTGCAGAAGTTATCTGTGGTCTCTGCTCGAGTTTTTCCAAGCTGGCATTTGCCCAGAGCAGACAGTCCTGATCTGCCTGCCCCAGAGTGTTCCTCTGTCAGATGATTGAAATTAGACTGTTCCAGATTGCAGCCAGTCGTTCACATCTCATACTGGCTGTTTCTAAGTGTTAGAGCTGGTCAAGAATTCAGGAAAAACTTTTCAGGCCCTTTCTTCCTGTTTTCCAAAATTCATTAGAACATCAAATGTTTCCATGAGCCCTAGTAGGAAATTGCAGTAAAACACATTTCTAGGAAAATCGTACTAAAAATTGTTCCTTATCATCCTTTACAATGGGGTTGTAGCCTACAACCTCTTTCCTGTCTTGCACAGCACCGATTTGGAACAAATGAAAGGAGCCCAGAGGGTTGAAATGCCAAAGCTGGGTTTGATTCCCTAGTTTTCCTACCCTGCCTGAGATTTTCAGCAAGTCTCTCACTGTTCGTGGTTGCTTAAATGAGACACTAAGGTGCTGCAGGAAAAAGAGCCCTGGACGTATGGTAACCACAATAAATAAGTTTGTAGTAAAAGGCGGGCAGTCAAACAGCGAGGGCAGTTTATATAGAGATTGGCATTTGAGATCCAGTTCTGGGTTCGTCACTGGTGTGCTGTAACCAGCTGGTTAAGTCTTTTAGACAAAACTTGTCAAACTTGTGTAAGATTATCTCAGTAGCTTGGAAACTCCTGCAACAGTCATACGCCAGGAAGGGCAGGATTGTGATTCTCAGATGGAAGAGTTGTGAAGAAGTCATACAACTTGACTAAAGCAGTTTGGAAAGTCAGTGGCAGAACTGCAAACCAAGCAAAACTTTTCAGACAACAACTCCTAGACATAAAACTGCCCCTCCACTCTCCCTATGCAGATATCAAGCTGTCAGTCCTGCGTCACATTCAGGACTGAAAGCATCATTCTTATGCTTTCAGGCTGGCACTGGGCTGCATTTCACCTTGATACATCTATGAGCAGATCCAGAAGTATGAAAAATAGAGAACAGCAAATCAGAGCACGTACTGGTATGTGCGTGCATGATCAGTGTGGCTTGTTTTCTCTGAAAAGGAAACTGGCATCTCATGCGGAGGAGTGATTTGTTGACTTCTTAATTAATGTTTGTTTTTCCTGTGCCTGCTGTCTGGTTTCTCTAGGTTTGTTGCAGTCCTATTTCAGTATGGAGGGCCATGAGGATGACAAAGGGGCTGGAGCACCTCCCGTGTGAAGGCAGGTTGAGAAAGTTGGGGCTGTTCAGCCTGGAGAAGAGAAGGCTGCGTGGAGACCTCAGAGCAGCCTTCCAGTATCTGAAGGGGGTCTATAAGGATGCTGGGGAGGGACTCTTCATGAGGGACTGTAGCAACAGGACAAGGGGTAATGGGTTCAAACTTAAACAGGGGAAGTTTAGGTTAGATATAAGGAAGAAGTTCTTTACAGTGAGGGTGGTGAAGCACTGGAATGGGTTGCCCAAGGAAGTTGTGGCTGCTCCATCCCTGGCGGTGTTCAAGGCCAGGTTGGGCAGAGCCTTGGGCCACATGGTCTAGTGTGAGGTGTGCCTGCCCATGTCAGGGGGGTTGGAACTAGATGATCTTAAGGTCCTTTCCAACCCCAGCCAATCTACGATTCTATGATTTGTTAGTTTGTCTTTGACATCCAGAGGCTTTAGGCACTTTATAAGTAAAGATTATTAATGCTAGTTGTCATTATTATTGCTGGGAAGTTGTGGTTCATGATTTTTAAAAATGTAAATCAGCACCATCCCTCTCTGTATTGCTGTTATGGGATAGATGAGAAGGAAGAAGAATGAATTACAAATTATTTACAAATAAAAGCCAAAGGGTTTCTTATGCCAAGGATATGAGCAGGGTTTCACCCAAAAAGCTCCATGACTTGTACAAATCACGTTGTGCCAGAAGGACCTCCAGCCACAGTCCAGCAAATGGCCCTGTGCTTGCTGGGCTGCCTGACTGTGACCACAACCCAGTGCAAAGGGAGAGAGGGGACTAGGAAGTGGGCTTAATGCATCCTGCTTTGTCACCCATGCTCTTCCTCACCTCACTGCCTGCCTGCAGGTTGTCCTGAAGGAGTCAGTGTGTCCATTGCAGGGCTGGCTTCGAACTTGCTCACATACTCTGATCTGCGCAGACATTGTGAATTGGAGCCTGGTAGGGAGCTTTCCTGGCCTAGCACTGCACCTGCGTGGGAAAAAACCCAAACCAGAAAGTCTGTGCAAACTGTAGAACTATGTTTTCACGTTGGTTTGTTACATTTGCAACATGTCAAACAGCACAGTGGTTGATGAAGAACAGGCAGAACATTGCCAACAATTCTAGCCAAAATACTCAATTTCATTAGCATTCAAATAACAGACAAAATATCAACCTTTTGCCTGTTGAAGTGTATGCTATTTTTTCCTTTCTTTCTTTCTTCAAAGACAACTGAGAGAGGGAAAATTTCAGGCAATGAACATACTCCTGTTTTTCTGCCTAACAGCCAGCCAGCCTGCCTGCAGGTGGGGTGTCAGTGTGATCTGAGCATTTAAAAGTGATAAATAATCATTAAAAAAGAAACTGTCAAGCTCCCAGGCACTGCAGTCAATTCTACAGTGAAGTATGGGTCGTGGTGGCTGCACACATTGGGGGACTGGTTGACGCTCAATATCATGACACTAGTTTTAGCATTTGGACAGTGTCCTGTTTTGTAATCAGATTTCCCAGAATGATCTTTTAAGCCTAAGCATCAGCTGAGCTGATTTCCAATATGCCAGAGAGCTGAAGCAGGTCTCAGACACTGAGGTACCATCATTTTATAAGAAGCTCTTTTTATATAAAACTATTTTCTGTGGGCCTGGCAGCTGATCTCATGAGCTAGCCACTTAAAGCCAGTTTTGAAAGGTGCCTGTAAGTCCCTTACAAAGGTTATTGCTTAAATCAACGCAGATCTCTTGGGAATGTGCTGACATGCTTGTTCATGCGGAAGTGTGAAGCTGAATCAGGTCCTCACCCTGCTCTTTGGAGAATTACATCTCGGTAGGGATGGATGAGAAACAGGTTTCCTGAAATTCTGCTCCTATGGCAAGTTAAGGAAAGCTTCCCAAGTGATTCATGCAAGGTTTGCTTTCACTGTCGTCATCCAGGTGTAAGCTAGATAAGCAGGCTTGGGGCAAGAACTGGTATCATGGGAAGCTACGGGAAATTGCTCATTGTGAATAAACCTCCCTCGCGGTGTTAATGATGGGTGCTGTGGGAGCAAAATCCTCATTCAGCAATTTTATCTGACACACAGTGAAATAGAGACACGCCTTTGTGTTTTAGGGTCCTCTTCGAACTGCTGTGGCGGGATTACTTCCGATTTGTGGCCCTGAAGTATGGCAGAAGAATTTTCTCATTAAGAGGTGCGTATGGATCACCGTGCTTGGAGAGAAAAGGTACAGTCTTACAAGAGGGAAAGTTGTGTCACCACCCTGGGATGTTGCTGGGGGCTTACTGTCAGCACAGAAGTGCCTCAACACCACGGTGTTGGACACTGCATAGACACTGAGACTTTTTCCTCAAATCTGGCTAGAATGGGGAGGATTGTTAACACACGTCAGTGGGAAGCAACAGCACAGTAAGAGCACAGATGCTTTTCCTGGAGACATCCCACCTTTGGAAAGAGTCCAGGCTTGCCTAAGTTCACCAGTGAATCTGGGACAGAGCAAGAACTGATCAAGCTGTGTGAATCCCAAGAAACCAGATATTCTTTTTGCCTTGAACTACATAGGAATCAGATTCAGCTCCAGGCCCAGTGACTTAGTATAGTATAGTCTACACATGAAGTGGGGGCCTGAACTCTTGGTGCAACAACAAATATCTAGTCCATATAGTCAGGAAACCCTACAGCTGATGCCTGTGCTGGGTGAGCTGTTCTCTGTGTGATGTAGCTGCCCACACTTAAGCATGCAGCACTGTTTTAGATGTGCCAGGGCAGTCTGCCTGGCATCCAGCTGTGGCTGTGGAGAAGCACATCTCCCTTAGAGCTTTTGTTGCATATGCCAGGCCTCTGTGGCTGTTTCAAATGCCCTACAGCATCTCAAATGACACTGGACACCAGTGGTGGGCCTAAGCTTAGATGTCTGGAGCTAGAGCCAAGTCACCCCTGCTGCCCCCTTCCACTGTACAGAGGACTATAATTACCACTGGTCCCCTGCAAACAGAAAGTCACCCACCTCATCTGCCCCTACCCCACTGCAGGAGCAAACTGTTACCAGGGGCTTCTGCCAGGGATTTCTGGGTTTGATACCTGCTACAGAAACATCAAACCTGCTACAAAGCAGGTTTGATACCTGCTACAGAAATATTATACAGATACCTGCTACATAAACACTGTCCTGGACTGAAACTGCACAAGAAGACAGTAGCTTGGGCCAGAGCACATTGAGTATCTTCATTCTAATGTCTTGTGTCAACTGAAGTGCCTTTGGCTGTCATTGTTTTATTAACTGCCTGTGTCAGCATTTGCCTTCGTTAGCAGCTAATTTTTTCCCCAATAGGGCTTCAAAGTAAAGAGGTTGCCTGGAAAAAGGACCTGCAGCTTTTCGACTGTTGGAAAGGTCAGTAGAAACCACAGTTATGGCTAAGTGTGCTTCTGGTTTCCATCTGTCTGCATGCTAACATGGGCTCTAACACTGACTCAGGTTTATGCAGGGGCACTGTCAGCACGACCAGGGCCTGTCATTTAAACTGTTACCACCAAACAAGAATCCAAACCCTTGCTTTGGTGTGAGAGCAGGACACTTGGCCTCATTTCTGAGACTGAGCATGGTACAGGAGCAGGCCCTCAGGGTATGTATATATATAATGAACGGCCAGGCTCTGTCCGGCTGGCACACTCTCTGAGGTGCACTGCAGTCAGATTTTCCTGCCCAGCAGGAAGTGTTTATGACCTGGTGGTCCCTTCTGTTTAGTCACACAGAGGCTGACCACCCCTTCTTACCAATGCTAGATTGCCATGCCTGCTACATTTTGTTCTTCTGATTGATTTTGGTTAGAAGCTTAGAACAGCGTTAGAATAAATCACATCTTTTGTTATGCCAATGCCTTTTAATATCCTTGATTTTCTTTATCTTTTATAACTTTGTTGTCACATGAATAGTAAGTATAATATCTCAAAACTTGGAGGGACTGACAGATTAAATTATCAGAATCAGTGAAATACACACCTATATATCTTTCTTCACATTAATGCCATGTGTATCCATTTGTACACAGGTACAATAAATCTTCTCCTTAGCAATAGATAAGGCTGTCTACTTTTCAGGTACTAACCCTCAGGACTTGTCCAATACGTCCCTCTCTGCTATTAGTTATCTGTCAAGAATCTTTCTGTTCTTCACCCATCTCACTATTGTCTGTGTTTTTATTTTGCTCTGCAAAATTCCAGTCTGAGATTTTTCTGTACCTTGTTCTTTTTCTTGACAAAAATTCTCCTCATTTTAATTTTCAGTATAATTTCCCATTTCGTTTCCAGTGGATCATAGTGGCTGCACGCCCCCTAAACCTCACTGAAATCTCTCCCTGCCACTTTACACTGGCACTGTCTTACCTGCTCTGATGGCTGTGAGTGCATGACCACAGGTTGGTTTATGAGTGCCCAAAAATGTCATCATGTCCCAGCGCTGGCTTTTGTCCCTGCAGAGGGCAAAACAGGGGTTCCTTTTGTGGATGCCAACATGCGAGAGCTGGCTGCAACAGGCTTCATGTCTAACAGAGGGCGGCAGAATGTCGCCAGCTTTCTCACCAAGGACCTGGGTCTGGACTGGAGGATGGGAGCAGAATGGTTCGAATACCTACTGGTAAGACTGAACCCTTTGTATACCTGGAGTGGTTTGTCCTCCCTGCCCTGAGTGACAGGCAGGAGCTCAGCCCTGCCTGATAAGGGATGGTACAGAAGACAATCAGTAATTTTCAGTCTGACAGAAGTGCATGTATAAACTGCTTGGTATGTACTTCCCAAAGCTCATGTAAGAAGAGGGAATTTTGCCACAGTGAAGCTGCCATCACATAAGATGTAGTGGGAAGTTTGCAATGATAGTTTTGATCCTCCATGTAGGGTTTTAGCCAGAGTTCTGTCACACTTGAGAACACTTTCAAACATCAGTTATGTTAACAGTGCTCTGATTTGCTCACCCCAGAGGCTGGGGAGGAGGACAGCCCAGAAATAGAACATAAAAAGAAATGTGTTGTGACCACTGATGCCAGTGTTGGCACAGTGTCTTTGCATTGATAACTCTGGACAGGGAAGCCAATCCAGTTAAGAACAGTCAAGTACGGACAATAGCTGGGTCTGCTTCCAGACAGCTCCACCCTGGCTGTAGGCATCTTTCTTCATGCTGGGAGTCATGGGTCTCCCTGCCAACTGGGGCACCAATTCATTGCTCATATGCCAGTCAGCAGCCATGTAAACTCAATTAAATAGCTGGGTTGCTTCTCCATCCTTCAGTCCCCAGTTGGTGTTCCCTCCGGTGATACTGATGGACAGACTGTCAGTGGCACCATGCTGAGTGGTGAAAACTGAGGCTGAGGAGGTCAATTTGCATGAAAAGAAATAAAATCTGAAACCTCACCATGTTCCAGTATTTAAAAGCTGGCTACAAAGCAGATGGAGACTCCCTTTGTAAAAGAGTCACATGGAAAAGATGAGGGGTCATGGGCACAAGTCACTCCTGGGGAATTCTGACCGGACACAAGAGGAAAAATTTTCACACTGAGAACAATCAATCAGCTGTTGGAATAATCTCCCCAGGGAAGTGGTGGGTTCCCTAACACTGGACACTTTAAAGATTCAGCTGTACATGGTCCTAGGACATCTAGTTTATGTCATGCTTTGCCTAGGAAGATGATCCTTGAGGTCCCTTCCAACGCGGTGTTCTAGGACTCTGTGATATGTGTGTGTCTGTCCTGCGGAGTGAGCCACTGGGATAGTTCTGAACATTTTGTAATATCTGGGTTTTGATTGCATCTATCAGCTATGGCTTTCAAAGCAGTTAAGAAGGTGACTTCATTTCACAGAGAGAGCTTCATGTACAGGCAAGCCTTGTGCTCTGATTAAGAGTTGGGAGTCCGGAACTGAGGCTTTGCTATGACAGGAGGGCAGCCTTGCATTCCTCAGCTAGGAGCTTGGCTCACTTTGCAGTCAGGCAAGAGGGCCAAGGAAAGTTCCAGGTCCTATTCCCCAAGTGAGGAAGACCTGGGAGGTCTCACACTAGAAAGATGCAACCTGGGTTACATACCTTTATTCATATAGGCATGAATGATACCAGCCTTGCTGGAAGCAGGATTTAGCCCTCACCTCAAGAAGCCCTAGATGCTGACTGCCACTGTAGGCTGGCGTGGCACATGCTGATCCTTCTGTCCTTTTGTCCCTTCCTTTCAGCTTGTATCACACTGACACATTGCTAGACAGCTCAGTTACTTTAAGCTGGTGGCACCTCCAGAGTAACATAGAGGAGACATCAATCTGATGGGGGAGATATGGCTATAGAATGGTAGAGGCCAGTACAGAACTGAAACTGGCCTTGCTTGCCTCTAAGGAGGGAAAGCAATGCATATTTAATCTTTGATACTTCTAGCAAAGGCCCACTGACTGTGCATACCTGTGAAGAAAAGGGTGTTCGTCATCCACACCAGATGGGCAGGGAGACTAAGGCTCTCTGAAGCCAGGAGAAAGGCTAGAGACCTCTGGTGTCCTGAACAGAATAAATCTCAGCTGTGATTTTATGCACAGGGTCAGTCCCGAAGGAAAGGGAGAGAAACAAACAGAAGAGAATGCCAGGAAGGGGCAAGGCTGAGGGGGAAATGAGCCTGCCTTCTCCAGTCCCCTTAGATTTGCCCTCACCTCCCACAGATGCTTTCCTGAATGCTAATTGCACAATCAGGCCTCCGATGGCATCTTTCTTCCCCTCTTTATCTGCCCAGCCAGAGGAAGTGCTGTGGGAAGGGAAAGCACAGTGAGCATAGCTGGCTGTGGCTCACCCTGACCCCAGCTCTTGCTGGCTTTGCAGGGAAAGGGGAAGGGACCTTGGCAGAGCCCATTCCCCTGTGCCTTCTGCCATCTGGGTGCATTGAGCTGCTTGCTTGGAGGAGTGGCTGAGATTTTGGAAGCATCACCGTGTGGCGTGTCTATTGCTGCAGTAAGGGAGAGCACAGCACTGGACCTGCAGAGTGACGTGTCCTGCCAGTGCTACGCTTTTGCAATGCTGACAGCCCTCTTGGGAAGGCCCAAAGATCTCACACCCTATTTGCTATCACTGCCACTCCCCTCCCGAGCTAGCTTTGAATTGTCCTACAGCTGGAAAACTTCTGATGCTGGATTTGAGCCACCCTGTGCAGCTGAGGAGCTCTCAGACTGGGCCTTGTTCTCTCATTTGTGCCTGTTTCAGGAGTCTTGCTCCAGTTTACATAAGCATCCTTAAGAGCATGTGCAGCCTACTGAGCACGTCATGAGAGCTCAAGTGATTCCCATAGCAAAGCACGTCTCTCTGCCAAGAGTCGAGGCTTATCATAGAACCATAGAATGGTTTGGGTTGGAAAGGACCTTAAGATCATCTAGTTCCAACCCCTTGCCATGGGCAGGGACACCCTGCACTAAACCATGTCACCCAAGGCTCTGTCCAACCTGGCCTTGAACACTGCCAGGGATGGAGCATTCACAACTTCCTTGGGCAACCCATTCCAGTGCCTCATCACCCTCACTGTAAAGAACTTCTTCCTTATATCTAACCTGAACTTATCCCTGTTTAAGTTTAAACCCATTACCTGATGAAGGTTAAGTATAGCAGGGAAAAAACTTTAGTGTTTGTATTGATTGCATCTTCATACACTCTGTGTGGTCACTCCATACAGTCCAAATTAGACTTGTCTCCAACCTGCCTAACAGGATCTGCAGAGATGATTTTGTTCACCTGTTTTTCTCTGGGTAACTGGTCAGAAAGAATTTTGTCTTGTATTTGGAATGTAGTGGGCTACTGTTTCTTGGCATATGAGCACTCAAAAGCTAGGGCTAGTTGTCATGAAGTCTGCCATGGCAGATGGCAGAAAGAGAAGGATTTATTTTCCTTTTAAAAAGGAAACTGAGAAAAAGACTTTGGTTGGACTTTTACCTGTCTCATTGACCTAAGGACCATGAAGTGAAGTAGCCTGGGAAGCTGATCTCAGCTGTGAAAAACAGAATCATAGAATAGTTTGTGACGGAAGGGACCTTAAAGCTCATCCAGTTCCAGCTCCCTGCCATAGGCAGGGACACTTTCCACTAGAGCAGCTTGCTCCAAGCCCTGTCCAGCAGCCATACAGCACAGTCCTCTTCTGAGCCAGGCAGCCATACCTATATGGGAAGGCTCTAACTACCCCAGTGTAACCAGACTGATTCCCATGCAAGGAATTTTCCCTTTGAGATAAAAGGTGGATGAAGAGAGAAGATCCACCAAGGGCCACCACCTTGTCTTACTGTTTTCTTCCTCTGTTCTCAAGGTGGATTATGATGTTTGTAGCAATTACGGCAACTGGTTGTACAGCGCTGGTGTTGGCAACGACCCTCGGGACAACAGGAAGTTTAACATGGTTAAGCAGGGCCTGGATTACGATGGCAATGTAAGTCTTGTTTGGCTGCCTTACAACAAATAGTGCAGCAAACTATCTGTGATAGTTTCAGGGAACAGAGGGGGTCAATCTGCTGTGTAGATACTGCTGCAAAAGCCATTCTGTGATCTCCTCCTTGCCAACAGTCAGGCAGGTTCCTCGTTGTACAGGAAGATCTGACGTTTATAGCCTGCTGCTGTCCCCATAGAAGCTGGGCTCTATACGGCCTCCATGCCCTGCTGTTGGTCCATGCTTAGTGTTTCGTCACCACTTCTGTGTAATAGCCACATCCCATCAGTATCTCACACGGCCAGTTCCTCGAGCACAGAGCAGCTTCTCAGAGAACTCACAAGTAACAAGAGAGATGGAGCTGCTCCTTGGGAGGTTCTGGAGAGTAGATTAAACCTGTGACTCCTCTGACTGTCCTCTGTAAGTGGTGGGAGCAGATAAATCACCCTTTCCATGTGCTTAGCCAGAGTTTACACACTGGGTTGCCTGTTTCCTCCCTATTCTTTCGTTTCAGGCAAGCTGCGCTGTTGCCTTTTGGCACTGTAGCTGGCAGGACTTAGCAAGGAATCAGAAATTACTCCTAGTAGGAGACACAGCAGTAGAGTTAATGGGAGAGATTCAGGGGCAAAGAGGGGTTCATCTTGCCAAGCACAAGAGTGTGCAACTGAGTTTTTTCCTGCAGTCACTGGAAAGAAGAAAGGACTTCTTGGAAGTGACTTCATATCACTATGTCCTAAACAGGGCAGGGGAACTGTACTCAAAAAGCACCTGTCTCCCTACTCTGCCTGCAGAGTAAGCTTGGGAGAGGAGCTCCAGCATCCAGGTCTCTGTGTTGAGGCACTAATTTTGGGTAGAGGGTTTAGCAGGAGGGGCTAAGGCAGAGGTAGCTGATGCTGTAGTACCGCAGCTTCTTCACGTGGAAACCAGACTTCTTTCTTTCACGTGAAGACAGACCCTTGCCGGGAAGCACTTATAGACTGTAACTGAATGGATACTGTCCCTTTGGTTCTGTTTTCAGGGGGATTATGTGCAGCTGTGGGTCCCAGAACTACAGGGCATAAAGGGAGCAGATATCCACACCCCTTGGGCACTGAGCAGCGCTGCTCTCTCGCAGGCGGGAGTAACTCTAGGTGAGACATACCCAGAGCCAGTTGTGACAGCCCCGGAGTGGAGCCGATACATCAACCAGAGGCCCGTGAGCACTGGGAAGGTTGGGATGGGGTGGGAGGGCTCCAGGCACCTGCTCTGCACCTGTAGGAGTGTCTGAATTCTAGTCTTCTTTCTCAGGTATAATGGGAAAAAATGACTTTAATGCAAAGTAATGTTACCTCACAGCAGAGGAAGGTCCAGCTCTGCACAGGGGCTATTTAGTCCAGCCAGGGCTATTTAGCAGTGTCTGTCCTACCAAACTAAATAGGGCTGAGGCACAAGCCCAAGCACCAACCCCCTGTCATCCAGACAGTTACACTTAATGTACTCCCCAGCACTATTTTTGGAGGGCCAACAAGCACCTTCCAGAGCCTTATCCAAGCATAATTTGAG
Source organism: Strigops habroptila (assembly GCF_004027225.2). Taxonomy (NCBI): domain Eukaryota; kingdom Metazoa; phylum Chordata; class Aves; order Psittaciformes; family Psittacidae; genus Strigops; species Strigops habroptila. Next base: position 102,218,376 of record NC_044277.2, read on the forward strand.
CATACCAAATGCTTAGGACTGCCACAAAATCCAGTCCACCCTACATCATATGGACATAGTGTGTGCCAGGCTGATTGGTTTTGGGGCTGAAGCATAAACCATGCATGTTTTGTTTACTATTTTCTAGGTAGCTTTTCTTAGCCAGGTTTTTCTTCCTGGACATACAGAGAGCCAGATATACCCACTGGTGGATGATGTAAATTTTACCTGCTTCTTTATCCCATCAGCTTTGTATAGTCAGCAGGGCTTAGACAGAGAGAGTGTGTCCTTCACAGCGTCCTTCCCTGCCCTCCGGACCTTCCCAATGGCAAGCAGGGAGGAATGGGGCATCTCTAAAGGCCTCCACTGGCCTAATCACCCCCCGATGCAGACAGACAGAGGAGAGCCAAGGTTGATGCTCGGCTTCTACTCTGTTCATGAGGTCAAAGTAAAACCAACCAACTTCCTACCATGCTTGAGGGCATCCACACTGGAGCCAGCAACTCCAGTAAACATGGGGACTGGCTTTTGCACTTTGCTTTTTGGGTTTACCTCCCCTTTAGAATGGGGACAGATTAAGATGTGGATCCTGCAATACATCAGGGCTTGTACGTGCTGCCTGGGCTGCTGTTCTTGGAGGAGATGGGTATGGAAGGAAAGTGCTCTGTCAGTGTGGCAGTGTCAGTGGTGGTGGAGCTGGAAGGGAAGGAGGAAATAGATGTCACCAATGGTTGTGTATGTCATGGGGTTTTCATCACTTTGTCTTCCCCCATGCATCCTCCCTGCCTCCTCCCCAGTAAGGATACTCTGGGGAGGCTCAAATTTAGTCATCATATACTATATTCAGTGAAGAATGAAGGATGTCTCAGGTTTCAATCCCAAGGTGCAGTACCACGTTCTCAGACCAGATTTCTTTACCATGAGTGGAATGTTTTGCGGAAGCAAAGCTTTCTGCTTCCAGCCATGCTGTTGAAGGGCCTGCATTATCACCCTTCTGTTTAAGAGTGCATCTGAGATCAGAGAAAAGATTTGGGAAGGAGCCCCTTGATGAGACGCTGCTTTGAGGCAGTGATAAAACCTGAACTCAAAAAGCTCCTCTGTCAGGCAGGAACTCTGTTCTGATCTATGTTCCAGCTCACCTTGGGCTCTGTGGGCCTGCGGTGCCACACTGTGCTTGTGGAACTAACATACTACTGGGAGGGACTGCTGGCCCAGTGTCACTGAGGCCTGGAGAAGCACCCTCCTAGCCCCCCACCAAACAGAGTATCAAAATACCTTTGCAAATACAAGCTCGCACCTTACCAGAAGCCCTAGTTTCCTCAGTCCAAGCCTAGAGCTGCCAGGCCTCCCTGCCTTTTTAGTTAACTTGGGAGTAGAAATCCCGCTTCCACATTTTCCTGCATGTCAGGGCTGCTTTGTGATCAGACTCGCTCTGCAGTATGAGTGAATATCTCACTGTTCCTCTTTCATCTGCCGCAGGGAAGAAGTGCCCATCCCAGGGGCAGGAGAGGACCTGCACGCCCCCAGTGCAGCACAAGGACAGAGGGATAGAGTTTTACTTTTCTCGCAGGAAAGATGCATGGTGAAGGCTGTCCAGCCATGAGCCTGCTGGGGAAGTGCGCACGGGGAGGTTTCACTGCTGAAGATGCCAGGGGAGCGGTTAATCTTGATCCAAGCCAATGATAAAAGTCTGGCTGCAGCAGAGTAACTCAGGATCTGCCTGTTCGGTGTTCCCAGGGAGACAAGCTGGATGTGGGTGTGTGGAGATTGGGTATTAGCAGTGGTTGTGGTGATTGGGTCTTGTGTTTTCACTTTGGTGCTGAGGCTGTGAGCTCCTGGGCAGTTCACCTACTGCTCCCCAGGAGTGGCTGCCCTCCAGTGCTGAGGCTCTGACTGCCATGGGCAGTGTGTTGCTCTCACCTTTGGTTGAAAGGGGCTGTCTAACTGATATTAATGAACCAAAATGGTGTGGCCTTTCTATTTGGAGGAAGTGTGGCTGCTTTTCCAGGGCCTCTTGCTACTGGTGCTTATGGCTGTTGCAGCTAAATTTCTGTCTATCTCCCTCTAGAAACTGGAGCAGATGATGGTTTATGTGGCAGGTGTTCAGCCAGAACGCTCTCTAGTGAACTTTCTTACGCTGATTTTCACGGTTTAAAGCTTTACAACCACCAATCATGCAATTAAAAGTTTTGCTACTGGAATATTTTGTCTTCCTCACTTCCACAGAGATCCACAGACAGGGTGAGACTTCAGAGGATGTTCTCCTACTGTGTCTCCTACAGCACTTTGGAGAAACAGTAAGTTCCTCTCAAAAACTGCCCTGGAGTCCTTCCAGCATCAGGTTGCTTTTGGTACCAGCCTGGAAGCTGGAAACTGTTCAGCTGAGAACTGTATTTTGTACTCAGCATCCAAAATCAATTTAAAACAGTTCCCTGGCCATTTTTATTATAGAATCACAGAATGGTTTGGGTGGGAAGAGACCTTAAAGCTCATCCAGTTCCAATTCCCGTGCCACGGGCAGGGACACCTTCCACTAGACCAGCTTGCTCCAAGCCCCGTCCAACCTGGCCTGTATGTCCATCATGGGGTGACTATGGAATGGAGTTAAACAGCCCTAGCGACAGCACTGTTCCCTCTGGGGCAGAAGCGCCTCCGCTGCCCCGCCCCGCGGGCTGCCCCAGGTCTCCGCTAAGGAGGGAGCGGGCCGAAGCCCGGTGCTGTAACCAGCGCCCTTCTCCGCTGCAGCAAGCCCCGGGTCGAGCGCGGCAGCGGGCCGAGCGCGGCCCCGCGCACCCCGGCGCTGCCCGCACCCCGCGGCGGGGAGGGCGGGCAGAGCCCGGCGGGAGGCGGGGCGAGGCGGGAAGCGAAAGGGCCGCGGAGCCGGGCGGGGGAAGTTGCGAGAGCGGCGCGGCCATGGCCACGGCGCCCGTGGGCCTCGACCCTGACCCCGGTTCCAGCCCCAGCCCCAGCCCCAGCCCCGCCGCGTCGCCGCCGGACCTCCACGCCATGCCCATGGTGGCGCTGAACTACAGCCTGCGGCGCCGCCTCAGCCTCTACCTCAACCCGCGGGCGGCGGCGGCCGCCGACTGGACGACGCTGGCGGAGGCGCTGGGCTGCGAGTACCTGGAGATCCGGCGGCTGGAGGCGCAGCCCGACCCCACCGCCGCGCTGCTGGAGGACTGGCAGGGCCGCTGCCCCGGCGGCGCCACCGTCGGCCGCCTCCTCGACCTCCTGCGCCGCCTCGGCCGCGACGACGTCCTCCTCGACCTGGCCGGCAGCGTGGGTGAGGCGGGGCGGCATCCCCCCTTCCTCTTCCCCTTCCTTCTATCCCCCGCGGCCCTGCGTGACGGGCGGCGGGGACGGGGATGGGGTGTCCGCGGGCCGCGCTGGAACGGGAGCGGGGTCGAGCCTGCCCCCTGCTCTGTGGGGCTGCTGTGGGCCGGGGCTCGGGGCTCAGGGTTCGCCTGGGGACACTGCGTGCGGCTCTTGCCACCCTCTGCCGCGGCAGAGCCCCGCTGGGTGGAGCGAGTGGATGGTGTTGGCGTCGGGCTTTGCTGCTCTGTCCGGGGAGGAGATGTGAAGAAATATCCCGCTCAAGCAGAAAAGCCCATCCCAGGCTATGGAGTGATCCCCTTAGCGCTTTCATCAGAGCCTTGTGTGTCTTCCAGGAGAGAAGGGAGAAGTGTGCTGTATTTCCACCAGCCATAAGCCCTGCAAAGTAATCTGGAGCCCTGTATTATCCTAAACCTTCAGTAATAAAGTTCTGTGTGTCAAAGGATGCTTTGGGCCAAGTCAGCCAGGAGGCATCTTGCACTGACACTGGACAGTGTGAAAATTGCTGTGTGTGATAGGAAGGTGCTTGCAGGGAGAGGTGAGGAATGTGTGAAACTGGATAATGGAAGGAAAAATAATTAACTGGATAAAGGAAGGGACAAAGATTTCCTTGAGAATAGAAAAATGATAGGTCAGTGAGCTGTATGAAGGTCCTAGTGCTGTTGTGATAACCTGTTCTTTATAGACTCTTCATATTCCTCGCAATCACGGAAATTCAGAGGGAAGTCGGCTGTCATCAGAGGGGAAATTCATTGTCAAAGGATTTCCAAAGCAGGAGGCTCTGTTGCAGTCCTGTGTTGTATAATACAGCTTCCTGGGCTAGCGATGAAGAAATAATAACTTTCATTTCCTGTTACTCATGGAGATAAGTGAGGATGTAGAAATTCATCGCTGTGGAGAGCCCGACCAAGAGCCATGGAGGACTTCCCTGTATTCCTGCTGTCCTCCCTAGTAAAGACCACATGCTGGAAACTCAGTTTTGGGAAAGACAGAACCCAATTAGAGGTTCATAACGTGGTGGATGGAGTTTATCAGAGCCTGAACAGGCACCAGTAGAGAGAGGGGGAGGAACCTGAGCTTCAGGGAAGTCACATGTTTGGCCTGGTGGGAGGTCACGCTGATAAGAGAATACAGATAAATTCATGGAAAAAAGGCCCACTGAGGGCTATTCAACACAAAAATAGTGCTTCAGACTCAGGAAATTCCTCAGCTGCAAATGGTCTGATAGATAGATTATAAAAATAGATGTAGATTATGCCTAAAAGATAGATAATTTTAGGAAAATAAGCAGTGTGTGCTTATCTTATCCTTACGTTCTCGCTATGGCATCTATTTTTGGCTACTACTGGAGACCGGACACTGGTGTAGACAGACCCCCAGCCTGACCCAGCATGGCCATTCCTCTCGTTTAGTGTTCTTGGCTGAGGACTGCAGCTGGGGCCTGTGACCTGTTGCTGGAGCTCTCAGCTCCCGCAGAAGTGGAGATATTTATGCTTGTGAGAGGAAAGGGTGGTTGCACACAGTCTCACACATGGTGCTTCCGGCTGGCAAGGGCACCTCTGTGTGTGCCGTTAGGGACTCCTCAGTAGGATGCAGCTCGGAAAACACCAGCATTGAGGTTTCTGTGGTCTGTGCTTTCATCGCAGGAGGAGCAGATCTGGGGCATGAAGGCTTCTTGAGTCATTTGAGAAGTGTCAGGATGACTGACGGACACAGGTCATTCGCAGGGCCAGTGTTATACCTGCTGGCCCATAACGGATATCTCGGGTGCTCTGGGGTCTCTGGAATGACACCTCATGCCCTTGTGCAGGCAGATGAGCCAAGCTCCTTAGGGACACTGCATCCCTGTTAAACACAACTCCTTGGAGCTCTGTGGCTCCAGAGGATGTGTTTGGTTTGTGGTTTCTGCTGCAGGACCAGGTCCCTGGCCTGTTGTGTGCTTCATCCTGGCTCTGCTTGGGATGCTAAAAACCAGTGTCTCCCATGGCCTTGAATAGTTCCACGTTTGGCCACACAGTACAATGGGGCTGTGTTAAGGAGCTCCCCCACTGCACTATGTGGAGTACAGACGCTTACAGGACCGTGATCTCTCTCAGCATTTATTTCATTGTACAATCATTTTAGGGATGTGAAGCTCTTTGCTTCAATAGGTTTATGCTCTTCCTCCTGCTGAAACTCAATGACGTTTGTTTCTTCCTGACCTGTTATAAAAGTGCTACTTCCCAACTTGACAGTTAGTGAGTCTGTTCTCTCTGTTCTCATCATGCTGATCATTTTGCACTTTAGGTTTCATGGTTTTTTCTTTGTTTCCAATACATCAGGCTTTTATTTGTTTGTTAGAGAAATGTAAAGCCTGCACTGTTAGATGCTGGGTGGCGTGGGACAGCTTAGCTTGGGGGAGTTTCTTCCTACTTCATTGTGTTGGTTTGCATCCTTTTTCATTACAGGCCTGCAAAGCCATCTCTGACCCTCGTTTGCTCTTGTTTACCTGCACAGCCAGGCACTGTTCCCAGCTGAAGGCTAATCCATGCCAAATTAGTGAATGTCTTTCATCCCTTCAGGTTCACTGCGCCTCTTGGCAGTTTCAGTGCGATAGGGCTCCCAGTTTGCACTTGTAATAAACTCACAAGCCTCCGGTGGTTTGTTTTGAGAGCTTTGCCCAGCTTTCAGGTTTATCCTGTAGGGATAAGAGGGATTATACAGACCTGATACAGGCTGAGAGAGCTGGTGATGTTCAGCCTCGAGAAGAGAAGGCTCCGGGGAGACCCTAGAGCAGCTTCCAGTACCTAAAATAGGGCTGACAAGAAATCTGGAGAGGGGTTTTTGACAAGGGCCTGTAGTGATAGGACAAGGGGGAATGGCTTTAACCTGACAGAGGGGAGATTTAGATTAGATATTAGGCAGAAGTTCTTCCCTGTGAGGGTGGTGAGGCCCTGGCACAGGTTGCCCAGAGAAGCTGTGGCTGCCCCATCCCTGGCAGTGTTCAAGGCCAGGTTGGACGGGGCTTGGAGCAACCTGGTCTAGTGGAAGGTGTCCCTGTCCATGGCAGGGGGTTGGAACTGGATGAGCTTTAAGGTCCCTTCCAACTGAAACTGTTGTATGATTTTGGGATTACAGAACAATGCTAGCAGGAGAACACTTGGGTTAAAGAGAATGTGTGTCAGCCACGAGTTGTGTGGTGATGAGTTTCTGGGCTCCAATTTATTAAAACACAGGTCAGGGCAACATAGGTGCCACCTTTGCAGCTGGGAGAAGCAAGGAGAGAAGACATGGAGCAAACACACTTAAAGTGAACATCTCTGTATTGAGCAGTAGTATTAGAATGTCTTTAAATAATTGCCTATTCTTGCCTATTCAGCAATATTTTGGATTGTGAGCATGACTACCTAGGGAAACAAGGCATGTTTAAGGTGGTGCTTGCATGCTAGTCCTTCACGTGGAACTTCTGAACCCGCTGGCCAGTTCAAAGTGGCTTTAATCATAAATTTGTAGACACTGGCTTACCTGACACAAAATATGCACACCTCATGGCAACAGGCAGGGAGGTGGGACCCGTAGTGAGGCAAGACCTGAAATCTGTACCTTCTGGCTGGTGAAGAATGCAGCTGGTTCTTCTCTTCTGCAGGACTGGGGAGGAAGGGGAGGAGGCAGGCAGACTGGGAATGCCTCAGCCTCAGGAAAAGTCTCGATCAGATCTGCCACCTTATTAGATGAGATAATCCAGTCACAAGGTGCAAAACTGAGACAGAAACAGAAGACATGGCTTCAGAAGCTGGGCCTCCATCAGGCCTGCTCACTACCGATGGGGGCTGTGCTACAGCAGCGCTTACTGGGCTCCCACCTGCATCCTGCCCTCTTAGAAGATCCTTTACTGTGCTGCTGCTGTTGTACCAACGATCTCAGAGGTGTGCCAGCCTGACCCTCTCAGTCATCAGTGCTTTTCTGATTGATACTTGTTGGGGTTTTGTCTAATCACAGGTAAAGGAGAAGGCTCTAGAGAGTTTCATGTTGTTATTAATTCCAGGTTTCAAATCTCCTTTTACTTTCAAGTTCTTCTGCAGTTGCATATTGCAGAGGCTGCAGGGTTTCTCATCACTTCTCTGAAGACTTAACATTTAGATTTATAATTAATTTTAAACCACAATGTGTTTATAATAGATCTGCGTCCATCACTGTCCTGTTTGGGAAGTTGCAAACATGACAGGCCTGCTTGTCCTTCAATTATCCCAGAGCGGGGGCACACACTCACTGCCTGAGATAAAGAGGATCTCCACTGGTGGTTCCACAATATAAAGCCTGTTTAAGAGCTCCCTAGAATTTTGCATGTCCTCATGTGTGTGGTGGATATATGTACCCGTGGTCGGCACCTGCAGTTCTGGCTGACAAAGGCTGAATCAGCCAGTATGTGTCCATATTTTTTAATAAAAGATAATATGAAGACTTCTAATTGAAAATCCCCAACCCCCAAGTAAATACTCCAAAATGCTTAACAGTCATAGCATCACAGAATGGTTTGGGTTGGAAGGGACCTTAAAGCTCATCCAGTTCCAGCCCCCTGCCATGGGCAGGGACACCTTCCACTAGACCAGGTTGCTCCAAGCCCCGTCCAACCTGGCCTTGAACACTGCCAGGGATGGGGCAGCCACAGCTTCTCTGGGCAACCTGTGCCAGGGCCTCACCACCCTCACAGTAAAGATTTTCTTCCTAATATGTAACCTAAATCTCCCCTCTGTCAGTTTAAAGCCATTCCCCCTTGTCCTATCTCTACAGGCCCTTGTCAAAAGTCCCTCTCCAGATTTCTTGTTGGCCCCTTTAGGCACTGGAAGATGCTCTAAGGTCTCCCATGAGAGCATCCTCCCAGTACCTCCAGGCTAAACAAGCCCAGCTCTCTCAGCCAGTCTCCATAGCAGAGGTGCTCCAGCCACCTGATCATCTCTGTGGCCTCCTCTGGACTCACTCCAACAGCTCCACATCCTTCTTGTGTTGGGGGCCCCAGAGCTGGACACAGGACTGCAGAGGGGGGGTCTCACCAGAGTGCAGTAGAAGGGGAGAATCCCCTCCCTCGACCTGCTGGTCACGCTGCTGGTGATGCAGCCCAGGAAATGGTTGGTTTCTGGGCTGCAAGTGGCTCATGTCGAGCTGGGTCATGAGAGTATGACAGTAGAGTTGAGACCTGTTTTTGTACATGATGCGTGCTTTTACAAGTGTACAACTGCTTTTACAATATACTAGAATTAAGGATATAGGAGGAGATTGGTTTGAAATGAATAAAAGAAAGTACTTCTGTAAACAGCAAGAGTGAGCTTCAGGAATTAATTGCTAGAGGAGGTGATGGAGGCAGCATCAACAGGTTCAAAAAGGGGTGAGAGAAATTCTAGGTACCAAAAAACCCAGACAGGGTGTTTCCCTCTAATATCCCTGATCCCTGAAATAGCTATTCCCATTTTAAAGAACTCCAGCAGTGTAAAACCACCATCACAGCAGTCTCTTGCACTGGTTGTGTGTTTTTGCAGAGGAGGACTGTAGGAAGTACTTACAGAAGAAGCAGGAGGAGGCTGACCAGCCACTTCAAGTGCCGGCAGTAGATAGCAGTGTGCCAAGGACGTCAGAGCTGATGGGCATCACCACCAGGGACGATCCCTACGGTAAGCACCCATGATTACATCGCTGTGTGGTACGTCATGCTGGAAGTGCCATCACCTGCAGCAGGTCCCTGTGAGGAGTACAGAAAACCTGTTTGCTTTCATTACTCCCCATGACTTTTCATAACCTGGATTGCTTTAGCTGGTAGTCATCATTTTTCCTGTCGCCAAGGGCGGAGAGGAAAAGCAACCCTGGGGAACACCATACCCAGAAACAGGCTGGCACAGAGCCCGCTGCACGCGCATGGGAGGAGACTTCCCAGAAACATGTCCCTTAGCACGGCCTGGCACAGAGCAGCAGCCGCTGAAAGCCTGGTGGGTTGGAGTCAAGGGGGAAGGATGTGGGAGCTGATTGCCTCGGCTACCTCTGTCTTCAGCAGATGCAACTACCTCAGATAAAAAGGGAGCAGGGTTTGAAGCAGGCTGGGTGGGAAGCAGGAAACAGTTCTCTGTGTTTAATGTGTGCTTGCTGGGCCCTGCGTGCAGCTCTGCCTGTGCAGCTATAAGCAGCTGCGTGCCGGGCTGCACACGCAGCTGCAGCTGAGGAAGCGCACAGCCTGTAAAGTTCTGCGGCAGATGGAGCAGCAGCCGGAGGTGAATGGAGATGTGTCAGCTCACCTCTTCACTGCTGCCCCAGCTAGTCTGATTTTCAGTGGCTGCCTCTTACGAGGACTTTTTACAAGGGCCTGTAGAGATAGAACAAGGGGGAATGGGTTTAAACTTACAGAGGGGAGATTTAGATTAGATGTTAGGCAGAACTTCTTCACTATGAGGGTGCTGAGGCACTGGCACAGGTTGCCCAAAGAAGCTGTGGCTGCCCCATCCCTGGCAGTGTTCAAGGCCAGGTTGGACGGGGCTTGGAGCAACCTGGTCTAGTGGAAGGTGTCTCCCTGCCTGTGGCAGGGGGTTGGAACTGGATGATCTGTAATGTCCCTTCCAAACCCAAACTATTCTGTGATTCTATGATTCGTACATGGGGACATCATTAACCTTCCCCTAATGTCCACAGACCAATGTGCTGATGTTTGTACATGGCAGCTTTGCCTGATGTGACCCTCAAGTTAGTGCTGTGCCCCTAAAGCAGTACCCTCAGTTTGACTGACCTGGCAGACAGTTACCCTTCTGCTTGACCGGTTGCTTCTTGGGCTGGCTCTGCCTGCCGGGTTGGTACTTTTCTCAGCAGCTGTTAGGGCCTGACCTATTTTTTCACCGTGGTAGGCTTTAACTGGTATGAAAACTTGAAAATATATGTAAGGGACATTGATACAGAAAAAAAATGACACAATGAGAAACTATTCAGGAGTATTAAGGCACTTAATTATGAAAAACGTTGCTCTTAAAATACAGCACTTTAATATTTGGATAAGTGCTAAATAAACAGGAGCTGTCAGCCATTAAAGTCTTTGTGAAACAGGGCCTTTTACTTTGGGTGTAACTTCAGGTACCCAAGTTTGACAGCCATAAAAACTGGAGGTTCCAGATATCAAGGCCTAGCTCGTAGCTCAGTGGACAATGGACGTCAGGACATTGCTGGATGAAGGGCCTGCAGGAAGGTTTTGGTTGGGAAGTTTGACTTTCTGTGACCTGAACTAGAGAACTAGGGCCCAGACCAGCAAGGATATTTTAGATGGGTAACTCTCAGGAAAATCCCAGAGCTCTGGGGCTCTGAGTTGCATCCTCTGGGGTACTCTGCTCCCTCTGGCTCTTCCCAGACTCTGTCTCCCCTCAGCTCCCTGTGGCTGGATGTCGTTGCCTCTGCAGATTTGCATGTTTGCATCTCAGCAACACTTCCCCAACCACTGCCAGCAGATGTGGGGTTCTGTGAACAGCCTGGACTGTGAACCAAAGTGGTCAAGGCACAGACATGTGTTGCCTCTGGCCAACCCCATTGCAGACAGGAGTCTGCTCTGGTCAAATGTTAGATTCTCTTCACAAGTTTGTGCAGAGCTTGTCTGTCACAGCCCCTGATACTGAGTCAAAGCCTGTGAGAGCTCATGGAAGTTCACTACAGGAGTTAACTTTGTTTATGGTAGATGACAGCTACATTTTTAATGGTTTCAGGGAACAGAACAGAGATGTTTGATGCCTTCATCTGCTACTGTCAGAAAGACCTTCAGTTTGTCCAGGAGATGATCAGGGAACTGGAACAAACGGAGTTCAAACTGAAGCTCTGTGTGTTTGATCGGGATGTCTTGCCAGGGACGTGTGTGTGGTCCATCAGTGGAGAACTTATAGAAAGGAGGTAAGTGAACCATGGCTGCTTGGGATAGCTGAGTGTAACGGAACATGAGGTTCATTTCACCATGATGTCTGCAGCGTGGCACCAGTGAAGCAGTAAAAGTCCACAAGGATGTCTTTATGGGGTTTGTTTTATGCTCTTGGCTCAAGCAGGAAGACTCGAGCATTCCCAAACATGTTGCTTCATTGTGTTCACAAGGAAGGTGCCACTACAGTGACGCTGCTTAGGTTTGATCCACTTTCTTTGGCTGGAATATCCTGCAGTCGCATCCTTGGAGTTGATCTGGAAATCAATACAGCTCCAGGCTGTTAGTTCCTCTTTACAGTGTGGAGGTTGCAGGGACTGGTGTTGGCTCTGGCACTGACTTCAAGGGTCCTTCAGGCCTGTGTGGAACTCAGGTGTGGTGGGAGCTGTGGGATAGAAAAGCAACTCCCCAGACAGGGAGTGACAAATCCCAAGGCAAGCGTTTGGGTTTTAAACATCAGCCTTTCAGAGGGATGCAGCTTGGCATTACAGACACCCTCGAGAGGCCTCGCTCTCCTGGCTGTGGTACAGCACAGCCTTCCATAGAGAGTCTAATATGTAGTTCACAACCAGGCACCTCAAAGGAATGTAAGCAGCAAACAGGAGAATAAAGCTCCAGTTTATGAACTCAGGTGATTCACTGTACAATAAAGCTTTGTCCAGTTTGTTCTTATATTAAAAATGCCCTGTTAGGCTCATCAGTAAAGGCAGCATGAAAGCAGGTTATTAAGGTGGTGGTGTTTGTAATACCTAGACAGAGGATCAAATAAAGGTTGCATGGGCAATATGGACTTCACTATTTCTTCATGTTTTGGTGTTATGAGCATGTATCTGCCATCAGATTTTTGTGTGTAACATAGCCAGCAGTCTTTGCTCTGTAGTTCATTCCTGCTGGAACACAGCTGGTGGCTTAATTTTTCCAATTCAGAGGAGCACATACTTCTACCAGTGAGAAGGGGAAGCATCTCTGTTGACATTCTATTTTTTCTCCCCTAACTGTTTCATCTTCAGGTGTCGGAGGATGGTGGTCGTCATTTCAGATGATTACCTGGAAAGCGATGAATGTGATTTTCAGACCAAATTTGCTCTTAGTCTTTCCCCAGGTAAGATCTCACAAAAATCCCTTTTAAAGTTGTGTATCAACGTTACAATTTTTATTATAGTAACACGTGAAGCTCCAGCTGAGGTCGATGGGCACTGTGCTCTTGGGCACTGCACAAGTGCAGAATGAGGGGTAGTCTCACATGTGTTTAAACAAATGAGATAAATATGGGTGAGGAAGGAGAAAACAAATAACTGATAGTTACAGAACTGATAACTCAATCTCAAACCTGGGTTCCCACCACTGACGTATCTACCTCTGAGAGGGACTTTTGACAAGGACCTGTAGTGATAGGACAAGGGGGAATGGCTTTAAGCTGACAGAGGGGAGATTCAGATTACATATTAGGAAGAAGTTCTTCCCTGTGAGGGAGGTGAGGCCCTGGCACAGGTTGCCCAGAGAAGCTGTGGCTGCCCCATCCCTGGCAGTGTTCAAGGCCAGGTTGGACGGGGCTTGGAGCAACCTGGTCTGGTGGAAGATGTCCCTGCCCATGGCAGGGGGTTGGAAGTACATGATCCCTTCCAACACAAACCCTTCTATGATTCTATCATACCTTTCACATGTGTGGAAATCCACCCATGCTCAGGGCTTGCTCTGGCTGTAATGCCCTTCACTCAGCAAGCAGAGATTTATCGTGATTAGAAGCAGCCATTAAAATGAATGGTGGCTTTATAATGCTGTTGTGCAGGCAGGGACCTGGACTTGGTTCCTTGCCCTGCTCTTGACCTTCTGTGTGATGGCGAGCAAGCAGCTTAGCTGTCTGAGATTCAGTGCTCCAGCTGTCCAATTGGCTGACACTGCTTGTTTCAGAGATGCTGTAGCTGCAATCTCTGTGAAGTGCTTCAAGATCCATATGAGAAATAAGCTACAGAAGAAAAAAGTATCATAATCAATTCAGGGTGTGAGTGAATGCTGGGAATAGGGTAGCAGGTAATGAACATGCAGCTTTTTGCAGAGATCTGTGAGTATTGTGGATAGGTAAACAAAATATGGGATGAATGTTCAACTTGAACTGGCAGTATCTGTTACATGCATGGTTCTGAATTGAAAAGCCATTGATTTACTTCTGTCAAGTCTGTTCAGATTGCTCTTTTCTAAGCACCAGATATTCTACACTTGTGTATGTTGCTGGGGAGTAAGTGCAGCACAGCCTAATACCATGGGGGATATGTAGTACCTGTAGAAGTGTCTGTATGTAAAGTCTCTTTTCTAGGTGAGGTACCTGACATGCCAGAGGTTAAACTGTAAACCAGTGGCAGAGCTTGGAATTAGCTCCATCTTCCTTGACATAGTAGTTTCATGATGGCTGTTAATCCACTGAACACCCCTAGCATGTTGCATCAAGCCCCCAGTCATCAAGATTTGTAGCAAAGTCCTTTTAGTTCTTCACGAGTTTTTTGTTGGCATCGTACCTTTCATAAGAACAATGGGAACAGAAGTGTCCATTGTACGTAATGGCCTCAGCTCTACCAGTGAAAACACACATGTAAGTACAGACTTACAGGAATAGCAGTTACTTGCTTGCACGGGGTAACTAATGCACAGAAGGGTTTGGTGTCTGGTTCTGCAAGCTCTGTGGATTACTTAAGCCTCTGCTGCAGTTACAAAATCTTGGTTATTTGCCTCATCCAGGTCTCAGCATCAGCACTTGTGCTGGGCAGCGCAGGATAGCTGGTACCAGGCATCCCCATGAAGAGTTACAGGGGAGAGGTTCCTCTTTAGAAGAGCTGCTTGTCAATCAAAGGAGAGTTCTCTCATCTCGTGCATGGCTCAAAAAAAGCAGTTCATGTTTGCAGAGTGATTCCTTGCAGCCCCTTGTTGGAATACATCTGCAGCCTATCTGAGTAAATCACGGTAGGAAGAAAAAGAAGTGGAGATAACCCAGCAAAGCTGACCTTATAGAAGCAGATTAGTCTCTGAATTTTCTCTTCATGCATACCTGGAAGTAGTCAGGACTGTATATGCCTGTTTGTGTTCCACAAGAAGCTGTGATCTGTTGTTTTATATCTGCAGGGCATTGGGCCATTATCTCACCCATGTGGGATCACTACAAGTTGCCCTATGTGTGCTGGATGGGGCCCATGATTGAGCAAAATGTTCTTAGCGGGGGGCTTGGGATTCAGAAACTTGCTCTTAGGGTGAGAGCCAGCTGCAGTGTAATGAGACAACACACAACAGGGAGCAAACCTGGATCCTGTGACATGTGTGCTGTGGTAGGGAGAAAATGGATCCAGGACCTGCCTGTGGCTCTGTGTAATCCTCTGCCTGTGTGACCTGTCTTTCAGGTGCTCGTCTCAAACGGCTGATTCCAGTCAAGTGTAAAACCATGAAGAACGAGTTCCCAAGTATCTTACGGTTCATTACCATTTGTGATTACACCAATCCTTGCACCAAAAAGTGGTTCTGGACGAGACTGGCAAAATCCCTCATGCTGCCATGATGCAAAGTCACAAGAGCAAGGTGTTCTTCTGCACTCTATCCTGGCTGTGCCTTCGGGCCGCGATGTCCTTCATGCAGGGTCTTGAACCACTTCAGAGGCTGGATTCTTGCAGTCAGTGTTTGGAGCCTGCGACCGGGAGCAAATAATTTTCTCTTGCACTTCTTCATAACTCGGAGGGGGAAATAAAGCAACTGTGTGGCTGTTCCTGCTCAAGTCAGTGAGCATCCAGCATTTCGTGTAGCAAGCACTTTCACTGAAAATACAGAAAATAGATGTTTGAAGACTGTCTAATACAAGAAGGCTCTATTGTGAACATTTAACAAGCCCTCAGAGCCTCAAACAGCAGGCTTTCTTAAACAAGTATTTCTTATTATTTTAAAAGCTGTTTAATGGCTATAGTAATGTTTAAGTTTTGAAATTCCATGAAATCCCGCGGCTGCCTGGTGATCTGCAGGAACTGAGCTGTCAGACTTAGTTTCTTGCTCTGTGAATGGCCAGTGCCACGAGAATGGCTGGTTTCAGCAGGGAGGCCCAGCCTGCCCCGCTGCTGGGCAGCACCGGGGGAACCCCTCTATAGGCAGTCCCTGGCTTACGCTGGGTCTAAGGGTAGACAGTGTCCTTCAGTCCTTGTTTGGGCAAAAGCAGAAGTGTATTTTAATTGTTAAAGAAATGAATGGTTCTCCCATTATGCTTCGCAATATCTGCAAAATTAGAGCAATTATCTGTGTAATTATAACTGATGCAGAATTACTGAACTTGGTTTATTTTCTGTGGAGGTCTTCCTCCTCGAGTTATATCACAGTATTCCTGTCTTGTGTTCATTTACGGGGTAAATCCCTTGTCACTAGTATTTTCTGAGGCAGTCCCTCAAGTTTGCTCTAAGTAGTTGTTGAAAGCAAGAAGGACACACTGTTGTACCGTGTTGGTTTTGTCTGTCTCTGCTCAGGTCACATTTGATTAAGTGACCTTATACCAACATTTTACATTCCCAGATCTTATGAAATGTTTACAATAGAGCCTTCCTTTAGTAGAGATTCATAAAACATACATATTTTCTGTGAAAGTCCTTCTGGCACAAAGTGCAGGCTGCTGTTGCTGCAGGAACGGGGTTAGGCACCTATGTGGGTCCAAATCTTAAATTACTTCACCTTTAAGAGCCTTCCAAAACACATCAGCTGTTGAGATGCCTCAAAGGTACAGGGATAAATATTGAATAAAGAGTGTATTAAATTGTTAATTAGGCTGCTTAAAATATAAAGGCTAATGTTACGCTAATAGCAAAGAGCATATTTTAATGAACCACCACAATAATTACAGTATTTCTGTGACTAAGGCTCAGAGCAGCACTGATGTTGCTCTGCTTGTTAGACTTGAATCCTGCAGGGTGACCAGTGGGTCTCATCAGTTCTCAGTGCCAAGGGCTCTGGGGCAAGGGTTCTGCCCAAAGTAGCATTTTAAAGTGACCCCTTGGTGTATTAAATAGATTTACAGCAAATATCTACTTTCTAAATTGGGAAGAAAGGAATCTTGCTTATGTATCTGCAGCTGCTTGAACTCTGCCCCTTTGCTCATTACTTCATCTACTGACTCATGTTGATTTTACAGCTTAATGTTTTACTAGTTTACATTTTTAAGGTTGCGTCTGGATGTGATTTGGTTGGGGTTTTTTTTAAAGGATTTGTTGTAAAGCATTACCAGGGCTGAGGTACAGACAGGAATGTGTGCTCCTGCCTCTCCCTCACCCATCTTGTTGATGAATGGTGGTGCTGCAAAGTCCTGACAGCAGCCAGCCCTTGACCTGAACACGGTGGAGCTTGTTCACACACATCATGTTAGCGCCAGGGCTCATTTCTGGACGGGCCCACGAGCTGGGTGTTATTCAGACCCTCCTACAAACATAACTGCTGCCGTTGTGCCAAGGTGACGTTTGCACTTTTCTGTCTTGCTAGAACAAGTGAGAAGTCTGTGGGCATGGAAGGAGAAAAGTTAAGCTGATGAGGGGTTTCTAAATAGTTGGGTTTCATCTCCTATTGCCCTCAGGCCTCTCCTGCAGCAGTGGAGGCAGCTGCTTGCCTCAGGGTTTCTGCATAATCGGTAAAAGTTAATTGCAGAAGAGTTTCTGGAGGCTGCTTGATCCCCAGGCGCGCTCCTGGGGCTCACTGAATTCTCATACTCTGGAGTGTCTGTAAACATTAATTATGGGTCATTACTCGCAGGACCAAACCAGATTCCTCTTGTTCCGAGAGCTGAAAGGAGTCTGGTAACTAGTTCGGGGAGAGCAGAGGCTCAGGAGGCTGCGCTGCAGACGCTAGAGGGAGGCAATGGCCCGTGCTTGACACCCTGCGAGGCTCCTGCCAGCTGACAAAGAGGAGTGATTTGGTTGGGGAGGAGCAGACATTTCTGTCTGTACCTCAGCCCTGGTAATGCTTTACAACAAATCCTTTAAAAAAAACCCCAACCAAATCACATGGGGTTTCTTCCCCTTCACTCTCAGAAGGAGGCCGTACCAAAAATAGTGAGTTTTGGCAGATTGAACCTCGTGCAGTGTCTTCTGCGTGAGTCCTGACGAGTGGTTTGGGACTTGGGATGTTGAGAATGAGGAAAAAGTAACTGCAGCAAAAATAATCATGTTTGTGATAGATGATCTGGTGATCACTGGACAGGGAAAGGGCTGCTTCTGGTCAGGAAAGCAGAAACCAGAGCTGAATTCCTGAATCTTCTGGCTTCCAATAGGTAAATGCAATATTCCAGTTAACGGTGAAAGATGTCAGTGCTTCGGTGGGCTCTCTGTGCCCTGGCCCCCTTGTCTGCCTGGCTCAGTGCTGGGCAAGTGTTACTGCTGTCGGACTCTTGCTTTATTGCGAGCTTGTCCTGGAGGCTAAATTAATTACTTGGGGTAATAAAAAGTGAGGTAACAGCCCTAAACCATTAAATATGTGCCTTAAATATGTATTCTCTTCTATGTAAAAAAACAGGGTTTATGCACTTCTGACATTTTGATGTCTGTCTGGTCATGGTGACTTGATGAAGGGTGACACCTATGAGTGGTATAAAATCTAGTTGCTGTAAACACATTTCAGGAGCAGCTGGGATTCTCCCCTCTTTCACACTCAGTGGAAGGTAAAAAATTTGAACACCTTTAAGAAAGGAACTTATATAATTGTGATGTTGCATTTTTTTATCCCGTTTTGTTTCCTTCCCTCACTGAAATTGTCCTAGTTGAATCTTTTAGTACCAAATCATATATTTTTATATAGATACATATATATTTATATCATTTCTGATCTGATACGAATCTGTGGAGAAGCATATGTGTTGTGCAGCCATTCTGCAAAGAGTCAACCATTCTGTGGGGTTTTTTTCCCTCAAAACCCCAAACTTTTGCTACTTGTGAAAACTTTTAAAATAAAGAATTAAAACCCAGCAGGCCATCAGAGAAGAAATACTGGGTCTCAAAATTAAGTGTTAGTGAGAAATGATATGGGCTAGGTTGGGGTCTTTTTTTCATGTTTTGCCTTAACAGCTTCCTCACAGGAGGTTTTTGGTGGTGCCTGGAAGAGGGAGAGGTAGAGCTGTGTCACGCCAGGAGGAAAATTATCGAGGAATTGTCCTTCAGACAAGCGTGGTTCCTCTGCAGGGCTCGTTTTTGGCTTTGCAGGCTGTGTCTGTTACCATCCTGGACTCACTTCAGCCCTGGTGCCCAGCAGGCTGGAGGGGATAAGCCGAGGCCTCTGTTGTCGGCCCCCAGCAAGCAGGGATGCCAGGCAGTTGGCTCCTGCTCCACAGTCTTTCTGGAGGCCCCGGCAGGGGATACATTGCAGTACAGCGATTGGGAGGATTTTGCCAGCTTTATTTCCTTTGGCTCGGAGTCAGTCCAAGCCAGGGAAATAACTTAGAAACCCAGCAGCTGCCAGGCCAAGGCCCTGCCCCAGGAAAAGAGGAAGGATCCCCAATCACGGAAGCGTTGGTTGGAAGGAATTTCTGGAGGTCAAGGTCGAGCTGCACGTCACAACAGGAGGGGCTGTTGCTGAGCCGCTTGCTGGACAATATTCCAAGCATATGAAGAATGTCTTTGCTATAGCTCCTATGACTGAACATATGGAAAGTTATACGGAAACCATCCCTGAATATATTTAGACAGAAATCGCTGGCAGAGCAGCCTGCCAGGAGAGTCACACTTTACCTGCCTGTCTGCATGTGTTGGAGCTGTTAATGGTTTCCGCTCATATTTGAGCGTGAGCATAGCTCAGAGTCAGGGAGGGTCAGGGGTCCAGCTGCGGCAGCTCTTTTCTAGTTGTTGTTCCTCTTGTGCCGAAGAAATATTCCCAGTCCTCTATTTCACTTCTATGCAGAACATCGGCGCCATTTCCTCTTTACTGGAGGACAGCATTTACCTAGTGAAATTCAGTAACTGCTGCAGAACATTCTCCGCTTTAGAGACGGAGACTGAGAGATGAAGTGTTGCCCCTTGACATATCAAATCCTGGTTTTCATCATGCCGACATAAGAAGAGTTGCTTTATCATGATTGAGGTCCTGCATGGTCCAGAGGGCATGTTTACAGGAAGAAAAATAGCATAGGGAAGAAAATGTAATTATACATAAAAAATAGCTGGGAAAATGTTGTTTGAGCATCCTGGAAATGTATTTTAAGGCAGCAATGAACAGAAACAGCAAACACAAGGTTCACATTACTGGAAAGCACGCTAATGGAGCTTCTTGAAAAGCACCTCTGTCAGGCCTGCTGGGGTTTTACTACACAACCTGACATGTGCTGCATACAAATATTTCACTAAAGGTAATTTTCTCCAGGTGCGGTGTTAAAACCCTTTCCGGTTCAGCTGATCTCCACTAGGATTTGAACCCAACCCAACTTCTTGATGAACCACTATCAAGCCCAACCCAGAAAACTTGTTTATTTTGTAGCAAAATCTGCACTCAGGAGAATGAATATTGTGGTATCCACTGGAGCTGTGCTGCCAGGCAAAGGTTTAATTAACTGAAGGTGTATTTGAGACTTAAGCTGTTACAAAGTCTGATTTAGAAACAATGCATTTTGTGCTCCCATAGCAGAGTCTGGCTTAGCAAAGTGCTTTTGCCTGCTCCTGTTTCCGCTGATGAAGCTGCTAGTGCACTGACAGAGGCTGGGGCTGCCGGTGCTCACCAGACACAGTTTCTCCTCTCTCAGCTGGAGAAGGTTCCATCAGCTGCCCCTGGGGTTCCTCCTGGCCTGCAGCCAGCAGGGGGGCTTGGATTCCACTTTCCCCAGTTCCTAGGCTTGGTTAGGTTGGGGTTTTGGTGGGGCTGGACTGGAAGGAGGGAACGAACGTGGTCCGCATTGCAGGAGGTAAGGAGGAGAAGAACCCTTGTGCCAAGCCCAGTGAGAACGTGGAGGCTCAATACTATGAATCTTTGCTTTCTGAATGAAACCAAAGTCACGAGGCCACTGTTCAGGGTGCTAAAGTTAGGAAAAGGACGGAATCACAGGAAATATGGTCAGGCAAATGTGAGGGCGACAATGAAGTGAGCTTTCACAAAGTTTTTGCAGCATTTTTCTGGCTCTAATCTTCAGCTATGTTTGCCTTCTGTTTGTGTCAGCAGAACTCGATGGAAGAGCTGCAAGTCCCAAGGTGCTTAACTGCTTGGGTGCCAGTTTACGATCTGTTGCCTCCAAAACAAAAAACACCATTCGGGAAGGGAAAACCGGGTGAACAAACCTGCAGGTCTATGTGCCATTCCCTGTCAGGCCGCAGCCATGGCAGTCCCCGTGGGCTGCTTTACAGCAACATTTCCAAAAGCATTCAGAAATCTGGGTGACAGGTTTAAAACTACTGAATCGTGGAAAATGTAGTGTTCGATTTTTGGCAGACACCCCCAGCTGAAACATACATGGAAATGAGATTCAAAGTGCTTTGAGCTGAGGACTAAAATGGACATTGGCCTTAAAACGTCAGAGTCTCAGCATCTCTAAAACCTCACATGGGTATGCAAAAGACGTTATTTTCCAATATCAGTAAAGGGCTTTTGAGATCTGTAGGAAGAAAAGCAATGAAGAGAAGCATCACATTTTTGACTCTAAAGCTATTTAGTCTAGAAATGAATATTCCCTGGTTTTTCCTAACAGTTATTCTGTAGCCTCCTTGGTGACTGCACCTCTCCTAGCGCTGCAGTCTGGCATCTGCCGAGCTGCATTGTTTTATCGAGCATCGCGAATGGAAGCTTTTAAGATTTTCTATCTGAGCTCTCAGAAATCTCGCCTCATCAGCATGTTGCTCTCGGCAGACGGGTTTTTCTTCAGCTTCAAGCCATGCATATTGATCAGTCTTGATTTTCTTTCGTTACCTAGCATCCTGTCATCGATTTTAATTGTCCGGTATTGAAGAGGAAGCATTCAGTACACGTAGACTTGCCAACGATGAAATTTTGCTTTCCACACCTTTTTGCAGATGGTGCCCCCAGCTAAGCCCTTAGGAGCTGTGGGTATCTCTTTCTCAGCTAGCAATCTGCACAAATTACGCTGCAGTCAATTTTTCTCTATTAAATCCATTTCTGATTCTCTGTGACAGCTTTCCCTGCCGCATGGTTTCACACTTCAGCGGTTTGTTTCGGAGATGCCATGTGGGTTTGTTTCTTTTTCAAAGGGGTGGTGGTGGTAATCCATTTAATTTGCAGATACTTTACTCGTGTCTTTCTAGTTCCTCCTTCCTGCTGCTGTCCTTAAGAGATTTGTGCAACTTCAAGTGACTCCTGGTGAGTCTCCTCCTGTGGCTCCCTATCAGCCCACAGGGCCGCCCCTGGGCTGTTCCCTGAAGCTTCCTCTCCTGCTGCTGAAGTGGAACAGCTTGTCCAAGACAAAACTGTAGCTTGGTCCTGCATCTAACAGAGAGAGGAATCTTTCCATCCCCATGGTGCAAAACACCAAAGCTGGGAGCTGGTGTGATTCGTTAACTCTTTTCCTTCTTCCTTGCAAAATACCTTCTTAGACTTGCATTGTTCCCACCTTACAAAAGCACTCCTGCACTCTCAGAGGGCTTTCATTACAAATATGTCTTGAAGGCTCTGTATGTAAGGAACTTGGTGCCCTCCTACTGTCTGTCTGATTCTAGGTTTTCCTTTACTTCAGATACACAAAAAGGATCCTATTTTTAGCAGCCAGCAGTCAATGACAGAGGAATTCATGAGTAGGGAGGAAAGGATGTGAACTATCCAAATAGATATTTTTTTTCAAATGAGATTTCTACATTCCTATCACTACAGTAATAAGCTGTGAGTCACTCTTACACTGAACTATTAGACTATTATTGTAAACTCATGTCATTAGAATCTGCTAATGTGAGCCACAACCTTGCCTGGCCTTAGCTTAGTTTGAGAAGGTATTGGCTGTTTATATGGATAAGAACAATATTCCCTCACAAATCTTATTCCCAGATGGCAAAAAGTGAATGAAATCTTATTTGATCCTATCTTTCTGTTCCTAGGGTTTCTCTTCTCACTGCCTTTTAAAAGAATTCATCTTTCTTCATTGTAATGTCACAAAAGATGTTTTATTTTATTTCTTTGAAGTTCGCCAACTGTAAATTGGGTCCAAGCACTCCCAGCAGACTGAGTATCTGTGCTGTATCACCTGAAAGCAGCAATCTCTCCTCCAAAAGCTGCTCTCTGCGTTCAGTCCTGCCATGGCCAGCCCTCAGAAGGATATTGAAGCACCCAGGGACTTCTCTGCTGCAACAGCAAGTGCCAAGGAGCGGATCTTCTCTGGCATTGCTAAACTGATTTCTCTCAAGAGTTATGTCCAGACTGCATATTTTTCTATAATAGTTTTGTTGAATAATAAACTGTCTGAAACGGTCTTAAATACGCACGCAAAGCTTTACCGAATAGAACAGGCCTTGGCCACCCTTCGGCAGCTGCAAAAGAGGACTCAGGCCAGGTGTATCAGCTTGTCTGTCAGGGTCTGGATGCTCGCACCAGGCTTATTTTGCACTTTCAGCAATGAAGGAAAAAGGTCTGAAACACATTCTCACACATGCCCCCTCCCCCCCCATTCTGCTCAGCTGCTTAGAAAATGTTTTATGATGGAGACTTACCCTCTACAGAAGAGACCAGTGGGAAAACCTCTCTGTCCTTAGGAGCTGTGACATTCCCAGAGGGAAAAGAGGTATGGGCATGGGAAGTGTCTTTCATTAGCTTCTGGAAAGACAAAGCAGTATGAAGAAGGCATTATTGTAAACCAAGCATGGCAAGAGCTGATTATTAAACCGTGGATCAGGTATGTGGTCATCAAGACCTTGTTATAACTATTTCTTAGACCTAGCATAGATTTTATATTAGTTTGGATTGGAAGGAGGCAGCAAAGCTGTGATTTGTTACAGAGAGGGTTAACTG
This sequence comes from Strigops habroptila, assembly GCF_004027225.2. Lineage (NCBI taxonomy): Eukaryota > Metazoa > Chordata > Aves > Psittaciformes > Psittacidae > Strigops > Strigops habroptila. The sequence continues at coordinate 102,241,519 of NC_044277.2, forward strand.
GCTTTCAATTTGTATACTAAAAAATCATAAACTTACAAGAACAGAGTAATTGAAAAAAACCCTTGCCTTGGTCATAAACTCTTTGCTTGCTTCCTGGAGCTTCAAGTCTGGGGGATATTTTTGGTGGAAGAGGGAGAAGAGTGCAGAGTTTCTGTTGAGGCAGTGGTGATGAGATAAGAAGTGTGTTTGCGGAGCAAAAGCTGGTTCCTGTAAACATACTGTGAGAACCAGAATCCACCTGTTAAAACCAGGCCTTCAGCTACTTGACTTCAAAGTGACCTCAAAGGTGAATTTAAAATGACTTAGCACACCGGCACTCAGTGACCGGGTAGAGACACATGGTAGCACACAAGAACACTTAGGAAAACTTGCCAGTTTAGACCAGCATTTGCCTTGTGTTTTGAAAACAACTATCATTAAAAACTTGTGCCAGCCGGAGGGTTTTAAGCCACTGCTGCCCTCCACTGCATGCTCTTTGCCTTATTTCTGAAACCCCAAAGCAAAGCTGCCAGGAGAAATCCCCGGAGATAAAGTGCCGTGCCTGCCTTTGTTAGCTGGAGAGGAAACTGTCTTGTACTTTGTTAACTACTCAGCCGCTGCTTGATGGAGCAAGGTCCCTTCAATAAACCTGAAAGTGTTGCCATGAAGGAAGAATAGCGGGCAAATTTTGGAGTGAAACAAGGTCAGGCATCCTGCTTGCCAACGCGCGCTTGCCCTACGCTGGATGCAATAAGCCAGGCATTGTTGGGCTGCCCCTCTCTTTAGCAAACCATGCCCGTACCAAGCAGTTCAATAAGCACATTAACTGCTATTGTTTGCAAGAATTGTGGTAGCTGATGCACAGGCACTTACAAACAGCGGTTTATGATGCTTTAAAAAGCCTTTAACTAGGAATGCAGCAACAAATGCCGTGGTCCCAAACAATGCTGAACTGTGACAGCAAGTGCCTCTGCATGGCTGTTCTGAAAGGGCAGCTTTAGCTGTAACAAGAAGAAAAGGATATACCTGAGAGTCTACATGAATAGGAAGGTGAAATCTGCAGTGCCTCGACATGCAAACTGGAGTTTAGACAAGTTTTCCACAACCCAAGTGTAAATGAAGTTAAGTTTATATTTACATTTGTGATGGTGATAAGGTAAATCAACCATCAAGTATCCTTTACAGGTACTAAAGGTAGCAACATCTGTGTGCTGAGCATTAGAATCACCAATCTATGCATTAAACATCAGTTTTATGATAACCAATATTACATGGATGGGAATAAAAGGCAACGAGCTGGGTAGTGCCAGTAAGTTTCATTGAAACTGACTTTTTCTCAGGCTGCAGCCTTTCTGCCTGAAAGACACCCGGAGTTTTTCCAGTTCTCAGCCTCCCCTAAAGCCTGGTCCAGAGCAGAGGTGGATACACCAGGAAACTGCTTTTCCACTTGAGATTTCTACCAAAATGTCTTGTTATTACAACAAACCCCTTGATTCAGCAGCACCACTTCAGGTTCTTTTACAGGCTCTTTACAAATAGAGGCATTGCCTCTGCCTTGAAGAGCTTACAACCTACACGAGACAGAGAAAATGAAGGAAATCAGGAAAAGTAGGATGAGCAGAATAGTAACGATAAAACAGGAGAAGGTGCTGCTCAGAGATCTGAATTGGGCAAAGGATTAAGACCCTAGTGGAAGACAGCGCTGGTTTTTTCCTCCCTCATTGGACTCAGGGCAAAACAACCCCCTGAATGGATGAATGCAACAGCAATGCCTGACCTCTGAGGGACCCAAAATGTTGAGTTCATTTACAAAATAATACAAAATTTGTGGGACGAGGATTCTATGTGAACGAGAGATCGTCGTTTAAAACAGGGACATGCATTTTTCATTGCAGAGCTGGAAAAGTGGAATACAGCATTCATCTGTGTACGCATATGTGGCCACTGGTGGTCTTGTCACTGGACATTTTAGATTTCAATTTAGGTCAAAGTCTGGGCTAATTCTTAAAGAACAAGACTCATTGTGGACCCAATCCTGCGCCGTTGTTCTGAATCAGTAAAGTTTTAGCACTGCCTTCAGGGGGAGGATTTTTGGCCCAAAAGAAGAGAATTCAAAATATGGTTCTGACTTAAGAAACACTGTGATAAAATTCAGCATATACAAGTCTCGTTTTGTTGTTGATGCCTGGCTCAGATCCACTTTAACATGCTGTTAGCTATCAGAAATACGACACTGGCTACCTGAGTGCATGCTCTGGGCTAAAACCTGGTTTTAATTGCTATATAAACTCATTTTATAACATGGTTAAAAGATCACAGAGACAGTTCCGAGCAGTAATTTAGCAAATATTTAGCAAATATTAAAAATCGCATATTTAGCAAATATTAAAAATCGCTCAGCAGAGGAATGTTAAACACAGAGAAGTAGGAAAAACAAACAGCTCTTCAGTTGGAAGCTCTCTTATGACAGAGACCATCATTGTTGAGTGCCTGCACAGCAGCAAGTGAGATGGGGCTGCGGGCCTCTTGCTTCCGTAGGACAGAAAAAAAAGAGTAAAAGGAAGGACTTAGTGTCCTGCATTAGGTAGCACAAGTGAAAACAGCGGAGTCAGACCATGCATTTGGCAGGGGATGATGGCCCTCCACAAAGCCTGGTTCATCAGAGGCATCTCAGGAATTTGTCCTAATAAGCTAAAAATATGTATAACTGATGTTCTTTGACTCATAGCAGTGCCTGACATCAAGCTACGAGAACAGTGACTGGCAAAGAATGAAAGCTGATACAGATGTTCCCAGTCAGTTCTCCTGATGGTTACTATTGTGCCTGGTGAGAGTGAGAGATGAATTATTTTACGTCGGGAAAAAAAACCGAACCAGATCCCCGAACTGCAAACACTTTAAACTTAAATATATAGACAGCTGCCTTTGTGCTTCATGGTACCAGATAGTGTCATATTCCTCACTCTTTTAATCTTATTTTTTCCCCACTGTCCACCAGTTGTACTTCTGAATGCATTCAGATCAACAAAGCTCCACTACAGACTTGTGGGCCATGAACCATAGGATAAGGGTGTTGGACATATCCACGAATGTTGAAATTTCAGTGTGGAGCAAGCAGAAGCATCCAGCAGCTGGGAAAACAGAGAATTGCTCATCCTCAGAGGGGGCAAGGAGAAAGCCAGACCTCTTGATCTCTCCATACCCATCGTAACCCTGGGACCTATTTTTAAACGTGGAATGTGGATCCACCAAGGGCCTGGGTTGGGCTCCACACCTGCTCGCTGCAGGGCTGGGGCTGGTGGCAAAACAAACGGGAGGCGGCGGCTTGGCCCTCTTTGCCTCGGGATTAAAACGTCTCTCCTTGACCAAACCCGGGGAAGGCCACGCCATCGCTTTCCACCCTTCTTCATGGCAGGTTCCAGTGTGTCCAGCACCCCAGGGAGACACCACAGGGCTGCCGTCACCACGTTTGGGAGAAGGGCTGCTGCCAGGCTGCGCCCGGGGTCACCTGCCATCCCCCCTGCCCTGGTTTCCCCTCACGGCGGGCCGCGGCTCCTTCCCGCCGCTGCCCGACCTCACCTCGCCTCCCCACCCCGACCGGCGGCGCGGCAGGAGCAGGGACCCTGGCGCAGGACAAGCCGCGGTTAACAGCCTCTCCGCCAATGGCAGCTACGGACTCGACCGTTGGCAGCCAATCGCAGCCCGGAGTGGGTCTTAAACCAGCAGCCCCTCCCGCCTCTTGCCTGAGGGAGGGGAAGATGTGCGCAGCCGCCATCTTGTGTGTGGCACCCCCGCCCTTCCCTTTCTTGTCCTTAACGACTCTCCCCGCCCCGCCGCCCGCCTTTCGGCAGCCCTCCGTACCGGCCCGTTCCCGGAGGCCGGTGGCGGAAGCCGATCAAACCGTGGGTAGCGCAGTGTTGCGGCGGCGGAGGGGCGCCACGCTCAAGATGGCGCCGGGCGGCGCCCCGCTGTGGCGGGCGGGGCGTGCGCTCGGCGGTGTCGCCGGCGTGCGCGGGTGACGTCAGGTCGCTCTGGGCATGGGCAGGTGGAGGGAGCAGGCAAAGTTTGGCCGGCGGTAGCGGCGGGCGGCGGAGGCGGCGTTGGGGCTGCGGGAGCCGCTGCCGGCGGGGGCTCGGCTGCGGGTCGGGCCGCGCGGGGTAGCGCAGCGCCTCTCCGCTCCCTCGCTCCTGCGCGGCGCTCCCCCTCGCGACGCGGCGGGCGGGCGGGCGGCGGGCGCGGCGCGGCCATGGCCGAGGACCCCAGCGCGCTGCCCTGGTCCATCAACAAGGATGACTACGAGCTGCAGGAGGTCATCGGTGAGCGGCGGCGGGGTGGGACGGGGGCGCTCGGCCGGCGCACGGCCGTCTGTGCGCACAGCGGAGGGGGTGAGGGGTGTGTGGGGCTGGGGAGGGTGTCACGGCTGAGGGGAGTGTGTGCGGGGGGTTTGGCCCCCCTCAGCTGAGGGGGGGGTCCTGCCACGCACCCCCCGTCAAGGAGCGGGGCTGTGTGTGTCCGTGTCCCCCCTCCCCGGCGGTGTGTGGAGGGTGTGAGAGGGGTCTGCCCCCCGCTATGGGGTGTGAGGGTCTGGGAGACCCTTCACTGAGGAGAGGTCTCCCCCCTTTCCCCCTACTTGAGAGGGCGATATGTGGTGTGGGGATCTATCCCCACTCCGCGGGGGGAGTCTGGGGATCCCGGTCCCCCCGCCTTGGGGTGCGCGTGTTCGGGGACATACACACACACACACGACACGGGGTAGGTGCGGGCCTGGGGCTCTGCTTCTGCAGCCTCCCTGTGTGTGTGTTGGGGGCTGCTATCCCCTCCCGGGGGTGGGGACCCACAGAGCGGGGCATGGGTCTGCCCCATCCCTAGCAGAGGCTTGGAGTGGACCCCTCCGGCAGGGAGTCACCTCCAGCCTCTGCCCCCCACTCCTGTATGGGGGTGCGTATATCCTGACGCCGGGGTGAGCAGGCACAGAGCGGGACAGGGATCGTCCACGTTGTTGGGGCTCTTCTGTCTGCCCGTCACCCTGGTCTGCAGGAGCAAACTCCGCAGCTTACAGGAGTGCTCTCTTTCTAGGGCACCCACACTCGTTTTGGGAGGGTGACCACCTCTCTGTTAGCAGTTTTGGAGCCCAGCATTGCTTTGGTCTGTGCAGGGGGCTCCAGGGTTTTGTAATGTTGCTGAACAAGCCTTTTATACTGGGTTTTTGCTGCTGCTGTGCATTTTCATTCATTGTCCTTGCAGCTCGAGGCCCTAGCCCTTGCTTTCTTCATTAAATGATTTTTTTTTTTCCCTTCCTCACTCTCTTGACTTTAAACTGCACCGTTACCAAAGGCCTCCCACTGTATTGATTTACTGGCTGTTTCAACCGTTTTGCCGGGGTGTGTATTTGAGGGATATATTGCTCTAGGACGAGTGTGTGACACATCTGAGGTGGTGCCACAAGTGACTCTAAGGTCAGTGCCTCCTGTCTTGCTCTGCCCTCCGCAGGCATGAAATAAAGCAGGAGGTGGCAGGGCAGGCTCCTGGCCAAAGGCTCCTGAAGGAAGGAGGTTAATTTTTAGAGTAATCTCTGTGGAGTGGTTTTATTTGAAGTTTATAAATGACGTAGTGCTATCATGCCCAGGCCTTCCATCTCTGCCTCATGGGGAGACTTGTTCTCTGTTAAGGAGGGTGGGAGAGTTTGTGAAGAATACTGTTCTAAGAGATTAGATTCTTGGCATTGTTTAAAAGTAGGAAGGAACTAAAGCTGTAGAGGGGGGGAAATCCTTCTGGAGATCCCTGTTGCTCTGTGGGATGAGGCTTTGTCCTCTCCCGTTGCTCAGTGGGAGCAGCAGTGCTTTAGGAAGGAGACACACTCCCCGTAAGACTTAATCTTACAGATAAACCCTTTAAACCTCCTTTGGAAAATGTGCCCTGGGGAGAATGATGTTCAGGCTCCTTGAGGAGCAGGAGATAAACCTGCTGGGAGAAAGGGGGAGAACCTGCCACCCATTTTTCTGGGAAAGGGAACTGGGCCCATGTGTGTGGAAAATACTTTCTGGGAGCCTGCAAAGGGGTGCTCTTATAGCACAAAGCAAGGATTTGAGCTGGAGCAAATGGACAATCTGCCTCTTTGTAGCTGGGGAGCAGGGTGGGATGGGAACAAAAGGGAATATAAATGCACTTCTGCTCTTAGGAGAACTTGCTACTGGGGATGCGCATCCTGCAGCCCCAGAGTATTAGGAGGAGCAGAGATGTGTTGTCTCACGTTGACTGACAGAACTTTGGGAGAGATCAGGAGAGAAGTATTTAATTTCTTCTGTGTCTTTTCCCTGTCCCTCCGTAAACCGAGTTTCTGGATGTTGCCTGCTCGCTGAAGGGTTGCGTTGGCATTCTGGCATGTAATGGAGTGTACACTGAAATGTGTATATTACAAACATATGGTTTCTCTTTTTAACTTTCCCTTCCCCCTCCCCCTTACTCATTTCAAACATTGGTGTGTCTGCCAACGTCCTGGATGGAGATGTGACGCAAGCTTCCTAGCATGTATATGATTTGTGGGACACAGTGTCACTGTGTTAACTGAGCTGGACTGCCTTGCCTCCTGCTTCATGTCTCCTGTAAACCGCAAGGATTGGTGTGGGGTTTTTTTTCTTGAGCTCTCTTCTGTGGAGCTGTTAAAGTCTTTCAGCAGGGAACAAAGAGACATCCTGGTGTGGAAAGAGATGAACCTTGCACTTTTGCTTTCAAAGGATTTAATGTGTTTCCTGATGAAAAATGTCGCTCTTTAAAGTTAGTAGGTCCACCATTTAGTAGGTTACCAGCTCAGCTGTTTTTTCCACATCAGGATAAAAGAAAGCCGTGTGTAGTTTAATTCCTTAATTTGTACTGGTTTTACCTGAAAATAGCCAGATGTGGCTTTTATTTGATGTGGATGGCTCTGTACCATTTTGGTGCAGGAACGAAAAGAGCAAGTTTTCTACCTGCAAAGAGAACTTCTCCTGTAAAACTGCCCTCTTCATTCTGGCTAAAGGATTACACAGCACTGGGGATGACTCAGGCCATTATAAAGGTATAGATTAATGCCTGTGTTAATTATGCTCGGTTAGTGTTAGTAACTGCTGAGTAGCCTGCTTAGGCTTAAATAACTTCTAGTACACTGAATCACAGAACCTTGCTCAGGATCAGAACCTGACTTTCGTGCCAAAAAAAGATAAATGGAGGTGGAGTAAAGGAAGCAATTTCTAAAGCATTTCTATGAAATGTACCTCTAGAGTAGTGATAGTCTTTGCAGGTGAATACGGCTTCTGAGACATGTAAATTTTCATGTAAAAAGAAAAATGTAGTCTGTGCTGGTGGTTGGGAAGGTGGTCGTCTAAGCGTGAATTGCATATAAATCACTGCAGCCTTCTTTTTGAAGCCTGAGAAAAAGAATTCGACCTCATGCTGCTTGTGCTGATCAGCTACTTGCACACGCAGGTTCCCTCGGATCCAACAATTCCTGTTGGAAATGCTGGTAGCAGTAGTGAAGTTGGTTGGAACTGGGTCATTCTCATTTTGCTACTTTTTTGGAAAGATGAGAGCAGTTCTGGCCATGGCTATTTGATTTAGGAGCATCCTCTCTGCTGTGAGCAGTCTGTGCCAGAAACAGAAGATAAATTAGTGGTGGGAGTGCTCCCTTGCTCTGTTCCTGCGCCCTTTCTCCCCTGACAGATTCCTTCGTAGCGATGAGGACAGTGCAGGCTGCATGAACAGATGTGATGGGAGTTTCTTATCCCTTCAGAAATCAAGCTTAAATTGAAAATTGAAGTTACCATTTCCTGAATGATTAGGTTTTTTAATGACTGTGGTTCCTGTAGCTTTTGAGTTGGGCTTTGCTTGCAAACGTGTGGATCATTTGGAGTTGAATGTTTAGATTTCTAGCCACGTTATTTGCAAGCTTTACATGTGTACGCCTGTGCGGGAGAAAATTGTCTTTTGCAGTTATAGAGGAACTTCTTAAGCTTAAGATTTCCACTTCCCCAAATTTACTTGCCCATCTTCTGCTGGTGTAGCTATCTCCTGTTCTGAAAAAGCACTGCCATTGAAACAGAGCAGCCTGTAAGTACTCACCAGGTGTGATCAGAGTCTTTGGATGTGAAAACTGGAATGGGAGACTCTTGTTCAATGGCAGTTTATGAGGTTTCTATTTTGAAATGTGGTGTTGATTGTTACCTGTGAGTCTTATGTGCTAGCTGCAGCCAGTTTCATATGCCTAACTATTTAAAACCCATTCAAGAAAAATGTTACACTCTATATAACTGCCTGAGGACTAAATGGAGTGTTTAGACTTCAGTCTTGGTGCCATATGTTTTGTTTTAGCATTTCCTCGCGGATTCCCACTCCTCCTCCCTAGCCTAGCTAAACAAATTTAATGCCTACACTCTATTCCCAGTATTCAGGCTGGTTAGTTCATTGGAAGATTTGCTTTGTGTGCTCATTTGTAAACTTTTTCCACTTCAAGTTGGTAGAAAAGCCTTTTTGTTGTTTCACGTTATGCTAAAGCTTGTATAAAATCAACTTTGGGCAAAAGTAGATCTATTTAAAAAAAATGCTAGATGTCATCCATAGTACTTGGTCTGCTTGGGCACTCATGTGGCTGATTCTCAGTGCCACAGGTTCTCGGCTGGTTGGACATAGACGAATGTATCTTCTTGTGTTTTCCTGAGTGAGACTGAATAGCCAGGTTACTCCTGCATGCAGCCTACCCTTCCTTTGAATACCTGGCATATCTCCTTCCTTTAAAACCTTTGATACTGTCGCCCTATTAGAACAGGGCTAAATTTGAGTCGGTCTTCAGCAAAAGGTGTTTAGTTGTGCGTGTGTCTTTGTTTAGTGTTTCTGTTGTTTGCTCTCTGATAGGAAGGAGGATAAAATGCACAAGGAAGCAGACAGAGGACATACAAAGCCAAGCAGTGGTGAAAGAGGCTGTCTGGGAAGAATACATCGTTGTTAGTGAAGCAGTGTGGTTGCCTTGCAGCTCATTTGAGGCGAGGGCAGAGACAGTTCCTGCTGCTTTCGGTTATTTGGGGGTAGTAAGAAAAAAACCACACAGGGTGTTTCACATAGAAGCAGTTCACAATCTCCTGTGGCAGTTGCTTCCAGTACTTCTAGGATCCTGGATTGATTAAGGTTTAACATTTTCATTTCTGAGGAATACTATTTAAATAGTTTCAATTTAATGCAAATAGCTTGGCTGGTAGTGGGAAATGTGGATGTGCTGTGCTCCCAAGCACACCTGAGGGGTGTATATGCTGGCTGATAAATGCACGCCTGGGAGGCTTCTTCCTTCTGCAGCTGAAAAAGTCTTGGAGAGAATCAACTCTTCCCCAGAACATTTGTCTATTTAAACTTGGCAGCATCTGCTTTATTTCTGAGTGTTAGCAACTTGCCCACCAAGTCAGTGTCTAGAGATGTAATCTTTTAACAAAAGTTGGAGCTGTTTAAAATTATGGGCAATAACACTGAGTCCTTTTGCTAATTGTGTTCGTAAATGATGAAAAACTGCATTTTGGTCAAATTTTCTTGGAAGATTTCCCCTAAAATGCACTATATCAGTTATAAATCTCTGTGGCAGTAAATTTAGCTGTGGACATGCTAATGGAACGCTTGTAAATTTGGTGTTATTAAACTTTCTTAATAGGGAGAGACAGACTTGAGAGCTTTGTGGATGTAGAAGAATAGCTGTTGGAGCAGTGGAACTTGGCATTGCAAAATCTCTGAAATCTCAGGATCCTGGGACTTTCCAGATGAGTTTAGCCTGTTACCCTGTACTCCCTTTAGAATCAAACAACTGGGATGCAAATACAAAGAACTTGGCTCTGAAAGTTGCTGCAGTTTCCTGTGACTTCACCTAAGGGAGTTCAACCTTGACATTTCTAAAAAACCATGGAACTCTGTCTGTCCTTCTGGCAGTCGTGCAGGAAAGTCTGCAGCAGGGTTAAGTCCCTGGCTGACAGGCGGTTCAGGCTCTTGACCAGAAGGTCATTGCTCTTGGTGTGTGAGAGGAGATGTGGTACCTCTGATGGGCAAAATAATGCATATGATGATGAAGGGAGCTGTGCTAAGAAGAAAATCAAATGTGTCTGACTTGAGTCAGGCAAGGTCACTGTAACAAATGGTACAGCTAAATAACAGCAGAGATACAGGTACCTCACTAAGGCCATGATACTGCCTCAGTATTTCTCATGTTCCTCTTGTGTACTAATACAAAGAGACTGACCTTAGTATGGGATAAAGTTTGATCCCTTAGGTTGCTTGGGTGTGGTGTTTGCCTCAAAACACTGCTCGTGTTTGGGGTTCTCATGTTAATCATCAGAGCTCATGTATTCCTTGTATTTAACCAGATTACTTGGTCCTATCACATAGTACAAGCAGGTAGGGATTTACAGTGATCCAAGTGCAAAAAGGAAAAAATCCAGTATTTCTTTTCACCCCTACTCAATAACTACAACATACACCGACTTTTATCTTTGCCCGAGCCCCTTCATTCACCACTCCCCAAGGTTCTTAAAGATCTCTGTTTCCACATGTGCATTACTGCACACAGAATTTTTGCTTAACACAGATTTTGTTGCAATTAAGAGAAATTCCACCCTAGACAAAACCCATTTGGTTTTATATCAACCTCCCCAGAAATAGTCTAACACATTGTGCAAGGTTTTCTTGCATCTCTTTGGTTCCACACACTGCAGGGGACAGTTGTCTTCAAGTCTTAAAAGCTTCATGAATCCCATCATGAATGAAGTACAGAGTAAACTCAGAGCACTGATTCACTTTCTCACCAAATTAGCTGAATCTTTCTTCCGCCTCCCATCCCTTAAAGTTTTATACAGCTCATACTGCACACTTGCGAAACAACACTTGCAAACTCTTTTAACTCAGTCAAATTAAAATGCATTTTTTGAGGGAATACAGAAGAGCACTTCTGAATGAGGTTTTAATTTCTTGCCAAATTTCAATTTTCTTCTCCATCCGTTTTGTCTTGAGAGCTACTGAGCTGGGGGTGGGGGAGAGAAAAATTTCTTGTTTTGTTTCATTTCACTGTTTCATGCTAAAGTGACTTTATAGCATTCTCCTGAATGGATATTTCCTTCAGGCAGGAAATGAGCCTGTGTAAATTCATCCTGGAGAGAAGAGGTACGAGCAGCTGTTAAAGGATAGTGCGAGTTGAAATACTTCAGTGATTGTCTCTTACTGCAGTGAATTCTCCTTGCGTTTTGCCAAAATTTCACCGCTTTATAGTCATGAATGGTAATGTAAGCACGAACTTTACTCTTTTTTTACTGCTGGCACCTTGTTAATAATAAAGCCGTGTGGGAGGATGCTGTTTCCTTTTCATCCATCCACAGAATTGTTAAGTTAAAACTGCTGAGTGAAATTTTGATCTTGAGTACCCCACCTCACTTCTGGTGACATTTACCTGTGCACGTGGCTTGGCCTGTGATACCCCCTGCTCGCTTATCCTGTGGAAGGATTTGAGTTGCCTTTAGTCTTAGAGCAGAGTTAATGGATAAATTTTGCAGTTCGTTAGAGGGGAGGGTGTTGTCAAGTAGGAAGTTCTACAAAACTAGTTGTGAACATGGAATTGTATTGACATGCTTGTGGTTGGGGCCTGAGATTGTTAGATCTTGTATGTTTTATAAAACCGAAGTTTTCCGAAACATTAGTTTAAAGAGTAGTTACTGTTGGACAGGTTGTGCATTTTCATTTTTGGTTTGGTCTAAGTTAGGCTCTTGCTCATTTTTGGTCTTCAGGGGATTGCAAGTCCATTTTCTTAGGTTCCAGGGCTTGTTCCAGCTCTTCTGAATAGGAAGCTTTGAACATAATGCAGAGAGTACTGGAAAATGATGGCATTTGAAAAGTGAGAGCCCAAGTTTATGGCTGTGGGATGAGAGCACTTAGAGAATATTTTTCTTAAGAAAATTATCTGTCTGGGTTCAATGCTGATACCCGTTGAGGTAAGTGGGGCAGCTGAAACAGCAGTTGGGCATTTCGGGCCATCTCCTGCTTCAGGCAGGCAACACAGTATTAGGTTATCTTGATGGCTTAAAAACTCATAAATTAAAGACTATGCTTCTTGTTATTGGGTAAACACCTTTCCCGAAAAATTCCCAGGGGTGGATTTCATTGTGTCAATTTTCAGAACAAAACTGGAAAGCTACTGTCACTTATTTTGCAGAGAGGCAGAGCTAGAAAAGACTCCCAGGGATGTGGAGTCCAGTTCCCTGCTATAACTGATGCCAAATTGTATAATGCCTATACCAAATTAATGAAATGTTGTGTTTGAAATGGCGCATGGGGGAATTACAGGCACACGTTCTATTAAACACTTCAAGCTCTGTGTGACCCTGTCATCGCTGTATGAAACGACTGCTTAATGGATTTCCTATGACAGTGGGAATTAACAATGCCTTCTCTTTTATAGCATGTGTCTATAGCTCTATAGGTGTTTTTCTTATGCTGCCTGCTTTGCATTCAGGCTGTACCTGCAAGGACACTTCCAGTGAAGGTTTGGGAGAGCTGCAGCTTGGTGTTGTGTTGACTGCAAACATCTCTGATTTATTATTCCTGATGATCTGCTAGTGGAAATTGAGTCCTTTGGAAACTTGACATGTTGTATGTCCTCACCTGGAAGAATTTCACCCCCTAGGCCACTTCTTTGTGAACCTCTTTCTGTCTCTGACCTTGTGAGGTAGTGCACCAAGCACATTGAAAGCTGAGATTGTAACTTCCATCCCTTCACTAAAAATGATCACTGAAGATGCCAAGTGCTGTCTATTAAATAACTTGCTATTAACAGCTAAGAAATACCTTGATATTGACTTCCAGCAAACTGTACTTCACTGGAAAAAGCATCCTGAGCATGAACTCTGATGCTGTCGAACAACTTGCTGATGCAGATTTGTATTTGAACAGCTGAGAGGCTGGTGGACTAGCGGCCTGAGCACAGTTATTTGTCCAGATCCTAAGGCTCGGGATGGTTCTGAGTACTCTTGGTTAAAAAATGCAATTTTTAACCAGTAGGCTAATCTTGTGTGCTGAACACACTAGCAGACACAGAAAAGACTTATTAGATCAAGCTATTCCCTGAAAAGAAAGGATAATAGCCTTCAAGAGAGGACATATCGGATACTTAAAAGCTTATTTACCTAAAATAGCCACTGTACTATCAAACATCTACACTGTATGCAGACAGATTGTTCTGTTTTGTGGACTCCCGGCCAAATAAAATATCCTCTACAGTTGACAATTATATTTGAGACAGAGTTCAGAGATAAAGGTTGGAAGGGAAAAATGAGAGTGCTGGCTTGACTACTGCACCAGGGCTGTGTTTCGAGCCCTGGTAATACCTGATGACAGCTAGCATGATATTTACATTGCTGTATATACCATAAAGACTACTGATAGTGATTAAAAGGGAAGGATAAACCTTCTCCAGTAATATTGCTGTGTTAGGAAAGGAGATGTTTGAGCCTGCTTTCCGTCGTGTAGCATTAACACTGCATAGCTGCAGTGCCCTTTAAATTAGCCAGAGATGTTGGCATGAAATCAAATAAATATAATTGGTTTCAAACTGAAAATCTAATTTAGGCATGCTAATAGCATCTTAAGTAAATGTGGTGGGTCACACAGGACTTGTGTAACTGGCCCTCTGGAGCTTAGTGTAGTTACTGCCACGGGGAAAACGGTTTCAAAGGTGTTCCCCAAATCACCCAGGCGCCTTGTGCAAGCAGAGGGCGTTCGTATTTTCTGGTGAGGTTCTGGTCTCTTTCCTATAGACCACCAGTGTGTCAGTAGTGTTTCCGTTCTTTTCTTGAGGTGGGCTTCAGGTTAAATCATACCTGTTTAAGGGTATGATGGGCATGTGTGCTAGTTTGAACTAAGTTGGGGTATTCTAGGGGTTGCAAGAGGCCAGGCATACAGCCAGCAACAGCATCTTCTCTTCTATGCTTTGGTGTTTGCAGTGAAAAGGTTGGGGAGGATGTCAGATAGACTGATGCTAGTCGCTGTTAATCCTTCTCTTTGCTGCTACCATCTGTGGCCAGTGGCTTTCTCTTACATTTATTTTTTCCCCTTGCATCTCTTGTTCTAGTGTAGAGTCTGATGGCTGCACCTCTTGGCTGTATTTAGCACCACTTGGCAGTAGGGAGGCAGCTGAAAGCTTGGCTCTCTGGCATGGACTGTGAACTGGCCACTGCAGGTGAAACAGCTCGTTGGTGATATCAAACAGCAAAGTGACCTGGTGACAATTTTGTCGGATATCTTGCTGACAGCCTTTGCGTGGCCAGTCCTATTCCTCACTCTCTGTTCCAGTCCTGGCCTGTGTTATATTGACAAGATGACCATTTTCTCTCCAAAAGTGTCACTTCTGTGCTTAGCCTGTAAGGGTTCCCAACCTGAATGCTTGCCGAAGGTGGGAAAACAGATGACGTGTTTCTGTGTTCAGAGCCTAAGAGATAGCGAAAGAGTTTCGAGAGAACAATGCCGTGTGGGGTGGGGTGAAAATTTCCATAAGACTCCCCTTCCTTTCTGCAGAAACCTTGGCATTGAGTTGTGCAGCTTACGGTAGCTGTAGATCTCTCTACAGAGCGTCATTTATTTATAATGTCGAGTTTGATGGGGCCATGGGGAGATGTGCCCTGCAGCAGCTACTGCCTGTCAGTTCTGATGCCTCTGAAAATATTGGACTTCTTATAAGTGACTGGATACGAGTCTGACAACTGAAAGACCTGGGCAATAAGTCTTCAGCGTCAAGTGTTTCTGTATTGCTGGACCACTGTAGGGGAAGTATATTTAAGCAAGTCACGGCAGCGCTGTGTGATCCTCATTGGCTTATCATTGCTGTCTGCGGAGCATTAGGAGTCTTGAGAAAGACATTGTCTTACATGGGCAGAAACCTCTGAGCTCCGAACACAATGCGTGGCTTTCAGTGGTATTTTCAACAGTGAGAGCTCTCATCAAGATGGTGAATAATTCACTGTCAGCAAGTTTACATGCAGTTCAAATAGTTTGGCTGTATTTCTAATTGGATAGCTGAGTTTCAGAAATGTGCTGCTTATTTTCTGAAATTCTTTGAACATGCTGGATTAATGCTGGAATATTAGTTGTCTGTGGGACACTGCAGGTACTGACACGAAGTGACTGAGCAAAAATTGTCAGGCTTTGAGGAAGACATGTAATTGAGTCTTAGCAACATAAAATCGCTTGTGTGTGAACACTGAAATAAATAGCCTTAACTTGCACAGCATTGTAAACTACTCGAGCTCTGGCTGTACTGAAATAAATGATCAGAGGTCATTACAAAGAGATACATCTGCAATTTAAATGAAACAAAGATAGAATTTCACAAGTAATAACTGTGCTTTTTCCATTCTTCCAACTCTTTCATTAAAGGTCCAGACTGTAGTCATCAGACATGCTGGTGTGAAATAGAAGTAATTTGTTCTGAAGTCTTAATTCTGTGCCTGGACATATTGCCTCCCAATTATTACCTTTTCTCAATGTGTTGTCCAGCACATGCCCCATGTCTTAATGCACGTGCGGTCACCTTTGGCTTGAACCCATCTTAATGTTCGCAGCACTTGGCTGGGCTCAAGGTGAGCCTGAAAGAGGAATGAACATGCTGCTGACTTTAGTGATGTGATTTATGCCATATCGAAGGGCGGGGGGATGTTTTGACATTGACCGCATGGAAATGCAAAGTTTTAGAATAATTTCTTTAAAACAAGATTGAGCTATTCCTTTTAAGGCCTTTTTCCTCAGAAATACGAGGGCAGCTACTCTTGTAAATATGAGGGTTCAGCCATTATGTCTGCCTGTAGGACTGCTGCACACACATAGTGCAGGTGTCCTCATGTATAGCGTGTGCTTATGCTGTGATATACAGTGAGTGGGGATGGTTTGTTTTCTTCTACCCCTCCATATAGGCTTTAAAATTTGCTTCCTCACAACTGTTCAGTTAAATCTGCTTTTGCTTTCTGGCTTTGCTTAGGCTTCTTTGTTATAATAGATAATTTATTTCTTCCCTGTGCTGTATTAGCACTATTTCTTTCCCTGTTCTCTACTCAATATCTTTCCACCTCCACTGTAGATCTAATACTGCACGACTGGAGAGAGGGTGAATCAGGTTAAACCTGGCCTCCTACTACCTCTGCCAGGATTTTAAATAGGGTATTGCCATCTTGCGCTGTGCATGTGTCATCCTTCAGCTTGTGGAGAAATAAACATAAAGCCCTGGTTCTTCTCACTACAGGAAATACTATTCATAGTAAATCTGTATCAGAAATGAGTGGTGGAGAGGTGTCTGGGAGTGAGCATGGCTGTGTTGGTGCAGCTCTGGGAGGTTCCAGGGGTTGGTGCGTATCTGCGCTCCCTGTGTTAGTGTGGCAGGGGAGCATCACTTGCTCTTGTCATTTTGTAGCTCTTTTGTCATCTTGGCCTTGTGTTGCTCTGCTGCTGCTTTAGTTTCCCCACAGGTTTTCCAGCCAGGCACAGAACAAAACTGGCTGAGTTCCCCCTTACTGGTTTGCTGTTGCTCGCATGGTTTCTAACAGCAGCGCTCAGAGTCTGCTTGTTGCTTGGGAGTGCTCTGAGCAGTGCTAGAAGCACCCAAGTGATCCTCCTGCTGATTCAGGGCCATAACTTCAATTCTCGCATCGTTAACATTTGCAACACTTTTCCTGCAGTACTGGGCTGAGTAGATCACACTTCCCTGTGAAAGCTTTCTCATCACTCTGGGTCAGTAGATTTTTTCGTCCTGTCTGTGGCAGTGCTAAGAATATGTCTGAGTACCATTACAAATTCCCTTTGGTTTTATTGATGCTATCTGTAGCTGTCAGTGTGGATTGCAGCTTCCATTTCATAGTAGGAATTTGACACATAGTGGGGAGATTGCTTGAAGAACTATGGCCGTATTCAAGGACCATTAACATTGCATTAGTTTACTCTTCCTGAATTGTGGGGCTTGTGCCAGGAAGACTTCTGACATCCAGTGGACTCTTCTTACCAAGTCCTGCTGGAGGAAAGGAGTATTCCCACCCTGTACTGAGCTGGCTATGAATTGAAGAGCAGGCTTTTTGCTAGCTTGTTTTTAGAAGAGGCTCATTCTTTGCGAAAGGCCTCTCTTCTTACCAGAGACTTTAAACAAGGTGGAGAAAATAGAGGCAAAACTTTGCCTTTTTAGCAAATGGACCAAACAATGCTAGACCAGTTTGAGTTTGCAATCTGGTATTTAATTTCTGGTTTAATCAGATCTGTATCTGCCCTATGTTCTGTAAGAATGCTCAAGAAATTCTATTCCCAGTCTTGTAGCTTCTTGTTTTATTACTGTATTGTCCTTGGAACAAGTAACCACAGAGCAGGGCTCCCACAGCTCCTTGGCATGAGGCTGTCAAAGAGCTAAAGCACCCATAGAGGTTGCTGTCCCTGTGTCTGCAGTGGCAGGCGTGAATACTGAGTCTGTGTTATGAAGCATTAAAGGTCTCCTTGGCTTTGGGTGTTCTGTCTGTGATCTGGAGTGAGGACCATTGGTGTCACATACTTGACCAAGAGACCTTAGTGTGTGTGTGATTCCACAGCTGGATCTTCTGCTCATTGTTATTATAGATGTGTAATCCCATGAAAAGATGTGGAGTGAAGCAAGCTGTCTAATTCCTGCTGCTTCTGGAGCTAATCGCAACAGGGTGGTTTCTTTGGTTGGTGTAACTACCGGTGTAAACCAAACCCTTTGAGAGATCATGCCAGAGCCCACAGGATATGGTTCTGAATTTTAATCTTTTTGTACCTGAAACTGGATACCTGGAGCCTGAAAGCCACCGCTTGGTGCGGAGCAGCCTTGCAGGGAACTGTTTTGTGTGCATTGTTCATAAGAGGAAAACCCGGGGGCACAATTATAAACAGAGCCTGCGTCACGAGCGGCTTTCTGGCACCGCACTCCAGATAGTGGCGGATAGATTCCAGATCTCATTTAAAAATAGAGAGCTTGTGTGTGCGCTGGGGAATGGTGAAAGGAGAGGGCAGGGTTGTGCAGGGGTGTTTGGCTGAGCATGGTCTCATGCTGAAGAAGACTTGGGAATGTGACTTACAGGGCTAGGCTGGGAGAGCTGGGTTTCTTCAGCCCCAGAAGAGCAAGCTAAGGGGGGATGTTGTTGCTGTCCTCAGTGATCTTGTGTGAATTTACGGAAGAGATGAAGCTGGACTCTGCAGAGGTGCACGGTGAAAGGCCACAGTTGTGAGCAGTGTCGGCAAATCTGATTAGATGGTGAGGTGAAAAAAAGCTTTTACCATATGGGTGGTCAAACACAGGAACAGCCAAAAAGGTTGTAGAAATATGTATTGTTAAAGATATTCAGAATTAGACTGAATTTGATGCTGAGGAACCTGATCTAACTTTCAGCAGCAGAGTGGGTTAAGGGCCTTCAGGGCTTCTTCCAACCAGAATTGCTTGTAATGTTCATTTGACCCTGGAAGAGTGTATTTCCTCTACGGGGGGAATTTGATACCACATTGATACACTGATGCTCTAGGACTGGTATGGAGGATGTCCCCTGTGATTGTGACAGCTTCGTGAGCAACTGACTCACCTTGAAAGGTAAATTCTCACGTCTCCCAGGGTACCTGAAACTCAGTTTCCAGTAGTGGGATGGATTTAAAACTCAGGCAACACTGTTTTGTGAGCACTCTTTCTATGTAGCTGCTTTGCCATTGCACGTGGTGAATACTGTTCTAGAGCCAGGATTTGATGTTTGCCTTGTGACCATTTGGCATAACTCTTCCCATTGCTGAAGGAGATGTCTCTGCCAAGAGGACCTCTGGCTTCAGTTGCATTTGCCTGGGAGGAGGCATCAGTGCAATTCATCCCAGTCTTACTGGGAGAGCTGCGATGTCCTTATGTAGCTGCAAAGATTCAGTTACCTTTGGAGCCAGAGTGTATACAAACATGCTGCGTCCTCAGGTCAGTCCCTTGTCTTTCCACTCCTCCAAATAGCTTTGAAATTAGTGGTTTTCTATTAACTTTGACAGAGATATCAGAGGGTTTGTTTTTCTTTTCAAAAAAACCCCCAAACCCCCAAAACAAACAGCCCCCCAACAAACAAACACTTCCAAAACCCAAAAAGCAAGCTTCATGTGACAATAAGTGGCTGCAGAAGAGATGGTGTCCAGTCTCCCTTGAAGGCTGGCAGTGGACTTCTGTGGGGAATTTGTCCCAGCTTCTCAAGGAGAAGTTTAGGATGGAGCTCTGGATGCTGAAGGTCCAGCATAGATCCAGGGGACCAGAGGAGATAACCTGGAAAATGAGGTTTCAGTAACTGAGTGCTTGGGGAGTTTTTTGTTTGGGTTGTTTTTATCCCTTTTAAGGTTGATTTTATTTCAGTAAGAACCATTTAATCATAGCAACATGAAAGAAGCAAGGGTTAGAAAGGTTATGTTTTCCTCCTTAGGCAGTGTTTCCTAAAGTAGGTCGTGACCCTCTTATGCAGGAATTTTGCAGCTGCTATCCTAAGGGTTGGAACTGTATCTGAGAGCCTACCGAGGTGAAAGGAGGGGCTATTAAACAGATCCTAATACCCACCTGGGGTCTCTTTCCTCCCCCACTCTCTCCCCCACCCCATCCCTCAACAAAATGATGTCCTGCTTTTCAGGAATAAAGCGACAAGCATCTGGCCATGCCCAGTTTTCTTTGTTTTACTAAGCTGTTGTGCTGGAAAAGATTAACCAGGGAGAGAATTTTCTCCGAAAGCTGATCTTGAGGGAGGCGAAGAGCTGCAGCACTGACCTTGATCAGCGTGTCTTGAGGTGGGGAGCAAGCATGGACTGAGCACAGGAACATTAACTCAGTGCTGCCCACATCGCTGCAGCTGAGCAGCACATGAGACTGAGGTTGGCTCTGATTGCAGCAGATCTGCATCTGCTGGGAGGGTTGGTTTGTGTAAGTTGTGCACAAAAAGCCCTTCTGTTGTTTTTTCTAATTAAAGGTGGCTTATAGCAGGCAGGGAAACCTCTTCTTTTCCCTTCCCTTAGTTGTGGCTGCCCCATCCCTGGTAGTGTTCAAGGCCAGGTTGGACAGGGCTTTGAGCAACCTGGTCTTAGGGGGAAGATGTCTGTGGCAGGGGGTTCGGAACTAGGTGCTCTTTAAGATCCCTTTCAACCCAAACCATTCTGTGACTCTACCTTTCCCCATATATTTGTTACCTGCTCCTAAACGTAAAAAAACTTGCTTGCCAGGCATTTTTTTTTCTCCCTGTTGGTGTCATCATCTCTATCTATGCTTGCTTTCACTTGGCAATGTGGTCAGCATCCTTGCTGCAGCTTCTCTCCTTTTCTTCTCTTGCCACTCTGGAATTTCATAAACAGATTGTAGGCTGCAAAGCCTCAAGTGGCCGTGTTGCTATGTTTCCTGTGCTCTTCAAAGCAGCATGGAAACCTGTCTTTGTTTGGTCCCAGAAGCATGGCATGCTGCTGCCGCTACCAAAGAGCAGCTTGCTTGTGGCACATCGTGCTGCAGCTTGGCTTAATCCTTGCTTGATACGCTTTTGAGATTTCATTGTTTCTCTATAATTAGTGCTACAGAGGAGCTGAAAGAAATGACGAATTAGTGGGAGAGGGGGGAATGGGGAGAGCAGGTGGTAATCGAACTGAAGAGAGCTGCCAGAAAAGTAGGAGCAGCAGGGAATTAAATGGGAGGAGTCTGGAGTTCAGATGATTCCGTGCCATGTGCCCAGAAGGATTTAGTTTGGGATTTCATTGCTGTTCAAATAATGCCATACACTCATAACAGGTCAGGTTCCTATAGGCTGGGGCATTGTCCAAACACTCAGTGAAAAGCAGTTTTTGCCCTGAAGTCCTAGTGAACATTGATCAGGCGGGCTTGAGGAGTGGGTAGGAGCTGTAGCATACATGGTCCTGCTTTTAATTAGTCTGCATCTATTGTTTCTGCTAGTAACATCTTTAAAGAAACCAAACTAAAACACAAAGCCATTCTTTGTGTAGTCACTTCTGTAAAAACCCTGGACTTCACTGTAATCTTATGATGTATAGTAGTGGTATCATGTCTGCGTTGTAAGAAGCACCTCTGCCAGCCATGCTTACACAGCTGGGTTTTACTGGGACAGAAATCTGGGTACATCATGTTGTGGAGGGAAGGAGGTATATACTGAGTGTCTGAGATATCCAGGAAGAGTCTTTGAGTACAGATACTCTTGTGTGGATGAGAACGGTGCAAATATGCATATTTTCATCTCTAAAGCTAACCGAAGAGTTGTAAAAGAGCTGTGTGACATGACAGTTCTCTGGGGTGCACAGTCGCATGTTCTTACAGCATCTGGCTTGTGTTTTCAGCCTCTGTCTATTACTATGCACAAAGACATCCAAAGAAAGAAACCATAATACTAGTGCTTTGAATGTGGCGGCAGCAACGTTTCTTCTGGAATCTAATTATTTCCAAAGGAATGATACAGGCACAAGCGTTCTGTTTTTTTTTGTTCTGACTTCCAAAAGGCTAGTGATAGAAAATGCAAACTTGCTTCTCCTGCCTTTTGTCACCACTTCTGTATCCTCTGCTGTCTTTATTTTGGGTCATTTTGTATATTTTCGCTCCCCTTCTCCTGCAAAGCAGCAGGTACTGGGTGGGGAGGAGCAGGTCAGTGCCACCCAGGATTCCCAGTGAGTGGGAATGTATCTGTTCTAGAGCTGCTGCTTTCGTGTTGAGAGTCCTGAACCTGCTACCCGCAGGGCAAAGCAACCACAGGGAGCGTATGTGGAGGTTTGCTTTTGGGATGTTTGTACCATGCTTAATCCTGGGTATTTCAGCCCTGCTCCTGGCAGTCTAGTCACTCAGCTGTCAAACCTCCTCCCCTTGCTTTTTTGAGTGCTTTCTGAATGTCTGCCTAATGCTTCCATTGTCTCCATCCTTTGCTCAAGACCCTGCTTATGGCACTCAGACTTTGTTTTCAAAGTCCCTTGTAAACATTCTTGCCCCTACTGCTATCCTTTTTTTCCACCTAAGCTTCTCCTGGCAGCTTTGTTTTGCTCTGTGCTATGAATAGTCTCTGAAAAATAATATGCATGCAAGCAGTAAATGGCCTCAGTCTTGAACTTCTTAAAAGCCCATTTGCTTCATGAAATAGTACAGCTTCAGCAACCTTGCTAAAGGGAACATAAGAATGTTCTGCACATTGCTGCCTTCAAAATGTAAATTGTTTAAGTGCAGGGAGTCAACTGCCAGGCTGATGCTATTGCCCAAGGTGTGCTTGCAATGCTGTATAAAGTGAAATGAGACTCCTGTAGTTTCACTGTAGCAGGTACTGCTTGAAGATTAGAGGAGCAAAATCCCACAGTTCAGGGCTGTGTAATTAATTTCAGTGTAACTTCGGATGGCAGGGTTTCTCCTTTATGTTTCAGGGCTGGATTTCAAGCTGTTTCCCCCACCTGGCACTTTGAGTTTGACTATGACTTGGTGCAACTTGCCACCAGAAGACTATTAATGGTTGTAGGGACCTTCAGTAGGTTTTGTTTGAAGATGAAATTGAAGGCTTTTGTCCTCAGTTTGTCTGAACCGACTAGAAAAAAAACCCAGTTTGCAAAAATCTGCCTGACCTGTATTGCAGAATCTAGAAGTAGTTTTTATAGTGTAAGAATAGGAGATTCTGGTAAAATAGGTGGGTTACTCCCAAATGCAGAATAGCTGCTCTTGTCTGCCTCATCAGCCCAAATGGGCTCAAGAGTTATGCCTGGAACAATGAACAAAATACCTGTGGGTTTATTTTTAATAGGATTTTTTTAAGGTATTGGCAATAGGCAGCGCTTGAGCTATTTTCCACCTACCCTACCCCCTTTTTCATTAATTTGAATTTATTCCCTTCCAGTGAAGTGTGTAAATGCAGGGAACCAAAATGATGGGGGAAAGTAAAGCAACAAGGTGTCCTATTGATGAGAGGTGAATGTTGCAACTATTCCTGGAGGCCAGCAAATACATCAACTAGAATTTAAGTCTTAGTGTTGCAAATTCCTTTTAATATCAAAGCATGTGATATTGACAAGCAATTTAAATCCAGAGCTCTTATCCCCACGTTGAGCAGTTTGAACAACTCTATATTCAAATGTTGTATTTTTTCCCTATTGGAATTTAAACATTCTCTGTCTGTGGTTTCCAACCCAGACACCGAGGCGGTGTGCTCCTACGTGAGAACTGGAGCTGAACAGGCTTGAATGAAGCCTACCTCGTGTCTTTGCATAAAATGAGGAGAGAGGAGAACAGCAATTAGTACATAGAAACATCTGAAAAATCTCATTAGTGTTGGTAGCAGAGAGTGGGGCTTGTTTCAGCGCTTTAGGTGAACACATCAGGTTAAAAGTCTGTGTGACCTCAGTGGCCTTTCTTTTAAAAGCACACAAGAAGAATCGCTCCTGTGTTATAAGTAAGCTGGAGTCTGGAGGGTTGTTTTTTCTATCTGCAGAGCTGTAATGATCCCTCCAAGGGCTCATAAAGATCCACTTGTTTTCATTTGGTTAGCCGAGTGCTTCGATGTTGCAGCTGAGCTGACCCTCCAGGTTGCACAGATCTGGAGTGGGGAGTGCCTCTGGGGTTGCCTTCCCTGGGTTTTCACTTAGCTCTGCTGTCTTTACTGACTGGCACTTGTAATTTTGGTGTCTGACCTACCTTCCCTTCTGCTGAAGTCCCCTAAGATGTTGCTAACTCTCTTTTTCACCCACAGGGAGTGGAGCGACTGCAGTGGTGCAGGCAGCCTTCTGCGCTCCAAAGAAGGAGAAGGTGGCAATTAAACGGATCAATCTTGAGAAGTGTCAGACGAGCATGGATGAACTCCTGGTATGCAATCAAAATTATCTGGGGAGTTGTATTTCAGTTAGCATAATCTCTGTGTTTGCTAAATGCCCTGAACAACCTTTCATGAGGTGATATGAGAGTGAGGGGACTTGACTGATTTTCCTAGAGGCAGTTCAGTTGTGTGGTTGTGGGACACATACTTAAAATGTTAAAAAGATCTACTCCTGGAGAACTTGAGATGGTTTGTTTAGAACTAAGCACTTTGTTCAAAACAAAGGGATTATACAGAGTTAACGTGTAAGTGGGAAGCTCATCTGTTACCCACAAGAGCCCTGCAGTTTGAGGGGGATCCAGAGCTACAAGATTCTAGAATCCTTTAAATTTTAAGGGAATCGTGTTGCTTTCTTTTCCTTTCTTGCAGTTCTTCATGGGTTTTTTTTTTCCCCTTTACCTGTAACAAGAAAACCTGAATGAGTTAGCTCTTTTTCCTAATCTGTTTCTCGTACTGATGCCAGCTAAAGGATCAGTGACATATTGCAGGCTGCCATATGGAACTCAGAACTAATTCTGAGTTCTGGACAGAAGGTAGAGTCCTTTGGAGCTGTAGCTGTATA
Source organism: Strigops habroptila (assembly GCF_004027225.2). Classification (NCBI taxonomy): domain Eukaryota; kingdom Metazoa; phylum Chordata; class Aves; order Psittaciformes; family Psittacidae; genus Strigops; species Strigops habroptila. The sequence goes on from NC_044277.2 coordinate 102,265,918, forward strand.
AATTTCTTCTGCTGTGTGCCTCATCAAAATTTTCACTATGGAAAGCAGTTTCTGGCATTGAGGTGTCTCCACTGAGGATGAGAAAGCTCTCTTGGGTAAAAACTTTCCATAGCAGGGGTTGAGGGCAGCCAGGGAGGTGAGGCTTTGTACCACCTTTCCTTTTAAAGCAACTTCCTAGGATTTTTTTAATCCTACCTGTCCATCTTTCTACTTGTATCTTGACAGCTTCTGTAGCATTACCTCAGGCACTTGGTTTGGTGATTGCAATCAGAAAGTAGAACAGAGGCGGAGGTCAGGAGTCCTGGCTTAGCTCTACACTTGTATGATCTTCAGCAAGTCACTTGAACCGTGGCTGCAGTTTCCATCTAGTGACTAATGCTGCTTTTACCATTACAGGTATCTGCAAATCTGCTTATGTAAAGAGGAAAGGCTCCATCCAAGCTATTACATTTTAGTGTGCCTGTGAAGGGCTGCATGTAGGACTCTTAAGATGATCTGCATTCAGATCCTCTTATGGCTCATGCTAGTGTAGGAGTTTGAGATCGCTTCCTTTTTCACAGTTGGTCTTTTTGTCCTGATACCAACCCTTGGTGCTCTTTTCAAGTCTCTTATGTGGCTTGTCCATACTACTCTGCCTCAGTTGTATTCCAAGCTGTATTGTTATAATGTAGTAATTGAGATTGTTAGTCTTTGAGTAATTGCCAATTCCAGCTAAAAGGGTTAGGTTCAGAAAGAGATGCTGTGGAGACTTGGCATGTAATTTTAGATAAGTACTTCTAATTGCATATTTTAAATCTCTGGTTGACCTGTTCCTCACAATGATGTTTCTTGTTATGGGTAGGTCTGCAACGAATTGCTGTTGTCAGCTCTCCAGTTTTGTGACCAGATCTACTATGGGTCCTTCTGTAGGCTTCTGTATGCAATTATAGATACTCCTGAAATTAAAATCATTGAAAGGTGGAGGGGGAAGAAGAAGGTTCTGAGCTGTAGCAGCTTCCTGGGGCAGTAGTTGCCAAGGTGAACATGTTGTAAGAAAAAATGTTTTCCCTAGGTTCGTTCTGAATTTGTCAGTCTATTTGATGTCCTTTCCCAGTGTGAGAGCCGATTTCCTTGCTCTGTGCGCTTATCTTCCCTGCTTTTTATCTCCATATTTGCTTCTTCCCCAAAGTAAATATTCTCAAGCTTTTCACTCCCATAGTCTCCCTTCATGGCAGGTTCCCTAATCAGTGTAAACACCTGTTTTTGAGAGGGAATTTTTTTTTCTTCCCAGAGCTGTAAATGTAAATCCTTGCAGATTACAGTGATTTTAAGAAGCAAGTGCAAGGAGAAATATGATGAGTTCATACGCGGGTACGAACTCATACTGAGATTATGCCTCCTCCTTGCTATATCCTCCCCCAGTGCAGTTAAACATGAACCTGGGCTTCTGTCAGGTCCATTATCCTGCTGTTGTGCTGAAGGTATCTGAGCACAACAGCCAGGTTATGGTACACTTTGATGTACTGCCTGGGGTCAGGACAATGCTCTTGTGTTACAGCACTGCTCAGTCATCAGGCAATGTGATAGAAAAGGGAAAATTGTGCCTAAATTCTTGTGTACTTTTTTCTTTGTAGTGTTCAGACCCATAGACTTCTTTATTGGAGCAAGCTTGTTTATTCCCAGAATCTGCCTAGCAAAGGGAGTAAACCAGTGTCATGTTGCTCAGGAGAGGGTAGGGAGAGGGACAAACAGTTCTGCCATTGATAAGGATGACTTGTTTCTGCAACTCCTTCAATGTCTGTGCCACTTAGTGGCTGGTGTTTCTATTTCTTGAGATGAAAAAGAGGAGGAAGGTTAGTTTGGAGTGGGGTCAGGAAATGCACAGTAAGTGTCTCTGACTAGCTGAATGGATGAGTGGCCTTGAGCTTCCTTTAAGCTTCTGTAGCAGCAGGTGCCCAGAGGCCAGGGAATCTGGGCCCACCTCCTGACTTGTGGAAATGCTATGCAGAAGGTGATTAAGTGGTACAGCTCAGCTTGTTAAAGGTATTGATCTTGATCTTTGTATCTCAACATACACTTGAGCCATGTGGGTGGTCAGGGATAACCTTCACACTTTGCAAACACTGTGTGACATTCTAGCTTAATGCAGTGGATTAATTTATTGCTGCTGTAGGGGCCAGAAATGTAGGAAGGACCAATTTTGTGGTATCATGAGCAAATGAAGTCAAGGCTGTTCAGCTCTTCAGCAGAAGTGAATTGCTGTAAAGAATGTAGAGAGGCAGGGGTAGTGCGGTGCAGAGATGTGGCTCTTTGTAGCTCAGCTACTGAATTAAGTGATGTTAGTCAGGAATTTATTTCGGTGCTTGATTTTTAATTTTTTCCCTGTCTGCTTGTGAATGCTTCCAGATCTTTCCTAGACTGCAGGTGGGGTTCAGCTGGAAGGGACGTATCATACAGCTTAAAATGATTCTTGCTCACTGATGTCACTGGCAGTGGAGTGTAAGGAGAGTTGGTCAAATACAGTGTTGTCTACAATTGGTCTTGGACTTTTTGATTTGTTATTGAAGTTCTACTTCTTACTTGTTTTGCAACCCACAGTTGTTAATTAACTTAGGCAGCATTTGTGCTTGAAATGTGTTTGAAAACAGTCTGCTCATGTTGTCTATGTCACAGCTGGACACTTCACTGCCGTGCTTTGCTCTTACCTCTCCTTTCCTTGGTTTGATGCTGGTTGTGTTGCTGCTGTTGCTGATCCTTGAGATACAATGGTGTAATATCTGCCTCAAGCTTTTTACTTGTAGAAGTGCTTTCTTGCTTTAAAGAACTATTGATCTAAAAGGCCTTAAATCTCCTTTCTGTCCAGCAAACTCTGCTTCATTTTCAAGCAATTAAAGCTGAGATAGCTTTCTTTCATCCAGATGGATTTTTTCCTCCCTGCTTTGAGTAGCATATGATGTGGGTTGTCAGTTTAGCAGTTAATAGGAATGTTGAATGGGCAGAGAGGAACATAAGCTATGGGGTCTTTCCCAGCTGGGGGGACTGCTGCCTGTTTAATTCCTAGAGTGACTCAACAGAAGACAGGTTCAGGAAAGACCATGCACGATGTGGTACTCTGCTCCCAGGAAAAGACTCCAACTTCTTCCTAGTCCATAGACTGATAGAACTGGGCCTGACAGGTCTATACACAAGAGGAGCGAAGTGAAAGTACTACTTCTCCACTGCTATGGTCAGAGGGTAGTTAAGGAAGCCAAAGGAACAAGTTTACCTGCAATAAAAAGAAATGCCCTTTTGAAATTCATAGAATTAACCTGGGGGAGCTTGCTGCAGTAGTATGGAGATCAAACGTTGCATGAGATTAAATAAATCAACCTATGGTTGAGAAGGTTAAATTAGATAGGATTTAAAAAAAGGATTATGAATTCCCCTGGTTTAAAGCATAAGCCAACTGTTAACTGTCCAGGCTTAGTCAGAAGTCTTCCCTCTAGGCAGATGATTGTGTAACTGCTTGTTATAGGGTTTTACACCTTCTTTTGAAGACTTGGACAGGATATTGAGCTGGCTTTGATCTGACAGAGCAGTTCCTACAAGTGGATTAACTAGACTATAAGGTTGTTGAGAACAAAGCAGCAGACTGCTGTGGAAGTAGTACAGATGTTTCATCCATGCTTGTCATCTTATGGGAATTGCCATTATAATTCCATTTCCAGGCCTGAGGACCTTTACACTTGCTCCAGGGGAAAAAGTTCCCAAGTGTTAGTGCCAGAGAGTCTAATGTATAATGTGCAGCTTCTGCATGGATATTTGATGTGCTGTTATGTGTTTCTTGCATGATGGGATTGCAGCTTTACAGGAGACTTAAACTTAAGCTGAGTACAGCTTGGTTGTGGTATTTCTCAAAGCAGCAACAACAGAAATCTTAATTACTGTGTGGGTTGAAGTATTTTTTTGTTTGTTTGGTAAAGTTCAGTGTGAACATCAGGATTAATGGTGGGTGAAATCCAGAATGCAGAATATCTTCCTTCACTTGGACTGGATGGGCATGAGATGGTGCATGTAAATAGCTTTAGAGACAATTGACTGTGTGGACTAATCATAAATTTAAGGCATTGTTGAGCTTTAAACACTGTATTGATCTGAACAACTGTAAGGATCAGTCATTTATTAAGTGGGTAAAGCTGGCGTTGCTTCTCTCTGTGAGAAGTCAGTTGCTCCCCCATTCACTTCGTGGCTGAAACCAATAAAAAATGGGTGCTTATGAGTTGCTACACCATAACAGTTTTAAACATCTGCTTCCTTCAGTGCTTTGTCACTGATACTGCAGACCTTGAAAGAGGGAAGGACAACTGAACGGTGCTGAAGAATAGCCACTGAAATGGGCAACTGCTGAATCAGTTGCCGTGGGCAGTGGTTTGTTTCCATCACCTAAAAGTAATTTATGGATGAAGACTTATCCCTTTCAGAATTGTTTCTTTTCCCCGTTGCTCTGGATGGGCTTATCTAACCCCTTTTTAATCATGCCAGTCTATGTCCTGTAGCCACATCTTGAGGTAAGGAGTTGAACTGGATAATCCAGAGTGGACGTTGGATCAGCATCCCTGCTTTTGAGCTTTGTGCTCTTTCCCCATCTCATTAAAAAAAAATGTCTGTCAGGTTGATTGTGAGAGAAGAACATAGGGGTTTTATGCTGGTGTTTGAAAAGGAGAATGAATTAATATTCTCAATTTTACCATCTTTTAGCTAAACCATTAGAATTTCACTTGGAGCAAAATTTGAACAGTTACAGCTGCCTGTAGGAACAAAGCTCTAAATCCTGCTTTAAAATGATGAAGAGGAGCTTTAATGCCTTATACCTTGACATTTCAGCTGAGAGAGAAGTTCCTTGCCAGCCATAGTTGAAGCACTGGTGTATGCAAGGGGGAGATCACACCTGACCTGTTTGATTTCATCCCTGGGTATGCTTCCCTTCCCCAAATCTCTTAAGGTCATGATTGCCCTCAAATAGGGCAGCCAGGTTGACAGCTTTCTGAATTCCTCTGAAATTGCAGGTAGCCACATAAAAGCATACTACTGCTGTGTTTTATCTCTTGAGTTTGTGTCAACATGTAGGAAGTGAAACTAAATAAAGCATGATTTTCATCCTTGTATTTGAGAACAAGCATCTTTGAAGCATGCCTCAGGGGCAGATAAACACAAAGAATAGAAGGTGATGATGTGAGCTCAAAATACCAGTAAGAAAGTTCAGCTAGTAGCTTAAACACAGCCCTGCCTGCTTTGTATCTCTGTTCCTGTTAACTCAAACTTCAGTTGTATGTCAGTGGGCAAATAAACCCACTTCCAAAACAGCAGGTCCCTAGGAATATGTCTGACTTACAGGAGACTAATAGGTTTCTTGTGATTCTAAATTATACTTCACAGCAGCTTTATTAGTGTTTTGCAAGTCTTGAAATGCTTCTTTTATTGCTGACAGAAGTACTGAAAACATTTGTCAGAAGCCTTAATAGAAGACATGGAAGCCTTTATAGCTAATCCCAGTCTATTTGCTTTTGGTATTTGACAGTGCAGATATTTTTAATATCTAGCCCAGGGTGAGCATGTAACCATCTCCAAACCATTGCCTGTGTCTAGACATGCTTTTATTGGTAATTCATTTCTCTAGAGCCAAGCAGAAGGCAGTGTAATTTATGGATCCCGAAATGGGGAATTGGCAGTAAGGCTGTGTCGCATCACTGAACCTATCTAGTGTGAGGGATGTTGGAGTGTAAGCAGTGGATAGAAGAGCTGTATACCATCCCCTGGATCTGCAGGTGGGCTGAGGGGTCTGTATCAAGTGATCCAAATCTGTTGACAGAGTGGGAATACAGCAACGTTTCCAGCCTAGAACTTGTATATAGAAGCCCAAATAAATTCTGATAGCACTGACATTATTTAGCACTGACATTATTACAGGGGTGTTGAAATGGCTGAGATGCTTATTAGGAGTCTTCCAATATAGTTTTCATGCTAGTGAAAATTGGGGGAGCACAGTAACTCAGTTATTTCTTCTTTGTATAATTTGCAGTGCTGTTAGGGAGGGGGTAGGGAGAGGAAATCTTAGCCTGCTATGACTTGGTTGTGTTCGAAGAACAGCAAACTCTCTGAAAGACTTCTGAAATAGTATTAAAGCTGTGCTTACTACACAGAAGGGCTGTTGCTGCCTTTTATCCCCTCCTGCTCCCTCTGTAAGCATGCTTTTGAGCAGAGCTCCCTGGTGGTCCTTGACTGGGATTCCTGTTTTAGCTACAGCTCTTCAGCCCTGTATTTTTACTGCTGTAGCACAGGCTGCTGTACATACAACAGAATTGGCTTGGTTTCAACTATGCGAGGAAGCGTTTTAACCGCAAAGCCCACTGTGATTTGCCATGATCAGTTAAACATTGTATGCATTGAGCCTTCAGGATGTTGGTACCCTCTGTGGGGGTGAAGAGGAATGAAGCTTTGCTGCAACCAGTGTAAGATTAGCCTAGAATGCTACTGAAAATGCTGTGGGGGTCTGAGGGTGAGAGGGAAAGTCTGTCTGACTGCTGCTCTTTCTTATTGATACTAATATGAAAACACTGGAAATCGTGGGCTGTGATGCAATTAATTATTCAGAGCTGTGCTACACTGTGTGAGAAAGGGTTTAATCTGCCTATGTTACACATCCGCTAGCTGACAGAGGTGTTTAATTGCATACATCAGGTTTGTGATTATTTATTCTCTCTTTGTGCACCAAAGCATATGACAGACTTGAGCTTTGGGGTTTTTTTTTTTCTTTATAAACTGTGCTTCCCAGCCTGGGGAGCAGCCTGTGGTAACGAACAAGAAAGGAAGTTCTTGGAAAATAATAGTAACTAAGCATCACGGAATGCCTGCAAAATGTTGTAGTACAGTGCTGCTCACATGGCAAAGATGTGATCCAGGTCTAGGCTCTTAAGTAAACTTGGTCCAGACTTTGTCTCACTGTTTCCTGAATTCCAGTGGGATACACTAATATATATAAAATATGCAATGTTTGTGTATGTTTTTTGTGCTACTCTCAATCTCCCAGGGAGCTGGTTCAAAATATTTTGAGTGGTTTAGGTGAGAAAAGATGAAAACGGCATCTCTAGATCATTTTTGAGAGTGGTGGCTTTGTGGCAGGTCTGGCTGATGGGACGATTAACCAGAGTCCTGCTTGCTGCTTTCCACATGAGCTTCCTCTGCTGGCACTTGTGCATGTGTGGGGTCTTTAATGGCCAGAGAGAGAAATTAGGGACCTGGATCTGCTTGCATGTTTAAAAGGGGGAGTGGGGGGAATAATGTTTAAATTAAAAACTTTAGGCTGAATGTTGATTACAGGGTCTGAGACCAAGATTATATCAGGTTTGTGGATCCCTTAATTAGGGGCTCAGTCCAATGCTCTGAGCAAGACCAAAATCACAGAGTCATAGCATCACAGAATGGTTTGGGTTAGAAGGAACCTTAAAGCTCATCCAGTCGCAACCCCCTGCCACAGACAGGGACACCTTCCACTAGACCAGGTTGCTCCAAGCCCCATCCAACCTGGCCTTGAACACTGCCAGGGATGGGGCAGCCACAGCTTCTCTGGGCACCCTGTGCCAGGGCCTCACCACCCTCACAGGGAAGAACTTCTTCCTAATATCTAATCTAAATCCACCCTCTGCAGTTTAAAGCCATTCCCCTTGTCCTGTCCCTACATGCCCTTTTCAAAAGCCCCTCTCCAGCTTTCTTGTCAGCCGCTTTAGGCACTGGAAGCTGCTCTAAGGAGCCTTCTCTTCTCCAGGCTGAACAAGTCCAACTCCCTCAGCCTGTAGATGATGCTAGGGTAAGCAAATGAGTTCAGAACTGCGAGCTCAATGAGTTTTGGAAAGGTGGTGTGAACCAAAGGTGTTACACTTCTGTTTCCAGATAGCAGCTCAAAGCTTCCCAACCAGCTGGATTTTGTGCAAGGAGTATAACAGGGCACAAACCAGTCACTGAGTCTGACCTGTGTTATCTGGGGCCCCAGTTCCCATCCATCCTCAGGCAGAAATTTGAAACAGGGAAGTAAAAAGAACGCATTTGTGGCCAATTTTGTCTGCCAGGGGTTTTGCTTCTGCATTGTGAAGGATCTAAGTAGAAGACATTAGGAGACTCAAAAGGTGCTGATTTATTTCCTTTTTAAAAAATAGCTTGATGCAAGTGAGTGTTTGCAAGGAAGCTGGAGCTGTCAGAGTAAGCAGAGGATATTGTTTCAGGCTGTGTTTATTTTCACAGAGTGGTTTTTAGTCAACAAGTGTGCTACATGAAGATGAATAGCCTGCTCCCCACTCTTCAAATATCCTTTCCTGTTTAGAAGGATTCTTCTTTAATCTTCTTATTGGAGTTTCCTGGAAAGTTGGTGCCTCTATGAGGAAGCAGAAAGAGGAACCAGTTGTGTTTGATTCCTCAAATGCACCTACTCCCTGAAAGGCAGTATTAAAGTGGATAAATCAACATTAGTATGTTTCTTTTTAGCTGTGATTGCCAGCCAGACTCTTGCCAAGGGGGAAGCAATGTGCCTTTACACTATACTCAGTCACAATCAAGGCTTTGTACATGAGCAGGAGAAGAATTTGCTGCATCTGTGGGGTGTCCTAGACATAGAATCATAGAATCATAGAATCGTAAGGGTTGGAAAGGACCTTAAGATCATCTAGTTCCAACCCCCCTGCCATAGGCAGGGACACCTTGCCCTAAACCATGTGGCTCAAGGCTCTGTCCAACCTGGCCTTGAACACCGCCAGGGATGGAGCATCCACAACCTCCCTGGGCAACCCATTCCAGTGCTTCACCACCCTCACTGTAAAGAACTTCTTCCTTATATCTAATCTAAACTTCCCCTGTTTAAGTTTGAACCCATTACCCCTTGTCCTACCACTACAGTCCCTAAGGAAGAGTCCCTCCCCAGCATCCTTGTAGACCCCCTTCAGATACTGGAAGGCTGCTATGAGGTCACCACGCAGCCTTCTCTTCTCCAGGCTGAACAGCCCCAACTTTCTCAGCCTGTCTTCATATGGGAGGTGCTCCAGCCCTCTTATCATCCTCGTGGCCCTCCTCTGGACTTGCTCCAACAGCTCCATGTCCTTTTTCTGTTGAGGACACCAGAACTGTACACAGTACTCCAAGTGGGGTCTCACAAGAGCAGAGTAGAGGGGCAGGATCACCTCCTTCGACCTGCTGGTCACATTTCTTTTGATGCAGCCCAGGATACGGTTGGCTTTCTGGGCTGCAAGCGCACACTGCCGGCTCATGTTAAGCTTCTCGTCAACCAACACCCCCAAGTCCTTTTCTGCAGGGCTGCTCTGAATCTCTTCTCTGCCCAGCCTGTAGCAGTGCCTGGGGTTGCCCCGACCCAGATGTAGGACCTTGCACTTGGCTTGGTTAAACTTCATAAGGTTGGCATCGGCCCACCTCACGAGCGTGTCAAGGTCCCTCTGGATGGCATCCCTTCCCTCCAGCGTATCAACCGAACCACACAGCTTGGTGTCATCGGCAAACTTGCTGAGGGCGCACTCAATCCCACTGTCCATGTCACCGACAAAGATGTTGAACAGGACCGGTCCCAACACCGATCCCTGAGGGACACCACTCATTACAGGTTTCCAACTGGACATCGAGCCAGAACTGGACATGGGGGAATCCTTCTCAGAGCTTTCTCCTGTTCTTTGGTACCAGGGAGGTCTTGTGCTCAGAGGGAGGAAAGGGTCACGGTGTGAGCAGCCCTTGTTCTCCTCCTTCTCTGTGTGTTTGGGATTATGGTGCTTGGCTGAGTCTGTGTCATGGGGAGGGAGCTGACAGTGAGATTGATTAAACCTTTGAAAAGTAAGTGGTATCCATGCGTTCAATGCAGGAATGTCTTAGTTGACAGCAGAAGTTTGGGACATCGGGGAATGAGTGTCTAGTGTGGGTGATGCTGGAGGGTACAACTTGACAGGTTGGGGGCTTGGCTGGAGCTACCAGCTTGGCTGAAGCACAGAGGCCCAGCTGAGTGTAGTGCAGGGTGCCAGGGTTGGCTTAATGGATGGCTTTTGTCTATAGACAGTCAAGAAACTGCAAGGCTTTCTGTCTAAGCTGGTGATCTGTGCTTGCATCATGAAAAATCAGTGTTGTCTGTGGTGGTGTTCCTCCATAACCTGGAAAACCTCAACCCTTAGCCCATAACCAAATTGAAAAATAAACACAGTCAAAACTCGGATAGTTTAGTATCTGAGCATATTTCATATTGTACTCCATCTGTAGTGGCTAATGACTTTCTAATCTCAAACTGCTTTCCCTCTTATTCCAGTATGACAAAAGATACAGCTGTCCTTTGTGCCTTCAACCTGATTGAGCTCAGCCATCTGCTTTCCTGCTGGGAAGAAACATTAGGAATAAGAGGCCTTTTTTTTCCCAGAGGCAAATATTTCCCTTTCTCATCCAAATGATAGTCTTCAACAGATTAAGCATCTGTTGTGTCATGTCTCACTGAAAGGAGGAGTCAGCATGAACTTCCTGGGTAGCAAACTGGTGTGAATTTTGGGGGATATTCTGCTGTAGCTGCATGCAGGTGTTCTAGTTCTGACCATTATGTTGCCCTTGCCAAGGGATTTTTGGTCAACTTTTTCTTTCTTCTGAACAGACAGGAAGTGCACCCTAAAATACCTTTGGACCCTAATATGATGCAGGCTGAGTGTTAAGAGTATTTCTGGATATTCTGTGTTTAGCTTCTAGATATCCTTTTTCTTTACACCCTCTTTGAACATTGTGTGTTGAGGAGGATAACTTCTGTGCCCGAAGAAGAATAATCACGGGGTCCAACTGCTAATGTTTTATTTTTCTCTACAGAAAGAAATTCAAGCCATGAGTCAGTGCCATCACCCCAACATTGTATCTTACTACACATCGTTTGTGGTGAAAGATGAGCTTTGGCTGGTGATGAAGTTACTTAGTGGAGGTGAGTGGTACAATTTCTTTACCCTAAAAGGCAACGTAAAAAGCTGTCTTCCTGTAACACCTGTTCCCTTGTTTGCCTCCTAAGCTTCCTTCTTGTGAATTAAGACACTTCATAGAATCATAGTCATTTATGTTGGAAAAGACCTTTTAAAATTATGAAGTCCAACTTTGAACCTGGCACTGGCAAACCCACCACTAAATCATGTTCTTAACTGCAACAAAGTTTCTTCATCTTGCCTTGTAAGTGTAGGACAAGCTTTTGAACTGGAGAAGTGTGCAACTAACCCCACTGAGCCCAACTGTTTCCACTGGCTTTTCTGTGAGAATTGCAGCTCCTCTTGCAAGGCTGGTTCCTTGACCTTTTTCTCACTTGCAGCTTAGAGACCTCCATGGTGCTGATGGCTTGTTGGTAACCAGCCATTCCATTGATGTTAACTTATTTATGTGTTGGCTGCCCTTGTGAGGAACTTTAAATCACCTCTATTTTGGGCAGAGCTGTTCCTGTAATGTCAGAGTATGGCCTTAAAAAGGGAGCAGAACATCAGTGTGGGTGTAGCTTGGTTTGTATAGTATCAATCCTCAGAGCTTGGATTACTTTGCCTGCTTGTTCTAGTTGACAAAATAACTGGAAATACTTGGGGTAATTTCAAGTTACTGCCTAGTTAACACAGAGCCAGGGAGAATTCCCCTTTCTGGATTTATTCTCTCAGACACTGGAGAAACAGCTTCTTTCGTTTGAGGGAGAGAGTTTGAAAACTTCTTATCAGTAATGCTTTATTTGATGTCCTAGTATTTTCCAGGATCTCTGTTTGAGTTAGTCAAGACACGAAATGGAATCAAGTTCTGGATGATCACGCAAAGGGCTGTTGCTAGATCTTAGGCCTGTCTTTAGGAAGACTTGATTTTCCTGGCACCCTAGTGAAAACGAATTGAAAGCTGAAAAGAAAAACCCTGTTTTCTTGCTTCTTGGCTTCTCTGTTCTTGGCTTAGTACTGAAGGGACTGTAAAATGCCAGAAGATGATGTGGAAAAATCTGGCTAAACCTGTTGGCTTTTTCCACAGGAGCTCAACAATGGCCATAAAACATGTGTCTTTGAAGATCATCTTTAGAGAATTTTAGCAGTTCTCTTGGGGACAATCAAATTTCATGCCAACTTAAGACTGGCTTAAAGGGCTTTAATGTCTCATGTGCTCGTGTGTCATTAAGCAATACCCTCTTTTTTCTGGGAGGGATACATAACAGGTCATTAAAGATATGATGGCTGTTTGTGTGTAGAAAAGAATCTCCTGCCGGTTTAGTGTAAGTAGTTTAGCTGTGTATATAAAAGGTGTATCTGTGGGAAGGCTTCCAGAATATGAGGAACTGGCATTTCAGGGGTGCAGGAGAGGGTGCAGCAATGTTCTTAGCCTTTTTCAGGAGAGTTCACAACCTCTTTGAAGAAAATGTACAGCTGTTTTCACTAGCATTTTCACAGTGGGGTTCTGTCAGAACCAAGTCAGGATTAGCCTCAGCCTTGAACCTCCAAATGTTGTTTCTGTAAAGGCCACACTGCAAAATCTCTAGAAAAATAACCATTGCTTCAGAATCAGCCTCTTGGTGGCGTGAATGATGACCTGCATGTCACGTAATATTCACTTTGAATGTGGTTCCTTGTTATACTGACTGATAACTGACCCTTGGGTAGATCTGGCATTAAATGTGGTGCTTCGAGTAAGGCTATGAAAGCTCACTGCTGCTTACTCTGCTGCATATGTTGAAGACCAGGGTCATTCAATAAAAGACTAGTAGCAGTGTTATCAGCCCTCCTAACATTTCCATGAACCAGTATTAAATTTTCTCACTTAAAATTAATCGTTTGGGGGCTGGGGAATTGCTAAAATTGGCAGAAAAACTTTGAGAATGATCTGTTGCTACTCTTTATGCAGAAGGCTACCTTGAGAGGTATTTTCCAGCTGTTTCATGTTACACTTTTTTCATGGCAGTACTTCAGAAATTTCATTTTAGCTCTCAGGCAAATTCTACAGGCCAGTGTTGAGGATGGGGGAGAAACTTGTGTGTTGAAACTTTGACAGAAGAGCTTTTTCATTCACTTTTACTGAGACTATTTCCAGTTGTTTTTAGGCTGAGCGATTTATGTAATGAGACACACTTTAAGAACTGCCTCTCATTCCTTTCAGCTTACTTCTTATCAGTAATAAAGTGGCTAGTTTTATAGTCATCTGTCATCCAGTGGGAAAAATAATGACCTGAGTTTCTCAACAGGAAAAACCTTTGAGCTTTTTTTTATAAACCAGAAAGGAGGGGAAAAAAAAATAACCCAGGGTGCAGCCTAACTCTTTCATTCCATCTAACTATTCAGAGAGCATGGGCTGAGATTTGTACATCCCAAGAAGCACATATGAAATGTTTTGGTGTCCGTTCTGGATCTTGATTGTGGCTTTTGTACTTAAGACTTTCTTCTGGGTAGGAGTTCAGAATCCTCTCACATTTCTTCCATCAGTGTCATTGTATGCTGGCATGTGTTTTCAGGCTGAAACTAGTTTTAATTTCAACCTGTTTACACTGATCTTATTACTTAGATAAACAGTCTGCAAGACAAAGCAGTCTGTAATGCAAGCCTTGTTTTTTGTTTTGTTGTTGTACTAAGTAGATTTTGTTTTCTGGCTGCAGTCATTTTGTTGAAATCTTAATCTAGTCATAGATGCAAGTATTTTAGAAATGTCTCTAGGGGAAAGTACTCTAAATCCATGAAGCATTATTGTGTGATAACAGTGTCTTGCTCCTCTGAGCAGGCAGCCGGTGCACTCAAAGGTAGCTTAATTGCCTGACTGGCATTGCTGCTGAAATGGAGCTGTTTGTCTCTGCTTTGCAAGTATTATTGGTGGAAGATACCATTTCCCGTCTTTAAAAGTCATCAGAAGCGAGGAGCTAAGGTGCTGGTGAGCTGTAGGGGAGCAACATGTAAAACTGCTGACGTGCATCAGAGCAAAGTCAGACAGGCTGGTTGGAGTTACTGCTGAAAGTTTGAACTGGCAGATTTGACACCGAAGCAGATGCAGAGTGTAGCTGTTGCTGATGGCAGAAATGTGGCTGTGATGATACCCAGCTGGTAGTGACAAGGGTGCTGGTGTGTCCAGTTACTCTGACAGTCTCTTTCAGATCTTGGTGATGTGTGCCTGAGTCAGGCTGTTCCTCTTCCCTTAAGTAGAAATTTCAGACCCTTTCCTCCAGTGACAAAACTGCTTGTAGGGATCTAAGCTTAGCAATGTCAGCTTGGTGTCCCAGCCTTTTTGGTCCAATGTTACTCTAAATTAAACTCCAATGGCTATTTCTAGACAGCTGCTGACCTGCTCTTTGCCTTGTTGGCATTCCGCTGTAATGAATTTAACTCATGCCTTTTTAAAGCCATCTGAAGCCCAGTCCTGCTGTCTAACTCCTGTAGCTTTTTAGTAGGAAGAGGAGCAGCTGTCCTTCTGTTCTTGTGCTTTTTCTGATTGTGACCTGTTTGCTTCTCTAAATTCTTGCTGGTTTTAGTAAGAGCTCTCATTTCACAGGTGACCCAAGGCTGTGGCGAACTCTATAGAACAGTTGCTCGTATGAAACAGCCATCCATGGTGGCTTGCTACATGCCACAACAATTCTTACTGTCTTAGCCTACAGCAGATGAGACCTCCAGAATATTTTTAAACTGTGAAAATCCTTTAAATATTGGAATATTTCCAGATAGGGCTCTCTGATCTTCTACTGTCTTGGAGGCTTCTAATTAAATCTGCAAAGGAGATTATTACTGTATTGAAATAGTTAAACCTTTTCATTTCCCGAGTTTTTAAGATTATCTGATCGCTCTTCCTTAACCTTGATCTTGATTATCTGCTGAAGTGCTTGGCCAGCAGTTGAGCGAGCCAGACCAAAGGGGAGGCATGGCAAGTTGTAGGCTTTCACCAGGGACATAGGGCATCTTGTTCTACTTCTGCTGTGTTAATCTCTGAATTGCCCATGCCTACTTCCAGCAGTGAGTTATGATCAAAGCAAAAGCCACAGGTTCTTAGGAATCCTCATGTTCATGTTGAATTATTTTGTTAAGAGAGAGCTATGCTATTTTGAGTCCATCTGGAGGGGTTATTAAATTTTATTTGTAGAGACACAATTTCCAACAATTAAGGATGGAGTAAGGCAGAAGCAGATGTTGGAGACTGTACATGATGGCAGAATGCAGAATGTGTTGATACGTTGCCACTCCTAGCTATAATAGGAAAAGCATGAAAAAAAGAGTTTGTCTTCAGCTTTTCTTCTATAAATGTCTCAGCCTCAACTGCAATAGGCTGTTTTGCCCTCTTAATTTTATTATCTTGCTTCCTGCCATAATCTTGTTGTATTTCTTACCCATCCATGCAATTGCTCCAGAGGGAAGGAGGCAAGAAATTGAAGTTTCCTCAAGTCTCCCTCTGTGCTAAGGTTGTTTAACCAGCGTTAAGAAGAAACTTCAGAACTAGAAACCCCAGCCATCTACTTGGATGTCTTTTCCTTTGTTTTGTATAACTTGTTCTTTCCTTTACTTCAGTACTCTTTTGCTGTATGTGTGTTGCTCAGCCCCAGAAGTACCGAATCCAAGCAGCTGTTCCTTCTTTCGCGTTTTCTTCCTCCGGTTGTCAGAGGCTGATAAGATGCAGATTCAATCCTTGGCTCTGATGACAGTCAGGCTTATTGAAACTGCTGGCTTCTGAGATGTCTTAAAAGAAGCAGCAGTGAATCCTGTCAAGTCCTGGTTCTCAAAGATGCAGCATATCAAGCATCAGCATCCATTAGATTTGGGGCAGATTTTGATTCTCACAAAATTGTGTAGTGATCCCCTGCACTATTTTCCAGGCTGTTTATGCCAGGCCTCTAAATAGCAAATCAATGTAGGTACTGTTACCTGCCTCTTTTTTTTTTTTTTTTTTTTTTTTTGTTCAAATGAAGTTAGAGTATTAGATTTTCTTGTTCTGCTTGCCGGACAAATCTAAAGGAGTTTTCTTGATGTGTAACTTGCCCTGTATCTTTGTCCTGTCACTTAGGTTATAGCATAACACGCAAGATGTGGTCCCCACAGCACCTAGCTCTGCTGTACAGTTCTTTTGCCTCTGGGGTCATGTGAAATTCCACCTGTAATACTCCTGCATTTATCTGTAATCTTGTCTAAACAGGCTTTCCTTTCTGCTCAGGTTTTTGTAGCCTTCTCTGCAGCCCCATGCCCTGAAGCATTAAGCAGTGTCACTGGTGGCTGTCTGGATACTTTCTTCCTCTCCTGAGGAGGAGCATCAGAAGCAGATTTCCTAAATGGCGTTACATGTGCCTGCTAATGTAGGTGAGGTCAAAGAGCTGCTTTGGATTTGGAACAGAAAGTGTTGATGTTCGCGGTGGCTTGCTGTTGAAAGTGAATCAGTGGAACAATTAGGACTTCTTGCCCCAAGGGTGCGATTACACAAAAGTTTTCTCCAGCAGCAAAGCGGGTTTAAGAAGTTCCTGGCTGCTCAGTCTCCACCCTGCCTGGAAAACTGGATTACCAATTACTGCAGTGATCTCATTTACAGTATGGCTTCATAAGCAGATCCTTTGGCGCAACAGGGAGGTGAACTGTGGAACTCTTTAATCTTGTTTTGCTATGGAAGAAAACACCGGAATAGTATGTGGTACAGGGTGTTGGAGGAGACGGTTTCACTGAATACATGTGTGAGATGAAAGACAGGCTGCATTTACTAGGTTTCAGGACAGGCCATTGCAAATGGTCTGCCTGATGGCAGTATACAAAAACCAAATATCCCTCTCTTACAAATTCAGGATATTGGTCTGCTTGTGGGATTCTTGTGTCTTCATTGCTCAGATACTGCCGTCATCAGGGGAATCATAGAATCAACTAGGTTGGAAAAGACCTTTAAGATCATCAAGTCCAACCATTACCCCAGGATCTACCAAGTCTACCACTTCCTTTTTGGAAAGTTGGAGCTGGCTTCTGTAGATCAAATCAGGCCGAACTGGATATTCTGTAGCCATGACAAAATGGGGAAGGCGAATTGAACTGCCTGTTCTTCACTCCTGGGGAGCAGTGGAGGGAGCAATGGAATGTCTGTTCTGCTTATGCATCTGGACAAACATTCGTTGGTGTGCTGCAGAACTGGCATGAGCAATAAGGACTCCAGAAAAAGTTGTTCATTGCCTGTTTGTCCCGCAGCAGTTATAGGTTGGGTTTTGTCAGGTGAGGGTAAGTCTATGTACAGCTAGTTCCCTGTGACTTCCGCTGCCATTAGGAGCTATTGCTTTAGCAGCTTTCAGAGCAGACTAGGAAGTTTGTGAGTTTAAGCAGAGAAAACACTCAATTTTCAATTGCTGTGCAATTTGCACTGAGAGGTTGTGCTAGTAGATGTAATGTGGTTTGCAGTTGGTGTCAGAATATACTGGGGCAGTTTAATGATGAATGATAAATAATTCTAAATGCTCTATCAGATTGCACAATATCTTGCAGGCTTCCTGTTGGTGTGCTGCACAGTGTATGTTTGATGGGCAGGAATTTGTTTATAGCTGCATTTTTTTTCCACATCAATCTCTAAATGTCCTCTCTTTTCCTTTGTCTTCTGTTCAGCTTTGAGATCAGTTGCTCATCACCAGACTTCTTTAAACATCCTTATTAATGACAGCATTATTTATATTTATATTTAAGCTCCAGTTCTGGCTCTTCTCTCTGTCTTGTTTTGTCTTTTCCCGGTATGCTTCCCCTTCTGGGCTTGGAAGAGCTTTCCAGTCAGCCTCAGCCAAACTTACTTTCTTTTTCTCTCTCACTTGAGGCTGACCCTCCTGTTCCGTGAATCTGTAGCTTCTGCTCGTGCATTCCTAATGAGAAAAATCAGGAGGGAACTGTTGTAATCAAACCTGGTGCCATGTATAGTACACACCAGAGTACTTCACAGGGTTATCTAAAATAGATGTTTTATTCTAAGGAGGAGTAATATATAATATAATTTTTTAATTATTTTTTTAATGACATTGTAGTGTATTTCTTTCCTCTTGAAAAATCTTGTAACTGTTCTCTAATATGTGCTTGGGTGCCTTATTTCCAGTGTGAACCTCTTCTTCTGGCCCTTAGATTATGGGAGACTTCTGTCTTACCCAGTGAGGTTGAACAGTTTGCACATGGAGTGCAAATCCATACGTCCTGGGTTCAGCTACAGCAGTCATTTTTCTCCTTCTTAGTAGCTGGTGCAGTGCTGTGTTTTTTAACTTTCAGCCTGGGAACAACACTGATAACACCGATGTTTTTAGTTGTTGCCAAGTAATGTTTACTCCGACCAAGGACTTTCTCAGTCTCATGCTTTGCCAGGGAGGAGGGGAAGCCGGGAGGAAACAGAGACAGGACACCTGACCCAAACTGGCCCTATTCCATACCACAGCACGTCATGCCCAGTATATAAACCGGGGGGAGTTACCCGGAAGGCCCAGATCACTGCTCGGGTCAGGCTGGGTATCAGTTGGCAGGTGGTGAGCAATTGTATCCTCTCCCCTTGTTATTTCCCTTATTGTCATTGGTGGTAGCAGTAGTGGTTTTGTATTATACCTTAGTTACGGGACTGCTCTTATCTCAACCCGTGGGAGTTACATTCTTTTGATTCTCCTCCCCATCCCTCCAGGAGTGGGGGGAGGAAGAAGGGGGGCACTGAGCGAGCGGCTGTGTGGTTCCGAGTTACCAACTGGGCTCAAACAACGACACCATACCAAAACCGCATCTAAGTGGAGATACAACTCTGTTCAGACGTGCTCTTATTTCCTCAGTTATTCTTAAACTCGTTTGGAAGCTGGCTCAGAAACTGGCAGTATCTGGAATCATGTTGGTGTTTTGAAACAGTATGGTCAGCTTGTAAAGCACGTGCTCTTGTGTAGATTGGATCTTGGTTCCAGCTCAGTTGAATTAGTTTCCAGTTAATTTCTAGCAGTTAATATATTGCTGGAAGGGGAACAGGCCACTTTGTGCAAGACAGTTGTTTTCCCCCTTAGGCTAAGGATTGGGCTCTGATCTATGGATCTGTTGTTTGAGTGTAACACAGTTGGTAGAAGTGATAAAATTTGTCTGCCTCCTCAGGCAGTGGAGGTCTTACCCTAGTAAGTGTGTCACACGCTTAACTCAGATCCCTGTGAACACCTTTACATTGAATTTATCAGGATGATGCTGAAATCCAGTCTCTGTCTTCTCGCAGAAAGCACTTTACTCAATAGCAAAATTCCCATGATTTCTGCTTTCAAAGTAACTTCGTGTTTAGCTATGGGTTTCTGTTTGGGGATCTGGGTTCAGTTGCTCTGTGTCAGGCTTCCTGAGCCAGAATCCCAGAAGATTTTAAATCATAAAAATCATAGCATCACAGAATGGTTTGGGTTGGAAGGGACCTTAAGGCTCATCCAGCTCCAACCCCCTGCCATGGGCAGGGACACCTTCCACTAGAGCAGGTTGCTCCAAGCCCCTGTGTCCAACCTGGCCTTGAACACTGCCAAGGATGGGGCAGCCACAGCTTCTCTGGGCAACCTGTGCCAGGGCCTCACCACCCTCACAGGGAAGAACTTCTTCCTAATATCTAATTTAAATCCACCCTCTTTTGGTTTAAAGTCATTACCCCTTGTGGTACAAAGCAGTGCATGGGAATGAAGGTTGGTTTCATTCTTCGTATTCCATTGTCTTGTGCTTTATGAAGTTGCAATAGAGTTGGGTCAGTACTAATTCCCAAATTTTCTGCTCTGTGGGGTGGAAAATTCACTACTTAATTGTGCTGTGGTGCCAATAGCAGAACTTTTTCCTCCTTGTGCGAACAAAGTGGCAATGAGGATGACCCAAATAACTCTTTGACAGGAAGGTGGCTCTTTCTGGGTTGCTTTTCTGCTGTTTCCTGAATTAAGCTTTCTGCTGATAGGCTTTTTGCTGTTCTCCTTTTTGTAGAAGACTGGCAAATCCCTCCCTTTCTTTGAACATCTCAATGTGAAAGTGGCTTTTAAAAAAGTGTGCTCGAGAAGTGGCAGGCTGGACCGAGAGCAGATATAATATGGGTGTGAATCAGGCCTTTCACAACAAAGGCTGGCTTCTTGTCCGTGTAACCCCCACCCTTTTGTGGGTTAAATACAACCTCAAACTTGGCTAAATATAGGATTTTTGACCAAATTTGAGCACCATATGATCTGCCTCCTCATGTTCCCTAAGCCCTTTGCAGGAGAAGGGAAATGTTTGTGAACAAAGTCTGCTAACAAAGTTGTGGGTGGAAGGAGGACAAAACGAGTACGTGAAGAACCACATATTTTCACTGGACTTACAAAACAAGTGACAGTTTGTTCTCCAGATAAAGGCACATTTGAGAGGAAAAACCTGAACAGTCAAAGTTGAGAGGTTTTTGGTGGTTTTTTTCTTAGGTGTCACAAAAATTCTTGTCCAAAATAAGAAGCATTGAGGCTTGTAAGCACGTACTTTTTAAATATATGAATATGTGACAGGCTGAATCCCGGGTGAGCCCTCGTGACACACAGCAGAGGATCCTTTTCTCAGAAGCGAAAGGTGAGATTTCAGTGGAGGGGAGCATGCTCTGCCGTCTGGGGCTTTACAATTTCCTTTGGTACAGCTAATCTTGTTGCCATGCAGGAAGTCCAATGTATGTCAAAACAACCTGAGTTACAGTTAGGTGAAACCTTTGGTGAATTAATGAAGACCCATATCAAAACTCACTGAAGATGAGTGTTTCTGTGCGCAGACAAGGTAAAGGAAGGCTGAACACTGCAAAGTATTCTTGCATAAAGTGTTGAACGGATGCTAGGCAACTTAATTTCTATATTTTTTTCATTTTCTGTTGGGATTTTTTCTATTCTATTAGTGCCTGCAGTGTTAAGATCGTGTCTTCTGCAAATACCTTAAACCAAGCAAAGGCTTTTTGGGAAGAGGAAGCTGGAGGTGCCATTCAGAGCAGCCAGGGAGCTGGTCTAATTGCTTGCTGCTGACAAAAGGGGTTTCCTCCCCCATTCGCAAATGTATTCTCCCTCCTTCTTATCCTCCTTTTTCCTTTTCATTGGATCTGAAACTCGTCTGATCAGAGGTTATGCTCACTACCAACCAAACATCGCTTGAATTTCTTGTCTTCCCCTCAGTTTATTTTCTGGTGGATTTAGTGGGTAGCTTGGTGTACAGCATGAGGACTGGTTCTACTGGGTCAGAGAAGCTGTAAAGTGTGGGGCTCTGCAGAGCAGGGCAGAGTGGCTCTCCTGACTGCAGCAAGCTGTTAGATGAACTCAGCACATAGTTCCCCACAAATTAAGGGACACTATGCACCCATGTAATTGTTTCCTTTGTGGTTTGAATTGTGCAAAACAAGCCTTGCCACATGGTGTTCGTATTCAAACCTTTGCCACCTTTTTGCTTTCATGTGAGAATTCAAAAGGAGAATACTTTTCGAAGCAAAAAACCTATCTGCGCTATTGTTTTGGCCTAGAAATTAGAATGTGACAGTTAATAAAGGGGAAGGATTTTTTACCTACCTCAGTCGGATGGATGAAAAGGGGCAAAGAAACCCCAAACCAAACAAACCAAAACCAATAAAACCCCCAAACCCAAAAATCCTTTATTGTAATTTTTTTTTTCCTGCTTATTTCAAGACTTTACGAGGTGGAACTTGTAATTTTCCCGTTGACCAAATTCATAGGAGTAAGTTTCTCAGCTTTTACTGTCTTCAGATACATAAAAACTTTTGGGGTTTTCTCAGTTGCAAATGAGGAAGAATGAACTTTTCTAAACCTTTCTAAAATTTTAAACTCAGCTTTCCTAAACTGGCTGAGTTAGTATGATCTCAGTGTAGTTCTTTGTCTCTAAGCTTGCTGTTCAGAGACAAAGCTGGAATTTGTGCCTGGTTTTCTCATTGTTTAAGACCATCTCAGTGCCACTGACCTTGCTTTGTGCCCATAGCTGTGAAAATCATACTAGCTGACTATCCAGTTGTCATAAACCATAGAAATCCAAGTTTGAAGGGGGTAAATAGCACAGGCCTGGAAAACAGGCTTAGGCATCCTGTACTGGAGCAATAAAAATACAGTTCTGGGAAGGCTGTCTGCAGCCCAGATGCAGAATACAGTACCCAATATATCATGAAAACAGGACCTTGCACAAGAGGCGTGTTACTAGTCATTGATTCCGTTTATTACTGGGTGCAGTTCAAAGAGGTGGCTTGTTCTATAGGGCATGGTTTCTCATGCAAGATGATGTAATTCACACCATGGTTGGGAGAGGACTAAGCATGATGTTTCTAGGGAAGGAGCTGAGCTATTCCAGTTTTGTACACAGCGATGAAGTGATTTATTGTCAAAATTCAGCCTCATTTATTCTCTATTTAATTATTTCCACTTTTTTTCTCTTAGGGTGATGTCATCCCTTCATGTATTATATTTTTCCTGGTATTTCTTTGCATATAGTTCTAGAGCTGAAAGAGTCTAATTTTATCAAGCTTGTTGCCTTCAACTTGTGAGTCCTGGCAGCCCCCTGCTTTTTCCATTTTTCCCCTCCTGCTTCTCCAGTACTCTACTAAAACAGCTGTAGTGTTGGTATCAACTTAAAAACCTTCCAAGAGTCCTATGTATGTACACTTTACATTTTGGCTTGTTCAAATAACTTCAGTGACTTGTGATCACAGGGATTTTTCAGCCCACCTTGAGGATCTGCACCCCTGTAAGGCTCATGTGAGGCATGCGTTGTTGCCTCTGCTTTTCTGCACCTACTGATCTAATCCTGATCATCATCATGTCCCCTCCCAATGAATTCATTGGAGTTGTATATTAAGTGATTATAAAGTACATTTAGCTGTGAATCGGTTCTTCTAGTTTAAGGTTTTTAACTTTTTTCCCCTTTCCCTCTCCTTTAGGTTCTGTTTTGGATATTATAAAGCACATTGTGGCCAAAGGAGAACACAAGACTGGTGTCCTGGATGAAGCCTGTATAGCCACAATCCTTAAGGAGGTGCTGGAGGGGCTGGACTACCTGCATAAAAATGGACAAATCCACAGGTATTTTACTTTTTTTCTCATCTTTGTCCTGAAATGTGTGTCAGTAGTTGAGCACATGCAGTCTCATCCCACAACCAGCTGTGAGAACGTGGAATGAGGAAACTAAAGGTGGGGAGCTTAATCAAAACTCAGAATTCGCATATCTATATAGTTGCTACTGCTTTAGGAAATACTATGATTAAGCCAAGTTTGGGTAAACTTTCAGGTATTAATAGTTCTGATCTAGAGGATCTCTTTCCAAGCATCAGCATCCAGCTGCAAAGTATGGTTGTTGGAGCTGGATAACTTCAGCTGGTTTTGTTTCTTGCAGAGCTGCAAATCAGCAAGAGCTCTGCATAAGAAGTGTTGAGCAATTTAACACAGACCCCTTCAAGCCCTGTTCTTTATTTTCTTTATTTTAAGGCTAGTTGCAAGTTCAGCATCATGAAATTTAAATTTGGGTAATTTTATTAAAAAACAAAAAACAAAAAAAAAAAAAGAAACAAAATTAGTGGAAAAACTTCTTCTGTAGGCAAAACCAGTTAACTAATAGCCTGTGATTTGATGGCTCACTGAAATGTTTGGGTTTCTGTGCTGCTGTGTTGTTTGGGAGATGTTTTTTTAAACCATGTTTTCTCTCCCCTGCTGTCAAGGTGTGGTGTAGCTCAGGAAAGAGGATACTAAGTCAGTATTTTCTGCTGTTAAAAAGAATGAGATTTGCGATCCTAAATACATGCTGAAAATAGAATATACCACTTGCGGGTAATATACATCACCCCAGCCACAGCCTGCTGATGGGAACAACAGCCTCTTCTTTCTTGGGAATCTTGTGAGCTTGGCTGTCTTCTGGTACGATGCCATTGTAAGCATTGCTGCTGTTGGATACATTTCTGTTGTCTTATGATAGCTGCACTAGGAGAGGTGACTTTTCTTGCCAAAATGTTATTTTAATTTGAAAATCCAATAAGTATTTATTTCATCTTTTTAGTCAAACTGACTGGCTTTTGTGGGTTGGTTTGGGTTAAAAAGAAGGAAATGATTAGAAACAATTGTAGTGGAAATTTTTTTCCCTGAAAGAAATCTTGAATTTCAGTTTCCAGTCTCCCTTAAAATTCTGATTTAACAAGAACAGTTGTCTTCATTGAAAACAGTTTTGATTTCATAGCTGGTTGCTTAACTTTGCTTTTTAGAGATAAAGCTTCAGGCAGCTTGGGGAATGTAGAGTAAAGTAGTAGACTTACTTGCTGAGTACATGGTTATTTTTCACCCTTGCCATAACTAATTGATAAAACCATGTTCATCTGTGACTTGCAGTTGAACTGAATCAGCCAAGCAAATCATCTTCTGGTCTAATGAAATCGAAATATATATTTTAAAGCAGCAGTAACCTGTTAAATCTCAGTTTTTCTGAAGATGTTGTATAATGATTTCTGTGTTGAAAGAGAGATGGTTCTCCATTGACTTGCTGCAGGGAAACAGCAAAGCTAGTAACTGTGGTAAAGATTATAGAGGAGAGATTCATGTGTGGGCTTTTGTGAGTTTGTTTTTTGTTTTTACATGGTGCTCAGCAAAAATCCCATGTTCACAAGTTCAAACTGCTTGGTCGAAGGAAATGTGACTCATATTGAATCAGTCAGAAGCGGGCTGAACCAAACCTGCCCTGGCCATTCTTGTCCTGCTCATTGAAGCATTTTGCCCATATTTAGGGAACTTCAGTGGAGAAATCAAAGCTGTGTCATTGCTGCAGCTTATGGTTGCAGTTGTGTGTCAGCTATTTTGCATGTGTTCCATCCTTGTGTTTTGGGGTGCTCTGACAATTGTGTAAAGTTCTATCAAAAAAAGGCATTTGGATTTCCTCATCATGTTGGAGCGCAGTGGCCTGGGAAATTTGGAGAAGTGGTAATAGTCATGATACAGAAGGAAATTTGTGTAGTTTCCTACCTGTAATGCGAAGGAAGAAAGCAGGCTACGTGTAAGCCTTTGAGGGATGAAACATGTTTCCTTAATAGAGTTAATAGTGCTGTCTTACATTTATCCGGATGTGTGTACACTGCTGAGAGAAACACAAAAGTTTAAAGTTGTAGTGCAGATGGGACCCTTCCTCATACATAGGAAGATCTGTATGGTTTTCCCATTTTGCTTAATGCTAGGGGTCATAATATTCTTCATGCCTGATGGAAAAGGCAGGTGGAAATCTTGCAGTTGTGCCAGAGATGCTCTGAGAGGAAGCGTTTAAAATAACTAAACTTTGGTCCTCTGGGTCAGCTTAAAGTATCTGGCTTGAAAGGAAATCACATCAGGTGATGGCTGAAGGGCTGAATATAGTGTCTGTTATGTGGGGCAGCTGGGGTTGGGGTGAGCTTCAGGCCAGAGCAAGGTCAGCTGCAAAGGGTCAAAATTGAAGGGCTTCGGTTAGACCTGGAACAGCCAAGCCAAAACAAGCAGCCATCCAGCAGAGCAGTGTTCAGCTGCTTACACTAAATATCCCTACTCTGTTTGTATTAGTTAGGAGAACATGACTTCATAGAGTTATAGACACACAGTATGGGTGACTGAGTGTAATTTGCACACCTGAACTTGGACAACCAGGCTGGTGGCAAAGCCCAAAAGATGACTATCTGGACCCCAATTTAACTTTGTGGGTGCTGTTAACCTGAAGTGGGAACAACTTCTAACTGCTGTAAATCGCCAGTGAGATCAGAGAACATATGTCTGACAGTGTTGCTGCTTGATGCTTTTAAATTATGCATCATTTAAATGGGTAAATTAAGTTAACATGTAGAAAACTGGCTTAATGAAATTCTGCTGCTGCTGGATCTTACTCTGCATAAGCCTGCCTTGAATTTAACGCCACTTCCAATTAAGATTTGGGGAGCTGGCTTCGTATGGAAGTGTAAATCCCTGCTTTGGACAGGAAAGTAGTTTGACAGTATTCTCTAGAGCAGATTAGAAAGCCAAATATCTAGTGAAGACTTAATTTCTATTTTTTTGTTTTCTTTCTAATTAACAGCCAGAGTGAGGCTGAGACTTGAATAGATGCTCTTATTTGGCAACAAATGGTTGAGTCTCCCACATTGTCCAAAGTGATATTTTCTTGCTTTCATCTTGCAAAGGCTGTTGGGAACAGTGTCTGAGACCTTACAGAAAAGACAAAGGAGAAGGCAGGATCAGTTTTATTTTCATGAAACACTCTATACCAAGGTAACAGTTGCAAATGATTCCCATCTCCCTTCAAAATCACACTGCCTCCCGTAGCTTGGAGTTGGCAGCTCTCTGCCTTCAGTGCCATGTGCCTGTCCATGGCTGCCTCTCCTGTGCCATCTGCCACTGTCCCTGTTGTGGGTTTCTGTGTAACACAGTGATCCCAGTGACGATTTGAAATCCCAGTGATCCGGCTCATGATAAGTGAGTTAAATACCTGGGTGCCAGCCAGTGTACTGAGGACAGAGGGCCGGGCTCGGGAACCTTCGGATGAACTGTCCTGCAGGAATCTGCTCAGACACGTTTTTAAATGGAAGTCGAGCAAGACTGACGTGCTGCGAGGGGTCACTCTTGGGCTAATCTTGTCTGGGTGACACACGGGGTGTATGTTGCACCTCTTCCCCATTTAGACTCCGATTCCTCTGTGTATTTGGGGATTAGCAGGAGTTTGATAAATGACTTGGAAATAAGACTAAAGCTAAACCAACCCAAGAGGTTTTATTGCTTAAAAAGACTTGTTGGACGGAAGTTCAAGGCTCTCAGGTGCTGCTCCTTATGGCAGTCTGACAAATGAATCATGCTGATTAACTGTTACAAGGTCTCTCTGTCTTTCTCCCTATTTTTATCTCTAGGCTTATCTTCTGTTCATGATTAGCTGTTGTGTAACTGAATGTTTTAGTTAGCCCAGGTGAAATGATATGCTGCTCTAATATAATCAGATTCTCCTGTTGCACCATAATAAATGTGATACTTGCATGCTTTTTTGTAAAAACAAAAAGGCTCAGGAAAGTGGTTTAGGGTTGCATGGCTTGAAATACTAGCATGCCAATGATCCAGCTATTAATTTGTTTGCTGCTCTACTTCTCAGGGGGTGAGAGGTACGACAGCACATTTGATATGCTGAGTTAGATCAGTTTGTGCCCCATACAGAATGTTTTGGGGTTTTTTTGGTGTCTTTTCAAAATCAGTTGTCTGCTTGTGGGGCAGCAGGGTGCCACGGCAGCTGTTTGAACGTTGCTTTGAAGAGACCCTGGAAACAATATTCTTGCTGTGGTTATATGCCAAATATATTAGCTTATATTTTTGGATCTTAGGATGGTTTTGACATAGGATCAAAGTTTAATTGTCTGCCTCTTCTACCCACGTAAAGAGGAAAATAACTTCTAAAAAAACTATGTGTATATGTGAGTCCATCCACATCACCAAGGCTTGCTTGTGGGGTTTTGCAGGAGCACTCCTCCAGTAGCAAGTCTCAGATTTAAGATGAAGGGGCTGATGGATGTATTTTGGCAGAACTCGGCTGTCCTACAAGATGCAAGCTTAATTTTCATGTAGCTGATTAATGCATTGATAGCTGTGCTGGCAGGTATTGTGGCTAAACTGGATTCCAGTGTGCCTCTGATCATTTTGATGACTGAAATACTGTAGGTTTTTGTTTCTGGAGCAATACTGTAGGAGAACTTCAGAGCCCTCCTCCCACCGTGCTATAATCTTGTTTTGGGGAACTGAAGTCTGGCAGAGGAGGATTGAGGAATGGATAACGGGATGTGGAGCCTTTCCCCTCTAATTGCCAGTTTGATTTTTAAGTCAGTAAAAGACACTAGCAATTTGAAAACTAGCTAGTGCTCAGCCATGGGAAGTGGAATTTTATATTCAGAGAAGTGTACTTTGGTCTCCCTTATAGTACAGGATGGGCAGAAGCAACCTTTTGAGGTAGTTGTTAATGTAAGTTTTAAAGCTTTAATTTGGAAACAGCTCAGTAGCCACAACAATAGAAATGTTACTATCAGGTATCTCAGTGGGAAGGAAGAGAAGATGCTGCTCTAGATTGTACTGGGTGATTTGTTCCCCCCAAAAAGCACCATGCTGTGCAGTATCAAGGGCCCAAGAACCACAGAATCTCCACGCTCTGTACACAGCAGTCAGACCTGGGTATATTGTGGTGGTTTGGTGAACCAGCACATTCTCCTGGTGGCTGCTTCTTCCACTGCATTATCCAGAAATTCATTGTTTAAAAAAAGCCAAGTTTCCCTGTGGTTGCAGATAGAAAATATGAACCAGATGTAAATCCCAGATCTGCAGACAGCCAGAAACAATAGCTCCTGTGGAGATCATTTTCCTTGAAGTGAATAAAGACAGTCTCTGCTCTGAAACCCAAAAACCTGGCAATTAGAACTGGCGGTAAATGTCACTGCTGAAGAAAGCTCAGGGGTGCTGGGTCCCTGGCAGTGTCTGTCCCCATGTCATTCTCCTCAGGTCCAGGTGCTGCCTCAGCTTTGTCACTGGGTGTCTGCAGTTACTCAAAGTAACTTTGAATTAGTTACTCAAAGTAACTTCAAATTAGTCGGAGGGGAAACCAACTTTCTGGTACAAGTACTATGTACTGCATTAAAAGGGGGGTGAGGTTTTAGGTTTTTCTCTCTTTGTAGCATCTCTCCAGCAGTCGAGTAGTTTAAATCATCGGTGTTCATCCTTTCTCCTGTGATGCATCAAGTGAATCATTAACTTCAAAAAGGTGGCTTTGAATATCATTCCCTGTTGCAGATTTTTTCTGGCCTTCATAGATCCTAAAAGCTGCATGTGTGGAGATGCCTTAAGCATTTATTCAGACCGCTTCAGTCTTTTTATTCATGTCTTACCTTAAAGCATGAGAAAAGGTCACTTGCTAAATCTGTATGGTAACGTATTAAGCACACTTGCAAATGTTGCAAGGCTGCACCAGGAATTTACTTTTTGCATGTTTTCTAAATCAAATTACATTATGTCTTGTGGAGTTCTTATAAAATTTGAACATTAAAAAGTGAAACTTCATACTTTCAAAAACAGAAGTGAGACAAAACCCACATTCGTTTAGGATAACAGATAGGGAAATGCCGCAGACAAATCTATCATTTCATGGCAGCCTGGAAAGCACCACCAAATTAGACTAGGAGAGCCAAGAGCACTGTTTCCATTGCACAAATACCTGATTTTATAACCGCTTTCTCCATTTTATAAGAATAGCTGGATGAAATAAGGAGGTCTTTCCTTTTCTCATGCTGGCTGTGCTTAAAACTGTCATTTGCTAGACTTTGGAGAAGGAAGCTGAGCTGGCAAGTCTCTTGAGCCCTGATTGTCTTGAATTTCTCCTGTGTTACATTGCAAACATTGCTGAGCAAGAGCTGTGCGTGGCTTCGTAGATAGGGACAGCTTTTAGCTGCATAGGGCAATGCTTTGGACCTTGTATGTGTATATACACATACCGCTTCTCCAGAACAGTGGTGCTTACTCCCTTTTGGAAATTAAGACCTTTTGAGTTGCCCTATATCAAAATTTTTGGGCCTTGTTTGATCCAAGTTGATCGTGTGTTAACTGGAATGAACTTTCATCTGTCCATCATGGCATAGGCAAGGCAGGGAGGTGCATGAATCAGTGGCTTTCCTGTTTCTTCTGCTACCTGGTCCATCTTGTATTCAAACTGGGCCGATCTGCATTTGGTAGTTTTGAGAAAATTCCTATTTCTGAGCACACTAGGAATGTGTTTTAGCATGCAGGAGATACCACAGTATGGTGGCGTGCATCACTGGTATTGCCACATGAAACATGCCCACCTCCTTGCATGTTAAATAACTTGACATGAAACATTAAAATAAGGCCACATTATAACTTGACTGTTTTCCTCTGTTACCAATGACTAAGGCAGGGCCTCCCAAAAATATCTGGGCCTCAGGGGGTAGGAGGCAGACCTTTTGACTCCACAGCTTGCTATGCATGTTGCTGTTTGTGCAGCAGCTGTTAAAGGAGCTTTGTGCCTTGTCTCCACTGCAGCTCTTAGGAAGTAGGATCAGGAAATGGAAGGGCCGGATAGATGAATTTGTGGAAGAAATCGTGGTACATTTTTAGCTGCTGTTCAATGGTGCAAAAGCTTGATTTTAAAGCCTGCTGGGCAGGGTCCTTTCCTTATGGAGGATGCAAGAAAAAAAACCTGAAGTTCTGACTGAACAGGAGAAACTTGAAAAGAAGTGGTGTATGAGGTTAGAGATGCAGATTCTCTCGCATTGAGTGCTGAAGAGCTGAAACTTGTGAGAAGCCCGAGCTGCTTGGCAAACCCTCCTTGCTGTAACCTGGTATTATAGCAGTGATGTGCATTGGGGTGAATATGTGAAGCAGCAGCTTCTTTTGTAGGAGGAAGAAGGAGGGCTATGAGGATTAGTACGATTAGATTGTCTCCATGTTGGGAGATAGAGCTAGGGCTAGTGTTTGTAGCATTTTATTATCTGTCTGAAGGAGCTGATCTGTCTGAAACCAGTTTTTTAGGGTTTTGGTTTTAGCTGGAGCAACTTTCCCCACGCTGATGTGCAGTTGAGGTTAGTTGAGCACTGATGCTGGGCTGGTGGCATGATGGTAAGATGGGAGGTGAAGTCCACAGCAGACAGGATCTGTCGTTGAATCACACCTCCTTTTAACCATCCTTAGGCTTGTAAACACGTGGGAAGAGAAGGAATTAATGAGCGTAAAACCATCAAAGACAAAGTTGGCACAGGAACAAAAAGCATAAGCTGGACATAATTTGCTGAGATAAAGGCAAGTTGCAGGCGCTGCGATAAGTGACTGTGTGACAGACAGAAACGCAGTAAGTGACGTGACACAGTGCTTGCTGGCTCACTTCATGTCAGAGGCTCGCACCGTGTTAGCCCAAGGTCTGCATCTCTTTTACTGCCTCAGCATCTCAGCAGCCCCTGGACCTACTCGAGTAGCCAAGATGACAGACTGAATTTCTGGAGGATCTTCTGCAGCTTGGTTTGGTGAGCCATCCCTTGTCCGACAGAGTGATTTAGCCTAAAATGAAGCAAATTCGAGTCATAGTTTCCTGGACCTCAAACCCTCTACTTAAAACAGTCCACTTATGCAGCATTGGAGAAACAGCATAAAACCAAGAGGAACTGTACCTAGTAAGTGCATTGAGGGTCCTCTTAAAGGTGGTTTATGTTTAGGTGAAATAAAGTACAATGGGAGATTAATTTCTCAGGTAGCCCTTATTGGTGTTTCTGTTTGCTTATGCCGGGAGACTGGTTGTGGTTATCTGTCCTGAGAGGTCTCTTCACTGTGCTGAGTGTTAATCTGCCTGAATGTTAAGGGTAGGGCATGGGGAAAATAAGTACTCAGTATACTTGTATAACTTGTCATGTTGGAAGTTGGCAATCGTTTCCAGTCGGCCTTGTCTATACACCCCTCTGCAAAGCCATAGTCTTGTCAGTCCTTCTGCCTTTCAAAGCCCTGCTTTATGCTGCTTAAAAGAACTGAAAGGTACTTTTTAAAATTCCTGGTAACACTGGATTTCTCATCTAACTTTCTCCAGGCATTAAAACGACAGTTAAAAAACCTTAGGCTGCCTACCTATCTAGCCCCCATATAGTTGGGGCTTTAAAAATGCCTTTACTGTTTGTGAGGCTTTGAGTAAATCATGAGTTGCCTTGTGCTGCTGGCATTTAGCTCCTGCACTGAGGTCCTGATCTTTTACCATGGCCCAGCAGCTGGCAGAGCAGCTCAGAGAAGAGGGTAGCAGCAGTCGCTGTGCTTCCCTGATCCTGAGCAATAAAGCTTGTCACTGGGCTGGTCCCCAGCTGTAATTTATAGCAGCCTGGCTGTTGCTGCTGGTCCTGGCTGCCAGTGGCCGCAAGGGCCTGCTGAGAGGGCTGTGGATGAGCAAGGATGAAGCAAGCTGTGGACTTGGCCCTCTCTCTCCCTGCTTATGCCTGCCTCAGCAGGGAGGCTGGAGAGAGGAGTGTGGAAGCGGCTTTGCCAGCTCTCTGCTGTTGGAAGACCTTCAAGCTTTGGGAGATGTTCCCAACTCCAGCTTTGTGGAGTTAAATACAGCACTGTAACAGACAGCAATTGCATCTCACCCAAGAATTTGGGACTTAAGGCTCAACCCTGTGGCATGAAAACATTGGTACACACCAGCTTTTCTGAGTAGGAACAGGGAGCATAATAATGCAGCACTTCTAATACAGTCATCTTGAATGGCTTCTCTTATGTCGTACTGAGTGTGATGAATTTGAGGGCATAAAAATACTCTGCTTGCTTGTTTCTGTTTTGCAGCTCTCTCTCAAATGGTAAAGCTCTTGCTATAGCCAGTTTTTTATAACTTGGCTTAGAAGGGAGAGGGAAGAGGTGACATAGATAACAGCATGCCATTCAATGGAGAGTAATGTTTGGTAGTGGAGAGAGAATAGTGCTCGTTTGGTGTATAATGTCACAAATTGCTTCATATTTAACTGCATGTAGAGAGATTGTTCTGGAAGTATTTTGCAAATTACTCAGAACAATGTCAACTCCAGTAATTGGTTGCATTCAGTATAAATATTGTGAGTTACTCATTACCACCAACAGAAAACAGTAATTCTTGTATCTTACACCTTCTCTGTTTTTAAACGAAACTTGGAAGGACCAACCACTCCTTCCTCCTGCCAAATTATGCACTGTGGAGTTCAGTCCATGAAAATTTATTGTTGCACTTGATGTAAATTGCATCTAATGGGCAGATGACTCATGGCTGTGCTGACAGCCAGCATCACATCCTAAAGGCACATAAGAGCAGGTTGGAAGCAAAAGCATAATAAGCAAGGCTTATCTCCAATTTCCCTTTCATGTGACAGTTTTCTTCTCAGTGCTAGGTTACACAAGTCCTGGGATGCCGTTGTTTGCTCAGGTCACTTGTAGTGTGGTTATAGTGGCCTTAAATTGTCCTAGCTATTGTTCCCAATGACTTTTGAACACAAGCAAAGTGAATCCTTTTTGATTTCCAAACAATATTAAGAGGTTTACTTAAGCAATGACTTAACATGCTTCATTGCTTTTCTTGCAAACATCAGTTATTTTAAGTTTGTAATAAGCTTCATGGCGTATGCCAGGATTGCAGAATTGCAGCTGGCTATTGATAACATTGCTCTCCATTATGGACCAGCAAGTCTCGCTTTCTCCTGTAGTGCAATGACAGTCACTGTATGGCAGGGCCAAGGATTGAGGGATACAGGTGAGGGCAGATCTGATCATTTAGCAGGATTTGAAGGACTAGTGTAAGCTTCATATGGGGGAACAAGCCATTAAGATCCAGTTCCTGTAGTTCCCACT
Organism: Strigops habroptila; assembly: GCF_004027225.2. Lineage (NCBI taxonomy): Eukaryota > Metazoa > Chordata > Aves > Psittaciformes > Psittacidae > Strigops > Strigops habroptila. The sequence continues at coordinate 102,299,207 of NC_044277.2, forward strand.
CTGCTGATAAAATTAACTGGGAGAGGTAGGAATGCTGCAATCAGAATTGGGGAGCATCATCTCATGGAATTCCTGTGTTCCTAAGTCTCCTGTAGCTGGATGCTTGGTTGCAATTAGTTGGATTGGGGATCAGTTTTCATTATGTATAATCTAATGCCTATGGGCCAGCCCTAACCTGGAGGCATTAACATGATGTAACTAGTAGGTTAGCATTTGGTCGCACTGGGAAGCTAAACCGGTTTGGAATGCAGATGAAGAGGAATTTCTGCCCTGCTGTGGAACCTGTCAAGGCTGATGTGGAGAATCCAGCTTTGCACTGGAGCGAGTCCAAACCCCTCTCTTCCACTCTGGTTATGAAGTACAAGGTAAATAAAAACATAATCGTTAATTTGCGGAAGGGCTCTTGGAGCCTTTAGAAGAGAGGAAGATGACAGCTATGGAGTGGGAATATCTGGAACTACGATAGCATTTGTTAAGCTACTGGCAAGAAAGTTTGCTCTAGCCTTCTGTAACTTCATTTAAAATGTGATATAATTACTGTTTATGCTACAGTCTAAAGCTGCTTCCTGTTTCCAGTATAGTAATTATGCCAGAGGCACACCATTTATTCAGAGTGTATCAGCTCAGGATATGGCCATTACCACATTAATAGGAAGTACCTTCAAATTGTTATACTTGGCAATAACTGTATCCTGGAGTAACAAATCTCTCGCCATTCAGCTTGTGAGTTTATAAGCGTCTCCTGATGCGAATAAACAGGAAAGCACCATTCCTTGCTCCCCCCAAATCATTGCTTTAAATGCAATGAATTAATCTGAAAGATGATTTTAAAGGAGGACCTGATTTGAAGATACTGCTGGTGACACCAGTATGTGCTAAACGAAGGGATCTGTGTTCAAGGCCAGGTTTGAGCAACCTGATCTAGTGGAAGGTGTCCCTGCCTGTTGCAGGGGGGTTGGAACTAGATGAGCTTTAAGGTCCCTTCCAACCTGAACCATTCTGCAGTTGTATGATCTGTATTCACCCAGTGTTACTGCTGCTTGATATGTGCCTGGTGGTGTTGCAGTGGGTGACACAATGCAAATACACTGGGATGAGGAATGGGAAAGCTGGAAGTTGCCTTTATAGTACAGTGAGTCCAAAACAGAGTCATTGTCCTCAAGCAGTTTGCTGCCTATCCGTTTTGCTGCTCTGGGGTGGAGTATACCATGCTGGGGTGAGTAATGGCCTTTACAGAGGGTTGGTTGCCAGGAGGAAATGCCACATCAAGTGGTGATTTAATTCTGTAGCTTGACTTGGATATTTGGCAGTGAGTGGTGTTGGCCTCCTGAATTTCTTATTGTAGCAACAACTTGGTTTAATTTCTTGAACCAGCCTGAAGCACCATATTTACTGACTTTTGTTTCCAATGTGAAAATATGTAAATTTTAATTAATCCAAGCTGAAGTTAAAAAGAAAACAAGGTTCTGTATTGGAGGGGGTTAAGGGACTGGAGTCCTTTGGCTCTTTTTTCCTATGGGATGCAATCTGCATGCTTGTTTCACCACTGCTTGCACTCCAAGGTGGCACAGATTGCTCTGTTGTGGTAGGATGGTCTGGTGATACTGAATGTGTGCTTCTTTCTGGCTGTTCTTGCTACATCAGTGAAACCTGCCTGAGTTTTTGTGAACTCTGAAGCACGTAATGGTTGAGACTTCATCCTCAGTTCTGCTTAAAAACCTCATTGGCACTTCCTTCATTGCTGAGCGTGGTCTGCTTTGGGGGGTCGGTGAGCTACACACACTGCCGTGCTGGCAGAGGAAGCTTGGAAAGGCTGTGTACAGTACTGCATGGCCCAGCTTAATGGGGAATCACTCCAGCATCCTGGGCTGCCTTGGAGTACAGATGGAAGAGGAAATTACTGCTACTGCATCCATCTTCAGTAAGAGGAACAATAACCTCGGTGCATGCTATTCCTTTCCTGTAACCTGGAACTGGCAGGCATCTTTGAAAGGGTCTTGTGTGTCCCGGCTGTCGCAGCAGAACTGATTGTCTGGATAAACATTTCCAGGAGGATTGGAGAGTTTCCTGAACACCCTCTGTTCCCTCTGAAGTAGTACTGGTGCAAGGGGGGATTCCTGGAGGTGTCTGTGTCTGTGCCAAGCACATTTCACACCATGTGAGCCAGCTCCTTACCTAAGCAGCAGCAGACTTAAGCACATGAAGCCCTGAGAACACTGCCCACGGGGCTGAATCCCTAAGGTATCTTCTGCCTAAAAATACTTGTAGGAAGCTTTTCTGTTTCCTTCCTGTTAGGGACTGCGAATGCTTTGTGGGAGTGCAGGGGTTAGTCAGGTTTGTATTTCTGATGGTGTTTAACTCTCTACAGCTTCAATTGTATTGGATTTGGCCAATGGATGCTAATGGGGGGAGCAGTGTAGCTACATGCTTAATGCTGTATTTAATCCCTTCAGGTCCCTCCATTTACTTAAGAGCCTCCATCCACTGCAGTGCTGATGCTTTCTTGTTCAAGGGCTGCAGTTGTTAATTGCAGGAAGAAAACAGAATAATGCTTCTCGAGGGGAAAGCTCACTCACTCCTAAACATACCTTAAAGTATGTGGCTAATGTAAAATGAGCAGGACTGGAAAAGACTGGCAGCAGTTGTTTTAAGCTTGTCTTATTGCAGCATCACTGTCAGAGCTTCTTACTTACTGCTTTGAATCCCATTCTGCTATTCACTCAGCTTCTCAAGGCTATCATATGTTTTCATATAGAATCTTCATGCTTCATTGTTTCTATATAGATCCAAGTGTTCTTGATCATTAAAGCAAATTAGTATTTTCCTATACTCTTACACTTGTGCTTCAGACAGGGATTAGGCTCCAAGATGGCCACTTGTTTGAAGTCTACGGGCTGCTGTGAGCTGTAGTTTGCTGTTAAAATCTTTAGTGGGACTGTCGTACAGACAGTCTTTGTTCACCTTTTGTTCTGTTGTATGCTGGAGAAAGACTTGCCATGCCCATGTCCTACACTGAGTGTTGGGAAGAATCTAACAAATGCTAATGTTGGAGAGGATGTGTTTAAAATTATCCTGGCTTAGAACTGGCAGTGGCCCAGGCTCTTCTTCAGAAGAGCAAAGCTAGGAAGATTTCCAGGGCCTGACCAGGGCTCTTTGGCCAGGCCACCGCACCAGGTCTATTCTCATGATGTACAAGGGAGGAGAGAAAAAACAGCTTTTTTGACTTTGTGTGAAAGGATTTGGAATATTTGCCGAAGGCAGTGGAGGGAGAATCTGCTTGTTTGGGTTTTTTTTCCTCCCTCCTTCCCCCCGCCCCATTCCATGCAGGTGGTTGCCATTAAGGTGAGTTGCCATGTGTTGTGAATTGCTATCTGTGCACTGGCATCTGTGCCCCAGGCAGCTGCTTTGCCTGCAGCCTTTCTCGAGATGCCTCCTGCATCTGCTGTGGCCTTGCATGGTTTCCTGGCCAGTGCAATCTTAGCAACCATGTTGATGAATGTGGGTGTCAGCTACAAAGGTGTTTCTCTTGGCTTTGCGTGGGGAAGCAGCCTGTGAAAATAAGCTGTAAAACTTCAAAGTGTGTTTGGAGTGTAAGTAACGTTCCCCTCAAGGATGGAGAAGTGCTGCTGTTAACTGAACAAACCAGAGGTTTTTTGGGGGGTAGAAAGGGGATAACACAATAACTTTCATAGCAAGTGCTGCATGTTTGTGTGTGTTCATTGTCTTTGGTCAAAATAAAAAAATAAAGGAGACTTTCACTGGAGTTGAGGCAGTTGTGTGGCCCCACTTTCCCATTCTCATCTCTCTTGTACCAGCTCTGCTTGCCTGAGCCTTGGTAATATGGTTCAGTTCATTAAGCCACAAACAACCAATGTTTCTTCTAATGTCTGAATTTTCACCAGTGTATTGAGCTAAACTGATTTCTTGAGGAAGTGTGTGAACTCCTCTAAGGCTGGAGAGCAGCAAAACTCGGGGAAGTATAGGATGTGTTCAGAGGTGGTGAGATAAGATCAACTCACTGTCTCTTGAAATCTCTCCCCTAAAAGTGTGGAATCATAGAATCATGTGTATCAGACCAGTGTTAGGTTCTGTTTTCATATTTTTAGCTAACTTAAGAACCAGGGGCAAACCACTTTCCTTGGGGTTTTTGAGTGCACATTCTGATAAGTTTTTGAATTATTTTTTTTTCCTGTGCATAAAATGTCTTAGTACTTAAATGTCACTAGCTATAAATCATTCAAATGCCGCTTGGTGTCTACTGAAGTTACTATTGGTGTTAAGTCCCTACTGCTTCAGCATGCTTGGAAGCAGGAGGTGCTAATATAAGAAACGAAATATAAGAATTAATAACCCTTTAATGTATTTTTGTTTGTTGAAGGAAAGATTTAATGACTTCCACTAATTGTTGCTTTATCTTTCTGCAGGGATGTGAAAGCAGGAAATATTCTTCTTGGAGAAGATGGCTCAGTGCAAATTGCAGGTAATTTCTCTGGTAGCTTGGAATAAATTTTAGGCATAAATGTGTGTCCAAAGAGATGGTTTAGTAATCAAGAAGAAACCTACATAAAAATGTTAGCTTCAGGAAGCCCCATGGTTCTTAAACACAAAACAAAACTGGCAACACCAAAAAACCCCAACAATAAACCACAAACCAACCAAGCAAAAAACAACCCAGAGTTTATTACATTTTCTTATCTTAAAACACTATTCTTTGGGATAATGATAATCAGCGTGAATAAATCCTTTGACTGTTAAGTTCTCAGAATCAGTAGATTAGATAAAATTCTTGGCATAAGCTAGTCAGGCTTTTAAAACAGCAAGTTCACAGGCTGGGAAGTGGACTGCAGGGATCAGACTGGTTTATCATTGATGTCTAACATGGTTTTTAAAAGGACTGTGCTGAACAGTGAATAGATTAATCAGAAGGAAATTGGTATGTCTGATGGTAAAAGTCACTTGCAGCTTTGCCTTAATGAGAGATCTGCTGGTCAGACTGCTCATGTGGATGCTCCGTGGCCTGCTTCAGTTGAAGCAAGTGGCAGAGTATGTGTTTAATTACCTGCACTAACCCAGCCCAGACTGGGGTGAACTGAAGGTCTGGGAAGCAGTTGTGCAAACTGAGGGCCAGGGTGGGGAAGACAGTTAAAAGGCAGTTGCTTTAGCTGATACAGATGTGCCTGGAGATGTCTGTTGAAAGTCACTGTGGTCACGAGCTGTGTCAACACAGGTATGTTGGAAACAGTCCTTGGTGTGGGTGGATTATATGTCTGTGGAAAAGGGTGTTGTGTTGTTTTGGAGGTTTTTTTGTTTGTTTTTTCCCAGTACTACTCCTCTGGTCTTTTATTTCATACATGTTCCTACAGACTTCACTCTTGTTCACAGAAATCATGAATTAGTAGTAGTAGTAGTAGTATTATGATTGGCTTTCTTAATAGAAAGACAAAATTTTTGGACAGTACATTTAGAATCTGTGAGACTTGGTTTTCCTCTTCCTCCCAGTATGCTGTTTTTGTACCCTGAGCATCATTCTCTCCAGTTGTCCTTTGCCTCAGGACTGTGCTCTTCCCATCAACATTTGTGGTGCCTTTCCAGTCCTTGTGCCACCTCTGGTTGGAGGGCAGATCTCACATCTGGTCTTGCCACCTTGGTAAACATCCTTGTACTTGTTTAACGTTTTTAGTCTCATATTTAAGTGGAAAGAGACACATCTCTCTGTGATAAGGTCTCTTTTTAGTGCCCTGTCCTGCCAGTGGAGGCAGAGCAGTGGGTCAGGCTGCTGTGCTGAAGGTCAAGGGAGTGGGCTTTGCAGATGTGTGGCAGTGACTGTCCTGTCTGGCAGAAATGCACATTGCACTGTGTAGCACTGGGAGGTACAGATTCCTTTGGTGTATCTATGCCTGGATTTGCATCTTAGAATCAAAGGTGCAGATTTTCTACCAGGAGGCAGAACACATTGCAGTTTTTTATAGGTAGCTCTTCTCCCTTCCCAGAAGGCAATAAGCCCTTTTACAGGACATAACACCTAAAATACAGGACTTCTGTTTAAAACCCAAAGTCCCTTTGTTTTCCCTTATAAGTCTCCCAGTGCTCTTAATGCCTACTGTTATATTTCTAATGAGGTGTAAATAATTCATTCTGCAGCTGATGGAAGGTAGGGAGTGGCTTCTAAAATGATCCAAGGAGCAAACTTTATATAGTGAAATCCTACGTTTTTTTTCCATACTGGGTCTAAGTTGTTACGTTTTGGATTTGCAATTGTACACTTTAGATGATGATCTGGGACAGGCTGCAAATAGCTGTTGCATTAGAGCAGTGCACTGTTATTCCAAGTGTTTCTGCCAGCCTAGCAGAAAGCTGCTTGTGTTCCTGTTCCATGAGGGTGCCAGGGCTTTGGTTTTTTTTTTATTAAGGCTCACGGGTAATAGGTGCCTGTTCATGTATTTCTGCTGAATAATTCTTAGTTGATAAGTAGTTTTAAGGTTGACGTGTCTTAACTTGTACAAATTTCAGAGAATTTATGTTGTCTGGGATTTGTACATGTTCCCCTGAACTGTCTGCTAGTGGTTTATACGTGCAATATTTAAATGATGAAATCATCTTTCTGTATATCCTGCGAAAGCAACATCTTGAGATGTGCAAAGTTCCCTCTTCTGTACAAATACTTTCTTTGAACATGCAGAAGGCCTAACGCTGTAACCGTTTGTGAGACATAGCAGAGCAGCTCAACTCAACCAAGGTCAGCACGTTCACCACAGTGGCAGGAAGCACTTTCGTTTCTGCGAAGGCAGCTGATGACTTGAAAGAAACAAAAATAAATGGATGACTGAATACTACAGAAGAACCTGACCTGGTCATAACATGAGACTTTGTTTCTGTGGGAATTTCTGACACTTAAGCTTCCTCTTTTCCTGACCCAGGATAGCAAAATTTCTCATGAATTTTTTGAGAAGGAAAGAACGCTCGAAGCAAACCAGTCCCAATAAAGCGGGTTTTTTTGTTTCAGGGAGATCAAAGCACTTGCCTTTGACAATAATATTAATGCATATTATGAATAATTCTCTTGATTGTTGAGTGCTTCAATTATCAGCTGGTTGACATCACTGCATTCCCATGGAACAATTGTGTTTAAGTTTAGTTGGAAAGTTGCACCACAAGGAGAAAAAAGATTGACCAGTTGTGTAATGAAGCCCTAGGGTTAGAATGGATGAGGCCACCTCCTTTGAAGGAGCTGGTTTGAGGTACTTAAAAAATGCAGGTAACGTAGCAGGAAAGAATGGCTTCAATGCTTTTATAATGACTCTTATCCCTTTTGCCATCACTCTATCAAAAATTGCTTGTGAACAGTTTTTAGGAAGGTCTTATTCCAATGTTTGGTGTTTGCAACCTTGTGTTCCTGTGTGGAACATTGTTGGGCACAATGTTTCTTGTCTCAGAGAAATGTAAATCTTAAATGTAAATGTAAGGAATTTAAATCTCAAACTGAAAAACCTTTGGGGGGGGGGGGGGGGGGAACCTCCAAAGCTTCTTTAAAGGTTTAGAAAAAAATACTCAACCCCGTGTTGGCGGAAACCCCACTGCTAGCCTCTACCTCCACAATACCCTTTCAGTTCTTAAAAGGGGCCTATAGAAAGATGGGGAGAAACTTTTTAGCAGGGCCTGTTGCAATAGAACAGTGGGTGATGGTTTTAAGCTAAAAGAGGGGAGATTCAGGCTGGATGTGAGGAAGAAATTTTCTGCAATGAGGGTGGTGAAACACTGGCAGAGGTTGCCCAGAGAGGTGGTGGATGCTCCCTCCCTGGGGACATTCAAGGCCAGGCTGGATGCGGTTCTAGGCAGCGTGATCTAGTTGGAGACTAGATCTGTTGGAGACTAAATTCTGTTGCAGGGGGTTGGACTAGATGAGCTTTGAAGCTCCTTTCCAACCCAGACTGTTTTATGATTCTATGATGTGTCAATGAGTTTAAGTACTTGGGAAACTTTCAGTGTGTAGAATTCATGGCAGTAATTTTGCTGCAGGATTACACTGTTCTAACCTGTGAAAACTAAAGCCTCTTGTTAATTTGGGCTGTGCAGTTCAGTTAAGGCTGAACAGAAAAAGCAATGTGATGAAGGTGTGTCTGATGTTTCTCAGGTTGTGTTTGTTAATTCTAAGTTGGTTGCTGTGTGTCAGATGTAAAAGCTGCTATGGGAGCCTTGTGAGCTGAGGTGGGTGCAGGTGAAGCAACGGATGAGGAATCTGTGAGCTTGGGGGCATTCGCTGGAAGCAGGAATTCTAAAAATGCCTCTAATGGCGTACACAAAGCCCAGCTTTAAACTCCTCCCCAAGTCTTAGGACTTGGTATTTTTACTCATGACTCTGTCTATTTTTAACTGTGTAGCTCCTTTTGCTTTCAAAATGTGCATCCGCTGAACCAAGGCATAAAATTGCTTTTAACAGATCCAGCTGACCAGTGAGACCTAAACTCAGGCTGTTTGCTTCTATCTTGACTTTTTTACCCCCAAGGGCACTGGACTGGGCCTGTGGCTTGGCACCAAGTTTTTGGAGCCCGTTACAATTCGGAGAGTATCACTTTCTCAGTTTGAAGTCTTTTCCTGCACATCGAATTAATCTATCTTCTGAAGAAAGCAGGGCTCTTTCCCAAATACCATTGTTCTGGGCCTGCTGATGGTGGGTGCAGTGTAAATTGAGATAGCTGTGTTCTTTTGTGTTCCAGCCTCTCCATGGCAATTATTGTTTCATTATTTTATTTTTTTTTAATCAGAGCATAAAACCTCTTTGCCCTGGCATTTATTTGCTCTCTGGAGTCTAAAAGCTGCACGGGTAAAAACCTTCTTTGTCAACATAAACTGCATCAGCACCAATATTGCTGCATAAACTAGGAGACGTCTCACAGTAAGTGAGGCTTAATATTCTTCAGGTCATTTAACTGTGCCGGCCCTATAAAATATTGTGAAATGAAGTGAGAGTCTTGATAGACTGGGCAGGGATAGGAGAGGTTGAGGGGAAACTCTTATCAGAGTGCACAAGAATGGCTTGATACAAACCATGCTCTGATATTGGCATCCTCCTGAAATAGACTAAATGTTTTGTTGATTTTCCCCATTTCTATCTACTGAGATTAATGCTGTCACCCACCTCTCTGTGATCAAATGTGAAGCAGCACAAGCGCCTACTGAAGGCTGAAAGGTGCATGTCCCTCCACGTGTGGGATTTTGCTTTATGAAGGCAATAACATGGTGCCTTCAGGTTTTAAAACGGGTCAGGATGATGAACATGTACTCCGAGGTGCTCAGTGTGCCTGCCATGCCCTGAGCAGGCTGTGCTGCCAAGCAGTTGAAGTAGATTGAGATTTGACAAAGTCACTCGGGACTTGCTAATTGATACTGGGCAAATTGCCTAACCCCTCTCACTTTATCTATTTATAAAATGGGAATAGTTAAGGCCAGGCAAAACTTGTGTAACTGAATTTGTGTAACTTTCCACAAATCCATGCCAGCTTGTCACTGGTTCGCTGTGTTCCTGACTGCTCTTAATTCATTGTACTAAAATAGCGTGCCACATAAACATCGAGCTATGGTGCAGGCAGTGTCATTCCCCCACTTTCCCTTAGGAAACACTAACTTTGAGAGATTAAATTGCTTTAACGAGGGGCAAGGCACAAATGTAACTCAGGGAGGGGAGTTCTGATTGCAGAGCTAACTTGAGCAGCCAGTGTTGTCATGGACACATCTGAGCTGCTTCTCTCTTTTGAAAAAGGGGCAAAACTCGTTTTCATCTGCGGTTGATAGAAAGTTTTGGTGTCTCCTTTGCAGCAACATGATGTGAAGTAACCTTTTCTTTGTGCCTCTTGTAACATCTCCATTTCCTGAAGAGATGTTGCACTATTTGGTTGTTGAAATCACTTGTGAACTTCTCCAAGGAAGGTGGCTTCTCTGGGCTTTGTCATCCTCAAGTTACTTTGTGCCATATTAGTGTATCTTTATTAACATGCTGTTGGGGCTCAGTTTCAGATGTGATCATTGTGTTTACTCACCAAAGGGGTTTCCTACATTCATTATGTGCCTTGACATCATTGCAGAAAGGCTAAAGTTGCAATAAAGCTGCCATTCTGCATGTGAATTGGTGAAAAATACATGTGACTGTAGAGATCTTCCTTTCCAAATGAGAATTTAGGGGAACAGGTATGTATTTATAGATCCAGTACCACTATATAGTCTTTAAAATGAAGGGAATTTTTCATACTTGTTCTTCACTAATCTTCCTTTTCTCTGGTGTCTTACCACCTGCTGCCTTCTCAGCACAAAATTGCTATTTACCACTGCTGCCTCCTTCTTCCTGTCAGGGTTTATTCACCTTCAGTGCTCTAAAAGCTCTAAGGTTTGCAGAAAAACACTAAGTACAACTGCAGATATTTTCTGGTGATGAACAACTGAACAAGAAGGAAGGTGACCAGTGAAAATTACACTCAGTGCTGTCTTCTGAAATAAATTTATTTTTGCTTGAGGAGGAACAATATCTTGGCTTCCCAAGTTCAGAATCAACTCCAAGTGGTTCAAAGTCAAGATTGGTTTATTCTTTTGTTCTGCCCCCATTGAAGTTGTGAACTGCTTTAGGGTCTGATCCAAACCCTCCAAACTCTGTAGCATCCTTTCTGATGTCAATAGGCTTTGGTCCTGGCTTCTAGTTAGTGCACATTCTTCTTTCCCTTGTGCCTACCTTGTAACAGGTACTTAGGCTTTTTGGGATTAAGGTAACGAGATGGCCAAGGAGGAATGTTTTTTAAGGGCTGACTTCTAGATCTGGATAAAACAATCTAGCATATGGTACCGTAGAAATGTATCTTCCTGAGGAATGCAGCAATGGTGCCCGTAGTGATGTGGTCCTGCCACAGCATTCTTGTGTGGGCAAGTTTAGGCTGGCTCTTTGTTTCTGTAATGCAGAATAAGAGGAGATTTTCTTTTCAGCTTTTGCGTTTGCGGAGTGGACAGAACAGTTTTCAAGTTTGACAACTTGGATACCTTAATAGCAAGAATTGTTGCCTAATACCATGCTTTTTCAGACACTAGCCTTCAACTTCATTGCCTCTGTGGAGTGTTTGGTAGGGTATGTGGTTTGCAACACATGATCTTTCTGCTGAAAATGGGCCGTATTTTCTGCAGAGCCTGCATCAGCAGAACTGTCATTTCCATTATGGATTGTGCTGTGATACGAGAGTCTGGAGAAAGTGATAGATACATATTTATTTATATATATATATATATATATATTATTTTTTTTAAAGAAGTCTTTGGTAGATATCGCTGAAACAAGTCCAGTAGATGAATCTTCTCTACATTTCTTCAGAAAACGATAAAAGAAATGATCCTTTCATCCAGACATCCTGGAGACAATTATTTGCAAGCAGACTGCTGGAGATCTGCAATTTTTGAGATTTAGAGTATCTGACAGTTGTTGGATTCCCAGCAGTGGTGGTTTCTGGTATTGCAAGCCAGGTCCAAACGTTTCCAATTCCTCCCAGTTTCTGATGATACAGTTCTTTCCACTTATCACTGTAGTGAGCCGATATAAAGTACAAACTGCCAAAGAAGAGTACAAATGTAAACACTTCTGAGCTATCTTACCTCTTGAATCTCATGACCTTCTCCATTTTCTAGAGTTAAATTCATTTGCAGTAACTTGGTTCTGTTCTAGCCTTTCTGATTGTAGTTAACAATGGCAGAGAGAATGAGATGCAGATCTTACAAACTGCACAGCAGTAACAATTGAACCATAACTTGTGGTTTGGATTTTACTTTATTGCTTTACAGATATTTCTTGAAAGCAGGCGCATTCTTTTCTTAATAGCTGGGGCTTGGATAAGTTAGTAAGATGACATTTGAGAAGATGGTTTCAGTCATTCCTTACAGCAGAGTAGTGCAGGCTGGTTGTGCCTGTTTTAGCCCACTGGAAATGAGGGAAATTGTTTGGGAAAATACTGAATAGATCAACCATGTAAAAGAATAAAAATTAATTCCATTTAAGCTTTCTGCTGACCTCAGATGGCAGATGTTAAGGGCACAATTTCCAACTGGAATTATAAACCCACATTTGATGTGAAATGTGGTCAATGATGTGTGTGCTGTGTAATGGACTTGTGTTTTTACTGCTGGAATGCTTTTGCTTTGGATAGCATTTCCTTTACCCTCAAAATGACTACATGGAAACTTGAGGTAGGATAATATACACAAGTTCAAAACCAGCACATCACAGTAATATGCTGATGGCATTTGGACAAGTATTGTCTTATATAAAAGAACTTCTAACTGCTCTTGTGTTTAGAACAATAGATCTTGCGAGACTTCCCCTAATGAATGGTAAAATTCAAGTAAATTTACTCTGAACTTTTTAGGAAGCTCATTCAGTTTTCTGGGAAAAGCAAGGATGGTGGGATACACACTTGGAAGATCTCTTGGAAAGCAAAGTCACTGTTGCAAAACATGGGTTTTCATAAAAATACAGTTGCAGTGCTGATGGGGATAGCGATCCATTTAGATGTGCTAAAACTTCAAGGTTAGCAGGAACACAAGATGCCTCCAGGAACAGGGAAGAGAACAGGACAGCACATCTGGAAGAAGCTGAATCCTAGAGATAAACATTTGCTAGTGCTTGTTTTAGCCCAGTGATTTCTGTGCAGCTTTCTTTAATGTCAACTTTCAGTTATCCATGTCTAGTATTTTAGTGAGCAATGAAATTCCTGTCCTTGGAAGCCTCTAAGCTAAGTGAGCTGGAAGCTTTCAGCATCTTCTTCTGAGTGATAATATCAGTGGAGTTCCTCAAATATTGGAACAGTGGTGAGAAGGAGGCTCATTGCACTGCTGCTGTGATGCAGAGGGGATCTTGGAGTGTCCTCATGTGGATGCCATTGCTTGCAAACTGTAAAGAGGGATCATAGAATCGTAGAATGGTTTGGGTTGGAAGGGACCTTACAGATCCTCTAGGGCACCCAACAGGCAGGGACGCCTTCCAATAAACCAGGTTGTTCAAAGACCCAACAAACTTTGCAGCTGATTCCTCAGTTTGGATAGCATCCTTAAGCCATGGAGTAATTCCATGGCTCTTTGGAGTAAGACTTTTGCATTTACAGTTAACTAATGCCAGCTGAGTTTCAAGTATTTTCAAACAAGAATTTCAAGCTGTCGCAGTCAGGTGGTCTGTTTTTATGGAAAATAGCCCTTGAATTTCAGAGACTTACCCTCCAAGGCTGTCATCAATCTCAAAAATGGCATTCAAGGCTTTGATTGCTTGTACTGTGTTTAAAAAAGAGAGAGTGTGTGTGTGTGAGTAAAATTGAGTTATGGAGAACGACCCATTGCAGGTCTGTAAGCGGGCAATACATAAGCAGAGTAGTTTGGAGCAAATTGGTGAAGAAATACCTACACAGTTCTGTGTTTACAGTTTCCTTTTCACCTGATTTATTTATTCCTTTTTCTCCAAGGAAAGTCTGTCATCTTCTCTTCAATGACTTGGTTGCCAAATCTTCTGTAATGCTGGCTCTGAACAAACATACTGTATGCTATCACTGCACACTACTGCTGCCGTTCACAGATCCTGTTATCCGTAACATTCTTAATTGTGTAAAGCATCAGCGTCATCTTTGAAAGCATAGTTTTCATGTAAAAGAATGATTTATTTCAATAGAATTATCAGTGAGTGTGTGGGGCATCCTTCAGCTTGTGAAAGATGTTTCAAGTGGGGGTAACACTGTACAGGGTGTGAATACCTGTCTGCAAGGCTTCCCCTGGGATGGTCAGGCTGGTTAGTGGCATGTGCTGCTTGATTCAGTAACTTTGCTGTATCTCTGGGAACCAGTCCAAGTTCCTAGTAAAGAACTGAGCACCTCAGCAATTGCAGATCACCAAGCAAAGCATATTCTGTTGATAAAACATCCAGAATAAGGGGGTTGCAGTCTGCAAGATGCAGGTAGGACAGTTAAATGTTATAAAGTCTAGTAACTTTTTATGTACCAGACTTCATTGCTCCAATGAAGGGGAGAGGGACTTTTTACAAGGGCATGGGGGGAATGGCTTTAAACTGACAGAGTGGAGGTCAAAATTAAATACTAGGAAGAAGTTCTTCCCTGTGAGGGTGGTGAGGCGCTGGCACAGGGTGCCCAGAGAAGCTGTGGCTGCCCCATCCCTGGCAGTGTTCAAGGCCAGGTTGGATGGGCCTTTTGAGCAACCTGGTCTAGTGGAAGGTGTTCCTGCCCATGGCAGGGGGTTGGAATCTGCGAGGTCCTTTCCAACCCAAATCATTTTATGATTCTATGAGTTCTTAACAGGATGCTAATTGAAGTTCAGTTATTACTACTTCTGTATTTATACAAACATGAATAAAACACTGGCTGTCAGAGGCAGGCTTGTGCAGTTAGCAGGCCTGCTGGGGGAGTGCGGGCACGCTATAATGCGACCAGTGGGCCGTAATGGAAAGTGGAATTTTCCTCTCTGCTGGTCAGCACTAAAAGCTCTGCTGTCCCCAGTAATTAAATGGGGAACTACAGAGCATTCATGTACCAGCACTCTTGATCGTTCTTTGTTTATTAGGAAGCTCCTCATGCGTAACTGTATGGTCTACTACTTAATAGGTGGCTGGGAACATGAAGGGAAAGAGGGGACAACTCTTCAGTTTGCTTGGGATGTGTTCCTAATAAAATCTGTTGTTGTTTTCTTTACAGACTTTGGTGTTAGCGCATTTCTGGCCACTGGTGGTGACATTACCAGGAATAAAGTCAGGAAAACTTTTGTGGGCACGCCCTGCTGGATGGCACCAGAAGTTATGGAACAGGTGAATTGTTTTTCTTAGTATCCTTTTACTTGATCGTGGAATTCCCTGTTGTCAGTGATGGCTGTATTTACTTCAAACTAAAATGATTATTTGGCATCCTGTAAGGCTTTCTTAAAACCACAGGATTTTTGATTTGCCTATTGCAGCCAGAAATATGAAGTGTTCAGTAGATTTTTGCCCCGTTGCTTCTCTTCAGGCTCCTACCAAAGGTGAGATAGAGACAACTCAGCTGTTGCATAAAGAAGATTAATGTGCCTCTCCCTCTTCCATAAATGTGAAGTAGAATATAAATAGTTTCACATGTGTAAATCTGCATGTATACAGCTTGGTAATATGCTTTTCTGCATTTTAGAATTTGGGGTTGCCAATTGCAACATGTCAGAGTGGGGAGTTATTACCATAAAATAACATGCGCTTGACTTTATTCAGGTTTTCAGTTTCTCTTGGCTTCTGGGTATCCATACAGTAAATGCTGAGGGATGCTTTCTTCTCCCCCTTCCTCCTCTGCTCTTTTGGCTAGCTGAAAGAGGTCATGCTTCTTCCCATCGGGTGGAGATATGTCACTTTTTGTCCTCCACTACTTCTAGACTATAGAAGCTTTGTCTGTGTGATTTCTGATGAAGGGCACCTGGAAACTTTGTATCATGTAATGTATCATGGCCTGTTTCTGAGCAAGGTGCATGAGCACAATTATGCCACAGTCCTGCCAGGGCATTTGCAGTAGCTGTCTGTTGCCTTGATGCTCAGTGCCATAAGCATTCTGAAAAATATTCCTTATCCCGTTAAAAGCAGTTTGACAGAAGGCTGGTTTGATTTTTTGACAGGTGGGCCAAGCAGAAATACAACCGGCTATAAATATTTTTCATTTTTTCTTTTTTTTCCCTTTCAAAAGTCTTTTTAATGAAAATACTTGGGGAAAACATTTCTATTAAATCAAACCTGCCTTATTACTTCTCTCCTTGCTGTTTACCACAAAATATTTTGAAGCTTAGCAGAAACTTGAATAAGACCCCTCCTACACATATATATCTAAAATGAAATGCAGCTAAAACAGTGGTTGGACTTTAATGCATTCTTCTCATACATCTAAAAAAATTCTTGAGGGATTGAGATAATTTTGGGGTAGCTTAAATATGCTGTTGATGAAAGGCTTTCTCAGTTTTTGGCCTTTTCTGTGGCTCCCCATGGTGGCATTGGGGGGTCGGTGCATTACAGTACTCCTGCCAACCTCCTCAGAGTACACGGCTAAATGCTCCCCAAGTCAAGAGCTATCTTTGCAAGCTTGGTTCTGAACTGCTTCACTGTCACATTCTTCTGGATTTATGTTGATTTAAAAATAAATGAAAATAGAGTACTCGGTGTACCTAAAATCAGATCAGGGTTGTCCCTTGCCAATTTGTCCTTTGTGTCCTATCCTCATGCAGAGGGCACAGCAGGCTGGCCAGGACCTAATGGTGCTGCTCCAAGCTCATTACAATTAGGATGGCTGCAATCTTCAGGACAACAGGGAAAAAAGATCTTTAAGGAGGGTGATAAAAAAGGGTGACAAAGGTTTTAGTGACAAAGTGGGGGTTTCTTGATGCAGCAGATATGTTTCCAAAGGAGGCAAATTTTCTAGGGAGTCCACTACTACCGTGCAGTCCATGCACATCTAACTCGCTGCAAATATTAGATGGTAAAGTGGTATTTTTGGATGCTGATGTGAAATCCTTCACTGACCATTTATATTATCTTGCTATTTTCCAGTAGGTGTCACTCTGAGCCACTATATCCAACCCGGGATACAGGACAAAGGGGTTGCTGTAGGTTAGCCTTCAATATGTAGATATTATCGACCCAATTCCATCTGGTTTACTTCAGCATCATTAAGTTCCTTTAGCTTGTCAATACCTGATAGCCTGGCATTGTCTTTTAGTGTATGTTCACTTGGCAGATCTATGGCAAAAAAAAGTTGATGAGAAAAAGAAATGTTGTTGATATAAACTAACTGCAGGGTGGTGACTAATATGTATTGGACAGATGTCAAGATGAACCACTGTAGACAGCTTTGAACTTCATAGCTTTCATTTGAAAACAGGATTATATGATACAGTAAAAAAACCCCACTGAACACTTAAAATCCTGGTAGGGAATGGAAAGTTGTACAGCATATAGATGTGCTGCAAAACTAACTGAGAGATAAAGCTAAGAAATGTCCCAGAGTTATTCTTAAAATGTAAAAAATAGTGTGAGGGTGGGGAAAAAGAACACCCTTACAGCATATTTCTTCCTGCACTGTGTTCTTTTAAATAATGCTAGGTATTTGTGCTTGTTTAGTTAACTGACTTGAAGTCTGTTCATAATCATGGCATCCATAAACTGACTTCAGGAAGCCTTTCGGACTTTTAAGGCTTATGAAAATGATACAAGATATAAACTCCCATTGCTGTAATAAATTTCACTTCAACTATAGTATTATATAAAAAATAGTGCAAGAGGGGTTTTTGTTTGTTTGCCAAAAAATCAAGATCATCTTAGAGGTAGTTTGGGGAACGTTTCTGGCTTCATCACAATGAGCATTTTTTGAAGTCTTGTTAGGTTAGCTGAACACAATATCCCTATTAGCTTTGCTCTGATTCAATATTTTTCCATAGTCTAGTGAGAAGAAATACAAACCATTCTAAGCAGCCAAAATGCTTTGATTTTTGTAGCTGCTCTTGAAGTTAGTACATAATGTCTCTCCCCTGCAGTGGAGCAAGCAAGTGCCAAAATATTACCTAATGATAATGAGGAAGTAACTGCTTTGGCATATGAAATGTTTTTTCCTGTGCATGAAAGGAAGTAAACGCTATAAATTTTCCTGAACAAGTCTGTGTTTAATGTCAAGTGCAGAAGCTACTATTAATTAGTGAAGGGAAATATTAGTCCATGGACAGGAATGAGGGGCTTTTTACTGAGCTGGTGTGTACTGAAGTTTCAGGATTGAGCATGTTCGCAGTCAGATTGATTAAGCGGTTGACTAAAAGTGTAGTGAGGCATATGCCCCAAGGGGATAACAGTCCATCTATTAACCATGGGAGTTTCATTATACTGTTTAATGACTCTCTGTGTCTTTGTGTGGAAGTCGGAGCGTGGGTTAAACCAGTGCCTCTTTGTGTTCAACACATGGAGAGGTTTATGGCAAAGCAGTTCTAGTTGCACAGCCTATAACCGTAATTTTTATCAAACGATGACTTCTAAACCACCTCCTTGAAGGTATAAGGAGCTGAGGGGAGAGGAGGGAGAAAACATTATTTCCATCTCTTTAACACTAGTGCTTCCTTTGCAAAAAAGGAAGGAAAGGGTGGAAGGATGAGAATAGGCTAAGAAAAGGGATTATAGTGTAGGATGGCAAGAGACACATGCTAACGTCGTCTAATATTTTTCAGGTCAGAGGATACGATTTCAAGGCAGACATCTGGAGCTTTGGGATCACTGCTATCGAACTGGCTACAGGGGCAGCTCCTTACCATAAATATCCACCGATGAAGGTGAGCAGGTGTCCAGATAATTGTGCAAGATAAAGGATCAGTGTGTTCTGTGGACGTTTCCAAGAATCTGGCCAGCATGCTCTGTTGAAGAGTTTGTGCTCTTAACTTGCGCTTGTGGATCATGATGTTCTTGGATTTATCTGAAGTCACCTTTTAAAAATATGTCACTTAATCAGCATTGTCTGAAACTGCACAGTTCTTGTTTAGATCCTGAGTCTTGCCAGGGACACCATTCTTGAGGTGTGTTTTAATCCTGGAGCCTCTGAAGGTAGCAGATGTTTTTAGGGCTATAAATAATGATTCAAAGCATGTTATCTGGCATCCAGTGACACTGGTATGGTGAACTATTCCATCTCCTGCACTAATAATCTTTCCTGATATCCCTCAGAAATCCTGTTATCAGTTATCCAAAAGAATGTCTTATTTGTTTAATGCCAACACAGTCCTGTCAATCACTGAACCAGTATGAAATGGTGTGGTATTGACAACATTAATATTTTATTGAACTTGAGGTGGAGAATCAAACAGGAGCGGGTGGAGAGCCCTTGCAGTAACCTCATCGCTTATAGTTAGACTAGTTACCTGGGATGTGAGGCCTATGGGTGCCAAGTCCCTCAACTTTAGGGCAAGCTTTCCTTTTCTGAGTCTTTTAACTGTGGGCGTGCTATGCAAGTTGGGTGTCACCTCTCTAGGACCTGGGTGCATCCCCTCCCACCCTACAATTACAGTAGCATTTGGGAATCCTGTAGCTCCTAACTCATTAGAACATGCATATCCATATATTGCTTTAAATGCCAGGTTTTTGCACTGGTTTAACTCTTGCAGAACACAGTTTTAAGGTTTATGTCATCTCTGTGCAGGGACTGTTGAGTAGCTGAGTAGTTTAGAAATGCCATTAAAGTTTGTAACATACCAGTGATTGTGGCATAGCAGTGAGGAGTTCATGGAAATGCGTTGCCAATTTAGCTGTTGCTGTTTGCATTGATACATCCTTCTGTGCTGTGATTATTGGTAGCCTTTTGCAGTAGCTTCTGCAAGCTCTACTTCTGTTTATTGTATTTTGAATGCATGGCTTTTAGCTCTGAATACAAAGATTGCCTATTTAGTATTATGTGTTGTCATATAGTAGCTAAAATTATGACTCTCCAGTTCTATTAGGTAAGGGTTCCAGTTATACTGCCTACAAGAGGACTTCTGTGTTGTATTTATTGAATGTAATTGTATTTCGCTGCAGACTAATTTTGTTATGCAGCAAAATGACCTGTGCATTAAGTGACCCTCCAAGGGGAGGCGGGGGGGAAACAAGGGAATTCTGTCACAGGCTGTATAATTTCAGCTAGATTGATGGGCTCTTACTGCCCTAAGCAATGTAGCTGTTGAAAGCTATTTAAATGTGCCGTGTGCTGCTTCCTTTTCTAAAAATAGATATTCAACTGTATGTAGGTGACAAGTGAAAATGTAAATGAGTAATTTTCTTCCTTTCCTTCAGAATATGTGAGTGATTTGAAGGAAATAATCAGTTTGGCTTGATGGGTGCTTGTGTGAGAAATGTCTTCACCTGCTGTCGCACTGCTACATGGAAGTGAACCCTCCTATTTTTTTATATTGCCCTTCTGTTTTTACATTAATTTGCTTTCTAGCTAAGAAATACCTGCAGGAAGATATAAAGAGAGCCTTTGAATCAAATCCCTTGCACAAGTGCTCATCTCAAATGAAGAAGGCCGGTAGAAGCTCTGCTGTGCTTACTCTTTAATCGCACCAAACAGTTCTGAAGGCACATCCCAGCCTCGTGTTTGGCTTGCAGATTACACTGTGGGCGAGGAGATGTGATGGAAAACAATAGTATAAATTGTTGAGTATAAATTAGCCAAGCTTCCAAAGGGACAGGGGTGGAGGTAGCTCTCTCTAGATCCTGTTGTACAAGTCTTGAACGTCTCAGCTGACAGCTGGAATTTGCAGAGGTGTAAAGGTTTTGAAAACAACGGTTTCTACAAAGCTAGTGAATGTGGGAAGCGGAGGGAAGAGGAGAGACTCTGTAATTGCCTTGAGGAAAGTGTAGGTGAGTTTTTACTGTCTAGCGAATGCGAGGAGACAGCCTAAGTTGTAAGAAACTTCACTTTGAGCTCAGGCTGCCCTTGAGAGCCGTTGTAATGAAACAGTACTTGTCGACTCGCATGCTTGACAAAAATGCTTGTCTACGATATAGTGTTTCCCAAATCTGTGTCTCGTGAATGCCAAGAAAAACCTCATTGCCAATAGACATAATTCTTTCAGGTTCTAATGCTGACGCTACAGAATGATCCTCCATCCTTGGAAACTGGTGTGCAAGATAAGGAGATGCTGAAGAAGTATGGGAAATCATTTAGGAAGATGATTTCATTGTGCCTACAAAAAGACCCTGAAAAAAGGTAAGAACAGGTAACACCAAAATAAATTAGACCCACCCCTAAACACTCTACAACAAACCCACAAAACTCTCTGTATTCCTGATTTTTTTAAGCCGGTACGCTCTCTGCCTCTATAGCCTTTCAGTGGCAATGAACACAGCAATCTTGCTGTGTGGCTGCAAATTCTCTTGGCTGTCCTTACTTTTATGGATCAATGTCTGGCATCATGCCTGGCCTGGGCCCACATCTTCCATTTGGGTTAATGAGAGTGCATCCCAGTCCACTGCGTGTGTAGTGCCATTTTTCCCCCTTGCCACCTCCAGCAGGTGACTGCACTGCATGTTTTGTTCCTAGTCAAAACTGCTCTGTGTTTTATCCATTGGGCAATATGTTTTACTTGTGAAGCTTCAGAAATAAACTTTTTAAAATTTGCCAGTGCTAAGAAGGCTTTCAGTGTAGTTTTGACTTGCTTAATTATAAGTAATATTTGGTTTGGAGGTGGAAATTGGGAAAAACACTGACAAATATTATCAACATGTTTTCATTAATACAGATTGCTTAAGTGACCCCGTGGTCTTGCACGTAACAGTAGTTTGACTACTCAGTGATGTTAGAAATACTGCCACAGGATAGCATTGTATTGTGGTGGTGTGGGCTTGTTCCAAGCTGCCCAAGGGTCTGCTGTCGACAGCACTGTTTAAAACCCACAGCCTGACACATAAGATAGCTCAGAGTTCTTTCTGTGGAGGACAGTCAGCATTTGCCAGTCTGTGAAGCTGTTTAAAAGAGTGTTCACCCTGCATTAAAAAATAGTGTTTCCTTAAAATGCAAAGGTAAAGGAACAATCATTCCCATAGATCAGTTCTTATATCTCTTGATTTTCTTTTTTTCCCCTCAGTAAGCAAAGTAATTCTGGAAAGGAAAAAAGTCCCTTTGTAAAATAATAATAAAGACATTTTTCAGTTCCCTCTTATGAAAGATTCAGGAACAAAGGCTTCTCACGCATTGTGAAATGGGATCTCTCTCTTCTAACAAGCTTTGCACTTGAAATGCTTAATGAATCAGTGGAGTGCTTGATAAATGCTGATAGCAGGGTTGTTTTTTTTTTCCCCAGCGTGGTGTTTTTTTCTCCTTTCTAAAGCATATCCTATCCCTGCAGGTTAGAATGTGTGCTGATCAGAATTAACCCTAATCACTTAGCATCATGGCATACCTCTCTTCTCAAGCACCACTAACAGCCACTGTCATCATCCTGACGGTGGGAGCAGGAAGTTGGCCCATAAAGAGCAGAATCAAATATGCATATTGTATGGGTTCTCAAAGAGGAGAATTTAGTGCAGTTTTTAATTCTTTTTTGGGCTCCCTTGCTATAAAATGGATGATTTTTGTTAGTCTAAGGTGAAATAAACCCTGTGACAAATGGCCTTCGCAAGTCACTAATTAAACTCTGTTACTGTTTAAGCATAGTTTGCAGTGTGGGAAATGCTGTAACCTCATGTAGGTACTTTCTCATGTAGGTCTGCGTCTTTAGAAAGCTCCTTCCAAACTCTAAACTGACTGAAGGATGTCCTTTACTCTCCAGTATTAATCCTGAAGTCTACCTTAAAGGGGAAAATAGTTGTTCCTTTTCTATTAGACAAAAGTTGGTTGTCCTGCCTGTGTTTGGTAGAACTAAGTACACAGATAATCAAGTATCTCTGAAATAGTAACTGTTACATGGTGAGTACTGCTACACTCCTGCTGTAGGTGATGATCCTTCACTTCAATTTTAAACAAGTTGTTTCTGTGATCCTATCAAACTGGCTCTAAGAGACCCAAGTTCAGCATCAAAAGGGGAGCAACTTCTCCCCCCTGCCCAGAAGTTATTTAGTGTTTTTGAACAGAATATACAGTGAGTATTTAAGACTGCTGGTGTAAAACTTATTTGGAATAAACTGACTGATTTTTAGGGCAATTTTGCAGGAGAAGCTGATGCTGTTACAAGATGCCATGTTACAACAAGCTGCAGCAACCTGGAAGACCGTTGTGTTGAAAGGGAGCATTTATAATTGTCTTTTCTACATCTGTTTTTATTGACAGACCCACAGCAGCAGAACTCTTAAGACACAAATTTTTCACGAAAGCAAAGGTAAGAAAACACTTCCTAAACTGATCTATGCAGAGGCTGTGGAGAGGACTTTTCAGAAGTATGATAGGTATGGTGACAGCTTTATTGGCATGAGTGTGGGCTGTTTCACTTAGGGCCAGCGTAGCTGAGTGTATTGAATGAGTCATTGTGAACGAACAGAATGAAACCCCTCTTCTGTACCTCCTTGTGTATGCTGCTATTAAGAGAAATTCTCTAGAAATTCTCAAACATTTAAATGTCTTTCAGTGGCTTTGGGGGTTTTTTTCTTCTCTTTTAATGGTGCCATTCTGGCCGCCTCTCCAACCATAAAGGTCTCTGTGGCAGTAAAAGTAACTTACATTTTAGTAAACTCTATAATCAGTCTGTATGCAAAGCAGCGAATGAGACCCACTGTGCAGAAAGCTACCAAAAACTTACTTCACCCTCTGTTGCCTTATGGAAAGTGAAGCTCCTGTGATACAAAATAGCAGGAAACTCCCATTTTTAGGCTTGAAATGAACTGCCAGTGAGCATTTGTGTGATTACTGCCTGGAGATTAGTGCATATGTAACATGCAAGGTCTTATTGAGGGAGACAGAAATAGTACAAGGGAGAATTTGTATTTCCATGGGAATGAGGAAATGTTTTCTGTTTGCTTATTTTTTCTGTGGCATGTTTGTGATCAAAATACGTGGGTTTTAGAGCAGAACAAAGATCGAGCTGCCAAAAAAAATAATCTGATACCTGGGATAGCACAGCAGCGTTACCAATTAATCAGTTGGTAGCCAATTAAGAGTGGGGTTTAGCTCCCAGATTAAGATGGTCAAATGGAAGTGGCCACATTTAGGTATTTGTACAGATGTCCTGCTAAAGTTGACAGGAATATAACAAGTGCAACCAAGGAAGTCTGGAGAGTGATTCAATTTATGAAATGTAAGAGGTTGCTTGCTCTAGGGCAAGTTTAATTGGTCTGGCCTCTTTTTAGTACTAACTAGGTTTTCATTCTTTGTGATGGGCTTTTAGGCAACTGTATAGTCTGCATCTGTATACTGGATACATGCTTGGTGTGCAAAGTGATATGATGGTTTACATATTGCTGACCTTTCTCCAATTGGTTATGTGAATTCTGGTTCATGTTATACTTCACTATGTGTAAAATCTCCTTCGTGCTTTCATTAAGCTGCTGCAGAGTAACATATTAGCATATGTGGTGATAGAAAATTAACATTATTGTAAATGAGGCAATACTTAAACCGGCACCCAAAGTGAAAACGCATGCCAGTTAACACTCAGTGTTAAATTATTTTCGTACATCAGTCACCGCCAAGCTGACAGCTGTAACGTGAGCACAGAAGAGTCCAACTTCTCTGTCTATATTGACTTATATATTTAAGTACAGTCTATGTTATGTGGAAATATGTTTTGATAATGCTGAGAGCCACTTATCAGGAAGTGACAGTGTGTGTCTTGAAACTCTCCATCCTGCGTGCAACAAACCATCATGGAGAAGTTCTGGGAACACTCACAGGCAGACATGGCAGAGCTATCCAGCCTCACGCGAGTGGTGTGAAATACCCAACCAGATCCCAATATCGATGCCAGGGTGCTTGCCTGGCTTGTTTCTCCTGTATCCAGTTTGGCTCTGCAGTCAAGCAGTTGGAAAATTGTATGCTCAGGAGCCCACATTAGCCAGTCTGGAGTAGCTTGCTGAAGAGGAAATCTAATACAGTAAAGCATCACAGCAGTTTGTTAATATTTAATCTTTTGAGATCACTGCATTTACTTTCTCTCTAAACTTCATATGTGCTGTACATTTTTTCATCTACTTTAAATCCTGCTGCCTCAGTTCCTCAGTCTTGTTACTTCAGCACAGAGGCTTCCTGCATCCTGGCCTGCCTGACATCTGAGGTTTGCCTTTGAAAGTTGGACAGGCACACATTTAGGGGTAAGATAAGGCAAAGACACTGAATCCAGGTGGAGTAGTATCTGCAAATGGAAGAATGCCAAACCTCTTAGCAGAGTATCAGATGCTGCAATATAATAAATACGTTCCCCAGTAAATCAGACAGAACAGTATACATCTTAATTGGTAATTCCATATCACTTTGCACAGGGAAAGGGCCACCTCTAACTGAAAAGGCATTTGGGATGAGACATCATACACTATTGTCCAAAGGGAGACACTGGTTAATTTCTCTGGGGGAATGGGAATGAGGCACGTAAAACACTTTCTGCAGGAAATAGCTTAACTTTTCCTTTGTCAGAGACACCGAAGGAATCAAAGGGCTTTTTCAGCAATACTAATGTTTGGTGTTTTTTCTTTTGCAGAATAAAGAATTTTTACAAGAGAAGATGTTGCAGAGAGCACCAACAATCACTGAAAGATCCAAAAAGGTACTGAAAACCTCCCGGGCTTTTGCCGTTAGTTGAACTAGTTTTTTATGCTTGTGTTCACATTCTTAATGGTAATTACTGTAGTATGGCATTTTCCATATTGAGAACTAGACATTTCAATAAAATACTCAAGCACCCTGGCAGGTGATGCAAACTCTAGATGCTTTTGTGCTATGTCTCCTAAAAAAGATTAACTGTAGAAACTGCTTGACATACCAGTTCTCTGTCTTTGTGCTGAGCAGGTTCGGAGAGTCCCAGGTTCCAGTGGACGTCTTCATAAGACTGAAGATGGTGGCTGGGAATGGAGTGATGATGAACTAGATGAAGAAAGTGAGGAAGGCAGAGCAGCAATTTCACAGCTCAGGGTGGGTCCTCAAACTCTGATAGCTCTACTGTCTCTGTTTTTTAACTGTGGTATGTCTAAATATCCCTGGGAAGCATGTGGCCTTGTTTTAAGTATAATACACAGTAATTTATGATCCCTCCCTTTGAGTTTGTAACTGAACTGGAGAAAACAGACTGAAGGCTAAAGAAAGAAATTATATTGATCTCTCTCCTGTCATCATTCTGGGGCACAGCTGGTCTCATTCAGGGATGTTGAGTGTAATTGGGAACATGAATTCACAGAGTCTGCTGTCAGCTCAGCATACTCATTCACTTGCACCAGGATATTCTCTTTGTTTTTAAGAGTGCTGACTGTTTGAGATGCTTTCTTCTGGAAGTGTCGGGAGAGCTTTTGTCCTACTGCCCTCTCCAGGATGGAACTGAAATCAGTAGGGCCTGTGCTTATGGCTGGTATCTGAAACACACAGGGCCTGGTTCTGTCCCTTCAGTTACACTGAGATCGATTAGTCCTGGTAGAAAATGCTATGGCATCCCTAGAGTCATAAGGAGTGATTGGTCTAGTGCTTGAAAATCCTCCAAAAAGTACCGCCTCTCCCAACAAATACGCAAAATCCCCCAAACCTAGATTAACCCCTAGAAACACAGACGAGTAATGCATAATGATCAACTACAAGATTACAGTAAGTTTCCAGATAGTCTTCCCCCAGTAGTCAGCACTGTTGGTTTTGCCTGTTCCCTTTTCACTCCAGCAGGTAGCTTGAAGTGGATTCTGCATTTAAATCATTCTGTAATTGAATTAGGCAGGGAAGGAGTTTGAGGAAAGGGGAAAGAAAGGCAGTATTGGCTTGGAGAATTTATTCCTTTACAACTCATAACTTTTCTCATTTCTCTTTCATTAGTCTTCCTTCTACTGGTGTTCTGTAGAGACCTTTAAATATTAAATGCAGGATTTTTTGCATCTTTTTAGCATAATTTGAAATGTTTGGGTTCTAAAAGGCCACTATTGATAGAGTA
The DNA here is from genome assembly GCF_004027225.2 of Strigops habroptila. NCBI lineage: Eukaryota > Metazoa > Chordata > Aves > Psittaciformes > Psittacidae > Strigops > Strigops habroptila. Next base: position 102,325,784 of record NC_044277.2, read on the forward strand.
ATTCCATGTTTTGCTGCAACGCCTATTGTGACTTTTTAAAAGGCTTACTATATCCAGCTTCATATTACGTGGTCAAGGAGGATATCTTGGCACAAGGTGGCTACTGAAATTCTTGATGCTTTAGGAGCTGAAATCTTCCAAATTCCTTTTGGAGGCAATATTGTGAAAGACCCTAACTGTTTCAGAGATTACTTAGTTCTTGTCTGTCTCTAAGCTCAGGGTACTATGACTTAACACTGTTTACTGTGTTTTGAACAGTACTTAGTTGTTTCATTCCTCTTACGCATTAAAAAGCAGATTGACACACATGTTTACAGGCTCCTTTTCAAGCCATTTGTTTTTCTTGAAGCTTTGGCATATTTCCTTGTACTGCCGTCTGTTCTCCTTGCTCCAATTTAGGCATACTTCTCTAATTTAGCTTTTACTTTTAGCTCTCCCGTTCAAGGAACCTTTAGGATAGGTGTTAGAGCAGTAGGTCTCAATTCAGTTACCTAAATGTAGTAGTATATTGCCATTTTGGAGGCACCCTATGTAGATATAGCAGAACTTTGGGGGACCTGTATCTTTCTGGAGGTTAGGAAGGGCACTATGGCATCTCAGCCCTCACTACATGTCTGCCTAGGTACTTGAATCCTGCCCTGGGTGTCTCTCCCAGAGCTTTTGGGTAATTTTCTTATACCTGATATGAGAAAGGTGAAAGGACAGGAACGCCTGTACACCTCTTGCATTTGATCCCTTTTCAAGTGATCTTAAGACTTGTATCCAAACTGCCAGCATTTGCCACAAATACAGTGGTGTATTGAGGACTGGTGTTTATCCTTTGTGTTTTGGCTATATTTCAAACACAGGGTATAAATTCCACCTGCCTGTAATCCCTCAGTTGCAGGATAGAATAACTTACATTAACTAGGTATCACCTTCTATTCCTGCCCATTGCAGTGGAGTGGAGTAGATGAGCTTTAAAGGTACTTTCCAACCCAAACCGTTCTGTGATTCCATCTATACCTGTGTTTTATTGCTGTCAGCCTTGAAGTAAAAGTATGCTTTGCAGATTCACTTACTTTGCTAAAATACTTAATCATTAACCTGCATAAAAACATCTACATAAATGAAAAGGGTTTGTATTTTTTGCTTGTCTTTGCTTTTAAATTCACCCATTTTTTTGGTACAATATTTACAAAAGTGCATTGTACAAGTCTTACTGGGATGCAGCAGAAAGCAGAGAAGTATTTATTATAAACAGAGCCAGAAATATCTACTCAACTCATTCCATGTGGTGACTTGCTGGCTGACCATTACCTTTTGGACATAAAGACTTGGTGAACTTCTTTCCTTTCTGCATTTGAAACCTTGAATTCAAATTAAAGCAACCGTCCTATGTGGTCTCCTAAATCATTCACCTTCCATTACTCAGTAAATCTGTGCAGTGAATGCTGTGTGGTCACATTTCACTGATTACTCACATCATCTCTGGTTGCCCAAGCAGAAATAAGTTAGAACTAATGTTTTTTTGGCACACCCCCAAAGTCGTCCTATTTGTGTCTTAATTAGGTAAACATCTTCTAATGTTTATCCTGTTTCCTTTCTGTCCATGTTTTCCCTTAGTTTACTTCTGTTTGCCATTTATCTGGGTTAGTTGTTAGCTGCGGGGCAGGGCCAGTGTTTCCATACTTGTCTGTACAGTGCCTAGCACAATGTGATCTTTCAGGCAAGCTCCTTTTGAGTTATTCCTTGAGGATATTCCTAAGAGGGTACTCTTGGATATGAGCTTTGTGCCTGAAAGAACAGCATTGCAGATGTGGAGCAATGCCATGTTTTTTACCTTGCCTGGTAACTGTCAAGTGAAGGCTCGGCATATTGAGATGGATTTCAGGCTTTATCTTTCCAGCTGCCTTTTTTCCTGACGCTGTCTGCACATAGTCATCACGAAGGAACTGTTCCTTCACATGTCCAGAGGGCTTTTTATGACTTGCTCTTCTGAGAATAAGACACTTCTTCTCTCATGAGAAGCCTCTGGGTCATATGATTGGTTGGGCCAGATGGTCCTTCAGGTCCCTTCCAACCTGCTATTCTATGACATGTTACAAGTTGCTCAGATCTTCATTTGTTACAGTAGTGGCATTGGTTACTGCATAAACTGGCTCAGGAGAGTGGCGTGAGACTTCTGTCAAACTTGTACTGTCCTGATCTCAACCTGTCTTTTAGACCATTATGTGGAGAAGGAACATCTGTTTTATTAATCCGGGCATGGACCAAGTCATCCCACCTATCTCCACATGGTAATTGGACCAGTTAGAAGTCAAAGCTGCAGGCTCTCTTAATTGCAGGAGTACTTGGCAATTCCTTCCTGCTCATGTGGAACAGCTATTGCATGTTATCTTTGTTTTACTGATAAGCAAAGGTTGTTCACATCGCTTTGACTGCACTTTCCCCTCCAATCCACTGATCTCTTTGTTTCACTGCTTTCTCTCATGGAGTGCATGGCATAAGGCAGAGTCCAAAGGCAAGAAGGGCAGGTGAGAGTGTTCTTTCTATAAAGCAGCACAAGTAAGGTTGATTTCCCCCTCCTCAGGTTTTTTATGGTTTAAGTAAGTTGATTTGCAAACTAGTTGCCTAAGTATACAAAAGGGATTTGTTTCCCAGCAGAGTTCTGCAAGGCAGATTTGTGTGGCTTGTCTTTTTCTGAAAGACTTGGGTAGCTTAAAATGGATTTTGCCATCTTGGTGCACAAGTAATTTCATTCAATCTAAGTGATCTTCAGAAGTATTGGATTTTGCTACAGTTAACAGCGATAGCAGCTTAGGATATTGTATGCCACTGTGTAAATATCAACTGCAGCTTTTGAAACATGGCTCTTTCTGGGTGGTGTGATACGATTAGGTTGCCAACAAATTGTGGTGTCCCTTTTATTATTCATCTTAATACACGTATGTAACTTGAAAGCAATTGTGTAGATTTCATATGTTCAATATGGTTCTGACAAGTCCTTCTAATCAATAAGTTTCACTTTTGTCTAGGCAATGACAGCTTTTTCTCTGTTTTTCAGTCTCCCAGAGTGAAAGAACCTGTACAGAATTCTGAGGTAAGCTATAATTGCAGATGGCTTTCTGAAATGCTGATGCCTAGTTATTGCTGTTGTTTGAAGGAATCTTTTTTTATTAGCCTCTTAAAACAATGTTGTGTGAAGTAGAAGCTAGTATCTAGCTGAGCTTTGCTTGAAAACCTTATAAAAGGAATCATTGGTTGCATAATGCCAAGAGGTCTTCCAGAGGTAAGTTTCATGTAGATCTGTTCATCTTTACTTGCTATTGCAAAACCTTGTATGTTGTAAGATACTGAATTGGTCACAATAATAGCCTAAGCAAAACAGTGGTGTTATGATCTCAAAACAGTAGAGACAGGCTGAGAGAGCTGACATTGTTCAGCCCAGAGAAGAGAAGGCTCCGGGGAGACCTTTAGAGCAGCTTCCAGTGCCTAAAGGGGCTGACGAGAGAGCTGGAGAGGGATTTTTGACACGGGCAGGTAGGGACAGGACAAGGGGGAATGGCTTTAAACTGACAGAGGGGAGATTTAGGTTACATATTAGGGAGAAAATCTTTACTGTGAGGGTGGTGAGGCCTTGGCACAGGTTGCCCAGAGAAGCTGTGGCTGCCCCATCCCTGGCAGTGTTCAAGGCCGGGCTGGATGGGGCTTGGAGCAACCTGGTCTAGTGGTAGGTGTCCCTGGGGGCTTGGAATTAGATGATCTTTAAGGTCCCTTCCAACCCAAACCATTCTGTGATTCTGTTATTTCCTGTTCTAAAAAACTCCAACAAAAGACCAACAAAACACATCTTTAAAATGTCTGTTTTGCATAGTCTTAATTAACTGATTTGGAATCTATGCTTAGAACTGTGAAATAAATCTGTGGTAGTATTTGATAACAGAAAACTTCTGTTGCAATTTATAATCTGCCTTCAGTTCTGTCTCGTGTTTCTTATATTAGGTGTATTAGTATATCTTATCTTTCAGTGATAGAGAGTGCTTATCTTCTAGAGGCCGTGCTAGGTCTGTCTTTTCTCTACCTGTGTGAAAAGATAAACAGAGCTGTCTCCTACAAATTAGTCTTGGGTTAGTCCTGTTCTTCCTTCATCTGTTTCCAAGGATTGATTATAAAGGGAAATCTTACGAAAGGCTACAGTTCTGGCACCGTAATTTGACATAAACTCTAAATTCAAAGAAAAAGCTGAAAATCAGAATCCTTTTGGGATTAATTTCCTGATTGTGATACATACCTTAATATATTGTGATGTGGAGGTCTGCTGTCCAGGTTTTCAATATTCAGGGTGATTTGTATTTCTTACCACTTGCTCTGAGTTGGAGAGCACAATCAAGAAGTACTGTCAAACTTAGTCCTTTGGCTACCATGCCAAAATGAGTTTCGCTGTTCTGAATAACATAAGAGGTAAAAAAGTCAAGCTGTCATTTAGCTCTTCCCCCCCCCCAATTAATTGCATACAATTCTTTTTTTTAATCTTTAAGAAGTCCATATCTAAAGAGTTTTGTCTTATGTGTTTCAAAGAACTCTGAATTCACTTTTCAGTAGAATACCTGGATTACTCTGCCTCTGACATTTGTTTTATGAATGCAGATGTTGACAGTTATCTTCATGCTTTGCTAAGCTGTGTTCTCTGAACGGAACTACAAATCAAAGCACAGTTGCTTTGCTGTGACTGCATGGCTACCTGGAAATAAAAGTAGGGCTTGGATACTGAGAAGAGGGGAAACTAAAGAATAGGGTGCGCTCATCATCCAAGCTAGGATATGATCTGTGTGCATCCAGCCTTACTAGCTACAGCATGTAATTTTTGTCCAAGATCCATGGTCATGCTGGTATATCTTGGTTTCTTATCCTGTACTGGTGAGTAAAGCTTGCAAATGTCAGGGCAGAGGGGGACCATGGACAAAGGAACACATTAAACCCCTTGAACACCAACTTGGGATCAGTGTTGGTGTCCTGGAGGCCTGGGAATGCCCTTGGCATTGAACATCTCTGATTTATGCAGCAAACAAGTGCTTTTTGGAAAGCTGGTGCTTGAGTCAGAACTCTCCAGTTCCTTTTCTCATTAAAACACCTTTTTGATTGCAGCTATTCCCATCAGCTGAGCCTCCAGGTCCTTCACTCAATGCTCCAGCACAGGCACCTACTCAACTACCTCAGGCTGCAGGACAAGTACCTGCACAACCTCAAACTGCTGTACCTCCACCTAGACAGGCTCCTCCAGCAGCCCCAGCAGCAGCCCAGGTAAGATCAGAAACTGTTCATACCAACTTTCAGCTTTGCGCTTGACAAGTCTGGAATAGAACAGCTAAAACAATCTAAAGCTGTGGAAGTTGCTTGTCTAGAGTTGATTTCATGCTGCTGCTTATGTGGAAGTGACAGCTGGCCTGGTGGCTTGCAAAAGGAACATAGGCAATGAGGGTGCGGCAGTTTTTCATGCTTATTCTGTGGGTGAGCAGTGACTTTTTATGCTGTTTAGGAAGTAGACTTTGGCTTGAGGGAAGGTTAAAGGTAAGGAAAAAAGGAGAGTCTCATTAAGTGGTAGCTGCTTCTTCCTGGTATTTAAGGTGCTGCCTCAGCATCAGTGAACATCTATAGAATAAGAGTGGAGAGAAAAGTGAGAGGAAAAAACTAGAACATGCAAGTTCTCCAGACTTCAGAAGAGAGACAGAAGGCCTAGGTTAAAAGCGTCATTGTAGCAGACAAAAATTGCAGAGAAACTCCATCTTAGGGAAGCTTTGAACGTTGTGGTGCTTTCAAACACTTGCATTTCAAGCAGAGAGGGGAGAATGGACCTTTATGGGGAACTACAGGCAATATGAAAGGTTGACAAGTTTGTGTTTAATTCTTAGCTGCATCACCCCAAATGTGTAGGATGTAGGTCAGATAGGCATTGCACAGTCAGGAAAGAGCTCTGACTTGTGTTAAAAGGAGAAAAAAGGGCCAACCCACGTCATTACTGAGACACTTAGAACATGTCTTCTTGTTTGTTGGAGTAAAGCAGTGCGGAGTTTGCCAGACTCCTGTCTCCTCTCTTTTACAAGAGAAAACACTAATGTTCATATTTATTGATGGGGAGAGGCTGTCATTGTGGAGGGGGGCCAAGCTACCAACACCCTTTGGCACATCCAAGGAGAAGAGACTTGGCAGTGTGGGTTAGCAAAAGGACTCTTAGTCTTACTCCTTCCTAGAAATGTTTCATTATTTTTGTATTAAAGAACACAGAAGATAGGTGTATCACTTCACTGCAGTCAGCTCGTGTTCCTGTTTACAAAACTATTAAAGACAGTACATTAGTCATTAAAAAAAAAAGTGGAGTTGGGTCTGACATATTCTTGGCTACTCTAATGCTCTAATACTTAAATCAAACCCCTTCAAATCTCTTGGAAAAGGGCCAGTGTTTAATCCCTGAATTTTATGCAGTAGTGAAGGCCAGGATTCTCAGTTCAGTAAAATGAAGTAGCAGTGTTGGTCTTGGTGAAAGTGTTTTGATTTGCACTAGTAGAGTATCTTGCTCCCTGCCACTAGTGGCAATAGCTTATTTGTTGATACCTTGTCCTAAGGTGAACTTCATATGTTTGTGGCAGTGTGTGTTCTTCGTAGCTCTTTGTGTCACTATGTTCTTCGTAGCTCTTTTCTGTTAATATGTTCTTCTTTACAGCTCTTTGTATCAGGGTGTTATTCTTTATAGCTCTCCTGGTTCTTGTAGCTCTGGTTACTGTTTTGCAGACCTCTGGGCTTGGCAATGAACCCTCGTTTGTTTTCACTGACCTGGTAAAGCTTTCAGGTTCAACGGAACCAAGGTTGATATTGGAAGCCCTGAGCTTTGTTGCTGGCACGAGAGCACCAAAAGCTGGAGTAAAACACTAGTCTTAAGTAAAGGGTTATTATTTTCTCTCACAAAAAAGCAAGTGATCTAGATGATAAAACTTGGTCAAAACTTCTAGACTTAAATTATCAGCCTAGTGTCATCTGTCTTATTTCTGCAGATCTAAAATTCCTGCCTCAGCCTGTGCAGTACAGATGACTTGTGCAGTGGGAGAGTGACTGACCCTTCTCTGTTTTGTTCAGGGTTTTTTTGGTGGAGATAGATTAACAACTAGCCCTTTACTGGATGTATCAGAAGTGCTATAAAGATGGACATGGCCTGGATCTTTCCTACTGCAAGTCTGCTGTTGGCCAATATAAAATGCATTGATTATATGTTCTAATAATTAGAAGTAATTTAGAAGTGAAAATAGCTATAAAATTGTTGCTAGATGCTGTTAAAGCTTTTGATTTCACAAAAAAGCAACTAAAAGTGTATGCTAATCTGCCAATTAAATTATTTCCTAGGTACTCTTCACAACTGTATTGGGGGTTTAAATCAGATGTTTGGGGCAGGGATTAAAACACAGGAGGTATTGAAGCTGTCATCAGTGCCCCATAACCTTAACTTTTGATGCAAAGCAAGCAGTCTTTTTACATTTAGCACTTCTTCTGAAGTCTCCTGCTATTTTGGCATTTCTCAAAGCTGTGTAGTTTTTAGTCTTTTCAAGACGACTGCAGGGAGCACCTCCTGGGTTACTATTGAAGTGTGAAGTTCTCCCATTTCATTAGTCTGTCATTTTCACTGCAGGGTCATGATTCCAATGATGAGTTAAACTTCTGTTTGTGTTTCTACTCAATCAAGGTTACCTCTAGTTTTAAAACCAAAGAAAAGAAGTGTTAATTTACTTTAAAATGATGTAATGCTGTTGCAGGCCCCACCTGCCCCTGCTGCAGCTCTGGTACAGGAAGATACGAAAGTCCCCATCAGCCTTGTACTAAGGTTAAGGTAAGGACACAAAACTGACCCGTCAAAGTGAGCCTTTGTAGAGACAGATGGTGGAAGACTTAACAGGGTGGAAAGGAGGAATTAGCTGGGTTCCTTAAAGGGGATCAGGGATCCTTGCCTTGTGGTGGACTGCCTTATTATTCAGGCACAACTTCAGCCAGTTCTGAGAGTGAAGAGTTTTTACCTGATTCGAGGCCTGGATTCTGATCTTTGTCCCTTGAAATAGGCAGCAGAAGTATTGTAAGTGCATTCTACTATCATTACACGTATTGATGTTTCTCATTTAAGAAACCTGCCTCTCATTTCTGTAGATATCTTAGTTGTTGATAGGCATTGGACTGGGACTTCTGAGCATCACCTCCCAGTCATTCTCGGACAGATGCGTGTGCATCTGCAGTCCCCGAGTGCTTCCTTCCTCTGAAGGATGTTCTCTAAGGATATATCTGCTGACAGGTATGGGTTGCTGAGACACTGGAACAATGTGGCCTTGTACAGGAGAGGTGGCGCTCATCCTGGACTTCAGCCCATTTGGGCTCTGTCAGGCCGAGGCAGGCTATGCCAGGAGCACTGCTGCTAGATTCATACCCAAGTGATTAGTTTCTGCCTTTGAGAGAGAAGGGTGCAATGAATTAACTTTTCACAGCCTGATTATTCAATGACAGCACTTTCTTTTGGGCACTTCAAATGCAATGAATCGGTCTTTTCTATGTTAAATTCTCTTCTTTCCACAGGAATTCAAAAAAAGAGCTCAACGATATTCGATTTGAATTTACCCCAGGGAGAGGTGAGCTGGTGGGAAATTACGGTGTGTGAAGGTGGTTTTGGGAAGGCAAGGTTCTATGTTCAGTGTGCAGCTGTGTGTATGGAAACCCTGTATCGAATGTCTGTCCACAGTGCCTACTGAAAGGGCTTGCCTTATGGTTGGGCTTGGAGCCCTGCTGTTGAGAAGACCCTTCTATTAAAACTGTTCATGGATATCACCAAAGTTCAGCTCTTCAGTGACTTCCAGTTCAGAGTTTGACAGTATAGCTCAGAGTTGTCTGACTGCAGCTGGTGTACACCCTGTTGTCTGTCTTGTGTAAACAGCACTTCTGCTGTTTGGTTTGTATAAGCTCTGTTAGGTTTCTGTGTGATGCCTTCATCAGCTGGGCAATTTTTGTTATGTGGTGACTGGCTCTTGGGTTTCTGCCCAACAGATACTGCTGACGGTGTGTCTCAAGAACTCATTTCAGCAGGTCTTGTTGATGGCAGAGATCTTGTAATAGGTAATTATGTATTATTTTTTCTGCTCTAACCATTTCAGTCATTTTTTGCATGTTTAAAATGACCTGATTAGTGGGTACTAGGAGAGTTTGCTGTGGCCTTGGTTCTCTACCCCAGTGGCTCTTAATTGTGATGGCAGTTCTGTGCCAGTACATGTAGGCAGTACTGTCCACAAGAAGAAGATCTAGTTTGAAACATTATGAAGCAAATATTCCTTGTAATACAGAATGAAGGCTAATTGATGTATTAGCTGAATCATTGTCACCTGACATGCGTTGCCAAATTTCTTCACAAGCCTAGGCTTCTCACAAGTCCCGTGCAAGAGAGGTCTGGGACTGGAATCAGCCAGGCTTTTTTAAATAGGGCTGGGGAAGGAATCATGACGTGCACATGCACTAGGGCAGCAGCACGTGTTGCATGGGTATGAACAGCTACTGCTAGCAACTGTTTGCTAAATAAATGCGTCCTTCTGTGCAGCAAGTGGGACTTCTAAACTGTCAGCACTGCCTATTATTTCAACTACAACAAGCAAAACTGTTCCTTATACACAGGCTGCAACATTTGGAAAGGCTACCAGTGCAAAATTAACTTGATGTCCAGGTGCATCTGGGTAGTTTCTTACTACTAATCCCACCACATTCAGGAAAAAATAACTACCTCTGAAAAAGAAGCATAGTAAAAAATGACAGCATTTTCACAGTTTAAAGCAATAGGTGTAAGTAGATAGAGTCTAATTGAGGCCTAAACATTTTTTTTTATCATTTTAAAAAGTTCTAAGTTGAGTAATAGAAAAAGACCTTATGAGTTTGGGATCTTTTTCTTTAGCCTGTCCTAATATTTGCCCATTTTCTGTGTGTGTGATTTCAGTTGCAGCTAATTTGCAGAAAATTGTGGAAGAGCCCCAGGCCAACAGATCCGTCACTTTCAAACTGGTATTTATTCCTGTTCCCTCATTGAACAAGTTGTCACTTGCAAAGAGAAGGCGTTGCATATAGGTGCCTGTGATGTCTATTGTAGGCATCTAATGTATGCAGTCTAAATCCTCCCTGCTTTCCCAAAGCTGCCTACTGGTTGTCTAACAGTAAGCAATGCAGGTTCCTGCTTGTGTCCTCTCAGTAGCACTTGGGTTAAATAAGTGAGAGATGATGTGCTAATACAAACATTCCATTATCCTGGCTGATAAGCATATCAAAATGTTACAAAAGAGTGTTTTCTGGGCTTGGCATGTACAGTTGCACAGAAAGGGCAGAAATACTTCAGGGCAGGTAAGTGGGCTAAGAAATGCCACGAACTCCTTTTTCGGAGGAGGAGAATGAAGATGGTCCGGACACATTGCCTCTGAGAAGGAAATGAAGAAATGAAGCAGAGAGGAGACAGGGGAGGGTGGGATGGGCAAAAGAAGAGAGCCAAAACTAAGAGAAGATAGGCTAGGAGGAGGAGAAATGGTGTAACCAGTTGGTAGTGAAGCAGTAAGTGCCATTATTTTTTACTCTTTCTGTAAGGAGTTTTCACTTGTTTTGCCCCAGTTAGTGCACATAGCCCTGGTCAGAGCAGATACTGGCAAAACTTCAGTCCCAGCCCTTCCTATCTTCAAATAAAAAAGGCGTCCCTGTGGCTGCTTCCTCCACAGGGAAGGAGAGGAGGGATATCTGATGTCTGAGGAGATATCTGATATACCTTGTTGTGTTACATAGGGTGGTAGATATCTGCAGGTAGAACATGTGTGTTGCTATTTGGATCTCTGTTCCTTGTGTTTCAGGCATCTGGTGTTGAAGGCTCAGATATTCCTGATGATGGCAAACTTATAGGATTTGCACAGCTCAGCATCAGCTAAACAATGGTCCCAGGAGATGTTTCCCAACTGAGAACCCACATGTGCATATTCGTAATGCTTCTGTTAGCCTAAAAGAAAAAAAAAACCACTACTGCCAAAGAATTGAACTACAGCCCCCTTCCTAGAAGCTTTAACATTTTCCTTAATAGGTTCACAAACCTTCCTGAAATTACCGATGGTGTTTACACCTTTTGTAAACAACTCTCATGTTTTTGTATCTGTCATCTCAAACATGCAGATCCAACACGTCATTGCCTGCATGTTCATTTTATTATTGCCTTACTTTAAAGAAAAATACTACTGAGTACGAAGCAGGGGGTTCCACTGCTCTGATGATCTTGCCTAAATGTTTGCTTACATGTGGTTTCATTTTTTTTCACTTGCTATTTTTGCACAAGTTTTAATACTGAATGGATCTTTTTTTTTTTTTTTTTTTGGTCCTTTACCTGCTCCTCCTATCTGAAACACCAATGTACATGTTGTTTGGGTCACCTGGAGTGCTGAGAAATCTGCTTCTCTTCAGCTGTGTGTTTTTAAAACTGCTGGTTTGAATGCTTGCACCTGAGAAAGCAAGCCAAGTCTTAACCCACGGGAGGGAGAGCCGCCTTCCCTTGTGTTTGTGTTTTTGAGAAGTTCCTTGACTTTGAGGTGTTAGAAGTCAGCTTCCCTTTGTAAACTGCCTTAATTTTATTTTATTTTATTTTATTTTTTTTTATTACCATTTTGGTTCTCTCCACATGAGTGCCAGGCGTGGCATGAGGGCTGAACCTTTCAATTTGCGTTAAAGCAGTCCTTCAACAAAACGTCTTTCATTCTGCATCTTAGATGTAGTCAGTTCTTGAAGCAGACCCACGAGGCATTGCTGTCTGGAATCTGGTCTTTCAGGTGATCGACAAAATATTTGCGATCAGAGGGAGAGGAGATCTGTGTCACTCTGTGTTTGGAAACAATGCACTTCAAACTGTTCCTGAAGCCCAGTCTCTTATGCCTGGCTGCGTGAGTCCTCCCGACGTGTCTCCCAGTCCTTTGCAAACTGGTACCCGTGGAACCATCCCTGTCGTGTTTTACAGCAATAAAGAATCGCCAGTAGAGTGGTAGTACTGGGCAAGCGAGCGCCGGGCTGTGTCCCTCCTGCACTAGTCGCTCGGGTCGTCGGCCTTCCCGTCGGTCCGAGCCTCCACATTTGATCAGGATGTCACTGCAACCCTGTCACACACGTATTTAGCTTTTCTTTCTATGTGGTGTTGAAGTTGAGTTTCTACATGAATAATATAAATTATACTCTGAGTTTGATAAGAGACACTTGTAATGCAATATGTGAATAATAAATGGTGTTGACTTTTTTTCCTACTGTTTCACAGTTGGCCTTTGTAACTGCTATTGGCTCTGGAGTGTTTTCTACACAGGAATTGTAAGTCTGTAATTTAACATGCAGATGGAAATGTGTTTTGTTTCCATCAGCCACAAACAATGCAGAAACAGAGCAGAATGACTGAGTTCAATTAGGACTTCTTTTATTTCCAACTCTTCAGATGAACAATCTGTATTTATATATTGTTCTCTATGAGCAGCTGTGGAAGCTTCCTGAATTATGCATGTTCTTTTTATACTGCCCTTGATGCTTTTAGCCTCTAGGTGGATATTGGGTATGTCCCCATGGGCTATTTGCAGCCCTGTGGCTGGTGAGTGTGAAGGGGAGGGAGAGGAGAAAGAGGGTTTAGGAGCAAGAGCATATCAGGGTGCTGAGCAGATGCTTTCCAGTGCCCGGGAAGCGGGTGCCTGATACCAGGGAGTTGGTGGTAGCTGAGTTTGGCCAAGTGTGTGTGCGTACATGCGTGTGGCACCTCTGGTGCTTCCTCCTGTTGTCTGACACAAAGCACTCCCTATGATGTCCCCCATTGAGCTTCTTGGCTTGGGAAGAACAGGCTGGCATCTTGTCGCCCTTTGCTTGATAGAGATGTATTGGAAACCCTTAGGATATGGAGATGAGATGGTCTTGGTACAGTATTATTTTCCCTTCTCTCTGCATGCCATGGGGACCTCCTTCATTCGTGTGCTGGTGCTGAGAAAGGTAGAGCTCAAACTGCTCAAATGGAACAATGCAGTGTCTATTTATTACGTTATTCCCCACCTTCCCAAAGCCAGGACTTTGAAGAGCTTGAGGTCACCCTAACCTAAGGCTCCTTAATTCTTTAATGGAGAAAATAAGGAAGAAACATGTTTTTTGCTCTATAGATCTCCAGATGTTTTTGGGTAGGGATCCAAAATATTTACTTGGGCTATTACAGTGCTAGACAACTGTCTTTTCTGATGTTGTTCCAGTAAGTGCCAATGCTGTTCATAATTGTTTTCCAGTGTCATTAAGAATTTGGTTTTTGTGCAAATTTCTGATCTGAACCTGGAATCAGGTGGTAATTTTAAGTTAGTTCCTACTTTTGAGGACAATGCTCTGTTAATGAAAACGGATCCTCTTCACAATTTTGGTGTATTGTAGATTATAATGAAAGATGTAAAATATTCAGGCTTTTTTCCTTTTTTGGACTTTGTATTTTACTGCATGTCTCTAATTTTTAATCAATAAAGAACAAATTGTCCATTGCCATGTGTTTGGTGTGTGGTTTATGTGTCATTGGATTGGATGGTGTATCTTGGGGAAGGGATTTGTCCAAGTGGTGTCTGCAACCCCTGGAGCATTTCTGTTTTGGCTGGTGGGAAGCTTGATAGCCCATGGGAAGACGGAGTGGGCATGTTCTGTTGGGGTTGTACCCTGAGGGCTTGTCTTCATTTGGTAGGTTTGCTCCAAGCTCTTTGTGCCCTGTGCAGCTGGGAATGAGCTTTGCCTGTCCAGGAATGCCTCAGGGTGACATAGCCTGGTATTAAAGTGGGATGATTTATGCTCTGGGAAGCGTTTGGAGCATGAACTGCACTCCCTGCTCTCCACCTCCACAATACTTGTTCTTTCTGAATTTGAGGCTTCAGGGCAGATCTGATCCAGAGGTGCCCCTGAGATCTCTCATTACATTTGTAGTGGAGCCAGGACTTCCAGAAGACTCACTGATGGTGAGAGGTAGAGCCCAGGCATGTCCCTTGACAGCTCGTCGTTCTGACAGCTCTTCAGCTGTGGCTGGGCCATTCCTCAATGTAAGGACCAGTATCCCCCGCTGCAGCTTATTCGTCTGCCAGCGTGTTTGTGTTGGGCTGTGAGAGCAAAGAGGTACCTAAAGTGAAGGGTCTTGCCCAAGTGTGAAGGTGGTGAGTCTGGTGGCAGGCTGTCACCAAGCCTCTTGCCATGAGATTGAAAATACTTCTGTGACCTGGCACTGGGCCACTACCATGGAGATGGAGGAGACCACGAAGATACTCCAAGGGCTGGAGCACCTTTCCTATGGAGATGGGCTGAGAGAGCTGGGCTTGTTCAGCCTGGAGAAGAGAAGGCTCCAGGGAGATCTTAGAGCAGCTTCCAGTGCCTAAAGGGGCTAACAAGGAAGTTGGAGAGGGATTTTTGACAAGGGCAGGTAGGGACAGGACAAGGGGGAATGGCTTTAAACTGACAGAGGGGAGATTTAGGTTACATATTAGGGAGAAAATCTTTACTGTGAGGGTGGTGAGGCCTTGGCACAGGTTGCCCAGAGGAGCTGTGGCTGCCCCATCCCTGGCAGTGTTCAAGGCCGGGCTGGATGGGGCTTGGAGCAACCTGGTCAAGGGGAAGGAGTGCCTGCCCGTGGCAGGGGGTTGGAACTGGATGAGCTTTGAGTTCCCTTCCAGCCCAAACCATTCTGTGATTCTATCTCCCCCCCGCTGCTGAGTTTCCAGGTGGAAAGGAACCTCCCCTGGATGGTGTGCACCTCTTGAAATTTCTGTCTCACTCAATGGGAATGCAGTGTGAGTACAAATCCCAACCCAGAGCATTGCTTTGTCTTCACATTTGCATGCCGACAGTTGCCTAGAGCTGCAGGGTTTGTCTTGGGTTTAGGTACCAGTTCCAGCCCTGTGAAAGCCTGTCTCTGCAGATCTGGCTGCCAGTGTTGGCCACTGGGGAAACCTTAAACGAGTTGGTGGCATCCCATGCATGGCTTGCTTGTGGTTGTACAGGGAAGCTGCAAGAGCTGAAGGAGAAGGAGGAACCACAGCCAACTGGTTGCTTTTCCTCATCTCCCGCTCTGCCCATCCATTAGCATCACTCACTTTATTCCCCTGGCCTTTTCCCAGCTCTTCATCATGCTGGGCTGTTTCAGCCCCTCTGAACCTTGCTTTCTCTAGTGGAACTGCCGGGGACTGTCTTAGTGATTCAGCAAACGCAGTGCTTGCAGCTGCTTTGGAGAAGAGTCTTTTCCCCTGTCAATGACACCTGGCCCTGGAAGGTTGCCAGGTTCCATGAAACAAGGGTCCTTCTGCTCCAGCCAGCACCCTATGCTTGTGGGTGGCACAGAGATGATTAATATATTACATGGTGTACTTAGGACAGGTAAAACATCAGGCATTAAGTCTATCCTGACTTCACATATTTGTGGTGGCTGCCTACGACTGCAGGGCTTATCTTAGGTTTAAACATTAATTCCAGTTCTCTGCAAAGTCTGTCCCAGCACTGTCCTGTTCCAGATGCAGCTCCCAATGTCGGGCGTCGGGGAGATTTTGAAAACAGTTGGCGAGTTTGGGCCGTTTCAGAAATGGCTGGTGCTGTTCACCTTGCTTCCATGCTTCACTCTGTCTTTCCACCAGTTTTGCCAGCTTTTTATGGTTCCAGATGAGCCTCATCACTGCAACACCAGCTGGATCCGTGCCATCGGTCCCAACCTGACAGAGGAAGAGCAGCTGAACCTCACCCTGCCCCGGGATGCAAATGGGGAGTACGAGCAGTGCTCCATGTACTCGCCGGTGGACTGGGACCTCGACTCCATTGTGGCGTACGGCCTGAACGCCACGGAGAAGTGCAGCAGTGGCTGGGTGTACCCTTCAGCACAAGCACCGTCTCTGCTGACCGAGGTCTGTAATCGCCTTTTGACATGCCAGGGATGCGGAGGGGATGGGGCACGCAGACAGTTGCTGTGTCCTGCAGTTCAGTCAAAGCTGATGCTGGGCTGAGATGTATATCAGGTGTATTTTGGGGACCTTGGCTCCACCACCCAGCCCCCTCTTGTGGTCCTGGAGTGGTTGCAGACAAGCAGGCTGTGATATAGATACCAGCAGGGCCACAGGCAGAGTCAGTGGAGACATTAATCGCTCCTGGTGGGACCTTTTGGGTCTCCCTGTCCCAGGTGACCCTCTGCAGACATGGAGTAACCTTCCAACTTGCCCCTGTGCGCAGCTTTGTGCTTCAGACACCCTGGCCAGGGGAAGGAGGCAGAGCTCAGTGCTTGGTTTCTACTCACGCACAGGCTGGGGAGCTGTGAGGATGAGCAGCAGTGGCGTGTCTGCCTCAGGGTCTCTGCATCACCGCTCCAGCTCAGCTTGTTGCAAACATCATGAGTTCCTCACCACTCTTTGCTCTGTGCAGAGGTACCAGGTTCAACAAGCACAGGAAAGCTTGTGAAGCCACCCCTCTAATGGTGAACAGGAGCTTCAGTGAGCAGTGCTGAGCTTCTTCTAGTGCTTTCTGACCTCTCTTTTATTTCCTATTCGTGATCTTCCCTATGTGACTCTATAGATGCCCTCGGGTGCTGGCGGCTGCAGAACATCCCTCTAACAGAAACTGTTTGGCCCAGGAGTCAGCACTGCACTCCTCCCTTCTCTGGGAGGGCAGGCACTCCAGGAGGAAGGAAACTGTCGGGACTTCTGTCCCAAGTCCTACTTTAAGCAAAATTTGCCACCCAGGAGGCTCCCCTGGGGGTGCCTGGGCTGGAGGGGAGTCCTGCAGGTCCCAGTTCCTTGGAGAGGGGCACCACTGAGAGCCCCATGGGCTAGTCCCACCACTGACCTGTGTGCTGTGTACATACAGTGGACACTCACACCCCCGGAGGGAGGATCAGAAAGCATCTGCAGCCTGTTGAGAACAAAAGCATCTGTGTTTCCTTCCTCCAGTTTGACCTGGTGTGTGACAGGAAAGACCTGAATGACATCTCCCAGTCCGTCTACATGCTGGGGATGTTCCTAGGAGCCATGATCTTTGGGCCACTGAGTGACAGGTGAGGAAACAAAACTACATGTCCAGGGCCCGTGCAGAGCCAGCATGCTGCTCTGAGCCTGGCTGAGCACTGCACCCTGTGCGTTTTGTCACCGCTCCTCGCTCACAGGGACCCTGGCCAAAGTCCTGAGGTCCCGTGAGGACACGGCCACACAGGGGGTAGAAGGGAGAAAGGCACAGTGTGTGTGCAGGGTGCTTCACATGTCAACCCAGAGTCTAGTCTTAGCAAGCCCTATCACCCTCAAGAGAGGGTGATACAGTCACTGTGTAACCCATTGGGCTCTTCCCCACCTCTGCGGGGCCTCTCCAGATACCAACCATGTCTTCCCTCTTCCTCTCCAGGATAGGCCGCCGGCCAGTCATTCTGATCTCCATCTTCCTCCAGGGCTTGTTTGGGGTAGCAATCGCCTTTGTGCCCCATTTTGATGTGTACATGGCCTTCAGGTGTGTCGTGGGGGCTTCAGTGTCAGGGATCACCATGACGATACTGTCCTTGGGTGAGTAAGATGCCCATGCCCTGAGGCAGGCAGATGTGGCCTCACAAGATGCAACAGGAAAGCTCTGTAAAGAAATTATCATTTATGACATGAAAAATACTGCTGTGAGGACAGGTCTTTCTCTGCACTGTCCATTGGCACTTTGGCATCTCCTCAAGGCTAAGTGAGAGCCACAGGGAGCATCTCTCCCATGCCAGTGCTCAGAGGGGGGCAAGGGGACAACCTCCCAGCTCAGGAGGTCGGTGCAGGGAGGGAGCACAGTGACTATGGGGCATGATCGATTTGGGCCCCAGCCCTGCCCCAGGGAGGGGCTCTGTGGATACTGAGAGCAAGGAGAAGACATACCTGAGCTTCATGTCCTCTTGCAGAGGAGCAGGGCACCCTGACGGTAAGGAGAGGTGATGCATTTTATGAAACACGGGCGACTTGCATGTGTGACTGATGCCAGAGCTCTGGCTGCTGGTCTCCTCACCTTCGGGGAGCTCTTCTCCAGGGGAGGAGTTTACACCAGGGGAAATAATTTTTATGGATGACCCTGAACCTTCATTATTCTTCTCAGCTACAGAATGGGTCGGTGTCTCCCAGCGGCCAAAGGCAGTGCTTACTTCTCACTGCTGCTTCGCCATCGGTCAGATGATTTTGGCTGGCTTGAGTTATGGTATTCACAACTGGAGGCTGCTGCAGATTACAGGATCTGCTCCAGTGTTTGCTCTTTTCTTCTACATCTGGTAAGCAGGAGCAGGGCAGAGCTTCATGAAGACATGAGAGTAGTGGGTGTGAGGGGTGGCAGTGAGGAGGCATCAGCTCAGGAGCAGGCTGGGTCTTCCCCATTAGAGTATA
This sequence comes from Strigops habroptila, assembly GCF_004027225.2. Classification (NCBI taxonomy): domain Eukaryota; kingdom Metazoa; phylum Chordata; class Aves; order Psittaciformes; family Psittacidae; genus Strigops; species Strigops habroptila. The sequence continues at coordinate 102,344,194 of NC_044277.2, forward strand.
GGTGATGAAGGGACTTCTGCAGAGATCAGCACATCTTCTTGGAACACTGAACCTCTGAAAGCAGCAACTGCTTTGCTGCAGGTCCTCAAATGTGGCCTTTGAAGCCTAAAGATAGGGTACGTAATGCTCATTGTTTGCTGGATATGGTAATGGGGAGGTGGGCTGTGTGGAAACCCAGCAGGTCACAGCAGCATCTCTGCATTTCATCTGCTTGGCAGGGTGCTCCCAGAATCCGCCCGGTGGCTGGTGATAAAAGGCAGGATAGAAGAAGCTAAGAAGGTCCTTCAGAAGGCAGCATCCATCAACAAGCGCACCATCCCACCGGAACTCCTGGAGCAGGTACCTGCAGTGGCTGCGGAGCTGCTTGTTGTCTGCAGAGGCTTTCCTCTGCGCTTGCTTTGGTAGCAGCCCCTGGAGCTGAGGTCATCCCATGAACACCCTTCCATGGCCACTGGGGATGATTTGGGGATGGATGTGGGTGACTCCAGCTTCAGCTGCGCTGCGCCGAGACAAGGCCAGGGAAGAGGCTCAGCTGCTGCTGAGGCTCAGCCTGGAGCTTTCTGGAATCTAACTGGGATATGGAAAGGACTCAAACGCTTCCCTGGCTTTTGTTCTATTTAGTCAGTGTTTTTCCCTGCACAAATGCCTGAAGGGGGGTCGCCTCCTTGCTCACCCCAAGGTCCCTGCACTGGGGAGATGTTCATGCCGAGGAACCTCTTGGTCACCAAAGCAGTGCACTGGGCACCCGGAGCACAGGCACGGGAGCCCAGCCCCAATGGGCCTCCTGCCCTCCCAGAACATTCAGGGTCACAAGCCTGTCCCGCTGAGGCTTTCCTTCGGCTGCAGACGGAAAGGAGCTCGCCAGGGGTTTCCTTTGCCTCGTCTGACTCTGGCTTTCTGCATTTTGCAGTTGAAGCCTGAGACTCAGCCCAAGCCTGGAAATCCTCTGGATCTCTTTCGGAAGAAGCACCTCCTGAAGGTGACTTTAATCATGTTGTGCACCTGGTAAGACATGTCCTGCTCCCCTCTTCCCAAACTTCTAGGTGAAGAAAAGCAGAGGTTGAGGGTTACTCATAATAGTAATTTGTGATTTTTTGGGTGTTACTGGTGGTTGTTTCAGTTTCTGGATATTCAAGGTGTTGTGTGGTTTGTGGGAAAGGTTAGAGCCATTCCATTTATGTCCCCTTGCAAATGCCATGTCTTAGTCAAAATGTTGTCATTGGAGATCATTATTGTATTTTCTCATGGCCAATAGATACGCTCAGTGCCACCCTGCCTGGCTTTCAGGTTTGTGAACAGCCTTGTCTACTACGGGTTGAGTCTGAATGTGACAAACTTTGGTCTGGACATCTACCTGACACAGCTTGCCTTTGGAGCAGTGGAAATTCCAGCCCGTATTGGTTGTATCTTCGTGCTGCAGCGGTTCGGGAGGAAGAAAACCCAGGCTGTTCTCCTGATACTGAGTGGCTTGGTGTGTCTGATCATCATTGGCATCCCTGAAGGTGACTCATCTCTTCCCTGAGAGGACAACCTCTGGGACAGGGAGGCACACAGCCCAACCCTTCCCTTGTTGGTGCAGATCCCGTCCTCCTGGCCAGGCTGGCTCACTTCCCTCAGGGCTTGAGCTGCTCTTGAGCCATGGCCTCAAGTGACTTGGTTCACTCCCCAGACCCCATTCTGATCAGCAAACTGTTACTGTCAATTGTGATAGGAGAGGGTAGAGCTGAGCCCAGTAGGTCACCTATTAGCAGGATAGTCCTCTGGGAAAATTACTATGTGGGGAGGTGAGATGGTGAGCTGAAAGTGGCCCCCAGGCCAGAGCTGGTCCTCAGACCATGCTCAGGCACTGTCAGAGGCGATGGCTCCCTACAAGTGATGCAGTTGTTGCCGTGCATCCCCAAGCCTCCATCCCTGAGTGGTGCTGGGCCCTCCATCGTCCCACAGCAGTGGTGTCTCCTCCTCCCCTTAGACCAGCCCGTGGTGATCACAGTAATGGCCATCATTGGCAAGTTTGCAGCCACGGCCTCCTTCTCCACCTCCTACATCTACTCCGCAGAGCTCTTCCCCACAGCCGTCAGGTGAGGTCTCCCCACGCATTGAAGCTTCCCCTGCCATGGCTGGTGGCAGTGATGGGGCAAGAGCTCAGTTGTCCCCATGGCTGCGCTCAGTCCATGGTGCCCCAGGGGATGGTGCCCCCTGCCCGCCCCTCGCACTGCCCCTCGATCCCCAGGCAGACCGGCGTGGGGCTGTGCTCGATGTCGGCGCGGCTGGCAGGGACCATGGCACCCTTGATGCTCCTGCTGGAGAGATACAACCCAGCCATCCCCATGGCCATCTTCGGCAGCACCCCCGTGGTAGTGGGGCTGCTCTGCTTCCTGCTGCGCGAGACCCACGGCACCGACCTGGTGGATGACACAGGGGATGGCTGCCCCCCAGCTCAGGTGGGGAACCAGCGGTGCCTCTTGGTCAGGGACATGGGGTGCCAGTGCTGTGGGAGGCTGTTGGCATTGCATGGGCTGGGGCTGGGGGTTTCTTTGAGGCTTACAGTGGTGGGAGGGCAGGGAGTGGGGCTGCCCCACTGTAAAGAGAGGGAAGGGGGCCCCATAACCCCACCCATGGTGGTCATCCTTTCATTCCTGTCCATGGGACGGAAGGGCTCCAGGAATGGCTGGTTCTTCGCTTGCCTTCCTCTGCCCTCTCCAGGGAAGGGTTGGTGCCTTATAGCCGTGTTCTCTGGCTTTTGGACTCCCCTATCTACTAGCCTTCCTTCCCCATGGGACTGGGAGGAATTGCATTCCGATACACTTTTTGTCCCGCTGGGAGAAGGGTGTCAACAGGGACACAGAGCACGAGTGGTCAATGGGAAGCCAGGTTGCTAATGGCTGCGTGTCTCAGAGAAGGCTGCCATCAGCTCACAATGGGTCTTTCTTTGCTTTTAAACTTTTTTCCCTTTCATTAGGCCCGTGAAAATGCCAACAGCAGCTCTGAAAATGGATATGTGAAAGGAAAAGATGGTGGCCAAGACTATGAGTGCACAAAGAGCACTCACTTCTAGCTGAGCCTGCAAGTGGCTGTGGATAAAGGCAACTAGTGCTGTGCCAGCACTGAGGACAGGCAGGGCCTCCATCTGCAGGACACCACCGCCTCTCAAGCAATCACTGCCAATTCTTGTTTTTCCTTTCTTTTTCGCCTTCCTGCATCTCCCCCTATAGCTTGTCCTCAGGCTCTGCTTGCTCTCTGGTGTTCAACAGTGCTCTTGCTAGAGAAAATCTGATGCTTTTCATGTAAGGGTATGCGGGTTTGGGCTGGGATAGAGTTAATTTTCTTCACAGTACCTAGCATGGCGCAATGTTTGGATTTGTGCTGAAAACAGAGTTGGTAACACAGGAATGTTTTAGTCGCTCCTGAGCAGTGCTTGCACAGAGGCAAGGCCTTTTCTGCTCCTCACCCCACCAGCGAGCAGGCTGGGGGTGCACAAGGAGTTCGGAGGGGACACAGCCAGGACAGCTGATCCCAACTGACCCAAGGGATAGTCCATACTACATGAAGTCATGCTCAGCATATACAGCTGGGAAAGAAGAAGGAAGGGGAGACGTTTGGAGTGATGGTGTTTGTCTTCCCAAGTCACTGTTAGGTGTGATGGAGCCCGGCTCTCCTGGAGGTGGCTGAACACCTGCCTGCCAATGGGAAGTGGTGAATGAATTCCTTGTTTTGCTTTGCCTCTGCATGCAGCTTTTGCTCTACTTATTCAACTGGCTTTATCCCAAGCCTTGAGTTTTCTCACTTCTACCTTTCCAATTCTCTCCCCGATCCCACCAGGCAGAGTGAGCAAGTGGCTGTGTGGGGCTGAGCTGCCAGCTGGGGTTAAACCACTACAGTCCTTTTTGGTGCCCAGTGTGGGGCTCAAAGGGGTAGACATAACAACAGGTTTGATTAGAATGTGTTAGATTGAATTTATAGCTGTTATTGCTGTTTATCTAGTAATTGACAGGCTTCTGTTCTTGCCTTACTGTACATTTGAGTCTAGAGCCCATTAGTGGCTGCTTTTTGTTTTCGCTGCTTGCTGTAGTGCTGCACTGCTTATCATCTGACTCTGCTGTGGCTGCGAACATTCTGATATCAGCCATGGCGATGTGCCTGGGATGGCAGATGGCTGGGGCATCACTGTGCTGCTGTACTGGACAGGCTGGAACTGGAGTCAAAGAGACTATGACCTGTGGATGAGTCCACAGGTGAGAGCAGGACACCCGGAAGAGTCTGTGGCTGTGGATAAGTCCACACCAGAGCAGGTACATCTCAAAGCATCTGTGGCCATGGTTATGTCAGTGCCACAGCAGGTACGCCTCTGAAGGGAATGTGGCCCAAGGATAAGTCCACGCTGGAGAAGGTATACCTTGAAGCATCTGTGACTGTGGATAAGTCCATGCTGCCGCAGGTACACCTTTAAGCATTCGTGGTTGTGCATGAGGTCATGTTGGAGCACCTCAAAGCATGGACCATGGATAAGCCAGTGGCGGAGAGGGACTGTAGACATGGGTAAGGCTGTGCTGCAGCAGGTGTATCTCTGAAGGCACTGTGGCCCATGGATAAAGCCATGCTGGAGCAGGTGCACCTCACAGTGACTGTGGTTGTGGATAAGTCTATGCCGCAGCAGGTATTTCTCTGGAGGGACTGTGGCTCATTGATAAGGCTTCACTTGGAGCAGATACGTCCCTAAAGGGCTGCAGTCTATGGATAAGTCCAAGCTGCGGCAGGGGCAAGGAAAGGAATTCATTGCAATATTAAACCCTATGGTGTGGTCCAAAGGGTCCCAGGGTGGAGATTGTAATGGAATTACCTTTAAACTGTTGTAGCCCATGATTTGAGATGTGTGTTATAGGAATTACTACAGCAGAAACCACCTGAACCCATGAAGGACAAGCCTTCTGAGAAGCAGTGCAAGTGTGGCAGTGATCTGACCTGAGCTGGCTTTGGTGCCTAATAACTCCATGCAACACACCACCTCTCCTGTCCTTATGAGTGACCACTGTAACAGATGGAGGCCAAAGTCATAGACTGCATGAACTTGATGGACATTTTGTGGACATTTCTGGACATTTTACAGGGGTGGTTGCCATTAGGTGTATGTCTTCACAAGTCGCTGTTAGGTGTGATGGAGCCCTGCTTTCCTGGGAATGGCTGAACACCTGCCTGGCAATGGGAAGCGGTGAATGAATTCCTTGGTTTGCTTTTCTTGTCTGTACAGCTTTTGCTTTACTTATTAAACTGTCTTTGTCTGAACCCATGAGTTTTCTCACTTCTATCATTCTGATTCTCTCCCCCATCCCACCAGGGGGGTGTGAATGAGTGGCTGTGTGGGGCTGAGTTGCCAGCTGGGGTTAAACCATGCCAAAGGGGAAAAAAGAAAGAAAACGGGGTGGAGGCAGCACAGTCTCTTCCTTTTTCCTGGCCTGTCTCCAGGAACGTGAGGCTCTGATCTTTGTGCAAGTGAGACACCTGCTAGGGGACTGAAAAGACTTGCAGTGGGGTGCTGTGCTGACTAAAGAGAAAGCCAGAGCAGATGCAAACTGATAACAATCTCACATTTGGAAGAAGGAGTGATTTCTCTTGAGGGTCTATCATGATCTCCTCACCCTCTCTTAAAAACGCTCCTTTTTATTTATTTATCTTTAAAATTTGAGGTACTCAGCTGAGAAAAGAAGATGCGATGGGAGAAACAGCAAGCAGTGAGCAAGGGTGCCTAACAGGCAGCAGAATTTCTGCTGTTAATGCTGGTTGCTTTGAATTAAAGTGTGTCGTGATGCTTTGTGCATGGAAAATTGGGCTGTGGTGTAGGACTACATTAATTTGTCTGTTCCAGGAAACCGAGAGACATTGTAGCAGCTGGTCTCTTAGAATGAAGTGCAAATCTTTCTGGGAACTATCAAGTTTATTCCACTCTGTTCTAGTCTGCTCCTTCTTGCTATATCTATTTCTGTCTCTAAATGGTTTAGGACCACTTTTGTCTTGCACTATAAAGAAACAGCATGTGCTGTTCCTGTGCTCCCTCTTACCTCCTGTCCTTTGAGATGACTTTCTTTTACCACTGGTTTGGTGCAGACGATGCCCAGAAGTTACACAGTGGTGATGTTCCAGATTTGCCTGTACACAGCTCAAAGGCTATTTTCTGGTAGTGCCAAAAAGCTTTGCAATTCTCATCCTTGTTATCATGCCTGCACGTTTTCCATGGATCAAAATAGCCCACAGATATGCAGCTTGCTGAAGTTTTGGATAAAATCAGTGGCATGTCACAATACCACACCAGGAGGGGCTATCTGCTTTCCAAAGGATTTGCTCCGGTGCTCTTGTTCATTGGCCATGAGTACAAAGGAGCTTGGTCCTCTGTCCTTGGAGAAGGCTGTGAGCTGCTTCCTTCTGGCTTTTATGGAAAATAAGGCATAGAGGATAAAGGCTGAGGGAAGAGATTGGAGGAAAATGCTCCAAGTTACTGAGTGAACCACAACTCCTTTGGGGAGTTCTGCTCTGTTTCAGCCAACTTCATAAAAAAAGGCGTCCAGTCACATCCTGATGTACTTCTGCTTCCACCTCATTTGTGCCTCCAGCAGGCTGAAGATCCATTTCCTCTTCTCTTCTCTAGACCACTGCACCTGGTTAGTTTGAAGACCACTTTTGGCTGAAGAGTACCTGAATAGCTTGACTCATGACAGTTTTGACTCATGACTGTTTTGACCAGGGCAGCAGAAATGGGAGGCTGCCCAATGGTTTTGCTGTGTCTTAATGTCACTGCTACCTGGCCCACGTATGGTCTTGCACTGTAATAAATAGAGCTCACAGCAGAGTTGATCTAAGTGTGGTGGCATAGCATGAGAGAATGCAAACACGCTTTTGAATGCATACAGTGGGATGTTTTGGGCTCTCATCATGATGAGGTTAAGGACAAAGGGTAAAAGGTGCCTCAGGTGACCTGCAGGGATAACTAAGGGAAAGAAGATGACCCTATAGCCCAGGGAAGGGAGATAAAAGATTGAAGAGAAGGTGAGGACAAAACGGGGTAACAAGTTTTAGCTGGGAAAAGCAGATGCAAGACCTTAACAGAGTGGCTTACCAAGCCATGACTGGAGGACCAGTTGTGGGAAGGTGCTGAAGATAGCAGAGGTGAGCAAATGCCAGGGACACTGTGAAGGGTTTGCTGAGGCATACCAATAAGTATCCAAGTCTTCTTCAGGCTCTCCTGTAATACAAATTATACTCTGAGTTTGATAAGAGACACTTGTAATGCAATAGTGAATAATAAATGGCGTTGACTTTTTTTCCTACTGTTTCACAGTTGGCCTTTGTAACTGCTATTGGCTCTGGAGTGTTTTCTACACAGGAATTGCAAGTCTGTAATTTAACACGCAGATGGAAACATATTTTGTTTCCATCAGCCACAAACAATGCAGAAACAGAGCAGAATGACTGAGTTCAATTAGGACTTCTTTTATTTCCAACTCTTCAGACGGATGATCTATATTTAATTTCTCTACCAGCGGCTGTGGAAGCTTCCCAAATTGTGCGGTGTATGATGCAATTCTTAGTTGCCAGCTGGTTTAAACCATGACACAGTTAAACTGAGTGGACATCTGGACTGCTCTTCCCAGTCATGGCCAGCCTTTACAAGTGACCTTGGTTGGCTGCTGCCAGTTGACCCACAGTATTTTAGTGTCATCCAGTGTCACAAAAAGAAAAAGAAGGGTGGCTTACTCTCCTGCACTACTTGTTTGCAAGCAGAGAATATATTCAGCACCTTTTCATGAAGCTATCTCTTCAAACCACAGCACTACTCTTGGTCAAAGAAGAAGGCTGGTCACTCAGGTTTGTAGCATCCTTTTGCTTCTGACTGCTATGTGCTGCAGTACATGGTGTTTTGAAGGCTGGGGAGTCCCAAGTCCAGGCCAGGCATGCTTGGAGGTGATATTCACTTTGTGTTTTGGCTTTAATGCACAAAATCTCCCCAGTGTTACATGGGGACTGGCCATGGCTGGAGATGTGGCAGGGCATTTGCAGGATCTGGGCTTTAGCACTGAAGGGCAAAGAAGCTGGTGAAAGGTCTAGAGCACAAGTCTTATGAGGAGCAGCTGAGGGAACTGGGGTTCTTTAGTCTGCAGAAAAGGAGTCTCAGGGAAGACCTTATCACCCTCTACAACTACCTGAAAGGAGGTTGTAGCGAGGTGGGGGTCAGTAACAAGTGATAGGACAAGAGGAAACAGCCTCTGGTTGAGCCAGGGAAAGTTTAGATTGGATATAAGGAAAAATCCCTTCACCAAAAGGGTTGTCAAGCATTGGAACAGGCTGCCCAGGGCACTGGTGGAGTCACCATCCCTGGAGGTATGTAAAAGATGTGTAGATGTGGCACTTAGGGACATGGTTTAGTGGTGGCCTTGGCTGTGCTAGGTTAATGGTTGGACTCAATGATCTTAAAGGTCTTTTCCAACCTCAGTGATTCCACAGCTCTACAATTCTGTGACTCATCACACAGAGTCAAGAGATGAGCATTAATGCTGCTCCTCCTCACTCCTCAGCCATTTTCTGCTGGATCCCTTCCTGCAAGCTTTGCTTTGGTCATGGATCTGGGGACTTCCCAGCATGGGGCTGGGAGGAAGAAGAGGACAATGTCCTCTAGTCAAAAGGCAAGGTTCAGGATCCTGATTCCTCTGCCCCACATCCAGGAGTCAGGGTTTGTTGATGTCGCTGTCACCAAGGATGCGCTGATTATCTCGGTGGTCCCTGTGGGGTTCCTCTGGCAACAGGAGAAACTGTTTCGCTCCATAGTTCCTCACCTCAGGGAACAGGGCCAGGCCAGGCTCTGCTGGCCCTCCATGCCTTAAATATCTCTGGCCCTGCCTGACCAGCTTCTTCAGCAGTGGGGGATGTTGTGATACATAGAGTCACAGAATCATAGAACCTGGGTCTCCTCCAAGGGGGAAATGAAGGTCGAGAAGTTGTGACCTGAACACAGACAAATATAAGTGAGGGTGTAAGTGTAGGAGCAGGGCCTCACTCCTATGTGAAGGCTCGGACTGACAGGAGGGTCGACGGCCCGAGCGACTAGTGCAGGAGGGACACAGCCCGGCGCTCGCTTGCCCAGTACTACCACTCTACTGGCGATTCTTTATTGCTGTAAAACACGACAGGGATGGTTCCACGGGTACCAGTTTGCAAAGGACTGGGAGACACGTCGGGAGGACTCACACAGCCAGGCATAAGAGACTGGGCTTCAGGAACAGTTTGAAGTGCATTGTTTCCAAACACAGAGTGACACAGATCTCCTCTCCCTCTGATCACAAATATTTTGTTGATCATCTGAAAGACCAGATTCCAGACAGCAATGCCTCATGGGTCTGCTTCAAGAAAAGTTGGATTAGGCAAGACCTTTAGTATATGCCTGTCCCTTCATCACTTGCTCTTCAAGAATGCGCAGTTGTCCGTCTCCAAGTCTACTCCACCCTCTGTGGCGTCTGTCTTGGACAAAGCTTCCGGACTCCTGTTGCTGAAGACAAGAAGGAGAGAGAAAGAGATGATACAGTTTCCATCCTTATTTCTGACATATTTTCTTTGCCTTAAATTTGCACCTTTGGATTATTTTTGCCCTACATTCAGAGCTCCAACTTCCCACCTTATCTGGGGGGTTACCCCCTTGATGTCATCCATCCCCATGTCATCCACCAGCTCGGTGTCGCGGGTCTCGGGCAGCAGGAAGCAGAACAGCCCCACCACCACGGGGGTGCTGCCGAAGATGGCCATGGGGATGGCTGGGTGGAACCGCTCCAGCAGGAGCATCAGGGGTGCCATGGTCCCTGCCAGCCGCGCTGACATCGAGCACAGCCCCACGCCGGTCTGCCTGGGGAGCGAGGGGCAATGCGAGGGGCGGGCAGGGGGCACCATCCCCTGGGGCACCATGGACTGAGCACAGCCATGGGGACAACTGGGCACTGCCACCAGCCATGGCAGGGGAAGCTTCAATGCATGGGGAGACCTCACCTGATGACCGTGGGGAAGAGCTCTGCGGAGTAGACATAAGAGGTGGAGAAGGAGGCTGTGGCAGTAAGCTTGCCGATGACAGCCAGGACAGTGGTCACCACGGCCTGGTCTAAGGGGAGGAAGAGATACCTACATTGTGATCTTCATGGACAAGGTTCAGTTGGGAACAAAGGTCTCTGCAGTGGGATTTATTAGGGCAGCCCTTTCTAATGGGCTTACCAAGCAAATCTACCACCTAACCCATTGGAAATCATTCCTAGCGCACCCTTACCTGGAAAATACCATCTGGACAACGGGCAAAGACAACCCAGACAACAGGAATTTCCTAAACCCACAACTGGATTGAGCCACTGAGTGACTACGAGTCTTCAGGGAGTGCTCAGTTGGAAATATGTCCATGAGCTTGAAAGCATAGGGCAGCCCCTCACTTTCCTTCAACTTTATTCACAGCGCTAGCACAGCAGCAGAGGTGAGAGTATGGACTGTGGCAATGTGCAGGCGGAAACAGGTAAGGGTGAGGGAGGCGTTTGCTTTTCCTCTGTGTCTAGAGAATGGAGGCATGGTGGCTTTTAAAACTCCTGCTACACCTTTCTGAGAGGAGGTGGTGGTGTCTAGTGGTTGGTGTTGTATAATGGACACCGTCTGTCAAGGGCCAGGAGCTGTGGAAGGAGCAGGCAGAGCTCTGAAGGAGGAGAAAGCCATGCAGAAAAGAAGCCAACACATTAGCAGGGCAGCCCCTTGGGCTCAGCCCCTGTTAGTGAATGTGGGTCTGTGGCCAGCCAGGCTAGGAGGATGGATCTGAACCAGCACAGAGCCGGCTGGGGCTCTTCTGACTGTGCTCTCAGGATGAGGAGAAGTTGTTCACCTTCAGGAATGCCAATGATGATGAGACACATCAGGCCAGACAGCAGCAGGAGAACAGCCTGGGTCTTCTTCCTCCCAAACCACTGCAGCAGGAAAATGCAGGAAAATCGAGCTGGTAACTCTACTCCTCCAAAGGCAAGCTGTGTCAGGTAGACGTCCAGACCAAAACTTGACACACTAAGGCTCAGCCCATAGTAGACAAGGCTGACTGCAAACCTGAAAGTGAAGTGAAATAGAAAATGTAACAAGGTGGATTTTCTAGGGGTTTATCCTCAAAAATGAGGGTGGTCAGATCATACATAATGTATTCAAACTTCCAGAAATCTCCGTTTTAGTTCTAGTGACCATCTGTGACAATTCTGTGGGATGTAATTACATGAGATAAAGCAATATAGATCCCCACATGCTCAGTAACTTTTACACTGCACCCAGAACTTCTATGGGTACAGAAAAATACCCCAAGTCCCGGCGTAGCCAAAAACTGGAATTGTTCCAGCCTTTCTCACAAAACCCACAGAATCTTGAACAGTCAGCTTCTCCCCATGCCCAGACAAGCTAGATCAATACGGGGAGACAGAAAGATGGCAGATGAACACAAAGTCATAATCATGATCCCAAAAATCACATGAAGTGAATTTACAGTTCTTGTCAACCCTCAATCTCTTCTTCACCTAGAAGTTTGGGAAGAGGGGAGCAGGACATGTCTTACCAGGTGCACAACATGATTAAAGTCACCTTCAGGAGGTGCTTCTTCCGAAAGAGATCCAGAGGATTTCCAGGCTTGGGCTGAGTCTCAGGCTTCAACTGCAAAATGCAGAAAGCCAGAGTCAGACGAGGCAAAGGAAACCCCTGGCGAGCTCCTTTCCGTCTGCAGCCGAAGGAAAGCCTCAGCGGGACAGGCTTGTGACCCTGAATGTTCTGGGAGGGCAGGAGGCCCATTGGGGCTGGGCTCCCGTGCCTGTGCTCCGGGTGCCCAGTGCACTGCTTTGGTGACCAAGAGGTTCCTCGGCATGAACATCTCCCCAGTGCAGGGACTTTGGGGTGAGCAAGGAGGCGACCCCCCTTCAGGCATTTGTGCAGGGAAAAACACCGACTAAATAGAACAAAAGCCAGGGAAGCGTTTGAGTCCTTTCCATATCCCAGTTAGATTCCAGAAAGCTCCAGGCTGAGCCTCAGCAGCAGCTGAGCCTCTTCCCTGGCCTTGTCTCGGCGCAGCGCAGCTGAAGCTGGAGTCACCCACATCCATCCCCAAATCATCCCCAGTGGCCATGGAAGGGTGTTCATGGGATGACCTCAGCTCCAGGGGCTGCTACCAAAGCAAGCGCAGAGGAAAGCCTCTGCAGACAACAAGCAGCTCCGCAGCCACTGCAGGTACCTGCTCCAGGAGTTCCGGTGGGATGGTGCGCTTGTTGATGGATGCTGCCTTCTGAAGGACCTTCTTAGCTTCTTCTATCCTGCCTTTTATCACCAGCCACCGGGCGGATTCTGGGAGCACCCTGCCAAGCAGATGAAATGCAGAGATGCTGCTGTGACCTGTTGAGTTTCCACCCAGCCCACCTCCCCATTACCACATCTAGCAAGTACGAGCATCACATGTGATCGTTTGGGTCTAAACACCTTCTTGTGTCAGGTTTTTCAGCCCTGCATTTAAGCCCCAAATGCCACATTTGAAAACCTGAAACAAACAAGGTGCCCCAAGGAGATCTGCTGATCTCTGCAGAAGTCCCTTCATCACCTATGCTCTAATGGGGAAGACCCAGTCTGCTCCTGAGCTGATGCCTCCTCACTGCCACCCCTCACACCCACTGCTCTCATGTCTTCACAAAGCTCTGCCCTGCTCCAGCTTACCAGATGTAGAAGAAAAGAGCAAACACTGGAGCAGATCCTGCAATCTGCAGCAGCCTCCAGTTGCGAATACCATAACTCAAGCCAGGGATAATAGTGTGACCAATGGCGAAAAAGCAGTGAGAAATAAGCACTGCCTTTGACCGTTGGGAGACACCGACCCATTCTGTAGCTGAGAAGAAGAATGAAGGTTCAGGGTCACCCTTTACATAACATGCAGCACTATCTTTTATTATTGCACCTTGCCAGGCCACATCTTTCTGCCCCAAGGCAAGTGCATCCTACTCACCCAAGGCCAAAGCAGTAATCATAATTCCTGACTCCGCAGTCCCCACGACACATCTGAAGGCCATGTACACATAGAAATGGGGCACAAATGCGATTGCTACACCAAACAAGCCTTGGATGAGCATGGAGATCAGAAAGACTGCCCGACGGCCTATTCTGTGGAAGAAGAGGGAAGACATAGTTGGCATTTGGAGACATTCCATGGAGATGGGAAGAGCCTAGGTAGAATACAAAGTTATTTGAGAACCATTCACATCAGAGGAGATCTGGCATCCATATGAACCAAACCCCTCTATGTGCCCCAAGACATAACTGGCAGAAAAAGGGACATCTCCACTTTTGAACCGCCCCAGTGCTAGCAAAGGCAAAAGGAGATGCTGCGAAAGGAACCAGGTCTTGAAGGACCCCCATGTCCTCTCTCTTGAGAACAGTGAGGATCAGTCTGAAATGGGCTGCAGTGCTGGTTCTCCTGTGAGGCACCCTGTACACATGGTGTGCCTTTCTCCCTTCCGTGTTCCCTGTGTGGCCATGCCCTCTAGGGAGCTGAGAACTTTGGTCCAGGTCACCATAAGCTGAGCAGCGCAACAAGAAGGACAGAAACATAGTCTGGTTAACATAGCTGAAGGTGGGTCCAACTCTGTGCCCAAATGCAGGTTTCTGGGATTCCTGGAGACACAGTTGGGTAGCTAAGAAACCAGCTGAGGCTAGAACTGTGATTCCTGAAGGATCATTCCACAAGGCTGTATCTGTCTCCCTCTCTTTTCAGCCCTCAGACAGCTACGGACATGTCAAGTGGCCCCTGACAAGGTGTCCTTGCTCAGGCAAGGAGGGAGTATTTCGTGCTCAAGTACATGGACATCCTGAACTCTCTACTGGCCTGTCCCTGGGTGATGGGCAATAACTCTGGGAATGTGGTTGTGTTTCCTCACGTGTCACTTAGTGGCCCAAGGATGATGGCTCCTAGGAGAAGTCCCACCATGTAGATTGCCTGGGAGACGTCATTCAGGTCCTTCCTGTCGCACACCAGGTCAAACTAGAGGAAGGAAACACAGATGCTTTTGCTCTTGACAAATTCCAGCTGCTTTCTGAGGGTTGGCAGCCCTTCTGGTCCATGGTGGATCCAGGAGCTGGGTGCCTGAGCTCTTGCTCCAGCCCCTGGGAGCGGAGAACCCACCCACAAGGACACGAGCCTCCATGGTGTGCACATAGAACACAAGTCAGAGGTGGGACAGGCGTATGAGGCGCTCAGCCTTCCTCTTCATCGTGGTGCACATCTGTGTGCTGGGACCTGCAGGACTCTCGTCCAGACCAGGAATCCTCAAGGGATCCTTCTGGTTGGCAATTTTTGCTTAAAATAGGACCCTGGGGGCAAGAGTCCTAGTAGCTTTCTCTCTGGCTGCAAAGACAGGGCAGGGTGGGAGGAGGAGGAGGGCAGAGCATTGTTTTCTCTGGTAAAGAAGGACTGGTGCAGGAGCGGGAAGGGACACAACAGCTGGTGAGAAGCCTCTAGAGAAGCTGGCTGTGAAATGGCCACAGTGCTCCAGGGATCCCAAGGAGACTTTGTAAATACCAGAGGCTGGCCTCTCTCCTCTGGTTTCAGCTCGTAAGAAAGTCCTGGATCTGGGAGTGAAGAAAGAAAGGAGGGAGAGAGGGAGAGAGGGAGAGAGAGAGGATTGAGGGAAGGTGAGAGGGGAACAGAGGCCCAGAGAGGGAGAAGCTGGGGATGCTGACAGACAGAGCCAGTGCTCAACATGGCAAGACATGCCATGGGATGTCTTGTTGCAGCCCTGAATGTCTCTGAAGGCCTCAGAAATATCAATGGCAAGCCCTTGGAAAACAAATGTCTTTTACAGAGAAAGTGATGAAGGAGAACCAGGCTGGGGAATAAGGCAAATTGTGTCAGGGAGACTCAAAATGTCACTCCAGGCAAGATGGCTTCAACGGCCTGATTGCTGGAAAGGTGAGGATGGCGGGCAGAGCATGTGGTGGACTAGCACCCCCACCACCTCTACCTGAGGTCCCCCTGGGCATCTACATCAAGGTCTTCCTGCAACGGCCTCCCAACTACGAAAGCTGCAATTTGTGTGATGGAGCCAAGGTCCCCCAGTGCCTGGTGTAAATCTCAGCCTGACTGCACCATAGCTGGCATTGGCTTACCAAACTACAGGACAGGATATGCCCATCCTTTCCCTTCCATATCCCCGGCACGCCAAAAGGCGATTACAGACCTCGGTCAGCAGAGACGGTGCTTGTGCTGAAGGGTACACCCAGCCACTGCTGCACTTCTCCGTGGCGTTCAGGCCGTACGCCACAATGGAATCGAGGTCCCAGTCCACCGGCGAGTACATGGAGCACTGCTCATACTCCCCATCTGCATCTCGAGGCAGGGTGAGGTTCAGCTGCTCTTCCTCCGTCAGGTTGGGACCGACAGCACGGATCCAGCTGGTGTTGCAGTGATGAGGCTCATCCAAAACCATGAACACTTGGCCAATCATTTGGAAAGGATTAAGAAGCAGTGGGAGGGAGATGAGCAGTACCAGCAATTTCTGGTATAGCCCAAACTCCCCCACAGCACTTATGAGGTCTCCAAACTCAGTCATGATGACTATATCTATGGCCAGGCTGCACTAGGGCACATTGATTAAATAGGCAAATATTAATGTTTAAACTGTGAGCACTAAACCCCTAATCATATGTGATAAATTTAGCACTTGTATCAGCACGTTTTTCTGTTAAGATGATATATTGCAGTGTTCTTGGGTGTACTTTGTCACCAATCATTCCCTCCCTGCTCTTGGGGCTAGAACAAAGGTGCCAAAGCATTGCCGCTCTTGCAGGCAGCATGGGGACAGTTTATCTTGTCCCAGCTCAGACTATCTTCCCGGGCCTCCTAAGGGCAACTGTGATGCAGTGCAAGGTTTTTTCCTGAGATGTGAAGTTGTGACTCTGAAAGTGAGGGCTGATTTTCCTAAGTGTGGTAGAGCAAACAGAGTAAATTTGCTTCTCTCATTAATCGCTTAATGGATATATAGCCCATTCTGGAGACTGTAGGAAAGGGAAGCAGAAAAGCACTTCTCCTCTGGATCAGGAAATACAGCTGGTAGTCAAGTAGACTTGGTCTTTACAGCCTTGTCCCAAGCTGTCAGTTTTAATTTGCCCCATGTAGAAACCCTGGCTAGTCATGAAACTGGATCTAAACTACAGTGTTTTGAGGAGAATCCTAAAATAGATTTGGCTTAGAGAGTACCCTTAAGAAAAGCAGAGCACGTTACGCACACAGACATACAGAGCACACAGGATTTGGGGATAAGAAATGACACTAGCTTGGCTTTGCTAGAGGTTCTGATGTCACTTGAAAAGCAGATTGACCTGCTTCCTGGACAACCTCCCAAAGTGGTTTGTATCTTTATTCGTGGAAACTGGAAAGCCAGATTGTCCTCACTATATGAAATTTGGTGTGTAATTTGTCAAAGGTCTCCTGGCTGCTTCCACCAGAACTATAAGGACACTGACCTGCTTGCTTCATGTCTTCTCTCAAATTCTTTGCCCTTCAGTCTCAACACAGATAGTATGTCTGAGCCTCCAGCAAAGTTACTGAAGGATCACACAAGTCTGGATTGGTGTTTCATGAGTGGGAATGGCACTGTTGTATTTATGGAAGCGGGAAGAGGGGTTGAAGATAGGATCTTAAAACGTCACTCCCCAATCTGGGGTGGGAGAAGGAGGTCATACTGATTAATGCTATTGGGAGTAAAGGAAGAGAGGAGTAAAGTTTACTTAGAGTTGTGTAAATTTGCACCAGTGATGTGCATGTATCATATGCTTGCATCACATACATGGTCAAAAGTGCCACTTGCCTCCAGATCCACATCCTTGAATGAGAGGACTTGCTATTATTCAGAGACATGCCTTGAACAGCAGGTTGAGCTAAGCAACCTCCAGAGGTTCCTTTTACCCTAAAACCACCTCTGGCCATGTCGTGGGATGACTTGGCCAAGGAGATCCACTGTGGCAGAAACATTTTGACCCTGTCCTGACAAACAGGGAGTAGGTGCCTTTTCCATCAGTGTGCGACAAAGCTGAAGTCTTCCACCTTACCCTGTTGTGTGTGGCTCATGGTTTTCCCTCCTACTCCTCAGCCACCGTCATGTCCTGTGGAAAAGAGGTCAGATTTTGACTATAAAAACTCCCTGGGGGAGACCCAGACATGACTGCAGTCTCATGCGATAATGCAGATGTGACTTCTTGAGTTCTTCCTAATGTTACCAGACAGACTCTTCTGAAGCCTTGGGAAAGCTTCAGTCCTTTGTGAACTCTGCCACCCTAAGATGACATTTCTCATAGAAAGACATTGTTCTTATGACTGTCTTCATCATCTGGGACTGAGGGGGTCAATCCTGCATGTGGAGCTATCTCAGGGACAAAGGCTGGGTCAGCCCTGCAAACTTCTGTTTCCTGGATTGCCACTGCTAGCGTTTCTGTCCTTATTTCCGTCTGTTTAACAGTATTGCCCTGGTAGATTATTAACACTTGAAAGGCCTCTTGAAAATGGAAAAGACTCCATCAGAGGGCATGAGAAATCATCAGGTCTCAGAAAAGACCTGGATGGACAGCTGGAAAGCTTGTACCTCCATGTACAAATGTCGAGGACTAGGGGAAGGGAGAGGGAGCATCCAAGAGAGTAAGTCAGAAAGAGAAACCATTGCCTGTGGAGGGAGGCTGGTGCAGGCAGTAGGGTATTGATGCACTAATTAATGACTTGGTTTTTCTCTTACATGGCTCTGCACATCAGGAGTAACTGTGGTTGGAGACCCATTTGGACACCTGTATGTTGGGGATAGTTGCGGCTAGAACAGATTTGTATCCACCAGCTGTGGTGGTCCTGCATTTTCCCTCTTCCTCTTAGTGCTGGCAGATACTCAGAGTATTTCAGGCACAGGAAACCGGCCACTCCTTGCCACTGTTTCAGTGAAAGCTGCTTGATCCCTGAAAGTTTTGAGGTCTTATTTCTCCATCTCTAAAAGCAGCTTGACCCTGTTTCAGGCAGGGCTGTGAGATGGCAGCACCGTTGTCCCAAGTCTCTTGCCCCATCCCAAGGAGAGACTGACTTCAACATTTAATGAGTCATGAAATTTTCAAGTTTCAGGACATCTCTCTTTTCCCTGATTCATGTTGACTGAACACTCTCCCTGCACAGCTTTATTCCTCCAGCAGATTGGACAGAGCCAGGGTTGTTTTGTCACTGGAGAGGCAGGAAGGTTGTTTTTTAATTTTCACTTTATTTAAAAATTCATTATTTCTTTTTTTTTTCCCCCTCCATAGACAGCTGATTAAAACAGATGAAATGATATGCTCCACGATCCTTTTCGTAACACACGTGTTCTTGCTTTGGCCCTCTGAGGTTTCTGGTGAGTTTGTTGATCATTTATCATTAGTATAATTGTTAACTTCTATAACAATTCTGTTTTGTCAGCAAAGGACAGGCAGGGACAGTCAGAGTGCAACCATACAGGGAGAGTATGTAGCAATGTCCCCACACTCCAAGACTTCAAGAGACTTGGGTTCTCTTTCCTCCTCTGCCTTTCAGACTGTGTGACCTCGGCAAAGTAATTTCACTTATCTTTGCTCATCATTGCAAAACAAGGCTAATGGTGGTGACCTTCTATGTGAAGCAATTTTGTAGTCTATTGAAGTCAAAATACAATGAGGGGAGTGAGGTATCACTATTATTAGGTGTAGGCAAGCCACCCAGTAAAAAAGTGTATGATTTATCATAGGTTGGATTTATCTCTGGATGAATAAATGTAGTTGTCTATATGTGAAATAGATACGTAAGGTTGCACCGTAGTTAGTGGAGATGGATTGACACAGTCTAGAGAGCTGTTAGCTATTTGAATGTAGTTGTCTGTTCTAGGGTGGGCTGAATCACCTCCCAGACTGTACTTACTAATTGTCCATTGACTCTGATGTGGGCTTAAGCATCTGATTTACATTGAAACTCTAATATCACAGACACCTAAATCTTAGTTGGAGAAAAATCATAGAATCATAGAATAGTTAGGGTTGGAAAGGACCTTAAGATCATCTAGTTCCAACCCCCCTGCCATGGGCAGGGACACCTTGCTCTAAACCATGTCACCCAAGGCTCTGCCCAACCTGGCCTTGAACACCGTCAGTGATGGAGCATTCACAACTTCCTTGGGCAACCCATTCCAGTGCCTCACCACCCTCACAGTGAAGAACTTCTTCCTTGTATATAATCTAAACTTTCCCTGTTTAAGTTTGAACCCATTACCCCTTGTCCTATTACTACAGTCCCTAAGGAAGAGTCCCTCCCCAGCATCCTTATAGGTCCCCTTCAGATACTGGAAGGCTGCTATGAGGTGTCCATGCAGCCTTCTCTTCTCCAGGCTGAACAGCCCCAACTTTCTCAGCCTGTCTTCACACGGGAGGTGCTCCAGCCCCCTTATCATCCTCGTGGCCCTCCTCTGGACTCGCTCCAACAGCTCCATGTCCTTTTTCTGTTGAGGACACCAGAACTGTACACAGTACTCCAAGTGAGGTCTCACAAGAGCAGAGCAGAGGGGCAGGATCACCTCCTTCGACCTGCTGGTCACATTTCTTTTGATGCAGCCCAGGATACGGTTGGCTTTCTGGGCTGCAAGCGCACACTGCCGGCTCATGTTAAGCTTCTCATCAACCAACACCCCCAAGTCCTTCTCTGCAGGGCTGCTCTGAATCTCTTCTGGGCCCAACCTGTAGCTGTGCCTGGGATTGCCCTGACCCAGGTGTAGGACCTTACACTTGGCTTGGTTAAACTTCATAAGGTTGGCATCGGCCCACCTCTCAAGCGTGTCAAGGTCCCTCTGGATGGCATCCCTTCCCTCCAGCGTATCAACCGAACCACACAGCTTGGTGCCGTCAGCAAACTTGCTGAGGGCGCACTCAATCCCACTGACCATGTCACCGACAAAGATGTTGAACAGAACCAGTCCCAACACCGATCCCTGAGGGACACCACTCATTACAGGTTTCCAACTGGACATAAAGCCGTTTACCACAACACTTTGCGTGCGGCCATCGAGTCAGTTCCTTGTCCACTGAGTGGTCCATCTATCAAATTGATGTCTCTCCAATTTAGAGACAAGGATGTCATGCGGGATCTTCATCCTACAGCCTCAGCTTTGCCTTTGCCCATTGCATTTTACTTGCTCACTTGTGGCCAAGGATTTGGTTCCCTCCTGATAATGGCATTCTCTTCTCATTTGAGTTTCTAGTTCTTGATTAGCTTGTTGCTTATGGCTGCTTGCTGGTTGGACCTCTTCAGAGGTCTGTCTCCTCTCTGCCATGCAGACTGTGGCTATGCAGGCATCCTCTGAGGGACCTCAGCAGTAGATTGTGTGGAGGATCCCTTCCGCAGAAGACCTCTGAGTGCAGGGAATGAAGTGCTGATTGGTTTCTCCTTGGAGGTTCTTCACAGTAAAGCCATTTCTTGCAATGCTCTTTTTTGAGAACCGAGCACTGATCCACTATGACCAAGAGAGAGATCTTAAGTTTAGCTCCTTAAGCCATTAATAGATCAGCCTATGCCCAACTGAATTTGTCTTGTGCCAGAGGAGTGGGGGATTTCTAAACTGATTTAATGAATCAATTTTTGTCCCGTATCATATATGTGTATCACATGTAACTTGTGTTGCAGGGGTGGGTTTTTTTTTAATCTTTTTTCCAACTATATGAAGAACTCCTGGTCTATAAGGCCATCATTTAACACACTCAGGTCTTCAGAAGAGAGACTTTCATTATCTTCTTCAACTCCTGATGTTTTTCTGCTCCTGTTCAGTTTTTTAGGAGTCTCCTGGACCATTTTGGTTGAATCAGCACCAAAAGGGTCAAAGATACACCGAGTACTGGTTTCAGAAGCATGACTGGTCAACATGTGCATTAGGGGAAAATTATCTTCCTGCATAGAGACATGCTTGTTTGTTGAGCCTTCAGCATTGAGACCCCATCCAGATGTATCTTCTGCAGCCTTTGGAGCCTGGCACTGTGGATCCAGCTGCTGCAGCAGTGCACAGCTCTGGATCCCTTCTGAGTCTCTAATATTAATCTCATCCTGTCCAGCAAGAAGCAGGGGACTGGAGGTATCCCACAGCACTAGTGGGGCATTTGTTTCTGCTGAGATTTCCTGGCATGATTCTGAAAGATTTGGATCAAAGCAAGGTGGAGTTTCTGCCTCTGAATTTTGCAAGTCTGAATTTGGGATCTTACTTGCTACGCTGGGAAAATCTTGTCTTTCAGAAAAGAACAAATTATTGTCCTCCAGAAAAACCTCGTTGGCTAACTGAAACTCACCTTCCTTGGGTAACTTTTCTGAATTGCTTGGTGAAAAAAATATCCCATCCTCTATCATTGTGTCCTGGACATCCAAACTCAACAGGTTCTGAATTTCTAGTACATGAGCATCATGAAAATTTTCTTCCCTGATAAGATTTTTGCTGGTTTCAGCTGCAGCCATAAGATCTGCAGGAGGATGTAGAAGGTTTGTTCCACCTTCTGAGGTTATTGCAGTTTCTTTGTGATTTTCCTGTGCTGGCATGAGAGAGGGCCAACAGCAGTCCTGTTCCTGCTGAACTTGACTGTTTAAAGACAGTTGGTCATGAATGTCAAGTTCAGTTCTCTCATGTTTATCATTACATGAAATGCTTGTGCCAGGAGTTAACAGTAGAACATCAGTCTCCTTGCCCTCAGAAGAGCCTGAGAAGCCTCCACAGCTCTCCTGGATATGTTTATGGAAGACCTCCGTCTTTCCTGGCTGTGGCATCTGACCATTCCTGGAGGTCTTTTGTTTTGCTTGGTTGGAAGGGCTGCGGAGGCTCTGGGGCTTTTCTGGCCTGTAATCAATATCTGTTTGTCCTGAGGATCTTGCAGGTTTTTCTCGTTGACTCTGATCTGAGGAGTAACCAAACAGAGTGACAAGGGTTGATTGTGGCTTAGTGTGTTTCCTTTGGGTTGTTGTTTCTTTTTTGGGAGTGCTGCTTTTGTCTTCAGAACCAAAAAGCATAGTGAAGGGGTTTTTCTGAAGCCTGAAACCTTTACCTAACATCTCTCTGCAGGCTTGACTGTTTCTGGTCTCTTTACTCTGGGTACCAGGCCTTGACGTATGCACAGTGCTTTCCCCTGGGAGTTTCAGATCCATTTTTATTTCACCCCCTGGATGACCTTTGGATTTGTCCAAGGTTGTATTCAGTTTGTAAGAGTCTAATATCTTGGCTGGTTGCTCAGAAATGTGAATGTTTCCACTAAGAACTTCACTGGGATCCTTTGACTTGGAGTTGTTGACTTCATTACGTGAGGGCCAAGTGGCACAGGTTCCTTTCCAGTCTGCTGGCACTGGAAAATCCTTGCCAGGTGATTTTGTATCATGTCTCAAAATATCCTCAGGAGGGTTTGTTATCAGTGAGCCACATGTGACCTGAGGTTCTGTTTCTTGTAGATGGGACACCCTGTGGTCATCTGTCTTATCTGGCAAACCAGAGACTGTGCTCGTTTCTGCTTTGCTCTTCTGAGATGTATGCTCAGGATTGGGTTCTTCCAGAAACCCTGGTGTATTTATTGGTTTTACTTCCTCTGTCTTCTCAAATTCTGCCTCTTTTCTCTCAAGTGCAGGAAAATGGCTTATGCTGGATGGCTGCATATTTTCCCCCAAAGTTACTAGTATCTGTTTCCCTGGGAACTCAGTGTTTGCCCTTGACTTACCATTCACAAGCTCAGTGATCTCAGGTGTTATACTCAGCCCTCCTGGCTCCAGGGAGCCAGAAGATACATAAGAGGTCTTTGAGACACCAGAGAGGCAATGGGCTTCTTCAGCTTCATTTTCAGAGGGATCAACACCCTCAGCTCCACATTTTACCTCTATACTTGTGGTGTTTCTGGTTTTGGGCACTCCTGGCACACAGATGGGCTGTGAGCTGCTCATTCTCTCTCCAAGGGAATGCTTGTTTCCTGGGGTGGCCATGGTCAGTTCAGGCTTGTCATCTGTCATTGCAGACATTGTGCCTCCTTTGTTGGGTGTGCTTAGAGATCCACAGACCTCATTTTCCTTCACTGGGAGCTCTGTGGCAGAGCGGATGAAACTCCCTCTGCCCCGCAGGTACCTCCAGTTGGTGGGTTTAGTGCTTTGACATGCAGCATGGTGGACAACAAGGGATCTGTGAGGCAGAGTTTTCACAGGCTTCAGGACTAGAGGGGAGGAGGCAGAGACAGGTCCTCTCTTCAACTGGAATTTGCCCTGCTGGATCTCAGCAACTCGCTGGGACACCTTGTCCCATCGCTTCCCTTCAGACACTTCCCCATCACACGCCCATTCACACGCTTCCCCATCCCCATCCCCAGTCTTTTCACCATCTCTCTGTTCTCCAGTCTTGGGCCAGGAACATGCTTGCTCTCTTTCCTTGGTATAGGTGACACCAAGTAAGAAGCTTCCCTTCTCCCCTGCTGCCTCTGCAACTAATTTTCCCTCTTGACCCCTGAGCATCATCCTGCCTGCCCTGCTGCCCCCAGGCTGGGAGGTTTGCATGCTTAGTGCAGGCTTGTTCCAGGAACATGCTCCTGTTCCAACTTTTTCATCTACAGCCAACAAAGCTGTTTCTGAAAGTGGCCAGCCTGTTCTGAGCTTGTTCCCTAAGCGGACAGACCTGTTCAGCTCTTGCCTGTGCTCAGCCAGCCGCAAGCTGCACTGTGCATTGAAGGATGTGGGTTTCTCTCTTTCAGTCTTCTTTTTGGCCCCGTTGTACCAGTCCCGGGGCTGTGGTCCTCTGCCTACCATTGCCACTTGCTGAACCTGATGGTCTCCTAGCTGGTGCTCCAGCCTTTCCATCCCACTTCTGCTTTTAGCTCCAGCCATCTGCTTGTAGTGGACTTGGCAGTAAAACACTCCATGGAGGGCAGCATAGTTTTGCAAGCTGGAAAACACACATTGGCATAGCTGTTAGTGGCTGTGTGGGAGGGAAGCTGTAGTGCTGCAAAATTGTTTTTCAGTGGAAACTGCTGGGGAAGAGAGGGGGGTTGAAGAATGAAACCTTTCAAAAGTACTGTTGGTTTTCTGAGGATATGTTTGATTTTTCTTTCAAAAACCAAAACACGTGAAAAATTAAACATATCCTTTCCATTCCTTTGGGAGCTGTAGTCCAGATTATGTGCAATCTCTTTCTCATTTATGGGCCAGGCTCCATACCAGCACTTCACCTCTCCCCATGTATGCACAGCATGGACATATGGCTAAAACTGCACAGGACTCCCTTGATACAACAACTGCATGATGGGAGAAAGTGTCTGTACAGCTAGGGGGCTAAGAGGATGGCAAGCAGCCTTGCAGAAAAGGACCAGGCAGTCTTGGTGACTGAGAAGCTGAAAACAATCCAGCAGTGTGCTTTGTGCCAGAGAAGCCAAATACATCCTAGACTGCATTAGCAAGAGCCCAGCCAACTGATCAAGAGAAGTGACCATTCCTCTGCATTTGACACTTGTAGGGCCACATGTGGAGTACTTTGCCCTGTTTTGGGCTCTTCAATGCAAGGAAGCTATTGACATACTGAAAGGAGTCCAGCAAAGGGCCACTGAAGCAGTCAGGTCATCTGAGGAAAGGCTGAGAGCTGGGCTGGCTAGGTCTCATAAGGAGAAGGATAAGAGGGAGGAACTCATTGCTGTGTGTGTTTATTTTATGGGAGGTTATAGAGAAGATAGGTCTGGAGTGCTCTTGGAGGTGTGTCCTGGGTTCAGCTGTAACAGGTTTTTTTCTCCTTACTAGTAGCTGGTACAGTGCTGTGTTTAGGCTTTAGCCTGAGAACAATGCTGATAACACACTGATGTTATAGCTGTTCCTAAGGAGTGCTTAACAAGCACTTTTCAGTGTCTCATGCTCTGCCCATCCCTCCGGCTCTGCTCTTCCCTCCGGCACGGGAAGCCGGGAGGAAGCAGAGACAGACACCGGATCCAAACTGGCCCTATTCCATACCACAGCACATCATGCCCAGTATATAAACTGGGGAGAGTTACCTGGAAGGCCAGATCACTGCTCGGGTTGGGCTTGGTATCAGTCGGTGGGTGGTGAGCAATTGCATCCTCTCCCCTGGTTATTTCCCTTATCATTATTGTTATTGGTGGTAGCAGTAGAGGTTTTGTATTATACCTTAGTTACGAGACTGCTCTTATCTCAACCCGTGGGAGTTACATTCTTCCGATTCTCCTCCCCATCGCTCTGGGAGCCAGGGGGGAGAAGGGGGAAGTGAGTGAGTGGCTGCGTGGTTCTGAGTTACTGACTGGGCTTAAACCATGATAAGACGGACAGTGGCAGAATGAGAGGCAATGGGAACAAGTTGTAACATGGGAAATTGTGCTGAGATATGAGAAAAAAACTTTGCACTGGTGGTCAGGTCTTGAAAGAGGTGCCCCAACTGAGAGGCTATGGATCCTCCATCCTTGGAGCCATTGACACCCCTCCTGGACATGTTCTTGAGCTACTTGCCCTCCTTGGACCTGCAGGAGGCTGGGTGGAGTCTTCCAGATGTACCTTCCAACCTACCTGACCCCATCAACATGTGACGCACCCAAACGACTCCTCCAATTAAATTCTGTATCAGCATTCCCAAATTGTAAGTGTTTCTTCTATTTTCAGCTCACTCTTACACCACCATGCAGATTCCTGATCTACAGGTGACTACAAGCTTGAGGTGAGCAGTCTTGGGTGACTTCCCTCATACAATCTCCATCTGTCAGTGACGAAGAAGCAGATTGTATGGGGGAAACTGTCTGCCTTTTCTCATTTCCTGAAGTCTGTCTTGTTGGAATTACCCTTGGACTACTGTGATAGAAACTACTTGGACATCCCTTAAAAATAAATGTCTATGGGTCCTACCACTCACCTCAGCTTCCTCCTGCAGACCTGGCAGCAGAAACATGAGCGGTGCACACAGACTTTGTCAGTGACAACACGCTCCATGGAGTAGACAGGCTGCAGGCATGAAGCACACACTTCTTTCAACATGGGCTGAAGAAGGAGAAACAGAAGTTAAATAACTCTGAATCATGACCACTTAGAAATGCATCTGCAAGGTAATTTGCTGAATCTTCCACTTGTGTTGGATTTTCTTGTTGATGTTCTTTTGCAGATCTGTTGTGAGAGTTCATATCCCTGTCTGGCTCAATTTACTTGTCATCTTGCATAGGTCAGCATTAATTGTCAGTCAGGACAGAAAGACAAGACACCCTTGGACCCCTGATGAGAGAAATCATTCATTTGCTTGAGACCAAACGATTCATTCAGTTGAATCATTTAAAAGCCTTAAGTGAGGTAAGAAGCATTGTTCAGAGGGTCTGACTCAAAAACTCTGGCTGGGAACTCCTGAAATCACTGGTATCATATGGCTACTCACACAGGTCATACAGTCCAAACCCTAAAAAGACAGCACATCTCAGTTTTAAGGCTTCCACAGCTCCATAAACATGGTGGTTTACTACAGTATGTTTACTCTGTGGACTACATTTAATGCCAAGACCTGATTCCTCAAACACCACTTTATATGAGGAGCCCAGGGAACCTCTCTGGAAAGCATTGCCAACACCAGCTATTTTATAAGCGGAGAGAGAAAGGGAATAAAGAAGCTTGGATGTCAGTCTAGATGCAGAAATGGCTCCGGGTTGTCTGCATGGTCAAGTAATCCAGAGGATGCTGGTTGCAATGTGGGTATCTCTGTGCACTCCTTTTCACTGCGGTGTGAAGCAGAGGCTCAGCTCATGAATCCATCTGCACATCAAGTCTGTCCAAAGCCCCAGAAAGAGTGCAGCTGAACCTAACCTAACTCTGACTGCCCAGGTGAGTGCTCCGGGTACTGATATGCCCTCACATGAGGGCATCTCTGACTCTTTGTTTGGGTGATTTGCAAGAGTTTTTTTTGATAGAGTTTTGCTGGTGCTCTCTGGTCCCTCCAACTTCTTGTTCAATATGTGCTCACACTGGTTTGCAGTGTTGTCAGCTGAAAGCAAAGGCAAGGTTACTTTCTCTCCTTATGTGGAGTGGGCTGGAGGCCAGATTTTAGCTTTGACCAGAGGAAACATGTTGCCCAGAGAAGCTGTGGCTGTCCCATCCCTGACAGTGTTCAAGGCCAGGTTGGATGGGGCTTTGAGCAACCTGGTCTAGTGGAAGGTGTCCCTGCCTGTGGCAGGGGGTTGGAACTGGATGATCTTTAATGTACCTTCCAACCCAAACCTTCTGTGATTCTAAGACTCTATGAAATATGAAAGGCGTTTATGTATCTCAAGAGATGAGTTGACAAGGGAACAAGTACCCTGTCTTTTATTTGCAATAGACACCTGAGGGACCATTTTTTTTAAATTACTTTCATTTTGGCTGAACATATCAGTAATGTTGTCATCTTTGTTTTCCTATGACCACACTTTCAAGAAGAGTTTGATGTCTTCAGTTTTCTTCCCTTTTTCTAGAGGGAAGTATACAAACCAACCCCCGTCTTTCCTTCAGTCTGCAATGATCTCAGTAGACCTCTGCCAGTCCAGTCCTCTACAGAGAGGAGACCGTAGTTCTGCAAATGCCTGTGTATGTAATGGGTGTCTAAATTCCCAGTGTATTCAGCAGAGGTCCAGTTAAGGGAATCTATTCTCTTCATGTAGAAGGTGATACATTTACGCTAAAACAATCTCATGTGTTTAAACAAAATCAGTCAGATAGGCAAGATTAACTTCACCAATGTGACTACACAACTGTGTTAATGCCAATGAGAGGGAAGTGCTGGTGAAGGTGATGCAGAAACACGCTTTCATGCAAAGATAAGATAGATTCTTCAAGTGGAAAATGGTAGCAGAAGCCAGATGGAAAGTGATGCCACGTTAGTGGGTTATTCCAGGAGAAATTGAAGCTCTGCACCTTTGGCATGGATGTCATTTCACTGGAGGAAACGAGCAGGCTATTTGGCAAAGGACAGTGAGTGGTGATAGGCAGCCGCATGAATGTAGCATCATCTGTGATGATGGAGCAGTGACAGTCTTGGCGATAATAAATCTCAGCCAATGGACCAACTTTGCTGTATCTGGCAGCAGAGATCATGGTTACATCTACGTACACTGGCAGGCATTTCCTCTGACAGTGATGAGCTCTCATACAGCATGAAGGTGTGTGTCCTGGCAGAGAAGAGAGTAACTGTTGACGTGTCTTTGTTTTATTAAAAGAATATATGTTTTCTTTTAATCAGGATGCAGAGCTGCTTAGCAAACAAGTAAGATCTCTTTACTCTTAGCTGGGAATGTGTTTCCGAAGTGGAATAATCTTTTATAGGGGATGCAGGTCTCTTTCACCAGGAGACTTATTTTAAGCACTTGCTGTCTGATGCATGGCAAATACCCTTTCTCCTCAGAGGTATTTTTATCAGCCCCAGGAATAAGCCTTCTTAATGGTCTGGAAGACAGAGAAGTGATTAGCAGCAATTGAATGGCACTGTGGGCAAGGAAATTGTCTTAAGAGTTCTGTGAAAAGCAGTTACAGAGTGTTCATGGAAGGCTCTTCTACAACACTGCTTATCATTGCCATGCTGAAAGTTCAGCTGCCTTAGTTTATCAGTCGTTACTTTTTTTTCTCTAGGTGAATTAAAATCTTTATAGTATGAGGGGTCACACAAAAGCACAAAGTTTTCTGACCTATGAGTATCCTCAGGGAGACAAGTAGCTGAAATGGAGCTGGCAAGGGTAGTGTTTGATGTAGGCACTTCAGATGTGGCATATTTCATGTCTACTGCTGCAAGAGAACCAGATCTGTAGCTGAATTTGTCCTTTGAACACTCAAGGAGGTACAGTAAGACAAGGCCATCTGTCCTCTGTCTGTTGGTCCAGGTAATTCTCTCAGCCAGTTTGTACTTGAAAACATCTACCTAGCACTGTGTGAGAATTCAGAGGCCCACTAGGGCAAAGGATGGTGAACGACGTCATGTCTTGTACCCAAAGATCATGGAAAAATCTATGACAACTCGTTTGGGATTTGAAAGTTTATGTGTGCTTTACTGGTTTATTATTGCAAAGTCTGAAGCATGGAGAATATGAGCTGATCCCTCAGCTTGTATTTGAGTTTCAAATCTTTGTATTTATTTTTTTCTCCAGTTCTTTCAGTGCTTCAAGCAGACATGTATGGTGCTGAAATAGTGCAGCATCTGTCCCCTCATGATATTTCAGCTTCTGGCTGATGAAAATACCATGAAAGAAACATACCTCAAGTTATCTTAGACTCATAAATGGATCATTGAGACATTTAGACATCCTGTAAAACCCAAAACACAAACAATAAGATCAGTATTTTTAAGCACTGGCAGTGCGGGATATTTGGGTTTAGTTGAGTTCTTGTGAAATAATTTTTATTGTACAAGCTGCCTCTTTGCAGCTTACTAAAACTGCCCTGCAGCTGTCCATAAAAAGAAATGAAACAAGCATGTGTTATGGGCATCCTGAAACAAGCTAAGATGGGAAACAAAGAAGGATAAGAAAGCAGTGTTGGAAAAATTTTGAAGAGGAGCTCCAGATTAATCAACTCTCTCTTATTTCTGCAATTGGTCCTTAAACCATAGTAAAACCATTGGGAAGGTCTAAGCGGTTATTTTTTCTGATCGCCTGAAACCAGATATGCCCAGTTTATGATGATCTGCTCTTCTGCCTCAACCTATGGCGCATTCTTTTGAACTGAAAACAATGTTATTACTCTTCTTTTGGCATACATTGTTTTCAGATTTGCAGGGTCCTAGAGGCAAACCAGTGAGGTCTGCGTATGTACCTGTTTTTTAGGGACGAAACACCTGGTCTATCAACACCTTGAACAATGTGTTGCATGATGAAGATGGTATCTATATTTAAAAACCTAGCTAGGAACTTGTAAGGCTTATGGAGGCACACCACCTCAGCATGCCACATGGAAGAAGTGGGTACAGGCAAGTGTTCAGACCTTTCTTGGCATATACATACTACCCAGTCTCCACACACTTACACAGGGTCCTGGTTTGGGTGGTGTATATCACCCTGGACTCAACTCAGTTTTAAGACAAGGATATGAACGCTGCTTGCTGCAGAGCTGATAACCCACCCACATAGTAAAGAAGATGTAGAATAAATCCCACCAGTGATATAGAGTGCTCTCAATATGTGATTCAACTGCTTCACTGAGGGATGATTTCTAGGTACTTTGAAAGGAAACAAGCATTCAACGAAAGAAACTCAACCAGACCAAGGTATTTTTAGAGGTAATGTTTACCTTCAGAATGCAGCAATAGAAGTTACAAAAACCCCAACAACCAAACCACAAATTATCTAAATTCTTCAGTTTAAAATGTACAAAACAAAGTCATAATAAAAAGAAAATTGCTTTACAAAGTCTCAAAAGGAATTTAAACAGTAAACATGTAGGAAAGCATGGAAAATCTAAAATAAGAGGTTTGTTTATTTTGAATAATAAATTACAATTCTAAAAACAGAGGAAAGGAGTAATCATTCTGACTCAAATAAGGAACCTTTCATAGCATCTTTCTTTGGGGGAACAGTACTGATAATAGCTGTAGGTCTTGGGTTTTTCAGTAGCATCTAGTACTTTCCAAGAACTGAAAAAAACCCCCGATAAATACCTCCCCCAAACCCCAGTAAGTGACAGCAATTTGAGATTTTTTTTTTCCTTTCCTTTTGACTTAGAGAAAACCTATCCAACCCACCCATCAATATGAGCTTGTGTATATATGTGTGTTTAGGATGCCCTTCTTGGGAAAAAAAGATAGTATAAAGGTGTTTGTTTGCCAATGACCAGATTGGTTCTTTAATTGATCCTACCTATCCTTTCTTCTTCATTAGTTCAGAGAAGCCTGATACAACACCTGCTTTCACCCCATCCCGTGGCCCCAACACTCTAGGGGGAAGAAGCTACTCTAAGGTGCTCATGGATGGATTTTTCCCTTGTGCTTCTAACAGTGTCAGGGCTCTGGGTTATGGTGCAGCACCAAGTCTGTTGGTTTGGCCAAGTGAGGGCTGTTTTCCTCCAGTGTCAAGGCAGACTGCATTTGTCCTGTCTGTATGCAAATGCCAAGACGATAATCCTGAGAAGTCCTTAGAGTGTAGATTAATCCCTGTGTGTAATGTGGATAAAGCAGGAGATATTTTTTATTATGGACTTTCTTTTTTTAATCTTAAATAGTTCTCTTCTGCTCTCCAGAATCTCCTATTTCTTTGGCTTGGAGTTGCCAAAGGTGACAAAGACCACTCCTGGCTCCTGAAAACTGCCATTGGTGTGGAAGTCTTCGCCTGGACTCTTCAAGTACCTCCGAAACACTGGTGAGGCAGACACCTCATACTGAGGATGAGAGACTACATCACATGTGGAAGATGTTTGTGTCTCAGATTGCTTGGTGACTGTGGTGGATGAAGTGATGATTTTGTTTCCAAACTGGTCCATTTCCTCATACTGCTCCATGACAGTCCGGGTGGCTCCATAGAGCTTAGACCCATCGGGCCCTGTCTGCAGCTCCAAGATGCTTTTCTGCCTCCGTGGATTTTGTGGGCTCGGGACATTCAGGGAGGAGTAGTCCGAAAAGCCTCCTTTCATCCCACAGTGGCAGCTGCCTTTGGAGGTATCCAGAGGGGACTTCTCTTTCTCACTCATCGTATGGTTGGCATTGCCAAGGTTATGCTGTTTCATTGAGGTCAGCCCAGCACTTTTTTGGACAGGCTCTGGTCTCTTCTCTTCTACTGATGGATGGTTAAAGGAGTTAAAGCTGTCCTGAGAAAAAGCATCCCTTTTTCCTGGAGTGTCAGGGCAGTCTGGTGAAGGAACATCCCAGGGGGAATGTGCTGTCTTGGGTGATTCTGCTGGTTTCCTGGCAGCAGACTCGATGGAGATGTAGCAAGGTGAGGAGGGAGAGCTGACACGAGACTGAACTAGGCGGGGGACCTCTAGCTCTGCCTTGGTTACCTCAGTCTTTTCTGCCACCTTTGCATCTTCCACAGATGCTGCTTCCCCTGTCTCCAGTGTGACTCCCTCCTGCTTGGCTTTGCTTGAGACAATACTGATTTTACGGATATTGCTGCTGCTCATAGAGCTTTGGGTGTTCCCCAGAGACTCCTTGAACAGCCCTGAGAGCCCAGCGATGTCTGACTCAGACTGGAGACTAGAGACAGAACAAAGAACTTTTCTGATGGCCTCCTCAATGTCCTGGAGCCGGGCAAGTGTCAGCTCCTTCAGGTGGATAATCTCAGCACTTGCTCTTTCCAGGTCCCCGAAAACCAGATCCACTGAGGACACACTGTCAGCGTCCTCCTTTGCCACCGTATCAGCCCTATCCTGTTGCTTGGCCTGATGGGCCTTCTGACGAACGACCCAATCAGGGACCTTCTCAAAGAAGCTCTTCAGAGCTTTCACGTCCACTTTGCTTGTCTCCTCCTCAAACTCCTTCACTCGAGTCAAGATCTCTTGCAGCTGCTCCTGTCTCCTGAGGTTCTCAAAGATCTCCATAGCCTCCTTGACATTACCTTTCATGATCTCCTCTTTGTGTACTGACAATCTCTTCCGACGCTCATCTTCTGTTTCTCTCTTGTTTTTCTCTCGCATAACAACTGCTGGCTTCTCCTGGGCAGGTGTCTCTGCCTCTCCATCAGGACATTTAAATTGCTCATTGTTCCCCTGCTGTTGTTTCTCAAAGGAGTTCATTGTCTGCTGATGGAAGGACATTGAATGACACGTTTCTCTCCTTTCATTCACCTGCTGCACAACTCTCTGACTATCCCATGATCCGTAAGAATTAGACATACTTTCTCTTTCCACCTTGGATGAGGCATTTTGTGCAATGTCAAGTCCTCTCTTTGGAAGAGTGTTGTGACCCACAGGGAAGGCACTTGGCTCAGTCTGTCCTGGCACATTAAGCAGCTGTGCTCTACCAGGACAGGTTGAATGTGATACTGAAGAGCACCCGTTCTTGTCTTGGCACAGCTCTGTATGCCTCTGAACCACCTCACCTGGACATCTTGGAGCTGCTGCTTTCCCATTCATCATGCCCTGCTCAACTTCACAACTAACTGCTCCATTTTTTATTGGCTTAAAAGTCTTCACACTAACTGATTCCACCTTTCCTTGTTTTCCTTTGCTAGCCTTGTACCTTTCCTCTGCAATTTGAAGAGGGGTTTTGGCAATGGTTTTTGGCAGCTTTCTTTCAGGGTTCATACCCTGAACTGTGACAGACTTGTTCACAGATGTCTCCAAAGCACAGCTTTTTGCCTGAATCTCTGCATGGTCTGATTGTTCACATACTTCCATGCAGCTTAATCCCAGCTCTATGAGGGAAGGCTTTGGCTTGCTGATCTCCCTCAGGCCTGCAGGTTTTGGAGGCAAGGGTGGAGGGATGGGTTTGGTTGATCTGCTTGTGCTGTTACTTGCAGAGGCAGAATGTGCCTCGTGTAAGAGGTGCTCAGGTTTTGGAGGGGGAACAGGTTTTTTCCTGGGTGGGGCATTAATTTCTGGTTTTGGAGGAGTCCTGGGCTTCTCTGCAGGACTCTGATCAGTGGGTTTGCAGAACAGAGAAGGAAGGGCATGAGGAGGGGTCTGGAGTGGTGCAGAACATCCTGGGGCTTCATCTTTGCTGGTTGGTAGTGGAAGGGCACCTTCTCTTGTTGCTTTAGTTGAGGGTGGGCAATGCTCTGCTTTCATCACAGCAACTGAGGGAGGAGGAGGAGGAAAGTCAATATCAGTCTGCGACCCTGAAGCCACTACAGCAGTCTGGTTACTAATGACTTGAGACTCATTTTTCTTTTTACACACAGAATAGGACTGCCCTGCATTTCTGTATATCATAGCGGCTTTAAAATCCCCTTTGGAGACATTAACGTTAGACTTCTCCAGCGACTGAAGTGTGGCTTTTAAATTACCTCGGACAACATCCTCCTTTTCTACCAGGCGCTGTTCTGTGGCGGCACTTTGCAGTGCTCTGATAGCTGTCTGTACATCCCCTCTGACAACAACATCTCTTTCTTCTTGCACTGATTGCTCTTTGTAATCAGACTCAACAAAAGGGTTTATATAGGTTTTCACAGGTGTGGCAGTATAAAGGCCATCCTTAATGCTAAAATCTCTACTGGGCACAACTTGGCTTTCCTGGCTCAATAGTTGTCCTCCCTGTACTTCCTCTGAAGCACTGACCTTTTTGTGCGATGCTACGCTCTTCTGAGACACACTTGTGTGGGTCTTGGATGCCTCCTGCACTCTAGTGGTGGTGGTCCTGATGGCAGTGCTGGTGTTCTCCTGTGTAGTGGACGCAGAATCTTGTTGGCGTACGGTTGATTGAAGGGTCACTGTTCCCTGTGTGCTGGCTGCCTGCTGCCTGCAGGCTGTGTGGACCTCCTCCTTGTTCCTCTGTAGCTTGCTCTGGACATGGTGTTGAATGTTTTTCGCTTCTGCTGTTGCTAGCCTCAGGCTCTGCATTGCAGTCTGAAGATCACTCCCAAGGGCCTTTTCTTCTGGCTGGATCTGGCTGGCTCTGCCAGTCACCAAACTCTGCTGTTTCCCAGGCACTTCTCCTCCCTGAGCTGCCACTTGGGTTGGAAATTTGCCTTGCATCATAGCTTTGGGTTCCTTCAAATGAGCACTGGTGGCTTCTTCTTTCTCTGCCTTCTTGCCGCCATCTGCAACCCTTTGGATTGACTTTGTAGTCACTCTAAGTCCTCCTGACAGAATTTCTTCTTTTCCCATCACCGTGGGCAGGGGCTTCCCAAGGCATTGCACAGTGGTGCCTGTCACACCTGCTGCATCCACAACCTCTTTCTCTAATGCACCCTCTTTGCCCATGCTTTCACATGTGAATACCTTCTTTGCTCCCTCCATAGCCCCTGGATCACCCTTTGCAATTACTTTCTCTATGTGTTCTTTATTTGGTAAGATATGTATATTAGCCCCCTGCACAACCCATGGGACACTCTCATCTGCCCCCTCCTCTGCTTGGGAGGAGATGAGGGATTGTATCTCTGACTGCTGCTGGAGATTCCTCAGGTAGTCTAGATCTCCCTTCTCAATGCAGCTCGCAAAAAGCTGGACATTTCCCTTCTCGTTGTCCTCACGCTTAATGGTTGCTGTTGCTTTCTGCTCCTGAGAAGAAGCCAGCAGGTTCCCTATTGTTGACTTCACATCCCCCTTGACAACTTTCTGCTGGACAGAATGGAAGAGGAGGGAGTAGAGAGTCATCTTCACTGATCCTGATTTTGTCTCTTG
Source organism: Strigops habroptila (assembly GCF_004027225.2). Lineage (NCBI taxonomy): Eukaryota > Metazoa > Chordata > Aves > Psittaciformes > Psittacidae > Strigops > Strigops habroptila. The sequence continues at coordinate 102,379,490 of NC_044277.2, forward strand.
TAAGACCATCCCCTTTTTGATGGAAGCATCTTGACTGAGGAGACCCTGTAAAGCCTTAGCTACATTTCCACTCAAGTCCTCTTCGCCTTTAACAGCTTCACTCTGGTCCAGTAGCTGCAATGGGCTTACTTTGACCTTGCCCTCTCTGTCCTCCTCCACCAGTATACTCTGTGCTTCTACATTGGTTCTGTGCAGGAGCTGCAGCATGATCCTTTGCAAATGGCCTCCCACAATCTCCTCTTTCAGGATCTCTGGAGCACCTGGGCTGCTGAGCTGGTACTTCACCATCTTCACGCTCTCCATATCATTGGCTTCAATGAGGATCCCATTATGCTGAATAGCCTGGCAAGTGCAGAGCATTTCTAAAGTCTCTTTCATGGTCTTTTCTTTCAGTTCTGTTTCTATGCTACCTTCAGAAGCAGTAAATTGATCCAAAGGTGTGCTCTCGAAAAGCCACGTTGTACTTTTCACATCTGCGTGAGGGATAGCTTCTTGGGCCCCAGCACTGACCATCAACTCTGGGTCCTTAAGGGTGTCCATTGGCTGGGTTTCAAACAACCAGGTGCAGCGTTTTACATCCCCTTTCTGGTTGTCCTCTCTCTGCACTGTACCGACAGATGAGCTTCTCTCCGCATCCCCATACAGGGAGTCCACAGGCTGGTTTTCAAAAAGCCAAGTGGATGTCCTCACATCACCCCGCTGAACATCGCTGACGCTGACCATCCTCACATACTTCTTCTGGCCCACTTGCTGGGACTCAAAGAGCTGCTTATTGGACTGAACATCTCCCTTCTGCACATCATCTACTGTTCTGGGCACAGACTTCTTTCCCCCTGAGAAGGAGTCAAGAGGCTCTGTCTCAAACCTCCACCGGGCAGCCTGGACATCTCCTTTCTTGATGTCCTCTTGGGTGACTGCCCTAATCACAAACACCTCTTCTTCCTTCTTGATCTGATCCAGGGGCTTAGTTTCAAACAGCCACCGGGCGCCTTTCACATCACCTTTCATGATTTCTTCTTTCTGCACTGAGGTGACCTCATGGTATCCTCCCTCTTTGTCCTGGATAGCATATAAGGGTTGGCTTTCAAAGAGCATTGTGCAGGACTTGACATTAGCTTTGCACATAGTGTCTTTCTGGATCTTCTGGAGCTCTGTCTCGTCCACTTTGTCATGTATTTGGTCAAGGGAATAGGTCTCAAATACGAACCTTTTGCCTCCAGCCTTGATATCCTTCTCTGGAGGGATTTCCTGGATACCCTCAGAGCTATCCTTCAGGGAGTCCATGGGGTAGTTCTCAAAGAGCCAAGTGAACTTATGCACAGATCCGGCTTCGATTGTCCCATCATTCTTTGGGGATGTTGGTTTCTTGGCTGCATCCAAGGGTTTAGCTTCAAAGAACTCCTTCACTCTGGACACTTCCCCAGACTGTATCTCCACACGACTGGAGTACCGCATGGGTTTTTTTCGATCAGCTTCACCAGCAACAATGCTGCCCAAGGGTTCAGTCTCAAATAGGTGCCGGACAGTTTTGACATCTACTCCTTGTAATTCCTCCTGGCTGTATGCCTTACTGACTTGTAAATACTGCTCCTCTTGGCCTTTCAGGGAGTCCAGGGGCTGAGTCTCAAACATCCATGTGTATGACTTCACATCAGCCTGGGGCACACTGCCATCCTCCTCCTTTTTCTTTTCAGCCTTCTCGTACAGGGTGTGGATGGGTTGGGTCTCAAAAAGCCACCTGCAGGTCTTCACATCCCCCCGCTGGGAGATCTCCCGCTTCACCGAGGGGTGCCCCTCACCTTGCGTGGCTTGGTGATGAATGACATCCATAGGCTGAGTTTCAAAGAGCCACTTGGCTGTTCTGACATCACCAGACATCACCTCTTGCTTTGTGATCCCCCGTATTATATCCACTTTCTTGATGCTTTCATCAAACTGGTCCAGGGGCTTGGTTTCAAACATCCATTTGTAGTTCTTGACATCACCACTGATGATTTGCTCTCTGCTTACAGAGGTGACTTCATGGAAATTGCCATAGCTGTCCTTGATGGCATACAGAGGTGTTGTCTCAAATAGAATTTGGTTGGCTTTGACATTGCCAGCTGGAATCTTCTCCTCTTCTTTGGTGACAGGTTCAGCATCATCCTGATTAATGCTGTCTAAGGGAAGAGTCTCAAACAGAGTCTTGAAAGACTTCACATCCCCTTTCACTACCTCTTCCATGCTGGTGGCTGGAATTCCTTCCTCAAATGACTTGGAGATACTGCCAAGGGGACATGTCTCAAAGACATGTTTTCTTTGCTTCACATCTCCCTTCTCCTCTGCTGAAAGCTCCACTTTCTTTAAATGTCCCACTTCGAAATTGTCTTTCAGGGTTTCCATTGGCTGGGTTTCAAATAGCCAGAGTGTAGATTTTACATCACCTCCAATTACTTGTTCTTTGGCTGCAACACTTTCAGAAGCTTCTCCTTTTAGAGAATCAAGAGTCTGGGTCTCAAAGAGCAGTCGCTGCTTACTGACATCTGCCCCTGTGACAAAATCTGTTGAAGCCTTGAAATCCTGTTCTTCAACAGTGATTTCTCTGATGGCATCCAGAGGTTGAGTTTCAAATATCCACCTTGCTCCGCTGACATCTGGCCTTCCAATTTCTTCCAATGAAATCCCACGGATTATTTGCACTTTGGAAGTGTCCTTGTTGATGGTATCCAAGGGCTGAGTCTCAAACAGCCAGCGAGCAGTTCTGACTGCATTGCTTTGAATTTCCTCTCGGCAGACAGACTTGATTTCATGGATGTTTCCAGTTTTGTCTCTGATGGCACAGAGGGGCTCTGTTTGGAAGAGCCTGACAGTCTTCTTAACATCACCTTTTAGCTCCTGGATTTCTGACTTCAGCTGTAGGATGCTCTTCTCCTCCACTGAGCAGCAGCGTCCTATAGCGTCCAGGGACTGTGCTTCAAAGAGCTGTCTGGCACCTTTCACATCACCTCCCTGGACAGGCTCCTTGAGAACTGCCTCCTGCACTTCAGTTTCATCTGAATACAGTTTGTTTAATGAATCTAGTGGTTGGGTTTCAAACAGCCACCGGGCAGTATGCACGTCCCCTCTGGCAAGGTCTGTTTCTGATACCTTGGCTGATGTTGACAGGCTGTCCCCATTGATTGACTGGCTTTCAAACTTTAGGGAAGTACTTTTCACATCCCCACTGAGAATGATCTCTTCTTCTGTCAGCTTCTTTGTGGCTTGATGGTCCCCAATGGAATCAAGTGCCCAGTTCTCAAAAATCCAGCGCATGGACTGAACCTCTCCTGGAAGGACTTTGTCCAGGTTCACAGATGCCTGGGCATTGGGATCTTCAGTATTAAGCATTTCTGCCAGGTCCTCAGTCACAGCTTCTTCCAAGTTCTTCCTGAGCTCAGGATGCATATGTCTGTAAAGCCTCTTTAGCTCGTTGACTTGACGCTGCTGGTAGAACTTGGAGAAGGCTTGCTTTGGAGGAGGCACAGGGAGTGAGTTGAGATCCTGGCTCCCTGGAGGGATGACCTGGACTGAGCCAAGGACGGGAGGGGGAGGTAAGTCATCTTCCATTTTCTTGATGGCTACTTTAGATGATTTCTGAGCTTCTGACATCTTTAGGGAAACAGTTTTAAATGTCAGCATCATCTCTTATGTCCCCCAGCCCCCCAGTCCCATGGTTGTTAATAGTGAGAATGGCAAAGGAAAAAGCCAGCCAACAAGGGAAATCCATGCACCTACTAAGCTCCATACCTTTGGTTCAGCAGCACACAGCATTCCAAACCATCACACCACAGCACATGCTCCAGGCTCTGTGTTAGCTCCGGTTCAACAGCAACACGTTCTAAAGCAACGTCTCTAATCCAGGCAAATGCAGTGGTTAGTCTACAGTCCCCAGGATTCTGTCCAGCTACAGCATAACAGAGGTGCCCAGTTTGGACTGTGTCAGCAAGAGAGAGTGACCACAAGAATAACATGAAGAAGCCTGTCTTAGAGTAGCTAGCTAAAAGTTAACTTCTCCCTCCTGCTCCAGAATGTCCAGGGCAGTGTGAGGACCTGCAGAGAGTCTGGGAACACAGGATATGGGTGCATGAGAAAGCCAAGGTGCTATTTGTGAAGAAGTCTCAAGAAGAAAATTGGGAGAGGTAACCAAACAAAAATGTCGAGCTGAGCTGATGAGGACAACCTATTTTTCGGTAGTGAGCTAGAATGATGGGCTTTTGGTAGCACCTTGGGCTGCCCACTGCACAGAAGTGAGGGCTTGGGGAAGGATGTTTGCCTGATTAATGATTTCTTCTGTTGGACTACTCCACGTCATCATTTGCAGAACAGATGCACATTTACAAAATGAGAGACTTAAATAAAGCTCTTTTGACTTGTAGACTTGTACAGGCATAAGGCTTACATCTGCTGGAATTAGGAGGCCAAATTCTGTGTTGATAGGAGGAAAAAGCAAGGCTGAGGGACCAGAAGTTAGGGAAACACCTATAGCTGGGGGCCAGCAAAAGTTGTACTTGTTTAGACTTAGTCATCCTGAGCTCAGCTGAAATCCACAGCAGTGATGGTACAGAAGTGAACAAAGGGTGCAATCATGATGGGGTGAACTGTGTTGTTCACTCTACCTTTGAGACTCACCTGCAATTTTTTTCTCCTTAGCTTGAGAAGCTTGGGAGCTGAACTGAACTCCTACAACCTGCCTGGCTTGGCATTTGTCCAAAGGGAAGGTAGCCCAGACCCACAATCATTATCCAAAAGAGACTGTAATCCTGGTGGCTTTCCTTTCAGTAAACAGATCTGCTGACCCTTGGCATGCCTGTGGAATTACTGTAGAGTTATGCCTGGAATATTATTAGTTGTTGCTCAAAGCAATGGCGCGCGGTGTTATTTCACTCTGTTACATGCAGATTGTTCTGGCTAAAAATAAGTATCAAACATTAGTAAAAAACACCTCCCAGAATACCAAAATCAGCATGTTTTGCAGCAAGTGTAAAATGCAAATATTTCACGTGAGCCAACATACTTCGAATGCACTTTTTTGGGATCTATACATTGCTTCTGAACATGGGAAAGAGCGACCGAGCAGCTGATAGCTATATTCAGTATGAAAGTGCTCCTCACTGCCTTGTGTGGGTGTTTAAATCACACTGCAGAGCAGTCCACAAATATTTGGTTAGATAACGGTGCTTATCTTTAACATTTCTTACCTTGCTTTTTTTCTGTCTATGGGCAGATTGAATGCAGTTGTCCTTCACAGTGCTCTGGAAAAGACATGAGGAGAAATGACATCAAACTGCGTAGGGAGATAAGTTATCTCTATATATGTGTGTGTGTGTATGTATATAATATATATATGTATGTGTCAGCTACAGAGACCTGAAAACCGTTACAAGTGAGGGTTTTCTTTCTGGTTCACTGGCAGTTCTCTACTGTTGGGAAAACCAATCTTATTCCAGACTGATCAGAAATATTTCTTTTCAAAAGTCTCAGCTAACAAACAAAACCCCAAACACATTTGTTCGGATCTGGGGGGGAAGACAAAACAGCACTGATTTCTCCAGAGTTTGATTTAGCCTGTATTTTTGTTTATACTTCAATATTTTAGAAATAAAACCAATCTACATTTGTAATTGCATTACGGATTGTGTAATTCATTGTTTTGGAACAGCTTTTTTTTTTCTCTAGGCTTCTAACCAGTTCTAATTTTCCAATTACAGTCTCCGTTCATTTGTTTTCAACTAGGACTGCTTCAGTCTGGACTCCTCCAGTCCAGATCCCTGATATGTGCTTGAGCGACTGCACCTCTGGACAGGGACCTTGCAAGAGATTGGGAGTGGGAGGGAGCATGACTGTGGCTGCAGGAAAGGTCCCGATGTGAAATCACATCCCATGTTACTCCTGTATCACTAGCAGAGCTGGGGAAATGGGAAAAATGTAGCTCAGTGCCTCATAACCTTTATAACCTGAATTATCCTATGACCCAATGATCAGCCTGGAATGGGTGATCAAATCCCTGGATCCCAGACCGCTATAAACAAGAACACAGGGAAGTCGCACTGTGAAGTTACGCCTGAGTGGGACATATATGGACATATGTATGTGTGTGTGTTGGAATGGGTATAGCATGGAGATGTACATGTTGCTCTGTGCTGAATATGTCTTCCACGAATGTGACTGTATAAATATACATGTGCAAATAAAATGGAAATCTTATGTATGAATAAACTCTTTGTATGGGCTAGTGGATGTAGACATGTGTACGTGTTTGGTATGTGTGTGCATGTGTGTGTCTACGTATATGCAGCTTATCATAAAATCATAAAATCAGCTAGGTTGGGAAAGACCTTTAAGATCATGGAGTCCAACTGTTATTACCAAGTCCACCACTAAAACATGTCACTTAAATCACAGATACAGTGCAAGTACTTTTGTTGCTCGTTATTTGAGGGGGGACAGGGAGAGACCTATTATTTTAAAATGAATCCAAGTGGGGGGTTCAGGTATTTACATTTGAAGACCTGGATATATATCACATACATACCTATCCGCACCTCTGATAACACTTACACAATATTTGCAAATGACAAGGGAAAGCTGGTCATTTTTGGCAACCCAGATGCTGTGTTTCTCCAGATTTATGAAACCAGACATGTTCTCTCCAACCCTCTTACAACCACTTGCTGGGACGGGACATTGTTCGGATGCCACTGGTGATCTGTGAGGGGGGAGGACAGCGGCAGTGGCGTGCGGTGCTTACCGGCTGTGCAGGGCTGCCGGCGTGAGCAGCAGCAGCAGCTGTCTGGGAGAGATAGAGAGCCAACAGCTCCTTCACGGAGGGTGCAGAGGACCTCCCTCGTCCTTGGTGAAGTATGTGGCTGGTGTTGTCTGGTGTGTCTAAAAATGACCGCGTCCTCTCATCTGAAAAAGGGACAGACGTGCATGGTTAGCTATGTGCCAAAGACGTGAGGGCATGGCCAGCCTGGACCGTGAACATCACTTACCAAGGGCTCTGCCAGGCGCCTCCAACATCTGCACACCAATTCCCTCAGCAGCCCCACCCTGGTCCCCCAAAATTTAACATCATGCCCTCCTGGTTCAGAAAGAAAACGTGGACATTTCCACCTTTTCCACAGCTTTGGAAACTTTGGACTTTGAGCCTGGGTGAGAGTAACACATTGGGCACTGACCTGATCCCTCCATCCTGCCAGTGGGCCATGGAGCCTGCATCCATTCCTGCATCCAATGTCCTGCATGGACAAGGCCATCACCAAAACAAGGAACTTGGACTACATGAAGGAGCTACACATGTTCAACTTGAACCAATACCCATCTTTTTTTGTCTCCTGTGGCTGCAGCACTCTCCTATCGGTGTGCCTTACAAGCAGTTATATCCATTTGTCTTTACCCCTCCCCTGGGAGCCCATTTCAGAGAACAGACATATGAAGAGGCTATGAGATTTGCCCAAGGATGTAGCAGGGGGCCTCTGGCAGCGCCAGTGGACTGAACCCTGCTTTTAGTTTAGAGATCTGATATTTTGAGCTGTACCAGCTCCTGTGGGGCCCCCAGTGGGGCCTGGCATGACATTGCTGAGATATTAAAGAAATTCAGTGTTCCTCCTACCTTTGCTCAGATGCACCCCATGGAGATTACTACAGCTGAGGATGTACCTCTCTGGTTCATGGAAAAATGGCTACTCTGGGAGGAGGTCATCTATCAGACAGACCTCCTGAGGATTACACAGAGGGAATGGATGGTTTGAGCAGTCACACACTTTCGGATGATGCTCAGGCCATGCTCCCTCATTTCCACCTGTTGTACCCCGTCCCCCTTCGTCCTTATACCCCTAAACAGTAGGGGCTTCTCCTCCCTCTGAGGATGAAAGCTGTGTCCATCACCAGAGAGAAATTCATGTTGAAATGAATGGCTCTAATGTAGACGGATGCAGTTTTCAAAGAAAGAGACAACTTCAAAATCTACCCAAGAAATTTCTTTTTGCATTACTCTGCTAGATGTGAGCAGGATGGCCATTTCCACCTCCTGTCACAGACATATATAGAGCTCTACATCTATATGATGCATCTTAGTTCTCCATATTAGTCAGGGCTGTAATTCCTCTTTTACCTCTTTGAAAACATGAGAAGTTTCTCCTTTTATCTGCAGGCTTGCACTGCTGCATTTGGATTTCGTTTGGTATTTGCAATGCTTTCTGTTTGAACAATGGGCTCTCTCTCCACAAATCCAGCTATTGCATGGCCAGGAAAGGGCTGATGTACTTTTTAATATGTGCACATTAGAAGCAGTGCAGCAATTCTAGCATTCTTTGCCCTCAAATCTCAGTGTCCAAATAATGAAAGTTGTAAATAACAAACTTAAGGACTGTTCTCCTTTAGTTTCCACATTTTGAGTTCAGATTTCCAAGTTTTTCTCTAAAATAATGGGGGAGATTTACTCTGCTTTTCTCTTAATGTGACAACAGCTACTGTTACACGCTAACAAACAGGATTGCAGGAGCTGGTGCTTCAAATGTCCCAGTTCCTACAGGGACAAACAGGCACCAAAAAGCCATGAAGACAAGAGCAGAGGGCCAGTGACCTTGTCAGACACTGGCCAACATGCTGCTGGAAGGTGTCAAACTCCAAGGTTTCTTTTGTCCTTGGTTCCAGCTACTCCTGCAGATTCGTGGACATTTTGATACAGAACTAGGGCTGGATACATGAGGAAGCAGTTGTATGTGCAGCTCAGTGGGATGCAATACAGATTTAGCTGCTCACTTCTGCCAGAGGTCACTAGGACACCAGGGGAAGAAACAGGAGAAGATATTTCCTTAGTGCCTTTTTTTTCTAGGTCACGATGAAGATATGGGACCTCTCTCCCTGACTTCTGCTGTCCAGAGCTTAAACACTGAGACAAAAGAAACTATCCATCTACAGCCAGTGGAGACAGTGGCACTGCTGGGGTAGATATGGTGCGTCTTAAGATAGGCTGTGAGGTTGCAACCACCCTCTTATTACATCAGTTTTTCCCCACTCTTCTCAAGAGACCCAAAAATTTTATGAGATCCATGGCTTTTTGGAATGAACAAGCACCCTGGAAATGGGAAGGGGACAGTCAAGGCATCACTGAGGTACTGCTTTTACAGGAGCTCATGCAAGTATCTGCTAACACAATCCCCTCTATCTGCTGCAATGGGCTTCTCCCTTCATTTGAAGGCTCAAGGGGTCTACTCTGTAAAAATGGGAATTGCCAGTGAAGGTACCTTGGTTTCATGGTCTTTCCTTATTGTGGCTGTACACTGTGAGAAAGGCGTTGAAGCATGTGCTGAATTAGCTGCAGAAAGCTTTGAAAATGGCTTCGAAAAATATTGTCTGGGAATCTCTTTTCTCCTACATTGCTGGAGAGGCAAAAGGGGTCCAACAATCTGGAAAACAGAAGCTTTCTTCCTTGCAAGGTTATGAGGTTTGGCTAAGCCTCCCACTAAGAGCAATGGGGAGAGTTGGGGAGAGTCAGCCTTGCTAGTTTTAAAGCAGAAAGAAAACCAAGGACAGACTTGGAGCCTTTCTGGTTGGTAAAATGAACACAAGCCCTTTGCAAGGGAACAGCCAAGCTGAAAAAGCTCTTAAAAACTATCAGTAGGAGATTGGAGCCCTTTGACTTTCACTGCAAAGCAGGGACCCTGCCTAGGCTGACATGAATATTGCTGTGCTTAACCGTTTTGGCGCTAAGTGCTTAACAAAAGCATCCTCATGTCCTAGAGCTGGGCTGGTAACATTTAATGGTCTACACCTACTGCAGGCTATGGGTATTACCACTGAGCTCATATAATCTATATTGGCCCATGGGCCCTTGGGTTGAGATGCTGTACAGAGAAGAGCAATGTGCCCCTCCAGCCAAGAAAGAATAATGCAGCTGAAGAAAGATTTCCAGTCCATGCAGCAGAAAATAGCACAGCCTCAGTGCTGCCTAGTCCTTCACCCATCAGCTTCCATGGATGAAAGGCCACAGGGCTTCTGTTTTAATGACGGCTATAATTAGGTACAAGGCTTTAGTTGAAGCTTTCCCCTTATCACTGCCTTTGTTTTCTTCTCCCCCCCCCCCCCCCCATTTCTCCTTTATGACATTTTTGCCATGCACAGGCTGTGCACAGCACTCTGGTTGCTTATCACTTCTCACAAAACTGGCTGCCTTAGATAGGGGCTGCTCAAACTCACCGGGTAGGCTGCCGGCTCTGTGCTTGCGGAAAGTCTGGTGGCTCCACGCAGCTCTGCCTGACAAAACGGGCTGCTGCCACCCTCTAAAATGCTAATTATAGATAAAAGCAAAAGAACAATGGTTCATTCTGCTAATGAGGAAGCCAAGCTGTCACGTGTGTGCAGCTAATGGCGTCCAAGCAGCACCTAGGACATCTCAAGGGTTGTGAGCTCAGTGCCACTGCACAGCATCCTCAGGAGGGAGGGAGGGGGAGAACTTCCCAGCTGGTGATGCTAAAGCAAAGCCAAAGGATGTTATGCAGACCGGGCTTAGGGTGCTATTTGTTGTGTATGAGATGGAGGGCATGGAAGTCCAGTTCGAGACCTGTGCTGGGCTCCACGTTTCTGCTTTGCAGAGCAAAAGGGCTCCACTGGCACGTTAGGCATCCATTGCGGTGCTGAGTGATGCATCCCACGTGGCGCTGATTGACTAGCACTGACTGTGGCCCCAGGGATTTTAAACCTGATACTCCAAGCATTAAAGCATCTGCAGTGAGCTAAAATAGAAGAAAAGAGCTCCTGAGGACCCCCTCCTCCCGTCCCACCCGGCGGCTGGCACTGTGGCCGATGGCGCTGCTCTCTAAGGGAAGGACATGGGGAATGCTCCTCCCTTCTGGGGTTTGCCGGCAAAATGTCCTTCATGCCAGTGTCTGGCGCCAGATGAATCTGCACATTTCATGTGAGGGGCTGCAATGCTAGGACTGTCCATAGGGAGCAGCTGTTGGGGTTTCTTTAGCTCTTTCCTTGCCCCACCCCATGTATGTGCAGCTCAGGCTCAATTTACAGCCTCTCTGTCCCACAGGGTGAACCCCAGGCAGACAGGGAGGGCTGTGGGACCTGGAAATTTCTGATGGGGGAAAATCATTCCTCATATTCGTTTGTACTCACTGATCTTTCTAGACACAGGGGGAAAGACAAAGCAAGGCGAAAAGAGACTCTTAAATATTCATCTAAAAATTCACTCGTTTCCTCTTCATTATTGACCATAAATCTCTCATCTGCTCTGTCTTCTGCTGAAGATAGTATTACAGGTCTCCTGAACTGTTATCATTTTACATCTGATAGCCAACTCCCAAAAAGTGGAAACCAAATCACTAACAAAAACCCTTCTCCCTTCTTCCCCTGAGAAAATCCCATCTCACCACTAACACAGGAGCTCCAGCTTGCTCTGCATTTACTTAAACAGCTTTATCCTAGAGAGAAACAACGCTACCCACCTGCTGGTGTCCACCACCTCTGCCGCTGGCACTCCTTCGCAGCCCGGCTCCCACCACAAACCCCAGTGAGCTACTGAGCGCCTGAGTCACCTATTAAAAAAGGAAGCTGCAAGCTCAGCACCAGCCTCCTGGGTCGCCTGGCCAACCACATGTCATGGGCTTTGCTCCCAAAATCAGCCACCCTGAGCAAACACAGCTGCTAAGCAAAGCCCTTTGTGTCGCCCTGTACACCCCACGGCAGTCCGTGAACCAGGGCTTGTGTAATGGGGCCTGAGAGCAGCTGGGGCTTGCACAAGGCTTGTATGAGCTGGAGGGAAAAGAATAGCCCACTGGTGTAAGTTGTGCCAAGGTCCCTTCTCTATCCGTCGCTCATCAAAGGGACCAGTGCTCCGGTGAGCATCCCATCCCAGACAGCCAAATCCAGCATCCTCCTTCACCTGCTCAGTGGCTGCCTGACACTCGTCCTCTGCAGGTCAGCTTTGAGTTTGCCATGACGGCTGCTGCACCTGGCATGTTCTATGCCACGGAGCACAGATGTGTTATGGTCTCACCCCTTGGCTGTGCCATGGCTCAGGTGCTGTGAGACCTTTGGCACATCCTGTAGTGCAGGACCAAAACCCAATACTCAAAGCCCAATGGGAGCAGGGGCCCATATCCTGGAGCTTCTTATCACTGGGGAAATCGGGGCAGGAAAACAGCAATTTCTTCTCATTGTAAAAGAGACTCTGTTTTCCAAGGGGATGGAGGTGAGCTGACATGGAAATTCTCTGTCTGTTGTGCTCTGGGCTGCTTTTTCCTGGGAATTTGGAGCCATTTCTGCTATTCCTTCCTGCCTTGGATGGGTCATGGGTTACTCCTAATCGGGTGGTCACTACCAGTTCAGTCCACTGACTCAGGATGTGCAGCTGGACATGGGTGCCCAATCCCACCTGCATGTCCCTGGCATGCATGTTGATGAAACCTCAGCAACTCTCTGGCCTCCTCTTGAAGCAGGGTCCCTATCGATGGGAACCCCATTTCTAAGTGCCTCTGTCCCAGGATGTGGGAGCTGCATGTGCTAAATCACACCTACACCGTCCTCCTCCCATCTTTGTCTCCCAGAGAATCGGTCCCCTCACAAAAGGGGCTCCTAAATACCAACAGCGCTCCACAGCTGGGCTGAAGGAATTTGCATGGATGGGTAAGCACCCATAAAAGCTGGCTGGGAAACCAGTACTGCTGCTTAATCCGGGAGCCTGGCAGCCCATTGCAGGTGCTCAGTCAGCAGGGAGAGGTTTAAATCTCTGCCCCAATCCCTCTGCCTGCAGCTCTGCTCCATGGTGAAGCTATGTTGGAGGAGGTGCATGCTAAGGTGGTGCAGGAAGTGGGGAAGGCTCCTTGCTGCACTGGTTTGGATGCTGCCGAAAGGGTGAGTGGTCCAGGGATGCTGCAGTGAAGGGTGTGAGGGGAAGGATAGTCCTGGGAGAGTGAGGGTTTGGGTAGAGGAGAGCATCTCTAGCTATTTCTCAGCCTCATAACACGCTTGAGGCTTTAGCGCATATTACAATGTCATGTGCTATTTTTTTTCAAAGCAAGGGCAAAAAAGATGGGACAAGGTTGCACGCACCAGTGGGGTTTTAGGCAGCTTCTAATAAAGAGTGAGGACCAGTGATGCTTTAAACCATCCTGCTTATCCTCATGGGTACTCTCTCCTGGCCCCCAGATCACACTTTGCTCTGTTTGCAAACTGCAGTGTTTTCTCTCACTTTCAGTTCTACAAAGGACAGTGAGGATTTGAAATTCAAGCTTTTTCTTCTTGCCATGGATTGGCCAGTTATGTGAGAGAGCGGCAACTGTAAACATGTTTATTTGTTTTTGGTTTTTTTTTTAAGAAGTCATCTGCTTTTTGACTGTTTTGGTCCAAGTTAACTTTTTGTTCTAACTACATGGGCTAGGAATCAACCTTAAAAGTGAGAACTGAGATTTTCATACGCTCACAGAACCAGCTCTGCTGTAAGAACACCCCTGATTACAGTTAGGTAACTAACAAAATCATACAACTTAACAATACTTTTTTTTCTGATTCCCAGCTTTCATGAGTAGATTCAGTCCTTTTAAATAATTTTGTACAGAGTCATGTACAACAGATCCCTAATTTGGAAGTGGGGGCATCTCTGGTATAGATCATGCAATGATTAATGCACATCAAAAAATAGAAATCATTCTTTCTTGAAAGGGTTTGAGAAAGATTTTGCACTGTCTGCAAGCCACATGTTGCAATCACTTGAGCAGCTCTGACACATAGAGCTAATATATGAATTCTGGGGTGGGAAATGGGCTGAAAAGTGCCAGAACCAGAGGAAGGTGCTAAACAAATAAGTAAAATAACATAATGTAACTAAAGAGCACTGGTGTTGAAGAGGAAATAAGGTTTCAAATACCATTTAATGCTTTAGGAATTGTTTACTAAATTATAGTCAAACGATTTTAATTTCGCACACGTATAAAGTTGCATTTTCAAATCTGAAATGGGAGGGGGTAAAGGAAAAAATGGTTACAGAAGAGTATCTTGTTTCCTGCACTTGAGTTTCAGGTTCAGATTTCCCTCTACAATTTCCAGCACCTGTAAACTGAAGGTTCATGGTCTTTAGTCACTTCTGCAAATGTTTTTGGCTCCTCAGTGTCAGCTGGACTTTCCTTTGCAGGAACAACATCACAGCCCCCAGGTAACTTAAACAGCTCCTGAGAAGACCTGGGAAAATATAGCCTCAGGCGGAGCTGAGTATCTGCCCCAAGGCAGCTCGAGGCTATTTCTGGGCTTTGCAAAAATCTAGGAATGTGGAGGACTCTATTCCTGGTACCAAAAAATGCCAGGAAGCTCTGCTGAGAGACAGCTGCGAGTGGCATCGCTGGCTGGGGACGTGGCCTTCCCGAGTGGGCCAACTGCTGTGGGGCTGTGTTTCCTTAGAGAGGGTCTTTCACATCACCTGGGTCAGCTCCCCTGCTTTTGGGACACAAGGTGCCTACACAAGGCAGATGTAATCCTGACTATCCGCTCAACATTGCCTCATTCTCCATCTTCCTCTGCTATTTGCAAAGGGTTAATAAAGGCTGAGAGGTTGTTTAATAAATCACTCCCTCAGGCTGTGTATCACTGGGATCTCGGTATCCAGCACTGCTCCTCTGACATGCTGGGGATCGTGTATCACGCCCTGGTCATGCCAGCACTGTTCTCGTACCCTCCAGTAGCTCTGTTATTTACACAGGGGTTTTTCACTGAAATGGTGACAAACACTGCTGTCTGATGTCTAACGAGAGCTGGTTTTACTTCCCTGTTTCTCTATTTCACCTATGTCTGAATGCTGGCTGGCAGCAGGGCTATTTTCATTCCTAACTCCTCTGCAGGCTCCATGTCCTTTGCATGCTCTACCTTCTTCCATAAAGTAGCATCAGCCTTTGCACACCACAATGCAGGATGACTATTCATGACAGCAGCTTCCCTTCCTCTAAAATCACCTTCCCCAGGGAAAGCAACACCAAGCTGCCCACTGGAATAACCTCTGCCTGGGGAGAGGGCTTCTTGGCATGCCGCAAATACCAGACCTTTTAAGGGAAGCCCTCTCCGATCACCGTGAAGAGACACCTTGGGAATGTCTGTGCAGGCATGAGCCTTGAGAGCATCCCTGGCTGCACATCCCGCCTGGGATGCAGAACACAGCTGGGATCAGGGCTGTGGTGTGCATCTTTAAGCATTTCTTTGCCATGCCATAGAGTTTACGCAGGGACATTGCATGGATACCACGCAGCTCTGAGGAGCTGTTGAGACCATGCCTTTACTTTCTATTCTTATCATGGTGTTTCCATGCTGCTGTCAGCTCTTTATCACTGACAGCCAAGAAAACTTAATACTGTTTTGGAAGAAAGAGTCATAGCCCAAAAAAACTTAGCAGTATCCTTTAAAGAGAAAACCCCAACCCACTTGTAGCTATTGAGTTTCCCCAGCATTTCCATTTGTTTCTGAATAAAGCAAATTGCCAGTGAGAATACGAGGAGGAGAGAAATAGTTGGCTTTAAAAGAGTAAAATACCAGGTCGTACAGTACTTAATGCAGAGGTTCCTGCTACCACATTCAGACCCATACCTGGGGTTTTTGCCAGTGCCGAAAAAGGATTTTCATTCTCCTAGCAACAGGGCTAGGGCATCTTTGCCTGGTTTTCCCCCCAAAGGAAGCTTTTGTATTCTGCAAAATACTGCACCTATACAAGGGCTGAAATCAGCCTTTGTAGGATGTTCCTATGAATTTCCACCCATGCTGGATCACTTAATTGCCATGAGTGGATTATCTCCACTTTGCCTGGACAAGAACATGGAGTTTCGTATTTTGCTTCTTCTCGTCAAATGATATCTGTACCTGAGGCATCAGCTCCACATCACTTTCCCTAAATCCCTGTTTTCTAATAAAAATCTGAATCTGGTGGGTGAAAACTGGAGACCTGGAGGGAAATGGGGAAAGTTAAAAGATTTCTGTTATTCTCACAGCAATCAGCAGGATGTGTACCTTAGAAGGAAATGTTAACCATCACCAAATGCATGAGCAGAAAAATACTGCTTTCAACTCAGGCTGCTGGGGTCAGGCCCTTCACACAGTGACTGAGGGCAGCACCAAGACCTGGACCTGGAGTCCAGCTCTTTTCTGCTGACACAGACCTTAGAGCTTAAAGGCTTCGGCAAGTGGATAATCAGGTATGAGACACACACACATGCACACACGGGGTAGATTTCTGCTCTGTCTTACAGACTGGCGCAGGTTTTTGGAGTTACTTTACATACATAAGCACAAATACGGAGTGGTATGGTCATATTAATGATGCTAACCCAACAGGCTCAGAGTCACAACACATTTCTCAACCATCCCTGGAGACCAGGAGAGAAGGAGGGGAAGAAATTCCCTCTGTAACTAATCTCACACCGCCTCCTGTTCCCTCGATATGTAAAATGAAGCAAAGCTCATTTCCCTCTGAACAGTCCACATTTTGCTGCCTCTTGCCCACCAGTCCTAAACATGATTTGGATCTGGAAGATGTGCCCTCTACCCCCAGCTGCCATCCGGCTCAACCAAATCCCTTACAGATTCTTTCCCCATGATTGCAGGTCATGGTGACCAGAGTCATGGTAAATAACCTTATTTTGGGGGGAGAAAGTAGACACTGAGATCTGGCCTTATGAATTTAAGCCCCAAAGCTAGGAATTTCAGTATTTCAGGACAGGGGAAAAGCACACATATACAATGTTCCGTTTCTGCCTTGAACATGCTCAAGAGCTCTACATGATGACGCTGAACCAGACTGAAACCACCATCCGTGGAATACAGACACAGTACCTTCTGCAGTAGAGGGTGGGATTTACCAAGCTCTGGGCCAACAAAATAAAATACATGGCTTTCCATGAGCTGCAACATCGTTTTCATAGCATGAGGCGTTAAGCATCCTCATTTGCCCTGCATTTTAGCATCGGTCTGAGGTTTATATTCACACAACACTTCACCTTGCTCTAATCTACCCCAAAATTACTTACAGGGAGGTCTCAGTAGTCCCAAAAGCTGTATCACGCCGTAGACAGCCCCAGTGGAAAATCTATGTGACACTCACAGCCGGGGAGCCCTTAGTGTATCCTATGAGGAGCCCTTTTCCACTCCCACACCCGCGATCCTGTTCACTGCCTCCCAGTGGTCTCTGGCAGCTGGTTTTATCAGGGAGTGCTGGGCTATGTTGAGAGGATGAACTACGTGATCTATTTTTAGGAAAGAGTGAAATTGCTCTTCCACCAGGCTGAGTCAATCATGAGCTTTAGCAATCCTACACAGAGGCTGGGGAAGTCTGAGGGCCTGGCTTATTTTCAGAACTTATTCATTCAACATACCCCTAGCGTAATCCAGTACAGGACAGGGGATGCTTCCAGGCAGTGGTGCAATGGGGAAGAGGCATTTCCCTGACTCACTGTCATGTCCTCGCGGTGCGACCTGCAAGCAAGGCCCCCTTTGCCTCTAAAGCTAAAGTTTTAAGGGAAAAGCTGGGCAGGTGTCAGGTATTAGCTACATTTTCTGGTTCCCTATTTCCTCATCAGTTCCAGTATTTTAGAATCAAGAATGGAAAAAAGATATGTTATAAAAGTGATGGGAAGCATGTATACCAAGAAGGATAATCGAGTTATCTGCTTTATGGTCAGCTGGGAATCACCCCCATCCTTTCATTCCCTCTGTTAGCAATGTGGTGCTGCAGGTAATTGGTCTGGGCAGTGTTTGGAGAGGGATAACAATAAACCACTCAGCCCCAGAGGGTTCTCGATGCCCTCATTGCTCAGCTGAGCAGTGGGTGATATTTTGCCTATTCATGATGGGTACAACTGTGTGCCAGAGCTGGGGACCCTGCCCTGGCCATGCTGATGCACAAATACAGACATAACCAGTAGCTGTGGGGCTTATTTTAACAGTCTACCTTTACCAGGCTGGGAGAGTGATATGGCTGAGGTACCCAGAAATGTTTGAATTGGGTCCAGCTGTTCTCTTGTTGGTTTACTTTTCTGACACCTTCAGAGAGTGTGTGCTTGAGTAAATCACCATATGGCAATGAAAGGAGATATGGGTTGGCTATGCCAGTACCAGAAGTCACCATCACCGGAGATAAAACACTCGGAGGTGCTTCGGATCAAAACCAGGGCAAGGGCGACAAGAGACCCATGCTCGGTCCCACCCTGCTCGTACCTTCCCAGGCCATGGGACTGCAGTGATGAGGGAGAGAGATGCATAGATGTGAGCTGTGCCAGACCAGAGGGTCTCACAAAAATCCTGTTTTATCTGCTAGCACAAAAGCTGAGTTAGCCTTCCCATGTCCCAATTGACAGTCAGAAATACAAGGTAGAGGTACTTCCGTAAGGTCTTTCAGCCTCTCTGCAATGTGTTTGCACATTGTGTAGCACACGGGCATCTCCATTTCAGCTGAGCTCATTGGTCACATAAAGATCTCAGCAGCATTGTGCTGAGTAGGTGAAGCACGACCCTGCTCCCCAAAGGTCCGTGATCTTTGCTCTAATGGGCCAAGCAACTCACTGCTGCTGGTTTTCCAGTTTGAGATGCTTAAGATTTTTTGGTTCCCTTCTCCCAAATACTTCTGCTGGAGTTTTACAGGGATGTTTGGAGGGGCTGCTACCCCTCTTGTTTCCTCATGGTATCAATCTCCTGGAGAGGATGCTATGCATCAACCAGGCTGCAGTTCAGCATGTGACAAGGTTTCTTTGCAGCATCACACCACATCACGTTACGTCCAGCTCCAGATGACCATCTGCTTTCACCCAAGGCTCCTGGAAGGGCCTAACTCCTCCTTTCCATAACGTAGTTTCTTTAAACATCCTGCAAGGCTATGAATTACCAGTCTCCTGCTGCCTGCATTAAGTCTAGTGCCTAGAAACATCATCACCCCTCCTGAAGTGGTCTCCATGTTCTTTTTTGCTTCCTTCAATGAACGAGGATCAAAGCAAAGAGCTAAATTAGAATGGGCTGAAATTCAAGCATCTGGGGGTGGTGGGAAATACATCCACCCTTGTTACTGCTGGGTGCTGAGGAGAAGACCGTACATTGTAAGTGATGGCTGTGAGTGAGGCAGCACTAAGCAGCCAAGGAGGTGCAGACTGAAGTGGTCTGTGCTGAGTGTATCCCATGATGTGAAGCTGGCAGTGAGGGATTTTGATAGGAGGGTGATAGACAGGTCGTTGGTGGGCAGCCAGCCTGTGAGTCAGAGGGCTGGGCATGGCAGGGGCTGCCAGCAAACATGTGGCCACTCAGGTAGCATGAAAGGAGTGGTGGGGGTGTCAGCAAACACAGCAGCAGGCTGGGGACTGAGGTACCTTAGTTATTCCGTATGGGCGGAGGGACATAAAGGCAGGAGGTGAAGGGCAGAGCATGCCAGCTCAGGCAGCAGCTCATGATGGGCAGTCATGTGTGTCCTTGCAGCGTGCATGTGCCTAGCAGGAACACCCAGGGTGCATGCATGTATTTATGTGGAGCTCTCTTTTCATCTACCTTCCAGTCTGTTTAGCTGCAACATGCAACATATGTGCACAGGGATGGTGCTCTGTCTGCGTGCATGGCTGGCTGTTCACACTCCTGCTGTCTCTCTCTCCATTCTTAGGTGGAGGATCTGGTTGGCTATGGGTTGTGACTTCCGTGTGTGTCTATCATCACTACCCTGCAAACTGCTCCTGCAAGCCTGACAGCTCTGCATAGTTCCCGAGCAAGGGTTTTTCTCCTCTTGTCTGGAAGACTGAGACTAATTAAAAAGCAGAAAATGGAAATAAAAAATCAGTGGGGCACTGACTTTCTGAGAAGCACTGTGAGTGTGGTAGGGGGAGATCAGCAGCTCCCGGGTCTGGAGCAGAAAGCAGCCCTGAGCCCTTGACTGAGATGGGGTGGCTCTTGCTGGGAGCTGAGAGAAGAGGGGAGCAGGTGCTCAGGAGGGGAAAGGCTCTTTAGGTTAGATTGAGCGAGAGCAGAGACGAGGGCTCACAGGAAAAACCAAATAGATGGGACTACCCTGTTGTGATTGCTGTTGCACAGCAGAGTTTGGCCAGGCATGAGTGGAGGCTGACTGCTCCCCTGCCCTCCATGACTGCCTGGCAACCACTGCACATTCCCATGGCAGCCCCCTGAAAGGTGCCTGTGACCCCAGCATCCCTGACTGGCTGTCACAGGGGTTGGGAGAGGTGAAAGGCGATGGATGGCACCTGCTTCTCTTCTTCTTTCTGTGATGTGGGGTGCTGTAGTCAGAAGGGCAGATCGATCTCATGATTAAACACCCTAAGTTTCCTTCCTGACTGAGTTGCAGAGGCACGAAGCACTTAAAGCTGGGCAGATTGGCCGCTTACAGGAGTCCCGACATTGAATTCCTGCTTGTCGTGCTCCTGAAAAGCAACTGCTGAAAGGGAAATGAGCTTTTAAGGGTTATTTTGGCTGCAGAAGCCTCTGTCATTGCAAGTGCTAGAGCTGCCTTGAACTCAGAGATGTCTGTAGCACAAGCACAGCCTTTTATCTTAAATCAGCATTTTCCCCCTGCCTTTCAGATCTTTCAAGTTCACTAGTGACATTCTCCAAACCCGTCTGCTGAACAGGGCGCTGCAGGAGGGGGGGTGCTGGCTGTAAGGCCACGGAGAGATGGAAGGTGACAGCCTTTCTCCACTGCTGAGGCTGAGACCCGTTGTCCGCTGGCTGCTGTGCAGCATCATTCTTGCAGAGACCAGTTTTGGGACCGAAGTGGGATGGTTTCATTGTCGCTAGATGGCACCGCACCCCCTTGTTGGAGAAAGCACGGGTGCTACAGCGAGCAGGGAAAAAACATTCCCTGCCAAACAAGCGTTCAACCGAGCTTGGGTCTCCATGCACGCAGGATGGGGGAGCCCTCTCCTTTGCCTCGTCTCCTTGCTGTGAAAATTCCCCGTGGGCAGAGGTCGAAAGGAATACAGAACAGAAAGGAGGAGGAAGGGATTAAATGCATTTTGGAGGCTGTCTGGATGCTCTGTGATTTGCAGTCATGTCAGGCTCCTGTTTCATCTTTGTGCTGCACCGAGGTGACATCCCCATGTGCCCTTCAGCTGAAAGCACTGAATAATGGAGCTATATTAATACATACATGCACAGGCATATGTATGTGTGTGAGCTGGGGGAATGGCATGCCTGCATGTGTGCTGCTCTTTTCTCTTGGCTGTGATTTTCCTCCCTTTGATTGCCAAAATTCATTTAGAAGTTGTTAATTTCTAAACCCAGTGTACTCAGGAGACTCTACCTGCAGCAAATTAAGTGGTGCCTTCTGCTTTTTAATATTACAGCACTCAAGCTTTCAACTATTTCCCTTTGGGAAAAATGGTTCCTTGATTTGCCATCTTCCCTCTTTGGAAGTGTTCTGCTCTATTGTGTAAGTCTTCCAGTGCTCAGTTTAATCTTATTATTGCAAACTATAGCCACTTGGACCTCTTTAATTAGTGACTTCATGATGTCTTTGGTGGCAGCTTCCTCTGGATCATTTGATGTTGTTGGCATGGCTGGGGATGTAGCCCCATTGGTTTAGCTGCCTGGGAATGGGCTTATCTAAGGGGTCTAGCAGCCTTCCTCTTTAAGCAATGCTCAGGACTTCAGCAGTGTCTCAGAGGTGATGATGCCATGTCTGGGAAGAGGTACAGCAACCAGTGCTTTGACTTCATGTGTGGTTATTCAGGTCTGAACTGTTGCATGGACATGTGTTTGCTGGTAAGCCAAATGTCAGTCAGCAGAGCTGTCTTGAACACTGCCAAGCTGTTATCCTCCATATCACAGCGTCCGAGACCTTAGAACCTGCTTTGTGCTTAACCTTACAACATTGTGTGGCTTCAAACCGTTTGAGACTGCCTTCCCCATCCCAGGTCACTGCCTCGGCTGGTTGTTGCCTCCTCAGCCCTGGGCTGTGCGGCAGTGCCTGAGTGATGGTGAGGCGGGTCCTGTAGAAGACCTGCCCTGGTCACTGCTGGAGCTCGTGGAGCACTAATGTCTCTCTCGCTCCATAGGAATGACCAAGCAAAGTGCAGGCATAGTCCTGGACATGTCTTATCCCAGAAGAGATATGGGACAGCTGGTTCTTGGACTTTTTTAGGAATCAGTACAACTCCTATGTCTGAGCAAATCCAGCACCTACATCAGAGGTAGCTGTCATATTCCCAGCTTCCTGGCTGCAATTGCCTCCCCAGGGGACCCCACACCACACAAAGCCTAGCCCTACCAAAAGAAGCAGTGCAAGAGACTACATGAAGTGTTTCCTATTACGAGGCCTTTGACTCAGGGGCTGGAGAGTGGTGTAAGGCTCTAAAATAGATCATGATTCATCATTTGCCAGCCAGAGGAAAAGATGTTCCTCACGCTGTAAAAGGCATACTGCAGCTAATACTGTGATCGTGTCTAGCAAGATAGCATGGTGACTTCACGTGCTTTGACATTAAAATAAAATCACAGCAGTGCTGTGGAAACTTCAGCTTCTTCATTTATCTGTGTGCTCATATAAGACAGTTCTTTTCCCATGCAGTTGGATAATTAAATACGGTGTCCCAAATTCAGGCAGCATGTGATTTTTTTTTTTTTTTTTTTTTAATTCTTTCCCTTCTTGCGTGAAAGACAAGGAAGAAATGGAAAGGAAAGAGAACAAATCGTAGATGGATGGGGTATGGGGTCCCTGGATTCCCGATCCAGGCCCAAAGAAGGCAGGGGGGTCCACTTGTCTCAAATTCAGTCATTATGGGATTTTTTTGAGAGCTGTTTCTTTCTGCTCCAAATCAAACAGCAAAGTTTGGTAAAATTCAACCCTTCCCCATGCAAAGCTTCAGCTTGGATCTCTTGCTCTTCACAGATGCCTGTTGCCCTGAAATATCCCTTACCTGCTTTAGTCCCAATGATATCATAACATTAGGGATCACTTACATGCACTATCTTAAGCCAAGGATAACTGTGTCTGATACACCACTGCTGCCAAATTCAAAAGGAGCCCAGCCAACACTCCTTAGCTAGGTAGAAAGGAACCTCTCCTTTTTCCTATCCTCAGGGCTGAGGTGCAGGGAGATGTTACTCATCCCAAACTAAACATGGATGTACTTTTGCCTTGGTATTTAATACCAGCTATTTTAAAATGCTGGGATAATAGCATAGGGAGAGTCAGCATGGCTCTGTGGACACATCACTGGCCCAGATCCCAGCTATGCTGGGATTTGCCAGCTCCATACAATGGGACTGATCAGGGCTGGAAGGCTGCAGTCATGGGGTTGTCTGCTTTCTGTACTCCCTATCCTTGGCCACACTCCTGCATGGCCAGTCCTGGCAGTACCCACACTATTCCCAGCCAGAATCGTCAGCCTCTGCTATGGGATTATGTGGGAAATACAACTTTGCGCAAGGACCAAGCAAACTCTTCTCAGTTGCAACTACAGAACTGGCAGTAGAAGGGCAATGATGACTGGCAACCAAAATAAATCCAACTCACAGCTTTTACCAGTGACTGAGTCATCATCTGTATCCAGCACTGAGGAGATGATCGCCTGCTTGTGGTGGGACAGCTTCCCTTCCTGTGTGGGAACAACAGCAGGGAAACAGGGAAATTCCTATAAATAGAGTAGAAAAACTGCACAAAGCCCCAGTGTGGGGGAGACAACTGCACCAGAGGCCCTGAAGTTGCCTCCGCATATTGAGTGTGGTTTGGAGTCTTTTTTCCCATAGACTTGACCCAGCCTTGTGTTTGCTCTGTTCTCCCCAAGGACAGTGCTTCTCCTCCTCCTCACCTCCATAGAAGGTCAGGCTTCCACAGGGCAGCTCCCATGCCCAGGGATTTGCATCAGTGGATGATGAAGTACCACCATGAAACCCAACCACTTATAAGAATGACTCTGGACACCCAAAGAAAATAAATTTCCAGTAGCCTTCTAAGAAGAGCACCTACTAACCTTTGCAGTAGACTCCTTCCAATTGATGGTGGCAGGACTCCTTTGTGCCTTCCTCTGGATGCTCTTAAGAGAGGAAGGGAAGGATGGGTCTTTATGAAGTTTGGTCTCCATGCCCAGGGGTTGGATTGTTGTCATGATTCTGGCATCAGCCTCTCTCTTCCTTAAAATGCCACTGGGAGATGGTGTGTTCAGTGAAGCAGAATGTAAACTCTTACACCGTGGAGTGGCTTTAGGTGTGTCAAAGCTGGTCAGGAGTCCTTTGAGATTTCTTGCTGGGGCACTGATGTTGGGGATGGGAAGATCTTCCATGGACTTGCTTGAGCACGTATCAGTGGGATGACTTTGAGAAAAGGCATAGCTTTTCCCCATTGGACTGACATTAATCTGTGATAGATGTCTTCTCTCCATGAGCTAAAAAAACCCAAACAAACATCAAAATAGACATATCTAACTTCAATAATAAATCTACTGAATTTTTTATTTCCTGCTTTTCTATCCAAGTATCAGATCTGTTGACCTTCTAACTTTTGGGGATGAGAAAGTGTCCCATCTCTTTCTGCTCTATGTTCTCTGAAGTAAATGTCAGGGACACATCTAAATTCTATCCCTTTTTGAAGTATGCAAGAAGTTTCTGTCTTGCTTATTTCTAGTGCAACCTCCTGATTTGTCCATGGTCATGCAGGGAAACCTTGGAGTAGTAAAAATGTGGCCAATGGTTATCTTCCCTCCTGGATCATTGTTTTATCACCATCTCCATCCTCTTCCTCTAGAAAATTGTGTTTCCAAACAGTCAGGAAATCCCCTCTCTGTAATTTCATAGGAAACCTCCAGTTTCTTAAAACACTGTACTGAAAATAAAAATTTTCAGATTCTGTCTTTTTTTAATGAGGCAAAATTCACCTTTCTCTGGTCAGTGGGAATCAACCCTGTCTTCAGCAGGGAAATTGGATGAAGTCCAGAGCATCTGGCTTCCAGTATGTGGTTTTATCTTTGTTATTCCAGGTTGTTAGAGACCCTTATCACACAGCAGGACCCAACTTGCAAACACAGAGCCGAGAACTGCACCTTATACCAATGAGTTTAAAATCAAAATATGATATAAAGGACATTGGTAGGTGGGAGATGCACCTTTGCCATAATGTGAAAACAGTAGTCACAACCTTTAGTTACGGGGGAATTCAGTTTAAGATGCTGAAAAGTAGACATTTATATGCAGCTGTGAGAAAAATCTACTTGTGAAATTGATGTCTAAGTCCCATTATGGTCAAAAGCACCAAGAAAGTGATTTCTGCACTCTAGAGTAAAATGACAGCAATTACACTAAGTATCTATTTTCTCTGATAGATGCTTAGTGTCATTTGAGATACATAGAGTAACCTCAAAAACATACAGCTGCTGATGCAGGAGGACAGAGATGCCTCAGTGTCATACCTGTCAGCCCAGTGTGTCTGTCTGGGTGTCTTAATGACTTTGGGTGTCTTTGCCTCAGTCTGGATCCTTCTCTTGCTTTCTAATCAGTACTAAATATTCTGCCAGGTCTTACACCTCTTGGTGGTCTTCCATTAGTCTCCATCCCTACAATTTATTCACTCCAGAGCAATCTGAATTTTATACATGAAGCTTCTGTTGAAGCTTCTGTCCCATCCTGGAGCATCTTATATGTGTCAGTCCATCTGTACATTCTAAAAGCGGGTTGGATTGACCTACCCTGAGATATGCCCAGAACATGATCAGATGTTGCAAACCCTCCTAGGCTTTTGCGAAGAACTGGAGCATTATGTTGTTAGGACATGCTCTGTCCCTCCTGCTCTGAGCCTCTGGCTCTCACCTTGGGATGTTCTTGTTTAGACATGCTGCTTTCACAGTCCAGGATGCTCTGGTACCTGCAGGGAAGGCAGAAGATGGCACCTTAATCCCCTTTTATCCTGAATGTATTTTTCCATTTAGTAGGCAGGCTCTTTCTGCCTTCCCCTACCCTCTGGAAAATACCAAATCCAATAGACTTCAAAAGCAATTTTGAAGACTGCGAAACATGTGAAAATCTCCCCAAAGCAGACTGGGTTAAGGTCTAATGGATTAGTTTAGTGCAGTGCTGCTAGATCCAGTGTGAGCCTTCTCCTCCAAGCTCCATGGAGATATGTCCCTGGAGCACCCATCTCCCCACCGGTGAAGGATGTGCTGGGGGGTTATACTGGCTGAATGTGGTGTATTCTTGCACTTTGCTGATACGTGGCTTGCGGCTGAAGTCAGGCTTTCCAGAAGGTCAATGCATTGTTTATTTATTCAGCTTTAATCTAATATAAAGAGATTTATCAAGTCAGTATCTGACCTAATATGAAACCAGTGATGAGTGAGACCTTTGCAGAAGAATCCACCTTCCTTCTTCTCCTTGCTGTGGGGAGTGCACTTTCAGCTTTCTCCAAAGACCCTGTCAGACAGATGACTATTTACAGTGAAAACTGACCAAATCTGGGATATTCAGAACCAAACTGTCACAAGGGGAAGTTCAAGAGACTGTCTTGACAGCTGCTCTGTCACTCTTATGTTGAGGAAGATGTACTTCAGGTTCTGTTGCTAATCTTATTTGTCTCACTCTTGGCAGCTCTGTGGTCTGATCTCAGTTATGGGTTGTAACCAGAAGAGAAATCAGCCCTTAAAGGGCTTGGGTTGAAATGTGGCTCTCCCTGGAGCATTTAGAGAGAGAGTTGAGAGAAACCAGGAGGGGATGAGATGCCCATACCTCCTCCTTTCCCTATTAGCTTATCTCTCCAGCATTTGCTTGTTTACCTCGTGGCACCTTACAGACTATCCAGATTAAAAGCTTTAGTTATCTATCTGGGAATGCTCCAGTCATTAGGGTTGAGGGCAAATTCCTGTGTCGTTGTATCTGGGGAAGTCTGTTGAGTGTGTCTGGCTTTAAAATCAGGATTTGTCTTCCCAGACTTAGTAATGCATTGGTAATATATAATAGCTAAGAGCAGTTATGGCAGGAAAGTACTTGCCTCTAGGTTGAGACCTAACACGCTGGAATGCTGTGCTTAGGAAAGGCCTTATCTGAGTGTAATTTGTTTTCTGTGGAGGTGGGAAAGGGAGAATCCACCCTGGAACCCCACAGATCTAAGATGAACTGCAACTGTAGATTAACTACCTACCTGGCAACCAGTTCAGAGACGGACACAGATTTTCTCAGCAGAACTGCTCTGTGCTCTGGATTGCTCCTTGGAGAACGACACAGAAAAGGCAAGGACTGAGCTGGCCTCAGCTTCTCAGCTTTTTCCATGTTCTCTGTCTGCTGGCATCGAAGTGAGAGAGCAAAGGTTATGGTGCTGGATTTGAAGATCCAGGGAAAAGAGGCCAACAACTAGTGCATCCACCTCCACCCATGGGATCAGTGCATCAGTAAAGGGCTGTGGAACAAACGTTGTCTTCACTGATATATCTGCAAACCTCATCATGTAAATTCACTTTTGAAAAAATAAAATAGGGTTAAAGAAGACACAAATTAAAGTTCCTAATGCTAAAATGGGTCTTTTCCACCTTTGCCTACCACTTTTTTCATTCTTTTAGATCGCTCAGTTCATCTTTGTGACAGGGAGAGAGAAAAAACTCAATGAACTTGAGCTTTAAATAACTTAAAAATTATTTGATGAAAATTTTGTATGTGTCATTGTTTAAAATTTTCTTATGTTTCCAATGTTGCACAGACCCGAACCAGATCTGAATTCAGACAGTAACTGGAGAATTAAACACCTCTTGGGCTCTTCTGCCAAAAATATTCTTGTTTTCCAGCCTTCAGAAATGCACAGCAGAAGTCTCAGGCATTGGATTCACAGTGACTGATCTGACACTTGGAAGTACATTAGATCATCTGGGGTTCATTTTCTGAACTTGGGCAGAGCTCTAGGGACCTATAAGTTATATGTAATTGCTCTTTAATTACTGACACAGACATTTGAACCACAGGATTGTTAGATACTTGTACTTAAGATTTTGAAAGTACTTCTTTTAAAAGCCATGTTGCTTGCAAAATATGTTTCATAAGCAATTTCTATTGCACTGGCCTGACTATTAGGCTGTGCCCAGAGCCACCCTCCACCTGTCCACCCGTCCACTTCCAGATGCAGTCAAGAGGGACAGATTTTCTGGGGCATATGGGTGTCATTCATCAATTTGTGAATCTCTGCCTCCACTCCCAAGTCTTTAAGACAGTTGAAATCAAGACCAGAGGGAAGGAGATATATTTTTCACCAGTTGCTTTAGAAATTCCCTTTACTTTGTTTTCCAGGTCATTTCCCATGATGTTAGAGAAGAGACAGATTTGTTAGATCACAGGCTTCCACCTCCCACAGTCCAGGGATTGTTTCCCACTTTTGCCGTGGTGTCTAACATTAAACAATTCCAGGTGAAAAGCCCTCGAGGGATTTAGTTTGTGGCAGAATGAGCCTGTTACAAGGGAAGCATTCCGTGATTTTCCATTTATATCCCCCTTTTTCCTTAGATACAGTACAGGCAGATGATGGAAATGCTCGTCAGCCCACCCTGAACAGTTCCCACAATCAGCACAGCATCTCCCAGTTGCTAAGGGTTTACAGGATTTTTCTGATATTAATTCATTCCATCTTCTGTGATCTGGGAGGGTTTTAATGTAAAATCACTTACATGCTAGAGTGCTTTCCTCCACCCAAGATCTGCCATTTGATAGTCTCCTTGGGGCTCTTTAGTACCACGCTTCTGACTCCTTCCTCTCCCCCTTCTTTACAACACAGGAGGCAAAGTCCCTTGGCAAAGCTGCAATTAAATATTAAAAGCTGATGTGCAAATGGGGATGGTGTGAGAGAGAGAGCTGGCACTGAAGAGTGAAGGAGATGAAGCCTCCTCCCTGCTCCTGTCAGCCTATCACCAATTATTGAGGTCTCATTCTCCCCTATAAAAACACCAGGTAGGTTCAGATCCCAGCTGGGGCACCACCAGCCACCTGGATCCAAAGCTAGATTCTGATTTAGGTGGAAATCTGCTGGAGTCCATCTCCCCACCTTCTCCCAGCAAATGATCTCCTCTGCATTGGGATTTTAAAATGGATGTTTCTGGCACAAGTCATACCTTCATCCTCCAAACCAGTGACTTTTATCAGCTCAGTCCATGGTCCCCTGTGCTTGTGGCTTCTCTGGGTATGCATGACCTGCAGAAGAAAGCATTTCTCTGGGATGTTAACAGCTCTAGGGACTTCATTGCCTCTCCTGGCAAAAAAGAAAGGCAGGCCAGGACTTAAGGGAGACAGGGTCCAGATGAGATTAATTGAAATACTTCACTATTGGGGCAACAGAGGGCAGGACTGTCTGAAGGGATCCAATTCAGGGAACATCTAAGTCTGATTAAAGTCAGAGTTTGGCAAAGGTAACCTCTTAGCCCTCTCAAAAAGCATCATGGCCATAAACAGAGCTGCTTTTACACCTAACCCAAAGAACTGGGTTTCTGTGAAGTTCTTTCTGGGGATTTATTCTGCGCATGCTGGAAAGTTGACCAAGCAACAAAGTCAGTGCATAAATAAGAGCAGATGACAGTATGTTGGTTTATAATGAACAAGAAGGGTTGCGTTTGACATCAAAAGCTGGAAAATAATTTACCCAGAAATGCCTAAGCTAAGCAAGAAACCTTTGTGACAAGGAACGAGTGAGTTAGGACAAAAAATAGATCTGGATAAATAAACTGAGTGTCCCTCTCATTACTTTATGGAATAATAACTTGCACTTCTCCATGTGTTTCTCCATGTGTTCTGATTCAGCTCTTACTGAAATCAAACCTCTTTATCAAGCTTTTACACCAGCATCTAAAACAACCAAGAATTAATGACTTTAATTCTGTCCTGTGGGTACAGTGAGTCTGATTTCATACCGTAGATTCTTCTCATGCTGTCACTTGTGTTCATTGCAGCAGTGCGGCTTTGTACAGCCCTGGCTTTTTACAGCCCTGGCTTTGTACATACTCAGATTTGTGCCCAACTTGAACCCTTCACCCTTCTCCTGTGCTTGCAGGGTCTCCCTGATCTGCTGGATATTCCTCACTGAACAAGGTTCAGTTCTTGGAGGGTTGTGCAGGGTGCCCTGCATGGTAATGGGAAAATATCAGTGACTTTAGTAGCTGCTGAACTATCAAGAGACAAATCTGATGGAGGCTAGAAGGATTTTAGTTGCATGGGCTAGAAGGGCTCTGAAACTGAGATGCATCCTTGCTAGTTATTTAATTTAGGGGAGAAGGATTTGGCTGACAGAATGAAACAATTAACGTTGCAGTCCATCCAATAGTGAGTAATAGAGGCTGCTGAAAGACCCGTGAATTATGTCGGGAACTACTGTTATCCAGCTCCTCTCTCCATAACAAGGCTGCATGAAACAATTCTCTGCATAGCTTTAAGGCACACTCACTAGATAAAGTGTGTTTTGAAACTGTTTTTGCCAGGATTACAGTGCCTTAGGCTGGTTCTTCAGCTACTGTCTCTGCTGAGGGCCTTGCTCAGCTCACAGTGATTTTAGTCTTCACTATTAGCAGTGCACTGGGTTTGCTCTGTTAGCATCTGTGGGAAGATGGGAATGAATTGTTCATGCTGAGCAGTTTCTGTGAGTTGAGAAGAAGAGGTGAATCCCAGTACAGAGAGAGAGAAATGGGTTAGAGCTACACACAACTTTACTTGTCAGAGCCACCCACCCTTCTTGTCCTGTGATTGCAATGCAGGCCTTCTCCAGGGTAAAGGGCTGGAGTTTTATTCCAGGCACTATGAGGTTTCATTGCCTGCCTAGGACATCTCCTGACCACCACATTAGGAATAAGGTCTACTTTTTGCTTTTGTTTGCTATGGTCAGACACCCCGTGGGGACACCAACGTTTGGCTGGCCAGGGCAGAGCATCCAGGGGAATCTAGGCTGGAAGCTGTGCTTTGGTGTCTCACCCCCTGCTGAGGTGCTGAGCTCTCCAGCATGGACATGGGCAAAGGCGGGCAACACTGTCTGCATATTGCCTGGGTGGTATGCAGCGTGTGAGCCAGGCAGAGGGAGTACAGGCAGGGGACAGAGGCAGCTAGTAGGGAACTTTGAACTCAGAGCTACTAATGGTTAACATAGACAATTATTTCTAGCTGTGTCAAGTGAACTGACCTAAGCCTGTGTGAGATTTGTGCTGACCAGACAGGGACAGTGGTTTACATAACCATCTCTATTTTGTTTTTCCTTCTCGTTTTGGCAGTTGTATAATGCTGTTTTGATAGCTGTATTCCTACTAAAATTGTGCACATTCCTCTTTCTTTTCCCCCCATGTGCCCAGCCTGTGTCCCTTTGCTGCACACACATTTATGCCCTGCTTGTCAGATGGCTGTGTGAGGAGATGGTGGGTGCAGGGTGTGAGCAATCATGATAGGGATTAAATCAATTTGGGTGTGAATAGAGATCTGCTATTTGTTATAAACAGATTGATGCATAAGTGGTTTTCTGAAAAACACTGGTTATGATGTGCATTTCCTCCAGATTTGGTCTCCTGTAGGGGAATTTACAGCTACAAGCAGTGCAGGAAAGGGCCAGATTTTGCACTCTCTCCAGCATGTTCTCCTCACTTTTTGCGGAGTAAGGAGAGCTGTTTGCCTGTGTGGCCTCAGGGTTGTATATGTGGCTGCATAGCGAGTGTTTAATCCTATAGCTGAAGGCATTGTGCAGCTCTGGGGAGCTGCTGATGCTGGCAGAGCTGATTTCTTTCCTTTGGTCTGCTGGGTAGGACTCTGAACTAGCAGTTTTCTAAGGAAGGTTGCATTAGGGGAGGAAAAATCCCTGCAAAGTCTCTGGAATTGCTTTCTCTCCGCTCTCCATCTTTTTCTTGTAGAGAGTATCTGGATCCTCACAATCATTTCCATAATTATTAGTTTCACGTTACGTAACCAAAAAATTATCTATCAAATGCACATGTGGAACTAATGGTGCTTATTTGAAAAGACCTGTCTTTGCATTTACAGCTGGTGCATCGCTTGGTCCATTTTAATGAGCTTCTATGGCATTGGCACATGCTGGGG
Source organism: Strigops habroptila (assembly GCF_004027225.2). Taxonomy (NCBI): domain Eukaryota; kingdom Metazoa; phylum Chordata; class Aves; order Psittaciformes; family Psittacidae; genus Strigops; species Strigops habroptila. The sequence goes on from NC_044277.2 coordinate 102,411,494, forward strand.
AGGAAGCTCACATGCACGCTCATGCCGTGCTGCCTGTGCTCCTTGTGCCCATGGGGCTCTGGTTTCAGCCCAGTGCACCAAAACACAAACGTGTGGTCCACTGCTATCCCTCTGTCCACCTCCCTAGCAGTCAACTCCAGGCAGCAGCTCAGGGCGTTTTTTCTCCTCACAAACCACATCAGGTCCTATGGGCTATGCCAGTGCTATTCTCAAAATCAGTCAATCAGACCCTAAAGCAAAAGGAATGAAGGAATGAAGGAATGAAGGGAGGGAGGGAGGGTGGAAGGAAGGAAGGAAGGGAGGGAGGAAGGAAGGAAGGAAGGAAGGAGGGAAAGTACAACTAGAGCTACATTTAATGTTTGAATATGAATAAGCCCATGCAATTAAAAACTGTGGGACTCTCCTCACCCTGAGCCCTATCCTTGTCCCATGCACTGCTTTTTCTCCAGGAAAACCTTTGTCTTTCCAATCTTTAGTGTGCAAACCATCTTATTCTGACCGTACAGGGTTGCCATGTCCCTTTGCGCTGGTCATGCTTTTCATTTTCCTGTGAAAGGGGGTGATGGCCTGAGATGCTTTTACAAAAGTGTTTGGAGGTGAATGTTTCTTCCATCCTCTCTCCACCCAGCAAAACGTGAAACCACAGATTGTTCAGGCTTCAGTTTCTCATTGAAAAGTATCTCCTCCCCGGAAGCTCTGAAAATTAAAACCAGCAAAAATACACTTCTTGTGAGGAGGAAATATTTCCTGGCTGCGCGTAAGACACTGTGGGCTCTGTGTGTGTATGTGTCTGCAGACTACATAGTGTGCATATTCTGTGCTGTTGCACTCTGTGGATGTATATCAGAGCTGGGTGCAACCATAAAACAGAGCAAAAGCTTCTGCTTTCCCCCTTTTTTTTAATGAACTGGAGACTCATCACACTGCCCTGATCGATGCTAAATGAAGGAGAAAGGCAACAGCAGCCCCACAGCATCTCTGCCCTCTCCTTCCTGACAAGTGCACCCTTGCACACAGTTGGCAGTGTATTTTTCTGTTGTTTGAAAGATGTGCAAAGGTTTGGTGACCATTAGGGTGTCTTTTTCTAGGTACCTGCAAGAGAAGCAATTGGCACTGTGGACTCTTGTACCTGGAAGTGTTGACTCAGAGGAAAGTGGCCAGAGCAGAGCAGCTCTGGGCGAACTGGCTGACAGGCATTGCTGCCTGGCAGTCCCAACCATGAGCCTTGAAGCAGATATGCTCCCTGTGTCAGGCTTAGGAGAGTGGCACAAGAAGCAGCTCAAGTCCTGCATCACCGCACTGCTGCTGAAAGCCATGCTGTGTATGCAAGAGGCAAGCCTGGCTTTGCTCGTCTTGTGATTATCAGCAGCAGAATATGTGTGTTACTCCACTGCCTTCAGCGGGGAGGTCTGGCCCCGAGTGTATCTGGAGCATGACAGCTGCATAAGGACCCAAGGGTGCTGGGGAGTCGTGGGACACCTCCCCAGGGCCCAGCCTAGACAGTCCTGCTCCATCTTCAGCCTCTCTCCAGCTGGCTGCAGTGCTTGGCAGCTGTCATTGCCTCCTCTCTGTCCCCAGACGGAGTTCCCTCCTAGTGCGTGGTTAGGAGCAGGGAAAGGGTTTTGGGACAGAGGATTGGGAATGGGGCAGAATTGCATCAGTCTTGCATGTGTCAGGACTCCAAACTGCTGTTGTTAGCCTTAAAACCAGTGCTTTTTTACCCCACCAGGCCTAGTTTCAGGTTCCAGATCAGGTACCAGAGTATGAAAAGTACAGATATGAGCTATTTCTTTGCAGCGGGCTGCGCAGGCTGGCAGGTTATAGGTGAACTGTCTGGGTATCAGTTTTATTATACTTCAGTGCCTGCAAGTCCTCACTGAGGAACTGTATTTCCAAGCGCTATGTATTTATCTTGAAGGTCTTCATATTGCCAGCTTGGTGTGACTGTTAAGAGGTAGATCTGGCTTATATAGAGGAAAAACTTCATAGCCCATGATGTCACCATTTACTCAAAATCCATGGAGTGATCTCCAGCCATGAGAAATGGTGTATTAAAGGATTCAGAGACTGCATGTGTGCATCCCCCAGCTGTCATATGCACGGAGCCCTGGGGACATCCCCACCAGGAGAGAAGTCATCTGTCTACAGCAACGTGGGGACATATGGAAGAGTGTCATCAGGCACAGTACAGCATGTGCCCTCGGGAGCTTAACATGCCTCTGACAAGACAAAGCCCTGTGGGAACTGCAGGCTGTCAATAGATAGGAGTCAACTAGCACAGATCACATGTGGTGGTGGTGGGGGAGGTAGGTTTGGCCATGCTACTGTCTGCTCAACCAGATACTTTTGCTGTCTGTACGGCAACCCCAGGACTACCTCTGGACAGATGCTGTGTGGATAAATGCTCAGGTGCAGAGGCTCAAACCCCTGCTCCGTTCTCCCTTCTCCTTGCTTGTGACCTCTTTACATTTCTGAACTCAATTTCTCTGTTTACAACCCTGTTCTCTGTCTCGTCTTCACATCTTCCAAGGTAAATATTCTAAATATGGTGTTTGTCGTGCAGTTTGCATGTGTTTTACATGATGAGTATTCTTCCTCCATATGGGCTGTTATAGTCCCGTTACCCAGAAGGTCTGCGTCACTGCTCTGCTGACTTCAGAGGGTCTGAAGGGTATCCCCAGAGTACTTTGGGAGAGTTTGTCCACACAATTAAGACAGTCCATTGAAGGTGATGGGTTTGGGACCTGTTGAATTATTGTTTCCAAACAGCTCTATTCCAAATAGACTTTTTCCTGCGGTGATTGTCCTGAACCGTCTGCTCAGAGCTTGCTGCTGCCTGTGTATGGAGACCTGCATTCACCACTTGCTCTCCATGGCGCGTCTCAACCACAGCTGAGTGAGCAAAGGGGACAGAGCCTGAGAGATGGCTCCTCCATTTAGGCTCAATGGTCCTACTTGCAAAGGTGTGTGTGTGTCTGGTGACAAGGCACCTCAGTCACAGCCCTTTTCCATGGCTGGCTGCTGTCAGTGCCATACATTGCTGTTCTCATTCTCAGAGCAGCACTATGCCAAGCTGAGGTAAAACATCTGGGGAGTAGGAAGAACTGGAGCACTTTGGCTTATTCAGGGAGTAAAAGCTTTCTTGGAAGATGCCCTAAGCCAGTCTCTCAACCACATCCCATTATGAAAAGCATTTATAAGGCAAAAATATGCCTTTAAAAAAACCCCTTCCAGTTCGTTTTATTTTCCTGTGCAATTTATTTTCACAAACCCCCTCACTGCTCTTCTCCATCTGGCATTTTCCTCCCCATGGCTCTCTGCCTGAGGACACGTTGGTGAAGCGTGGTGGGCTCTGCGCTGGGTTTCCTAACGTGTTACAGCACCGGTTTCCATGCTGCCTCTGCATGGTCTTTCCCACTGTGTTTACAACAAGAGATTGAGCTTCTCCCAGGACCACGGTGTCACACTGGAACAACTCCCTGTTCCCTGTCTTCCGCCCTTTAGGTGTTCCCAACTTGCGCAAAACGGCCTGGAAGAGCATGTACCCAGCTATTTTTGGATAACAAACCCACTTCTCCTCTTCCGAGGACACAAGAGGGCGCTTCCACCTTACTTTTGCAGGCATTTTTCTCCTCTTCACCCCATCAGCTAGAGAAGGTTGGGTGAAGGTCTTTTAAGCAGGGAACTTGCCTCCGTATGTGTTTGCAAGGCACTCAGCTGAAGGGAGCTTCATCCCTGCAGGATTTCCAGAGCCTCCTACAGAGTAATTAAATCATATTTATGCGTACAAAACAGGAGGTGTCTCCACTTCAGGATCTGATAGATTTTCAGAGGATATCTCAAAGGACCTTGGTGCTGAGGTGCGTCACTGGTTTTGCTCATTCACTGTGAGAAACACAGACATGTCAAAATGGCATTACTAGGATCTTCTCTGACTATAATAGAATCGATAGACCCTGGAGCAATTTGGTTTAAAAGTAGGAGGTGGGAGCCTGTGAAGGGAGGGGGGACAGATTTTGTACTCACTGCCCCAGTGGGTGCAGCAGCAGAGAGGGTGCAGTGAGTACATCAAACCATCTGGTCAGCCCACCACCACGGAGGAGACAGATCAGGTAGGAAATCTGCCAGAGGTTGGGAAATCACCTTATCTGTGTCCATTTAATAAAGGTAATTTCCTCCCTAGTGTTCTTTCCATGAGGAGGTTGTTAAGTGCTGTTGTCCCTATCCCAGCCATGCTCTGGAAATGGAGACCATAGGATTACTGACCTCCAGACTGACCTGCACTGCACAGAAACATCGTGACACTGAGAGTAAAAGATACTTTTTATTCACTGTAATATCCAAGTGCTCCATACCCAGTGTCTGAACAATTGCTTGGATATCCAAGCTGCACAGCAGTGATGGCATACAGGCAGTCTGGTCACTCCCTTCCCATGTCAGCTCACTCTTGGGACCTGGATGTAGTCTCCTGTGTTGGAGTCTGCTTTCCTTCCTTCATACCCCTTCAAGGGAGGCTGTAAGGCTGTTTCCAGACAGGCTGTCCCCAGAGGAGCATAGAGTTAAGGGACGTGTGCAATGGGAACATGTCTCTCATTGTAGCTATGAGAGCAGTGAGTACTGCAGCTGCACCTAATTACCTACTCATAATAGAGCTCATAAATAGAGCCCAGTTACCCTGTGCCCACCTTTGCCTGTGCACCTTTGTCCCATCACCTCTGTTTCAATGTGGGGAAAGCAGTTTTTCCTCCACGTGTTTGAACAAGGATGTTTTTGCTAGAGAGCTGGCAGAAAGGAGCAAATGTTTATAGCAAGAGCAGGGGTGACCTGGAGAAGGGCACAAAGCGTGCTGCCAGCAATGTCTCTTCATACAATCTTCAGGGGAAAATCAAAGCACTGGGGTATTTTTCATCATGACAGTAGGGCTTTAAGTTTTCCTAGGGCCACACAGTATCTAGGATATAGAGATAGTGGGCTTTTTGTGAGTGTTGTGTGACATTGGATGGGTTACTGCCTGGTATTTTTGTATTTTTTTTTTTTTTAAAAAGACTGTTAAATCAAGATGCTTTTAAGATGCCTGCCTTGCAGAAACTGCTGTATGGGAGAAAAGGTCTTTCCCAAAAATTAGACAATTTTCCAGTGTGTAAAGCTGTGTTCTAGAACAGGATGCTTCCCAAACGCTAGTTACATATTAAAGGATTTTTAAGTGTTCTAGTTTTAAAGGATCAAGAAAAGCTGTTAGGGGGGGAAAAAAAAGCCCCTAAAGTTTCTTGGCACCTTTGAAAATCAGTGTACTTTTGTTTAGGTCCTCAAATATTGAGCTTGACACAGAAAGTCTCTGGTTTCCAGATCATCCGTAGCTTCTTGGGGCTGGAGTTGGTAAGGGAGCTTGTGAGCAGCATTGTCAGGCTCTGTAACTATGTGCTTCCTTTTCAGCCAGCTACAAGTGACTTTCAACAGATCATTCTTCTTCATTGTCTCATCCCAGATGGAATCCAAGTGTTCATCAGAAGAAAGAAATTTGGGGCAGTCAGGATGAGGTTGTGTCTGCCTCCTCCATGCCTCAGCCCCCTTCCTCAGCCCCAGCCCAAACTTGGCAACCTTGATCCCAGCCTGGTCTTTGGGCCTGGAGCATCCTCTGATAGGGCTGGAGGTGGGAGGCAGGAAGGAAACCCAAGGTGTCTTTGACCCCAGCTTGCTGCCCTGTTGCCTAATGGCCTCCTCCCTCCACCATCACCCTGAGGGATTTTGGCCACAGAGCCAAGGTATTAGGAGGGCAGAACAGGACATCTTGTGTCTTGGTAAGACCCTTTTTTGAGACCAGCAGGTCACAACCAAGCATGTTTTCATCATCAGCATGTACCCTGGCACTGTTTTGGCGTGGGATAACGTTGACCCCCAAGCAATGCTTGAGTCTGGTTTGGATGTGGCCACACTGCTCTGGGTTTCACTGTGCGGATGAAATGCATGCCATGTCTTCAGGACTACAGGCTGACTTCTTGTTATCCCAGAGGCCTCTCAGACTTGGGAATTGCACTTAAAACCATGTTTATTTCTTCTTAATGTACATACAAGGGTCCTGCAAAAAGTAGACCCATCTGATGAACATCCACTCCTTTCTGAAAGTAGGACATCTGGATGGAAAAATCAGTGTGGTTAAGAACTTTATCATTAGACAAACACTGCCTTGGCAACCTTACAGATGGGTGATGCTCTTGTGCATGAGGTGGCATAGGTATTGACATTCAGAACTTCTAAATGGCATTTATTTCTCCATCACCAGAGAAAAGTGGCAACATATCCCTCTTTATAGCCATTCTATCTGTTGGAAGGATCTTCTCAATGGCCTTGTTCCTTTTTCCCTGAAGAGCCTGTCTGAACCCTCCTTCTTTCTAAATCTCCACGGTTTAAAACCTTGACCTTTATATCAGGCTAGATGTTTGAGAAACTTCATCAGGGAAATCTGCACCTATTTTTCTTAGTAAACAAACCCAATTTTCTTCTGTGTCCCTTGGCGGTCTACATATCCCCTTTTAGTATCTTCTCCAGGACTTGGCCTTGCAGCACTTTCTTACTGTTGTTTTCACATTTGCAAGTTGCCTTTTCACACTGGGCTCCAGGCTAGCATGGGAAAACATCCCAGCTCAGATACCATAAACCCATGAGCGGCGTTGCTTAATGTGATCCATTCTGCAATGTTTCCACCCGTATCTGTTTATCCCCCTTGCCTGCCTTTTCACAGCAGGGTGGAGGCATTTTGCTCCACAGCTCTTGGCAGTTGCGACCTCTGCATTCACAGGGACGTGCTGGCCAGGCTTGGCTGAGCACAGATGTGAGAATGTATTGCAGATATTCTCCACTTTTTCTTGACCTTATAAGGGAACGTTGCCCTTCCTCATGCTGGGGAACGGGGGTAGTATGAATAACTTGGAGCATTAAGAATGAAATCTGGAGCCTTTCCCCTCTCCTGTTCGCAGGCTCATGGGCTGGGAAGGATCGTTACCATCTGAAGGCTGGTGAAATGGGTTGGCTTCTCTCTCTTCAGCTCCCCAACCTTATTCTGGCAGTTTGTTGGCAAGTCTGAATGGGTCTGGAGATCCAGCCTGGATGGAGTCCTCCAAACCAGGGCTGGAGGATGCTGAGGCAGCCTGCATGCAGAATCTGCAGTCACTCACTGAGTCCTCACTTTATGGCTAAATAGGGCACTTGAGTCTCCAGGGCTGAAGTCCATCTGGCTCTTCACAGTCACTTAAGCAGTGTTTTCAAACAGCAGCTGCCAGGACACCCTCTGCTGCTGCTTTGTATGCCAAGAAAGAGAAGACCACCCCTTGTCTGCAAGGGGCATGAGTTCAGTGCCTACTAACCATTCCCAGCTGCTGCTCTCAGCCAGGGAAGCCTTGTGGATGTAGGGGAATTGTGGGGATGATGTTCCTGTAGTCCCACCTCCTTGCCCCACTCCTTGCCCTGGGAAATTATGCAAGGAGTGGTGATCTCTCCAAAGTGGAGAAACTGGGAGATGATTTTAACAACATCCTGAAAGTGAATAAGATGCAGACAAGGCCTGTTCCCACAGAATGTGCAGAGCTGTTGCACTGATGGGAGAGGAAGCAGAGCTCCTCGACTCTGTGTTGGGATGACTCTTTGAATTGGCCTCCAAGGTGGCCCATGACAAGTGAGAAGCTGAGCTATGAGCTGTGTGTGCTCCTGGTGCATGGCTTTAATTAAAGTTAAGGGGCAGCCTGAGGCACCTGAATTCAAAACGTTATGACCCAGGTTTACCTCTGAGATTGGCCACGTGGCTGCCATGTCCATGCTGCCTGGTGTTGGCAATATTGCCCTTTCCTGGTTGAAGCTGGGCCACCCTCCTGCGGTTGTATTTTCTGTCCTGCTTACTCCCCAGCCTTCTCTCCTTTGTCCTGTCAGCTCCCCCCTGCTGGGAGTTGAACCTCTTTCCAGATGCCTGGCTGGTCTCCCAGAAGCAGCACAGCACCATTGTAATGTGTAATTAGGCTGGAATTCTCTTCCAACCCCCTCTTCTATTTAAATTACACCAATTGTTGAGTATGCAAGAGGTTATAAACCCAACCAGAACAGGGTCCTCACATTTTGTCCCTTCTTTCCTCAAGATGTAGCCTTTTAGCATTTTACCTGACAACACAGGAAAAATATCAACAGTAATAAAGCCCAGCACTGAATGAGGACATGTCTTGCAAAGATAAATCTTCATCTTGTGAATGAGATGGGGCAGAAGAAGTGTTGGGTGAGTTTGCCAAGGCTTCCTGACACAATAACAGTCAAGAGGGATAAAAAAAGCAGAGCTTCCAAGGCCAGTCCTAATTCTCCTTGGACTGGCCAACACCAAAATAATTCCAGCATATGATCAGGGCCACATCTTTCATGGACAGTTGTTGGAAACATACTAGCCAGACAGCAAAATAATACTAAATGCAGTACAGTGCCAACCTGGATCTTCTCTTTAGTGGCTACAGTCCAAGAAAAACACTGAAGCATTTTCAGACACCCAGCTCAGACAAACCCTGCTGAATGGACACTTTAGAGATGACCATCTCTGATAACCTCTTCCACCAGCTGGGAAGTGGCAGCTGTGTCTTCAAGGCTGGTTACTGCAGTCACCACTTCTGAACACAGCAACTGCTTGACTTCATAAGAGGTTTTGACCTAATGTAGGATAGACAGATCCCATCAAAGAGCCCAGGATGCTTTTAATACTCAAAAGGAAAAAAGCACCCTCCCTCTTTGGTATCCAGTCTATGTGACTTAAGTTTTACAGGCCAATCTGTCTGCCATTGGAAAGTCTTGGGGCTGCATCTGCAGTGGAATATCTAAGTGTAGCTCTATGTGCTCCAGTTGCTGATGTGATTCTAGGCAGGCAAAAATACCATGGAGATAGAGATTGTGTTTGCAAGGTGTTACAGGGTAAGAGGCATTACCCATTTTGGCTGGACACTTTAAATGAATATAAATTCTTTGGAAAAAATACAGGTAAAGATGCTTGGAAATTGCCAGGTGTCCCTTAATTCCCATTTGCTTTGGTTTGGCTCTGTCCTCTGCATTAAACCAAAAACAACCCCCCCAGAAAAGCTGGACTGAGTGTTTTAAACATCATCAGAGCAGCTCTCCAACTGTCTGACATCGTTAGACTCCATCCTGCTCCTTGTCAGTGTTGATCTAATCTATATTAGCAGGAAGGCAAGTTACTGTGAAGATAAAGCCGAAGTGCTAAAGAGTAACAGCTGCGTGAGTTTTTTCCCTGTGTAGCTGTTTCTGCAGCAGTGACAGCTTTTGCATTACAGGTCCAACTCCATGTCTGTCAAAAGGACGTAATTCCCCAGTGTCGCCTGCTATGAAGCACAGCTAAGATCCTCCTGAGTGCCTAGGCTGATCCCTCTTTTAGATGTTCATGCATCTTGGCTGCCTGAGCAGACCCTGCTGTTCACCAAGGAGGTGGCTGTCACACCAGTGAGGACTATTCCAGGACTTGAGGTGTTGTAACCCCTGCTTGGTGCCTGCTAATGATTTCACCCCTGTGCCCCTCTGCCAAGGATGAGAGTTTGTTATGCTCCCAGCTGTACAGAGCTTACTGCGCTGCAGCAGGAGCTATTTTTGGCTCCAGAGGGTGTTAGTCCATATGCTGAAGTATGTATAAAATATCAGCCCTCAGATGAGCTTAGAAAATAAGGAACCTTAGTGAGGTAAGTCTCAAAACCACCTGCACAATTTTAGGGTCTTGCACAAGAAAGCCGAGATCTTAATCCTGATGAGGTTTGTCATCTGTATCAAATCTTGGAAAGTCTGAATGCTTAGGAAATATCACCCTTGCCCTAGCTTAAATTATGTGCTGTCACTATTGATTGGTACCTTAAGCGGGGAAAAGTATAGTGAGAGTGGAAGACTAAGGGGTGGAAATACAGAGTCAGTTCAGTCCTCCACAAAGTAGTTTGTTTTGATCTGGGAAAGGAGGGAAAGAAGAGAGATGAGGGGGCTTGGGAACTCATTGTAGCTTCTAGATACCGTTTAGAGCTCAAGGTACTCAAATAGTGATTTCCTCACTCTTCAAAAAGTCCCTCATCTGGACGTCTGGGCATCGCACACAGTTCAGCCTGGATATCTGCTCCCACAAACAGAACCTAAAATAAGACCTCATCCAAATGCTGTCAAAGGGAATGTCTTGGGGTGAATTGGCCAGATCACTTGTAGGGACACAGACACACCATGCAGCAAATGCACACACTGTCCCCTTCATCCCTGTGTGCTTTGGCTGCTCTGACAATGAAACCCTCTATGTGAGCAGCTGAGACTTTCTTCAACACATCCCCACCCCACAGTCAGACAGATATGTGCCATGTTGAGTGGTGCATCTATAGGTGAATCTAAATGCAGCCAAGAGCTCCTGCAAACACAACCTAAAATGGGACCTGATCCAAATGTTATCTTAGTCTGGGTATTTCTGCCTTCATCTCTGGATTTTTTTCCACTTTCTTTAAGAAGAGTCTCACTGAAATGAATAGGGTTGTCTTGCAGTAGTGTTTATTATAGCCGTTTGCTATGCGCAGGCTGTCTCTAGATTATCACCATAGCATGTAAACTCTGAATGATGTGTGGCTGTATTGTATAACACAGTGATCTTCTCCTGTTCTGTGGCTGGGCCTTGCAGAAAGGGAGATATGGGTGAAAAGTCCTCGATTGTAATGTGCATTTTTCTCCCTTAGTGCAGACCAGACTGGTTTTCCAGCATGCTTGAATTATGCATCATCTACAGCCAGTCACAAAATGACATTAGGCCTTTCCAAGCAGACATGAGGTTTAAACATGCTTTTTTTCTTTTCTTTTTTTTTTTTCAAGTGAGAAGCAATTGTTTTTGTGTAAGTTCTTGTCTTTCACCAAACACATCTGCTGAGCACTGAAGCCTAGAGCTGAAAAATGGGGCTCACTTACCTCTCTGAAATCTTCCTCCTCAGTGTACGAGACAATTCTGCATTGGGGCTGATAAGAACAACATGGGCATGCTGGTGACATGGTACTCTAGCTAGGTGTGAACAGGCTGCTAGTGGGACCTCTGTCCAGGCAGTGCCAGGTACTGGTGTTCCCCAGATGGAGGATTAAGGGTCAGGATATTGAGTTCTGTATGGCATATGAAGCCAGAGGGGAAAAAAAATGGACCGTAATACAGCATTGCAAACATAGGTCTACCTGTGACAAGATTCACATTTGATGCACAGGTCTGGAGCTCTGTAGCTTTTGGAAGGTTGTGTTTTACTCCTTCCCTGACTCTGTAGGCTCAGATACCCAACCAGACTATGTGCCATGAGCAATGGACTCTTATGTATCGATTCCTTTTACCAGCAAGAACCACCAGTGGGTCCTGCTCAGTACAGAGAAAATCCCCAAAGCAGGAACCTTTGACAAAATCACAACAATTCACCTAGAAACCTTTAACTAAACCCACAATTTATGTTGCATTTGAAAATGTTCAAGGTAGAAAACAAACTGTATCTACTCCATTTGAGAAATCTACTCCAGTTAAGCAGATTTAGACATCTGTATTTTATTTTTGAGATACTATAAGTGGTTTTGGACTGCAATACTCTAGTTCTGGGAAGCTGCCCATGACAACCTCAGTTCTTACAGCCCAAATAATTCTTAGGGCTGATGCTCAGCATCCAGAGTACCAGGATATGCTAGAGATGTACTTCAACTGTTGAAATTCCTAGTATCTCCAGGAAACTAAAAAGAAATGGAAAACCCTGCCCTGATTAAATTTTTCCCAAGCCATATCTGATACTATTTTCTCTGTTACAGCTCCTGCTGCAACATTTATGATGATGTCATAAATGGGAATTAGTATTTATTATAGGGTGGCTGTACATCCTAATTTGGCTGGACATTGTCCCAGGAGATGAAGGACATTCCCATCATCCTGAAAATAACCCTTGGGGTGCTTGGCTTTAATCAAGCCATGAGCTTTCTCCTGTATCTCTTGAGCTCACCCCTGGGAACCAGCACATCCTGAGGGATAGGGAAGCGGCAGAGCTCAGTGTTGGTGCTGGATCCAGTTCTAGGGCACATGATCTGATAAGGTGAGTGCCCCATGTCCTGGCATCTGATGTACAGGTCATGGTCCCTTTATATCTCCCCTTTTTTAAGACTTACTCTAATTTGCTATACACCTGTCTAAGAGAGATTGAGCTATGTTGAGGCCCGATTGAGACTGGCATTGCTTGTAAGCTCTGCTCTAGAGAAATCACACTGGATAGGTGAGGCAACTACCTATTTCTTTTTTACGTATGTGGACCAGCAGGTGGAGAAGCGCAAAGTGTCCAAAGTGAGACTAAAAGCCTCTGCGTTTGATGGCTTAATGGCAAAGCCAGCTCTCCTTAGCTGCGGGCAACCGGAAGAGAAAGCTACCTGTACTGCTCCTGCTGAAAGTGGTCTAGGGTTTGGGCTGGGTATACCCTCACATATGCTTGCTGAAGGGACAGATGCCCTAAAGCCTTGACAGCCACAACAGAGTTCAATCTTCTCGCTGCCATGGAGAATCCACTGCATTGCATGGGGGATTTTGCTGCCATTCATCAAGTGGTATCTCAGCTGTGACTACTTGTCAGGGAAATTTTACCGAAGATGCTTTATCCTTTTATGACTTCCACTGGACACCTTGATTTATAGCTTCCAGCTCTCAGCCCAGATGGAGCAGCACAGAGATGGTATCTGGTGGTACAGCCTGTGCAAGCTGGGGGAATGCTGCTGTCACCCAGTAATGGGAAGGCAACAATAACAGTCTGCTTTCCTTTTTCCCTGTGACCATGGTGACACAGAAGTGCTGGGCTGTAGCACAAGAGTATTAGCTCTGGGGACCAGCTCTCTGCCTGCTCATCACCCAGCACACACCCTACCGCCTGTTGATGTCCTGTGCACCAGGTTACAGCAATTTCCCCTCATGGGCTCTGGAAAAAGGATCTGTCTCTCTTTGCTGACCCATGTTATCCATTTCACTGCCTTTTCCTTGCTCTGCCCTTCAGCAGGGAGGGGGAGGCAGGGACTGCGTGACCCCGGCACTGCCTCCTACGAGGGCTGCTTGGCAGGGTTTGGGCTGTGAGTGCAGGGGAAGAGACATCCCGTCTCTGAAGTGGCTTTCCCCTCGGGAGGCAGAGGCTGCGTTGATGTGGGCTCTGGCGTGCCCACACATCCGTGAGCTGGAGCGACGGGCCAGGGAGTGCAGCCCCACCGCAGGCAGCAGAAACCTCTTTCTGTGGCTTTGCATATCCACAAGCCTGATCCGACTCCTTCCCCTCTGGCTCTGGCACACGCAGTCCCACACATGCCTTCCATGTCACGTTTCCTGGTGGATGTAGTCTTACACAGGGGCTGGAGCAGGCTGCCAGCATGTGTCTGGCCAGGGCAGGGAGGGAAGGGGACACCAACCGGAACCATGGTCCTCTGGGGCAAGTGAGAAGAAGCTGATGTTCAGCAAAAAGGTAGAGAGTATTAACCTCTTGTCTACCAGTACCTGAGGCACTAGGTGCTATTTATTCAATGCGCATCTCTAAAACCACAAGGCAGATTCCCTGCTCCCACTGGAGGATGGGTAAAGCCCTTGTTCATGCCTCTGAGCCCAGCCTAGCTCTGCAAGTATGCCTGTACAGCTTGCTGCAAGCCAAAACAAGTCAAAAGCCACATTAACCCTGCAGAGAGGCAGGATAGACTAATTCAGCTGCCAGGATGCTTGCTTGAGTAACAGCATTGAGCTGACTGCATTTGCACAGACCTGTTCAGCCCAGAGCATGGGTTGCACTTGTTGTAAGCTGTTTAGGAAACACTGTGGACTTCTGCCTGCAGGAGCTGGGTTTATCTGTACTCATATCTCTCCTAAAGGAGCTCCTGAAGACTTTTTAAGACAGGGGCTAAGTCAGAGAACAGCTGTGTAGGAACTCACATGAAAGGTCAGATTGTATTGGTAATCGATAAACACTACATCAGATATTCAGGATATGGAGAACAGTAGATTGATCATTATTAAAATCCCTGTTCCTTTATTTCCTTACCCAGGTGCAGGGTGTGAGAAGGTTTTTATTGGCTTGTGTTTGGGCAACCTCATTATTCATGAATTACAGAGCGAGGCAAAGGGAGTGAGTTATGTTGGCCTTTGCAGACAAGTGGCAATAAAATAAGTTTATGGTACCGCCTCCTGCACCATCACGTATTTATGTCCCATATTTATCTTGCTTTGTTAGCCATTTGTGCTTGCTTGTCTCGCAAGGCCATCCAGCCTCCATTCCCCCAGACTGGCAAAGGGATTCTGATATCACAGCTCATGCTGGGCAGCAATGCCTCCACTCCAGCTCCCTGGAGACATCCAGGCAAAAATCCTTTTTGGCATCAGTGAGGGCCAACCTGACCTGTATGTTGGCTTCCTCCAGGTTCAAGCCAAGTGGCTCTGCAGGACCTCAGTGGTATTTAGCCCAGCCCCTCTGCACAGTTTGGGACATGACCTCCTCAGCACACTGCTGACACCTTGAACCACAACTAGTGCAACCCAACAGGTACCTGCTGTAGTAAGAAAGGGACCTACTCCTTGATTCAATTTTCCACATCTAAGAGGTTCCACTTTTCCCCTATCACAGTTGTGATGCCACAGTGTGAATTTTCATGTATGGCAAGAAGGCAAGTATTGACAGGTGGCAGTTTTATGAGCACCACTGACTCCAGTATCCCTGTGGATTAGTATCTCTTGATTGATTTTCTTTTTAATTGCCTGTATTAAGAGCTCCCATTTGCCTTGAACAAACCTATTGCCTTTTCTCAGACTCTTTAGGCTTGCCAACAACCATGCTTGATTATAGGAATCAGCCCCTTTGGCTTGCAAAACTATTAAGGACAAATTGATTCCAGGAAATTAATTTCTTATCTGCCTTTGTTCATATTCTGTATCTGTCTATGAGGTATCCTCCCCTGCATCTGGCTAACAGGTTCAAAAGTTACTTGATACAAGAACATATGTAGACACATTTGCATGTGTGCCATGCATTTGTTGGGACTGGAGAACGACATTTTGAAATCTGGGATAAGAAGGTGTTTTCTTTCCCTTCTTCCCAAATGTCCTCTATGCTGTCGTCTCTCTTACTCCCTCTCTCTTAAGGAAAGAGGTAGGGGCATTTGAGAGATAGAGCTCTTCCCATGATGGCTAATCTCAATTTAGGCTGTGTAACCCCAGAGGAAAGCAAGGACAGGAGTGGGAATTTGTTCTTTGTCCTGCCTGGAATAGAAGGGAGAAGGTTTGAGGTGAGGAGAATAGATGCTCAGAAGCCTCGTCAGCTGGAAAAGAAGTGTTTATAGAGCCAATTGTGTTGCAACTTGCAAACTGGACAACTGCATGTTTGTATATCATCATGTCCCTGTGTCCAAGGACAGTTTGATTCTTTGGTATCTGACAACACCATCCCATGGAAGGTCCAACACACACATGTCAAAGCTGGTCAGAGGGAAGGGGACTAAGCCCTCAGTGGAAAGGACCTGGTTCTGTCATGTTTAAAGCTAACAATGAGATTTAGACCCTGTCCCCAGCCAGAGAGGTCAAATGCATGGTTTTCATTATAGATTTCAACTCTGTTTTTATCCCATTTCTCTGTTCCCTGGCTGGTCCATGATGTGCAGCCACAATACAAAGACATGAAAGCATAGCCCTTTGTAACATGTGACAGCAACACACAGTCCTCCATCTATCCCCAGGGGTTGTGCTGCAGCATGATCCTTCCACTGTGCTCCAGCCCTGTCTGGAGGGCAGTGATTTGGCTTTGCACATATGAATTACCTGTGGAATACAGACATCTGTAAGATACAAAGTAAAGGACATGAAATTATGATAAACAGAGTCTTCTATTTCACTTCATGAGGGTGTAGTTGTAACTCCTCTCCAAGTCATTTCTGCTTCCCTTTTCTGAGTTATTGACATATATTCCCTTTTGCTGGCAGCTTCAATGGCTGCTGCTAACTCAGCCAGCGCCCATCTTTCAGCCCTGAATACTCAAGTGACAGGGACAGCTAACAGAAGGACAGTTTTCCTCTAGGACATGATTGTTGTGACATACAAACACATTTAGAGACAATGAGGTTTTAAAGGAGAGGGCCAGGTGGGCAAAATCGCTATGCTGGTACACTCTGATTTTAAACACATGATTGCAAGGGATGACAAACTTTCTACTGCAATATTAATCCTATGTGACTGCCTGTTTCAGTCTCGCATGCTGTGTGGGTCTGCTCTGCCCAGTCCATCTGCCTCGCCTCTCCAGCTCTCTACTCCAGCAGACAGGAGCAAGAGATGCTGCAGGAGAGCCAGATTTCTCCTTGTCTTACCCTACATGGTGGTGCTAAGGTGGTAAGCTGAGAAAAACAGCGGAGACCTGGTTCTTCAACCTCCTATCAAGAGGGAAATCCCATCCCACCAGCAAGGACAACCCCAGGGAGAGCAGGGGTTTAGTAGCATTTGATGTAGAGATTGCCTCCTTCCATCATGACAACCCATCCTAAGTCCTGTTAATGTCTTCCAAAAGGTTGAATGATATCCAGACAATTGGAAATATTGTGGTACTTCCTTGGTGTTGGTAATGTGGAGGATTCGCAGGGTGTCACTAGATGCTTTGATACAATCTTCATTCTCCCTTGATGCCATATCATGTCAGCTGGCTTCAGCAAATTCTCCCCTGAAAGATGTCATGGATACGCTCAGCAGGACTTGCCTACACACAGCAAGTGTTTATGTGTTTGCAGGATCCAAGCTAACACCTTTCTTATTGAGTGCTCAGAGCACAAAACACAGTGGTCACATCTAGGCAGCCTACCTGGAGCTCTGGAAACTTTTAGTGTACAAATGAAGCACACTGATTTGGGGAGGGCGAAAGAAACACAAAAGGTCTTAAGATTTCACTGATTTCTCCTGAGACCCTTTTCTGTACACAAAGTGTTTCCTGCTCTGTTCTTGGAAGCATTACCCTTGGCTGGGCCTGGCCTTTAAAACATTACCAGCTGTATGCAAAATAGAGTGCAAAGTGCCAAAAAGCCCTGCAGGCTATTTACATTTGGCTGGAGCTTGCTGTGTTGGCCAAGCTACAGAGATACTTTGTTCATCGGTCTTGCAAGGAAAGCAGCTACTTCAAGCTGTTTGGTCCTGTTTATACACAGAGTTACCATGGATTTCCCCATGCCTTACAGCTTTACACACTCACATGTCCAGGGTGTATTTTTCTGGGACCTGGTTTGCCTCCCCTCTCCCCTCTTGTTTAGTGGGGGAGTGGTAGGAAATTCTGAGATGAGGTTCTTCTGTAGATTTGGGTGCAAATTGATTTATGCATACAGTGAAGGGCTGTTTGGTGCTGCATGGATTCTCTCTCGATGCAAGCAAAAGCAGGTGGGCAATGGGATACCTGCTGGGTTAGCAACAACAGTTTTCCCAGGGGAAAAGTAGTGGCAAATCCTGCAACAACAGGCATAAGGGTAACTGGTTTTTAGGAGACTTTAGGGAAAAGGTAAGAACCTTTGAAATATTTCTGGTTAGAAGTGGTTTTTTGAATCCTCAGGCTACCTGCCCAACTAATAAGGATGTGAATTTCTTGCTGTTTCTTTCTGCTATTGTTTGTTACTTTACGTGTTGTATCAAAAAAGCTTCTCATAGCTGAAGACTTGTCATTAATCATCTCTTGCAAAAACGTCATAGGCAGTTTTATTCACAGGCATGACAGAGCTGGATACAAGGTATAGCTGGAGGTCCTCTTCTCCTGGCTGGCTCTAGGTCTCCAGCTTAGGGCATTTTACATCTCTGCCCTGAGAACCAGTGCTGGGGCAGACTAATACATTGCTTCCTTGGCCTTGTACCAAGGCCCAGGATCATCTCATGTGCTTGATTGAGCGGTTTGAATAAATGGCCTTCTGTATTGCAAGAAATCGGGTCCTCAGCAAGTGTTCAGAGGTATCACTCTGCGGAATGGAGTGGAGATGTGAGAACTGCACAAGCTGATGGTGAAAAACACCTCCCTGTGCCTAAGATCTGATCTCAGAGCCTGAGTGTGGCTCCCACCCACTTTAGCTGAGCAAAGGCTTGACACTGAGGGGTGCTGCAGTTAATGAGCAAGCAGAGGGGGAGCAAGGCTAAGCACTGCAGGCTGGCCAAAGGTCTCCAAGACCAGTCGGCTGAGATGGAGCCTGGACAATGCAGCTATATCTACGAAATAAAAATTCTCCCACTACTTTGGCTATCAAACATCCTCAGTCAGCAGCAGAAATGCTTGGGAAGCAAAACAGCAATGTGTTTGCTGTCTGTGCACTTGCTCTCTACCAAAGAGGCTCCCTCAGCCAAGCCTGGAGTTCATTCTGTCTTGGCCAATAGTTAATAATAACCCTGCAACAGCTTCTTTTTTTCATTGCAAATTAAGGGTGGATGAATGGCCTGGTTAAAATTAGAAATCTCTTCCTGAAAGGCCGAGCTGAGTTTACAAAGTTATAGCTCCATGGACATCCTGTCGCAGCTGGGAAATCCCAGCTGCTCTCTGAAGGGTGAATAGATGATAACAAAATGCACACGTGTTGAATGCTGTGGGTTAGATG
This sequence comes from Strigops habroptila, assembly GCF_004027225.2. Lineage (NCBI taxonomy): Eukaryota > Metazoa > Chordata > Aves > Psittaciformes > Psittacidae > Strigops > Strigops habroptila. Next base: position 102,430,106 of record NC_044277.2, read on the forward strand.
GGTCCTCCCCATCATGCTGGCTTCACATCACAGCAACTTTGAGGAGGTTGGTGGGGTGATTCTTGATTTTGCCTTCCTTTACTGCCAAGACTGACAGCTCAACTGTCTCCTGCTATAGCGGGCAAGTCCTCCATGGGGTGTTGATGGGTAAGGCTAATGGGAGGTTGCCTGAGGTTGTATGATGGATGTGCATTAGTAGGCCAGATCACAGGAGAGGAAAGTAGCATATGCTTGGGAAGGACTTCTAGTGGGCTCCTTTGAGCATAATGCCCATGTACCTGTTGTATAAGAAACTTTCTAGACATGGATAGCCAGACAGGAATTTATTTGGGAGGCTGTCCTTCATCCCCTCTATTACTGTGCCTCTTTCCAGGGTCGCCTTTGTGACTCTGCTCCACCCTGGCCATCTATCCTTGAGGTGACATGACAAAGTAGTTGAGGGAGCCTGGCTCTGATGCTGGTTTTTGAATGGAAACTGATTTTTTTCTTGACTGTGAGACTCGGAGCCCTCAAGAGACTCATCCATGGGAGAGGCTAGCAGCAAGAGTCAGTTCTGGCTCATTCAATGAGGCTCATTGTGGTAAAATCTACCTTTATTACCATGTCTTTTGTGGATAAAAGGAGTAAAGACATAACTGGATGTTACTGAGCTGCTGTGACAGACCAGATGTCCCTGTCAGCGGAGCCCATGGTTATGTGCTGCTATGCTGTTCCCACCAGCGAGGTTGAACATGTGAGCTCAAACTGGCATGACACAAGTTGGACAATAGTCGGCAGTAGCTGCTTAAACTATGGTAATTCCCACTTAATTGTGTCCCCAGTCTTAGTTAATGTGGACTCTGAGCCATTGACTTGTGTGCATTACTTGGATTTTGCTGGCATCTAAAATGGTCCTCTGAGGTCAGCAACAATGATGTACACCAACTCAGTATTAAGCCCATCACTTTCTGCATAGTATTAACATTTATATCGCCTCTAGAAAGGCTGGAGAAAGCACAGGTTACCTTCATAATGAAGCATTTAAAAAAATCCCCAAACAAAACAGTATGTGTTTGATTGCCTAGAAGATCTGTCTGTTGGTTTTAAAAGTCATTCTGGACCTTTACATAGCAGTGTAATTAGTTGATACTATAAACTTATTATGTACCTGCTGGAACACAACAGCTCCTTTGAAGCAATTCATATCTATTGTGTAATGATATAATTAGGCTACATGCCATACGTGGGAGATTGTACAAAGGGGGAAGGCTTTCCATTTCAGAGTAACTGTGAGTCTTGGTGGCTATGGGCAAATTTTTTTTTCTGCTGCCCTGCAATTTAGAAAATGCAGAGCTCTTAAATATATCACTCTTCAGCTGACATAAGCACCCCAGGAATCTCCTAGGGTGTCTGCAGTGTACTGGTAATAAAGAGATTTCCATGGACAGTGCAGACCTGCTCTGCATGCTGTCAAATGTGATGGGACCCAGCACCTCCAGATGCAATGGAAGGGAAGCAGAAGTCAAATAACTGGTTGAGTGTCTTAAATAATCTGGTTGCACCAGTTTCAGGGTTTTTTTCAGGCACTCCAGAATTATTACAGCTGGATTTTAACCTTCCCTCTTGAAAGAGTTGTTATGTGTCTTCCTCTTTGGGTGGATGGAACAGTCCCGTGTAGCACATGAGACAAGGGCTGGCTTTAGCATCTCAGCATCGAGAATGTCTAGTGGCAGTTCAGTGCTGTTTGATGCACTGGTTGCTTGCTGACACTGTGAAGTATGCAGGCTCATGAAGAAGAATTGGTGGGATGAAAGCAAGTTTGCTGGGCCCTAGCTGTGGTGAAACACAGGAAGAGAATCAACTGGTTCTTGGTTTTGGTGGTGAATCCTGACAGGCCGCCAAAGTAGGACAAGGTCTTCCAGCATTCAGAGCCTGAGCCTGCATACCCTGGGCTTGGGGTGGGATGTCCAGATATAGTCACCTATAAGGTAGGTACAAGCTCTGCGCTGGAGTTGGTCTCCTCATTTCTCTTTATGTGGAGGTCTGGCCCAGGGTGGCTCATCTAAAATAGACACCAAAGCAGAAGGTGGTAAGATATTATTTGCAGGCACTCATTTCCCCCATTGTCTCTAGTTGGAGTCCCATGTCAGGTGTTCAGAAAAATAACATCACAGATGTCTTTAGCTGAAACCTATCCCACCCTGGTTTCCTACTCATCAGCTGTAGGAGACCCATCTCTGCCATTGAAGGGAAACATTAATACAATAGTGCTCCAACTTTTTCCTTTGCAAAGGATAAACTTGTCATCATCTCCCAAGCAAACTGGGCTTGGGGAATGATCTTTACCAAACCACTATCCTCCTGGATACGACCGGCTTGGTGTGAGGCACATACAGATTTTGAGCAGGAGGCCCTGACCTGCGATGCCCACCTTCTAGAAGAGTCTTGGTTCAGGTGCAAATGGACAGTGGTTTGTGATTCTCAGATTTTGAATTTGATGCTGCTGGAATTGTAGGACTTGTGATTGACTGGATCATACCTGTTCCTGGAGCAGTGAAAAGAGACCCAAAGGAGATAAGCCATGATATATCTTTGTGAAAGGATTTTGAGGACGTGCTATGACAGAGCCTAGGACTCCCTGGAAACCAAGCTCTTGCCCTAGGTCTCTGCATTTGAAGCCTGGTCTAAACTCCAAACCATAGGGTCTATTTCCCTTGACATCAGTGTTCTGGTGCGATAAGTTCTCAGTCTTGATGAGAGCTGCCAGATCAATTGTCATTCATCACATGGCACAGAAATGTCATTTTTTAATGATCGTGCTTCCCTTCGGAGTCAGCACTGGAGTGACTCCTTGACTGAACGTCTCCAAAGGTGTGCTCCAAGGAGGGGTGTCTCTGGTGGCATAAGTCCTCGTTTCTTCATTATCTGGTCATTAGGGGAAGCAGGTCACTTTTTGCACAGTATTTTTAATAGTATGTTTGCCTGGGGCTGCTGTGGATCAGTTTCTGGTGCTGGTGTAAATCCTGAACAAGTTCATTAAAGATTGTGCTTTAAACATGCTATTTGTGAAGCCCAACCCTTCTGAACACGGAGCACAGAAGGACTATTAGTAGGGTCTTACAAAACAATGAATACAAAAATTCATTTGAGGGCATTAAGTAATATTTCAGCAAACTCTCCACATCCAAGATTAATTTTTCCCTATGAAAAGCTACATTTTTAACTTGTGCTTGAGCACAATATTTTCTGTTAAGGAAAACTGTGCAAATTACTCATGTAAAGAAATCTGACCTGCCTAACACACTGAAACATGACATATATATACACACATATATACATACACACCTGGAGACTCCACAAAAAGAGATGTTAGTTGGGAGATAATACAGCTGGGGTTTTTTAACAACTCTACTTTTGCCCAGTCAGATTTACTGAAGGTTTTTTTAGTTGTCTCCTGTCGAACTGCTTTGGCAAGAGGACCTTGAAGATGAAGTCAAGCATGAGGTTTAACTGTACCCATTTTGGCAGCTCTATAGAGGCCTTTAGTGTTTTTCTTGAAGCTGTTACAAAGTTTTCTTCTGCCTCAGCATGAAGAGTCCTGCAAAGGAGTAAGGGAGTTTTCAAACCTGTTAATCTGGAGTACACAAAGGAAATGGAAAGCACAAATTTCCCTGCAAAAAAGGGCAGGGTTTGTCTTTCTGTTTTTTTAAAGAAAACCTTCCTGCTCTTACCTCTGCACACCAAGGGTCAGAGTCCCTTTGTGATGTGCATGATGCGTTTGTGCTCTCCAGTACCACACGGGTGTTTAGATACAGTCCCCAAGAAGGGATTTTCCCCTTAGAGATGGGGATCCTCAGTTTCTGACAGCTTTTCTTCCTGCTCCATTGCCTTAATCAGCTGAGCTGGTGTTAAGATGAAGCTTGGCTAGGGTGCTCCTCTTGGCTGTGCTCCCCCCATGGCAAGGATGGCCATCAGCTCTGCAGGGTCTGGCTGGGACCCAGCTGGAGGATCAGAGGGAAGCTGTGGGCTCCCTCGGGACCCACTGTGCCGCTGTGCCAAGCAAATCTCAGCTCAGCAGAGAAACTGGCCTGCGACATGGGCTTTGCAGCTCGTGCCAGCTGAAATGCAGCCATTAAGCTGCTTGCTTCTTGTTTGCCCAACAGCCCCCGCAAAGCTGGAGGATGCCATTGGAAAAGCTGAAAAATTGCAATGCTTCATCTTCTACCCACTTCTGCTGTCAGCATCTAACTTGAAGCCTTAGTATCCAGGGGAAGGTACAAGTGCTTGGTTTCTATGGGGCTGGGCAGCAGACACAGGCTTCTTTGTTCTTAAACAGCATGGAGATCACGGGATGGAGATTTCGTCTCTGGGCTGCTGGGGACTCTGGCTCCTGCTGGTGGTGATGCAGCCAGCTCACTGTTGTGCAGGGCAATGGGGCTGGTGGGTTGCAGAAGCACATGGGTAAAATGCCAAGACTGGTGTCCCAGCACCATGTTCCTAGGATGCAGGAGGATGCAGGTGCTTGGACTTGGAGCCAGTAATAATAATAATAATAGTTATAAATTATCTTAGTCTTACTGTTTTACTATTAATTACTATTGCTATTGCTATTACTATTACTACTATTACTGTTAGGATTGTGAGATCACCTCTGAGCCCCCTACCAATACAGGCTGAAGGCAGCCCTTTCCCAAGAGAAAATTGCTCTATACTCAGACTGAAGCCAAGAGGTGGGAAAGCACAGGGCTACAGTAGCTGCAGAGATAGCTGTGGGATAAGCTTCCATCCACAGATGGGAGGATGTCCTCCATCTACAGTGCGGTGCCCTCAGAGGGACTTTCCCTGCAGGGCTGTGGTTTAAATCTGTGTTGAGACAGCACATTGTTGCATCTATTCCATATTTCTCCAAACTCCCAAACACCAGGACTGGTTTTCTCCAGCAACATTTCTCTGCTGAATAGGTCCTTGGCTCCTCCGATCTTCTTTTGGGTGACAGTGGCTTGGTTTTGTGGTCCGTGTTTCACTAGGATCGGCTCAGCAATTCCTGTGCTGTTACACTGGCTGTGATCTCTCCATCTGTTTGAATCTGTTATTTCCTGGTGAGAGTTTAGTTTTCCTTGCCTTAAAAGGAGACAACCTTCAGTACTGATATATCTTCTCCCCTTGCTCCTCGCTGTAGTTTTCATCAACTGATGGTACATCTGTATTCCTAGGAAACTAAGCCGTCCTTAACATCTAATTTCTCTCTGTCTTCTGCTCTGCAGGCAGTGATGTATCTTTGCCAATTTACTGAAGAATTAGCTAGGGATAAGAATCTGTGTACACTTTATGCTTTACTTCCCAACACCCACCATTAATAATGAGCATGTCCTTTATGACCTAAGTTTTGTTTTAAGTGAATGCAAAGTATTGGCCCTTTCCTTGATGATCCATAGCCCTTGCAGCCGTGCATTGTTACCTGGAACGTTTCCAAGTGTTTTGGAGCAATGCGCTGGAATACATCACAAATGAACCAGTTTTGCTTGTCTTGTCTCTGGGGACTTTTGAGGGACAGCAGGGGAGGAAAGGGATGAATATTTATTAGCTTTTAATCAAAGAAAGTGCTCTCTGTAACCAGACAGGCTACTGTCTGTATCTGATCGAAAAGAGACATCAAGGTCCCTGATTCTTTGCTTATGCTGCTATGAGTGCCCCTCTGAGCAGTGCAAATGGGTTGCAAAGCACTCCAAGGTCTGCCTCTGTTTGGATTTCCCTCCATCCAGATTTTCCTGCCTGTGTCCACCCAGGATTCACCTGAATAAAACAGCTGCTGAATGAGTGGAGGTCAATGGCAAAGTACAATGACCCTGAGTGATAAGGTGTTTTTGTATAAGTTTCCATGCATTCAGGCAATTTAATTTGTACATGGACTGGGCATCCAGGGTATTCTGGATAACCCCTCCAACCCTCTGCTGGGCGTCCTGAGCAAGGAGTAAGAATCCTTGTTAAGTGAAAGGAAAGCAGACAAGATATAAAGCAGCAGAGACCTGGAGCCGTGGTGCAGAGCTCTGTACCCTGAGGCAGGAGGCAGGGAAGCTGCTGAGTGGTTTATGGAAGCGGTTGGCAGCCTCAGTCCAGCTTCTCACTGGGTGTAGTGGCCCCTGGTACCATAGACTTGGCATGGTGGGAGATGCCTGCTGGGAGTGGGATGCAAAGTAAGTGGGGATATGCTAACCCTTTTCATTGCAGTATGTCAGGATAAAAGGTTTGCATCCTGCTGCTCCATGACACGAGGACTGCATGAAGACCTGCAAAGTCCTGGGCATCACGGCGGCTTTCCAATGCTTGGTTCATGCTTAGATGTCCACTTCAAGACCTCTATGTCATGAGAGGACAGGCACCAATGGGGACCTCAAAATCTCTAAGGCAACATTCATAATGCTGCACTAACCCAGGCACCAGCTGTGCACCGATTCACAATGGTCTGTACTGTTAAATTGTCATCACGATCCTCAGCACGGCTTCACCCTCTCTCAGATAGTGCCTGGGGGCTCTTCAAGGGCTGGTGTGAGGCAGGGACCAGTCCCAGCTGTCAGCATGGCTGAGGCCACCCTCTTCAGGGCTTGGAGAGGAGGAGAAGAGAGTTTGGTTTACTGGCCTGTGTTGTGCCATCTGGCCACACATTGGCTCTTGGCCTCTTTTATTTACTGGTATAGACATAGCCTCCTTGTGGAGCAAAATTCTGCCCATTCCTCTCCTGACTGTAAAACCAAGGGAGTCACATATCCCACCCTCTTAGAAATACAGCTTCCCAGCTGAAAGGACATCTGGTGGGAGCCCTGCTTTTGACTTAGCAAAAGGCCAAACAGAAAATACAAACAAACTATGCTGCAGGGATCAAATGATCTCAAGCCAAGGCTAGATCACCTCTGAGCTCTTTGGGGCTGAATTTTACCCTATAAGCCCATTGCAGGACTAAGGTCTTGGACATGTGCTGTCTCCTTATGCCAGACTTCTCAGGTGTCTCTGTGGCTCCCATGGAGCTGCTGCCTGAGTATCCTGGGAGAGACGGAAGGGTACACCAATACAGCAGGAGTCGAGGGGTTAAGTGACAGGAAACCTTTGGCACAGCAGAGAACAAATCCAGCTCCCCTAGACCCAGGGCAGGTGTTAGTCAGAGATTTCTATTACTGCTCAGATGAGATGTCTGCACCACCAATGTGCCTGCACAGGACCCAAGACAGGACCATAGCTTCAGCTTTGCAGGCTGCCACAGATGCGGGCTGAGGGATCTCTCTGCAGCAGGAGGTCCTGGGGGTGGGAAGGGCTCATGTGTGCCCTCAATACAAAAGGGACAATTTTTTTGCTTATTTCCCAAAACACATTCCCAAAACACATGTTAGCACACCCTTTCCTGCCCTGGAAGTGCCCATGCTGGAGTTAGGTCTTCTCCTGACCAGAAAAGACTGGAGATACTCACAGGGCAAAGCATCAATCAGCTTCTACCCAAACTGTAAACATCTGATATAAACAAAGCCAAGCTTCCATTTAAAAACCAGCCACCCAAAACAGTCCAGGCATTTCAGTGACAACAAATGTAGCACAGTAACACTGTCCCTGAACACTAACTCTTTCAGGTTTGCATCAGGACATGCACAGGGCTGCAGATGTCCTGCATAGACCAGTAGTGTGACAAAAGCACCATTGCAGAGCTGGGAATGGCAGGGTCAGGTGTCTTGAGAGGTAATCACAGGGCAGCAATAAAACAATCTCCAGATTTGTGCTTTGCATCAAGTGACTACAAGTACAATCAAGGCGTCAACACCTTGCAGGAGACAGGATCAACTCCTAAGGCATCAAGGGCAAGTCCATGACCCTCACAACCCTTCTCTGTCAGCTCAGCCTGAAGATACTCCAGAGCTATTCAAGGAGCCTCTTGCATGTGTCTCTTGTATACAGCTATGACAGACAGTCCTCTTCCCCACAGCTTGGTGCTTGCTGGCATTTCAGTCCTGCCTCAGCTTTCTCCTGCTGCCCTTTCCCACCGCTGTTGCTCCTTAAAATGGCCTGTCTCCATGATGCCTTATGCAGAGCTGCACCGCAGCTCATCCATCTCTTGCCAGAGCCACTGAGACAGCTCTGACTAAACAGCAGCTTCCAGCCTCCTAACAAGGTCATAGAGAATAAGAATTTATTGGATCATGGAAAAATATCAGACCCTCCTGCCCTACCAACATCCTTTTCACTAGTTCCCTCTCTCCCCTTTTGCTTTTCCAGGGGGATTCAGGGGATCTTTGCTATGCTGCCAAGACACTGATGTAGCAGAGAAATGGAAAAAGTCTGGGTGTTCACATGAACCAATGTCACTTTTTGCAGTTCAGAAACAAAACAGGACCCAGAGTTTCCAAGGGAAGAACTTCAGCCTTTTAAGTTTTGGGATGGCTCTCTATTGGGAAGCTGCAAGGCCAATGCCACCAACGGGGAGTATTTACTGAGCACGGGTTACTCCTGCAATGTGTTCCATGCAGGCACCTTCAGATGGACATTGCACTCTCCATATGGGTTTGCTTCAAGCTATGGGATTCCTGCCATTGTGTTGGGCTTTCTGGAGCTCATGGTTTGGTTGCAAAGTAGCCTGTTTGCAGCAGTATGGGTGACACAAGACATGTCACCTGCAAGACGCCCAGCTGTGAAGAGGTGGCTTTGTGGGAGGCTGTCCCCTGGGAGGCTGGGGCTCTTGCAGGAGTCTTGATCAAAGCACAGTGGTTTGTCATCCCTTTGGGCCTCGTGCCAGCTCCCATCTCAGCAGAGCCCTTTGATACCTGCTCAAGATAATTAGCCGTTTAGGAGCCATAATCCCACTGAAAGGCTTTTACCTCTGGTTTGACTGGAGGGCTGAAGCTCAGGTGTGAAATGTCAGACATGGGCGCTAAGCAATTTAAGAAGGTGGTGTAAAACAGGCTGGGTTTTTTGCTGCTGCATTTCCTTTATGCATGTTCTGATGTATCAATTTGGCTTAGGGGGTTTTTGTGGCCTCCCAGGCTCTGCTTTATTTTCTAAACACTTAACTGCATTCTCTGGACCTTCTTGATAAGGCTTTTTTGACTTCCAAATGTTTCAGCCAAAAACTTTTCCTGAATAAATATAGGCTTTTCTTGGCAGTCCTTTGAGAATAAGGAAAAAAAAGTATGTTTTGATGCAGTGTTTTGACTTACTGGTTCTTCTAAGAGGATAATTTGGACTGGGATGAATTGGTGATGTAAATGCCTGAGAATAAGCCCACACAAATGCTGGAAAATGCTTTGTGCCTCAGAGAAGGATGATCCCTCCAAGGGATCCACAGTCAGCAGCGCATCCTCTGTGTAGGGCAGAATGACATTAAAAATGCAGGGCATGTACAGACAGCAGGGTGTTAACCTTGCACAGGGTGTTTACAAACACATCCCCATGGTGGAGAAGAGGCATGGAGTCAACAAGGGAAGGAGGGAGGCAGGGCAGAGTTGAAGCTGAAGCAGAATAACACGTCCCTCTCCCATCTGAGACTCCTCTGCAGACAGGCTGACATTAGTCCAACACAAGCATGCGCATGACAGTGCTGCGCAGCCCCAAAACTTTCATATTGCCTGACCACCAACATTTTATCACTGGTCATCTACCCCTGTATGAGCACGCATGCTGTGTCACTGTCACAGCAGCCACAGTGGTAGCCACAGCAGGGAAATATTAATGAAAATCATCTATCATGGGCAAGGCAGGACTGAAGGCAAATAGATGAGGGCACTGCCAGTGAGATTGTGCTTCCAAGTGTGGGAGCTTCTGAATGAAACATTTGCAAAAACCCTTGTTTTCACTTCAAGGCTCTTGAGGTTCCAACCCACACTTTGATGGAGGTAAAGGTGCTTCCCAGCAGCAGGGTTTGGTAGTGGTGAGTTTAGGCATGGACACTGCTCTTTCCCAGCTGAAGGGAAACAGCAGTGTTTGGTTCATACATGAAAGATTTGGCCTTCTGTTCTCCCTGCATTCTTCATTCTCCCCCCATAAATTCATCACTTTGGTAGAAATATAAATGTAGCCCACGGGTGGGCTGAGATCTCCTACATGAGATGTGATTTCAGCAAGGGGCCTCAGCCTTCGGGTTGAAAGGGAAGGGTGGAGATCACAGAGAAAGAGCCAGGCACCACCACCCTGTCCAAGGCATTCCTTGGACACTGTGTGTGGTGGGATGGCTTCCATTAGCGGTGAACAGACCTGAGTTCGAGGTGACTGATTTCTTTTGCAACATTGAACTCTTCCTGAAGGGGTGTCAGGACTTTGTGTGCATCACACAGTGCTACCCAGACACCCTTGCTTCAGGAAAATTGAGGTGGTTTTTCATACTGTGGGGCCATACATGCCTTTCTCCCACCAGCTCTGCACTTCAGTGTTGCTTGGTGTCTTTCAGCAGGAGAGAGGTCCTGCAGCCTCCGCAACCCATGTGTGCCTCTGGATGGACCCTGCTGGCTCTGCAACCTTCCAGACTGAGATGCAAGAAACCAAGAGGACCCTGGCTCTGCCCAAAATCCCCATCTACTTTACCCAGCACAGTTCTTGTGGCTGAAACCATGGAAAGCGAGCTTTGCCAGCCCTGATACAGAAGTCTCACCATGATGCTAATGTCTGAGCAGGTCTTATCCATAGGGAAAATACTCCTCACCTCCCGGGCTGCATAACCTACATCTGAAGGCTCCCAGGCTCCTCACCCAGAAGTGGCTGTGTTTTCAGTGCCACCTTGCAATAGCTTTGGGGAGGAAAGTTAATGAAGAGGCTTGTTTTTTTATTCTTCAGCTCTTTGTTCTAAGAAGCAGTTGTACTTTCCTGAACTTGAAAGGTCTTTACAGGTAAAATGAGAACGTCCTTAGAAAATGTCAGCTTTGGTAGAAGTGTTTTAGTACTTTTGAAAACAACAAGCTTAAAAAGATAGGGTTTTCCGTTTCTCTTTCCTCCCTGCTTTCTTCCAAAAACAGGTGGGCAGCAGGGAGACAAAGATGGAACATTTTTCTCTTCTCATTTTATAAAAAAAATAAAAAAAGAAAAAATTAACACATTGCCAAGAAAAATGCTATTTTGTTGTTGCTCTTTGGTTTTTTTTTGTTCCTATTTTTTTCCATGGAAAAAGACCATATTTTTTAAAACAACTTCAGTTATTCTATAATTATACCCCAAAGTCTGGGAACTAGGACAGAGGAGGCAGTGAGCAGAAAGGGCACTACAGTGTAGACAACGCATGTAATGAGTGCTTTGCGAGATGTTGCAACTGTCCTCTCTCAGCCATATGGTACATGGGGCTTGTTCCCGGGTAGCATTGGTCTTTTTATTTATTTATTTTTTACTTATCCATCAGGTTTTATGCTATTTTGCTGAAAGATGTAATGAAGGAAGAAAAAAAAAATCATATATCTGCCATTAGGATGAACTGTCTGATTAGAGTGTGCAAAAATGCTTGCCTCCTGAAGGGAGAATAAATTAAATGACCTGCGACGGAGGGTGATTCATTTATGCTTTGCTCTTGCATTTCCCCTCTTGCGACATGAATCATTTGGCCACCAGCATGTGCAAGGAGGAGGGCAGAGCTTCTCCACCAGCCTGTGGGACCGGTATGCAGGACTCAGACCCAGAGCACCATGAGCAACAAGCTAGGTTCACTCTTTTTTAGCAGGCAAGCCACACTGCCTTTTGGAGGGAGTATCGTGTATCTTACGAGGTGTCAGCTCTGACTGAAACGTCTCCAGAGCATTTGTGTCTCTCACCTAGGAGGCTTCTCTGTTGTTTGCTTGTTCTGCAGGTGCAGAGATGGTGCCTCACTCCTCTCCCTGCCCACCTGCATTCACAAGCTGTTAGCAACTTCATATCTTTGACAACCTGTAGTCAAATGGCTAAAACTGCTTTATGGGTTTGGAAGTTTTTTGAAAAATCGGGACTAAGATGTGCACAGACAGGCACTATGGTCTCATTCCCCTAAGAAACTAGAATAAAATATTTCCTAAAGCTGTAATGCAACCTCCAGAAAGGTCTTGGAGATAGTTTTAATGTAGGGATACCCTGACATGATTTTCCAAAACACAAATTACAAGCAAAATTGTCATCAATGCCTCCACCCCCTGAGGTTGGTGGTAGCATTTGGCCCTATCCCTGGAGCTGTAGGTGTGTGACCAGGTAGCAGTGGTGGCTGTGATGTCCAAGTCATTTCCACAAATGCAGTCTCTGGACCACAGGTTTTGATTCAGAGAACCCAAAAGGGTTCCTCTGCAAGGCAGGGATGAGCAGTGGCCACCATCTTCCATAACCAGTAGCAGGCAGAACAGGTCCACATAAAAATGGGTTCTCTAACCCTGCACGAATCATGCCAGGTGTAATGGGATATTTTAATCTCATTCTGAGTGAGAAAACTAATTGCTCACTGAAGGAGGGTGCAGTTTAAAAGGGAAAGTCAAGGTCCTTTGCTGTCTGCTGGGGCTGAGCCATGCTTGTACTGTTTCAAACCAGGGATCTGGTAGGGATACTTGGGTGAGGAGTGATGCTGCTCGTGTGGTGGACTTGGGCCTTTTAGGAAGCAGCAAAGGTCAGTACCTCAGAAATCTTCATCTGCCCTCTCTCCTTCCTGCTTTGGAAATTAAAATCTACAATCACTGGCTTCACCAGGTCACACTTGGAGTCCTGCTCAGACTTGTCTCAGCTCCTCTCTTGCTGAAAAAATGTCTGTTTGCGAATGTTGCTGTTTCTGAGAAGAACCTATTCTGCTGGTGTGCAATGCCTGCAGCTTGGCCTCTCATGTTAAAGCCAAGCTGGTGTTCTACCAGGACTCTCCTTATAGCCCTAATCAGCCACCTTTTTATCACAGGAAAAAACTCTGAAACTTAAACATTTAGGAAAGACATGGGGATGCAATTGGTAGCAAAGGTGAGAAATTTGAAATATGTCACCACCAGAGCTGGACAAAACATGCTGTTGTGTCTTTCATTATCTTGCCTTTGTTGTTGTTGAAAAAATATCTATGGCAGACAAAATGCCGAATTTCTGAAATATCCAACTGGCTGTTTCTGCATCTGCTTATTCAGCCTTCTGAATGGACTTGTTCTTCATGTTCTGAAGAAGCAAAGGCAAAATTTCCTGCTGTTTAAAGCATATTTTCCTCTTCCCATCTCCAGGAAAACTTCTGGACAGCTGAGCAAAACAAAGTTGTTTCTCCACTTTCCCACTTTCTCACTGAAGCTGGTCCAGTTTGCATAAGAGACTTACATATCTGTGGGAGCATGGACACTGACCTGGACACCCATACGAAGGCTGCTCAGCCACTGGGATGGGTGGTGTTGCTCCATTTTGCTGGCCAGAGACATACTTTAGGACTGCAGAAGGGTAAGAGTTTCTCTCATCATGGCAATGAGCCCAGCTGAGAGGTTCGAGCTTTGGGGTCATTAATAGCAGTTCCCAGGTACTTCTTAAAGATATTTCTTATTTCATAAGAACCTCCCTGCTTAAATATTGACATTTCCATTTCTGCTGTAAAACAAGTGTGAGTTCAGCCCCAGGTACAAGAAATGAGGGTGGACTTCAGGCTTTGGACTTCAGGCAGTGATGTTGACACCAGGTGAATGATGGGGAACGGTAACTTGGAGAGGCAGGCAGCATTCAGTGTGAAACCAACCCCCCCTTGTATCTGCCTACCTTCAACCTGCCTGTCTCAAACCAGACAGCAGTTAAATGCTCCAGATGGGGCCCCACTAGCATAACGGGCTTAGCCTGGCCGGCTTCAGCATGCCTCTTTCTTCTAACTCAACCAACCTTACCAAACAGCTATCGCTTCCTTTGAACATCAAAGGTCTTCATTAAAACCTGTCAACCACAGGGCTGTGCTTCCCCATCGGGCGTTGATGTGTAACAACGAACATCGGGGGATCCCCAGCCTGCAGTGGGAGGTCAGCCTGGTTTCGGGGGGGAACTATTCATGTCATGCCACTTTCAATTTAGGATGTGCTCTTGGAGTTGGCGAGGTGGAAGGGGAGCTCATACCAAGCGTGCGAGGCGGGTGCTGCAGCTGTAGGACCTCTGTGCTGGCAAAAGGGAGCTGCTGGATGAAACAGCAGCCATGTGTGAAAAGGCAGCCTTTCCCCCCTAGCTTGGTGGCATGTCCCCAGATGGGTAAGTGGTCTTCAGCCTTTGTCAGGTCCACTTAGATCAGTTATGTCTCATTGGGTCCTTTGACGGATGGAAACCGGCATGACCCATCGCAACAGCTCCCCATCAGCCTGGGGGTACATCCACAGAGATTTCATTTCAGGGGGTCATGTGCGGAGTTCTCTCCTGCACTGACATACAGGAAGCTTGCCATCCTTTCAAGAAGGCTCCCCAGAAAATGTAAGACATTCCCAGGCAGCTGATTGTTACCGCAGCTTGCACAGGACACGGCATGAAGGAATGATCACAGATACCATCCCTCTCTATCCTTGTCTGTGTTTCAGAACCACTCTAACAACATCTGTACTGCAAACACCACTATAGGAGCTATCATGGAATAGCGCTGCTTGCCGTATGGACATGCATCCATACTGCATATAGAGATCATGTGCCTCTGTGTGTATGTAGGAAGAAAGGTGGACCAAGGGCTGAAAACTTGAAAACCTCTCTTGGAGCTGCTGGAGGCACTGTCAAGATCCAGCTTAGGTGGTTTGCAGCACTGCTGGGCCCCTAAAGTCATGTCTCATGAAAGCTCCACAGTGCTTTTCCCTCCTTCAGTTGGTGGCATGGTGGTCCTCTTGTGGCATGGTTCACAAGGTTGATTCCTGTAGGAGCTGCTATTTCCAGGACCCTGGCAGGGGTGGTCAGCACTGGCTGTGAGCATGGAGAAGATCCTGAGAAGTTTAAGGACAGTCCCCACACAGGAACATATCACCCACTTGACAGTGGGCTGTGCTGGCATGGAAATAGCTCAGTGTGGGATCTGAATGCTTGGTTGTTCTCTGAGATGAAGCTGAAGATGGGTTTTCCCACTTGTGTGTTTAATCGAGAAAGACGTACTCTTCACATAACATGTTCCTTCCATGCAAACACAGTCATTGCAACAGGTCTGCGGTGCCAGATGCTGATTTAGATACATACGCAGGAAAATCCTGACCTTAATGTAGGTCTCTTTATTCTTCTCCCTTGCTGGAGGAAACACTTTCAACTGCAAGGCAAGTAATGTGCCATGTTACAGCCACAATAATGTTTAACGGTTGTGTCCTGTGGCTGAGGTTAATGGCTAATTAGGGAAGCTTTTACACCAACGAATAAAAAATATACAATAAACCTGGCGAGGAGCAAGAAAGAGGGTAATGACTATTGCTGGCAGTTGTGCACCCTGACCCAGTGTCCCAACGTGGTGGATGTTGTAAAAGCCAGCCCAACAAGCCCTTCTCAGTGCATTGACTTTGCTAAATCTCTGGGAGGGTGAACAAGACGTGTAGCTGCGTACAAGAAGCCTGCTGCAGATGGGTGAGCATCTTCTCCTGCATATAGACCTGGATATATTTCATTGGTATACCATGGACAGGCACAGGCTGCCTTGAGCCTGCTGGAGCAAGCCAAGCTACTCCAAATACCACACAGAGATGTTAACTCAACCACCCTCAGTAAGTCATGTGGCCTACCCCCTACATACCTTCAGCAAGGCTTCGTGAGCTCAGGTCTCCTTGTGAAATGCCACAAAAGCTTAGCTGAAATGTTCACTCTGTATCTGTGGTCACTGTTGCAGGGTCTCACAAGGAGACACTCTTTGCTCAGACAGCTGGCTCCAGACCAGTCCTGCACCCTCACCCTCTCTGCAGTCCCCTTTCTCAGGTGAACTGTCAGCATTTTGTAACTGGACTCCATTAGTCTGTCTGTTCAAAAAGAGCCCTGCTACGCCTGTATGAGTAATAAATGAGAGCCAAGGGAGAAGGTAGGGCTGATCCATGAAGCCAGGTATCCTCCTTCTTAAGCTCTGAGCTGTGCCTGGTGCACCACTCTCTCAGCTGCTGTCACAGGAGAGAATCCCATCTTCACTGCCTGCGTACCTTTGGCAGGGAGAAGCCACTTCGGCTTTTTTGTGGGCTTGCTGGCTGGAGACAGCAGACATGCAGGCTGGCTCCAGAGGCTAGGAGACAAAAGCCAAAAAGGGCTGCTACCCTGACGGAGGAGGGTACCAAGGATGGAAGCCATGGTGGCTCTTGCCTTTCTTTCTCTGCTAGGTCCCTGAGCAAAAAGGAAGCCTGAAGCGCTTGGCTCTGAGGATGGGGAGGTGTTGGTGTTTTCCACAGAACCATCATGGAGAGCAAGGGGAGACAGACCATAGTCTGGAGGTGAAGACATCCTAGCTGCCTGGTTTCTCACACCAGATCCCCTGTGAGATGAAGAAGGGTTAGGCATTGGGACTGATTGAGACCCTCCATTCGTGGCACTGTCTTGCCTGACGCCTTTGCAATGCTCCACAAATCCGTGCTGAAGGCCAGGGATGAGACTGACCCTGGCATGACGCTAACACCTTGCAGGGATTGAGAAAAGAGGACAGGCTTTGAGATGTGAAGTCCTGGCCAGGTAATCAGTGCTCTGCACCCTCTCACGGAGGGTCTGCTTTCAGGGTCCAGCCCTGCTGCAGGTGCCCGGTCACACACCCAGTCAACAGTGCCTTTGATGGTGTCCCACAAGGGAAAACCACCCCAGGGCTACCAGAACAAACATCAGCCCTAGACAGGTGCTACAAACACCACTCCTCTCCTCAGCCTCAGAGTCTTTGAGCCTCAGAGCCTCTCTTGAAAGTCACCTAAAAGGTAAAACCTCTTTCTCTATATCTAGCATCTCATCCACTAGTGTCAGCACTAGGCAGAGCTGAATTAGCCTACATGCATCCAGTAGACAGTCATGATGCCTTGATATTTCCAATGCACTGCTTAGCTTAAACTAAAATGCAAAACCTGAAGGAAAAAAGAATACACATGCAAAGCATGAGATGCAACCTTATCTGCTTTCTATAAGGCTTTTGTGTGATGAGCCTCAAAGGGAGTAATTAGGGACAAGATAAGGCTGCCTCACTGGTATTCAGACCAGAGCGTTTTCATTACTGCTCACTGCTTACAGTGGCTTCTTGACCCTCTTTGGGATATATTTATTACTGCTAGTTGTAACTTGGACACGCATCGTGTAGTCTGCAGGATAAAAATAGCTGCAGTGCCTATTTCTGTCAGAGTAGAGCACACCAAACCTTTGTTTACCAGTTGCCTTTGGTTTAAATATAGCAGTAGGCTGAGCACTGGAAAGCAGAGGGAAGCTGTGTGACGTTAAATCCACCCAGCTAATTTTAGATTGCTCTCTGCACAAAGCTGTCAGCAGAGAGGTAGATGTATATGTGCAGGTCCACAGAACTATGTCTTTGGAGGAAGAAGGGGATGATTCAGTGTGTGTTGTCACTAAACTTGTCTCCTTTGGCAGCCTCTGCCTGGACAAAGTGAGTGTCCCAAAGCTGCTATTTGGCTTAAGAGATAGCATTCAAAACCCATCGTTGTCCCCATCCCCTAAATGGGGTGGTGAGAGTGTGCACTGCAGGGTGCAGGAGTCCTTGTTTTGTCAGATGGGGTGGTTATAGTGTGAGCATTCAGATAGCAGTGGGAAGTGTTCATCTCTTCTTTTAATCCCCACCTCCTGGGAGTTTGAGATTTTTGAGTACTATCCATTTGTTTGCTTTGTGTAATATATATTTTAAGAAAATTCACAGCCTTGCTGTGTGTGGAAAAAGCTTGGAAATACAACTCTGAAGGTTTAGAAATCATATGCAAATGAAAGAATCAAATGCCAATCTCAGTATGTTTTTATCCTATGTTCCCATGAAATCGAACCCCATGTAATAATAACCCCCGGCCTCTCCCTCAAGGAGGAATGGCATCACAAGAAGTCATTTTGCCCAGCAGTAATAGAGAGACACTGCAACTTGGAAGAAATGGTTTCTGGTGGGTGAACCTGCAAGACATAACACATCCCTGCCTCAGTTTCCCAAATGGCAGAGTGGATGGACTGTTTTCTTCCCTAAAGGGATGCAAGGAAAGTTTAAAAGCACCATAAATGCCCTGAAAGGAGGGAATTTTTTCCATCTCTGGACTTCAAGCCCTGATCTCTACCATTTCTTACTGCACAGCCTTCGGAGATGCTAAGGTTGTCATAGTATCTTGGTAAGGGGCTGCAGAAATATAGGCAGAAGGCACTGAGACTCAGCAGCAATCAAATCAGTTTTGTGAAGAAGGTTATTTATATCATGTCATTTCTAATGCCACTCACATGCATTTGCTATTATAAACCCGCCAGGGCTTCTACCCAAGCCCCAGCGTGCCAGGACCCCCAGATGATGACAAAAGCTGTGTCTGGCTCTGAGGTTGGACTACCTTCCCATCAGATGGTACTGGTGAGCTCTGCAGCACCAGTCAGCTTGTTCTCATCCGTTGAGGTCAATGACAACCACTTGTTAAAGGCAGGCAACTATTTTCAATGTTTGCCATTCAGTTAATATGAACTATATTGAAATTAAAGCCAGGTTACCAGCTAAGGTAAATGAGCATAGGCTGGCTTGATTCAGTGGAGAAAGACTAATTTACACCACTGGAGGATCCAGCCTGTTTCCTGTAAAGGTTTCTATTTTAGGGTAGCTTTGATGCACTGGCTGTATTCATTTATTTATTTATTTATTGCATGATTATATTTACTTGAATCCAGAATAATCTCATGTCAGAAAACCAGGGAAACAAATAAACTTTTAAAGCTGTTTCAACAAATCTTTTCAGTTTGATGTGATATTGGCATCACATCCAGTTCCTGTGTGAGCTTTGAGCTGTTCCTGTTCCTATTTGAGCTTAAAAAAAATCCCTGTTTAGAAAAGCCATCTCAGGCTGTTGCTCACCCATCACATAGCAATCCTGTGTGAAACCAAAGAGGCCTTTAGCATGGCTTTTATTTCATGTCAGTACCTTCCAGTTAGTGTGTGTGTCTGTGTGTTTTTTATTATTTGTTTTTTCCTGGTACTCACTCACCCAGCAGAAGCTCAACAATCAGGTGCAAATATCTTGAAACTTTAACATCTGAATTTGGTTTGAATCCTTTTATTTTCCCATTTAAGCAATACTTTTGTGTGCTGAAAGACAAAACATCTCAGTAACAGCAACACATCCATTTGGGAGAAGCTAGTCCCTGATCTGTAGCACAGTGCTCCCTGAGGACCAGCTGCATCCCTCTGCTACCTGGAATACATCACCATCCCACAGCAATCAGTAGGCAATTTAAGTAACTTCATCTTAGCAAGCAAATCGAAGATGTCCCTTGGATTTCCAGTCCTGGCAGTACAGAGGAAAAAACCTGCCTGTCTGTTGGCTAAATATGACTTTTGCAGGGCAGTATCAGGCGGTTGGCCATAACTCATCCCCAAGTGCTATCCATCACATCCGCTGGCTGTTATTAATGAGGATGTGTGTGTGCAGCGGCAGCACGGACACGCTGGAAGGGGCTCCCCTCTCCTCAGTGTGAGGCTGTGGAGAGGCCGTCTGTCTTGCAGCTGCCATCCCCTCTGTGCCGCTCCACTGCCAGGGCCCCCTCCCTGCTCCCTGCTGCACATCTGCTCTGCTGCTTGTGCTGGCAATGCTGACAAGCTCCCACAGTGGGTTTTAAGAGTCCTCATGCTTTGAACTGCTTGCTAAAGGAAGGGAAGGTTTTCAAGGGATGGAGGAGCCACTCTAGTGGGACCTGGGCAACAACTGAGACAAAGGATGTGAAGGAAATGGACATACGGATGGTATGGAAAGGTTGGAGGCATCCTGCTTGGTGAGGCTGAAGGACTTTGAGAACATACAAAGAGCAGAATAAATCCTGTAGCAGCATATGTCAGCAACGTATGCACAAGCTCTTGCAAGCCACTGAACACAAAGCAAAGCTGACGGAAATATCTCTTCAAGGGCAGATTTGTACCTCATGGTGCAGCCTGTCTCTGAAAAGCAGCATATCCTCTGCTCTCACTGTATTGATGACAGAGGGGATTTGGTTGAGGATAGGAACTGCAGGTGATTCATGTATTTAGCATTACTAGAGTTGGTGGGGCAAGAATTTCTGTACCTTTTGAGTGTTTAGAGGGGAAACCTTCTGCCTTTCTTCAGTGCCAGGAACAGGCACCCACAGGGTAACTTGGGGTGCTGCTGGTGACTTGGTGGGGTCTCACCTACACTGCTTCCATGCAGAAAAGAAAATGGGCTCAAAGAAGCATCGTTAAACACCCAAGATGAGCAAGGAGTGGTGCTGCCACAGTCTGTGCTGCATCTGCTGAGATAATTTCCCAAACAAAGCTGGTAGTTCAGACTGATGAAGAGGAAGGCAGGGACCTAGAATGTCTCCTGTCCTTGCAGCAAGAAAGCTCAGTGACACTGGCCTGAGCGGGGAATAAAAGGAGCTTTTGTCTACCAAGACAAATTTAATGTGATAAAAATAAAGACTAAAGAGAAACATCGCAGGCAGAAGTCAAAATAAAGGATTTCAGAAAGCATCTAATGAGACTGGCATTCTCTTCCTATCCACTTCAGTAAGATAAGAAGATTTTATCTTGTGCTGGGCCACGGGATAGCTCAGGAGTTAATGCAGATTTTGAAACAGAAGGCAGCAGTTCTGCAAATTCAAATCCATCCACGCTAGTCCTATGTTGTTGCAGAGCAATTTACTGGTGGATGCATCTTCAGCAAAACATACTTGCTAATGAAACTTCTTGGTTCATGGACAAACTATCTGTCATGAAGGGTAAATGGAAAGCTTTTCCATGCCCCCTTGCTGGCAGTGTTCAAGGCCAGGTTGGACGGGGCTTTGAGCAATCTGGTCTAGTGCGAGGTGTTCTTGCCCATGGTGGGGGGTTTGGAACTGTATGAAGTTTAAGATGCCTTCCAACCCAAACCATTCTGTGATTCTATGACTCTGTACCCCACATAGACAGCATAAAACTAAACCTCTTTGATTTCATGCCTGAATAGAAACTGGCAGTAACTAACGGGGTGCTGCTGGATGGGCCATCCGTATCCTTCCCAACCCTGTTTACTGTCGTTCTGAAAAATGTTCTAAGCAAAAGCTCCTGCTGTGGTGAAAAACATAGCTCCATTGTTCTCTTCCCCTGAGTCTTCCCCACCACTGTGTTGCTGCTGCAAGTGCCAGATACATAGTCTGTCCCTGGGGACATGAGGACAGATACACACATACCAGCTTTCAGCTAAGTCAGTCCAGCATTTGGATTGACCCAGAGAGTCTCCCAGCTCCTCAGGTGAATTTTGCAGTTCTGCCCTGCCAGTGTGACTAAACTGGCCACATGTGACTCTACCACTTGTGTAGACCTCCACCACCAGTCCCACACTGCACCAGGTCTGCTGGGATTGGTGCAGTGAATCCAGGCATGGTGAAGCCATGTGCCCCACCACTGCTGAGCTGATGTGGCTCCGCAAGCACAGCAAGTCTGGGCACATCCACATGGTGCAGTGCTGAGCTGGGCAGTATTGCCTTGCGGTCACCACAGCAATGAGCCCTGGAGGGACATTCTAAGAGTTCTGTGATGCTCACGGGACAGATCAGGCATACATGTGGGTGAGATTCATCCTACCCAGTTTGAGCAGCCACCATGCTGGTGTCAAGGCCTCCTCACTCATATATCAACAGCTTTGTGTGCTTCAAGGTGTTTCTGCTTTGCAAACACAGCCATATACCTGGAAGGAATTTGAGTTTTCCTGAGGCTTTCCAAGCGATTGTCTTGAGTATTGCCAAGAGGCGAAAGAGACCCAAACAAAAAAGCTTTAATTTTTTTCCCTATTAAACAGTTAGATATCCTGTCAGACTACCCTCTGACATATGAACTTGCAAACAAATGCATTTGTGAAGCAGTTATACACAACACACAGTTGTGGGTGATGCTGAGAGCGAGTATGTATCTGATCACCACAGTCCAGGTATAGCCAAGGCAGATAGTAAAGATGGTTGCAATCTGTAGGAGCTGTTGAACTGAATTTGGGGAACTGATGGACTGGAACCAATTCCCATTCCGAGGAAAGAATAGAAGTTTAATCTGAACTAGCGAGCACATTCGTACTTTGGCAGAACAATGATATCTGTAAATGCCCGGCATCTGTAAATCTACTGCTTTTGATGTCAAAGGGGTTTCATGTGTTTTGCAAAGTAAAATATTGACTAAATTATGACCTATTGGAACCTTCTCTGATGACTGCTGGAGGGCTGGCAGGCGATAAAAAGGGTTGCTGAGCTTTTTTGCTCAAGTTGGATTCCAGCAGATATAAAAGAAGTGATTGAATTAATTGGTTATAGAGTGAGGTTCAGAGGTTGTTTAGAGTGACTTGTGAGAGGGGTTGCTGTGTTAGGGCTTTCTTGGTTTTTTTCATGCAGCCAATGCAGATAAACCTGCAATTTTCCACAAGTGTTTAAATGTTTCCCACACCAGGTTAACAGTACATTTTGCAGAGGTTCTGGCCTTTACCTCATGCATGGCAGCCAAGGATTTCATACAACATAACTCATTAAACCAGCACTTTCTTGGGTTTACAGCTCTGTCTCTGTCCTTCACAGCTATTCAGTGTCATATCTGAGATGTTCTTAGAAGAGAGACCTTCCCAAGCCTGGCTGAGGAAGAAGAGCCCTGAAGGGCTAACTCTCCTCCTAGTTGAATGATGAAGTTTTCTTTGAAGGACAGACTTGACCCTCGGGTTAAGTGAGCTAGTGTAGCCTGCCCTAATTCAGATGTCTCCAGTAGTGCTGGGTGGGAGTTTTCTGAAAAGACTTCTTTCATCAGGAAATGACCATTTTCAAAGCCAAAACTTTGGCTCCCAAGTCCAACTGACTTTGGGAGCAGAGTAGGAATTACAGCTGAAGGAAAAGGCTCTTCCCTTTCCTCTCTTGGGATACAGTAACTGGGCCAGTGCTGAAAGCAGTCTCCTCTTCAGCTATAGATGCTGGGGTCAAATCTCCTCTCTGTCTTGCTCAGAGCAGTGACTTGAATGTTAGCCGTCTCTCAGCACAGGAGAGTTTTCTTGGCATGTAACCATCTGGTGATTCTGGGTTTTGCCAAAAGATTTAAAAGCCCATGGGTTCCTTTTAATACCAGATGGGAAAAACATTCATGTCTCTCAACCTTTCTCAGAAGAGGAAAAGCATCTCAAACATCTGGGACAGGTTTTTTATTATTATTATTTCAAGCCAAGATAATGCATAGCATTGCATTTAATGCTGATTGTCCAGAGAAGAAAATCAGTTGCTTGGAGTGTAATGCAAAAAAATTCTAACAACGCATGAGAAATCCTGTAACAACAGACCTCCTTGAGAATTTGAATGGCATGAAATGTGAAGTGTACTGTTACTTTAATTGTATTTTTATGCAGACATACTCAATTCCTATTAGTGGCAGAGTTGTGTTTGCATTTGGCCAGAGGCAAAGAATTACTAGTGGACAGTTTAATCAGGATGAAAGAAGGAAAATAAAATTAATGTAGCATGCACTAGGCTCAGACATTTGTGTTGGAAGAATTTTCACATCTTTATTCTGTGAAGCTTGGTCCTGTTTATTTTAAAAACCTGAAAATGGGGGTTGAACAATTTCAGACTGGAGTTATAGTTGCCAGGCATTCAGTTCAAGGGTTGAGGTTAGTAAATGAATAATTCTAGTTTGCCTAGAAGTCTTTGTTGGAAGTCAGTGGTTAAAAATCAAGAGCTGAAGATGTTGCTGCATTACTCCTACATAAATCCACCCATCCATTGTTTATATAATTACTGCTTTGAAGCCAAATACAGATGGAGATCCTGCTGGGCTGGATAGCCCATAAATACCTTTAGGTATTTAGTAAATGCCCTGAAACTTCTCATACCTGCACAGGACAGAGCAGAAAATGGAATCAACTTGCCCATGTCCTGCCAGTGGGTAGCCAGTGCCTGATGTGGGAGGGGAGCCCCGAAATGGGTCTGACTGGACCAGATATTTGCAGCTGTAAGGTTGCATCTGGAGTCTCTAAGATGAGCCATGCTCCCTGGGGAAGGTGATTCTTCCTGTCAGACACCTGAGATGGATGTGTCAGATGAGTTGCCCCATAGTGGTGTCTACTTCTCTGTGAAAAGATATTATGAAAACTATGAAGACAGGCAAGGTTGAAGGCTGAAACCCACCTTCCAGGTGTTTGAAGTGGGTAGAGATGAATCCCGCCATGTCCTGACACCCTGTGCAATGGCTGCGTTGTTAGACCAGCCCTGCCTCTGCTACTCATCCACCCAGATCTCCAGTCAAGACTTGCAGTTGACAACAACTGCAGTGATATTGACAGCACTGCCAGTGCAGTATTTTCTGCAGACACTAGATTGCCTGAAAGATAAATCATATCTGGAATAAAAGGAAAGCTGTAGAAACTTATTCTGGCAAGTGGTAGAATTTGTGTTTATATTTCTATCAGCTCTGGCTTCCCTACAAGAATCCTGCCCTGACGTGATCAATCTGAGAGGAGGAATTTTCTTTGCTTGGCCTCCATTTATTTTACTATTTAATGCTGAGTCTGTTTAGTCAGGAAGGACTTGCTTCCAGACTGCGCAGTCAATGAACGATTCATCTTGTCCAAGAGCAAATTAAGCAGAGTGAATAATTAAATGGAAGCACTCAACCAATATTTCTCAGAGCTCTCTTAAACAATTCCCCACAGTCTCCTTGCATCCTCCCCCATCCTTACCCCCAGACAGCTTCAACCCTTCTATTCAGCAGCACTATGTCCAGCGTCAAGCCCAGCCCGTGCCAATGCTGGTCAAAGGTTATTGCCATCTGGGTGGTCAATGTGAAAGGGTTGGTGGTCTAGCTCTTGTTCCTATGGGAAAATCTTCTAGACCACAGACCTCCCACTCCATTCAGCCAGTATTAAGAAGACCTTCTTGCTGGGAATGGGATCAGGATTGATCGGGCAGAATGAATAAGCTTGCCAGAGGAGATGGCTCTTCTGGGAGAGAGGAGAGCAAGTGGGTTGGAAGCCTTTCATGCAGCTTCCTCTCAGCATTGCTGTCCTTCATTGCTGCCCCGGTGCTGTCAGTCTGGCAGGCTTCCCCTCCTGAGTAGGGGAGGTTAAAGGGCAATGTTAAATGAGGGTTTTAAGACAAATGATTGCATTGGGAGGCTTCAGACAAGGATGCTCATGTCTTTCCAGGTGAATATGGGGATGAATGCGATGTGCTGTGCAGACTGGGAGGCATGGAGGGTGTTGGTATTGCATGGGAAGCACTATTCACTGAGGACAGGCTGAGCATGAATGGAAATCTAAGCCGTCTTCTTGAAAGTTTTCATGAGTTTCACAGGCTAAACAAGCAGCAGAGGTTTCTGCAAGCATGAAGAGCCACCTCCCTTCTTGCCATTTCCTTCAAACCACCTGCTTTGGCAGGGCAGAGCCCTGAGGAGACAGCACAATAAGTTAATTAAAAACTCACTCACTGACTGATGCCCAACTCCAGTCACTCTGGAGCCAGCAAAAGTCAAAGACCCAACTGGGATCTGAGACAAAATGCTGAGGCCACCTGAGACCATCACTGTGGAGGCCTAGGGTAGAATATGATGAGATGGTTGCTGGGTGATCTTGAAGGTGCCTTGAGAGGTGAAGGGATCCTGACAGTGATTGTTGGTTTAGTTTAAAGAAGATTATGGAAAGCAATGACAGCAGGTAAAAGATGAAGAAGAGGGGGACTTTTTTGCTAATAACCCAATACATGCTGTGCTTCTGTGTTAAACTGTTGCTAGAGGTGGTTGGAAATTTTTAGACAAATGTATTTTTAGCAGAAAATGCTGATGTGTCAAAAAAATAACACTTTTAATATGATTTATAATCTTAGAATCATAAAATCTTTTAGGTTGAAAAAGACCTTTAAGATCATTGAGTCCAACTGCAAATTTAGCCAGTCCTGGAAATCATTTTAGGGAGAGACAGGAGTATCCTCAGGTCTGCATGCCCTTGGCCAGGTTATCATTTTCCAAAAGGTCAGTGCCAAGGGATATGGACATCCCAGGATCAAGTCACCATTTCAAACAGACATTTGAAGAAAAAATGGAGCACATCTGGTAGAGAATTTAAGAGGCCAAAACACTTCAGGACAGCCATAAGCCCTCCTGGTCCATTCATCATTTGGCCTGGACACACCAGCAAGGGAGTCTTGAGCCCCAGCCTCCCAGAGTGGAGCAGAAGTGCCCTGCCACCATGCTGGGGTTTGGCCAATATGATAATTTCAATTCCATCTTACAAGATGGAAGCTCTGGGCTTTGTCTCACTGAGGAATGGGGAACTTTCGGAAATCACAAAGTTTTCATAGAACTCAGAAACCTTTTCCTGCCAACCTCTAATTTCCACCACATTATAATAAGCACATCTGAGAGGAGAAGGAGGAGGAAAAATTTTGGCTTTCCCATAACGCTGTTGCTGTCAGACAGACAATTTTTCACCACCATGGATGCCTCTGTGACACAATTCCTAAGCTGAAAGAGGCCCAACAGAGTAAACAATATCCCAGTTGGGAAGATAAGGAGCTACAGGACACTACCCAGAGAGATATAAATTGTAGTAATCTATTTGTTCTCTTGCCCATGGGGTCCTTGTAGTAAACAGGGAGTGCTGGGAAGCGGGTAAATTCTGACACATCATTTCTCATTGTTCCCAAGGGATGGTGAGCAATCCTAGTGCTGGCAAGCCAGACAGGCAGTAAATGTTTCCTAGAATACAAACAGTGGGAGCCAGTACATAAAGGCTGCAAAATCACTGTCAAAATGTAATCAGCTGAAAAAAACCCCAGCAAAAGCAGAGAATAAGCCACAGCCGTGCAGCCATGGATGTAACACCCTAAAGAAGGTTGAGAGAGGAATATAATGAGCACCTGTGGGAAAGTGAAACTTGCCCTTTAAGGGAGGTAACTTCTGTAACAGAAGCATGCAATTCAGCATGCAGGGACAGACAGGAGACCTTTCTAGAGGTCCACCATGCAGTTTTTTGTGTCTTATGCCAACCAGAAGTGTAACTCTGCTAATGACTCAGTTTATTGAGTCTGGTGGCCCTCTGTCTTTGTGCCCTTTTTAAAGATCCCATTCTTGACAGTGAAAGTTAATCTTTCTGAAGCACCATTAAGACCAAGGGATGGAATGGAGCCATATTCCAGCCTTGCTTCCAAGTTGGTTGACTTGCATATTTCCAAACCCTGACAGCTTTTCATGGAAAGGCATGAGAAGTTGGCAGCCTTAGGGCTGGCGCCACAGCTCCTTGGGCAGGCACACCAAGGTCCCAGGCCTGAGATAACCTGACATGCAGACATCACACCTCAGTGCCAAGCAGCAACCCAAGCCAGCTTCCTGGTATGCATGGAGAGCTACATGCCACCTAGACATCATGCTGAGTCAAGCAGTCAGAGGGCTTGGATCAAGATGGCTTAATTCCTTCTGGACTTTTTACTACTTGTCTCAGGTGGGAAGTAGACATTGACCTTGGACAACTTGTGGAGATAGCAGGATGTCAGCAAGGTCATTGTCAGCCCCAGACAGCATCCTCCAAATGGGCTAAAAAGCCAGCAAAGCCCTACTAAGAGGACAGAAACCACCAACCTGTGGGGTTCAAACTAGCAGATGAATCTAGACAGTATGGAGAGATGAAAGTGAGAAGAAAAAGACCACCTGGAGATATAAGCTTATACTGTCTCAGCCCAGGCCCACACTGCTCAGCTATTTTGCTGCCGGACTGTCCTTCTCCATGGCCCATCACCCTGCCATTTTGCTTTCCTGCCTGGAGCATAGCTCTGAACAGGCATCTGCCAATTGCAGCTTGCACCTTGATTGAGCTTGATATGGGGAGTTCTCCAGCCCTCTGCTTGACTTTCTGCTTTTGTGTGGCAGTCAGCAGCATCACATTGTTCTGTGACCTTCTGAGAGATGAGCCAGGAAATATCTTCTTGGCTAAATAATGAATCTAAAAATTGATTTGAGGAGAGGTTGGAAAGCAATGAGCATACAAATTAACCAGTGGATAAGTAATACATTTACATTTCATGGATCCTGTTAACTTCAGAGCAGGCAAAATTTATGACCTACTGAACTCCAAGTATGAGGCTTAAAGAAATTACTGGGAGGAGAATTATTGGGTTGAATACTAGACATCATTCCAACCTTCATTAGGGTTTTCATGTGCTCTTTAAAGTCTCTCTCTAGCAGTACCCATTTCCAAGGCTGGGAAAAAATCAACCACTGAGATCACTTCAAAAACACGTTGCCTCCTCCCTTTCATTTTCCCAAGTTGCATTTTTATTTTCCACATAAACTTGACGGTCAGACAAATTACTATACAACTGAGATTCTGAAAAATAGGAATCATGTTGTAAGTCAAATGCTGATGATCTGCAGATACAGTGTTAAGGAAAAAAACCCACAACATTTTGTGGGTGTGTGTGCATGTGTTCAAATAGATGGTTTTACTTTTTGTGTGCATTTATGACGCTTAATGATACTTGCTCTACAGCTGTGCAGACATGCAGCCCAGGCAGACCTCTAGATTGGCTCAGCCTGTTTATTGAGCTCTTCCTAGCGGTTCCGTGAATGGTGAGAAATTGCATGAAGCCATCACACCTCCAAGGTTTGGGCTTGTTTGAGATTTCACAGACTGTTGGCAAATCCCTGTGAATCATTTTTACAATCCTGCCAGTTGAGAATAGACACCTGTGGACACCAGCTCCATGGGTCATGCAGTCTTTTTGTCCTCCAGGCTACAGGGAAGTGGCCAAGACCAAACAAGGGTCATACCCCTAGACTCTCCACCTCTCCTTCTCCTGGGGTTGCTCTCTTCCAGGCAGTGAGGGTCTGTCCACCTCTGTGGACAGTCCTAGTCTTTGAGGTTCCCCAGAGCAAGAAGGAGATAGTTTGCTTTCTGTTTGCTTCATCTGTGGCAAACCAGCTGCTCTCCTGATGATGGCTGTTCCTGTGCCAGGAGGTTGAGGAAGCAGGTTGAGGCAGGCCCAGGTCTGCGGCTGGTTGTCCAAACACCTGCATCTGAACCCGGAGTCTCTTTCAATGCCCCAGGTGATGTTGAGCCAGGGATAACTGCAGGTGGGATGGGCTTTAGCACACATGGCCTGATCATGGCCTGACCCTTGCGAAGTACACTGTCACATCATCACCACACCGTGGCTCTTCCTCTCCAGATACCTCTGGAGATCATAGAATCATGGAATCATTTAGCTTGGAAAAGACCTTAAAGATCATTGAGTTCAACTGTTAACCCAACACTGCCAAGTCCAGCACTAAACCATGTCTATTGTCATAGATTAGGCACAAGGCTTTGCAATGTGTTTTGCATACTTTGTAAATAAGCTCGGACCTGGGCTTGCCTGCCACGGTAAAAGGTGCTTTTCTCCTCCAATTGCCATAATTTCCCTTCTGTTTTCCTGTCTGGAATGGTGTCCTCCACAACAGTGGTTCCCTCCTCAGTGTTGGTGTCTAGAGTGAAGGCTAAGGGCAGTTGTGGTCCCCTGATCATCCGGATGGGAGGACACATTGCACCTCAGCAGTGTGGCCTGGCCTGTGGGAGAGGACATGCCACCTCCTGTCTCTTCCCGGTATGCGATCAGGGTGTGGACAGGGTGCACAGCTGGACCAGGGTGCTGGGGAGCAATCCTGGGCTGCATGGTGCTGCCTCTGATTTCATTTGTCCACAGCAGCAGGGAAAATCATCAAAGGAAGAAGAAAAAGGGGTTTAAAACCAAAGCCAAATTAAAATAGGTCCCAAGCTGCAAAATTTGTATCTGAACTTCCTGGAAGATTTGAGGCTTTGGGTGGGGTTTCATTATGCTGCTCCAGTGAAAATGCCATATGTAAATCTCCTAAAACATGAAAGATCATGTACTCCTGTGATCTAAATAGACAGGGACATATTACTGGTGATGGTCCAAGCAGCTGCACCAGCGTAAGGATGCTTATTAAAGAGGGGATTGCTGGATATACGTATCCTTGCCTGACTAACAGATTCAGCTTTCTTCAGTGAAGAGATGCTAGAATGCAAATTTGAAAGAAACACAAGATAAAGAACCACCAGTTCCAACACAAGCCAAAAGGGGTAGTGCTGCATACTGGACACAATATGTGATAACACACGAGAATGAACAATTCTTTGGAAATTCCCTTTTCATAGAATTTTAAAGGAACTGAAAGTTAGAGGATGAAAGCCTGAGATGTTTTACTCCTTCTGTGGAAGCTGTAGGTGCTGTGGTTTCAGAGTGGGGGCTACTAGCAGGGTTCCCAGGCTCTGAAAGCGCACAGCAGTTTCTGGGTGCCTGAGAAGCCTTGCTGTGCTTGCTTTGGTGAAGAGGAGGGTGCTTCCCACCATGGCAGGATTTTGCATAGCCCTCTGCTCCTCTCTGCCAGCTTCCTGGGTTGAACGTACTTACGGGCTTGGGAAGCTGAAGTCAGTGCTCACAGAGCAAGTATATAGGACATATGTGAACTTAGACATACGAAATGCCTTTCTGTAAGAAACAGTAATGTCCCACCCTGAAAAAGCCACAGAGACATTGCAGAGGTCTTTGGGGACAAGCTACAAAGTCTTCTTGCAAATGCACTTCAGCTGTAATGTTGCTCCTCATTTAACTGACAGTGAGAGATAGTAGGAACCCATCTGTTCAGGTACAGCAGGCACAGATTTCCCAGCACAAAAAACCACCTGAGCTTTGTTTCTGGTGTGTTGCAAAGAAGAGGATGTGACATCCATCATTTTCATAAACAGGATTGCCACATGGAGTGTATTTGTGTGGCCAGATCCTATACACAGGATTACAGCTCAGCCAAGGAATTTCTTCCCTGTTGTGTCTCCAGGCATTTAGACTGGGAGGTCTTTGCATAAAAAATGATCTTTCCATTTGTTTTCCATCCATGCTGTGCCCAGCACTGTGGCACCAGGGCTGTAGGCAACAGCCCCACGTGGTTGCTGGAGCTGTGAACAGTGAGAAGAGCCATTGCAGCTGGTACATGCCTTCCAAAAGGCAGAGCTCTCCCTGCCCAGGCTGCTCTGCCAAGGTGACACTGCCAGGTCCTGTACAGCCATTTGTATTTTAGCATTTACTTCTTTTAAAGGTCTCTTACTTAAAGACAATTTTGCCCTGTTCGTCCTTTACCCACCTCTTGAATTTAGCCTTTGCAGCAATCTGTGCTTCAAACAGTAAGCTGCAGTGTTACAGTAAAGAAAGGCTCTCAAGGACACATTAAGCTCTTGATTCCCAGGACTGCACATGCTAGTGAAGTGTGCTAGTAAGAGGCTGGGGACAGATGTCTTCTTCCAAACTGAGGTGTTCCTGCTTTTCCTATTTGTTCACTCACCCCTTGTTCC
This sequence comes from Strigops habroptila, assembly GCF_004027225.2. Classification (NCBI taxonomy): domain Eukaryota; kingdom Metazoa; phylum Chordata; class Aves; order Psittaciformes; family Psittacidae; genus Strigops; species Strigops habroptila. The sequence continues at coordinate 102,461,482 of NC_044277.2, forward strand.
AGCTGCACAAGCTTTCTTGCACTGTGTCAGGCAAAGTGAAAAGCACCTAAGCACCTTTGCCCAAGGTGTGAGACCCCCTGAAGCTGATCAGAGGTACTCAGGTACCTTGTGCCAACAGAGATGTGGAGGAGAGGGACCAAAGTCCAAGTGATAACACATGCAACACAGCCTGATTATTTTCTATTAATTTTACACGTACATGTTCTACTCCCATAGTGCACAGTTGCAAACATTTTTTCTGCAGATTAAATGAGGATGTGTTTTCTTTTTCCCAAAACGATGAGAATTTTAAAGTAGAACAAACCCTCATTTTCCTGTCTGAAGCAGGATAGAGGATTCTTTTGAGCCGACTCTACTGAGCAGCCTACATTAACTCTTCCACCATTTGACCTGAAGCACTCCTCAACTGTCCTCAGAGTAAAACACGCAGCCTGTAACAACGTCATTTATGATGCAACCATGAGAGGAAAGTAAAACCCCTGGTTGCATCGGGTTGTGTATATCATCTGCTGGTCTAGACGACAGGCTGCGGGTAGCTCAGCCCTGACCACTGCTATCCACAGCATCATTCCTAACCTTGGCAAAAGTTTAACACTTTGTGTGATCCTGAGCTTTTAACAAGGGTGGTTGAGCTGCTGGGGGACTCTCAGGTTTGCAGCACTTGCAGGGAATGCAAAGGACCATCTCATGAAGGACTTGGCTCTCAGAGTACAACACAAGGATGCTGGGATGCAGATAAGGGAAGCTTAGTGCTGGTTCATGCTGATTCTGATAAAGCATACAAGGTTGGGAGGCAGAAGTGATACATATGTTCTTCTTGTGCCATCTGACATGGGAAAAAAAGGCAAGTTTGTGGGCCTGAGTCTTTTGGTGATGTCTCCTTCTTCTACCAAAGAGTTGAATGAAATTAAATAACCCACTTAGAACTTGTGTTTTGTAGTTTACAGCTCCCGTGAATAATTCATTTAAAGGATACCTTCTCCCTCCCTGAGGATTCATCATTTATAGATTTTGGGAGCACTTAAATTTGATAAGCCTGCTCTTGAGAAGGTTGTACAGACCCCCAGATAATAAGGGCAGAAGACCATACTCATCTAAGCTTACATTTTCAATTAGTCTACACAACAGCCCTTTCTTGCTGATGATGAGAAATGGGAGCAGCCGCTCCATCACTCTCTTGTTAGATGGCATTTGTGGCACACAATCTGCCAGTGTTTGTTGTCTATGAATTATGGTTTCTCTACCATCTTAAATGCTTAAACTTTTTGGAAGTTTCCTGGAGGCATATTTCCTTTCTACTAATAAAACACTGTATCAGGACTCCTGTGTCTTGATAGGAGTGCTGAGAGGGAGGGAAGGAGGCCATGAATCCTGGGTGGGAGCAGGGCCAGTGGGACCAACCATGTGTGAAGTCTGGCCTGCAACTCCCTGTGAAACATGGAGGATTGTCTCAGGAGGTCCTAGGGAGGGGGGATTTGAAAGGTGCTATTGCAGCAGTACTCTCTTGCACAGCCCTAATTTAGTGTGACTGCTCTGTTCTTTAGGGAAATGTCACCTGGGCTGGTGAAAAGCCTCCCTGTAGTCCTGCCTTGAGCTGGAGGAGATGACATGCAGATGCCAGAGTGGTGAATGTTAGAGAAGCTCATAAACACTTTAAAGCCTATTTGTGCTTTGCTTTTATGTTTATTTGTCTGCTGTAAACATGATAAGCAGGCAGTAGCTAGGAAATAATTGTTCACCCATATTTTTGTAGAAAAAGAAGCCGAACCCTGTGCTGGTGAATGCTACCAGGTACACCTCTCAGTAGCTCTCACAAAACTCCTGGCTTGAACAGACAAAGTGGACACAAGTTGGGGAAACAGGCAGGACAAGCAGGGAGATGGAATCTTGGGGTGAGGGTGGGAACTGATGATTAGACTTATTAAAGGCTAATTAGAAGGGATTGTAGAAATGGGCAGGCCTAACTGATAAATTGTGATAGCTGCTGCTAGGAGGTGTTAGGAAAGTGTTGTTGGACCTCTGGTTCATGTTGTGACCCTCTTCCAGAAATGGAAATGTGTCATGGTTGCCCCATGCTGTCAGCAGGTAAAGGGGGGACAGGTAACACCAGAGCAAAGAGGACAAGGGGAAAAAAACCCACAGTGCTCTTGTCTGTGCAATATGCTCTACAAGGGAAAAGAGGGCTGAATCTGTAGGTTGTTATTTCTTTCATCCCCCTGCTGTGATTTGGTGTGCTGAGGCAGTGCCTTCTTAGAGGAGCTCATCGGTGGAGTAAGAACTACGCTGTCAAATGAACATCCTCTCTCATTCCTGATGAACGTAGTGCAGTTTGCTTCTGTGCTGGGTCTTCTGCCACATCCCTCACTTTGGTTGCTTGTTTTCCAGAAGAGCTCTGGGCTCTGGGTGTGCTGGAGAACAGACCCACCTGCAGTGGGTCCAAATGTGAATGCCAAGGGCTTTGGCAGCTACTGCATTTAGTTTGGCCACAAGAGCATCAAGGCCACCTCTCTGCTCATGAGAGGTCACTTTATACCACAGCAAGCCAGACATGAAGGCAGCTCACCACAAGGCCCGCAGGGGAAGAGTTGAGGTCTTAAGTCATGACTATTGGAACCACAATACACTTTTTCATGCTTTAAAAACCTGACTATGTTCCCTGGTGGGGAATTTTCTGGTGGATGCAAATATATGAGAAAATGGGCACAGGGGAGCTACTTCAAGTGCTATATTTGGTGCTGGTAGCCCCAGGCATGATGGACAGTTAGCCAGGAAAGAAACCCCTCAGTCCTGATTTTCTCAGGGTAACCAGCTTGGACACTCCAGACCCAATAAATACTAGCATAAGTCCTCAATTTACCAGCTCAATAAGTCCTTCTGCTCCTCCACTTCCTGCCCAGTCTTGACCACCTAGGTGCAAACCTCCAAGAAGTACTCATACAGGTTATTCACCAGCCTGTTTTGCAGTGAGAAAGCAAGGTAATTGCTGACATATCTCCAATTCCACTTCCCCATTCCTCCACAGGATCCCCGGTGACTGACCAAATTGTCCATGAGATCAGAGTGTCAGCAGCAGGCAGGTCTTTGCAACACTGAAGGGCCAAAGCATCTTCCTAGTGCCACCTGGCCAGAGACACCACAAGGCTGGATCTGTGCCCTGGAGTATGTTCTGAGATATACCTCTCAGAGGTATATCTATCTCAGACACAAGGAGCCATGTGTCGTGGAGCACAAGGCTTTTGTTTAATTCTTGCAGGTGTGGGATGGTTGGAGGTAAAAGCCTGCTCTGCAGTGCAATCTCCTTCCTCATTGATAGTTCCATGGGTGCCAGTGGCAAAGAGGGCAAGTGGTATTTGGTTAGAGATATTCACTGCTGCACAGACGGAGCTGCAGAGTGTCTTCTGCTGTCATCTGGAGGAGCTGGGTCACCCAGCGCAGACAGGCTCCTTGGGAAATTCCCAAGAAAGCTCCAGGCCTGAGAGCCTTCAAGAAGCTGACACATGTTTGGCAGGCCAGGGGGAGGAAAGCCTTTTGCCCCCTGGATGGCTCTGGCCAGGAATCCTGCTGGTGACTCAGTGATGTGGGATGGCAAGTGTTGTTTAAGTCTCCAGAGACTCCCTCCAGAAAAAACCCGGTGATGAATGGTGCAGAAGAGGGCTGCTTGCACCAAGGATGTGTAGGGTGGAAAGACATCCATCAGCAGACCCTCCTGCTCAGGACTAGATGAACATCGTCTCTCATTTCCCTCCACCAAGGCCACCATCACATAGGCTGAAGGCTTTCTAAAGCTGTCACAGGCAGCAGATAAGACAATTTGAGACTAATGTGCTCAAACAAGGAGCACGGGTCTTTGATAAGCTGCAGGCCAGGGCACTCTGCAGCCTGCCATGACAGTGAGGGAAGTAGCCGTGTACTTGGGGAGCTAAGGAGAAGGGAAGGGCCATCAACCAGGAAGGCAATGGTCACAAAAATAAGACCTAAAACCCTAGCTCTTTTGCTTGGTTCTGGTCAATTATATTCATGGCTGTTGGAGACCCAAGTCTTGTGATGGCTTTCAACATGGGTGTCAGCTTGGAAGGGCATTTCAGGCACATTCAGAGGTGCAGAGATTTGCAGCAGGATTTGACCACATGTGTGCATGCGGCTGGGAGGAAAACAGCTTCCAATCTCTCATGTATGGTCTGAGTGCTGTAAGCTGGGCAAAGTCCCAGCTCAAGTACAACACTGGTGGTTTAAATGTCCAGGGAACATTTAAACGTTCAGAGCTTGCCAGCCTTTTAAAATCACCTCTCTGTTGGCTCTCATCCAGCAACATTGACAGGCTGAATAGCTGCTCCTCATCTGTTCCAGTGCAAAGTCATCAAGCCTCATTCAAATGCAGCTGGCTTGGATAAAGGGCCTGTCTTTTCACCAAAGGGGATGAAGGGGGTTCATACTTCCTTTTAGTATGGCTTCATGCTGACCTAAAGATGGTGAAAAGCCCTTGCCCCTCACATATTGACCCCATTGGGTGCAAAGGGTGACAGCTTGTCGAGAGAGTTTGAGGAGGGTCCTGCCTCAAAGACCCTCTAAAGGAGCCTGCAAGGAAAGCAAACATTTGACCTTAGTATCCAGGACTTGCATGAAAAAAGTAATGCTAGTCAATGAGTGCTGCATCCTCAAGGAAGGATGGAAGCCTGGAAAAGAGAATGCTCTGGGAAGACCTTAAAGGAGCCTTCCTGTATCTAAAGGGTGCCTACAAGAAAGCTGGAGAGGGACTTATTTTTTTTTTTCACAAGGGCATGTAGTGAGAGGACAAGGGGGGATGGCTTTAAACTGAAAGAGGTGGGGTATTAGGAGGAAGTTGTTCCCTGTGAAGGTGGTGAGGCACTGGCACAGGTTGTCCAGGGAAGCTGTGGCTGCCCCATCCCTGGCAGTGTTCAAGGCCAGGTTGCATGGGGCTTGGAGTAACCTGGTCTAGTGGAAGGTGTCCCTGCCCTTGACAGGGGGTTGGAACTACATGAGCTTTTAAGTCCCTTCCAACCCAAACCATTCTATGATTCTATGTCGCTCTCTCCATGGTCTGGGAGCTGGCGGAGCCCACATGGTGGCACTGCGACCCAACATCCGGGATTGCCGCTACTGCTCTCTGTGGGGACGGGTTGTAACCAGCAGCTGCTGGGTGCTGGGAGGTACAAATCTGGCAGCAGGTCTGATGTGGGAAGGCTTCACCTTGTCTGCACAAGCCTTGGGCCATACGGGGCAGCATGACAGCGAGCAGGACTTCAAGCTTGGAATTTCAGTGTGGCACCAGCCTTCTCTAGAGCTTGGCTTTGTCTCCACCAATGCTGGTCAGCAAGAGAGTCACTTCTTCCACATGCCACAGATGACACAAGGCATAGAGAAGGGTCAGGATATGCCCACTGCTCCTTTTGCTGCTGCTAAGACATGGAGGATGGTTTAAGGAGGGTGAAGGCCTTTTCTACTTCACTTAACCAAAAGGCCAAGCAATTTCTGGATAGGGCTAAGGGTCTGTGGGTGACCCTGGCTCCTTCATCCTGAGCAGCTCTCACCAAACAGCCCTGTCCTGCATCCATGTGTCTAACTTGGAGTCTGTGGCCAAAGTCTTCCATCATGTGCAGGAGCAATGAGACCAAACCCACTGACCCCATCAGCTGCTGTGACAAAGTAGCAGTGACCCCGGCATTCAGCCTCAGCCAGATGTCCTCACACAGTATGTGTGTACCACCGGCTGATTTCTAGATAAAGACAGCAGTGCTTCCCTTCACCCTGGAAGGAATCAGCTGCTTCCCGCCCTAGGGCTAACTATCCCCAGCCTGCAACCCTTCCCCTGGGGAGATGCCTGGTAGGGATACCCATTCTGCTCCACTGCCTGCTGAGGAGCAGATGCCTTGTCCTTGTCTTTGTCTCAGTCATTCCCACATACACGCCTGTAGCAACAAAGCAGCTCCCTGTGCATGGGCTGGCTTCGGGTGGGGGCAACCAATACATCACCTGCAACAGAAGCTGGGGACCTTTTGTAACTTCTGCAGCAGATAGGGCTACAGATCATTCCAGATGAATGGAGCCCTAAGTAGTTACAATTCATATGGATTAATCAAGCTGTTCTCTGCCATGTACATCATTTAAATCACTAAAGCACTCCTACTGGCATCACTTGGTGGCAGCCTATTTTCGTGGCAGGGAGTCTGTTTATGGTGGAGCAGAGTGATCCCCTCCACCCTTCCACCACAGCATGGGGTGGGGAGAGGGATGCTCAGTGAAGATGCTGTCCCAGTGCCTGCTATGTTCCTCCTTCTGCTGCCCCACTGTGCTTACCATGCAGAGCTGGGAATAAGCTCCTTGTGGAAAGCATGCCATTAGCACTTCATGCAGTAAAGCCCAGGGGATGCAGTTAAATGGAGATTGAGCTCAAGATGCCTCCTAGGAAAAAGCCCAACAAAAACAACCCCCTTCCCAGCAAGTTGTAAGATATGTTATCAAATGAGAAATGGAAAGCATAAAGAATAGAGTTTGTGTGGTGGGGTGCTTCTAACTATGTCTTGGGAGGAAGCAAACTGCAGGGGAGATTTTCCCTTTACCAACAACCTCCTCTGAAATGTAGAGAGCCACAGGGATGCTTGTGCAAAAACTGTTGGGGCAGCAAAACAAGGCAAGGATGAACAGGGCTTTTTCTTGCCCAAATCGCTTTCCAGCCCCTTCCTCTTTCCCAGATTGTCAGCCTTGCTCCTAAGGCGTTATTCTGTCTGTGCCAGGCATAGCCCTGGATTGTTCCCCAGATTTCACCTAGACCATCTCTTCAAGTCCAGGTGAGTCTGCCTGAGGCCAAGTTTGCAGGTAAGTTGTTCCACAAGGCTCAAGCTCTGGGTATAGTCCCAGCAAAGCAAAGAGTAGATGGTCACGCCATTGTCCTCCCTTCCTGGGCAGAGTCAGCCCAGCTGCATTTCTTCCCATTTGCAACAGGCTGATGGAGGTAAAGATCATCCAGTCAGGGTAATCCAGGAGATGTTAAAGGTGCACACACGATGTGGTCCAGGTCTCAGGTGTGGGGAGCGGTGACCTTCAGCAGAGGGAGTAACAAACTGTTGAAGAAGTGACAACACTTTAATGCCTCCTAACTACATATGCACAGAAATATCTGCCTCTGCCTGATCTGCTAAGTCCTTGGGAAGAGCACTGCATTAGCATGGGTGGGTTGTTTCTTGTCCCCAAGATATTTCTGGTGTCTTTGCTTAGCTCTGCACTGTGCAGAATAAAATGCCTTTAGATGCTGATGTGGGAGGCACTTCCTAATCCCCTGAGAAAGATCTTATCCTCCAACTTAATGGTAAGATCAGAACTGTTCCCAAGCATCAGCCCATTGATCCTGCAGTGGAAGTTGCACAAGATGCATCTATATGCAAGACCTAAGGTGTCCTTCAGGGTGACATGTGCTTTGCCACAAAAAGGCTGTAAATCTTTAATGGGAAAGTGCACTTTGTTCCTCACTACAAACACAGTAAAAGGCTTTAAATAATAGCTGTTCATGTGGCCCTGAAAAAGGTTGCCATGTGGCTGAACTCTATAAATCTGGACATTTGCTGAATTGATTTTGCCAAGAAACATACTATGGCTGAAAAATGAGCTGGAGGGATAAGACAGTAGTTGCTTGCAGATGCCATGCCGCTGATGCTCTGCAGAGAGCTTTGTTCCTCGTTTAAAATTATATTAAAGCCCACTGTAGTAGTGGGAGGTTTTTTGGGTGACTTGAAGAATTACTGGATGAAGCTAAAACGCTCTCACTGTGTAGGAACAGGATGACCTTTAACCTAGCCACTGGGAGAAGAAAGAAGAGTTGAATTAGATGCCGTTACACAGAACTGTGAATCCAGGTTGACTGCCGAGATTCATTCCCTCTCTGGTTATGAAAGCAGACAGCAGCTGCTGTCTCTTGCTTCCAAAGCTGATGAACATGGTGTGGGGTTTTTTGTTTTGTTTTGTTTTGTTTTTTCTGATATGCTGGTGTAATTAAAATGCTCTTGTTTTGCCAGTAGCTTTCCTTTATGCAATACCGGTTATACCAGTATAGATTTATTCAGGAATAAGCAAACCACCAAACTACTTTTCTTTTTTTTTTTCTTTTTTTTTTTTTTTAATGAGGATATTTATGCACAAAAGGGATCCAGCTGGTAACTACAAGAGTTTAAATGCATGCCTGCACTTTTAGAGATACAACTTCCAAAGCAGATCAGTACTGTACACTAGAAGTCTCTCAAGCCTTCTAATACACTGGCTCTGTTTGCGATCAAACATTGAGCAGCTTCCCCATACACCCTGCAGCCAACAGGGTGTCTGTGCCCCCTGGACATCCACATGTGGGCAATTCATTGAGCACATAGTTGTCCATGTTTGATGAGCTAAACTGCCCCCAGGCTTCGTTGACACTAGATTTGCATTCACTACATTGTGAATCTTGCTTCCAGGTGGACGCAGACATGTGGGCACCCAAATGTGGCTGTCTTAGCATGGAAACTGAACTACTTCCAAGCATTCCTCATCATTGCCTGGGAGTAGATGCTCTGTCCTGCTCCATTTCTTTTCAGCCCTAAGATAATGATGAAGATATAACCCATGCGCATCTTCTGGAGGGGATTCCCTTTGTGCTAGTGACTCCAGAGTCGCCTGGATCTTGAGCTTTCTTTACTGTTGCTCCTGACAGAAGATGATGGATTTGAGCAAGAAACAAAAATATCTCAGCAGTTTTGTCTATACTATTAAATCAAATGTGCCTAGCAAAGTCTACTAGTACGGAACATCCCATTTTCATTTTAGTAAATTCAGTCAGCATTCGAAGAAAAGAGGGTTGCAAGCTGCCTGTTGGGAATAGGTCTTTCCAGGAATTGTTTGGGGCAGTGCTTGTTGGCATAAGCATAAACCAGCCAGGGACTGTGTTAATGATCTAAAAGTATGGCTCATCGAGTTGCACTAGCTGGGAACATTCCCTGACACTGCTTAATTTACTAGTGCAGATGAAGGCAGAAATAGCAAGAACCCTATGTTTTCCTCCCCTCCTGCTTAGTTGTTGAGAGGTATGTCCTCTATTTAATATCTTTGGAGGAGCTATTTGTATTCGCATTCACCTCTTTTCTGCCTCTCACATGATGTGGTAGAATATTAATCTTTCATTTTCTTCTATCCTTGTTTCTGGATATTGGTCCTGAATGCAAATTGTCTGTGTAGTCAGAAAAAATGAAACTGTCCTGAAAAAAGACTTCGAGAAACCACCTTATAAGAACCTGCCAACCAAAGCATGTAATCAATGCAGAACAGATTCAGGGTCACAGCCAAACATCATAGTTGCTAGCTCTTCCTTGGTCAGTGCTACTTGAACCCTTTGGCATGAAGGAAGGAGATATATTTGAGTTTTTAGCCAGCTTTCAGACCATGGTCCATTAGTCTTCTCTGAAACCTCCATCTCTGGCCGTTAGAAAGGCATACTTTGGAAACCAAGCAGTCAGGAACCAGGAAACTGAGAGCAAAGGTGATGCAAGACTGGCTGTTTCTAGAGTGAGCTTTTTCTACTAATGTGGAAAAACTCCTTCTATCCATCTTCCAGTGTTTCATGCTGTTGAGGATGTTTCTGTGTCCAATGATAGACTCACAGTATGGGATCATTTTTTAAATACTTTGTGGATGATTTTAGCAGCCAAAATGTGCCCATCGTTCCAGTAAAATAACCTTCTTCATTTCCAGCCAGAGACTTTTATTTCTCTATAAATATTGACAGGAAGGGTGACTCAGAAGATAACTGCATCCAGGACTGTTCACCGCACTATTACTGCTTTGGATCCCACTGTGGTCACTCCTTACCATCATGATGTTGTTATGTTTGCAACAAAAAATGTTGTGAGCCAAGCACGTTTCTTACATGTTATTGTATTATCTGTAAGCCAGGAGTTAATGCTACAGTAAAGGGGCCTCTGACTTTGCTTTATCCTCTTTATCAGGAGGAAAGTTTTGTTATCAAAGCTGGAGTGTGTATCAATCAGCTCCTCTCTTCTTTCTGCACAGCATGTGGCAGATCCCAGTCCTGTCTCCAGTGGGCATCAAGCCACCAGCAAAGTGAAGCAGTTGCAACAGGAGATCCTGAAGGGCCACCTGTAGGAAAAGCCATGCTGGCAGAGAGGACATGTTTATTCAGATGCTTCCTTGAAAGTCTGAATTGCAATTAATTGGCGCTTTCCAAATACAACGGAATATCAGATAATTCCCACCCAGGTGCAGTGCGAATGTGATAGCCACAATGGGACCACTCCAGAAATGAGAAAAGTGGTTCGTCTGTGAAAGGACCATTTCTGCACAACACTGGCTGGCAGGATGAAGATGGTTTCTATCTATATGGCTGCTACCATCCCCTGTGGTTTTGTAGGAGAATTTAAATGGATTATTTTTCAAGAAAGAAAGAGCTGCACTCTCCTTTCCCTTCCCCTTTCTCTTCCCACTGACATTTTTAGCTTCAAGTCTTCAGGCTGCGATAGGTTACGGTTATGTTTTGTGGCCAGTTTCCCTGTTTCAAATGAGACAACTTTTGAAACCAAAGCACATCAGGTAAAAGTTGGCAAAACCGAACGCTTTTTTCATGAGGGCTTTTCCAAGACCACCACTTCTCTCTTTGCTGCGCTTTCCACAACAAGACACAAATAATTTTGACTACAGAAAAGGCCCAGGGCATAGTTAGGCAGAGTAGTCCTCCCTCTTGCTTGCTTGCTTTCTTCTTTAGAAAAGGAAAAAGCTTGTGTGAGAGGCTAAAAATAGTAATTTTTCAAGTGGCCTTGTGCAAAATCATAGAATCATGGAATGGTTTGCATTGGAAGGGAACTTAAAGATCATGTAGTTCCAACCCGTCTGCCATGGGCAGGGACACAGATATCTGAATACTAAATATACAAATATATAAGATGTACTTGAATACCAAATGTGACGATCTGTAGATCGTGATGAAATATTTAGTTGTCCTTTGTGACATTGATTCAAAATCTTTTTAAGACTGGAAAAGATGGTTGTTACCAGACAACCTCCCACAACACAGAGCAGAGGCCTCTGATCCAGGGCCACTTTGTGTCAGGTTTTTAATGTGTGGTTGAACTACAGCATCTTCTGTTAGAACATGCTGAGTCTTCATTTAAAGTCCCTGGGTGATGGACAATCCACTGTATATATAGATGTGTTGTTGCGATGGTTCATTACCATCAGAAGATGTGTACATCATTTCTAGCCTGAATTGGTTGGATTCATCTTACCTAAATTTAGGTGTTTACAGTGTAGATGTCTGCAGTGGAGCTGATCGCCTGAGAGTCCTCTCAGATTCAAAGCAGACAAAAGGGCACTTAGTGGTGGGATCCATCTGCCCTATTTCAGCTGTTTGTTTTAGGGTGAGAGGAATCTCACCCTGAAGTCTATCAATCAGCTATGTTGGCTGCACATCTATTGGCAGTAAAAGGGCCTGGAGTAACTAAACTGAGATGCAGTTGTCCACACTTAGAGGAATACTTCTTGACACATCTAACGTCTGGCTGCTGTTAGCCCTTTTTCTACTGTCAACATTCAGAAGCCTCAGCCCAAACACAAAAGGAGCAGCTGAGACTCCAGTCACCTTTTACTGTCTCGGATAAATTGAAGGGATTGAGATATCTAGTCCTTTCCAGACTTCTTGTCACTGGAGCTTTTCCCTAAACTCTTGCCAATATAGAAAGAGCCTTTGTAAAGAGAAGGTTCCTAGATTGGTCCTACCTGGTGCAGGTAGGGAGACGCTCACTGTTGTACACGCTATCATCTGTGCCTTTTCCTTTTTTACCACACCCAGAGTTAATGTTTGTCTTCAGAGCGTTACACTTAACTGGGAGTTCATACTGTCTCCACATCATCTGGGGAAGTTGTGATGACTTATGCCTCTTTCAGTTCTCTGCAGTGTTTTCCCAGAAACTCCCACATGCAGCTCAGAGGCTTTCTGAGCAGGATTGGTTTCTAGGATCGTAGTGACAATATGTGATATTTTGAAATTTATAAACTTTATTCCTGTGAACTTCTCGAATATCTTCTCGCACCCTTGAAAAGGTGTGGCATCCATAGTGTACTGTGACAAGGAGATCTGCAGCCCAGCTCTGCGCAAAGAACTTTCTCCTGCTTCTTTTGAACAGATCTCCTCCCTCTTTCCTTTGATGCCCCCTAATTCTTATATAAAAACCAAACAAAAAAAAAAAAAAAAAAACAACCCATGCTCAGTTCTTGCTTGTCTTCTTCCTTTCATTTGCATTTTACTGCTTCTGGACAGGGTCTGAAAGCTAGGCAGAGGAGAAACAACACTGTGAAAATCCATTGTGAAATGGATTTCATAGCTACATGCCTTCTGCTGGTACTGAAGGCCTCAGAGAGGTGGCCAGCAGTGGAATGATTAGTATACACCCCAACCTGTTTCCTGCATGCAGACATTTTCCGTGAAGTGGGTGTAATGTCTAATCACACTTCCACCAGGCCACGTTGTTTTCACAGAAAGACACGTATGAATCAAGCAGCAAAAGCCATTCAGTGGAAGAAGGAAAAAATACTTTTCATGGTCCCTGCACTGAGTATCTGCTGTGCAACACACACACACACTGTCAACCACAGATCTTATCGGGCTTTCAGGACAGTTTCCACTGAGAGGTGTCTTGCTCTTCTCCTCTATCAGTGATGTGCATGCAGCAGTTGTGGAGTTTGTAGACTTCTTTCTTTTGGTAAGTAATCTCCAGATCTTTACACTGCAAAAGGTCATGAATTCCTGACTTCTTAATAAGAAATACAGCTTCAAATGTTACTGTGCAAATGGAGCAGAAAAATTCAATGACTTTGGCACGCTGTGCCAAATGGGAGAGATGCAATGAGACCCTGGAACAATTCATGTCCTGATGGCATCCACGGTCGTTTCCTCTCCAAGGGTGGGACATTCAGATCAATCAAGAGAAATTCATTTGCTCTAATGTGGATGACTGTGAGCGCCCGTGAATCTCTGTACACCAGAGTCGCGACAAGTGACTGGTATGGTCAATGTTAAGAAATAGGTATTGTAATCAGATTTAAGCCTACTGGAGCCTCCTCCACCTATAGGCATTCCTGCCCAGGCATCGAGGGCATTTGGGAATGGAGTTGCCATTGCAGCATCCTACAATGAAACAGAAATTGCAGGGCTGGCAACTGGAAAATTCTGTGCCTCAACTCCATTTTCAAAAATATTAATAACTGCTCCATTTTGTGTGGCTGGCTTGTTACCTTAAGACCTAACAGAGGGGAAAACTGGGCCTATTTCTGAAATATCCACCCATCTGATTTCTGAGATCTCCGGCTTGTGTCTCCCCTAGCAGTCAAATGCAGACAAAGCTCAGGGAAAGGACAGCAGCTTCAGCATCTGTGTTCTTCAAAGGCTGGCTAGACAGGAGATGCTCTACATGTAGGTCTAGCTCCCTGTGCCCATAGAGGAAAAGGGATGAGGATTTAAGGACACCTGAGCATGTCTGTAGTTTCAAGTGGCCAGTCCCATGCATCTATCCTGGCTGGAAATACCAACCCAATGTGTGGTCTCCCAGGCTGTTGCTCTTGTGGAAATCAAAAAATTACGAGTAAAAAAACCCCGAAAGAAGCATATAAACAACTTTATTTTTAAAGCGAGGCAAAACAGTGACCTCCAGTCCTGTATGATGTTGACTTTGCAGTGACTGCTCCCTGCTCCTGCACTGTGCATCTGCCTGTGGGCTGTCAGATCAGACTAGATGATGCTTAGAGGCAGGAGAGGAAGAAAAGAGAAACAAAGAAAGAATTTCACTGCCCAGCTTACAATTTCCTCATGCCAGGGCTGGGGGTGGTGTCAGATGCTGTGTGTTCCTGCAGGAACACTATGGTCCCAGATAGAAACAAATGTTCAATGATGGCACAAGCCCATTGCCTCTGAGTTGGTATTTGAATTAAAGCATGAGTGGGGAGCTGGCAGAGAGGTGGGGGGAAGCGGGGAGTGGCAGATAATTTATGGGTAAGGTCTTCAAAAGAGCTCTGTTCCCATTCAGGACAATGGGAGCTACTGGGGGCTTCGCATGCTCTTGCCAATCTGGTCACGTAAGCACAAACTCCCTGATTTGGTTTATGAAGAATACCCTTCAGTCTGACACTGACCTCTAAAACAAATAGAGTATTGCGGCGCACTGATGCCCCATTCATCACCGAGTGACAATGGGAGCCAGGGCCCGTGAGCGAACAGCGTTTCATTCAGGGGAGGTCTGAATTGCTCTGAAGCACTCATCACAACACTGCCAGTACCAGCTCTGTGCTGCCCCACAGGCACGCTTCTGGTGCCCGTCCCAGATGAAACCCCTGGGAGGCCTCGGGATGTCACAGCACCATGGGGAATCCTGTTTCACAGCACTTGGTTGGGTAAAGAGGCAGGATGGGAGAGCTAGAGTGAGCCAGGGAGAACCCAGGCCATGGGCTTGCCCAGGAGACTCCTTCTTTGCAAAAGGTGTCTCCTCACTCTGGGCTGAGCCAAGGGGCAAAGTTGTCCTGGAGGAAAAAAGATGCCTGAGAGATTCTGGATATGTTCCTCTGTGCGCTGATGGAGGAGACCAAGAACCGTGAGCATAATACAGCTGTGGCGAAAGGTGATAGAGAAGAAGGGAGGCAGGGATGAGCAGCAGCAGGGGGGTGGACATGAAGCCTAGCCAGCCACGCTATGCCATTGCCAGAGGGATAGGCACCTGTGAACAGACCATGACAGGGGCACTAGTACCTCACTAGCTAACTTTGGTGGCTTCAGTCATCAGCTCCAGGATGAGTTTTCTCCAGCTATTTCTGCTGCCTGCAGCTTTCTGGTGCTGTTCCTATGCATGAAGACAGAGGACATGCCTGGTGGCAGAAGAAAAGCAACCTATCAGGCTTCAGAGGACAGTGCAGAGACAATCTGACGGCCCTCTATGGGGAACCAGACCAGAAGAAGGCTTTCTTTCCCCTCCATAAAACAAGCTGGGTTGAGTTCTAAAGCATGAAGGTGCATATGCTCACTTAGGGTTTTTTTCATTCACATTCTCCATCAATGGTTGATTCCTCCTGAATGTGCCTTGGTGATTACATTTGCTGGTCACGTATCTAGATCACGAAAGCAATCACAGTTCTACGTATGTTCCTCATAAGGACCTCTGCAAATGACCAAAGTGAATATGCAGCGAGTCATTCCCAGGTGCAGATATTAGCATGAAGTGTGCAATTATAGATATTCCTTGAGCAAATCGCCTGTGTATATACAGATGTGTACGTTTACACTTTTAGCAAGCCCAGTCTTTTCTAAGCGGGCATTCTGCCTGAGAGAAATGCTCCCACACATTTTTGGAGGGTGTTGTTTTAGGGACTAATTCTGCCAAGGACTTGCCTCTCCGAGAAAGTGGTCTTGCAAAGATTATAATGTGCAACATTATCTTTCAACAGACATCTGTGTTAACAACTGAAATGAAATGATGGCACATTAAAAACTTAACAGCGCTGTTGTAAAACACTTGCCAAAAAAAAAAGCCCTGAGCTGCTGCTGTAGGTTACTCTGAATTATGCCCCAAAATAGCATTTCCAATGTTACTTGGAAGCAGACACATGGTCGCTAGCAAATCTAATTATCTCCTGGAAAATAAAACACCAGTGCCTGTGTGAAAGGCTCAGGGTGCGTGTAGGCATTGTCCCAGCATTCTGGGGAATGATAGGTGGATTTGTGATTTCTGTAGGTCGTGAAATCACAGTGCCCTTGCAAGTGTGCAGTTGTCTGATCATGTGAAGATCACCCACCTAATGCTGGCTTGGCCTGCAAGGGATCTCAAATAAAGCAAGCAAGGGTGACACTGTGAGAATTCCTGTCTTGATTTCCCAGCTCATTGCTCAGAGGGTGACAGTGTTATAAGGATGAAATGACTCAAGGTGAGTCATCTGGTTGATCATGGTTGATTCAGTACCTTTGATACTGGTGGGTGAAACCAGCATCTTCCTCCTCTCCTGAGCTGTCCCCAGGGGGTGTCCATCTGTCTCCAGGATGGCAGAGGGAGGCTGGGTGCTGGGATCAGCTGGCTGGAGGGTAGGAGATGTGGCTATAGGACACCTGGGAACACCTTGCTGTGTCAGCTATATAGATGGAGCTGCATCACTGTGGTTGCTCAGTCAGCGCAGCAAAGCTGGCGAACATTGAATTAGGGCCCAAAGGCATGGGCTCTATTCTGGAAACCACTCTGAGATCTCCTGCAGAGGTGAAGGACCAGGTGAGACTGCTTTCTGTCTGGCTGGTCTGCTGGGAACCAGCATGACCTAGACGTAGGGTGATTCGGTCTATGCAAAACCAGTCTTCTCCGCACAAGCCAAGAGGGCAAATTCTGCTTTAAAATCTGCTGTAATAAGAGGTAATACTCAGGTCCAGAGGCTGTCTAGCCTGGGTGAGAAGCTATCACACTATGCATCTGGACCACCTTACAGATCTCACTGTTTGTGAGGCAGAACTTGAGACTCTTTGCTCAGGCACCAGCATGTGAGAGATTCTCACTAGCATGCAAAAATAACATAGTGAAAATATGGCTCTTTGATAATAAGAACATAAGAATATCCATGCTGAGTCAGATGAAATCCCATATCCACTTCCCCACTGTTGCCATGAGTGACCTGCCTTGAGAAGGGTTTAAAACAGGATTAACATGTATATTTTTCTGAGTGCTTACTAAAGCCCCAGCTACTTCTCTGAGAGGTGGGTGGCTTCTTTATGTTTACTAACCTTCATGGGATTTCTCTTCTATGAATTAGCCTAGTGTCTTCTGGATCTACCTGGATGCTCATGTACATTCTTAGCATCCACGTCTTCCCGTGGCAAGGAGTTCTATAGCTGGACTATCCATTGCAGGAAGACCCACTTCTGGGGTCTATTCTGAACCTGGGTTCTCCTACTCTGAACTCCCCAAAGCTGACCCAAGAATCTGTCTTGCATAGGAGCACCATGTGAACCAGAGCAAAAGTGTCTGTGCTTGTGTGCATCAGTGGTTAATCACGCAGCAGGCACAACTGCAGGATTTCCAAAAGAGCTTCCAGCAGGACATTCAGTCCAACTAAGATTTGCAATGCCTTCTGGGAGTGGCTGTTGGCTCAAGCAGGAATATAGGGTGATCATTATCTCGATATGTCAGGCAACAGAAACTCAAATTTAGACGGGCAGACCCAGTCCTTCATGTTCAGATATACCTGGTGTAGAGAACCTGAGCTGTGAATGAATACTCAGGCCTATGGGTATGTATACTCTAATGTGTCACTGTATAATAAATGTATGCAAAAATTGCAAATATTTGTGAAGGTTTCTGTTTCAGCAGAGTTTATGTGTGGGTCAGCTCTGGAGAAGCTGAAAGAAGACTGGCTGGACACAGGCCACTGCCAAAATGAAGATGAGGTATCCAACACATATTCCAGCATATTGTGGGTTCTTTGAACTGATAAGCCTGCAGGCAGAATGTAGTTTTGGAAACTGTGCAGTAAATGGTGGAAAGAAGTTGCTTAAAGTAAGTAGGTTGTGCCATTTGGATAGCTCTAGAGTATGGGAACATGGCAGGGATAACCACAAGGGATGGGAGAAGAGGACCAAGGATTTACAGGAGACCTGTGATGCTTTGGAGCAGCAGCTGGAGACCAGAGAGGATATGTAGAGCACCTGAAAAGACGCTGCCTACCTGTACATAGGCAACTGAATCTGGCCACCAGTACCACAGATAACATGAGTGAAAGTCAGCTCAGAGGTTATAACATTTGCATGAAGATGTCTACATGCATGTGGAGAACTAGGGCAGAAGTTTCTAGTGCCATTTGAGATGTCTGATGGCATCTCACCTGAATGGGATGAAATGACATGTGACACCTATGTCTAGAAGCTGAATCTCAACTCACATCAGATAAGTTTAGAGATGACTTAACTGACCAAAGGCAGATATCTACCCCGGGGGACCTGAACAGCACTCCAGCTTCTCAGCCGTATTAACTGGCTTTTCTTCCACTACAAGGGGAATTTAGGTGCCATATCACATGCAGACACTTAGATATATGTGCTTGAATTTAATCTATGGCTGCCTTAATCTCAGGGAACTGCTGTTGGTCTCAGCAGCATGAAGAACCATGAGCTAGACCTGCAGAGGTGGTCACAGCATGCAGAGCTCACGGCTGGGACAACACCACACCAAGGAGGATGTGATACCTTGTGGAAGGGATTTTCGTAGCGGGGCTAGTGAACAGCATGTGCTGAATAGCTCACTCCCCTGGCAGGCACATCCACAAGAGTTACAAACACAAACCACAGAGAAGGTTCCTAACTGACTCCATCCCTTCAAAATCTCATGCAAGAAACACACATCATCCAACACCAGGCAAAATCTTATTTCTCATGATTACATTCTCAGGATTTTTTTTTCCAGGACTATTGCTTAAGGTTTTTATGATAGACAGTGCTAATAACACTAGTTGGAAAGATGTGGTTTGGCTGAGTGAAAAGGCAGTCCACTGTCCTTTGAAGCTTTGCTATCAATGTCTGTGAGATTTATCCTCTGAGCATTTAATGTGGGATAAGCCCCCAGTATGGTGAGCATGACTTGGTAATGTGGCAGAAAACAACATTGTCTCTGTGGAGAATATTCAGCATTCGGTGCTTTTGCAAAATTCAAAGTACTTTCAGAAGCTCTCTGACTTGAGCCTAGAAGTTGCTGCATGTGCTGTGTTTGCTCTGTGACACGTTCTGTGCTCATTCCGAGGGGATGTTGCATCCAGACCATCTCCTGGCCTCTGGTCTATTTTACATTAGCAGAGCCATGCCTTCAAACTTAATCCCTTGACCAAATTTCTTGAGCCCACGTATTTTTTTGGCTTATGTACCAAAGGCTCAGTTTAACCTTTTGCAACAACAAAACGCTCCCTGGGATAATGCCTGAAGTCTCTGCCTGGTTAGCAATTATTTAAATACTCTGTTATGAATAGGATCAAAGCCTTCTCTTATTGAAACACTTCATTCCCAATGCCGGGAGTTGTCACTGCATGACAAATGGATTGCCTGTTCTCTTCTCACAAGTGTGCTCTAACCAGACAGGGCTGGGCAGCCTGTGGGATGGGGAGTTTAATTAATAACAATATTTAATTTCTACAATGAAGCACTTAGGGGAGGATGAATATTGCAGCAGCTGCTGCAGCGCGGGCTATGTGCCTGCCTCCAGTGGCCAGCTGAAAGCAAGCATGTGAGGAACGGCTCCGTCAGCAGAATACATGGCCGCGTTCACCGTGCAGTGTGCCGAAGTGCAAGCTCGATAGCATGTGTCTCCAGGAGTTGCCTGAAATATTTCAGCCAGGCCAGTTTTTCCTCAGTTACTGAGCAGCTTAAGTGTCATCGTTCCTCCAACTGATAGTAGCTATGGAAACCGTGACATCACTGCCAGAATAGTGATACATAAAAATTCAAATGGCTGGGGACCGGTTGCTAGGAGAGCTCCGCTCGGGAAAGTCATCGGGCAGGCAGCCAAGGGACGGGAGTCTGCTGAACATGTTGTACTTCACCCTGGTGATTTTACCCTCCTCCTCCTCCTTCTCCCTTTCACATGCAAAGCTTCTCTCTTTTTATTTTTTTTTCCTTCTTTTTTTCTTTTTCTCCCTCACTACATTCACCCTTAAATTATCTCAGAGATCTTGACAATGGGCTACTGAGCTGGTGTAGTAGCTGCACGTTACCACAATGTGTGCAAGGTCAGGAAAGAACACCACCTACTGTACTTACCATCAAATAAAAACTATCAGCAGCCGCCTTCATAGCACCCAAGTTATTATAAACGTGCATTTTGGATCACTTTGGGGAAATGGTTTTCCACTAAGCTTTTTATATATGCAAATTAGTGGAAAATCTCTGACCAAAAATCATCAGAAACAAAGGTAATCTGAACCAAGGACAAGGAGTAACCCCTGTAGTGGGTAAAACTTCATATTGCAACCAGTCTGAATATGGGAACTTGTAGTGTTTTCCAGCAGCCTGAGTCACACCTGGTTTCTGGAGGGCTGGTGCTTCTCATCTGGTGGTTTTGGACCACTGGTGGTCATGGGAAACAAATGAGGCAAGTCTTGTAAGGCAAGGTGTTGTTTTTGATTAGACCAAAATTGTTTTATTAGACCAAAATAGTTAGCAAAATCCACCAACCAAAGAAAGCTTTCTTTGGGCTCTGAGAAGATTTGTGGCGGAGCTTCTTTCTTCATTCCAGCATTGTTGGTTGGCCTAATGAGGGATCTTGCACACAGATCTGGTCACATGCTGGTGGGTGCATCCCCCTTGGGTCTACCTGCAATAAATGCATAACTGATATGTTCATTCTTGTATGCAATAGATTCAGAGGTCTTGGTTTAAATTCATGTTTCTATGTACATATAAATAGACACATACATATTTTTTTTTTATTATTCTCCCAGACTGAAATGTAACTTGCAGAGGAAGTTGTCCAAGTAGATTTTCCCATGACCACCCAAGTACTAACAAATGACAAGATCTTAATAAAGGCAATATTTATACTGAATAGTCCTGGTAACTGACCAAACAGTGAAGTATTGTTGGGGAGCTTTGCCTAGGAATTACTCATCAAAATTATTTGGTAGAGGGTTTTTTTCCAGAAACTGGGTGTGCAAAATTCTTAGAGTGTAACCAGAAGCTATGAAGGAAACAGAAAAGGAAAAAAAAAAGCCATTGAATAACTTATTATCAGAAAGGCTCTGATTCGTGAGAAATGCATGTGCACTCAGCATACCCCAGCCACCCACATGAACCCAGACACAACCTGATGGTGCACATGAACATCAAATGAAAATAAATTTATTTTCATTTTCATGAACTAAGTTGTGACCTATTAAATGGCTGGTATATTCCTTTCCAGACACAGTTGCACTTTTAACTTATTCACAGCTGCTGTACACTTATTAAATGTACAGCATAATATGTATTGGGCACTGAAGTCTCCTTGATCTAGACAGTAGAAATTTTAGTTAAGAAGACATCTTCTGGTGTAGAAGAATGTTCACCATAAGTGCAGCACACTGCTTAATGTGTATTTCACTTTCTTTCTTGTACTGATATCCACTCCAAGGAGCCTTCTTTGTCCCACCTGTAGCAGGCTCTGCTTGGTCTGCCTTAGAGATCCATAGTTCATTGGACTGAGCTTTAGATCTCTGAGTTGAAACCTCCCTCACACTGACACCTAACCTGAAACATCTTCATTTACTAAAAGCGAATCGTCCAGGAACTGCTAAGCATCGTGATGATGCTGGTTTAGAAACACATTTCTGGCTCAATATATCAACTATGATAAAGGAAGAATAAGCATAAATAGAACCAGACCCTTTAAGCTTGGAAAACATCCCATCAAAAGCTCAAGTGCTCAGTAAGAGTGGGCTTGTCCAAGCAAGCGGTACTACCTGGACAGACTTCCAGCAGTCAAGCCAGGTGAGTGTAATCATGGGTCCTGGACTGAGTTAAGGCACTGCAACACGCTAATTAATCTAGATGGAATAAGTCCTGGAGCTATGTCACTCTACATACTTAAACTCTACTAGGTTCACCTGCATAATGCATGGTGGTTACGTGAACTTTGCTTCCACATCCCTAAGTTGAGTGGTACTGAGGAGCAAATGAAGGGCTTTTTGTTTATGCCATTGCTGATTCCTGGGTCAATTGGTGCCTCTAGTAAAAGTATTTAAGTTGCAGATACTCTGATGCTCTTTCATCTGCACTCTGTCACTTGAACTCATTTAATAAAAGCTGATTGGCACAAATGCTCCATGAACTTTTCAGACTCATTACTAATCACTATTTTAGATTAGATATAAGGAAAAAGTTCTTTACAGTGAGGGTGGTGAAGCACTGGAATGGGTTGCCCAGGGAGGTCCTGGATGCTCCATCCCTGGCGGTGTTCAAGGCCAGGTTGGACAGAGCCTTGGACCACAAGGTTTGGGGCAAGGTGTCCCTGCCCATGGCAGGGGGGTTGGAACTAGATGATCTTTAGGTCTGTTCCAACCCTTACTATGCTATGATTCTATGATTAAAAAGACACTACTTTTCTTGGTATTCCTACTATTCTTCTCATTTCCCATATGTTTTACATCATAGTCCCCAAAACTGCATAGGATACTGTCCTGGGTTCAGCTATAGCAGTCATTTTTCTCCTTCTTAGTAGCTGGTGCAGTGCTGTGTTTTTTAACTTTCAGCCTGGGAACGACGCTGATAACACTGATGTTTTTAGTTGTTGCTAAGTAATGTTTATTCCAACCAAGGACTTTCTCAGTCTCATGCTTTGCCAGGGAGGAGGGGAAGCCGGGAGGAAGCAGAGACAGGACACCTGACCCAAACTAGCCAAAGGCGTATTCCATACCACAGCACGTCATGCCCAGTATATAAACCGGGGGGAGTTACCCGGAAGGCCCAGATCACTGCTCGGGTCGGGCTGGGTATCGGTCGGCGGGTGGTGAGCAATTGTATCCTCTCCCCTTGTTATTTCACTAATCATTATTATCACTGGTGGTAGCAGTAGTGGTTTTGTATTATACCTTAGTTGCGGGACTGCTCTTATCTCAACCCATGGGAGTTACATTCTTCCGATTCTCCTCCCCATCCCTCCGGGAGCGGGGGGAGGAAGGGGGGGAGTGAGCGAGCGGCTGTGTGGTTCTGAGTTACCGGCTGGGCTCAAACCACGACAGATGCTTAGTGATGGAAAAGAAAAAGGAAACCCAGGACTCATTGAGTTTAAATGAACATTTTCTTGTACAAACTGTGGCAGCAGAAGCACTTGGTGATTTTCTTCTCTAGGGTCACCTGCAGGACTAACTTTCTCAGAAGAAGGTGGAAGATCATGCAGGTGTAAATGTAAGCTTTGGGGCACTTGATCAGAGTAAGGACAGAAGTCATGGTGCATTCCAGGCAAGTGAGCAATGTGAACAGATTTATTGTCCAAGTACATGGATCTGAGCAGGCATGAAATAAGAGACTTGGGGTTTTTAAAGACCATACAGGTTACTCCATCAATGCAATAGACTCGAAAGTTGGTTTAAATTGTCTGCACTAAGAGAAAAGCTACTATAACAAAACCCAGAATTAATTAGTCATCAGTGTGCTAACAACATTGTTTCAGGTGATGTGCTTGGTACAAGAAATACTCATGTAACTGAGGTCATTGTCACAAAACATGCGAGGAGGAAGTCATGGAGGTTGCACCTCTCACCCTGTATTTTCTGGGTGAGCTGTCCTTTTGAGATCAGAGTCTGGCAGCTGTGGAAGAAGGGAAGAAGTTCTAGACTGGCCATGGGTATGTCAAGTGGTGTGTTAGCTGCATGTCTCCTAACCAGGTAAATTTTCTATTACCTTTTGAGAGGAAGATGAGATAGGCTTGGAGGTCTGTGCCCTTCCAGTGCAGCCAGCAGAAGATTTGCCATCATCTTCCACAGGAATGAAGAATAAAATAATAAGTCCATGAACTAGAGTGAAGATTTTTCACCATACTTAACAAGCATCCGTCTGCTCAGTGTGGTGTTTGAGCATGGTCACTCTAAGAACCTTTTTTCTTCTTGCTTAATATGATGATTGCAATGATAATTCTCTTCCATTTTGTCTGAAGATGTGTGTATTTCTATGGGATCAAGATATCATTTTCTATCTTACCTTTAGGGGATGTGAAATACTTTGGAGAAGTGGCTGGTTACATATTTCACTGTCATTTTAGTCTAATGAGCAAGAATTATTCTTTAGTCATATTGATAGAAAGCAACAAAATGTTAACCAGCAGCCTCTTTTAACACATAGCTACAGCAGGATTTGAACTTGCTTCCCTTAAAATAAGGTAGGCACTTTACTATCCACTAGGATACAAGATCTTTGGCTACCTTCCATGGGAATTTGAACGTGTTAAATTAGCTACAGGAGGGCTTCACTATTGTTCCCTAAATGTAATGGGAACAGATTTAAATTTACAAGGGGAAAAGCTAATAATTAAAAATTGAACATAAGGGCTATAAAGTACAAAATGGGTTCCCTTGGATTGGCATACAAACTTTGTGAAAAGTAGAGCTCCTGCTGTGTTATGATTTTATAGAATGACTAAAAAAAATATTGTTTAAAGGCGGGTTTTGTTGCAAATTAATTGCTTGTGACTTTCATGGATCTTACAGCCTATAAAGATATCCCCCTTGTGGTTTCCATTGATTATTTTGTTGAGGGCTTTCCCCCACACCTCCTATGTTGTTACCAAAATCACATACAAATGAATAGAAGTGTAGGTGAGGATGCTGTGAAAGCTGCTAATGCCCCAGATCTGTCAGACCTTAAGCACTTAGGGTACAGATCACAGCTGTCTTCAGTTCCCTCTCAGATTTCCTGCATTTTCCCCTTTTCCATGCAATGTCCCATGGGCCACTGGCAGCCACTCAGTCTGGTATGTATCATGGTCCCCACCTGAGTGAGGTCTGTGGGTCATAGGGATGTGCTGCTTGATCTACCTATATGAGCCCTGCCAGTAAAAAAAAAAAATGCTCCTCCTAGGGGTCCTTTCAGTCTGGAAAAAACATTGTCCTGATCTGTTTTAAGCCCTTGACCACTAAATAAGAGAAACCTATTGGCATTTGTGGCATCCAAGTATTTTGCTTTGGGAGATGGCACTGGGATCAGTTGCTGTTACTGGAGCTTTTCCAGGTCCGTATGATGGAATTGTACCTGCCTTCATGTCAGATGATATGTCCAGGCAGGCCTTGGACATGAGTATTTGGGCTAGTATTTTGACTGATCCCTCAGCAGACACCAGAAAAGACAAGTTGGAGAAAAGTCTGCGGGCAATGCAGGACCTGCCAGCAACCTGGCAGAGGATGGAGAATGACCAAAGGAGCTCATCCTCACTTGTCTTCTCACCAGGAAGTCCAAAGAACCAAGTGATGTGAAATCCCAGCAATCCCAGTTGCCCATGTAGAAATGTCACAATGTCCCAGAACCCCATTACTGGGAACAAGGGTCAACAGAAAACCTTGTTCTTGGTGTGTTTTTCCTCAAAGGGATTTTCCTTTCCGAATTTTAGCCTGTTCATCTCAGATAGTCCCTTTCCCAGAAGCACCTGCTGCTCACATCTATTTCATCTGTGCAGTCTCGTTCATCTCCTCATTCCCTTTTTCTGCAAGCCACCAGTTTGCTATTGTTCTTATTAACTTCTGATCACTACAAAACCCCTGCTGCATTTTCTCTGACTTGCCACTTTTGTCAAATAAGCAGTTGAATTATGCTGTCTTCTAGAACCATCCTGTTTCTTTCCCTAGTTCTTCTTTTCCACTGAATTTTTTTTTACTCCTCTAAACTTTACTCTGCTCAGACTGCATTTCTTCCTACCTTTTCACTCCTAGTCGGTTTTATCCAGGTAATATAAACTCCAGGTCTCCTGGGACAGGTAACATAATATGAAGAAGATCACCCTAGTCTATTGGTGTGAGGGTTATGAAATGCCTATGGGGAAAAGAGAGTTATCCAGGCAGCTACTATTATGGCTTCAATAGCACTTCATCCACAGGAAAGTTTTTGAAGGTGATAGTGATTTTAAGCCTATAGGAACACAGAAAATGAGATAGAAAGCAGGGTGGGGCTACCAAGGGTAATCCTCAGAGCTTACTTACATAAGGTAAGGGTGTTTATAGAAAGGTTGTACACTGGAACTGATCCCTTTGGGTGCAAATGTATTTGCTGATTTGAAGGATGCTATGAGACACAAACATCAGCCAGGTCACTCATGGCTAGTATTGGGCTAGGTGTCCTACTGATCCCATAACAAAAGGGAACTGAGTAAGGAACGGGGAGCTTTTTGCTGAACATACGTGAAAACTTTGTTCCACTGCTTTGGCAGGGACTCTGTCTCATCTTGTTTAGCACTGCTCTGCAAATGAGAGGTTTAAAAATATGGGTTTCCCTTCTCCTTTTGCAGAAGGACAACAAAAAGTTGCAAGATTTTCAGTTTCAGCCTAAATTCCAAGAGGAGGAATGAAGGGATAGAAATCTGTTATTTACTGTTACATTGCTGCTATATATCAACATATATGACTAAGTGGCACAATCTGGGCTCAAACTTGCATTAAGAAAAGATCATTTCTGAACGCAGAAAGTTTTAATAGACCTCTTGGTCCCTGGCACAAGGACGTGGTGCTTGCAGAGACTAAGGACTGTGAAGTTGGTGCAATTCTCAAACAAAACTGCTGGCAGTCTGCACGGCTGGAGGTGTGTTTTGCAATAGACTCTTTGCTCATTAAAGATCAGCTTCTACAGTTTGCTCCCTCAGCACATTAATCATTAGCTGTAGATGGGTGGAGGAGAAATGATACGCATTCAGGTTTTAGCAGAACTTTTATGTGTTGAAATTGTCAGTCAGTTAAGAGATGTCAGAAGATCAAATTAAAAGCTGCATTTGAAATGTTTTCAATGTCACTGCAGTTCAAAAGAGCAATTCAGACTGACTGATAGTGCAAGCACCCCTACATCAGTCAGGGGAGATCCTCCAGTTCACTATTCAACAACTGCTTTTTTCCATTGACTGAGTAAGGATGGAGGATCTGGTGGCCCAAAGTTGTAAAAAGTCTCAGCTTCTCACTGATTTCTAGAATTCTGGTTGCACATTCCAAACATTAGGGTATCAAGGTTATCTTCACCTGGGCTGCCTACTTGGATGAGCAAAGTGGTAGAATGGTCAGTTTGATCCAGAGCTAGACCCCTTCTACCTGGAAAGTGAATAGATGCAGACGTTGTTCTGGTGTCTCCATGGGCTCTTTGGGTTGCTACTTCTCCTCTTTGTCTCCAGTTTCTCCACGTGCAGTGAAAAGGCAACACTCCAAAGCCACTTCCCCATGTAACAGGGACACAGGGAACAAAGTCATCTAACAGACCTTTTGACATCACATGAGTGCTGTGTCACATCACCATCATAGATGTGTGGATGCAGTGAAGCTGCCAGCTTCATTCAGACCATCCATTCCCAACACAGTGGACTTCTCCAAACCCACATCACTGGTGTGACACTCAAGTGAAGGCAGCGATTCCTGGACAGAAAGCCTGAGATTGTTTCATTTTGCAAAGTGTTTCAGTCGGCAGCCAACCAGACTCTTACTGAATATTCAGCATTTTACTTTTTATACAGAAATAAATGGCAAAATTCCCATGATCTTCAAAGGGAGAGTACAGCCCTGAGTCTACATGTAATATATTACTATTTGATGGAAATACTTGCTGGGCTCTGTTATTGGCAAGATTCAGAGTTTTATTTTTAATTGCTTTATTTTATTTTATTTTATTTTGGCACTGCAAATAAACTTTTTTGTTTATTCAAGGAAAGAAATAAAACCTGGTCCAGGAGAGTTTAGCTTATGGTTCTTTCCATAGTATGAAAATCCAGAGATTTGGATCAAACCATCTTCCTGAACAGACTTGCGAAAGGAGGGGTGGTGATGAACTCAGCTCTACTTCGCAGCTGATCCCAATTTCAAACATAATCACCTCCAAATGTCGCAGATTGAATCTCTGCTGAAACAGAGAGGTGGGTTTGATGGAGAAGAAGCAGGCCAGAAAAAAATATTTGACATGATCAGGTGAAGCCGTGCTGGGAGGAAGGGGAGGCAATTGCAGTACACTTTGGCATGGCTGCAGCTGCAGGCGATGTGGGAAGGGGTTGGCTGAGCAGCCGTTTTCACAGGTCACGGCTGAATTCAGCCCTCATGAAACCACTGTGCTGCGACTGCCAGGCTGCCCCACATGCGAGCGTGGGAGCCGTGGATGTTCCCGGAGCCAGCATCTGCATCCATAGCTGGCTGCCTTCCCCCAGGGCCCTCCTCACCTGTGCACACACTTCGTTGCAAACGCAAACTGCAGACCAGGATCCTCAAAGGGATTGCCAACAACTGCAGGCTGATTTATGAGTTGCTGTCAGATGCGATGCGATAGAATAAGGTTTGCAAGCTTCTCAGGGAGACCAGGTGGCTCTGAAGAAACCTCTCTAGGTCAGGGCTGTTGGTGATAAGTGCCCTTAGCTAGTTACAGCTTGGAAGATTGTACTTTCTGCAGCTGAACATCTGAAGGAACACGAGAGTGGGAGAAAACGGATGGGTGGTGATTCTTCATGACCCCGTCTCTCACAGACAGGAGCCGGATTGCTCAGGGCAAGTTATTCCCTAATTGTACATTATCAGCATTAGTGCTGTAGCTGACCCAGCGGGGCCAGTTAGGAACCATGAACATGTTCAACCACATGAACAGAAATCAAAGTACTTGTGCATTTTGGGAGACAGCAGTAAATACAGTGAGCAGATGTGAGGAAGAGAGCAAAAGGAAAGGCTTCGATAGAGCCTCTCACTTTCCTCTGCAGCACCTGCTTGTGGTCACAGCTGTAAGTGGAGTGCTTGACCCAGGGACTTCTCTAATATAGTGATTTCTTTGTGCCTGGCCCAAGACCAACCAGCTTCCTTGGGTCAGCAGCCAGCAGTAGATGTGCAGTGCACCAAGCAGAGGGAAAGGCAGAAGCCCCACATGTGGCTCTCTGCTTATCTCATTTGAGAGCAGCGTAGATGCCCAGAGAGAGAGAAGTAAATCCTATCCCCTTGTCCATGAATACATCTACAGTGGTCAGTGCCAGAACTGTGTTTTCTCAGCATCTCTGCTGAAAAGGTCCAGATGAGCACTGCAAGCAGGATTGGCAGATGTCATCCAGTGGAAGGACTCCACTTCCTTTTGTCATGGTGAAAAGCTGCCAGGCTAGAAACAACCTTCTTGACTCACTGCAGGCCTAATATTGCAAGTGGCAAGGCTATATGCTGTCTCCCACACCCTCCGAGTCTATCCACATCTCATCACAACCTATGCTGACATGCTTTGTGAGTGCTCTATTTTTACTGTGTGTCTTACAAGCTTCTGCATTTGTCACTTTATGTGCGTGTCTCATGCCAGGTTTCACGTCTGTGATAGGTCTCTGGTTGCTCAGGAAGGTGAGGATGCTCCTTGATGAAAACTCTCTTCCTCAGGTGTGATAATATTCTCCATTCTGGTTTTGTCAGGAACCCAGCTTTCACACAACCTTTTATAAAAATGCCGTTTTCTTGGTCTCCCTTTCTCCACCTTTCTTTACATTTTATTTTGAGCAGGCCTAGACCTTCCACACACTGACTCAGGCACCGATATAGATCCAGATGGTCACACTGGGATCTGACCTACAGCAGGCAAACACTGAGCCCAGGTCACACAGAAATGTTCCCAGAGCATAAATCCTAGGACAAAATGCTCTGTGTAGTTTGCCGAGAAGTGAGAGTTCTCCTCCCAGGGAAATTTTCCCTCCAGGGGTTCAGGCTGCTATAAAAGAAGAGCCCTTTTTGCTGCAAGTGTATCTGTGCATCCATGTATCTGCAGATGTGCAGAAATGCCAGCTGTGCAAAAAATAAAATATTCACCAAAAAAGGAAGTGTTCTCCAAAAATCCACCCCAGCCGTCTTTAGCAATTTGCACTGCCCAGTGCTGCTTTGTGTAAAGGCCATAGGGACCCCCCTGGGTAAAGCAATGCGTGCTAGTATGGCTACATCCTACACCGGGGGATTGCTCACTTGCAAGAAGACAGAGCGGAATTGCTCACATTGAATCGCTGAATGATACCACAGGCAATGGAGGGCAGGGGGTGAGCTGTGCTAGCCCATAAGCAAACCTGAACAGCCAGCCCTGGCACTGCCAGGAAAGGACATGCTGCTCTACCAGGCCACTGCCTGAGCAAGCCAGGCTTGTTGTCAGTGGTGGATGCTGGCATGTTCCCCTGGTGTGTCCCTTGGAATGAGTGAAGGGAACTCGGCTGGCTAAGGCATCCCTCCTGGGCTCACATGGAGCTATGGGTGGCTGTGGTGGGTCCCCATGGCATCCCTGCGGCATCCCCATGGCTGCCACAGCTTTGTCACTAATAGGATCAGTGCTGGGGAGTGAGCCAGGGTGGCAGCTTGACGTTGGCCCGTGTTTCTTCGACTGAGGAAGAGTCAGCTCATTGCAGGGCATGTGAGAGAGAAACCTGAGCTGCCTGTGGAACGGAGCTGGATGCGACGCAGCCAGGGAGGGCAAGCACCCGGGCTTCCCCCAGGTCCTACCTGACTTTTTCTGCAGGACTGGCCTCTGGAGACACTTCACGCCAGCCTTGTGTAGAAATCCCTCCTCAAAGAGGTTTGCAAGGGGCTGTGAGTTAAACATGACTACTTCTTGGCCCCCTGCCCACTGCTGAGTCTGAGCTATGAGTCAGGGAGCAGGGGAAGGAAGCCAGGGCATGCAGTCATGCTACAAGAGGAGATTTGCACTCCAGAGCCTTCCTTACGTGTGAGTGATGGTTGGAGGTTATTTTTATAGGTCGAAATGCCCCCATTGAGCACTGCTGCCAGACCCTGCTCCACTAGAGACCTGGGAATTGCTGCAAGGTGAGGGGTCCAAGTGAGGGACCCCAATACTGAGCTTAGCATTGACCAGCAGAAAACCTCCATCCCTCACTGTGTCTGGGAGCACTGCATTCTCTGGGATGCTAAAGATAGCTCATGTGCTCTTACATCAGCTGGCCAGCATCATGTGGTCCTAGCAAGGGGACACACAGACCTGCTGGAGCAGCCAAGCCCTTGGTTCACCCCAGTAACCACTCTTGTGAGTCTTTTAGAAAGCAGAGGAAGTGTTTCAAGCCCCTTACACATTTCCCTGGGCCTGGTTGTGAAAAACCAGCTCTTGGCTGCTCTGCATGTGGCCAGCTGGAGATCCTGAGGGAATCTGGGAGCTGAGGTCTTGTAACAGATGTCTATCTGTGCCCTTACTTCTGTGGCTGCTAGGTAGTGGGGAGAGGACTAGATAGCGATGTGGAGCAGCACCTTTTCCAGTGACTTCATTCTGCTGGTGACAGACTTTTTAGTAGAGCCTGTAGCAATAGGACAAGGGACAATGGTTTTAAACTAAAATAAAGTAAATTCAAACTAGATATAAGGAAGACATTTTTTACAACGAAGGTGGTGAAACACTGGCACAGGTTGCCCAGAGTAATGGCAGATGCGCCATCCCCAGGAACATTCAAGGCCAGGCTGAATGTGGTTCTGAGCAACCTGATCTAGTTAAAGATGTCCCTGCTCATTGCAGGGTGGGGTGTACTCAATGACCTTTAAAGTTTCCTTCCAGCCCAAACAGTTCTGTGATTCTGTGAAGTGCATCTTGGCCTGCTTTGTGTAAACCAAGGCAGAATACATGTGTGCTAATTGGGGGACCAAGAGGTGAGACCCAGCTATGGCAAAGTGGGAAGCAATGCAGAGCTGCTTCCAGCATAGGCAGGGAGCTTGGGTCTGCAGTAGCTTTGGGAGTGAGCTACACAGGATGCTGTGCAGCCACAGATTGGGTCCAAGTGGTGCTTGACAGCAAGCTACAAATCAAACCCATACTTCTGGGGCATGGAGCTGCTCTAAGACTCACTAGCTTTGCTTTATTTAAAAATCCCCAGACTGGGACACCCCACAGTCCTGACCCATTCATGATGCTCCATTTAGAGAGACTACTGCATCCCTCTCATGAAATCACATAAACCCTAGAAACCAGGGATGCTAGCATCTGCTTGGATAATTTGGCTGACTGAGCATGACTTTGATTCATTTATTTTTTGAGAGGGAAATATCTGGCTCAACTGGAGGCTAATTCCATTCCTCTCCTGAGATTGTCTTTAATAGCTAAATCTCAGCTTTCTTGCTCGCTCTCATACCTCTGGAAACAATTGAATCAATTCCTTGTTTATAAAATGCCTGTGTTTGTGTATAGTTGACAAAATAAAATCTGTCTTCTGTTTTCCTGTCAGATCTCAACAGCATTAGTCTTTGAGGAAAATTTTCACTGTATTTTGTGTGTGTTTCTCACTCTCCAGCTGCAAGAAAGATGCACCTTTAGAGAAATGGGAAATGAAGTCCAGAGTGAGATACACTAGTCACATTAAGGAATTCAGGTCCTGACCTAAATCCATTTTTCATCCAAACCTGAATCCAAATAATCCTGATTTTCAGAAGCTGATAGCTGGAGCTAGATTTGAAACACACGACACAGACATCTCTATCATAGATACGGGTCCTAAAGATCTGCCATAATAGCTGTTTTTCAGGTGTGTGCTGAGCCCCCGCAGCCCTCTAGCTGAGATTAATTTTCTCTGACCTTAGACATCTGACAGCGCAGAAGATCCATGCTCTTTCAGACTAAGCAGCAGGATGGCATGAAGCAATCTCTCCCTGTGGGATGGGTTCCTCTGATCTATTTTGGACATCTACTCTAAGTGAAAAGAATCACACCAGGACCTCACAGACCTTAAAGGGGACCTGGGGGTAACTTGCTTTCATGAATATATTTGCCTCTGATCCAAAAATGCCATGACTTGGTTCTGGAAAAGCACCAAACAGCTACATCTGACAGGCACATGTGAGAGTGGGGCAGCTGGGGCTTACCACAGACAGGGTGTACAAGGAGGACCTGGGATGTTCCATGTGAAGGACCCACAAGTTGTGCTTCTGTACAGCATTTCAGATGTGCCGTTCTGCTCCAAAGAGTGTCAGATTTATATCAAGACCAAGAAATGAAAGAAGTACTTATATTTGTTCAGTGTAAAAGTAACGCTGTGTGTTTTAATCAGTTCATCTCCATGTTCTAATGTCAGATTCCCAGCTTCTCCTGGACTCAGGAGAGTCACCCTTGGCAAACACAACTCAGCACTGGCAGGAGCTTTGGCTCTCCCGTTCAACCTTTGGCCCTCAACCTTGTGATGCTTTGCTGTGCCTGCATGTTCCTGGGGTTCAGGGTAAGTCGTAGTCTGTGCTTCACACACAGATCCCTGAGGCTTTGCTGTCACTGGAGACCTACTTGGCATGGGTGTTCTGTTCTAGTCCCTCCTAGAAAAAAACAGGGGTTTTGAAAAGAAAAATGAGTGCACACGCAGAGCCATTCTGGCACAACCATGATGCCTTTAATTCACATCCTCAGTTTGTTTGAAATAAAATCCTCATGCAGACAAGCTGCAAATTCAGTTCTGCCAAAAAATTGAGTTAATCCCTGCTTTTCTTAATGCTCATCAAACAGATCCTGGCTTTCTGGCTCTGAGAAGGAGCCTGTACGAGGTTTTCTGTACCATGAGTACCTGATGGCCAGTCATGTCAAGGTACTACTTCTGTGAAAGTAAATTTAAAACCAAAATACTTCCCATGCCAGGATCTAGGGTGCAGAGAGCAGTCTGGGGCAGTTTTTCCTAACCGATGGGTTTGACTGGCTGGGGAGGTTGTGAAACACATCAAATAGGTGGTCACGGGTTAGAAGAAACAGTGTTAGCCATCAGCAACATGGTACCTCCTGCATGGGAAATGAGATGGACCTTGGTTACCGGTTGCAAGAGGACACACTAACCAGAGAGCTGCTAAATGTCTTTAATTGCTTTCAGCGCTCAGTCCCAGTGCTGTGAGTGCATCTTTTACCTCTGCAGCTGGCAGTCACCAGCTCATCTTGCTCCTTGCCTGGAGGGACTGAGCTGCTGCTGTATAGAATGGTTGGAAACTGGTACAAGCATGAGGGAGTTTGAAAAGTGCCAGTACATTTAAAAACAAATGCTGTGAGAAGGAGCCTTATCTTAAAGCTGATTGATAGAATTTATCTTGACATACCTAATTTTTAAGTGTAATCTAAGGTAAACACACCATAAAGGGAAGGTAGTGCAGTCTTAGCAGTAAACTTTGCAAAGCCAGCTCCGAGGAGGGGATAATCTTTCCCTTGTCTAGTTTGTTTGGAAAGAAAATTAAACTTGCATGTTCTTATTGTGTGTTTACCCATTGTATGCACATCAGCTCTCAGTGGTACGAAGTACAGCTTTTTCTGCACTGCAAATCAGTCTATAAACATATTCACTTGTTTTTAATGTTTTCTGGACTTCAAGTGATTAAAAAAAAAATCTACCTTTGCCAAAAGAGCATTTTCATCTGAATTTTGCTGCAGATTAAATGAGCAGTTGAGCTCCATATTGCAGTGAAAGGAGACACTTTATTTCTATTTCTTGTGAACATTCATGGTACAACCTATGCAAAAGCAGAAATATTTTCTCTTACATCTCGCAGCCAGGGACTCTATGGTTTGTGTTGCAATCAGCATAGCAGTCAGCCCCCTCTGCTTGTTTTCAGGGGGAGAGGTTGTTTCTATGGGGCAGGTAGGCAAATTCATAAATGTTCAGAATTGAGGCAGGCATGCAGCCTTGCAAAACCCATTGCTTAAAGGTTCTTCTGGTCTGGAGACCAACAGTAAAAGAGAAAAACTGACCATGCTTATCACTAATCCTTTGGGTTGATACAGATGAAGTGATGTTGTAGAGACAAGTACTATCTCTGACAGATGATTAAAACCATATCTGGGAATGTTTATAAGTGGCTCTATCTATTGACTCATTAACCATTCATGAAAACACATAATAATGTCATAATCCTTTACCACCTATTAAAAGTCCTGTGGTGTGAACTATTCCTGCAAAAAGACATCTCACCTTTTATTAAAGAATAAGATGATAGGATTTTTTAGGCCTTTTCCCTTGAAAAGGTGGTCTGTATAGTATCAACCACACTGATGGAGGAGAGAAGAAAGCACACATGAGCTCTCTGCCTGCCCTCTTGACTCCTGTTCTCTTAAAAGTTAACAGAGAGCAAGGCAGCATTCTCATGAGCTATTCTCATGGGAAGATCCCATCAGAGCTGAGCTCACTGTGCCAACATGCTTCCCTGTGAGATTTGCAGGAGCTCCAGACCCTGATGTCATTACCACAGGGCTACTTCTTCTTACAACATTTCAAATTCTCTCAATTCTGAGACATCATGAAAAAGAGAGGGGAAAAAAAAGACACAGGCAAATATTTCCTTTTTAAGCACTTATTCCACATATGTAGGGTACTCTGGGGCTGTGGAGGTGGAATATGTTTTTCCCTCTCGTTTTTTCCTCATCCATAACCTCTTGGTCCTCTTCAGCATTTCCTTTCTCTCCATGGTTACTCTACACAAACAATTTCCCTGCTGACATGGTCAATGCAAAACTGCCATAAATATGCACTGCAGATGCAACGTATTACTCACCCACTGGGTGACTCATCTGGAGCAAGCTGGTGAAGAGCCATAGTGGGGCCTGTGAATCAGCGAGGCTGGTTTGCTTTTGAGCTCACACCTACAGGGAGTGGAAGCACATCTCTATGCCTTTTGTGGAAACCCAGGGAGCCCTGCACGGGTGGCCCTGATGGCTCTTTCACAAGATTACTGGAAATCGGGGGAGGAAAGGCTTCGTTCAGTTTTCCTGTTATCCCTGCCAGAAGGAGAGGGCTTGTGTAATGAGAAGGTGGCCACTGTGATCAGATGTTGGATTTGAGCCTGAGCCCTCCCATGGTGAGAGCCCAACCCTCAGTCACTGTTAGCACTTGAAGGACAGCAGGCACAGCAGGCTGCAGGTAGCAGTGGGAAAGCTGTACAAGAACTGTTACATTTCAAGCTTGCTCTCTGCCCATAAACTATTAACTTTTTGTGGTGCTGACCCTAACTCAGCCACAGCTCAAATGTGTCCCAAGTCTGTATGGTCTCAGGATGCTCAGAAATACCCTCTGTTTATCTGTTATTATGGTCTGTTGATTCTCAGATATTATATCATCATTGACAAGAATTCAAGGAGCCTACCCCAAAATGATTAGGTTTTCACAATGACAGATTAAAGCAAATTTTGCTTGGCAATAGAATCAGTCACCACAAAGGATAGGAAAAACAAAGGTTAGGAAAACAAAGGATAAAGCCAGATATGGCATAGGAAAGTTATATGTAGAACTGATAGGAACCTTATGCAAATGTTAATGGCGAATAGAAACAAGTCTAAAAGTAAAATGAGGAAGTATATACACTTACAATCAAAAGGGAAGCGTTGTGTTGTTTCTTTTGGGGTGTGGTTTGTGGTGTTGTTTGTTTTGGATTTTTTTTTAAAGCATTATAAGGGAATTGGCTACTAGAAATTTGGCATAAGTGCTGTTGACTAAATGTCATGAAAGGCTGAGGCATCTACAGGTAGAGGACACTGTATGAATGCCAGGAATGCAATTGGCCATCAAATCCCTCTTTTATTTTCTCAAGAAATAATTTAAAATATCCTCATCTAGCTGAAACAGATGGCTACAATCACACCATTTTATCTTAATCCGAATAAGGAAAAAAATGTTTCCTGGCTTGATGACACTCAAGCTGTTTCTCTTAGCCTTTTCCCCAGGAAAAGCCCCAAACACTTCACACCTTTGACATTCTCAGGTTCGTTACCTACTGGCCAGACTAACTCATCTTAAATTTCCCTAAGCTATCCATAACAGTTCAGATATGCTATTTTGTAACTCACGTTCTGTGCTATCTCCAATGGTTATCATATATTATTTCATAGATTATACTGTCCTAAGTGCTTTATTGAGGCCTCCTAACTGACTTAGACTTAAACAGGCTATCTGAAGGTTGTAAAGCCCTTCTAGGTAATCATTTGTAGATTGGTCTGATCATGCCAGGTCCAACTTGTTCTCATTCCCCTATTTGCTGAGCAAAGCTGGAGCAGTGCTGCGATGCCTAGGGTGCCCAGGCTGGCATTCAGTCAGAGAGCCCTGCAGCTCAGCTCTACCCTCATCCAGGATTCTCTGTTGCTAAAGCAGTTGGTTTGCAGAATGACCTTAAGATCCAGGATAAGCTGGGGGCATAGCCCTAAACCCTGGAGGCTGCATCATCTGAAGGAGCATTCACCTCAGCACCCTGCAGTCAGGAGGCTATGAGGTACCTTTGGGTTATGGTGCCGAGGTATCTCTTACTCTTGGCCATGGCATGTAGCCCTGTTGCCTCCTTGTCAGAGAAGAATTGTTTTCAAATCTATATTGTCAGGGTCCAAAAAGGTTTGGCTCACAGCCTGTTATATAGAGGAGATAAAGTTAGATGATCCCTTATATGCCGTGAAATGCTCCATGAAACTTTGTAGGGGGTAGAATATGAACCTCTTTTAAATAGACTCCCTGTGGCCTCCTGGGGCCTGCATTTCTCATTAAGATTGCTTTTGGTTTTGATGAGCAAGGGATTGTTGGAGAGCACCAATCCTCTCTTGTGCTTAAATCCCTTCTTCACTTTTCCACTGCATGATGTCTTGGCTGTTGTGACACCTTTATGAGACTCTTGCTAACCATCACCCTCAGAGCAGCTGGTTTGGTTCCCAGACCAACTGTACCATGCTGGATTCCCCTCTTTGTGCCCGTCCTCCTCTCCACATTGGCAGGAGATGGTGCTTTCACATAAAGCCATTCTGAGACACAGGAATTGCTCCCTGGAGGCAAAGGCAGAAGCATGAAGACATTTGTCAGGTTTCTTGCAATGGGGAGGGAAATAACCATCAGCTGTTGCCAAAACCTATATGGTGCACAGGTTTGTTTTTGTGGTACTTTCCAGAGGGCAATTAGGAGTCTGAGGAGATGCTAAGAGTACTTGTGTGGAAATGAAAGGCCTGATGCATGAAAAGATCAGGGATGAGAAGAGTAAAAACTTTCCTGGTGGAAGTGGAAGGGTGCAAGCATCCTTCAGACCACTTGTCAGCCTGGGAGCCATGGACTGCTTCCAAGAGGTCCAAGAGTGGTAGCTAAGAAGTGAACATAAGTAGATTTTATTTTGCTTTGTGGGAGTCTGCTGCACAGCTGGAAAACGTAATTAGGTCCTGATGCTGTAAAATGGGTTGCACACATGCTGTTCCATGCTGAGATTAGGACAGGAATCTGAGAACAGGTTAGGCACAGGCTATGCTGCAGTGGAAATGTGTTTGCTGTGCATCTAAGAGGATAAAATTTGTTCTAAGAACCCACCTTCTCTTGACCCCAACCATTTGCCTGCGATGTTGAAGGTAGTCAGAATAGTTCGTTATAAACCTGGAAAATCTCACCTGTGTCGCTCACTTCGGGTAGGGTGCTCAACCACTTCTATGGCCTGAACATCAAGTTTACAGGATAAATTGGGAGATCTAATGAAGGAGCAGACTTGGAGGAAGAGAATCACACAGAAAGAATCCCAAGCAATAGGACCACCTCCACAAAAGATGTTCTTCCCTGATATGGGGGTAAGAAAGAGAGCTGAAAGAGGACAATGTGCGAGGAAGGAATATTTTTCTCTGGACCCAAGTGGGAATAGTCAGTATGTTTCTATGTAAAAGAACTCTTGTTCTTACACAATTGCTTTGTTGCTGTGTTTTGTTTTGGGTTTTTTTAGCCTGGAGGGAGTCCAACCAAGAACAACAATAAGACTCCAAAGGTTGCAAAGTCAAGCACCCTGGTGCTAGAAGCTGCCAGAAATCAGGCTGTTCACATCAGTTCAGTTTGATCTTTTTACAAGATCCTGCCTACTTCAGCAGAGGGCCCCAAGCTCATTCAGCACACTGGTTGGACAGTGAATGAGGCAGAGTGCGCCATAAAGTAAACACTTTCTCTTGTGATTAAAGCACAGTGTGGGTATCCAGGAGAGGTAAATTATATTCTTGGCTTTGCTACCACCTTTTGTTTGATGTTGAGTTGAGTGAGATAGTATCATAATGGAAGGGTACACGGTGGCTGAATTACGGTGGTAGCTTGGCCTCAGGAATTATGGCCTTTTCCACTGTAGCTTTTTTGGTCTGTACTTCGCAACCTTTGTGTTCTTGTAACCAAGATTTTTCATAGCACGCATTTTCCTGGAGGACTGGGTAGATGCCTGGGTTTTTTTTTTTTCAGTGTCCTCAAAACAAAACAGCATCTTGGTGATCGCTGGCTTGTGCAGCTCACTGTGATCGTGCCTTTTTCCACTTGAGGGCGATGTGACCTGATTCAGTACACACCAGAGGCAATTCGGTGTGAAGTTACAATGACGGCATTTTGGCATCTAACGTTGAGCGTTAAAATGAGATCTAGGCATCTGAGTTCCTATTGTAGTTGGTGGAGTTTTGGCCAAGACAGCCAGTGGATTCTGGAGGGAAAGTCATCTTTCTCTAGAATAGACACGCATCAGCTGGGCACTTGAACTGCTCCTGCATTCACTTGACTGTATTAGGTAGGGTCATGACTCCCTTCCCATCATAATGCCTTGTATCTTTGAGATGGCCTCTAGTCTCATGCATGGGCTCCATCTGCTGCTCCAGGAGGATCTTTCAGAGGCCCTTGGTTCCCTCTTCCAGCTGTGTACAGGTGTGTTGGCTGTCTTGAGGCATGTCAAGTGGCGCTAATTGAATTGGTTCTAATTGAACAACCAAATCAAGGCCTAGATCTCTGCTCACAATTATGGGAACTTGGACATTTAGCTCATATGTAGGCAGAGACACTCAGCTGCCTACATTAAAGGGTCTTATTTTAAGCCATGACCAGGGTTATTGCTGTCACTGAAGAAGGAAAGATGTCCAACTGGATGTAGAAATGTAGGACTTCTTTTGCATGCCCACCTCTCAGTCAGACTGTGAGGAAGACACTTTGTTCTTCAAGATCTCAGATCAAGAAGCGGCCAATGAAGTTGACTGAAAATACAGGTGATGTTCCTTTGCCGGGTTGTATAATCAGGTTTTGCTATAATATATATGGCAACAGGGCGTTTAAAGACAAAACTTTGCTTTGTAGAGGCACGTGGTACTTTTTATGGCAAGAAATATATTTCAAGTTTCTGCAACCAAGCAATACACTTGCTTTTTACGGTCCAGGAAAACTATTGTGCACTCTAGGAATATGGGAATATGCAATGCCTGTCTAATGAATGTTAGTTGATCTAAATGACCCACCTTAGTTATGTCTGGTTTATCTGTCAGGCTGATCATCATTTAACTTTCTTGTTTGCAGAAGGAACAGGAGAGAAATATTAGAGATGGAAACATTTCAGTCCACTTAAAACTACATGAAACTAAAGCAGTGTTATAGTGGCAACTGAAGCAGACATTGCTAATTAGCAGCAGCTTAAAAGAACCAGACAACAAAGCTCTGTAATGAAAAAAATAGATCACCATTGTCCCTAGGATTAGGGGAAGTGTTGTAGGGCACCAGTTTTCCATGGCAGAAGCCTAGAAGCTCACGCTTGTTTCTGGAGCTTGCCTCCCTTGACCACATTCAGAGTCTTCACAGGTTCAGTTCCCTTCTTACAGCCA
Source organism: Strigops habroptila (assembly GCF_004027225.2). NCBI lineage: Eukaryota > Metazoa > Chordata > Aves > Psittaciformes > Psittacidae > Strigops > Strigops habroptila. The sequence continues at coordinate 102,501,737 of NC_044277.2, forward strand.
ATTTTACACGCATAACACTTTTTTTAATTTTGAATTTTTTGAAGCAGAAGGGTGTATATTCTGCCCTGCTGTGTGTAAGTGTTGTTCTGATGGGGTGAGTGCTGAACAGAAAGTACCCTCTTTTTGGGTCAGTGGGTACAGAAAAAGATCAAGTCCCAGGTCTTAGAACGAAGCCCAGAACTACATATGCTTATCTCCTTGAAACCAGTTGAAGTTTAGACCTGTAAAAAAGAGTTGGGTCCCAAAATACCTCTGTGGGTATCCCCAAATACCTCTTATCTACTTCCTTGGGCCTGCCTGGTCAAGTTCTGATTTAATAACACTTTGGTTGAGTTATAGTGGGCAAGGATTTGGTTTCTTTGGGGAAAAAAAAAAAAAGGAAACTAAAGTGCTTTCTGAGTAATTAATTTATGTGTTAGTGGGTTAAGAAATGGTTCTTGGATCATTTGTTTCATGTATGCCTCTGTCTCAGCTCTCAGACAGATAAGGTACTGCTGTTCTGTTAGCCTTTGATATGGGACAAAAGTAATTACAGAAGGGAATTAGTAAAGAAAAACAAATTCCAATGGGTAGATTTCACACTGGCCTGTGGACCTCACTCCCACAGGGCTGCAGAGAGGCCAAGAGCTGAGCAGGGCTTGTGACAATTGGAAAGTGTCTGTCCTTGCCTAGGTAATTATACTGGGTCTGACAGAGGCAACCCTCCCAAATACATATGGGCATTTCTGACCTTGGCTGTGGACTTGCATTTCCCCCTAGGCACGTAGCAATAGTTCTGCTTACCTGCACCCCAGTGATGCTGTCCAGAAAGCCTTGGCACTGTGGTGTCTGACCGTCCAACCATCTGCTGGCAACAGCAGGAGCCTTCTGGCTGCCTTACTGTGGGAAGCACATGGTGACATTCTTGCAAGAGGGACTTCTGCTGAGCAAGCACCCTGCAGAAGGCTGAGTTTACTGGCTATGTTTTAAAGGCTTCCACTGTAGTGCTGAAGGTAATGGGAATATATGTTCCTGCTGGTCTGCTTGCTGCTGGTTTGACATCATGCCACGTGGGGGAGGTGTTGGAAATAGGCAAATACTACAGAATACAAAAAAAAAAAAAAAAATTGGAAAATCACTCTGAGTTGAAAAGGAGGAGAGCCAGGAAAGGAAATACCTCAGGCAGAGAATTACTACTTCTGTATCAAAGCCAGCAGCTCCTTACATTAATATTTAACACCCAGGAGAGCTGAGGGGGAGGATGCTGAGAATGGCTGAAATTTTTCAAAACACCCAATTTCTAGTGATTTTCCTTGGGTGCATTTTTTTCTAGTGAATATTCAGTTTGATGAGAAATTTGACATTTGGTCATCAGAAGCACATTTACACCTCTAAATGCAAATTGCTGTACAGTTTCAGCTAGAAAGCAAAGCGTTGAGAGGCTGAAAGAAACGTGGCACCAGCACTTATAACCAAAATCCAGCACTCGTTGCTGCTGCTTTTCTTACTAGAAGTCAAAACAAAGTGTTTCACTCTCTGTCAAAGGGATTTTTGAAGATGCCAGAAGTGAAGGCAAAAGGAGGAGGCAGCTTTTTGCTGTGCTTAGCTACCTAATGGAGGGTGATTGAGAGGAAGCACGCAACAAAAGAAGGTGAAATCAGCACAAGCTGCAGCAGGGGAAAATCCTTTTGGACTTCAGGAAAATCATCTTTCTCATGAAAACAGTGAAGCACTAGAAGAGAAGCCCATAGAGGATGAGAAGTCTGTATCTTTGGAGGTAATCAAAACTTCACAGAGCAAAGCCCTCAACAACTAGATATGACTTTGAACCTAGACCTGCTTTGATCAGGGTTTTGAGCTACAGACTTCCAGAAGTCCCTGACAACCCAAATTATTCTCCACTTCTGTGAAACTGAGACAGAGATTGAATAAAATGAGGAAAAAAATGTTCTCCATTTTCCCCTCTTTCCTCTCCATCACAGCTGGAGGCTGGTGTTCTTGTACTTTGCCATGTTTTTGGCTTTTAACACCCCTGGCCCATACAGGGTACTTACATCCATTCCAGTTGCTTTGCTTAATCAATTAAGCTAGTTTGAAGTTGTTTCAGTTCCCAGTGATGTCGCCTGCATCAGTGATAGTGAAATCAATTGCACTGCAACAGAAGCACTCTTATTGCATTGCCAGCACTTATGGAGATGTCTTTTGATGTTACAGGGACAGGGAAACAAATAAAACAAGGGCCAAATAAAGTACAAGCTAGGTCTACAAGCTCACCAAGGGAAAGACAACAAGAAGGAGAAGTTATTGGGAGTGTTCAAGCTAGTCATTCAAGTGGCGCGGTACATGCACAGGGATCTGCTCCCTCTCTCTGCTCCCTTAACCCATCTTTTTGGTAGGAATGATATATCCTTAGATTCCAAGACTGGATCCAGGCTAGAGCAGCCAATTCTGTTATCCAAACCAGCACCATGAAAGTTCACCTGTATCTGGTAAGGAGCTGCATCCAGGTCTTCTCAGAAAGGCACATTTTTTGGCTATTTGGAGGTGGTGTGCGGGAATCCAAGAGGCACAGTTTGGTTTTGGGGCAGAGAAGTGTAGGGTCTTTCTCTTGCTGCAAAACCCTTAGGCATTTTGGAGTTCTTGATTTGTGTGGGGCTTGGACTCTGCACCAGAGGCAGAAAAGTGAAGCAGCCCATTGCACCGGCTGTTAACAGAGCAAATGCATTAATTGTGCCTGTCATATGGTTGGATACCATGGGGCTCTGGGTCTGATCCCACCTGCTGACTCCAGTGGGAAAGTCCACAGACTGACTTTGTTTGGCCTGAAGTCACCTCCCATCCATGTACGTACCTGAAGAATTAGGAAAGGGCCAGGATGCAGAGTTAAACAAAACTCTTACTGGCATTTGCGCCTTTTTCTGCTCTGGCAAAAGCCCTGTTTGAGTGAATCCAGAAGGCTTTTGTCCCAAATATTTACAATATGCAGCTAAAAGGAGCTGCCGGCTGTGACCTGGGGGCCTTCTCTCCACCTCTTTGCCTGAGGGAGATCCAAAACAATGTAAGGGAGCTGGACTTCCTGCCAGGCTGGTCTCTGACTGGGGAAGGGATGAAAGAAAACAAATCACAGACAGCAGATGTCCCTTATATTACTTAATACAGCCCACCGCAGGGGGTAGGAGAAGAACCTGTAGTGACCGACCAGCTGAAAGCTCTGCTGGGGAACAGCCTTCTTGGAAAGGGCAGGGATGTGGAGTGGCCAGACCCTCAGCCGCGTGCTGGGTTGTTGCAGCCAGCTCAAATCCCTACTTATTGTGGGTCACTGCATCTGCTTTGACTTCGCTGCAACCAGTGAGAAAAGGGGAAAATCCGGTCCTTTGTCATTTACTGGAGGAGGTTACGTTTCCTCTGGAGTCTTCCAGTGTATCATAGAGAAAGCTCTATTCCTGTCCAGTGCTGCTCTTCTGTGGTTTCAACAGAAACCATGCAAAAACGATCATTCTTTTATTTGTAGAGTCGGTCACAGTAGGACTTTATTGGTGTCTCTCCTTTTAAATTCAGAGACTTTTTCCTGGCTTAAAGGTAGCTGGTAATTGACTCAGAGCTACCTCTCCACAGGAAATTGCAGTATCATACTCCCTTTTACGTTGCTGCATCGTGGAAACATTCCCATGGATTTGGGGAAAAAGTAAGAATGAAAAGGTAAGAGTGTGATAGAAAACTAGCTCTGTTTGGTCCTGAGTCTGCTGCTGCTTGCCCTGATGATGAGAGGAGATCAAGCTCTGTTCTGAAAGATTGTCACTAATAAGAGCTATGTGATGATCATGGTCATCACAGCCTGTTAAGGGAACCTTGAGATAACAATTATTCCTGAAATTTTCTTGAAAGAAGAATTTGCTTTTGCAAATGGTGGTTGTATCTCATTGTCTGTTTCTAGAGAATGGTGAGAGAAAGATCCTTGCATTCAGTCATGGCTATATTCCCAGCCCTGCCCACGGTATTACAAGAGCCAGACTTGGCCACCTTGAGTGTCCATGCAAAAAGGTGTTTCTGCACCTTCTTGTGGTTTGCATTTCTCTGTGGATTTACTGACCACTGAACAGTGAAGGAGAGAGAGCTGCAAGACTCAATCCCATAGTTTCAAAGCAAGAAGCATGCTAACAAACCTAGAGGAACAGGCAGTCAATGCTAACCATATTAGCTATTATTACAAGGGCTAGCCTGTTTCATTCTTCAGGGCAAAACTGATCTCTGGGGATGGTCAGGAGGGCTGTTTCCCCCATGGAGCTGGATTATACAAGCAGGTGTATGAAGCAGGTTTTATGACTGTAAAGGAATAACAGCTGGAGGCCCCAGCACCATATCAGGTTTCTTGAATTGGCCCAAGACCCTTTACATTACCACAGGGATTGCCAGTGATGCGTGATCTGGTTCAAATCAGGTAAGAACATCTGCCTTCTCCCACTGCCCTCCATGGACCATACATCAAAACCGACCCCCGGCATCATTCTGCTGGAGCCCAATGTTGTTTACCTCCACAGAGAATTTGGTCTGGCATATTGCAAAGTGTCAGAGCCACCGAGGCTTGAATTCCCATGGCCACAGCTGCTTGTGGTGGAGATGGTGGAGGAGATGTCTCTGTCATTCTTCACATGATCCCACTTCCCCTCCGTGGCTTCAGCAAGTGAAGAGGCTTCCAGCCTGCTATAAAAAGCTTTTCCATTACATTTGGCTGTGCACAAATGGGGACTTGCTGTGGTACAGGTGCACATGGACCACATGGCCATGGCTGTATCATGTTGCTTGAGCATCTCCAGACTGTCAGGAATGATTACATGGGGATGTTCCCTTGGACAACTCTACTGTACCTCTTTCTTCTAATATATTGGTGGTGTGGATGTCTGCCTTCATAAATTCTACTGATTGGAATCTAGAGAGAAATGAAGATGCTGAGGCACCTGTGCACCTGAAAGCCTTTTCCTCAACTGATCATAAGCAGAAGACTGGTGACCCGGGGAAGCAGCCTTCGCACACCAACTTGTTGAGCATGGCCTATACTCCACAAAGCCCTGTGGGGTATTGTCAACCAGTATCTGTTGATGGGCCAACACTATACAATTTCCCCAAGCTATCTCTGAGTGGGCACAAAGCATTTTGTAAAAGAGCATGGAGGGCCCAGAGCTGACGCATGAGGTGACAGTGAGTACTGCCAGGTTGTGATATGAGGAACCCTGTATGTAACATGGCCAACATATGACGCTGATGTCTGAGTGCACTGATTCAGCTTCGCACTAAACAGCAAAGCTTATAGAGAAGATTCACACCAGCAAAGCCCAGTGGAGGGGCAATTTCTAAGTATATTTGAGTTCCCTCAGGTTTCTGGTCAAAGTGTCATGACTGTTCAGCCTGGAGGCTGAAGAATAAAAGGCTATCACTATTACACAGTAGTATAATTTAAAGCCATAACTCCTGGGACTGTAGCTGAATGATCAGGCAGGGGCTGCTGAAGAGCTGTGATATGAAACAAGCTGACCCAGAGAGAGCTCAGCAGGGAGGCACATGGCGTTGGGCCTGGCAGGGCGGGTGAGCACTTGGGAAGCTGTAGTTTTATCTCCTCTGAGATGCCTTGGCTGTATGTACAGGATGTGGCGTGCCGCCAGAGTTGGAGACGCTGTTGCCCTGTGGGAGCAGAGCTATGGGGGCTGAGCCAAGGCTTTGGCAAGTCTCTTGCAGCACGGTTGGGTTGGCTGCTCAGGAGCTGTAGGAAACTCATGTGCCACCAGTCTGGGGGCAAACCTTTGGGGCTGACAGCAGCCAGGGAGGGTGCATGCATCAGCTACATCTCAACTGGTAAACTACCGGGTCCCAAGTATGGGCTTCCACAGCAGCACAAGACTAACTGTGTGGTTGGATGGTTCCTACTAGTGATCCCAGGTGATGTCCAGACACAATTTGGCAATTATCACAGGCTGGAGACATCCCCAACAGGTATCAGCAATGTGGCTGTCTTTTTTGAAGGACAGGAACATCTTAGTGGAATAGATGCCATCTGTGCTGTGCACCCTATGCCCTCAGAACTGGAAAATGGGCTTGTGCCCACCCTGTTGGCTGGTGCAGTCAGGATGGTGCCAAGGTACAGAATCGGGTCTGGCAGTCAGGGGACTCCTGGCTGTCCATCATATGCTCGAGCCACTCCACATAATGGCCTCCTAGAGATTCATCTGTTCGTTTATAGTCACCTCTGAACTCTCCCTGGCTTCTGTCAGGTTAACACATGCACTCCCCAGCCCTGCAGATGCTTGGGAAAATTCAGAGTTGGTGGGATCTGCACTGGGAAATAGCAGTCGAGCACTCTGCATTGCTACACTGATCTCCTGCAATGTGGGACTTTATTTGAGCACTTCTGCTTTACCCTGACTTAAATACCCTGACAGTGGTGCAGCCCCATGGCTCTCAAGAACCACCATCGTTTGAACAGCACGTTGCAAAAGTACAAGCTGCGAAATTTCCTTGTGCCACGTGGGGTTGCTTGAGAAAAAGCAGTGAAAAACTGCTGCTGGCTACTGCATTACAGCACGACAGAGCTGTGGGCAGGCTGGCTTGTTGGTGTTGTCACAGAGTTAAAATTGATGGATAATGGGGCTAACAAAGTAAAAGAAGGTTCTTCCTTGCACTGCCCGGGGAAGAGGAAACTGCACAGGCGAGCGCGCAGAGGTGAACAAAGCGTTAAACCCTGGCAGAGCAGCTGCTGCTGACCTTCTGGTCCCAGCACCGCTAAACAAAGCTCCTGTTACAGCTGAACTTTAGTACCAACTTCTGCTGCTCCAGGGATCCTCGCAAAAGTACATGCCAAGCTGCAGTTAGCATGACGCAGCTCAGTGGGGAATGGTTGCAGAAAAGATAGTAGGGTGGTGAAGCCCATGGGGCCCAGTGTGTCCCCTGCCTGAGCTCTCCCAAAAGCCATCCTCTGCTGTTGTCAGTAGCTGGGGACTCATGAAGCTGAACCTTGCTTTCAGACCAAGGTTTTCAGTAGTCACTGATTGATATATCCACCCTAAATTTTTGAATTTCCACTCAGAATTTTGGCCTTCACGACATCCTGCAGCAATGAGTTCCATGGATGAATTATGTGTGCTGGGAAAACATGCTTCCTTTTGTGTCTAAATTATGCTTAATTGCAAGCTTTCTGAGTGCTCCTGTATATGCTGACATAGGAAATAATGAACAACTATTTAATATTCATATTTACCTCCTTATTCATGGTTTTATAACCTCTAATATCATATCCTCCGAGAAATCTTTCCTTTCAGAGTGAGAATTTAAATCCATTCAGTCTTTTCTCACATGGGAGCCTTCCATATCCCACACTAAATGTTCAACATCCTTGCTGACCTCCTGCATTGCTTTCACAGAAAGCAGAGGTGCTTCCCAGCAGAGGTCTTACAGGTATGATCCAGACTCTTGGTGAGTGATAAAGATGCATGAGAACCATCTTCCACTGATGGCACTTCTCATCCCTTGCTAGGAATGACGTTGGAATTACACTCCACAGGAAAAAATGAACTATTTCTGTGTGAGACCTAACAAGAGGAATGAGGCAGACTGGACATAAGGCATCTGGAGTCTCCTTGTCTTTATTCAGGCCCCAAACTGTGAGGAAGAAAAGAATTTGTGCTGTGAAATAATAAATAAGACTCAGCAGACTTTGATGGGTGTGAAGACTGGTTGTGGCACAGAATAAAAAATAACAAGTTTGGCTTGAAATAGCAATAAACATTATCTCGATGCTTTCTGCATGCAGCTGAGTTCAGTTGTGGTACACAGTTTTGACAGCCTGAGCTTGAAATACGCACTTACCCAGCTCAGTGCTTTTGATGCACATAGCTTACAGTGTGATCAACCCCAGAGAGGTCCACCATGTACTTTTTGCTGCTCAGGTCAAGAGCTATTCTTTGGCTTGTGTTTATTGCTCTTGGCCTGTTGCCATTACACTGACAGCAGAGTAAGGGAGGTAGGAACTATGTGGTTGCTGAAGGTGGACATTGCTCCCCAAGTGTGCAGGCATCTGGGGATGTATCTTGGGAGGCAGGTGGGCTGGCCATTAGAGGTTTAGCTAATAGTGTATGTCGATAAGGATTTATTTGAGGTCAACCTTTTGATTAGCTTATTATTGCTACTCTTTGTTTCCCAGACCCCAGGAAAACAAGGAGTCTGGAAGGATGGAGACTTTATTGCCTAGGAGCTGGGGCACTCTTTATTTGGGCTTTCTTGTTCCCAGCCCAGTGGTAAGAAGCATCCCAAAGCGGTTGAGCTCTCAAGCTCATGGCATGCAGGCCCTTGGGAATAAAAGAATGTGCAAATTACTGTATTGGATCATTCTGGGCATGTAATGCCTTGTCTTGGCATGGTTGGTAGCTTCAGGAAAGCTATGAGAAAGAGGATGCCTACACTGCTTTCTTACCAAAAGTTTCTCTGAGCTTTTAGCAAGCAGTGTTTTTGGACTTACCCTCTCTGAGGCAGGACAACCCCTACTTCTCTTCAGCATCCATCCAGGAGATGCAGTAAACAGTCCATTTACCAGACCTTTGTTAAAACCTCTGTGTTTTGGTTTGGACCAAACCACCTTGTGTGGAAATTGGTTTCATCAGACAACCTCTACCCTTCTCTAAACAGAGGTTTATTATTTGGGGTGGCTTTTCACCTTTCAAAGGAAGTCCAAACTCAGCTTCATCCTGAAGGAAAGCCTTGGGATGGAATAGGACCATAGCTTGGAAATCACTTTTGTTACACCACAAGTGAGAGATGCAATTTCCACTTTGCAAGAAGAATTTGTGATTGATGTTGTACAGTCTTGTAAGAGGAGATGAGTGCCCTGCAGAGAAAGTCACTTTGGGAACTTGGAGGCTGCGGGGCAGCTCCTTCCCTTGACAGGACACCCACAAACCTCCTCTCCCATCAGGATGGCTGACAGTGCTGCATAACCTTGCCAGGGCTCCTGACTGAATCACATAATCCCCAGCGCTTTGCCCCAGTTCCTGGGATTTCATGTATCCTCACCTTCCATTTTGAAAACTTGTGAACCTGATGGTTGCTGGGGAAGACTTGAAAGCATGGTGTAGGCATAACTGGAAAGTTCAAAGCCTCAAAATTTACACTAAAATCTGACACTTCTCAGTTTCAGAAACCTGCTATGGGTGGGTGTGCGCAGAGGCAGGCAGTAGCACTGGTGCTTTTAGCAGTAACATTGACAACATTAATATTAACAGAGCCACCATGGTCCAGGACTTTATTTGCATTTTCTCTGTGATAGCAACTCATCCCAGAGAAGATACTCCTGTAGGTGCTGCAGAAGTGATGCATGAGACCACTCTGCAGCAAGGAGCTCCTGGTCCAAGTACCACAGCAGTAGCTGATCCTTCTCCACAACCACCTGACCCTGTCTCTCACATTGTAGTTCCCCAATCTCTGCCCTTGTTCACCTGGGTTATCAAAGCTAATGAACATGGGGTCTCGCTTAAGAGTTTGAGATGCAATTAGCTTAGCACATCCTGGAGAATTTGGGGACCTGGTGGTGGTGGTACCCAATCCCATTCCTTCTTGAATCCTTGTGTTTGGAAAAAGGATGTGGTAAGCAGAGGTAGAGTAGACATTTAGAGAGGCGCCTGGAGCATGCTGAGCCTCTTCTCCTTGGGTGCTTGTCAGGAGAAATCGCTGCACGTGTCTGGGAGATTGCTTGCCTCCACCTGCTAGAACTGTGTGTAACTGGTGTCAGACTGGTATGCTGGGTTCACATGTACCTGGGATATAGTTGGAGTCACTCTGACATGTTTGGAACTCCTGTACATCATCTCAGGTCAGTAGGATTTGCAGGCTTGGTTGCACTGCTGCCAGTATTCGTCAGGAGCTGAAATCATGGCATCAGCGGCAATGGTGGCCAAGTTTCCAATGTGCTCGATGCTGCAGAAAGCTGCCAGGACTGAGTCCTCACCCAGGACCTCTGGGAACATGCCTGGGGACTGGCGTATCCCTGTTTCACAACACCCACAGGCCACCCTGTGCTCTCAGTGCTCCCCATAGCCCTGCCTCTCTATGGGCAGGCAACTCCAGAAAGAGGCTCTACACAGCAGGAGGAACAGAAACCTGAGGTCCTCCTGCCTGGTGACGTCTCCCTTTAAAGCAGGCATGAGGAGCACTTGCCAGCTTCACCAGGCCATCACTACAAATTGGAAAATTGCTCTTGGAGGCTGCCAGGCAGCCACTTGGAGTGTCCCTGCAGTGCCCTGTCCTAAGCATCAGGTTTTCTTTTGGTGCTTATTTTTTTAATCTCCTAAAGCAATAGTCTGGTGCACTGTGCAGCACAGCCTGAACAAAGAGTACAGAAGAAAACATACCCAAAACAAGCCTCCAACCTCCACAGTTGCTTTGGACATCATGAATTACCAGTAGATGCATGACTAGCAGGAGAGAGGATGGGGAGAGCAGAGGTCCATTAGCGATTCTCTACCCCCAGCATATGGCTAATTAAAATTTCTAATTAAGGCACTGTGGGGGTGAAGAAAGGAAGCTCTTGGCCGAAAGTCCCCCTCCTTCTCCTGTATTTCCTTCAATAGCTTTATAAATTTCCCCCCTAAATTAACTAATTAATATCACCTAATCAGTTAATAGAATTAGCTAATTATATTGCTTAATGGAATTTCTGAAGAGCAGATTTAGAAGCTCTTAAAGAGACTTTAATCACTTTTTATCTGGGAAATGGAGTAGCAGTGCTTGCATTCATTCAGCAACTTAGACCAACTGCCGTTATCATTTCTGAAAATCACTAATTGGGCTTCATCCTGCTCCTACAGTCACCCAGGCTGAGCCTTGATGGCTTGCCCCTTCAAGTTGCTGTTGCCTGCACCTGCTTGCGTTGAAATTGCACCACTCTGAAGTGCTTGGCATTGTATTTGAATAGAATCAGCGGTGGGGTAGAGCACTGCAAAGGTAGCTGATCTCCTCCCAGGATCTGGAGTGATTTGTTAGCCCGTGGCATTTCTAGGCTTGTTTGCTGATGGTGTGTTTAAGCGTCGGCAAGTGACAGCAAATCACTCCCTCAGCCACCACAGCAGTTGTGGTCATAGAGGTCAAAGTCTTCTCCCAGTTCCCCCTGCACTGGTGTGCAAACACACACAGACACATACACGCACTCAAATGCTGCTGATTGCTCCTGATAGTGAGACTGCAGCAAGGGAGAAATACATGTGCTGAGATAAACAGTGTTGGGTGAGCTCGTGCCTTGCTGCTTGTGCTGTGGACGTGCATGTTTTGCAACTACCACTAAAGACAAGGCTCTCCAAGGAGCACAAGGCAGCTCTAGCAAGTAGTTATTTGTTTAAGGCCGGCCAGTAGAGAGGGCTGAGAGTGGGGCTGGGTTTGTAAAGGTGTCCAGCTATGGACAGGCTGGTCTTGGTGGGACACCCAGGGCTATTCTGGCTTTGACACTGGCCCTTATTGATTTTCAGCAGTGCAAAGTGCAAGTGAAGACTGGAGGGCTTTTCCCTGCTCTTTGGGGACACCATATGAGAAGGAGAGAGCTTTGTGATCCAAGATGAGTCCAGCTCACAAGGCCTCTCACCAAGCTCAGCACGAGAAAATGGGCTGATGTGGGAGATCCCATTATGTTCATGCCTCCACACCAAGGTTCCTGAGTGACCTACACTGCTCTTTGGGCTCGCTGGAGATGGGTTGATGTCCCCCAGTCCAACATCTGGCCTACATGCAGCTGTGGGAAAGGAGGCAGTGATCTGGTCTCCACACAGGACTGCTAACGTGGCTTTGAAACAATTCCCAAACTATGTGCAGCTTCCAGACCCATGTTAATTGGCTGGTTATCAGGGAGGCTGTCAACCACAGCTGTATGTTGGATATGAACTCCCAGTTAGGTCTGGAAGCCTGGTGTCTGTCGTGTCTCAGGCACAAGTTCAACCTGGCCATCTGGGAGCCATTCAGTTGTGTCCACCCTGCAGCAAAAATCGGACTGATGCAGCCTGAACTGCAAACTCTGAAGGCAGTTTAATCCATCCCTGGGTTTTGACACCATGACCTGAGATAGGTGTAGCAGTCAACGGCTGTGCTGTTCCTAGTAGTTGCTGCTACACTGACTGTGTGATCTTCTTACCCTGAGCACTGTGTGGGGCAGGGGAAGGACCCGATGTCAGCTCTCACCATGGAGGTTAAATTCTACCTCTCTGTCAGCTGTGCCACATGATTTAATTAAACAATTATGCTGTGTTAGACTCTTTGCACGATGACAGGCACCCCTAAGAGGTCACCATTTTTCAATGGTTATCAAGGTGGGTTTCTTCTCCAAAGTTGCTTCCGTAGCATTTTAGCCTGTAGCTAGCATGGCTGCCCGGCTGCAGCTCTCATGGGTGGCAAAGTGGAGCTGACAGATATGACCTGGACATGTATGTGCAAATACAGCTGCAGAGTGATGGTGGGCTCCTGGAGAGAGGTCAGCCTCTGCATGAGGGAAAACCAGAATTACACTGGACAGGCACAGCAGTCAACTTTGAGACTTTCCAAATTTATTTTCCTTATGTGTGCAAATGAAAACAAGGTGTTTGAAATACTTTCCTGTGACATGTGGTGTTTTCTTGAGCTGCAGATGCTGAAGTCTCTGCCCTGCCTGAAGGTTTGGAGGACAGTTTTATTTCTGACTGCTTCAGGGCAGGATTCAAGCCATAAGCCTGGCAAGTCTGAAGGTATCAGGGTGAGCTCAGGTAGGTCAGAAGAAAGGAGGGAGCCTTTCCAGAGCCTGGTTCAGATTCCTGGTGTGAATCATGGTCAGGAAGAGCATGTCTGTGTGTGCTAGCTGCGCAGGACCAGTACATATTGTCTTACAGTCAAGCTGTCTTACACAGACACCTGAGGCTTTCTCCTTTGCCCCTCCTGCACCAACAAAATTGCTCCAATGAAGTTCCCATCAAACCCAAGCCCTCTGAAAGAGTGCACTGTGCTGGGATTGAAGTCAGATATGCAATACCACGTTCTCTTAATACAGAAATCTAGGCAATTATCCAGGGAATTTGCCCCCCTGTTTCCCCTTCTTGCTTGTGGATTTCCTGTGAACAAGCTGAGACCTCTAGATTTCCTCAGCGTCTGAGGTTTTTTCTGCCATTAACCTCCACAAGCCATCCCAGCCCAGGGACTGCCTGCAACCCAGCCCATACAGTAATTTTGTTGGAGAGGTGATATGCTGTGCTATGTGGTTGTTCTTCTCTTGGGATGATATGTGAGCAGAACAAGTGATTTTCTCCCAGTGAGACAGCACCCTGTAAGCCTGGCTTTAAAGCCCTGAAATTTTACATCAAGTGAGTAAACAATCAGAAGGGTCTTATGAGGACATTTATGGCAAAATTTGTCCTCTCCAGTGTAGACATCTGCATCTTATGTTAATGCTGTTCTCTGTGGAGAAAGCTAAGCATTTTAAATAGTGTAATTTGCCTCTTCTGTAAAGACACAGAGAGAAACCAGTGAATGGGCCCCATGTGACCACCCTTCAGAGAGCCGCACAGAGCTACTGGAGTAATCTAAATGTCATGGTGCCTCATCCTTGTGCATCTAGTTGCTCACAGGCTTCACTTGAAAATATAATCCAAGATTCTCCAAGACCTGGGGCTTAGAGAGACAATGTAAAAGGAGGATAACAAACCAACCTTCTCCAGCTAACCAGCTGCAGTGTTGAAAAGCAGCACATGTTGCTCAAATCAATACACCTTATTGTATTGCCAGCACATTAGGGACCTGTTGGTAGTCACTAAGAATTACTGGGGTTGGGGGCAAGGACACCAGTTCACATTATCAGGCATAAATCAGTTGCCATAAACGTTTTACAATGTTAATAAAACAGTTTCTGTCCACTCCAAGGCTCCACATCCCACCAGCATCACAAGGCAACTGGCCATGGTGCAGAGAGAAGCTTGGCTTCCTTGGCACTGTTAGCCTGAAGAGTTACTGTCATTTTCTGGTGGCAGCACCGGTTTTCCCGACAAGGAAGTGGTGTGATGATTGAACAATATTTATCCCACTGGATGCCTCGTGTTGTGTTTCCTGATAGGTAGATAGGTTCAGGTTTGTCCCTGGGCACTTGCAGCAGGAGCAGTTTCATGTGCAGGTGCCTGCTGCTGTAATGCTACCTCTGCTGACAGCTGCCTTGGTAACAGCAAGATGATGAGGACCATATGTCACCAAAACATCATCGCTGTTCTGATAACATGTCTTAACCCTTTGGAGGGCATCTCATTCCAGGCTGGGTAGCATGGTAGGTTTAAATGGCTGTATTGGGGCCAAACAGTTATCTCTAATAACAGCGATCTCAGCTTTGATAGTGGTCCCCTGCAGGCACCCAGGAAAGAGAGGAGAAATAAAGGAAATCTGAAGTGGTTGTTTCTCCTCCCTATTGGCTTAAAGTCTGCCAATACGTGGATTAGTACCTTTCTGATTCACAGAGTTGTTTCAACAGTTTTGCATTTCAGGTCTCTTGATTGACTTTGAGGAATGTGTCTAGTTCGTAAAATTTCTCCAACCTTATGCAGCAGCTTGTACCCCTGGCATATGAGGACACACTTTCAGGACAGGAATTACTATTTTTAATAAATATAAAAGTTATTAATATTACCCAGGTTTCCTTGTATGAGTTTATGAGGAAGAATCTCACTTCAGAATGATAGACAAACCCTGAAAATTATAGTGTAAGTCACATATTTTCAGCCTAAATACATATTTTACAAAAAGAATACATGTTCTGCAGAAGGTGTCCCTGCCCATGGCAGGGAGTTGGAACTAGGTGATCTTTAAGGTCCCTTCCAACCCAAACCGTTCTGTGATTCTATGATTCTGTGACTCTCTGAATTCATGAAAACAATATGAATATGATTCCTTCTAGCTTTCCAAAGAAATTTCTAAGCCTGCCAGGTGGATTTCTGTTGTACTCTCCTGGCAATGGCAAAATTTATTTCACTAACAATGTCAAAATACTGCTGGGAAATTAAATTGCAAACAGTAATAGACTGAAAATGCTTAAGAACTGCTGGATTAGCCCATCCCTACCAGTGACTAGATGCATAGGGAAAAGCTGAAAACCAGGATAAAGATACGTGTTATTACCATAGGACACTTCCAGCTATATGCTGTATGGAGTCTTTCTGAGGCAGTGTGTCTTTATCTTTAATAACCCATGATGGATTTTTTGGGGGAACTTGCCTAGTTCCTTGATGAGCCCTTGTGCATTTCTAGAATCTACAACATCCTGCAGCAAGGAGCTCGCAGCTCAACTGTGTGTTGGTTAATGAACCACATCCTTCTGTTTGTTTAAGCCATCTGCCTGCTAGTTTTACTCATTGGTCTCTAAGTCCTGTACTGGTGGAGACCACCGACACCTGGTCCTTGTTTATCTTCTTCGAGCCACTGATGAGCTTCTAGACATCACATCCCTATTCTTTCCCCAATGACTTTCGAAGACAGACAAGTCCTAGCTTATTTGACCATTGCACAGTGTGTTACACAAAGGGTGTTCCATAAGTGTGGTGTCTTTGTCCACTCCAGATGTTTCACACTCAGCAAAACTTTTGTGATAGCAAACGTCATGTAAAGTCCTGGAAAACATAGTAGTATGTGATCATTTTGGAGAGATGGAGAATGATGTGAGCTTAGAGGTACAGCAAACACAGTAGGAATATTGATAGAGATTTTGACCAAAATGGTAATCTCTAAATAATTTCTCTTATTTGTACAGGCTTCTAAGGGGAAAAAAAAAAAAAAAAGGTTGTTTTTTTACTTATTTAAGACTCTCCTGAAACTGAATACCCTAAGCAGGGTCTGGCTAATTCTTGAAGTCTTACTCAGGGATTATATTCTGACCCAGCATAAAACAGTTAATAATGTAAAACTAAAATATCACTTTCCTGGACATTTCTCCAGTATGTCCATTTTCACAGGCTCTGGCTCCTGCACTCCTTGAACTCATGAACATTTTCTGCTTTCCAAAACTCCAAGCTTATATTAACTTTCCCCTAGTCAGTTCACTGGCAAAGCTGTGTAAACAAATGACCTGTAGCCATAATCTTCTTCAGTTCCCCCTATTGATTTCACTCTGCTATTTGCCTGCCAAATATTAGCAAAGCTTCCTTCAGAAATGGAGAAACTTTAGAATGCTTCTTAGATGGCCTGAGTCAGGGGAGACTGAAAACAGTCTGCTAGTATCTCATGATCAGAGATCGGGGTTGATGAAGTGTACTGGTTTCGTCTGGGATAGAGTTAATATTTTTATATTTACTTTTTTTTTTTTTCTTGTGTGGTGCTAGGTCTTGGATTTGTGCTGGAAACAGAGTTGATAACACAGGCATGTTTTAGTTACTGCTGAGCAGTGCTAGCACAGAGTCAAGGCCTTTTCTGCTCCTCATCCCAACAGAGAGCAGGCTGGGGGTGCACAAGGAGTTCAGAGGGGACATAGCCAGGACAGCTGATCCCAACTGACTCAAGTGATATTCCATAACATATGGTGTCATGCTCAACAGTAAAAGATAGGGAAGAAGGAGGAAGAGGTATATATTCAGAGTTATGGCATTTGTCTTCCCAAGTCTTGTGAGGGAGTCCTGCTTTCCTGGAGTTGGTTGAACACCTGCTTGCCAGTGGGAAGTAGTGGATGAATTTTGTTTTTGCTTTACCTATTAAACTGTCTTTGTGTCAACCTATGAGTTTTCTCACTTTTACCCTTCCTATCCTCTCCCCATCCACAGGGGGGGAATGAGCGAGTGGACGCGTGAAGCTGAGATGCTGGCTGGAGTTAAACTACAACAGGAAGACATCCACATTGATAGGGTTAATAAAACTTCTTCAAAGAATATCACCCATGACAGTAGATGATCTTTCAATTTTGAAAGCATACTTTTTGCAGTATCAAGGGGGCAGAAACTAGGTGGACCAGTTCACTGCTGCATCTTGAAAGCCATTCATACCACAACTCCAATGAGTAGACCTATTTTGAAGTGGCTTCCCCAGAGACTTACCTTGTTCCACCACTGTTTAAGGTTTTGTATGTTGTTTTACAGTGATATAGAACATACAGGAGTGAGGAATCTTTTATGGCATTACAGATGACACAGAAACTTGCAGACTAGCAGATAAGGAAGATATGGGTTACTCATTCTGAGAGATGTGGATCATGTAATTACTTGTCATGTTTTAGCAGGATGCTTTTAGTCCAGCTAAATTGAAGGGAATCCCTCTGGGAGTGAAGAATGCAAGGCTCTGCTTAAAGAAAAACAAGCTCTGTGTTTGAAAGTGGTGTCTTGAGGAATGACTTCAGGGTCACCTGTGATAACCTGTCAAGAAGAGCTCTCACTGCAATGCCATGGGAGGGCTGAGGAGGAAGATAATCTTCAGATCAGTTAAAAAGGTAGGTAATGTCAGCTAGGACAGGGAAAACACAGTCTTGGGAGGAGAGCTGTGCTAAGTCCAGACATGTTGGATGAGCAAGTGTGAAGAAGAATTCAAAGGACACCCAAAGCTGGGCAATAGTATCTGGTAATCAAAGAAATTCAACCTCAAACTAGATCTCAGCTTCCTAAGGCTGGAGACAATTGAACATTGGGCTGCCTGGAGAGAGATGGTGTACTGGGCCGTCTCTAGACAAGCTGCTGAGCTTATGCTGTGTCTCACCTTTGAGGAGATCTTATTTAAGGTTGAGCTGGAGGAACAGTGGCCTCCTGGGTGACTGAGGCTCTGGCTGTGATTCCCCATTTTCCCCGATTATTTTCAGGTCTGGCAGCTGTTTTTGGTCCACAGATAGATAAACCTGATGAGCTTCAGGCTGTCCTGTGCTAGGAAGAACTCACGTACAGGAGTCTTTGGGTTTCATAAGGAGAAAGCAGCTCATGACTTGCTGGCCTGTGATGCAGGAGGCCACTTAGATGAGCCAATGTTCTCTTACGCCAGAGATTCCTGTAGCCCGTGTGTGGGTACAGAGATATGCATACTCATGTGCAAATAAGTGTACAGCTACACGTCCCCAGGATGCTCAGCCCCACTGGTGACGTCCAGGGCAGCATGACTCCTCTGTTCACTCAGCCAGAAGGATTTTGTTTTCCTCCTGTTCATTTGCCCTTCAAATTCTTTGAAGCACACAATTTATACAAGCGGGAGCTGGTTGCCTTTTGCTTCCCCTGCAAAACAAAAGGAGAGACAGAAAGAGAGGATTGTATATATAAAGAAAAAGCTCCAGAAGAACAACCTTACAGCTGACAGCTCAGACAGGGTCTCCCTCAGGGAAAGGAATGCATTATATTAACCGTGATACACTAAGGAGCCGTGCGCATACATCACTTTCCAAAATGTTTTTAAAAGTTCATTAACTTCCAGTGGAAAGTTGTGGCTGCATCGGTTGCCTTCGAGCCATTTTCACTGACTGTTGGCCCTGGCTGGGGAATACTTTGTTGATTTAGACGGGTCTATTAGAAAGTGTAGGTCTGCTGGGATGTATAAAAGGCAAAGCTTCACTCTCCTGAACATTTCCTTAGTGCAGCACTTTAAAAATTGCACAGGAAGCAGGCTTTGAATGCCTTGCTGCTTTTTAACTGCTGGACTTTCAGCTTGAATGTTTCAACTTGGTTAGTAACCTGTAAATGACACCAATAAAAAGGAATCTGGATGAGGAGGGAGGAGAGAAAGGAAAAGATGAGATCCATCCAGCCTTTCTACTGCTTCCGGGAGTTTGATTCTAACCTGTAATAAAAACACCTGGTACCCAGTGAGGACTGTGTGCTGGAAGTTTGGATGTGACACACCTACCCACGGGAAAAGCTTTCTTTTTGGGGGGGGTGGGGTGGTGAAAAGAATACGTCTGTAATATCAGAGCTTGGAGAACAGTGGGGTGAAATATTTTCAGGGTTGTCTTCACCGCTTTTTGGAGGTGCTTTCCCAAACCAGTGCTCCTGGAGCTTCAGGTGGAGATGAAGCATCTCCTCCTCCCAGTATCTCACAAGGCTGGGACCTGCGCTGTCCACAGAGGACCTGGGGATGCAGCTGCAGTTTGGCACCAGCTGGGTACTTGGCACCTGTCCTTCTGCACTCTGAGCTCTCCTCCCACTGCCATCCAGACAGCTTTTCCTAATGTTGTTCCTGGGGCTGGTGGAGAGAAAATGGAGAAGGTCCTGGGCAATTGGGCAAGGCCTTGTGAAAGTGTCAACTAGGGTTGGCTGCAGATTTTTGGGAGATAAAAATTGATCTCTCTCCCTCCCCCAGCAATTAATTACATTTAGTATTTTTCTTCCTATTTCTTTCATGCCCCCAACAAGCAAAATTTCCTCAGATACTGTATTTTCTCTTCCTTTTTATTCTCTTTTCCTCCAATCTGACTGTTGCAACATCAGGAAAAGAAGGGGATTAAAAAGAGGAAGGAGATAGTCAAGCTATCATCTTCATTTGAAAGCAAGAACAATGCAAACTGTTTGCTAAGTGTATTTAATGTATTCATCCTTTTTTTTTTAATTCCTTTTTTCAATCAGACCAAATACTGTTTGGTGGCCAAAGAGAAACTACTCAGTTTTTCTGGCTCTGACATGCGCAGTATGCTGTTAAGCCTAATACATATTTATTTAAAATACTAATGCAGGCGACTGAGCGCTGCCTGGCTGATAAGCATGTTTGTCGGAGACTTTTGCTCACATTGTCTTCTGTTGCTCTCTGAGCCTCCTTCAGGGGCCTTGTTGGAAGCAGAAATATACTGGAGAATAAAGGTTTGCTTCCTGCCCTATAGGAATTTTTTAATTACCATTTTGACAGAGAACAAGTTTAACTGGCTCTTCAACCACAGACTATAAGGTCATTGCTATCACAGACCATAAAGAAGATACAAAAATGAGGTAATAAAGTATATGGGCTGTGTATGTCTGGTAATTTAACATTATTCTTGTAACCCTGTGAGTCACCTGTGACTAATTTAAAAATGCTGATGCACTTAGATGAAAGCCATAGTAAACCACCTAAATCAGAGTCTGAGAGCAGTAAACACTGGGGGTGGGGAGGAGGATGGAAGCAAGGAGGGGATCCAAGCTTTTATCTGAAAAGATGCAATCAAGATGTGTCTTCAGCCGGTGGTTTGCAGATCCCAAGAAGCATGCCTGCACGGTGCCCCAGTGCCCTCCTGCCAGGGCAAGAGCTGAGTCAGGTCACATTCAGAGGATTTTGGGTAGGCAGCAGCTCCCAGTGGTGATGACCAGTTCCAAGGGGGTGCAAGTCCTGGCTCACACTGAATGGGCTGTGGGGGTTACGGGGTGTCTGACCCCAGGGCAGCATCTCTTTGGCTGCTTACTAAAGCTGTTTTATCCCAGATAAAGGGAGGGACAGAGACATGAGCTGCTGCTTCTGCTGTGCTGCAGCCAAGAAACACTGCCTGCATTGAACTTCGAGTATTGCTCTTTCGGTTTCTTTTTCCCCTGTGTCCTCCACCAGCAGCTGTTTGTTTTTCAGCAGTTGGTATCATGGGGTTAGAGGTGCAGGAAGATTTTCTTGCAGGTAGATAATATTTTCTGGCAGGTTCCCCAAGCAGGCAGGCATCATGGTTGGGGTGCACAGGCTGAAGACATGTCCATTATCCTCTGTGCCCCTTTGCTGCAGGGACTGAGCTCTTAGCCAGGTTACAGTCTTTTTGTCCTGGTGAAACCAGTGCAAATCAGCTCAGTCCCCCAAAATCCTGTTTGTCCCCATCCTCCCCCAGCTGTGCGTTCCCACTCCTTGCCTGGCAGGGACCAATGCGTAGCTCACCCTGGGGTGAGTCGGTTCAGGGAAATGAACCTGCAGGAAATTATTTGCTTGTTTGGGATGTTTACTGCTGCCTTAGCTCTCTGAACCAGCTGCCTGCAGAGGGAGGGCAGGAACCTCCAGGGAGAGGATGCGGATGCCCAGGCAGGACTTGTGTGAAGGGTGAGATCTCTGGTGATGCTAGACTTGGTGGGTTAAGGATTCAGGGAATGTCCCACATTTGAAAAGGCCTCTTTCTTTCTCATATCCCCTACCCCATGTGGGCATGCAATGAGACCTTCCACATGCTGGCAGCAAACATTTTATTTCCATGCAGAACAGGCAGTACAGGGGCATTTTCAGCTGTAATATCTCTGTTATTTTCTACCCACAAAACCAAAATTTCCAGAGAAGCTCTAATCCATAGACAAGTATTACCCCTAATAAGATCATTTTGGCTTGTGAATTAGAACTGGTTCTGAGGAACCCAAATCTAGACATCTCTTTGGGGGAAGGAATGAGGTGATATCCTGCTGTGGAAGGCACGTCAGGAAAGGAGAGCAGATACATAATCACAGGGGCTGCAGACACTTGAAGGAAACAGTGATGGTCGATAGATATTGATCCCCTTCTTTGGTGCACTCAGCCGCTGCAGGCTGGAGAAATAAAGCCTTTTGTTCCTCTTGGGAAGGTGTAGAAGGCGGGTTGTGCTCAGCGGGCCAGAGCTTTTTTTGTGTGGTATATGGCACAGTGAAGGCTGGCCCATGGTGGAGAGGAAGGAATGTTTCCATGGTCCACAGACCCAAATGCGTGTTTTCTGCTGAAATCTCAGCACAGTAACCTAATGCATTATTACCCAGGCCTCCTGTGAGATTGCACAGCCACATGAGCCACTTGATTTTGGAAGCCAAGCCATTCTGGCTAGTGGTAATGTGGAAGATCTGCCATGATCTGCTTTGCCCTGCTGGTAAATGTGCTCCAGGCTTCAGAGTGGTTCTGCCCTACCTTAGGACCCGCAACTTTGGGGGTTTCCTGCAGAAGGCAGGAAAGAGAGAGAGGCATGATGGACTGCAGAGTGACATAGATGCAGAGTCTCTCAGAAAAGATGCTGGAGGATGAGCCACCTGGGCTCTCCAAAAGACCAGTCAGGGCAGGTAGGAGAGGAGTGGACCTCTGTTAGAGGCCAGGTTGGTCCTCCTTGTCTCAGGAGACAAGATGATCACCTGAACATAACATCCTCCCTTATTCACTCTTTCCTTGAAGCAGCCATCAGACCCATCATGCCATCTCAGGACCGGGAATCTGGAAAAGCCGGTTTCTCTCCTGTCTCTGACCTGGCCTGTGCTGTGATTTGTGTTGAGTCATTCCACCTCTCCCTGCTTCCCTTTCCCCTCAGTGCTTTGTCTTGTCAATGAGGCCTTGCTGGCAGTGTTGCCTCTTGCATGTTTCTTCAACATGCAGCACAAGACACCAAAACCCACCACAACCTCCAGCCCTCACTGCAATGCAGATAACAAGGCTTTATTTCAGGCAGTTTTCACAACAAAGGCCTTGGTATCAATCACCCAAATTTCTTAGTTCACTGGGAATGTCATTTCTGTCTCCCAAAATGTTGCAATTTTTGGCTTCACAGTGACACAGTGTGAAAAAGGTGACTTGGGAACAAGCCTACTTGAGTGTCTTCATAACTAAGTCTGACTTTGTCTGACTTTGTCAGGTCTCAGGGAAAGATTTCAACATTTTTGACATAAATGATAACTTTTTCAGCTAAAACCTCAACATTTAAAAATGGTGATTTGAAAGGGAGGGGGATAAAGAACAAGCTGTTTGCTTAGACTTGGTAAAAAATAGGAGAATGGTATTGAAAGTCATGTTTTTGAGCAAAAAGTTATGTTTTGACAGAATCCCATATTTCATTAAGAAATACCTCTTAGTTGTAAGACATCGATTGACCAGCTCTGTTCATCCCTGAATCCCAACAAGGTACTTAATGCTGTGCAAAAGCAGAGAGAAAGACTGAGGCTGTTCCGAGCAGCTTCCTACCACACAGACTAACTCTTATCTCTCACTTTTGATTTCTTTGCTTTGTAACATATATTTTGAGAAATGAAGGCAAAGCCTAGGAGTAAAATTGCCTGGTGTGTGACTTTCTGGCATATAATCAATTGTCTGCTCACTGACTATGGACTAGCTGTGTTAATACGTCCATGAAGTCCTTCAATTTATCAGGCAGGGCACCAGCATCTCTGGACCTAGAACTGGCTGGCAATAGTTGAGGGAAGCAAAGTAACTGAATACAGTCACTCCTTCCTGAAGTAACTTATCATTCAGTCTATATCCATGGATTAGCCTGTGCTGGCTTTTCCAGCCTCTGGCTAGCTTTCAAACTGTGAACTGCTTTTTACTCAGAAAGTGTGAAAAACTGTTTGGGTAGGGAAAATGTTAAGCAGTGTATTGTAATGAGGTGCTGCTATATAATAATTTTTGATGGAAATTTTGGAAAAAAAAAATCCCAAACAAACAAAAACCTGGCAGCTCTTAGTGGGTCAAATCCCTTCCTTTTTGGTGGATTGATGTTTGCCTGAATCACCCAAACCCATGAAATTGAGTGCAGCTGTGACACAGGCATCACCCAGCTTTCAAGCAAAACCACATGGGAATCCTTTTTAAAATGATTAAACCACATCAGAGATGTTATTTAGGAATAACCTGTCAGGAAAAACCTTCTTAGGACACAAGCACAGACCTGACTGAGTTTTGGAGTCTTTAAATATTTGCTTTTGGGGTGCTCTGCACCTGTTTGGGAAGCAGGCAAGGAGCTAGGATCAGACAGCTCACCAGGCTGGGACACCACATGGCTGTGGCAAGAAGATGGCAGCAGCTGAGGTGGCCCAAGACACAAACTTACTGCCATTTCTTCTTGTGTTTCTTCCAAACCCTCAGTGGACCACAGGAAGGATGAGTTTGCCCTTTCCAAGCAGCCAAGCTTCCCCCCACATTCTGCCCTTTAGCAATGGCGGTCAGAGCATTTCTCTGCTAAGACTTTTATTCTTTATTCCTCTGTGGTTTGTTTTTTTTCCCCTGCTCCTTCTTTATTTGTGTGCTTCAAGGAGTTTAGCTGTAGAGGGAGTTTCACCAAAGGAGGTGAGCTGAGCACCCCTCGCCCATACAAACTTTCCCGAGTGACAGCCCCCGCTGCAGCTGAAGCTTGGACTAGATTAAAGAAAAATATTATGGGGATTTTTAATTTCCCTGTGTGGAGCTGGGAGATGAAGAGCCACCACGGGAGAAGTTTGCCAGGGGCAGTGAGTAGATGAGAATGTCAAGCCCAATGAGAAACTACTGAGAAGTACTGGAGCAGCATTTTTATTCGAAAGGAGTTCTTATCTCCAGCACTCACCGCTCTGGGCACCAAGCTGGAGTACAGAATTAGATCCCCAGGGTCCTACCAACAGGACAAGAGCCCTAAAGAGCCCTGCTCAATTACAGTCGTACGGCTGTTGTCACTCCCAATCTTCCCATGTTCTCTGCAGGAGGGAAATGAAACATGAGGATGGGGGCTCTGCTGCCAGTTGCCCCACATACATAGGCTGCAAGGTGGGAGGAGTGTTTCCTGGCGCGATGTTGGGTGTTTCCTGAAGCTACTGCTAATGTGACCCTCTTCCTAATCAGTTTGCAGTGTGATCTACCATCTTTTGTACAGCAAGTACACCAGGCTTTATCTCCTAGGCCCTGACTTTGTATCACTTGGTTTTTCACAATGCCTTTAGTCTTGATGGAAAATAATATTCAAAAGCACTGGCATAACTCAGATCCTAAACATCTTCCAGCAGGAATTAGGATCCTGCATACCATTTCAGGCAGAATTCAAAGAGAATTGGTTAAATCGGGACTCTGAACAGAAAGGTTGAACATAGAATCACAGTATGATTTGGGCTGGAAGGGACCTCAAAGCTCATCTAGTTCCAACTCCCCTGCCACAGTCAGCGTCACCTTCCACTAGACCAGGTTGCTCCAAGCCCCGTCCAACCTGGCCTTGAACACTGCCAGGGATGGAGCAGCCTCAGCTTCTCGGGGCGACCCATTCAAGTGCCTCACCACCCTCACAGTAAAGAACTGCTTCCTTATATCTAATCTAAATCTACATCCTCCCAGTCCTGGCCTGCAGGGGTTCAATGGCTACTCTGGAGCTTCACAGTGAACAGTCCAACAGGAGTCAGACAGTGCAGGTAGTACCAGCACCTGTGGTTTAAGATTTATGAAAGAAAGAAAGTCCATGTGATATATTCCCATTATCTTTTCTGCACTAAAAGCATCTTCTTGCTCAAGTTACCGGAGATTCACTTCCTAGCATACATCCCAGAAGCATCCCCAGTTAGTTAACCAAGCTCAATGGAAATGAAAAATGCCATGAAGAAAAAGTTTTGACATTACTTTTTCAATCATCTCAGTTTCTTCCAACTGTTCAGTGGGGAAAAAAAAAAAATTAGCTCTCAAAACTTAAAAAAATATGTATAAAAATATGTATTTTTAGTGTCCTCTGCTATGTATTTATGAACATAAGTGTTTGTCGATTTCAACAAAATTTGGCAGGAGGAGAGGTGTCCCAGAGCCTTCTAAATATTTTGAGGAAAAGGAAGGCTGAACTAAGGAACCTGCATGGGTGAGTCTCCTAATACATGCTCCAAAGTGGGAACAAGGCTCACCTTTTCAAATATCCATCTTTCAAGCTTACCTCCCTCTCCTACACCAAAATCCTGTGACGCAGATGCAAAGGAAGCCAGGTTTCCTCAATTTCTGCTTCCTGCCAAATGCTCGGGTTGTGTCTGGCTAACACTTGGGATTTTAGAAACTAAAACCGAGCTGAAGGCTCAAACCCCTGTTGCACATCAAAATGCCAGAGTGCTTTGGTGCTGCTCAGTCCTTCTCTTTGCACTGGTTAACTCGAATTAGCTTGTTCGAGAATGATGCCTTTTATCTGGTTGTCACATGCATGCTTAATGTGAACAACAGCAAGAAGAATAGCAGAAGAATAAAGGCCTTTGATGGGGATTTCTGAAGGTCACGTGTCTTAATTTTGCAGGGGTGGAAGTGTGCACAGAGGGCCCATGGGAAAGTGTGCTTCGCAGGCATCTAAGCGCCAAGACCTGGAGGAAGCAGAGCAACTAAGGGGAGAATAAGGGGAGAAGAGGCAGTGTCTGAGGGGGGACAAGAAAGAGACAGATGCACCTTCACTGAGTGGTCTCTCCCCTTCAGCACCAGTGGATCTAAAAGTCTCTCCCTAAAGCAGTAAACAGGCTGAGAAGTGGAAGTGCGTGGGCAAGCCCATGGTCGAACTTTCAGGTTCCTACCTGGTGTCACAGGTGCCTTGAGGAGCCATTTCGGATGCTCCATCACTGGATGGTTACTGCGTGCTGGGTTGACACAAAGCCTTTGGATGACTGGCGAGCATTTCGAAGAGGTGAGACCAGCTCCATCAGCACTGTGGGGTTCTTCTCAGTAGGCAGAGTGTCTGAACCCCGCACAGACATGTTGCATCCATTACACCCATCAGGGGAGACTTCAAACAAGATTAGCATTTCCCTGAAAAACCAAGTCCTGTCAGGTCTGTTCAGTGGAAATGATGCAAGTGTGAGCATCACAGTAGATGACCCCAGGGAGAAGTAACCCTTAGACACCACTGCTAAATAGATCTGGTATCTTTTCCTCAAGATGGGACTGGTGAAGGGAACAGCCAACACTTCCTCAAGGCTCGGAAACAGGGTGGTCAAAGTGCACCTTAGGATTTAGAGACAGGGGTGGTGTGTGTGTATGAAGGGATGCATTCAATGAAGAATATGTCTAGGTTCTCTACTCCTGCAGTGGGGAAGAGGCTTTCAGCCAAAGGCTCCAGCCCCAGCACCTAGGAAGAGGAGAGCACACCACCAAGGGCTGTACTCTTGATTCTCAATTCCAGGGTGGTTGAATTGTTTAGGTCAGGGACTGGAACTGGCCATGCCTGCCGCTTTAAGGAGAGATGTTAATGATCTGATGCCTACCAGCAACACGTAGTTCCATATGTCAGACTCCTTTGGTTTATTAGCAGGCAGCTACTTGCTGGATCCTGAAGTTCCCTTACACCAACTGATGTGGAAGGAAGCCTCTTCCTCTCTGCATCTCCCCCTTGACCTGGCTCCTCACTTTCCTCCTTGCCCAGGTTCACAGAGATGTTTCCTCCAGGTCGGTCTCCTGTTAGACCCTTGCCAGGTCTACAAAAGCTACAGCAAATATCAGCTCCTTCTGTCACAGGAAGAAAGTGTTGGTGATGGGTGGTGGAAAATGCACGTGAAAGACCATGGAGCAGACACTGAGTAACAGGGAGATTTTGGGACTCTGTTCTTGGATGCTCTCCTTCTAATCCCTGTATCTTGTTCTCCTTATTTCCACAGTATGTTGTGCTCCTTCCCAGCACCACAAAATGATAGAAGCAAAACTGTGATTTTCCTATTCTTTCCCAATCTAAGGACTACAGTGCACGTGTATCCTTACAGCAAAGAGTGCCCTATTGAAGGCTGCTTGGCTCCAGCCTTAAAGCAATTTAGTAATCTGCCATCTTAAACATTGTATAATGACAACTCTTCAAGCAATTGGAGCAAATTGCTCTTCAAGCAAACTCTTCAAGCCTTCAGCAAACTCTCCAGCTGAATGAGAGCCGGTTTGTGTCTCCTCCACTCTCTCAGTGGGGCTTGGCACTCACAATGAAACTCAGGCTGCTCTTCGTGAGCTTGGCATAGCAGTAATGCAAAGGCAGGATGCAAAGGGTGGGTTGAAGAGTGTCCAAGGCTATGTCTATATTATCAAATACAATGGGCCAGTGCCTGTGCTCCCTGGCACAGGCAGTAGCCAGCAGACTTTACATGCCCATACATAACCATCCTCTTCCTCAGGACAGGGTGGCTACATCCAAACCACTCATCGAGGATGTAGCTTCAGCCTGAGCTTGGGCTTGTGGCAAAAGCTGAATGGCCAGAGCTTAGCCAGGGACTGTGCTCCCAACAGCCTGGCCTGGCTGATCACAGGACATGTTGGAGATATGCCTCAGTTTACCGAGTTCCATGACATTTAGGTATTCCCACACTGGCTATTACATTTGTAACCCTGGCTCCTCATTGCTCTCCTGGAGGAGTTGGCAAAGTAGTGTATAGTGGGTTAGCATCTACTAATGTTTGTTGTGCAGCATGTTTAGAGGCTCCGGCTGGGATGCTGGGCAGATATAAATGCATAGGAGGGATCTACCAAGTCCCATTACTGCTTTACCATCAAACCGGGTAGAAATAGAAAAAAATATCTGAGGTACTTTATGATACAAGTCGCGAAATGAGGCCTGGAGGGACCCAACAACTCCTGTAAATGCTGGAGAAGAGTGACCATAAGGAGCTGTGCTGTTATGTTTTGCTAAGAGATGGATGCTGGCTGACGGGAGATGAGGCAGGCAAGGCTGGGCTTATCTCATCTCTAATGAAGCTGTCAGTGAAGGAGCAATCAGACTACACTGACTTCCCCAAAGTAGGCTAAATCTGGCTGAAGAGATTACAGTTTTTGACACATTCAAACCTGCCTGGGAAGCTGACAGCATTCTTGCCTGAGGAAATGAAAAATGACATAGAATGTTATGTGTAAGGCCAGGGCGGTATAAAGGTTATGGAAAGAGAGGCAGGGTGAGAGTGAGGCTTCAACCCATGACCATGAGGAAGGCACTTGCTCTAGCTCTGCTTGCCCACCACACTCTCCCTCATTGGGCCTCTGGTCATTGGGCAGACCCCAACGGACCTCGATCATGCAGAAATTCCTCACCATGGGCACTGGGAGCAAATTTCCAAGTCCCCATGGGTGTTCGCTCCTTCCAGTGGATGGCTGGGGCTAGAATTGGAGAAAGGGAGCTGGAAAGGTGGGAAGTGTCATACCCTGACATGGCGACACTGGGATGCAGAGCTACAATAAGAGTCAATGGGAGGTGTGAGCAGTGTGTAGCATGCCTGTGTTGGTAGCTGGCTTGGCTGAAGACAGTGGTGATAAACTCAGCAGAGCTTCATGCGAGGAGAAAGGAAAGACCGTCAGGGATGTTGACTGACAATGGCTTGGCACGCTTAAAGAATCCAAAGTACTTGGCCAAAGCACTCAACTGGTGTACATCAGGGCTGGTTTCTTGTTTATGGGGCAAATAAGGGCAGAGGAAACTCACAGACCCACATTCACTTCCATGCCTCCAACCACAACTCACCCCTGGTACAAACTGCAGGAGTCTTGTCCTACCAGAGCACATGGTCACAACCTCCTCTGTATTTCAGGACTGCGATGGGGAGGGGTGTGGGAGATAAAGCCAGCATGTAGGCCCTCTGCCAGCAATCACACCACCAAAGGGATGTCATGTTGGAGGATGGCTGTGATGCCAGCTGCACCAGGGCAGATGTGCTCAGCCAGCTGGGAGACCTTGCTGGGGGACCACAGCATTGCTTGCTGCCACTGCACCTCCTTATGCATGTGGCATGGCAGCCAGACTCAAAGCCTGAACCCACAGAGGGTTTTGGCTCCAGCTCTGCTTGCTGTGGCTTGGACTCCGCAAGGCAAACTGATGAATCCCAACCTGATGCTGGAGCCAAACGATCCCACAATTTGGGAAGCAATTTGGTTGCACAGCCCAACTCAAGTGTTATCACCCCAGCCAACTCCAGAGAGCAGAACCTGGAGCTGGGCCGAGGCCAGTGAGACCAGCGTTAGGCTGAATGTGCATCTCTCTAACACTTGGAGCTCTGGCTTTTATCTGTATTTCTTTACAGCTTATCGTGTTTGCACTAGGGCTCCGCTGATAACAATCTATTAACAGTAAAGTGAATTAGATCACTGCCTGGTTATTTCACTCAGCTGAGGCCAAACTGCTCTTGTCCATTCAGGAAATTTGTGCTACTTTATTCTCTCTGTGCATGAAAGCATGTCACTCTAATTACCTCCTGTCTCATTCAGCCCGAGCAACTCCGAAACGTTTGCGAGGCAGGAGAGCTATAACCTCATTAGAGCATGTTATCGTAAGAGATCAGACACTGGCAGGGGTTTGTTGTGACGAGCTGTTCACAGATGTTTTCTTTTAAAACTACAAAAGGGGAAGAGGACTCTGAAGCCAGTGATGGGGAGCATTGAAATAACCCTCTCTGGCAACAAGGACTGTAAGCAAGTGCACAGGGTCACACCCTGCTTCTCACTCAGTCTGCAAGGAGTTGGAAGGAGGAAACCTGGAGGGGGGCAGTGGGGATACAGCATCCAGCTTAACACCCTAAAATGGTCCATTTATCACCAAACCTCAGCATCAGGAGAACATTTTTCTAATGCGCAGGGGAATGCGTGCCAAAGCAAACAGACTTTTTGGGCAGCACATAAGCTTCCAGCACAAGGAGAGTGGAGTGGGCTGGTGGGCAGCAAGCAGGGTGGGTTTGGGGTGTTATGGAGCCTGGCTTTGTGGCTGCACAATCCCTTTCCTGAACTTTCTGGGGTCTCTAATTGAGAGACGCTTAACTAATGCTTGGTTGCCCCCCTGCCCATATCATGAATATTTCTGGTGGAAGCAGAAACATTTTCTTCACCTCTAACCACAGCAAAGTTAAATGTCAAGCAAGCCAACGCTTTATTGCAAGCCGTTAACCAAATTAATGAAAATCAAAATTTTTGTTTGCATGTGGACCTTTTTCATTTTAAAGTGCATTTTGTTTCAGGTTAGGAGAGAAGCAATTTGAAGTAGCCACGAGCCTGCCAGGAGAAGTGACAGTGTGCAGGAGCAGTGCAAGCTGGCTGTGATGGGGAGGGCTGTCCCCACGCCTTGGAGAAGGAACCAGACACAAACTGATGGGGAGTCAAGAACATTGGTCATAGCAAATGAGCACAACCTTGCCACAACACCTGCTGTACAAGCTCTTTAAAGTTACAAGTGGTGCATCTTCTTGCTGGTAGACAGGCCTTAAGCATTTATGAAGCACTACTGAGTAGCTTCCAAATGAATCTAAATCTCTCCGTTTGTGTCAGAATAAACTTAAATGATCCCTTTTATTATTAGCTGTTGGAGAGAAGTTGAATCCATTAATGTTTAATAAAGCCAGTGCCCATGAGCAGCTCACTGCTGTTGCATGTGCCAAGTGCACCTGGCAAAGGCACAAATCCCACCTTGCCAAGTGTGCCCAGGCAGATTCTAGCAATTTACTGGTGAAAGCAATTTAATGGGACATTAATTTAAGTCTTCAGGACA
This sequence comes from Strigops habroptila, assembly GCF_004027225.2. Classification (NCBI taxonomy): domain Eukaryota; kingdom Metazoa; phylum Chordata; class Aves; order Psittaciformes; family Psittacidae; genus Strigops; species Strigops habroptila. The sequence continues at coordinate 102,532,761 of NC_044277.2, forward strand.
GAAATGTGCTCAGGCAAGAGAGCTTTCAGGAACAAAGGGGTTAATGCAGAGACACTGACATCCCAGTCTTGGTCACATAAGACAAATCTGTTGGAGCTGGTGGGATTACAGAATAGGAGCATGAGCCCTGCAGCTTGGAGATGTTTTATTTGGTGGGATGACCACAGCCACAGCTGCTGCAAATGGAAACATTCCCTGCTCGCTGCTTCAGCAGTTTCTTAATTTAATCATAGAATCATAGAATCAATTGGGTTGGAAAAGACCTTTAAGGTCATCAAGTTCAACCATTACCCCAGGACATCTAGGACCACCACTAAAACATATCACTGAGGGCCTCATCTACACGGTTTGTGAACACTTCCAGGGACGGTGATTCCACCACTTCTCTGGGAAGCCTGTTTGACCCCTGGTCTCCGTGAGCGTGCTGCCTCTAAGCCAAGCAAAGCCAGGACAGCCTCACACAACAGCCACTCTCTTCCCCATGCCTGTTTGGGTTTGTGGGATGCAGTTTCACCCTCAGTGAATACTGAAGTGAAACAATGAAGGCCCTTATCCAAAGCCCTCTGAAATCAAAGGGAGGTTTGGGTTGGATTTTTTCTGCCTTTGACTTCTACTGCTTTGGATTGCACTGATAGTCAGCAATTTCCAGCAGGTGAGAGCTGATCAGCATTGGGCAGTAGCCAGACAGTCTAACTGAGCATCTATACACACTTTTGCAATGCTTTCGAACAGATTTGGCTTCAAATTGAAAGCCCCATTCATCTCTCGACCATGGTCCAAGCTGAGGTCCTCGCTCAAAAGACCCCTAAAATTTGGGGAATTAAGCACCGACCAGGATAAAACCCACTCAGCAGCTATGCACACACATTCCCCTCCTCCAGACACCAATGCTAAAGCCATGGGCAACCTTCTGCCTGAACTGAAGTACACATTGGTGAATCCACAGTCCTCTTCCACCTCCAGTTTTCTCCCTTAGAGAAACTAAGTCAGAGCCAACTCTAACTTTCGGATGCTGCAGTTGCAATTTGGATCCAGCCACACAACTGACAATATTCAGGTAACAACCTCGAATATGGCTTGAAGGAGTTTCCTAGCCCATTGGGTGCAGGGAGCTGCAGATTTCAGTTCCTTTGAGAGGCCAGGAGGGACAGAAAAGAATAGGCCTGGATTTTCTTTTTCCACTCTGTTTCCTTTTCCTGAGTTTTCCATTGGAAAATTTTCTTGCAAGTACCTCAGAGACAGCCCAGGTAATGGGACTCCCATGCATCTCTGACCTCTGCAGTAGGGTGGTATTTGAAGCAGAAGAGAAAAGGTTGCGCACACATGCACAGGCAGACATTGACTGTGAGAGGAGAGTGGCTGTAAGATGGGAAAAGGGAAAAGTCTGCTCTGGTGGACACATCAAAGCTCAGAAATGTGCAAGGGAGTGTTCCCAGTGGCAGAACAAAAGGTGACTTTCCACAGCAGTGGAGTCACTGAGTCTGTCCCGTTGCCTTCAGTCTCCTCTCTGGCTGGCAAAGCTGCTGCAAAACCATCTTTCTGTCTAAGGCTCTGGCTTCGCATCAGCCCAGCACATGTACAGGACGCCTTCCAGAAATGCAGAGCCAATCAATGTCTGCAAACACAAAGACTGAAAGAAGCCAGTCTGCGCCCAAACCCTTTTAGCTGTTTAGGAAGCAGAGGCCACAAGGTGATTGGGGGTAGAAGATAGATGGCAAAGGGGCAGGAGCCTGCTTAGCCCAGGGTAGCCAAGCGAAACACAGGGGCATTGAGACATGTAACTCTTACAGTTGTGGAGTGATTTATTGAAAGCTTAAAGAAAGAATTGCCAGGCACTCTTTGTTTCCATGGTACCATAAAAAATGGATGGGAAGTGACTGGTCTGTCTTGTAGTTTGAATGTTTCATTGGCATGTCGCGGAAACCTCCAGAGGATGCCTTGAGGGCATGAGAAATGGCTGACGGAATGTGCTAGTTTGTTAATTTAATAGAATACAGCATTTTCCCTTAACACTGCAGATGCAAATCAGGGTGGTGAATCAGGTCAGCACATCTTCCCTGTGCTGGGAGTCCTAGGACCCCTGTCATCCTACAGGGTGTTTGAGGTACCCCAGCCACCCTTGCAGCACCTGGCAGGATCGGGCTGCGGGAGAGATTTTGGACTCAGAAGTGTCTAGCAGGAAATCAGAAACAGTATTTCTGTGGCGTGAAAGCCAGTCTGAACAACGTGGTGGTGTGCAAGGCAATACCAGCTCCACTGACTGGTAGCAAACAGATGTGCATGTTGATAGGAGTGTTAAAATGTGCAGGTTTTATGTGGTTCACTGGGGACTTTATCAATGAATCCTTCTAGACAAGGAAGAGACATACCAGATTTATTTGGGATTAGTAAACTTACTGTAGCATTTTCAAACCAATCTACAGAATGCCACGATCAGGGCATGACTCTCCTAAAGCTCACAAAATGCTTCTTCAAATCCCACAGAAAGGACATCAACCTCTAATACAGTGTACATAAAATTTTAGAATCTTCTATAAAACTGTAGTGTTTTGATCCCTGTCAGCGTTTCTAAATAGAGGATGGCAAATCTTATATCAATACTGTGTGTGAGTGCATGCATACATGTGTGTGAATATGCATCTTAAATGCATAGGTCTTTGCCTCATCTGTCACTAGAGGTGAGTCCAATCCTTCCACTGAGCTGAATGACCAAAGTTTCAATCTGGGAAGGGTTCAGTCCTGTCACAGACACAAGCTCTTCAGGGGATAGACATAATCCAAAATTAATTGAATTCAGTGGAGCTCTGCTCACTTAAACCAGCCAAAGGCTTGAAGACTTACCCTCTCCTTTCTCCTCACTGCAGCCAGGAGAGGATCCCAGCTGCAGCTTTGCTCTGAGATACCCAGGACATCTGCAATTGGTGTCCTCAAGCAAATATCACTTCATACTTCCTGAAGCTTATGCAGCTGTCCTCCAGAGCTGCAGTGTGACACTGGGCATGGGCTTCATGTCAGCAACCTTCCTGCCTGGTGGTGGGGGACCACTGGTGTACTTTGACTGCTCTTTGGGGAAACAATCTATTGATCCAAGCTCAGCACATCCTCCACCTTGCCGCGGTCTCCACCACATACGAACGCCTCCTCTGTGTGTGTGGCTGGGCTGGCCCTGCTCCAGCCTCAACATGCAGCCAGACGGTTTCATTTTCTGTTGTCTGTTGGCTTTGTGCTCATCTTCCTTTCTCTGTATCTTGCGCATTCCCAGAGCACATGGCTGGGTTTCAGGCTCTTTGCCCTACACTGGAGGTCTGCTGCTCCACCAGCCAGGGAAAACCATGGTGAGATATTCCCACCAAGCTGCAGAGGCGAGATCTCACAGTGCTTGTTTTCATTATTTATTTATTTATTTTAACAGGAGGGGGTTACTAATTTCCATTGAGAACTTGCTGTTATGTGGGAAACACTCGCTTTGAACTCCAGGGTTTTGTTCTCAGCCATACAGACCTTGAGGATCCTGGAAAAGAGATTTCTTGCTTTGAGAGGGACTCTACCAACCTTCCCTGTGTAACCCCAGCTGCTCCCGGTATGAGCCAGGAGGATAAACATGAAGTGAGAACCTTTTCTATGGAAAAAAAAGAAAAGGAACAACTGCCACAAAAATCTGACTGAAGCTCATTCCCAAACAATTCAGTGCCAGCTGCACAGCAGGAAAGCAGATCCAAATGAACAGTTGCAGCAGTCAGGTTTGATCCCTTACACAGAGACCGGAGGCTGCAGCAGTGCCAAGTCCTGCATTGCTACCAATAGCTCACAGCTGAATAGGACTCTACTCCTGGCAGGACAACTGATCTTCATTTAATGACTTGGTGGTGAAGAATGTACCACACCTCTTTCTAATCAGTTATTAAGTCCTTTTGGTGTTGCATTTACTTCATCCGACTTCAATCGTGTGCTTCCCTGTGGCTACATCTGCATCATGGTAGGTATCTGTGGGCTTCAGTTAGCAGAGCTGAGTGTCTCTGTTGTTAATGGGGCATTTCCATGCCAGTTAAAACCAGGACATGTAAAAGCCCAGGCTAACTTCAAGTGCACATCCAGACCTCACAACACCCACTCAGACTTGAACCAAGTGCCTGAACCTTTTGGAATTCCTCCAACAGTTGTCCTTTTCAGGGATAGCATTTTAAATAAGAGAGACTATATGACAGTTTGCCTAGGGAAGTGAGTTTTAGATGTGCACAGACTGCCTACCCTGGAATAGAATGTGGATATAACCAAACAAATTTCAGTCATCTTGATAACCACCTTTCCATGACACCAGGATGTATCATACAGATCGTAAAACCTGCCTAAGAAACAAGAGAAATTAGCCTGGTACTTTCTTTCACCTACTGTCCCCTTTTTGTAAAGCATTTTTTGTACTGTTTGCACTTTGTTCTCATGCACAAAGTGGAGACGGAAGTGCAAATCTATCACAGGAGATGTTACAAGAGGTTTTTCAACAGCATGACTGCAACAAGATCGTACTGTAGCTCTTTAGCACACTATCTGTAGGATGCTTCAGTACAGCCGTGGAGACAGATGGCTAGTGCAAAGTGAAAAATCTAGTTGCATCAAACACACTATCCAGCAAGTACTCGTCAGGATCCTATGCAAAGCACGGCTAATCTGCACCTGCAAGTCCATATGTACGTGTCCCATCAAGCATTCTCAACCATGTCCCTGGAGTGACAGCAAATCCAGACTTTTTTTCCATGTTCACTTCTACTCCAGAGGTTTTGAGAGGTTTCACAGCATCCTGCAGCTACCAATTCCCATCACATGTCCAGTTTAGTGTACTATCCAATATGTGGCACTGACCTCTGCTGTGTGATGGACACCAGACAAAAGGAATTAACCAAACCTCTGCTTTTATTTAGTTAGGAAGCAGTAACCTTTCAGTGCACCCTGATGTACCAGATATGTCAAGGCATCCCACTCTGACTTCAAAGGAATGACACAGGAATAGGAAGCACAAAATGAGCAGCAAAGCAATTAGTGATATGATCTGGTCAAGCAGTTCCCCTGCTCCGCTTCCTAATGCCTCTTAGTGTGTTTCCATTAATGTTAAAACATGTGTTAAAAGAGATTGGACTCTGAGAAATGAAGTCCCTGCTAGAAGGAATTGGACACCACTTTGCTGTGGATTCACAGTGAAGAATCTGAAACTCCACAGCTGTGGCTTCACAGCAAAGTGAGGCAGAAGAAAAAAAAAGGGCACAGGGAATGGATTTAAAGCCTGCACTAGGGAACATTTTTCTCTTGCATGGATATTTCCATGTAAATCCATTTATCTGAGTTTAAATACAAGAGAATCAAACTCTTTGCCTGAAATCCTGCTCTTGTTACAAGGTGGGACATAGGCAATTGGCAGTGTAAATGTAAGTAGTCCCAAAGCAGTGGGAAAAGTAAAGTCTGGTTTCCCTTAACTATATCCTACTATTACAGCAGGATATAGTAGCAGTTCCTCTATGGCAAGAGATAGTCTATGCACTGATTCATCATGCATGTTGATAGATTAGCCAGTTCTGTATGCTGAATGGCCAGCTTACTATTGTACAACATTTCTGCTTGCTTTTGGTAATAACCCATTGCTCTCTTCCAGCCCAGGATCTTTGTAGCCAAAACCTGAATATGGTACACTGCTGGCAGGGAAAATATAGAGAAGAATTATGCTGTGGAAGTCCTCTTTCTAAGCCCTTCTAATATCTCAGCCGTGTTCCTGCAAAGATGGACTCCTGCTTTACACCAAGTGCACATTCTCCTTTCACCATGTATAAGAGCATTTCAGGGCACCTTTCTCTAATAGGAGATTTCACCTGGCACCTCCACAGGCTAAAAAGGGACAAGGGCAAGGACAGGCATCCAGCTCAGCTATCTTGCTGTTATACCACTAGTTTGCAGAGGGCCAAGTGAATCACAAGAGCATCAAGAGTGCAAGAATACCCAGGTGGTGGTGGTCCTGCCCGGCCCCTGAATCTGGTCCTTACTCTCATTTTTGGGCATTGTTTTGATATTGGTGCACATTGCCCCCACTAATATGTGAGGAAGAAGGAATGACGGGTGGTGGCTTTGTTGTGGACAGCAGATTCACCTGGGGTGTCTGCACCTGCCTGAATGGAGGATGTTCTCCCACTGCCTGTGAAGAGTGACACCTACTTACAACAGCCCCATCCAGGCAGCTTTAGTCCATTTATGTTATGCGAAGATCTGAACTCATGTCTGCATTAGCAGTATGTAAAAACTGGAAGCCTGCTTAGACTGTCCACTGCTCTGTTATTTACTGCTCTGGTGTTTAAAGGCTCTACGGGCTTAAAGCAGACAAGGAAAAAAACATAATCCAGCAAACTACTGCACATGGTGAATGTAATCAGCCCAGTAAGCCACATTCATGCTACCCATGGGCAGAGGTCTGGGTGCTGATCCCCTGTACAGGAGCCCTCAGATTTCTGTGCAACAAAACTGCCTAAAGACTCTGCGGAGACTTCTTGGAAAAACAAAGGAAAAGGGTTATCGCCCTCCCTCCTTTGGCTTTTCAGACTGTGAGTGCTGCAGGGCAAGACCTGCTTGGTTGTTTATACAGCGGCTCAAAGGGTGCTGGAGCTTGGCTGCTTCTGGCAGCCTGGCAGACTGCTAGGTTAGCATGCACTGGCTTATGCTTTTCTCTGTCCTTTCCATGCCCTGATTTCAACATCGATCAGGGATCAATCTGGTAGCAAGCACAGGGATAGTTTCTTGCTATTACCCTACGTGATGGGCAGATCCTGCGGCAGCAAGGCATCATGGCTCACCCTGGACTTGTAGGGTGTGGAGAATGCCCAGTATTGTGTCAGGATTGGAGCAGGCCCCCAGCCTGAGCCAAATCACCTCCCTGCTCCATCGAGGAAGGTGCTGCTGGTGCTGAGGGGGAGCAGAGGCAGCAGGGAGGAGGGGGAGATGGAGGGAAAACATAAACACTGGCATCTCTGCAAATGAGGGCAGCCAGGGACAGCTCCTACTTGTAGGCAGAAAATAAGGAAGGGAAGATGGAGTGAAGGAAGAAATGGAGGAAGATGTCTTCCAGGAACAAAATCCATAAATGAGAAAGGTACTTTTCCCCCGAAGCCTTTTTTTGTTCAGCATGCAGGAAGCACAAGCTCTTTCCTTCTCATGCAGGTGTTTAGTGAGTCTTATGGCTCACACAACAGATTTAGGCTTGTGGCTTTTTGAGCTCCCCTTCTTTTTCTCTCTAAAGTGCCCTCCATGCTCAGCTTTTCATTCTTTACGTCTCCTGCTCTAATTATCTTTTCTCTCCTGCTGCTTCTGATGAATTGCTCCTTTTTTTCATATCTTTGGGGTCCTGCTGCTTCTTGGGGAGCTAAGCTAGAGAGTTATATTTCTCATCCCTCTCAGTCATTAAGAAAGACAGTCCTCTCAGATGAGGACATTTATTAGACTGATTTGGGATGCTTGGTCTATCTTCACTGTATGTGTTTGCATGAGTGTGGAGAAAATAATTAAAATGCACAGGAAGTGTAGGCTAGAATAACAAGAAAGGTTGGCCCTAAGCTTAGGAAATTTGGGGGCAGGGAAACCATTTACTTTTTAATAAGTGTCTCCATTACTGCAGTTGTAAAACATATTTGTTTTCTTCTCTTCTACTCCAATGTCTTTGCATGTCGGGGTGTGTGGAAGACACAGGCGATGAGAACCCGCACTCAGAATTGCATCCCCACAAGTCCTGAGGTCACCATAAGACCTTGACATTTAACAAATCACTAATGCAGATATGGTGAGGGAAGGAAGAATGCTTCTTTGCCCTATGAATTTGGACCTCTTTAAGCCTCCCAGATCCCAACCTCAGCCAGGCAGATTCCAGCACAGCCAGACAAACACAGAAAATATTTCCAACATAAAAGATGACACACAACTGATTCCAGAAGATGGGTATTTAAGAGAGAGAAATATGGGGAATATGAAACACAGAGATGACAGTGCCAGGAGTGGCTTTTTATACTGCTGGTGGGTAGGCAAGCAATCCCAGAGATACACCCTGCAGTAAATGAGTACACGAATAGGGTGGTTTCAGTGGGGACATCAGCATAGATCTGGGAGCTGCGGAATCTCACCTCTGCCACAACTTCTCTGAGTTGGGATCAGGCCAGCTCCCCTTTCTATTGCTCATCCCCAGTAGGAGTCTGTTAACACTTCTGTTTTATTTCATGTTGGTCTTGAAGTGCTTTGAGGCACGGATGGCATTTTTGGTGCACAGCACCAGATGCACAGCAGCCCCACATGAGATTTGAATGGTGCTGGTGCCATTAACAGGCTATGGGAATACCTGGCTTATTCAGATGCCCTTGAAAGTGAAATGGCCATAGCTTGCACAAGCCAAAGGGATGCTCACAGCGCCCAGCAGGATCATGGCACAATTAGTCTGGCCTGACTCCACGCTAACGTGCCTAATTGGCTCTGTGCTCCTGTCCATGGGTGAGCAGCCCTGCAGGCATGTGTCTAGCAGAAGAATCAGGTTCACTTCAAGGCTTTGCAAATAAATGGGCTGCCCTGGGCTGAGTTACACTGAGATACCAAGCCAGGGCAATCTGGGATGCTCTTTATGGATTCACAACTGGCTGGAGACCAACCATAAAAAAGACTGTGCTGGCTAGGACCTCACCAGCTCCTACAGCCTCCCTCCTGTCGTGGTCTCTGGAGGGGCTTTTCATCAGGCCCACATTGCTGGATCCCTCCCTTTACAGGATCCTTGTGCCAGGTCCCGGGTGGGGTCAGAGAGCAGGATCTCACAGCAGAGAAGAGGGACATGCATACCACAGAACAGTGGTGTGAGGAAAGTTAGAAAGACCAGGTTTCATCTCAGGCTGATGCCCTTGCTCCTCAGTGAAGACTTGGTCAGTGATGTTCAGGGTTCAGCTCTTCCTAAAGGAGACATCTCCAGGGGGGCAAATGGATAATGCACTACATATGCTTCTTACTCTGCATTGCCTATCAAGGGAGCAGGAGTATCTGGCTCAGGTGGAGACATCCAAGATGCAGGTGTCTAAACCTAAGCTGCCCAACATGACAGGCAAGATACTGGGGTCTGGAATGCCAAGGCTGGGGCATCTGGTTTGGGGTACTTTAGTAATAGAAACCCATGAGCAGGCAGATAGGAGGGTTTTCATTCAGAAACAGTGCAACATGTACAGATATTCCTGTTCCTGCTCCCTTCACTGAGAGAGGAAATGTGTGTGTGTGTGTGCATGCCAGTGTGGGTGTGAGAGAGACAGAGATACCCAGGGAGACAGAGGGTGGGAAGCAGGAAGAGATGATTTAGTGCTGCTAGCAAGGTATGTCCTGTACTTGCCTCCTCTCCAAGGTCTTGGCACCAGCACATTTCTCTGCAGAGAAGCCAGAGGTACGTTCCTCCAAAGTGATACTCTATCAAACAGGAAAGCCATTTACTTTCTGCTGGCTCTGCAGATTTTCAGTGCCTGCAAATGCAGACCTGCAAGTTTATCTTACCAGAGGAATTTATATGGGTCTGTGAGATGGGCTGGTGTTATATGGCTTTAAGTAGTTACATGAAGCCTCTGTGGGCTAATAAAATGGTATTAATTGTATTGCTAAGGTTGCATTTTAAACATTAAATTATGGATGGCTTGATAGCTTCATGAAAGCCAGCATCTTGACATGACCTAACCATTATCTATGGAAATGGCTAAAATGCCTTTTTACAATGTACTCTGGTTGATTTAACTCTTTGAGGTGACACTTCACATTAAATTATTTCCTCAGGCAAAGGGAGAGCAGTGAGGGCTTCTCCTTTCTCCTTTTCTTCCCTGCTCTCTGTTTTCCTGTGCTGTTTCTGAGCTGCTCTTAACCACCCCAGCTTCATTTAGAAATAGCAAACTGGGGGGAGAGGAGGAAAAGGAGCATGTGGGGAACAAGCCCAGATCACATACCCACATACAGTTCCTTGCTTTGTCCCATGCATCTCTAGCGGAACAAATGAGAGGACCCTGACAGGCACAGGGAACAGTGGCAGCAGGAGGTGTGGGATCGCAGGCTGAAGCTCAGAGGATGCCCAGATGCAGTGGGACATGGTGCTGTGCCCTGGAGGGTCCCTGCCCAACTCTGCCCCCAGTCCAACAAAGAAATCAGAGACGCAATGCATAGGCCCCTGTTAATCTAATTAAAGGGGTCAGCCCTTTAATTAAAAGGCCAATTACAACACAGCCAGTGTCAACATCAATTCTTCCCTCATTTAGGGCAGGGCTGGCAGCATAGCCTTTTGGGGCTGGGAATGGCATGTGCTGCCAAGGAGGAAGCACAGGATTTAGTGTGTTGTTCTTTCAACTAAGGGACTGATAGATTCATCGCTGGAGGTGATCTAGGGAGCAGCATGTCTCCTGCAGCAGGCAAGGCACAGTGTCCCCACGGGCTCTGCGGTGGGAGCCTGGCCAGCGCCATGCTCCCATCGCTGCAGTGAGGCCCCCGACTCACACCCCCCCAGCTCTACAAAGTACAGCTGGGTGGTGGGGCACTGCGTGGGACCCCGCTGTGCTCGGCATCCCACGGCTGACGTGTGAGACTTGGCAGCTTGGTGTTTGCAAAGCTCCAGTGCTGACGTGTCCCTGCTGACCGCGGGAGAGCAGCTGGCACACTGCTCCTGCTCCCAGCTCCTGGGCTGCTCAGAGCCCCAGCTGGACACCAGACCCCAAGGGGGGCTAGGAGAAGCCCTTGGCTCACCCCAGGACTGATGCACTCAAGGTGAGAGACACATTAAATATATAGGAGAAGAGAGTTATAATTTCTGCCACGTCCCCTCTGGTCTCTGTGCAACACTGCCCTGGGTGCAGCAGGGTCTCTGCTAGGATGGAGAGCCCCATGCCCACTGGGATCCATCCCACAAGCCATGTGACCTCCTGACCCATTGCCTCTCCAGTCTGGAAAACATCCGTGCACTGGAAGACATGAAAATAAAATGAAATCTCTGCTGCCTACAGCTCACATAATACATTTGTCCTCTGCTCACCGCTGCAGTGTGTAAACCCCAGTTGTGGCTCTAGGAATCAGAAAAAATAGGTAAAGGGGTAAAGCTGGTGACCTTGAATTTTTATACTAATAAAGCTACTTGGTAGGGCTTCTATCAAAAGGGAAAAAATCCTTTCACAGGTTCCTGTCCCCTGACAACATTTTGACATTAGAGACCCATCATGCCTCTTGTATTATGGAGAGCTCATTTATCTTAGAAGCCAGTAGCAGCTGCTCATGTTACAAGTGGGAATTTCTTCCCTTTGTTTTCTTCGATGTCGTTCTCCTGAACTTCGGTTCAAGGGTTGATTTAAGTGGATCTGTGTTACAGACTGATGAGATATTTCAGTGAGTGAAATGACTAAATGTGGCGTGTTTAACGTCTTTGGTGGATCAAGCTCACACTCATTTCTGGCCGCTGCAATAAGCCCTGCTTAGTAGAGCTTACACTCCGAGAGCTGGGTTTATGTGGTACAAAGTGTACCCAAGGGAGTTACGCTGATGCAAAATGTATATAAGAATCTCATCACATTTATGTTCCCTGTAGCCCTCCACGATCCCTGTTACAAAGCAGCTGCCCTGGGAAGCCAAACTGTTACACAAACCAGCCCAGAAACAAGAGCCCAGAACAGGAGCCTGAGTGTCCAACAAAGTCAATAATAACTTGAATATGAAGAGGAAATAAGCAAACCCTGCCACAAAAACCCGGAGGATGATTTATCTGAACTGTGGTAATAATGTTTAAAATTGATTTAAAAGTTTGAGGGCTGAGACTTCCTGAGAAATATCTCCTCTTGGAGCACAGAAGAACCATCCAGATACCGGTAGGACAGGAGAAGATGACTACAAGTACAGAAAGATCAAGCATGTCCTTAAGGCAACTCAGCTCTCTTGCATGACTTACAAAACAGTTTGTTAAGCTCAGAGAAAAAACACTGATCCTTCATTCAACTAGAAATCCTCTGTTGGGTGTATGGGACTGGCAGACCTTTGGTGCACAGGCCCAAGAGTTGCAGGTTTTGAGGGGTTGATGCCTGGTTTGACTCAGGGAGGATGCCCTCTTCAGGACGATGCTCCTGAAGGGAGAGAGCGGGTGAGAGCAGTACTGTGCTAGCTGGTCCATCATGGGGTCCATGCAGAGGCTGCTTGGCTGGTCTGGGATGAGCCAGCTGGCCCTTCTGTTCAAGCAAGCGGTGCATGACTAAATCCTGGCCATGCCTGGGATCTGCTGGTCCACGCAGTCTGGATACACAAAGGCAAGCCAGCTGGCTCTGGGAACACCACCGTGGGCTGAAGCAGAGCTCCTAAAGTCAGGGAAATGCAATACGAAAAGGCTGAATCCCTCCTTGACCTGCATGTTGTTGAAGAGCAAGGGTCAATTCCTCCAGAGGTAACGGGAGCTTCTTGCCTGTTCCTGCTGCTGCATCCCAAAGAGATGAAAGGCAAAACTCTGGCAAAAATTATGACAGAGCATGGCCTGAGTTATCCTAGGAAGCTTTGGAGTCTGTTCCTTGCTGAGAGGGGGTTGCTACAATCCTACATGAACCGTAACACCAAGGCAGCGTCTGCACAAAGCACTGAGAAGCGAAACCACCACTCCCCTCCCAGCTTTCTTCCCCAGTTCCCAGGCTGACAGAGAAGATTTGGCTCATTTTTACAGCGGCAGCCTCCTTCTGTTCCCAAGGTCTGCTCACCCTCCTGGATTCTTCTTTGTTCTTCAGACCACCAGGACAGAGACACATGCAAAACCAGCCCTGCCTTGGCTCTGCAGTGGTGGTCTCCATCACACTTCAACACAGGCTTGCGACTTTATAAGCAATCCAGGATTTCCTGCTACCATCTGATTTTTCTACACAGGCCTTCTGCAATTTGCCCAGGAACCCCAGCAGATATCCATCAAGGCCATGTCCTTTCCAGCTGGCATTTGGTGGGTGACTGCTGGTTGCTGGTGGTCCACTAATCACATCCCTCCCCAGCAGATTCACAGAGAGATGGTTTGCTTCTTGGCCTCTTAGCAACAGTCAGGTCATACCTTTTTGTGACAAATCCCCTCAATACCTCCTCTTCAGGCAGTGGCTTGTAATACCTTCATGGAGGTTTGGTATTGATGAACATCTGTGTGACTACATGTGTTGTGCCTGTGTGTCTTACTACACCGTGGCTAGTACACAGCTAGTGACAACAAGAGAAGATCGCTCCTGTCGATGGGTGACCATCTAAAGATTTAAGAGGTTGGTTTGGAGCGGCATCTAAGAGTTCAGATGCTTCTCTGAAGCTTAGCCAAACCCCTTTGGCCTGGAAACTGAGCTTGGAAATATAATGAGATTAGGCTGTCGAGTGAGATTTATGGTTCATCCTTCTTCCAGCTGGGTCAAAAATACCACAAGTGCAGCCTCTTTGAGAGCATATCAGTGCCTCTGTTCTCAGATGAAGTTGGGGAGGGGAGGACAGGTGGGGTTCCCTTTCAAGTCGTGGTTGATTATAAGTTTGGGGGAAGTTCAGCTTGTGCTCCAGGCCCATTTGTAGCTGGGGACATCTGCATGTTGATCGCACATTCTGGGGATAGGACTCACCCTGACCCTGATGATGAAGGCAACACTTGGGAGGGAGCAGCAGATCTTGGGGGCACTGCCCTAGTCCTGCTGCTCATCCACATTACTTGCAAGCCTGTTTCACAAGCACCTTATAGAAACCAGATTTTGCCTCCAGCCTCCAAGGGGTTTCCTCTGCTTTGCCCGCTGTCCTTCCAGCTTGAAAAAAGCAGTGGTGCAACATGGAGATCCTCCACTGGTACCACTGGCAACTTCAACCCTCTTTCTGCTCCCGCTTAGAAAGCTGGGTTAGCAAAGACCTGCCATTTTAAAGCTGTTTAAGCCAACTCCCAGTTTCTTCAGATTGACATGAGCTAGGACTCCATTGCGTGAGCAGCACAGCTACTAGAGAGGAGAAGGCAGGCAGTGACAGGGGACTGGGTAAAGTCATCTCAGCCAGTCCAGCTGGCACTAGGAAAGGGCATGCATCCATGCCTTAAAGCCTTCTCAGGCTGTGCAACAGGGCACCTTTCAGGACATTTGCATCAAGCCACAGTCTCTGTCGCTGTGAATCAAATCAAATGTTGAGTATTGTGAAGAAGTGGAGAACAAAGCAGAAAATATCATTATACTGCTACAGATGTGTCTGGTGCATCCGCATGAGCCTTCATTGGATTATTCAGGTTGGAAGGCACCTTAGGATGTTGGTGTCAGTTTTATATGCTGTTTTGGTCCACAATGCCGAAAGGAAATAAGATGTTTGAGAAAGATGCATGGAAAGTAACAAGGTTGGTTGATGGTCTGTAAGGAGAGATTTTCCTCTTCAGAAAAGAAGGAGAGAGACAAGAGAAGTCTGGAGAAGTCCGGAGAGACAACTGACTGCTTGTTGTCTTGTAAAATAGAAGAATTAGGGGCATTGGACAAAATTAGAAGCTGGCAGGTTCAAATCTACGTCCTCCCACTGTCCCACTCTGGGGTGTGGGTGCAGCCATGCCCCTTGAGGTGTGATGCAACCAGCTGTGAAGCTCGTGGTGTGCCACAAGCTGATCCTCCAGCTCAGCTGGAGAGGATGCCATGGACTCACAATGGATTTCACGTATGGTTGCTTTTTTGACCCCTGTTTTGCAGACTTTTGAATACTGTTATACAAGTGTACCAGTGCAACTACCTTTTAATGACAAAACAAACTAACAACCATCAAAGTCAGCAAATGCTCGCAGCTGCTATGTATCAAGAGTATCAGGCATCATCACAGCTCATGAGTGAACCTAGGAAATTCAATCACATCCCTTCCCAGTGAACCCAGAAACCCAGTTCTCATCACTCTCCAGTTTTTTGGGTTATTTTAAAGTTCATAGTTCCCTGAGAAGGACTGACACTGAAGACTACTTTTCTGCTAGTGTCTCTTGTATGGTGAATTTGCTGGTGTCTAATATGATGTAAACACCAAAAGCAGCTTCTCTGGGTGGGTGATCCTGGATTCTCTATTGTCACATTTATCCATGTGCTTATTCTTAGGACTGATGGGGGTCTACTGATTGTCTTAAACTTGGTTCAGAGACAGACAGACACAGAGAATGTGCGCAAATTGCATTTCCTGAAGAAAGCAGTGGAGAAACCCTTCATTCTGCGCAAACTCTCCTTTTGGGCTTTGCAAGCATTTTCTCCCATTAACTGGATAGCACAAGCTGCTCATCACCTGCTATCTTTGCCAGGGCTGGTACTAGCATGACTTATAGCGCAAAGGTTTATAGCCACAACAGCATGTGAATTACTGATCATTCCATTTATAGTGTACTGTGGGAGGAGGAAGATTTTCTCCTGAAAAACAATCATTTCACTTAATAAGCGTGCCATGCAGCAGCTTGAGAGAGTGAAGCCCACACATCCATCCTGCTGTAGGACAAGCTCAAGCCAGTGTCATCCCAATTTTGATTGCTGGGGAACAAAGCCATGTAAATTCTCCATCACAGTGGTTTGCACCATAGCTTCTCCTTTCACCCTTTGGCAGGGAGACAGAGATATGTGAGACAAAAAAAAAATCCTTTTCTTAGCTATTCTGGATTTTACATGTTTTGCCCAGACCCTTTTATTTTTTATTATTATTATTACTGTTACTATTATTACTATTATTACTATTATTATTATTATTTACTAGAGCGAAGCAGCCAAACTCCTATGAAATTAATTTTTTATTTTTTTTTTTTGGCCTGGAAGAAGCATTCACCAAACTCAAACCAGGCTGATTCTAACTTTTTTCAAAGAAACACTTCTTTTAATTTCTCAGCTTGCTACATTTCCCCACTTTACAATATATTTCACTTCCAGATTTTTAATGGGATTTTTTCCAGACAGTGCTCAGAACTAAAGATCCTTCTTCTGTCTCCAAGCAGCATTTTAAAAATCCTTGATTCATGGAAAATCTCCTAACTTTTGGCTTCCACAGCACAAAGAGAGGAAGCATTTGGAAGTTTTGAACTTGCCGTCGGCCGGCCAAACTGGGTGCGTGAGCAGCTGTGGCTATTGAATGCCTCTTCAGCAGCTGTGAACAAGAGCTGTAAGTCAGCTCTGCCCACATCTGCCATCACATAGTAGCATTTTTTGCCACTGAAAGCAAGTTTTACCTTTCTTGTGTTCTGCAGATTGTCCTCATCTGGGTGCAGCAAATTTCATGGCTACACCAGCCTTCTCAAGGTGGACCAGACTGGGTCCTCAGCTGCCTGACCTCACCTGAGCCTCTTTTCCTGCATGCAAGACGATGTTGGTAATCTCAGAAATCCTTTCGCCCAAAGGGTCTGTTCGGGGGCAGGTGGTCCCCATGTGCCTGGAGCCATCCATATGCCATTCGGGGCTGCAGCCCAGCGGGGCAGACATGGAAAGCACAGCTGTGGAAGGGCAGCATTGCTGTATCTGAGCAGCTGGAAGCATCCATGTTCCCTTTGCTATTTCCTTCTCTCCCTCTTTATCTCCATTTAATTACTTTTCTTCCTATCTCTTTCTTTTTCTTTGTATATTTATCTTCCTCTCTTGCTTTCCTCTATTTATTTTCTTCTGTATCTTCTTTCTTTTTCTTATCTGTCCTTCTTTTCCTCTTTTCCTATATTTCTCTTTATTTTTATTTTTTCTTTTTCTTTCTCTTTTTATTTTCCTTTTTCTTTTGTACTTTTCTTCCACTTTTATCTTCCTTTGTGGTCTTTCTTTTTATCTTTTTCACTTTCTCTCCTTTTCCGTTTTCTTTGTGTATCACTCCCTCTCCATTCTCTCTCTTTTCCACCTTTTTTTTCCTCCTCCTCCTTATATCTCTCTCCTCACAACCCCACTTAGCTGTACTCCCCAGTGCTCTCACCAGGATGCCGCTGTCATTGCAGCCATCCCCGAGGCTGAGGATGAGCCTCTGGGCCAGGAGCGCCTCAGAGCTCATTTCCGAGCAGCAGGGTGCTTTAGTCGAGGATTTCCCACCACCACCACAACTCCCATCCTTGCGGAAGCACAATCAAAACAGTGACATGAGAGGGGAGAAATTATCCCGGGGGCTGAACCACCTGTCCATGTGTCACCTTCCAGGGAGACTGGCCTTGTCCCCAGGGTATGTCCCCTTTCTCCCCACTCTGACTGGGGTGGATTGCCTTGGGGCTGTCCTCGCCCTGCAGCCCCTTCCCCAGCTCATCCACCCCATCAACAGCTCTTGCTCTGGCTGGTGTGTTCAGGGCACAGAGTTGCTTTGGACTTATGAGGTGCAACCAACCATCTGCATCCTTCTGTGATGGCTCGGAAGGCGGCTGGCGGACTAATTTAATATAGCTTGGTCTCAGTTCTTTTAATTACGTCTTTATAGTCTTTTAATTAGCCTGAATCCTACTAATTCAAACCACTCTTGTTCAGAGACACTTCTGCTGAGCAGCTGTTCTCACTCAGGGCTTTCTCTGGGTTAGGAAGAGGAGCCTGGGATGTTTGCTTCTCCCCTTCAGGCTGTTTTTCTTATTTTGCTGCATCAGCAAAAGGTTGCAGAACAGAAATGGTTCCTCTGAGATAGAGGAACGTGACTTACAAATAATTATTTGTATCTGGAACCTGTTTACAGCGTTCAGACAAAAAAGCAAACCAAACTCACGGTGTTTCCCTTTGTGTACCAATACCATTCTGGTTTTCCTTCAAACAAGGCAGAGATTAGGAACTTCGAAGATGAGGATGACAAGATCATCTGAAAGTCAGGGCTCATCCAAGATAAGAAAGGTCCTGGCAGCCAGGCTAACTTCCAGGGAAAGCAATTGGAAAGAGGACTCCACGAATGGCTATTTTATGACTGTTACATGCCAGACTGCTGGCTGCAAACCAGGCCTGTGTTGGGTGCTGCACAGTTCCCAGAAAACAGGGGATTCCTTGGTGCACAGCACAAATTGAGACAGCATCCCAGAGGTTCATGGGGGACTCACAAGCTTCCTCAGCTCCCTTTCCCAAGACGGCTTGCACACAGTCTCCTCTGAAGGGTGGCACTGAATCCCCTTTGTCACTGAGCTCCAGAGAAAAAGAAGGATTTGCAAAAAATACAGCTTTCTACATCACCATTAGCTGGTGCTTGCAGCTGAGTTGGGAACGTAGAGCTTGGGACCTCAGGCTGCTCTTTGGCTGCCAACAGTACCCGTTACCTTCCCATTACTCATCTCTGCTCTCGGGTGTTGTCCAGCTTCAGATTTTAAAAGGAAAAAAGAAAAGAAAGGCTGTTCAACAGCTGTGAGGGATTATCAGTGTGTATGGTGCTGTCCTGCTCTGCGAGAATAAAGTATGCTTTAAAGTTCAGGGTAGGCATTATTGATTGTGTTTAATTGCTTATGTCCCATCCTAGGCAAGGGCTGCAGCGTGCCAGGAGTAATGCAAACACACCCAGAGGACGATGCCTGCTAAAATATGCCTGCCATCAAAGTGCAAGGCAAGAGACAGCAAGTGGGAGCCAGCCTGTTTTTCTTCTTTAATAATTCCTCCAAAACATTTGTCTTTTGAAAGCAAATACTGCGGACGGTCCAGGGAATTGAAATCCATCACAGCAAGACAAGCAGACAGCCTTGCTATTGCTGCAAGTCAGGAGGGAGGTGGGAAGAAAAGGGAGAGCCAAGGGGGAAAAGCATCACCATCGTGTGGTTCATTATCATGACTGTTTTGGTTGCTGTCTACGTTTATAATCCAGGCTCCATGGTACCATAAGAGCTCATTAATTTGGAGTCTGCATTGGTGAGTCAAAAGCAATTAAGAATAATCAAAGAAATGTCATCGCAAAATACCCTTCATGGATTTCTTTTCAAAGTTATAGTATCACTGTAATTACTTGTGGTATAAATTCATAGTGCCTCTCTAAACAGACTGTGGTCATTCTTGCAGAAAGACGAGCCCTTTGTAGTAGGAGAGCTGGCTCCAAACACTGCCGTGAGCACTCCTCTGCTTGCCGCCAGTGTTTTACGATTAGGAGGCGGGTTAGCAAAGTGCAGATAAGGACCAGGCTGGATTTTGCACACGAGAGAAAGAACTGACCTGTGCAACTCAGTGCCAGTGTCGTGGAGGTTACAAAGTACAGCTGGACCTAAGTATAGATAAATTTATGGGTGATAAGAGTGCAGCAGTGGCTCTTGAACATACTGGTCTGCACACAGACCTGGCATAGAACATCTCTAAACTGGTATTTGTTTGAGGATGACTCAATGGATGAGACACTTCTTTTTATGTATTATAGCTTTCCCTAAGAAGCCCCTACCTGTCACCCAAGTGATGGGGTATTCACCTGCAAAAAATCAGTATCCAGACCCAAGTCTGAGGGTAGAGGGGAGAGGGGGAGCCAAGCAGTCAGTGCTTTGCTGTGGGGATGGGAAAGGGCACCAACTTCCCCTCTCTTAACCTTTTCGTGAGCCGACTGCTGTGTACACAGACCAGATCATAAAGCTGGGGGACAAATAGATAGAAAAGAGTACTCCAAAATTTTCCACTGACCCTCTTTTTCAAAGGATGATTGCTTCTTTGACTAAGTGTCTGTCCACTTGCCAAAGTAGTTGGGAAACCAGATACTTCATGCTGCAGTACATCCAATTCCTGTTTGCTGATGTTGTGATGTTTCTCGGGAGAATATCTTTTTTTTTAGTTTCCACCTGCTTTCAGCCAAAACATGATTAAATCGAATTTTCTATTGAGAGAGGGGAAAGAATACATTTCTGATTATGCTAAAGACACCTAAAGCTGTAAGAGATGACTTGTCACCCTGAGAAATATTTTCTCTGTCAGGTGAGCTCCACTGAAGGATGCTGGGCACCAGCCTGAGGGAGGGGTGTCCCTTGTCTTGTAGCATGGCTGGGAGTAAACTACATGCAAACTGTGACTGTGTGCTCTGTGTTGGTTGTCCATTCAGCAACTTGACTGATCTAAATATACAATATATCCCTTGGTGTCAGATGAAACACAACCTTCTCTGTTCATCCATGATAAAGTTTCATGGAAGCCAGCGCTTCAAGCAGCTTCAGCTCTCTGCTGCCCACCATGGCTGGGATTTTCAGTGGGGCCAAGGAGAGTTCGATGCCCATGGAGAACCGGATGCCTGCCTCATTTTGACCTCTTTGCTTGCAAAGGTGCCTCTTTTTCTTGGGTGGGCTGAATTTTGCCAGCTGGTGTCATCAGTCAAGTTTACAGCCTTTGCTGAAGCTTGAGGTGGCCAGAGAAGTAGCAACACAAGCACCCTGCCAAGCATGGGGTGCATGGAAAGATTCACACCTCTCTGATGGTGTTATGTTTTCTCAGGTCTTTTGCTGGTGCATCCTTCAAATTCCTCGCAAAAGTGTGAGTCTGCCTGCAGGAGGGAAATATGTGCAAAGGGTTTAACTGATTGCTAACCAATAATTGTCCCATAGCGATGGCCAAAAGCCTCAGAGAAGATTCCTATTATTATTATTACTACTAATCATAATAATTATTTTCTATATTATGGTAGTACCTGAGGTGTAAGATCGTCATGCCTCGGTCAGCATCCAATCTGATCTATAAAACCTAGGGATATGATAATCCTAAAAACAAACCTAGTTTTGGTAGGGATTCCTCCAAGTCAACCTGACAATCAGCTGAGCAAACCACCTCCCAGTCAGAACCAAAGCCCCTTCCTCAGCCAGCTGCTAACTTTTTATTGCCCTTATTTGCATTTCTTTCCCACCACATCAGTCATTCTCAGGGTGCCCAGTGTTTCTTGCTGCAACCTGTAGAGGGAACTGTGCAATACATCAAAACAGTCCAAAATAGTCTGGTGTGTCCCCCTCCATGAAAGGGTGTTCCTCACCCATTCCCTTCATCCCTAAGCAGACCTCACATTTTCCACTCGTATCATTTGGTCTCAGGTGGGCTGGCACCAAACTGGGCTTTCTGTGCAAGGCAAGGCGCACACATGCCGACTGTGGGCAGCAACTAGAAGACTCAAAACACCATATAATCTAGTTTTATTTTTCCCTTTTATTTTTAATGAATAAGAGCTAGTTGGAGGAATGTGTCCATTACTTTGAGTCATGGTTCCTCAGTTTTTGGGGGCTGCCAGTAACAAGTTAGGAAAGGGCTGTTTCAACCCAGGACAGAAGTGCCCAGACTTTCTGGGCCCTCAGCCAAGGGTGATCAGAGCCCAGTGCTTCTGGAGAGAGCACTGGTCTTAGTGCTATGGCTGTGGTTTGAGTCCTGTTTTATTGTCTCTCATGACACTGAAATACAATGACTCAGGAGACTGTGGAGCCAGATAGTCCTTCCTTGCCCCATGGCTGAGTTGCAGAGTCAGCGCCATAGCAAAGCAAGCCCACTCCCCTTCATCTATCACAGGATTCTGGTGCTCCTTGCTAGAGGTGGCAGTTCAACACCACTCAGCAAAAGCCTGGTAATATAAAAAGGCACTCTGAGTGTGCAGATCTTGCCCATCTCTTCTCATCTGCCCAACAAGGCAAGGGGCCAAGCAGACTTTCTTAGTCATTGCTAGCTCTGCAGATATTTTCTGATCACACACAGTGTCGATTTTGTCAAACTTTAGTTTTGCTGATGTGGCAAAGGGCCTGACTCAAAGCCCCTTGAAAGCAGCAGAAAGATCTGGCTGAAGCTGGAAAAGCCAGTGATTTGAATCTACTTTTATTCTGACACTGGTGGTATGGAGGAAAGGAGACCAAAGCTGGAAGTCACTGATGCTGAGGTCCACAGGTGCCCAATCCCTCCCCTGGGATTTCTCCCCCAGAGAAGTTCCTGCATGTCCAC
The DNA here is from genome assembly GCF_004027225.2 of Strigops habroptila. Lineage (NCBI taxonomy): Eukaryota > Metazoa > Chordata > Aves > Psittaciformes > Psittacidae > Strigops > Strigops habroptila. The sequence goes on from NC_044277.2 coordinate 102,554,591, forward strand.
AAAATGCAAATCTCCTTGGGATGGGATAAGATGCAGTTGTGGATGAATATCCCCTAGCCTGCATTTCTCTTCGTTCCCCTGGGAAAACAAAACAAAACCAAACAAAACCAAAACCAATGAAACAAAAACAAACAAACAAAACAAAACACCAAACCAAACAACAACAAAAAAACCCAAACAAAACCAACCAAACAACAAAAAAACAAACGAGCAATCAGAATCCTAGAATAGTTTGGGTTGGAAGGGACCTTAAAGCTCATCTAGTTCCAACCCCCTGCCATGGGCAGGGACACCTTCTACTAGACCAGGTTGCTCCAAGCGCCGTCCAACCTGGCCTTGATCACTGCCAGGGATGGGGCAGCCACAGCTTCTCTGGGCAACCTGTGCCAGGGCCTCAGCACCCTCACAGGGAACAACTTCTTGATAATATCTAATCTAAACCTTTAAATTTAATCAACCCATTTTAAATCCACCCGCCCTTGTCCTATCCCTACATACACTTGCAAAAAGCTCCTCTCCAGCTTTCTTATCAGCCCCTTTAGGTACTAGAAGCTGCCTTAAGGTCTCATGGCTGAACAAGCTCTCTCAGCCTGTCTCCATAGGAGAGGTGCTCCAGCCCCCTGAGCATCTTCATGGCCTCCTCTGGACTCACTCCAACAGGTCCACGTCCTTCTTATATTGGGGGTTGCAGAGGTGGATTTAGTAATCAAGGTGGGGTCTCAAGAGGGTGGAGTAGAGGGGGAGAATCACCTCCCTTAACCTGTTGGTCAATTAAAAAAAAAAAACTGTAAATATTTATTTGGTGGCACCTACAAGACTAAAAAAAAAATTGAAATGGGGTTTAAGACCTGTTATTTTTAACACTTCTTGGAGGACTGCAACTTGAACACCCTATGTTCCCTCTCTGCCCTACAAGATACAGCACTGCAGACCTCCCCCCATTTTTAAATTCTTTATTTTCTTTTTATAAGCTAGTCAGCTTGCAAAGGTAGGGAACAAATCACCACAGCCCTTCTGAGATTTTTTCATATCAGCCCCATCCCTGTCTCTGCAGTGGAGAGAAAAACCCACCCTGTGCCATGACAGCACCGCTCCATCTCTCAAGGACCTTCTCCAGATCTTCACTCCAATGATGGTTCTTTCATATTTACAGCCATGGGACCCTCGTGATGGTGGGACTTTTAGTCTGATTCTGGCAACTGAATTGCAGCCAACCACACTAATAAGAGTTTTCACAGACTGTGGCAGTGACTCTTATCCAGACTTTTTTCAGGGCAGAAACAGGGGTGAAGTGTCAGTCTTTTCTCCTGCTCTTTACCTCTCCAAAGGGAGCAGCATCCCTTGCTGACATTAAAGGTGACTGAGCAAAAGGGCACGAATGTAGGCCAGACTTTATATAATTATATAGGGAGGAAAACTGGGATGTCTCTTTGTAAAGGCTGGGAATGTTCCACTGGAAAACTAGGTTAGACTGAAAAAAAGAAAGAGCCTCTGTAACCCAGAAATAGCTGAGAGGTTTAAGTATAATTTTCCAGCCCTGTGTTATTATGGTATTAATTCAAGTCTGAGAAATAAATGTAGGTAAAGGTCTCCCAAGGTCAAGAGAAGAAACAAATCGCACCCACAGCTTTCTTTTCATTAAAAAAAAAAAAAAATCCCTTGTCCTGATTGATTGAAAATCTCCATTCACATGGGGTTAGTTCCCCTCACTGTGTGTGGGGTAATATTTGTGTTTAATTGGTTGATAGATATATTAATAAATTTAGAAATAAGGCAGTTTTTCGAGTTGCCTGGAGCACATCCTTTCACCTGCAAGATGAGTTTTGGGAGCAAGCAGAGCCTGGAAGTGCCTCATGTGCCCTGGGACCTGAGATGGAGGCAGTGCTTCTGCAAGCAGAAAGCTGAGAGGTGAGACTCGTGAGTGCTGCACAGCCAGCAAGGAGCTGTGATTTCAGCTTGCATCCCTGCAGCCTTCCCCTAGGCAGCGAGTGATGGCACAGCTAAGGCCAAGCCAACTGCCTCAGAAAGCCCAGAGCAAGTTCACTGCAATGTTTATTGCTCTTTGAATTCATATTTCTTTTTTGTTTGTATGAGGCTAATGAAGATAGCTCCCTTCATGGACCACCACCATGAAAGGTGATGAACAAGAAGGTGCCTGCCTAAGAGGGAACAACCTCAAAACCACCATAAGACCTTGCCAGTCCACAAAACCCTGCTTCTTGCTGAAAGCAAAGTGACCGGAGCCACCGATGTCTTTTCCCTGTCATGGGAGGAGATTGCTGCTAAGAAACACCAGCAACGTAAGGAAGGAGGAGGAAGTTAGTGCAAATATCTTTCTGGGAAGGTGAGATATTTCCCTTTCCCATCGGAAATGTACATATTTAAACAAGTGCTAGGATATTGGGCAAAATAAAATGAACTGGTTTTGCTTACATCAGAGCCAAGAACCCAAAACCTTGTTGCTTTGGCATCTTCCAAGTCTCCTTTTCATGTGAGCTCCCAAACAGAGGGTATATCTGTGGGAAGGATTACCAGCAACTGGTCCTGTTTCAAATGAATGCCCACTTACTTCCCCAGGGCAGTGGTTGAATATCTGGTAGCAGTTTCATCATATGGCCACCCTGAAATCCAAAAACTAATGTCCAGACCTGAGACAACGAGGAAAATTTAAGGGTCTAAAGACAGAGGTCAGAGCAGGGAAGTGCAATGTTAGAAATGGCTAAAACGGATTGAAGAAATTGTGGGGTTTGGCCAATTTGATCTGCACTTTCTTCTTTCTTAAATGTCAGGCTTTCTCTGAGACTTGAATTGTTTTTGTCTTGGTTTCTTTAGGATGTGGATCCTATGCAATCATTAGCCCTCCAAGTGGTGGACAGAGCAGCTGGGATGATGATGTTCATGAGGATTTGGAAGACATGCAAGGGCAGGAGGGTGGGCACTGGTGCTACAGCTTGGCTACAATGCACAAAGCCAACAGAAAGCAGCCTCCAGCAGCCATGCACAGGACCACTTAGGCTTTAATTGCTTTTCTTCTTGGACTCATTCTTTTGAGTGTGGTTTCAGCAGCACTGCCAAGTCCACTGATGTGCCCAGCCAAGGCTGCAGGCTGAAAAAGGCTAAATAGTCCTGAGCAGCACTTCTCACTTGTGATTGCTCCTGGAAGCCAAAACACTGTCCCTTCTGGTTTTTATCCCCAAAGAGATGGCAGGTTGTAACTCTTTTCTTTCGCTGTGTTTTTCTGAGGTGGATTCAAATCCCTTCCCTGTAGATTTTTTGACTAGGGGAGCTCAAGGCTTGCTCATTACAACTGTTCACTTTTAAATGCATCAAGATGAAATCTCTTCGGCAAACCTGAGCAATGCTATGGCTAGATATGGGGTGGATAAGAAGCTAAATTCTTAGAAACCAACAAAACCTCAGCTTTCGAAGAAAAGCCCCTAAAACTCCAAACCTCACAGCAGGATTTTCACTCTACCATTTATACTGTGGGTCTTTAAAGGACAAAAGTGATTTAAAGGCCAACCAATATTTGCCCCTGCTGGTGCAGAATGCATGGGGTGGCATGACGTGAGATGCAAAACGAAATGAAGCCAGAAATACCAGCAAGGTCAGCTGTCACTGTGGGATTGCAAGCTAAAATCACCAGTCTTGCAGAATTTCATGTTTTGCTCTCCTGCATCCTCCCATGCTGGGACAGGAGACAGGGACAGTGTATAGACAGCTTAGTGATCAGCTTTGCTTGAGTTGGAAGGAGGTGAGCATCTTAGCTTAAACTAACACAGAAGACCTTGAAGTCACGGCTATTTTATCATCTGGGAGCAATACAGCTTCATCCTCAGGCCAGCAGCTGTGCTCTTGTGAGTTTTGGACCCCAAAGAATATGGAAGATAAAAGTTGCCTTTGATCATATTGGGCTGGGTTTTTATTGCAAAGTCCCTCCGCTTATAATTTACTGTGATTGTAGGCTGGGAAAGGATGGGAATTGGGGGAAGTGGACCAACACAGCCCATGGGAGGGACTGGTCATTTTGAAAGCTGCGTCTTAGAGCCAATATGACTGTCTGCTAGGTCAGACAGGGAAGAAACTACTATTCTCCACCTCCCTCTCTCTCCACTACAAAATATATCTGTGCCTGAAATTGCTCAGTATCAGGGACCCGTCCAGAAACCCTTCCTTATCTCTAGACTAATCATGCCTGGATGAGGCCAAACTGGAGCTTGCTTCATCTCACGAAGGACTAAACAAACATTCTGGCTCCCGGTGATGCAACTCCAAGTTGATTTTTCCAGTTACTCAACTTCTCTCTCCCTATGTATAATGTGCTGAACTTTGAAATAAATGCCTCTCTCAGCGATTTCAGCAATTTATGTCAAGAAAATCTGGATGCATCAAAGTGAGACATAATGTTTTCTGACAGAGCACAGGAATAAAGCTGCAGCAGTACATGTAGCTCCTGAGCCTTCATCTCGGCTCTGCAGCTGACAAGGACTATGGCCAAGGGCAAGGTAGTTGAACTGCCTGTTCCTCAGTTTCCCCACTGTTGAAAAGGGGATTGTGGCATTTATCCCAAGCAAAGGAAGTGGAACAATGTCATATAATATACCTGTACACCAATGGAAGCTGTCTGTGAAGGAAAGGAAATGTGGACTCTGCTGCCTCAGCAGAGAGGATGTTTTATTCTCAATTTGTGCTAAAAAATGCAGCATGTAAAGAGGTGTTGCTGATTATTCCTAAGAATCAGCAACATACACTGAATTCAAAGAGCCTTTTCCATATGCTATTTCTGTTCTCTTGGCTGCTTCCCAACATGGGTCATTACCTCCTGCCTTGTACAATTGCCCCTCTGCTTCATTCCGATACAGCCTCCCCCTTCCCCACCCAAAATGCCTGTAAGGAGTTGCAAGGAACTTGGGGGGCTCAACCCCCAGAGAGACTGAGTGCCCCGGTAGGAGCTAAGGGCATTTGGATATTCATGAGAGCAGCTCCCAGCTTAAGGAATCGGACCCAATGCTCCTATTTTTATGCAAACAGCCTTGCTAATGAGAGACAGCTCTCCCTCCAGACCCCTTGATGAGAATCCCAGAAGCCTACAGGGTCTGAAATCCAGAGCATCCTTGTGATTTATCTAAAAGAGAGGGAAATGCAGGAAATTAACAGTGCCTTGAGGTTGGCTTTTTTCACCCCACGAAGGCTGAGGTTGATGAGCAGATCTTTTAGAGTAGTATAACCTGCCTGTGACTCACCTTACAGCAGGACACAGAATTGACAAACTTTGGCCATGAAATTCCCAGTGGTAAAGGTGATGGGTTTGTCTCACTGCCACTCCCCATCCCAGAAGCACCTTGAGAACTGGGGGGCTGCCCACTGAGCATCACTTTGGAGTGACTCAGCCGTGGGCTGGGGAGCTGCCACCAACAGGAGACTGAGTCTCCGCCACCCATGCCCTCAAAAGAGAAAAGTTCAGCCTGAATTTAACACACCCCAGTTGGAAAACCCAGACTTTGATGAGGTGCTGGTGGAGGAACTCATTCTCTTTGCACTTATCCACAGCACTTCATAAAGCCATCTTTAAGGTAACCTGCCTTTTAACCCTTTTACCTTCACAACAATCTCGTGGCATAGGGACATGCTATTTCTTTTCTGATTGACCAAAATGTATAAAAGCTAAATAAAAGTCTTCCGCTGCATTTACACAGATGCTCTGTGGCAGAGCAGACACCTCACACAGCTCTCACCAAGTCTTTGGTTATCACCCAGTGGAGTAAAATGTTGTCCTGTAAGGCAAAGTAGAGTGACTTTTGGCTTTCCATACACTCTGTCACATTATTTGGGTAACATCTTCCATGTGGGTGAGGCCTGTTTTCATCCTTGGCCCAAGGCAAGGCTCCTGTGGTGCCCTTCAGCCTGGGGTGTTTTGCTTTCTCCTTGCGTTTCAGAGCCACAAAGAAAATGCTCTATATGGAGCAGCTCCCCAGGTCCAGCTCTAACTGAGACACCTCTTCTGAGCACTGCCAAGAGAGCAGGACTTGTGCCTTTGGCTTCTGAAGCTCGGCTGCAAGTTGGAGGCACTGATCGGAGCTGAAGTACCTCAACTGACCCAAGCCAGCACTACCACAGCCTCATCCAGCATCTGCAGATGCATGGACATGCTCCCTTACAACTCAGATACCTCTGTCCCGACTTCTCTAAAAGGATTTTTCTCCTCTGCCTGCTCCTGTAACCATCAAAGGAAATTTTGAGCCTTAGTCCTAACTCACAGAAGCATTTTTTAAAGTGCTGCGCTGAGCATGAAGGCAATACTTAAAATGAAAGGCTTAGTGAGAGGTGCAATAGAAGAGGAAGGTTTGGGCAGGCTTGTTCTTTCCTTCTGCTTTTCCTGGCTGCTCTCAGGTTTTAACTGGATTTTGTCCATCTCTGGACCAAAGTTTTCTCTCTCTCCTCCCCTTCTGAATTTACCTTAAGTAAATAGATACGTACGTGATGTGTGTTCAGGCTTCAGCTATAGAGCAGTATGTGTGGCATGCAGCTTCTTGCTACCTATGTCAGTATACTTATAATAATATTTATAAGTATGCTTTATATATATACATATACATAAAATGTATATATACATGAAGTGTAAGCACATCTGAGCCACTGTGGTGCCACACAGCAGGAGGTGGGCAAGCACCAAAACCCAGGCTGCTCTCCTCATGATTAAGGCGATGTGGCCAGTGACCAGCATGTGGATCTCAGCTTTCCTTGAATCAACAGAGAAGGGTGGAGAGACATCTTGGGTTGGTGGTTTATCCACCTTTTGACGTGGGAGGAATCCCCCTGCAAAAGCAACTGTACGGGAGACTACTGTTCCTGGCTGGGATATCTGCTGGGCTGTAGTTAGAAGGACACTTCAGGAAAAACATCAACAAACAAAACCTCTCCCCTTCCCAAGAATTTCTTTAGTAATGAATTCTGGAGCCAGATACGATTTAAAATCGCACTGAGGCTTCCTGGTGGATGCCAGGAATAATATCCACTGGTTTCAAGGTCTGCTGATGAGTCACCCCAGGGTTAGCACCATCCCAGAATGTCTTCGGGCCCCAGGGTTAGAGTGACTTATCCCTCAGGAATAACCAAAGGGAATTTGGTGAGGATTTTTGTTCCTGAGGGCACTCTATGGATATTGCACTGGAGCCAGCTGATAGGTCTGCTTTCCCTACTTGGGATGGTTTCCCACTATTGCCCAGAGCCTGCCCTGCAGCCAGGGTACAAACTGCAGCCCGCAGCATGCAAACAACCCTGTGTGCTCTCGTGGGCAGGCAAAGTATGTTCATGGGGAGCCCTGACTGCAGGTGACCTCCCAACACAGCCTGGCCTAAGCCAAAAGCTGGTTGGTGTTAGAGTCACTGGGGATTAACTGAAGCACTGCCCTAGCCTGCTGTTGTCACTTCTGCTTCTGCGTCAAAATATCTGGGATACCTGGTATATTCCCTGTGATAGGGTACATCAGTGCCAGAATGGAGCTGTGGGTCACCTAGGGAAGGATTAAAATGCATGGGAAGGAAGGAGGGGATTTGAGATGCAGCACATATGTGGGTTTGGATAACTCCTTCCTTTTTCCCTTGGCAGGAAAGGAATCCTGTCCCTGCCCACCAGCCCACAGGGATGCTATCTGGCCTCATCCTGGAGCTAAGCCTGGGTATAACCAAATTAACATGAAGTTGCAACATGTATTCAATCTCTGTGTAAATGGTTTCAGGCAGGCAGGGGCTTCTGCACCTCTCCTGGTTGTAGCTCAGAGGTGGTGAGGGACCAGGCCTATGTCCAGAGCTGTCATAAAATCATAGAATCGTAGAATAGTAAGGGTTGGAAAGGACCTTAAGATCATCTAGTTCCAACCTCCCTGTCAGGAGCAGGGACACCTCGCACTAAACCATGTAGCCCAAGGCTCTGTCCAACCTGGCCTTGAACACTGCCAGGGATGGAGCATCCACAACCTCCCTGGGCAACCCATTCCAGTGCTTCACCACCCTCACTGTAAAGAACTTCTTCCTTATTTCTAATCTAAACTTCTCCTGTGTAAGTTTGAAGCCATTACCCCTTGTCCTACCACTACAGTCCCTAAGGAAGAGTCTCCCCCCAGCATCCTTATAGGCCCCCTTCAGTCATGGGGAGTGTGCGAAGTGCTGCCATAACACAGCAGGAGATGAGCAGAACACTGTATTGCCCTTGCCCAGCAGCCTGATCCCTGCATGATGGGTTTCACTTTGTTCTGCTACCTTGACCTACAGGAAGGAAGTCTCTCAGCTGCCTGGCATGTTATACGTGCAGTGAAGCCCAGTGGAAAGGGCTTTGGAGTGGGTTCAGGAGGCTTGGATCAGGCCTTGAGGAGAAGTCGCTTGTCTGAGATCTAGGTAATCGTGTCAGTGCAAGGAGCAGTCAGGCATTGCTGCTTGCTTGGTTAACTGTGGCCTAAAGGGGGTTTCTAGAGCACTAGGACACCCAATGGGACACGTCAGCCTGTTTAGTCTTGTCAGGCTTTCCAGGCTCAAGCTGCTGAGCTGCTTCTCCTCCACTGAGTTTCAGACTTTCCACAAGTTAAAACAACCCCTGAGTAACTATACTTCTCTCTTCTTCTTTCCAGCACTGATTTCGAGCTCCCCAAACCCCACAAAATAAAATAATCCAGATAGGGATAGTCTTCAGAGGCAAAGTGCAGCTGTAGACCTGAAGTGACCCACAGCTGTGAGCACTCAGATGAGCCCTATCCGAAACAGAAATGGTCTGCTTGTGAAGACAAAACCGGACCTGTAGCAGCAATCCAGAACAGGAATTTCTCCAGAGGTCAGGAGGAGCTGGCTGTTTCATTTTTACCTCTTCATCTGTCAGTAGCATTTACTTGGCAGGATTTTTAATGAAGAACCTGAATCGTTTTAGTACAGAGCTGGAATGAAATGGTGATTCCCCACAAACTCCTCCCACCCCAGCTGCAGAGAAAGCTCCTGATTCCCCAAGTCAGATGTGGGTTGTCATCACAGTGTCCTCCAGATGCAGATGTCATTATCTTGTAGTGCCCACTCTGAGCTGCCTCTTCATCTAGGGCGAGCAGGCAGCCCCGTCCCATGGCCAGAACAGAGGAGGGACCTAGAGGACAAACACAGAAGTTCATTTGGATCTCTCCTAACTCATGTATCACATCAGCATCGTGCTCTAGGGTTTGTTCAGACCTTAAAAACTGGAGCTCTGCCTATTTTAAATATGAGAAGGGAAACTCTGGAGGGCAAGTGTACAATGTGGTTCTCACAAACACGAGCACATCCACACAGCCTGCCTGATGCTTTCGGAGATGTGGAGGAAGGGAAAACCTTCTCACAGTACAACTGAAATAGTTGCAATAGCTTTTGTAATTTGGAAGAATCTTTTGAGTTTCTAATTCAATTTTTTCCTTTAATTTGCCCTCTTACACACAGGGAGCTCCCCTGGAACTCCTCCAACCCCATCCCAGATTCCCTTTGGTGTTTTTTAGCATCATAGTTATAGAAAGCTTTTGCATTCCCTCTGCCTGGTGATGGATAGAGCAGTACTGAGCCCTTGGTATGATTCCTCCTGGCGTTTCTGGCACAACCACTGGACAAAGGGAACAAATGAGTAGAGACACAAACACTTCCCATCTGAGCTTTCTCTGGAGCCCAAATGACTGTCCCTTGTTCTTTCTCTATCTGTGCTGCTTAGATTGAATGAATTAAAGCAGTAAAGCCAGCTAAAGGGATTGCTTTGATTGCGCTTTCTGAACCCAGACCTACTGCATGTTGCTCCTCGCACAGCCTCAACCTGGCTTCACTACCACCTGGGGCCAACACTTTGGGCTCTGCTCCTCTGAAATGGCAGTGCTTCACATGCAAAGCAGCAGCCTAATGGCTTTATGGACACTAGCTAAATATATAGCCCAGCTAACAGACTTTTCCAGGACACACAAGCAAAATTGCGATGCCCGTAGCAGTCGGAGGTGCTCAGCACACAGCTGCTCTGGACCAGAGCCCCTATCAGAAAGCTCAGCAAGGAAGGGGGGCATTTCAGTAGGAGTATTTCAGCTTCCCTTCATCTTCCTGTCTGTAGAAAGTGGATCTGGTTCATCTGAGCCAGCACGTGTTGGCCACTTTACAGCAGCCAGGGAGATTAAATCCAGGTCTTCCTGTGCTAGAAGCGCAGGCCTCTTATTATCCAAATGAAACCTGACTTCCTTAAGCAGACACACTGCAGGGCTTGTGACACATGGGCGAGCCATCTGGAGTTCATCCAGGTCATCGCTGGGTTTTGCACACACAAATACACTGGCTACAAGTCATTGAAATCTTTCCACCATCTGATTCCCACTGTCACCTGCTCTCTTCCCTTGACTTCAGCACTCCCATGGGACTCCTATGAGTCCTGCTACCGACAAACTTTACATGAGGACCTGCTGCCCAAACCAAACCAAAACCAAAACCGTTGGGTAAAGCAGTGACATCCAATTAGACCCAACAGTATTAATCAGTCTGAGAGCAGCAGCATGTTCAGCAAGGCTACTGCTGCTGCTTCTTTTTATGAAGTTGTTTGGGTGGTATTTTTCTCTGTGTGCCTTTTAACGTCAGTGCATGTGTTTTGAAACCACAACAGTTTTGTTCCTGAGAACAGATGGTGACTGAGGGCTCTTGCAAGCCAGCTGCAAGAGGAACCTGGCTAGGGTCTTAACTCCTGGGGCGGAGCCTCCCACCTGCAGGGTCTGTCTCTTTTCCACCACTGGAAGGTGAAGAAGACCCAGCTCTGCTACAAAATAAAGATAAAATAAAGGCCTGCCTTGAAAAGCTCCCACTGGTGTCAAAGAAAACTCTGCATGGCTGGAGATTAAAGGGCAAACCCTGGGCATGGGAAGTGCTGGGTTTGCCAGGATCCCAAGGAGCACACAAGGGTACCACAGAATCCACCCCATGCACAAAAACGCACTCTCTTCCTACTCAGAACTTCAAGCCAATGTCAGATCACTCTTACTGGGGCTTTTATTAGCCTGGCAGCAAGCCCTGCTTAGCTACAGAGCAAGCTCCTGGGCCATGATGTCCAGATGCCAAAGCCCTGAGCTATGATGCAGTCTGCAAGGATGGCCCTGCTCCGTGCCAGGGAGGGGAACAGGAGTGGGGCTTTGGGGTAGCAAAGGCTGCAATGTGGAGTTGTGTGCTTGAATCCTATCTGAAGAGTGACAAGTGGACCTCTTGTGGGATGTGAGAGCAGAAGGAAAGTCCCTTGGACAGAAGGAACCAGCTCAGCATAGCCCACATCACCAGATCACACTGAGAGCGTGACTGATCACTGTCCCTTGCCTCCTCACCACCCAGTCCTCCCACATGCCAATGCCACATTTCCTCTCTCCTTTGATCCATCCACTTTGCTGTGAGCATCTCCAGAAGGAGTCCAGCATCCCAGTCAACATCAGTGGCTGTGGAAGGAGAAATGTCCCTGCAGAAAGCGATTCACAGCCTTTAGCTCAGCCTCCTGTGGAAGGGTTTCTTGCGTTGCTTGAGCTGCAAGGAGAGCCCATGCTGACCATGATTACAGTTTGTTCCCTCAGTTAAGTGCTCATATTACATGGTTAAATCAGGATCCATGGGCTGTAAAGAATATATTTTAAGTCAGCTCCTAAAACTTGTCTTTGGGGGAGCAAGGAGAACTCAAGAGCAGACCAGTAGCAACAAACTACTTATTTGCCCCTATGCACAAAGACATTTACTCCGTGAAGTTTTTTTCCCTTAAAGAAGTTTCAGCCAAGCAAAACTTCATCCCAGACAGCCCTGGGGAGACCGGGAAGTTCTGTAAATACAATATGTTGGGATTAACAACCATGTTCATCAATAACAGGTAATGTGACTTGACAGGTATTGATTTGTCAGTGCAGCATCACATTTGCTCACTACGTAGGTCACTCAAGCACAGACACTTCAAATAAATGTGCAGCATGCCCCGTCTGAGCCTTGGGTACAGGGCATCACTTCTGAAACACTATGGGTCACTCTTCCTGCCTCCCCGGTTCACTTTCATCTGAGGCAAGAGATCACTTTCATTAGTGTCCAATGCTAATGATATTTCCATTGACGTGTGGGGTAGGAGAGTTTTGCATTTTTCAAAGTTCAAGCATAATGCTATGTGTCTGTTTCTTTCCCCCATCTCCATTGTCTTCCTTTACCCTCTTGCCTAAAGACATTTATCATTTGCTCTGGTTGTGGTGAAAATGGGAAATGAGCTGGGGGAAGAAGGGGGACTGCAGAAACTTATGTAAGTGAGCTTGGAAAGGGCAGACCCATACTGGGGAAGGTACAGGATGGGAATGGTTTAAAGGAAGGAGGGTTGAGGGATGTCAATTTTGGGGTGAGAAAGGTGAGAAGGGAGAATGGTGGGACAGGACTCTATGGGGTGTGGGTGCCTTGTTAGGATGTCATTCGGAAGAAAGGCTATGTATCTCCCCCTCCATCCCTCCCTCCATCCACCCTTCCATGCCTCTATCCCTCCACATGCACACAGGAAAATGGTGTTCCCCTGCCCCATGAGGAGCAATGAGGCATCCATCTTCCACTATTTTTGACCTCCAACAATAGGGTACTACTACATACATCCCATACTGTGGTTTCACTGTTGGGTGAAAGGTCTCCCTGTGCACCTTCCCCACTGCTGGGATAGACTTTAGGAACACGCTCTTGGTTTGGGATTGCTATTAAATCACCTTGCTGTGTCATTTTCCCTTCTTTTTCACTCCTTTCTCTCCAACCACAACCACCTAAAGCCAGCTTGTGAGGGAAGAGGAACTCATGCTGACATTTTTTATTTTCTCTTGTGGTTCCTCCAATGATTAATAGCGAATGTGGGACTCATGCACTTCCCACTTAGGAAAAACCAAAATAAGACTACGGGGAAATTCTCTGTGTTACATCTTGCAAAGTTTAAACCAGATCATCCCATAAATGGGGAGTCCTGGACCTGTCTCCTGACTAAAGAAAACTAGACATTTCCCTCCATTCAAGGAGGCTGTCAGAAAGCAGCTATGATTCATACAGCAATAGCAATAAGAGAAATACCAATTTTAATCAGGTGGGTATAGAGGCAGCCAGAAAACAGGATGATTTTTTTTCATGACAAGTTTTGCAAAGAAATGTAGTGGTTTAAGGTTTGCTTTTCCACCAGGGGACAGGAGGGGAAGATGGTGGAAATTAGTAATTTGAAATATTTCAAATTGCTCAGGCATTGTCTGGCTCATACCTAACCTTCTTGAAGCACCGCACAAGAAAAGAGGAGAGGAAAGGAGAAGGAAATCCACCCTGGGCTACTACACAGAGAAACCTTGTGTTTTGCAGACTGGTTTCACAAAGTTTTCTGTTCAGGGCCCCCAGGGTGTGAGCTGCAGGGATGGGAACGGGCACTCCTGGAGCTGCTGGGCTCTGGAACCAGCAGAAAGTGGCCATTTAGGGCTTAGTAGCATCAGATCGTACTCATAGCTGTTACTTATGTTATGCCTGATCCAAGTCTTGGGTCAAGACATAGAACCTAGGAGATCAAAAGGTCACAACTTCTTACTTACTGACTTTAAGTGGTCAGATGAGAGCTGCCATCAACTTTCCTTAAGGTGTTTTATGGTATCACCATAAGGAAAGACCTTTTATGGTTGTGATTTGTGGATTGTGGACAGTTGTGGATTGTTGATTGTGGATAGCTCATTACGGTCCTCATTAAAGTCGCTGTTGGATGGTGATATTAATATGAGCAATTAACAACATTACTGATATTTGGAAATTAAAAAATGAGTCATTGCTTCTCTCCCAGACTTCAAGGTTGCTTTAAAGATTAGAAAACTTGCATGTTAAGGCTTTTAAGCTTTTCTCCCCAAATGCAAAGCCTAGATTTCTTTTTTTTTTTTCTTTTAATTAAAATTAAAGATTCCAGGATCTGGGCGATGGAAAAAAGCCCAAGAGCTGGCTGCCTGGGAGCCTTGAATCCTGCCATGGAAAAGATCAAAACACTGGATTCCCGTAATGCAGTCTTGATCACAGGATGCTCTGGTGGTTTATTTTGTCTTGCGGGCTGTTTGTTGAATGGAGGAGAGTTTCTCATGGACGTGTCCCAGCACTCTGTGTGTGTGTGCATGGTGCGTGTTTGAGAAGCAGCTCAGCATTTTTATCCACTGTGTTTGGCTTGTTTAAAAATGAAAGAAAAACAGCAGCATCATGTAACGCTCAGAAGCAAATAGTAAAATTAAAAAGCGAAGACTTGTTTTGGGATAAGGCTGCGGGACTGAGCTGAAATCTGTTACGCATGCTACTCTAGTCTTAACTTTTTGTAATTCTGGAAGGGATCAGAGAGAAAAGCTGTTGACTTTGCTAAGTGCTTGCAGGTCAGGCTGTGGGGAAAAATCCCTTCCATGCTCCAGCTTTCTTATGCCAAGGAAAAAGAGAGCAACATCCCGCGCTGCGCGGGGCAGAGGCAGGGGGGGTTTAATTCTCCACTGTGACCTGTAGGAGAGGATGCTGCCCTCCAACGAGTCTCTCAGTGTGGAGATGGGGTAGGGACAGTGGCACAAGCCAGGCTGGAGCCTGCAGTAGAGCTGCTGGGCTGCAGGGTGGAAATTTGGGGTGTTGAGTACATCCTGCCTGGTACCTCAGCTTGGGCTCCAGGCAAAGCTGCCATGCTGAATAACTATTGCAGAACATGCTGAGTGATAAGGTAAGGGGCAACATAAAGTAACACTTCAGAAGCTGTGTGGAGCCTTGCAAAGCCCACTGCCCCTCTGCCTGGCATGGCCTGCATCACGCCTCAGGTTTTCCAGCCTCTAACCCAAAATGTGCAGCATATCGAAAGCAGAAAATAAAGGGGAAAGAGTGACACTTGCCTTACTACCAAGGATAAAGGATGCTGGCACTGACAGAAGGGAGAGCGTGAGGGAGAGAAGGAGGGAAAGAAGGATGAAGGGATGGATGCAGGGGTAGGCTAGATTCAAGAGATCCATCCTTTGGACTGAACAGAGTTTTGACCCACATAATGTATGAACAGGTTCCCAGTTGAAAGACTGTACCTTTTCTGACCTTTTCTGTGATATGGCTTTGATACCATCCTGATCCTCCTGATTAAAATACGCACACATATATACATATAAATAAAACCAACTTTGTTCGGGGAAATTATTTCTGTGAGGCTGCCAGGAATGCCATAACAGAGTCTGATAACCAGTCACTCGGGCTTGCATTTGGAAGCGTCTGAGGATTAAAGCAATCCTTAGCATTTCCTTTGGTGACCTCTTGGTTCTGAGCTCTGCATAAGCATCATCTGCCAGACAGATTCACTGTCCCATATATAAAGGAAAAAAGTGCTGACTGAAATTTTATAGGGACGATAAGGGGACAAGACAATTTTTATTGTTACTGTTGTTCTTTTTGTTGCAAGAGCTTCTGCAAGCACCAGGGTCTCCCAGTGTTTTGTGTTTCATATAAACACATTGAAGGAAGAGTGCCAGCCTTATATGGCCTACTGGAGATGGGAGCCAGAGCCAGGATTAGGACTCCAGTTCTCAGCTCCCAGTCCTGGATTCTCCTTATTGAATGACACCTTATCATTACAATAATGAGATCATCCTTGTAATTTAATTACATTCTCCTTGTTGCTACAAATCCTCTGTGTAGCAATCCAAGTAGTTACTTTCTAAGGTTAGCAGGAACATGGAGATATGTTTCCTGCCTCGATGTGAAGATGTATATCACTTACATCTGGCCTGACATCAGCTTTTTCCTACTGCAGCCCCATAAAAGCTGGATTCACATGCATGCCCATGCTCTGAGCAGCGAGACTGCCAATACTCACCTCCTCATTCAAAGATTCAGATGCAGGCTTAATTTTGTAAACCTGTGGGATTTCTCAAAGGCTGCTCACACCAGGAAAGTGAAATGTCTACAGGATCGAGGCTTCTGGGGCTACATACCATTTGCTTGTTGTGGCTCTTTAGGGTGCCAGCCAGGAGCATGTTCCCCTCCTAACAGGATTCAGACATGCCAAGATCTGACTCTCTGCCCACCTCTCTTTGGCTGTGTGCAAGAGACACTCTTGCCTCCAATCTTATTAAATCACAGACCCTGAGGGTGAGGAGATTCTGCCTCCAGGAAGATGTGTTGCTTGTGGTGCTGGTGCTGCTGTGTCAAAGTCTGATCAGCTTTTTACTACCTATCATTAGGTCATGATACTCAGGGGAAAACGAGGGCTCCAGGAAAAGAAATCAGCAGAAATCGAGATGGTCTTGTTTGCAGGGCTGCACCCCACCACAACTTCATCTGGGAACTGGACACAACTGTGGCGGTAGCAGCACCACAGGAGGACCACATGTTAACTGCCAGCACTACAAGTTATCCCACGGAATGAAGAGCACTGGAAAAGAAAAGCCTGGGATGACTTCTTGACTTCAGGCTGCTCCCAGATTTGCTTGCATTTCCCCAGCTCTCCCAGGGACAACTGGGGTTGCAATTCTGGCAGCCTCTCCAGCCCCGGGCAAAACTGGAGACCATTGAGTTTCTGGGTATGAGGAAAAGGCAGGCTGTGCAAGTCGCGGCACGTCTCATGTGTGGAGTGCTGCCTGCCACAGCTCTTGCCAGACATGGCTACCAGTGCTACTAGCACTTCCCTGTAAGGCTCCTGTCTGTCTTGGTGCTGCCCTTTTGGATATGTTGGTATTCCCAGTTAGGCAGCCCAGGTACTGAGGAATCAATGTGATTTAGCCATGGTCATGTTGAAGATTTTGGCCAAGGAAGATTTTAATCCCAGAAAGGGAAGATCTACGAGGTTATGTTTCCACCACCCAAACGTTCCTTTATATCTTCTTTCCTTCTCATATTTCAGGAAAAGATGTCCCACATCTTTTTTACATTCCTCTTCAAGATGCCTTTAGCTATGCTGCCCATGAGAAACAAGTAAGCAAAGATTCCTCCTTGTGTATTGGGTGTTAATTTTTCATCTCTTTGCCATTCCAGACTGGGCTCTGGTGCATGCTAAGCCTGAGCAGATGCCCAAACTTCTTTCTTCCCCCAGCACTTCACCACTTCATTACGACCTTGTTCCATGCCATCAGAAATGAGCCAGTAACCCCTCAGGGCAGGGCTGTGCATCTGGGCAGACTGGGAGAGTCTAGCATACTTTCCAGTACTGAAATAATTAGCTATTAAGTCATTCATTAATAGTTCACATGGATTTCCACTGGCACATGAAGCACTTTGCAATGGCTGGGATCAGCAAAGGATCCTCTCTTATATCTAAGTTTAGAGTAATAATGCTAGAAGAAGAAAAAACATCAGAGGCAATCCCTCCTACATCCCTGAGAGATGCAAAGACTTCCCGTCAGACAGACAGATGCTGCCTTTCCTCCAGACATCTGGAGAAGGGTGCTTTGATGCTGATGGTGGGAAATGTTCTTGGCTTGCTCTGGCTGGATGAGAAACCACTGCTATCTGAGAAAGTGATTTTGCCATGTCTTTCCTCCCAGCAATAACTGGGATTGGAAGAAATCAGGTACTGGGAAAAAAATGCCACTCAATAACTGCATCAGGGTGTGAAAAGGGGGGAAATATCCTGTTTACTGGGAAAATATCCCCAGTAAATTTGCTCAAATCCTTTGTTTTCTCTCATCACCATATAAACTTGGGCCTTCGATGCATTCGAGCAGCAGCAGTGACTTTAAACACCTAAGAAACAAGCAGTATTTTGGAAAATGAGGATGCTTCTATATATTATAATGCAATTCTTGCCACACACAGGCAGCGCTGGAAGATGTTGAGCTAAGGGGTTTGATGACCCCAAATCATGTTCTAACCCAGATATGCAGATCCTCAATAACTTTAAGGTCCGTGGAAGATTTGTGGGCTGAAGGAAAAGCCACTGAACAATCATCTTCCAGTACCATCACCCATCAGCTTGCAGTATAGGGAAGAATGGCAGAGCCCAAAGAGGAAACATTTCCTCCTGGAGTTGAATCCACATCTTGTGCCACATGGGGCAAAAAGGTTCTTTGTGGGGGTTACTGGGTCAGCCTCCTGGCCTGGGAG
Source organism: Strigops habroptila (assembly GCF_004027225.2). NCBI lineage: Eukaryota > Metazoa > Chordata > Aves > Psittaciformes > Psittacidae > Strigops > Strigops habroptila. The sequence continues at coordinate 102,572,665 of NC_044277.2, forward strand.
ACACTCAGTGATAAAATGATAAACAGTGATCAAAGTAAACCAGGAGTCCTTTCCTCCTCATGGAGAAAGAAAACAAATAAAACACATGAAACAGTATTTTGCTTTAACTACCACCAACCCCAATTTCCCAGAATAAGCAAAAGGGGAGAGCAAGTTTAGCACGCAAGACAACTCAAAGCCTGCCTTCCACCCAAGTGAGGAAGAGCTTGGTTTGTGTGCAAAAATCCCTGTTTTGATCATCTCCCACTAGAAATCAAAGACAAAAATGTTTGGTGGAAAAATTCCAGCCAGTTCTAGCATCAGTTCACAACCCCAAGTTTAGCTATCCTGGTAGAACAAATAAGCCCATCAGACACCCTGATCCTAAGATAATACGGCCATATACTGCCTTAGACAGACAGGTTGACTCGAAGTCCAGAGTTTAAAATGTGTTTGACTTCAGTGCAATAAGAACAAAAAGGAAGCAAGAAACCTGAAGCAGTACCACAACCGTTAGCTCATAGTGCTGCTGCAATAAATATCATATTTGTGTGCCTGAATGTAACTGAACTCCTTGGGGTGGTATTTTATGTACCTGTAAAGCAGTGTCTACATGTGCAGCACTCTGTAAATAAATAATGCACAGTAATAACGGTTAATAAAATATGCTGGATGTTGGGGCAATTTAGCTGTTCAGCTGGATTGCTGCTGACAATTCAGAGATCTGATTTATGACTTTGAGGTCATTCTGGGAAGTATTATACCATAGTTTTGTCATCCTGTTGCCATGTTTTCCTGATTATTTGTATATTTTTCTGTTGAACAAAGCAAGCACTATTCCATTATACTAGAGACTTGAAGTCAGAAGAAAGCATCATGGTCTTCTCCTTTGTGCTCCTATAATTTCTTGCCAAACTATTCATTTTCCATTTGTGGTCTGTGAGTAATGGTAGGTATAAAGGCTATTTCAGAAGGGTCTGTAAAGGTGACTAAGAATAGTAAAGGGAATCTTTTTTTTTCAAAGGTCTCAAAAAACTGCTGGCTTAGGCAATATCTCAGAAAACATTGAAACCTATTTTGAAGATATCAAGGAGCAGGGCCCTTGTGTTCATTGCCACCATCTGTTTGCACCTTGCTTTCCATTTGTATCCCTCTCTCTCTCCAGACCTCTGTATTTCATTTTGGCTTTGTCTGTTCAACAGGAGAGCACTGTGCTATGAGAGGTGCTGCTCCAGTGAGGCAATTTGCAGCCTATGGCCCTGGGATGCCTGGCAGGACAGTGATTACCCCCGAGGCTTTAATGGAAGAGGCTGGGGGAAAGGTAGCAGTTGCCAACAGGCCAGAATTTGCCAATGTGGGCACTTTAAAGGACAGGGGCTACAAGTCAAAAAAGGTGGGAAGTATCTTTCTTTGATAAACAAGAGATATGAGCTTCTTCAGAGACACTCTGTGTGGCGGATTCAGCAGTTCTCAGCTTATTTTTTTATGCACTCTTCCAAGCTTTGCAAAATTAATTTAAAAGTCCAGGTACCACAACTGTGTGTATTACTTCAGTTACACCTCATTAATGCTGCCTACAGAGGTAGTAGGACCTTGCCTCCTCCCACTGACCAGGTCCCGTCCTTGTACACTGACAGATCACACAAGCCCTCCTAACCAACACATCCCACCATAAACTCATGCCCTGTGGATCACCACCAGGACATCATGAGCTTTTTTGAAGCTGCTGACTTGCAGTGGGTGAGGAACAAATATCCTTGGTATCCTGGCTTAATCATATATGCATATTGTCCAGTGAGTCAATCTCAGAGCTACTCTAGTTTTACTTTTTCTGTCCTTATTCTTTTTCACCCTTGCATTAACCACTGTAGTATTGTCTGACAGAAGAGGTCTAGATCTTAGAGTCATCCCAATCTGTCCCTCACAATTGCAGTGAACCCTGTAGTCTATGCACCCAGCAAAATGCTGCAGCAGTTCCTCCACACAATACTCACAGTACGTGCCCCTTGCCATCAGTTTTAGACTCTAGACTAGGAGGAAAAGATGAAAAGTCATATTTCTTATGTGTTAAAGAGAGCAGAAGAGAATCCAAGTGTCCATACTGTCCTAGGAGTATCAAGAGGGAAGTTAAGGGAAATTCCTTGAAGATGTTGGGATGGATACCATGAAGGAGGCTTACGTGCCCAACAGTCCCTGCCAGTGAGGCTCCCTTTCCTGTCCCCCACATTTGATGATTTATTTTACAGAATCATAGAATACTTTGGGTTGGAAGGGACCTTTAAAGGTCATCTAGTCCAACTCCCTGGCATGGGCAGGGACACCTTCCACTAGACCAGGTTGCTCAAAGCTCTGTCCAATCTGATCTTGAATGTCTCCAGGGATTGGGCACCCACCACCTTTTTGGGCAGCTTGTGCCAGTGTTTCACCACCCTCATTGTAAAAAATATCTTCCTTATACCTAGTCTGAATCTCCCTTCCTTTAGTTTAAAACCATTACCCCTCGTCCTATCACTGCAGACCCTACTAAAAAGTCTGCCCCTATCTTTCTTACAAGCCCCCTTTAAGCAGTGAAAGGCTGCCATAAGGTCTCCCCAGAGCCTTCTCATCTCCACAGGTTGTGAGCAAGGCATGCTGACCTGGTATCTAAGATACTGTGATACCATTTCAATCACCAGCATTTCTGTTCTATCTTCAGTGATTCAACTTTACTAGATACAGCTTTCCAGTAGATCTGAAGATGTAGCATCTATTTACACAGCAGTAAGCTTGGTACCCTCTGCTCAGGTTAGTGGACATCTAATCAGTACAATCAATGTGCTGTAGGGAGTGATTCAACTTTACTAGATACAGCTTTCCAGTAGATCTGAAGATGTAGCACCTATTTACACAGCAGCAAGCTTGGTACCCTCTGCTCAGGTTAGTGGACATCTAATCAGTACAATCAATGTGCTGTAGGGAGTGATTCTCTGTGGCCTAAAGAAGTAACTTGCAACAGCTAAGATGAATCATGGCCTGCACATGTCTGTGTCTGCTCATTGACTATGAAGGGGACCTTGAGGGACTAAGCTGAGGACATGTCTGCAATTAGATGGGGTGAATATCATTCTCACCAACTCTTACCAAGCTTGATTGTCTAACCTCACATTCATCCTTGTCCTGTCAGCTAGTCCTTTCCAGAACTCCATCCTCAGACCCTGAAGGTCTCTATCCTCCACTCCTCTGCTTGAAAGGCTCCAAGAGTCAGCCATAACTTCACTCCTGAGACAATTAGAAAAAGGCTTCTTATTTCCACTCATGTCTCACTTTTGTTTTGCTAGGCAAAGCAAACCCAACAACCTCAGTCTCCTGTCACCAGACACTGCAGCCAGCTTTCCGCTGCACCTGCTCCAGTATAAAGTTGCATAGTGACAATTCCCCATCAGCGGTGATGTGTGGAGATCCCTATCAAGGCAGGTGTTCAGCAAATGTTCTCTTTGTAGGGGGAGTACCCCACTTCACTAATTGCCACCACATGAGCTCTACAACATGGTGACACGAGGCTCTGCAGCTTAAGGCTCTGCGTGGGGTGAATATAATTTTCTCCTCCACCTGAAAGTCTGCTTTAAAAATGTTATCAGCCACCCACACAAGCTGGTGTGTAGGAACAGGTTGCAATACAAAATAGTCCTGCTCACCAAATGAATTTGGGTGGGGGGCACCTTGGGCTGCCTTTTCAGGGCACAACAAGCATGATAACAAACACCAGATAGGCCAGTGCTCCTGAAAACTGCTATATTAGCAAGTATGGAGGTGGAAACTAGAGCTGGACAACAGGCAGAGACTGTGTTTGCAAAGGAGATGGAAGTTTGATGTGTTTGGTCTTACTACTTATACCCTCTTTTAAATGAAGAAGGTAGTGTTCACCATGCTTCTTTCTGGTATCACTCTGAGATTCAATTTGGCCAAGGTTTGTCTTTATCCCATAAATTAGAGAGACATGTGCAAGTGTCAAGTCACAAATACTATGAAGTGTGTCCCAGAAATAAGTTTAATCCTGTCTCTTCTCATTTAACTATTTAACCATTAGAAAGGATCGTCACAAAAGGCTTAGCAAAATGACAGGCAGATATCTGTATCTTTAGCTAGAATGACTTGCCCCTACTCTCTTCACAGACTACTGAGCTACATTTAAAACCTAGATCTGAACTTCACAGCTCGACTTTCATGTTTCCTCACAGCTAAAGAGTTGAAATACCTTGGTTTTGAGAAAGCAAGCATGATAAAGCATCTCCTTGGGCAAGAGGAGATTTGCAGTCTTTGGCATCTCACGGGCCACATTTATTTGTTACTGATGGGAAAAAACAGGTACTTTGTTCACACGCTGGACAACTGTGGCATGGAGACAGATTATCCCCGGCCAGCTTTCATTTGATTGCTCCTGCTGCACAGCATCTTCTGCAGCCTGCAGACACAGGGGCTGGTTTATTGTTAGAAGCTGGATGGGTGCAAAGATAAGCTTTCTCAAAGGAATGTCCCTCTATGATCCTGCTCTTCCACTGGTGGCATGCTAATAAAATAAACTCGTCTGTATGCAGGCCATGTGTGCAGAGCCCAGCTCCCGGACGTGGAATTCCTGGTCCTTGCCAACTTTCCCCTAAAGCTTCGTTATTCCAATAAATCATGGAGCTGAGTTATGGGGCTCTGTTTGGTGGGGGCTGCTTTTAATTGCAGTTTTAGGAACTGTGGGAAAGCAGAATTAATGCCATATGGTTTTTAGGCTTTCGGACCAGTCGCGGGGTCTCACTTTCAGTTTTGGCTGGGATTCAAACATCACAGCGAATTTTCAGGTTCCTCTGTGTCAAGCCACAGCAAGAAGAGGAAAGGGGGGAGGAGAAATGGTAGCAGGGTGAGGGAGGGTGCTGCTGTGTGGTGCTGTGTTGCTGGGGTAGAGAGGCAGAGAGAAATGAGACAGTGCTTCCAGAGGTGAGGAAGAAGCACTCCAGGTAAAATCCATCTGTTTTCTGACCCTTAGCATGGCCAAATAAGGCTAAAACTTGTGAAAAAGGGGAACATACTGAGAAGGGGAATGGAACATACCATGCTGGACTTTTTCCTGGACACTGGCTTCTCTCACACTGCTTCTTGCACCAGTTTGCCTTCCCACAGTGTTCTCAGGGCTGAGTGTTGTGGTGCCTTCTCCACTCCTCTCCCTACAGCTGTCAGGCTGTGCTTTGGGCATGTATTTATAAAGGATGAGCTTGGAGGAAATTCAAGGTAGGGCTTACATACCATAGGGCTGACTTTTGCGAGCGCAGGTCAGCCCCTGAAACAATGTCACAAATGTTACAAGAGAGCCAGGCTCTCTCTAGCCATCTGAAGCCTTCTGTTCCCAGCACTGTGACCTTGGAGATTGTGTCTGCAGATGTCTCCAGCCTGGTTCCTTCTGGAGAGCAAGAACTCAAGGCTGTTCTAAGAGGACAGCTTTCATCCATATACAAACCTCCCCTGTGCCCTGCAAGTCAACTGGGGACCCTATCGAGTCCTCTCTGCTTTGTTAGCACCAAGGCTTTAGCAAGGCCAGTCTTGGATGGTGACCCATAACACGCGATCACCTGCCCAGTGCACACTTACTTTGCAAAGGGCAGTGCTCAGGGTATGAAAAACACCGGCCCAAGAGAGTAGCAGCATAACATAGACCACATATCCTGTTCCCTCAGTATCCACTATGTCTGGGCACTGGTTTATATAGATATGGTGATGTGACTCTAAACCCTCCGAGTTCAAAGAGGATGTGACCATGCCCACCACTCCAGGAGCTCACCAGCCACCTGGCAACTCATCAGTCTCTGTCTGATGAGATTTGCAGACTCATTACGCTCAGCCACAAGTTGGCATTTGCAAATCCTCATGATGCACTTGCTGAGGCTGAAAAGGTGTCATTTTGCCTTTTCCAATGCCAAACCAGGACACCGCTGTCTCTGTTGCAGGTGATGGAAGTGATGAAGCCCTCACCTCCTGAAACACTGGTCCAGGAGTGCACTGAAATTCCTTTCACCTACAATTCTTGCCCGTGGTACAGTTGCTTCACCTAACAGAAATAAGCCCACCTCTGAAAAAAAAAAAAAAAGATGGCTTTTTGTAATGATATGCATTAAAACAGATCTAAGGAATTATTTCTACCAGCTCTGAGTAGGTGTAAATACCTGTTGACTTCTAGGTCTTGCTAATTATTGGAAGTTACTTTATTCTGCAGAAAAATAAATGCCACACATCTCAGAGCTGCTCAACATTTTTCTGAGAAAATCCATCTTAAAATGCATCCACAAAAACACATAAACTTTCATGAAAAGCTTTCAGTTAAACATCCTAACAAATTGCATTTCCTCAGTTTCACTTCAGCAATGTTAAAATGTTTTGGTGACATAGAGAGACTTTGTTTCAACTGGTTTTGATTCATTTTGTATTGTATTGCAATATTAATTGAAACATTTTCAATGTGTGTTATAATTTATTGTGCTGGGATTTATGTCACATGTGACTTTGTTTTGTTTGGTTTTGACATTATCAAAGTGAAATGTTTCAGTGGTGTCAGACTGAATGGCTTTTACATTCTTATTCCATCAAACATTTTAAAATTTTATGGTTTAGCTCAGATTTGGAATGATAAATAGGAAGCAAATGTGGACGCTTTCCGGAGGACAAAGATTCTTAATTCCAGTTAACTTCGCCGCTGTGTTTAGGAGGAAAACATGTTTTCTGGGCATTCAATCTGCAACTTTGGAGTGCTGGTCTGCCTCCCAGCCTCACCACTGCCCTGGGCAAGTCACTTAGAACTTGACCACATGAGGAAAAGGACTGGAACTCCATGGTCACGCATTTACGTGCATTTGCTCCACAGGAAGGGTAAATAATCTCTACAAGTTCTTCAACCCAGGCCAATTACCCTAAACTCAGTTTACCAGGGTTTCATCTCACCCTAAGTGCAATGTCATTTGAGGTCAGATGAATCTTCCTTTATGCTGGCTCAAAAGGAAGGAGCATGAGACCCTCAGCTGAAGATGTCCAACATCCCTGTGGTGAATCCCACTTCTAGTATCTGCTGCAATGAAATTTAGCCCAGCCTCAGAATACTTTTCATCCATGCACACAGGCTATAGCTACACTGCTGCCCTCCATGCCTCCATCCTCCATGGCAACCTCTGTGGGGTGCAGCCTAGATTCCTACCCCAACCCTCAAGCAACCAGGACTTTAAGTGAAGGACCACATCCCTGGTTTGGTCTGGAAATGGTCTCAAGCTCTGCAAGTTGTGTGGAATTTTAAATTCACACCAAAAGTTAATTCCCCAGACAATTCCTTAGCTAAAACTCCCTTAATCTACCTACCCATCCAATTTTTCACCTGTGAAATGAGCATTATGCTAGCAATTCTTGTCTCATCTTGGTCCATCTAGATATACCAGGAGCACCTCTTCCTCTGTGTACATTCAGGGATGAGTACAAGGGATTTTTAATCTTGTTCAGACCTCACTACAACCCAGAATAGTTGTCCTTTGGGTTTTCTGCACCATAGAAACATTTTCTTTTTGTATGATAGCACCATTTAAGGACTTACAAACATCTCCCTGGCAAAACAGATTACTTTTTCCCTACCGGTTTGCTCAATTACGCTGTGCATCCAGTTTGTAGATCTACACTGACAGTAGCAAGCTATTCAATCTTTTAGGATGGTACTGGACATGATACTTCCCATTGACACCTAGGACAACACTCTCATACATTTTGCTGGGAACAAGGTCCTTGCCAGCTGATAAGCAAATCCTCATCGTGTCTACTGGAGGTATCCCATACCTCATTTAGCAGGCTGGGAAACTATGCATGAGGGGTTAGGACAAGAAGGCACAACCAGGTCTACAGTTGATGGTTTCTCATCCTAACCGTCTTGTCTGCACGACAGCCCCAGCTGCCTCTCTGGAGACAGCAGAGGGAGGAGAAATGAGGAAGAGCTGTCAAAGACAGACAACACAGCAGTTTCAGTTGTGCGTTTCAGTTCACCTCAAAGACCTCACTGCTTCAGTTTTGCAGTGCCTTTGTCTTATTTTCCTTCACACACAAGTTTTCTGAAGCACCTTCTCACTTCTGGAGACCCTCTGGTGACCCTCTGGAGACCCTCTGTGGACTTGAGGGTCAATTCCTTCCTCCCCTCCACATCCAAAATGGGTTTGCAAATCACTTGACTAGGACAGTAAGTGTGATGGGCTATTTGAATCCCCTTTTCTAGTTGCCCACCTTGCCATAAAATAGTCAAACCAAGGTATATAACAGAGCCGAACCTCAATTCTTCTCTGCATCTTCTGACTTGTGTTTGAAGGCTGTACAATTCTTTACACTTTTTTTGCTGGCTTCTTGGGCTTGTTAAATAACAAAACAAAAGATAAAAGCTCAAGTAGAGGTGCGGCTGCTCGGCACTAACCCAACTCTTTAACACCAAAGGGAAAGGGGCAGCATGCAGGTTCTCTCTTCTGACTCAACAAGAGAAGAAAAACATCAGAAGGGGCTGATTTTGCAATTGGCATGAAAAGCTGTTGGACATCTTGTACTCCTTGTCTTTCAAAACAATGTGGGCAGCTACCCCCCTTCACTGTCCTTTTGCTTTGGAAAACAGCTCTGAAATGGAAGGTGTTTTCTGCTGCTTGCAGTAAGATCTGCTCCATTTCTGGGATTTCTCTTCTTCCTAGGGCTCCTTTCATAGGTGCTACTACAAGACATTGAAGCTGCTGTTCTGGGTCAGACCAAAGGCAGAAAAGAGAATTAAATGGTATTTCCCAGCAGCCTCACCATCAGCAGACTCCCTCCCTTCCGCCTGCTGAGTACTGGTGTACTGAGGCTTGAGCTGCATCAATAACTCAGCAGAGGGTTAGTTTCCCCCATGCAAGAGGTGCAAATGGATTTCATGGAGAAATTGGAGTATGAACATGCTTGTACACACTGGTGTTTGCTGCATTGGGCCTGCAGCCCTAGACAGCTAGGTCCCACAGGTAGAAAGAAACAGAGAAGTCATGCAGAGGCTACAGACTGTCAAGGGCTGTGGTTGCATGAGACAGCAGCCCATTTAGGCAGAGTTTTTGTCCTCTTTTTAAACCAAGACGAAGTACTGAGCGTGTAGAGCACAGGAGCATAGCAAATGCCATTTTGGGGCTGATCGGACCCACAGCATAATGATATAAAGTACGACAAAGCCAGGTTTCATCCTCACTTGTTACTCAAGGCCAGAAACAGTCCTCTGAATAGCATCCAAAAGAGGTTGGGATGGGGCTGACTCCTCTTTGGGAAAAATTTCCACAGCAGCCAGTCCAGCCAAGAAGGAAAACGGGAAATCTGTCACCAAATTACCTCCGAGCCCCTCCCAATCCCTTATGTTTAGCATGTGTTTGAATCTGTGTGCCTTCCCCACATTCCAGCCGCCCCTGAAAAACGCTATGAACAGCCTAAGGGATGTTACCTTTAAGTGCCTTAGATATCCACGGAAGACTTTACATGGACAACTCACAAAGAACTGTGAAACTCCTGTTTCTGAAGGATGAATTATGTCCGACTTTGCTCCAGAACCTACCCACAGTTTAAGCACAGATCTGCATGGAAACACTCATTTTGAAATAAAAATGGCTGTTTTATGAGAGACTGACTTTCACCAGCAGGACAAAACTCAGGTTTTCAGACCAATGTGCAACACTTGCACTGATGAGACAAACAGTGCAAAAAACAACTGTGTTTATTTTGGTGCAAAATTTACATACAGAAAGGTCTCCAGAGCATTTACTGTATGACTTAGAGCAAACAGCTTAATTTTGGGCTTCCGTTTCCTCTTCTTTAAAGTAAGGCTGATGCTATTTATGCATTTTTCAGTTTAAATTGCATTTAGCAGGTGCACCAAGCTCACACACACTGCAGTCCTGGGCTTTACTTGATGGGCATCAGTGCGAAAGGGACCAGCATCTTTGGAGGGGACATCAAGCTCACCCTCACTTTGGATGGCTATGTATAGACTCGGTAGCTTGTCATTTGTACTATACTAATAGACTATATGGAAAGAAACAGGCAGCTACCTAGACTGCCTTATTTTCAACATCTATCTTAAGACAAAATGAATCAGGGCTTTTTTAATACACGCTGCTCACCCTCATATTTAACATCTGTGGGACTTCCATATGATTAAAATCCTGACACTGATCCATTAGCCATGAATCTCAGCATACCACTAGCAATGCCTTTTAGACCTCTAGAGCCTCAGCCATAACAGTGGTTTACTGGGGGTCTGCCCCCCCATGGCAGAAACTAAATTATTAATGATAACTGTGGAATTAAAGCAGGATAGACAGTGGCTGCTTTTTGCACCCCCATTGGTGTGAGGGGAGAGGTAATTTCAGAGGGGAAAACTAAGATAGCACAGCACAGACTAAGAGGAAACCACCTTCCCTTGCTATCAGGAAACCAAAACCAAACAAGGGTTAACTGGGCAGAGCCAGCACTGACTGTAAGTGGGAGGTTTGGGCTTTGTTTTATTATTGTCATTAATTTCCTTTTACCTTCAGTAGATGAGCACAGAGTTATGTAACTTAGATACAGCTGTGCCCAACTGAGGTACACCATGAGAAACAATAATAGAAAAGAGCAGCTGAAGGTGCATGGGTGATTTTCTGGTACTAACATCACCAAGGCCCTGTGCCATTTTTTCCCTTTGGAGCGAACAAGCATTCGATTTGCCAGTTGCTCAGATCTTTGCCGGTCAATCCATGTCAGAGGGAAGGACGAGCCACTCTCACTTTATGGGACATGAGATGCTAGTGATATGCCATGCTTATCTTCTTTACTCATGCTTTTATTGCAGAAATAAGTAAGAGAGCCTTGGTTTGAGCTGTTGTCAGTAGGTTCCAGAGTTAATGAATTGGAGCAGATCATGCCCCTTGCTGCACGTTTCTGCTCAGAAGGCAGCTGTGTACCCATTCTCATTTTTGCATTTTGGAGGGTAGGTTGTTTCTCTCAGATAACGGCCAGAACCCTGCAGAACTAGGAGGATGGGGGTGGCAGAGCCTGCGTGACTCTGCCTGAACCACTCCCTTTCTTTACACATTTTGTTTCCTCCTACTATTTGTCTGTCTCAGCTAATTAGATTAGTAAAACATGTGCCTTTTGTGCAGCTTCAGGGATGCTGAGGACCTGACCTCAGCTGGCGGATCCAGACACAAACACTTGGTCAGAAGGAAGGGATGAGATCCCCACATCCACCTCCACCCCACTCCCTCCTCTGCTCCCTAGGACCTCATTTATCTTAACGCCAGCTGAGTTTCCCAGGGAAACCAGCACAAGGTGTCCACCAGACATTCATTCCATTGTGCAGCTGAGCTGAACGTGTTGCTGCTGGACCACTTCTGCAGAAACCGCAGTGAATTCATCAGGGCTCATTGCTCCTATCCCTAAGCTGCTCTTCCAGGGCAGTGGGACATCTTTGCCATGGTGTTGGTGGAAACAGGCTTGAAGAGAGGCTGGAGGCTCAGCAAGAACCAGAATGTTTCAGAGTCCTGGCACATCCAAAAGTCAACGCCTCATTGCTACACCGCTTCCCTCCCACCCAGGTTTCTGCACAGCCAGCCAGAGGCTTTATTTATGGGCTGGGATGTTCAGCAGTGAAATGGTTAGAGCTCTTGGCATCAGGGGTCATAATTACCCTTCCAAGTTAACACCCATTGAGATGAATGGGAGCACACCCTTTTCTGCGGATGTTATTGTTGCAGTCTGCCTGGCTGCAGACTCAAAGGCAAGAGTTTACCTTGGTTTGCAACCAGAAAGGCTAGAAAATGCCTCTATCCCTCTCTCCCTTTTTTAATAAAAGGAAAAGGGAAGGTTTTTTTTGCAGATTTGTGGGGTAGGGAACCTGGGGGAATTGTGAAGTAATGTAGTTTGGGTGTGATGGTGCTGAGCACCTATGAAGTCTTCTGGCTTTGGAGAGCAGGCAAGGGCTGAAGCCCTCTGGGAACAGAGCTCCTGGGTTCAGCCCGGTTCCTTCCAGCAGCTGGAGGAAGCTGTTGTGTTATCTTTTCCTCATATCTGAGAAAAGGCTGAACCTAATAAGCAGCTGGAGCTGCTAAACCCCCAAAACTGCTGCAGTTTCCCACACTTGCCTGCTGTAGGTACAGCCACTGTCCTGGCAGCAGCACTGCGGCCCTGTCCACCTGAGAGATGGAGCCAGACTATGGTGGGGCTGCAGCACAGTTTGGACACCCCTCCAAGGGCATCACCCTCCCTGCCTTTCCCCCAGAACAGCTCTGGCAGGTGCAAACCATGAGCAATGGCAAAGAGCTGAGCCCTGACCAGGACAAGGCACCTTCAGCCCATGGCTGCTTTACCTGTCAGGTGTTCATACGGGTACAGAAGGGAAGCTGCCAACCCCATGGCAGAGGAGATGCTCACCCCACCTGCCTGCCAGAAGCTGCTTCTCCCCTGAGCAGAAGCAGCTGGCTGGGGAGGCAATGTCTGCTCTTTAATCCTCGATTCCCTTCCTGGCACACCTTACCCATTTCAGCGTCAGTTATCATTCCCCGCTCCAACCTGGGAATCTGCTATCAGGGCAGCTAAAACCAGCTGGGACCACGAGCTGATGCCTGGAGGCCATGCTTGCAGGAGGAAATGTTTACCAAGCAACCCCAGGGACATCACTCCACTAGCATGGTGTTTTGTGTCAGGAGAACAAACTCACCTGAAGGGCTTGTGTGTACTTGAAAGGGTTCAGTGGGAGAAGCAGTGCAACACTGATCCTCCAGGGAAGATACAAACTTTGCCACGAGAGGAGAGCTTTGGCGGAGATTGTCTGGAGAAGTTCCTAGAACATATAAACTACCCTGGCACAAAGGTTTTGTTTCTTGATTATCACAAGTTGTACATTTAGCAGGGGGTCTAAGGACCTGTAACACTGCCCACCATGCTCACAGCACTGGCATGCATGTAATCCAGGGTACATAACTAAAAGCAAGCAAAAATATCTTTTCCACCCCACCCTACCCCCTTTCTTTGCAGCTGCTTTCCCTCTAGGTTGCAAATAAGAGCTGCAAATGCCCATGTGTCATGGGTTATTTGCAGGAAAAAATATGCTGGGTAGGGGTTTGAGGGTGTTTTCATCTGTGCTTTTAAGTGTAATAAAACAAGGTTCAGGTGCAGGCTGCCTGGCACGCAGCAGGAGCAGCGCTAAGGCCTCAGGTGATTTTCATCCCCTCTGAGCTCACCTCTATTTGTTTCTGTACCCAAGGCCCTGTGGGGATGCTGCTGAGATGCTCTCTCTGTGTGATGCAGACACACACATGTAGGTACAAACACGGATGGATAACTCCAGGAAAAACCACTTCCTATAACCTTCCCCTTCGGCTTCCAGAGGCATCAGGGCCAGGGTAATGTTGGAATCTGGGCACCCCATGGGATGGCAACACCCATTCTTGGGGACCATGCTCCTCCTGACCCTGCTGCTCCAATCACCTATCCATGCCAACCTCTGTACCCTGCAAAATCACACCTCAAGCACAGCTGCCAGCACGTGCAGGTCCAATTAGTACAAAATCAGGATGCAAGCCCCCAAATTCCTGAGGTGGGAAACAAAACCATATACAACAGTCTCATTTGCTTTTTTTAAGGACTACTCTTAATCATAAAGGTTTTGAACATGCTGAAAATAAATTCCAGTCAATAAAATCCTGTAAAACTGTGGACTTGGAAGAGGTTTGGTTTAAAGAAAAAACACTGGCTAGGACAGGATTGTCCAAGAGTTAGAGAAAGCTGGGCAGCACTTCTGCAGAACTGAAACTGCTTCTGCACTGGGTGCAGTATGTAAACACCTGGATGGCCTCAAGAACAAGGGAGTTAAGCGAAATCATGTGATCTTCTCTACAACCTTTGGGAATTAGATATGAACTGGTTCTGTGAGCTGAGGATAATGCAGATGTGTAATAAATAAAGGAAGAGAAATTTGGTTGCGAAGAAATCCACTCCTAAGTAAATCCTTATATAAACATGCTGCTCAAAAGCATGCAGCCTGTGCTGCCGTGACTATGCACTCCACTACTTTTCAGCAGCTAAATACAATTAAAACCTCCCTTCCACCCAGTTACACCAAATAAAGAGGTTTTGCCAGCCTGAGAAATTTGTATGTTTGCAACTAGAGATGCAAATCAAAGTCCGCCTAGCAAATCCCTGGGTGGCTGTTCTTAGTTTTGCACAGAGACGACTTTGTTGTGCGCTGTTTGTTTTTCCTGGTTCATCTGGGAGTCAAGCAGTTTATGTGAAAGCAAAAGGTGATGCTCAAAAATAAACTGCTGCTCAAGTGATCATGGTTCTGCTTTGCAGCCAGTCTGAAAACAATCCAGGAATCCAGGAACTGGTGCAAGTATCCATGTGTAAAAACACAGTACTGTGGGCATGTGCTACTGCGAGCTGTGTGTCACTCTGTAAATTCAAGTTGTTGCAACAAGTTATGTTTGTCTGTTGTTTTCAGAGCAGCAACACTGGAAAATGCCCACAGCGGGGTAATCCAGCCCACAGGCACCTACAGCTGCTCAGCGCCAGCAACTTTTCCTCCTTTTCCCACAGCTCCTTGCCCTGTTCCAGATCTTATGAGAAGGGCTGGAGACACCTCAGGTACTTCTGCACAGTGAAGGGTCAAACTGCTGGGGATGCAAAGTGTTGGTGAGACCCAGCAGCTGGCTCAGCACCGGAGTGCCACAGGTAAGAACACTACCCATACACGGGTGAGCCCAGTTAGCTGATGGGTAAAGTCAGTGTGGTTTTGTGGTTGGAGCCCAGGCCAGCACGGCAGAAGAGCCGAGCTCTTGCTCCATCTGTCACCAGTTTCCTCTGTGAACTGGAGTGTTTATTCACACACACGAGACTTGGAAAAGAGCTCAGAAAGCTGTTTTCTTTCAAACCCAACCGACTGCGTGTTGGATTAAAATGGTACCACCGAGAGTGCAAAGCAACCTCCCTCTGCATGGTCATGCCCATGCAACAGAGACGCTCTCTGCTCTGCCAATATTTACAGGCAATAGGTTTGGTCAGACTCTAATGATCACCTTTCTTGCTTAACAGGACTTCCTTCTCGTACCCATCTGCGGTACTCATATCCTCGCCTGTCAGCTGTGTAAATTTGCTGAAAAGCAGAACTGCACAAATAACTGATAGGGGTGAGGGGTGGCCAGACCGGAAAAAATAAACGTATTTGCTGTGGGGTAACCAGAAACGAACATTTTCCAGCTAGGAAGGAGGAAATCGGCATTTTAATAGAACAACTTTGTTTCAGGCCAAACAAGCGCTTTGTCTGACCACAGTGATCTCTGAAGTGTTTTTTGTAAATTGCTTAGATAATTTGTTAATATGAGAGAAGTTTCAAAGAGAAGTGAAATATTTCTACTAAAAAATAACGTCTCCTTTTTTGTTTTTTCACTCGGGAACAATTTCCTGAAATTGCTTTCAGTCAGTGAAACATTGCAGTAAAGCCCATCTGCATATTTTGAAAGAAAAAATTGCCTTCTTCCACCTCACATCTTCCCTGGCTGTTAACTGTATCCTCACCATTCCATCCCCTTTCCTTGCTTCTTCTTTTTCTCCTGTAACAAATGTGAATTTCCTGTGCTTTTTTCTTCCCCCATCTAACCCGTTATCTGATCCATGCTCAGTCCTGACCTCTCCTTCCTCCAGCTGACCTTCCTATCCCACCACCGATATCCATTTAATCTCACCTCCCAAAACCCACCCCTTCCCATTTTCTTTCCCATAGCCATCAATCGTGGAGCAAAGCAGGAGGCGGGCTGCTGGGCGTTATAGGAATAAGGGTGGGGAAAAAGGAGTAAATCCAAACCCAAGCTGTACAGGGCTGGGAACAGAGCCCTGTTGCAATACTGCCTGGATGACAATTTCAGTGCCTCACCACTCTCACAGTGAAGTATTTCTTCCTTATATCTAACGTATATCTCCCCTGTTTAAGTTTGAACTCATTACTCCTTGCCCTATCAGTACAGTCCCTGATGAACAGTTTATATTTTTAGACATTTATATACTTTGATAACCTGAACCAAAACTCTGGATCCCACATCCATAAATTGTGGGTGTGAAGTCAGCACTACTCAGTATTCATTCCTGAGGACATGGCCTTAAATTAACAAGGTTCCTTCATCGGTCCCTCAGGGACACTCATCACCTCTGCTCAGCGTCAGGTGCCATGCATCTGGCATTGGGACTCTGCCCTCCAGGTCCCTATCCACCCCGGTGCGATGTGATAAGGTCTTTGCCAGGCTCTGCAGGCTTCCCGGGCTGCTTTGCACAACAAACATCTAAAGATGGCTTGGAGCCAGCACTGGGTTGTAACGGATATGTGGTGTTCATATGGACAGTATCTGATCACGTACTGCAGGCAGGGATTGCTAATAAAAGCCAGTGTTCTTTGGAGGGCAACTGTGCAAGCAAACATGACACAAGAAAGAAGCTAAATATCCCCTTGCTCCCACAACTCTTTTGTTCGCAGCTTGCTGCCACCCTCCTTCCCGTAAAAAAGCAAAGCAGTGGCACATCTGATCTCTTCTCCCTGGGATCCAGAGATAGGACATGTTGGGATGGTTCAAACTTGAGCCAGGAGAAGATTAGACTGGACAGTACGAAGCATTTCTTTACCGAGAGGGTGGTCAGACTCTGGGACAAGCTTCCTAGAGAGGTGGTCGATGCCCCAAGCCTGTCAGTCTTTAGGAGGCATTTGGACAGTGCCTTTAATAACATGCTATAGCTTTTGGTCATCCCTGAATCAGACAAGCACTTGGACTAGATTATCATTGTAGGTCCCTTCTGACTGAAATAGTCTATTCCTGTCTTGTCCTATTCCATTCTGTTCCATTGTGTTCCATTCTATTCCACCTATGTTTCATCAAGTGGACTGGTAGGAATTTGAGCACTCACGCCTTCATAATCATGTTTGGGCTCTACAGGGCTAAATTTTCAAAGGCAAAGTTTTTGCTCTGATGTGTCTCAATTCCAATTCACATTAAATCCAGAAACAGCCCCTGGTCACCTGGCTACTCAATAGGCACAGCTGCTGACCCTCCTCATGCCATGAGCAGAACCTCAGAGCCCACCACTGTTTTAACCCACCAACTTGGAACTTCCAGGTGGTGTTACCCCAAACTGTGAGCACCAGCCCTGCAGTCATGCAGCAGCACACAAGGTCTTTGCAGTGCAAGGGATTGTGTAGTGCTGGGGTTCCCCGAGGCACAGGGAGTCTCCAGGGTTGGAGGCTGGCATGGCCACATGGGCTGCCACCTTCCTGGGCAGCAATGTCTGGTTAAACACCGCAACACCAAAGAGGAACCAACAAGTGTCCTGAGGGAAATGGTGGCCACTGAGAAGAGTTTCGGTTTTGTCTAAATTCTCCGTGGAAAAATTCCCCCTTTTCAAAAAAAGCTGCATGACTGCTTGTTCTAGAGAAGTATATCTACATACATATAAGTATATACATGCACTATTATACAAAGTGTAAACCTATCTTTGTGTGTGTATATATCATATATGTATACATGTACATAGACATATTTTGATTTAAGGCATTCAGTATCTATTCTCCACTAACAGGTGTTTCCAGTGAACTTATTTGCAGAAAAAGGACAATTTTTAAATTCCTTTAATTAAAACCCAATCTTTAAAATAAATGTATTTTAAATGAAGATTTTCAGCCAGTGCTGCTGATCAGCATTGACAAACCATCCACAAAGAAGCACTTCACTGGCATGGATGTAGTGCAAGAGCTACTAGCAAGCTCTTGTAGGGGGACCAGAGGTTTTTCTGCTTATTCTCAAACCAGTTGCCAAAATGGAATAAATGGGCCAGAAAAGGGATTATATTTTGGTGTAAGACCATATGTGCTAGGGCTTTTAGTGATGGTGGGGAAGGGTGTAAGGTTTGCTGTTGTATCTCAGTGTAAATTGCCTCCTGGCACAGCTCCATCCAGTGAGCTCTACTGAACCACCCATTGACAAGTAACTCTGGTGTGTCCTGCCCTGGCCTCTTCATTTCAGCAGGCTGTAGTTCTCCTGATTTTCTGGAGCTCCCCAAACCCTTTCTGGATGTGTTTTCTGCCACTGTGCCCCAGAAACAGGAATTTGTGGTGCAGATGCATTGTCCAGCCTTTGTGGACATTGTGAGTTTGTTGTTCCTCTCTTGTAAGGTCATATTGCAGCAGGATCGTACAAATGCACATATTTTGCAGGAGCTCAAAGCACAATCACTCTTCACTGTAGCACAAGGAATAAACAGCTGCAAAGACAAAACAATACAACATCTGCAGGCACTTCCCTGCCTGAGTTGTTTTGAGGGTATTTTTTTCTTATATTCTGCTGACTTTATCCATATACCCCAAAAATGTCCTGTATCTCTCTTCCTACACAGGGTTTCTCTTCTAAACCATTCACTTCTCCCCCCTCCTCTAAGGAAGCTCTCTTTTCCCTGTACAGGTTCTTCAATTCAAAGGATGTCTCTGTTACAAAAAAAATCTTGCCTCTTTGTTCCTTCTACACAAGTTTCCTTTTAAGTGGCTGGAGACACCTTGATTTCTCTAAGTGCCAGAACCCTTTGTCAGGTTGGCTCTCTGATCAGGCTCCTTGCTGGAGCTTGATCCCTTGCCAAGCTTTCCCACATTTAGCTAACAGCCCCTTTGAGTTGAGTCTTGAAAAACTGGATTGTCCACAGCAGCAGCAATCTCTTTGTCCAACAGAGCTCCATTTGAATGTGCAACCATCAAAGTTTCATAAGTCTCTTTTGCAAGCCTTATTCCAGGTGGAAGGATTTTTAGAGTTTTTTCTTGTGAGTTTTGGCTCAAAACTAGGTAGTCAAGAAGAGAAAGCAAATTCCTCCATACCCAAAGCAGAGTTTGCTGCTTGATACCTGCCTAAGCATTTCCAGAAAAATTGCACCAATAATTCAGACAAGGTGCAAGGCAAGACAGGAAGGACAGGTTAGCACCACACCATTTGGTAGCTGCTTGGTGCTTGAACAGGACATGGAGAGAGGCAGCACCAAACCATTGAACTAGGGGGCTGAGAAAGTCCTTAGCTTGTTTGGAGCTTGAAAGTTCCCAGCTACAACTTCACCCTTGCCCACTTTGCCTCCAGCCCAGCTCTCAGGTGCTGTGTTTATGCCCTATTTCTGACCCTTTCATGAGCAGAAGAGTCTTAATTACAAGCCCACGACCAGAGAGAAGGAGCTTTTCAACTCTCTGTTTACCTACCTTGGAATAAACTCAACCAACCCTCTCCTGGAGGTCCACAAATCTAAGAAAAAGTGACGTCAATCAAACGCTGCCTGTCTTTTCAGCTCGCTGGTGGCTCTGGTATGTCTGCTCTGATAGTTAGAGGAGGGAAATTGAAAGGATAGTGACAGGAGGGAAGGCCACTGCACTTCCCATCCATGGCTGCACAAATTCTCAATTGCTTCGGGGTTGACCTCCGTAGGTAAAGCCCAGGCTCCAGCTGAGCCTCTAGCCGGAGCATTCAGGAGCAGGCTGGAGATTGATAGCTGTGCTGTCAAGATGAATTATTTGCCAGAAAATCAAATTAGCTTTTTTTTGTTATTGTTTCTTTCTTTCTGGGATAAGCAATGCTGCTAAATCAGCTAAAGTAAATCACTGACGGCAGCTGCAGAAGACCCAAAGCTGCAGGCATGTTGGTGCCATGCTGTAAAGCCTTGCCAGGCACATAGAAGAGGAGATCACTATATGGGCAATTAAATTAAAACACAATAAATAGCCAAAGGACTGCATTATCAGTATAAAATAGATGTTAATGGTTGCAGTGAGGTCATAGGGTCTTCTGAGGCCTATCAGAAATGGTTATATGAGTCTATATGGCCTACCTTGGACAAAGCTTAGTGATAGCTCTGGGCAGCAAGGGAAAGAGCCCACCTGGTATTTAGGTGCCCAATTGAACTCATTAGGAGCGAGGGACCTAAATATTGGTAAGGGATCTGCAAGCCACAAACCATAGGTTTGGCAGACCTCAGAAACAGCGAGTTCTGAGCTGGCACATAATACGGGGATGCATTTCATCTGGGCAGGTGGCTTTCCTGCAGATTTTCTAAGATTTCTTCTCTTGCCTGCATCCCCTCTTGACTTCACCAGCCCCTAAAGTGGAACCCACAGCTTTCCAGTGGCTTGAGCCTCCCAAACAGACCCACTCTGACCATGGCTCCCAGAGGAGTGGTGGAGCATCCAAAAAGGGCTCATGTTGAGGTGGATCTCAAGCGGCTGAGTTGTTAGTAGGTGCTCTGTTGTTCCAGCTGCAGAAACAGCAGGCTAGTTCTGTTACTGTCTTGCCAGACACCATGTATGGTACAGGACCCAGAGGGGCAGCTAGGCTTTAACTCAGCTCAGTGTCTGAAAGATTGGGGCAGAGTGGGAGGCAAATTAACCAGAACTGAGGTCGGCAAGCCACAACAGGACACACTGAATTCTTGGAAATCAGGCCTTAAAAAAAGGTGTTATTTCCTTGTTTCATTTTTTGTGAGAACTGAAGAAAATAACAAAACCAGGTCCTCTTTCGGCAATTGTTTTGGGCTGGTTTGCCAGCTGGGAAAGGGTGTCTTCAGAAGAGCTGAAGCAGCCTGTGGCTGTGGTCTAACAAATGCCTCCCAAAGTATGTCTAAAGGAAAAAAAAAAAAAAGGGAGAGAGATAATCTGGCTGCATTTGCAGCCTGTTTACATTTGCCTTTGTTCTGAGAAATCAGTTTGCTGGGAGGAATGGCTGCGGAGGCCAACTCCTCCATTTACCAATTCTGCTGTCTGTGGCCTTCAGATGTTCAGTTTCCAGATAATGAGGTTCTGGTGCTCAGGCTGTCCCTTGGGTAGGACCACAAGCCATTTTCATGCTCCTGTTGAGGACACCTTGAGTGGGCTTGATTACTGACAATTGCCAAGAACATAACCGTGAGTCAGAGATTCCTACACTGGCTTCCCACACATCCATCCACTGTGTCGACTCAGTGCGGCTAAACTTATATCACTCTTACTGCACTGCTCTGCCTGGGCTTCCAGCTAGCTTAGGAACCCCCATGCAATGATTCATAAAACACGATCTTCATCCAAGCCTGTCATACAGCCATGCCTACGGCTGCTAGGAATGCTCCTCAGATCCAGGGATGCTGTCCTGATGCTCGATCTCTGACCTGAGAGGCCAACTTCATCCCTGAAATAGTTCAGTCCTCCAGCTGAATGGAGGCTGATCTAAATTTAACAATCCCTCTTTGCAAGCCTTATGCTAGGCATAAGGGTGAACCTGTCCTTCCTTGAGGGCTGAAGGCAGTGTCCTGATACCCAAAACATTGGTATCTCTGTGATACCAATGTTGCAACATTCTGCCACTGTTAGTCATAACATGGAACAAATTATCACCTTACTCCCCCCAGGAAGAGGGGAACCTATAGTGTAGAGTCACCATCTCACACTTTTCCCATGCTCCATGGATCATTCCCAGTCACATTAGATCAATTTAATGGGACCTCTTTGCAGCTTTTGGAGGTGTCAGGAAAAAGCTGGATGCTATTTTCATTTGGTTATTGTCCAAACAAAGCCAATGTGACAAACTTCAGAATTAAACACAGCATTAAAACCAGTTTGGCTGCTTTATTGCCACCACTTGAATGAATGAAGCACCTGGATGGAGAAGGCAGGTCCCAACAGACCAGAATTAGACATTTGGCAGTGATATTGAGGGCATCTCTCAGCAGTGGAGTAGTTAACACTCACAGGCATTTCCAGACAAAGCATTTTAATCGTTGAACACCAGTTAGCAATGCCTGCTTCGATGAATGCACCGATGTCTCTATGTTCCCTCAGTGCTGCTATTTCCAGCTTTCAGGCAAACAGCACTTCACATTTAGCTAATTACTCTGAGAGCAGCAGGGTTTCTGGGGCTGCAGATTTTGCACAGTTTCTATTAATATCCCCCAGGGCTTCCAGGTTTGTGTTTCCTTGGGATAAGACTGATCTCTCTCTTTGCCAGGACCACTCAGGTCTTGTGCATCCACTCACTCCCAACCACTTAACATGGCAGCTAGCTAATAATTTCCATTATCACTTAAGTCTCCTGATAAAGCTGCTTTGCAACAACAGTGAAGACTGGTGCCTGGTTCCCTTAGATCTGCCCCTGGCTCCAGTCTCCACCGGAGCCTCCCAGCAGAAGAGGAACAGATGCCTTGGGCTGGAGCTGTGTGGGGCTTGGTGCTATCTCGCCCTCACCATGACTTTTACCTTGCTGACCCCAAGAACCCACTGCCCTGAGCTAAACACCACAGATCTAGAGAGCATGATGAGGAGCAGATGCCTAAAACCAGCTCCCACAAAACCCAGCAAGCTAGGGGGTGGCACCAAATGTGGCTGACAGGAGATGCTGAGAAGAGGGATGCAGAGTCGGCATCTCTGTGACTTGGTGCATCACCCTGGGCTGCATGTTCCCTGCCCAGCCAGCCTTTCCAATGGAGAAGGCAGGAACAAGAGCCTCCTCCTCCCCCCAAGAATGGAGGGATATGCTTAACTGACACAGGACAGCCCAAGACATAACACTTTAGAAACCAAAGGCAGCTTTAAAACCATCTGTGCATTTGCAGCACCCTCCTCTTGCCTGCACACAGCCTTGACTGGAGGTGAGGATTCAAACAGGGCACATGCATCCCAGTTTAAATAGCTCATCTGGATTTGCCTTAAGTTTACGGGGATTACAGTGAATCAAAGAATGCACGGCTGGGAGTTTAAGATGTTTTTTGTCCCTCTGAATTACATGAATCCTAAAAGATTTCCGGCATCAAAAGCCCACATTAACCCCAGCAACTTTGTTATTGTGATAAGGGACTTGTTTTTACTGTCTACTGCATGATTTAAATCTTAAAGTCAACAGAGACAGGTCTGTTGACTCCACTGCACTTTATTAGTCTGATAGCGGAGCTCATGACCATCATCTTTAGAGTGATTATAAAAAAACCTTGAGATAGAGGGTTGGTTGTTGTTTTTTTTTTTAAGACAAGTACAAGTAAATGCATATAAAAATGTGCAAAAATGTACATTAGTCCACGAATCCTTGTGCTCTTGCAGTCACAGTTTCTTTTTGTTGTTTTTGTTTTGGTTTCTGTTTTTAAGAAATTTTCTTTCCCAGTTCTTCTTGAATGATTAACAGGAATAACTCACTAGTGAGAGCTGAGGAAACAGGGTACTACTTGCATTAGCAAAAAAGTACTGTCCTATCCTATGCAAAATTAGAAAATAAAAAGAAATATCTCTAATTCCCTGCTTACTTACAACCATCATCACTGGCTGTCCACGATCTTCTTTAAATCAGAGACAATCCTGAAACTCAGATCAAAACTTCATTGTTCTTCCAAAAAAATCCAACATTGTGTTAGTGTAAACTAAAGACTTGCAGGCAATAAAAGGCTGTTTTAGGGATGGTTGGCGTGGAGGTTACAGGCGACAGCTGGTGGGTGTCTGATGGGGCTGCCCTTTCTAGCTACCATCTGGGCTTTGCATAGGACATGCAAGAATAAACTACTTATACCTTAATAAGGAAAAAGCCTGTAAAAACAGAATGGGGGGGTGGTGGTTTGGCTACAAGATCACTTCACAAATAAATGGGAATGCAACTTTGGGCTTTCCTGCTCCTCTTAGGCTAAGACAGGGACAGCAACTGGAGATCGAAAGCACCTAAAAGTTGCAGGGATATTTAAACATTTTGTCCCTGATGTACTAGTGTGTGTGAAATTCTGTTTTTAATTATTTTGTTATTTGTTATCACTTAATCACAGCAGAGTCAGGAATAGCAACGCACCAGTGAGCCTGATTCTTCGACCCAGGCAAACCAAAAGGTAAAACTGTTGCTGCAGTCCCTGGGGAAAGCGATGGATGAGGCCACTGTTGCAAAGTGAGAACGAAATAATGCAGGACAGAAACACAGGACCAACACACACTGATGCAGGTGTGAGTGTGCTCTGCCATCAGCACAGATATGCCCATTTACGCTCCCTTCAGAAGGAGGGCTGCATTTGGGTAGACCAGGTTTACCCCCTCACTTCAGAACAAGTGATTTCACTGGGCCACTTGATACTGCACAAGTAATCTAAAGTTAGCATACATAGGCATTAAAGTCAATTAAATATCAGTACCCTTGCAGAAGGGATTCAAAAGACCTTTAGGGCCCGTTGACTCCAATTCTTGCTTCTCCTTGGCTTGAAGGTGACCAGGGTGAAGTTATTGCAGCAGCAATGCTGAGAGCTGTCAGCCTGAAATAAAAGGTTTTGGCAGACCAGCTCTGCCCAAACTCCCTGCAGATACTTTTCATTGTTCCTCTGCCCCACCGCCCTGGGATGGTTGGACAACCTGGTCCTGGCATTGGTGCCCACGCTGGGGGCGGGTTGGCTTCAACCGCAAGCAGCTGAGCTGTGGGGGAGTCTCTTTTCTGCCAACAGAGGTGGAAGCCAATGCAGCCCTTCGTGCCAAAGCTCATCTGTCATAGCCTTAATTTGCTCCTCCAGATCCAAGCTCTGCTCTCTTCCCCTCCTTGCAGCTAGCCAAATAGAGGCAAAACTTGTCGCCACGATGTGTTGGCACAGTCCCTGCCTATGGCAACCCTTTCCTATGGGAATCCCCAACTGAGGAATTGCAGGTGGTTTCCAGTCCTTGGAGTGTGGCCTCGCTGGGAGCCTGGAGGCACATGATGCCTCTCCTTCCAGTTCCTTCACCCCGTCCTGTCCTGTTCGGTCTGGGAAGCAACATCATCTGGGAGGTGATTTGCCAGCTTTACACTGATGCAATTCTTTGTCTTCTCCATTTTTAGCATTTTTGCCCCAAAAACCCTTCCCCACTTTAGCATGTGCACACTGCCCTGTTATAATTGATTCACAGCATCATTAAGACTTAGAGAAAGCAAAACCAGCAAACCTTTTGCTCCCCATGGTAGTACTTAAGCCATGTTTCAACCCCTGTCTCAAGAAACCTGCCTTCATATTAGCATCTAATGCTACCCGTTATCTAAATGCAGTGGGCCATAAACCCCAGAGCGGGAAGCAGATAACCAGCAACATCAGATGCTACTTAGAAAGCATTTTGTTCCCGATTAAAGTGAAAACATGCGCTAAGAGCTATTGAGGGAAAGTGCAGAGCATTTGATTTCCCTCTTTTGCTAACACACTCAGAGGAAGAGGTGACGAGTTTATGGAAATGGCTGCAATTTGCACTCAAACGTGGTGCATACATGAATAGGAATTGGAAGCAAGGAGCCAAACAAGCAATATAATGCACAGATTTCCTCTAGTGATGCTGACGGAGCTTATACAAACCAATTAGCCCCTCTTTGAAAAGGAACCCTGTCCCTCTCTCCATACCTTTTATTTCCTAAGAGAGGTGGTTGGTTTTTTAGTAACTCTTTTTTTTTTTTTTTTTTCCTTTCTCTTCCCTTCGATTTTCCTGGGATTAAATGAACCTGATAATCCAAGGAATTGCTTCTCCATACTCTCATATTGTTTTACCATGAGGTAAATTTATGGGTGTCAAATAAGTTGTTCCTTATGCCAATGTCACAGAAATAGGAGCCTGTGGGAGGGCTGGTGGCTTCTGCTTAGTGGAGTTGCCAAAGCTTGTGCTAATTAGCAGTTGGAAAGACTTATATTTTGGAGGTGTGGAGTGGTCCAGGGAGGCAAGTTTAAGCTTGCTTTAACTGGTAAAAGCTGTTCTCCATGGACCAGCTGCAAAAGGACATTTGAGCCAGGGAATCAAAGCACGCTGCTAAGGTGGGCTTTTTGAGAGACCTCAAAAGCTGTGTCTGGCTTAGGTTAGGCGCATGCATCCCTCAGTCCTGCCACAAGTGAACTGAGTTTGTATGGCCTCCGTCAGCATCTCCAACCACCACCTGAGCTTAGGAGCATTCCATCATCAGGCAGAAGTTGATGGAACCTGCTTTATCTTGTGCTACTTTAATAGCTCCAGGCTGCTTCTGATGCCAGCGGCTGGTAGCCACCTCCTCATGGCTGTCTCAGGGCTGGGCTGTCCATCATTTTACCTCTTGTGGTTATTTACGCTGGTGAAAAGTGGAAGAAAATCACAGTAGCACCAATAGCAAGAGGCTGGGATGGACCTTGGATGGTGAGAGGAAAGTTTTTCACCAGCCCAACTGGTGTGTCTGGGCCATTGGTCAGTTGAAGCGAATATGGCATATGT
Source organism: Strigops habroptila (assembly GCF_004027225.2). Taxonomy (NCBI): domain Eukaryota; kingdom Metazoa; phylum Chordata; class Aves; order Psittaciformes; family Psittacidae; genus Strigops; species Strigops habroptila. The sequence goes on from NC_044277.2 coordinate 102,598,889, forward strand.
CCTGTGCGTGAGCTGGAGCTTTATCTGCAGCCTGACCTGCCTCGTCCTTTCCTATGCCTCAGACTTAATCAAGAAGGAACTGTTTTGCCCTGCTGTAGCCCCAACAACACGCCACAGGAGTCTCTAACATGGGAACATGTTGGAGAATCTTCTCCTTTGCAAAGGTTGAAGATGCCAGAAGGAGATGCTTGCTCCACAGCAGCACCATGGCATTGCTCCTCATAGCGGCCAGATGTCTAAAGCTCGCAATGCCAGGCTGCAGTGACTCCATGGTTGCTTGGCAGCTAAATAAACCTATCTCAAGACCCTCACCATCACAAAAACTGGGTAAAGTTTTTCTCTTTAAGGAGTCCAGAAGCTCAAGCAGGAGGGAAGCCTCCAGCTATCCACATTGTCTGACATGCACTGACTCGTGTTAGAGGGAAAGCTGGAGACTAGCATCTGAAGGGATGCAGCATCTTCCAGCACATACCCACCTGCCAAAGCTATGGCAAAAGGTCTTTTTCAAGTGGAGTAGCATGTTGATTTTAGCTCAGGTAGCTCTTTTGAGCTGGAATGGTTAGGGACTGGCCTCCAGAGGAAACCAGCAGCAGATCTGAGGTGAGAGGGTCAGGACAGAGGGTGGTGGGAGCAGAAAGAGCAGGTTGGGAACATCTCCATTAGCACAACAGAATCCAGAAGGAGACGCATGTTGACAGCCTCAGTGTCTCAGCTTTCGACAACCGATTTGGCAAATTTGGGCCTGTGCAAATAACTGAGAGCAGATGTGTCAAATGTTTTTTATTTCCTAGAATTGACACTAGATACAAGAATACTAAAGGAAGTTGCCTGTACATCCCTGCTGTGGGAGTCTCCCTGACCCTCTAATCCTTTCTCTTTACCATTCCCAGACCAGATACTCCTTTCACTCATGCTAGAATAAATTAGGTTGACTGGAGCCACAGAAGATATTAACCAGCACACATAAGACCCGAGGAGGACTAGCTCTTTTCACACCATTTGCTGTGTACACGCAGATGAGTTTGTCTGTTACTTGCTTTTAGTCTGCTGTCACAAGTCTTTTTGACGCAGGGGGCTTACCCTACGACATAACATCTCTCCTGACTTCCGCTGTAACAGAAATGCTTTTGAGATCCCATTTATAACTCTGTTCGCACAAAATGTGACAGTTTTAGCTATATTGGAAGACCAGTCTGACCCTGGCAGCCGCTAGCACTGTGATCAGAATAGTTATCAGACAAACCCTGGTATTTGATGTCTGGTTCTGATGCTGTGGCAATGGAGGAACATATCTGTTCTTGCAATAATGCAATCCACGCCGCACCAGCAGTGATAATTGGTAAAGCACAGCCCCACAAAAGCAGACAGGTTGGGTAGGATTCATCTCAAAGTCAGGCACACAAGTCTGAGCTAGCCATCCTGGACTCCCCTTATGGTCCATGGGGAAAAACAGGTTCTTTCAGGGAGTGACTCATCTCAACCTAAAATAGGTCAGAGGAACTGCTCTTCAGCAGCGTCTGACTCCTTTCCATGGGCTATAAAGGGAACCCGAGGGAGACTAGTTCAGATTTAAGTAAATGAAAATCCACCACGCTTGGTAAGATGCGCCAGAGCTTCACAAGAATCCCTCACTGGGAGAAGGGCACCAGATTTCTTGTTAACTCCTCCCTTCACCCTCTCTCAACAGAAGCTGATGACAGGATTATTTTTTATCAAGATGCAGATACTACATACAACCAGCACAAAAGATCAGTGATTAGCCTTTGCATAAGCAGCCAAGATTGCTTTTTCTTGACCTTATCAATCTGGTATTTGAATTTCTAGGGAGCTTTAGTGAGTGGGTTTTCTTGGGAAGCTGAAATCCTTCTTTATAACTCTCACACAAAGTTCCTGCTAACTTCACTGGAATTAATCTTGCATTCAGGATAAAACCAGATACCTGTCCATGAGTTGTCTGAAATCAGGAAGGTCTTGACGTTGCCAGGACTTTTCCTTCTTTTGCCCCACATTTCGACACAGCCCATAAAACAAGGACTCATTTCCTGTAGAGTAGAAGAGGGATGAAAATACCCAAATGCACATGGATGTCTACCTGCAAGCTACACGTCTGAGCTTCCATTGGAGATCCAAGGTGCAATTCTGCTGCTAAAAGGCAAAGATCTGGTCCCTGTCTGAGATGCCTGAGATGCCTGAGACATCTGCACAGGGCTGGCAGGTATGACACAGAAGTTGTAGGAATCACTTCTTGAAATCCCCACCATTCGGTAATCGAGCTCCACAGCTCAATAACCCATTTTATATTCAGCCCCAGCAAATGATGAATTATTTAGGCATTCAAAAATGCAGTTTTGCTGGGCATCTCCTGGTGAGTCCTGCGTACCTGATGTTCTTGCAAAACTACAGACCTGTGCAACGAACAAGAGATCTTGCTCCCTTTTGGACTCTCCTTAGAAGAAATTTTCAAATTCAGCACTGAACATCTCAGACAATAGTTGTTTATATCTGCAGGGAAAGAGGAGATTTTTATTTTTCCTTTTTTCCCCTTCCTGTGGCTCTCTGGTACTGTTTCACTGACTGAGCAGTTTAAAAACATTTCCTGGGGGCTGAGGAGCCAGAAGCCCACAGCCTGCTTTGGGTCCACACACCTCAGTCCCTCCTTGCACTTCCTGTGGCCTTTTGACCATTAAAATCCCATGCAGTCCACCTCTGTCAACCTGCAGGGGTTTGGAGGAAGTTGACAGGGCAGTTTGGAAAGGCAGGTCCATGTAAGATGTTGCTTTCAAAGCAAAACTCATCTCTCCTTGTCCTTGTGATTGAACCAAGTGCTGAAGGACTGAGCCAAGAGGCCATTATAAATAGGAGCAATGAAGCTCCTGAAAATTGGCCAGTTGGCTTTGCATTACAGTGTGGACCTCACAGTGAGACATTCTGGCACACAAAACAATGCTTTACATTTTCAGCACTCTGCTTTCCACCTTCCAACATGCAAAGTTCCAGAAATTATCCTTTCCGAGGCTGTCACTGCTGCAAGCCTGCAGATCCTTTCTCTGGCAGAAGCAAATGCAGGAGCTGGAGTTGGGACAAGCATTTTTAATAGCATTTGGTGGTTTTCTCACCTACTTTAGCCTCAACTCTGGGAGGCAACGTGAGCACCTCATTACTTCTGGCCAAGCTTTGCAACAAGACCCGCTCTCCAAGTGCTTTATAGAAGACAGCAGAAACATTGCGGTATCCCCAGATAGGTGATTCTACCAGGTCTTGGTGAAGCACATTGATCCCAACCCTGTTTGCAGGCAGAAGTTAAGCTGAGTAGTTGCCTCTCAGGTCTTCTTGAGTGAGAAGCGCAGAAGCAAGCGCAGCAAGGTAGTAAAGGGAGTCCTGGCACGTCGTACAAAGGAGAATAAACTGAGTAAGCGTGAAGAAGTCATGTTTTGGATATAGGCAACAGTTAGCCAGGGGAGGGTTTGCTTTGCCAGTCAACAGGTCTTATCTGCATGCTCTGTTTTGCATTGGTGTGTAGGAGTCCTCAAAGACTACGCATCCCTGCAGCCTGTCTCCTGTGCACAGCCAGTTCAGTGGAAAGCAGTGCATTTATTTTTAGCTTTTGTAGCAATTAAGCAAGGGGGAGTGTGTGGGGGGGTGTTCTCAGGAAGTTAATTTTGGACAGTTTGCTTAAAAAGATAAGACCTATCCCATTTCAGTAGGGGAAAATAGTTAACACAAAAAAACACTGTGAGCTTTTTGTTCTTGCGAGTCGCCTACTGACACCCTTGGATTTAAGCCAAGTGTCTATCTGCACAGCAAGAATCTTCCAAACTGCCTATCCACCCCAGCCAGGTATGTTCCCTCTGATCCCTGAGGATATTGCACGCAGGTATTTCCTGGGCCTGGCTGTGATTCCCCCAGTTCCTCTCCATCGCCTGCCACCTGGGATTCACCACCCCACCTCTCTGTCTGCTGATGGGATCATGCAACTTCCTTGAGCAGCTTCAGACAAAACTAGAGCCCTGGTCATGGTGGGGAGGTTTTGCACGAAGCAGGTGAGTGCTTAGCACACCCATCTGCTTTGTGACCTTGTGGAGAGAGTGGTAACACCAGGGAAGGGAGGAAGGCAATAGTCTTGCATCGGCACAGCTGCTCACCCAGAGAATATCCATTCGGACTTCGGAGCAAACAGATGGTTTTCTCCCACTGGCCAATCCATTCTTGCTTTTTCTTCTGACACTGCCAAAAAGGGTCACAGCAAGAATGGTGATTCTCCTCTGCATCCCAAATGGACATACGTTGTCCTTTTTGTCCTAGGTAGAGGTGATGTGAAAGCACAAATGACCAAACTCAGGTTGCAAAAGGTGGATAATGAAGTTTCTTGACCTGCTGGCTTGAGTAAAAAGTGCAGCTTTCCCTGTCCAGCTTCCTGTCTGCTCGTGCCACCACCATGCACGGCTGCTCCCCTGCAAGGTTGCCAGCCACGCACATGGGAAAATAGGAGGCTTGTGGCTGAGCCAGGGACTGAATCGTATTTCAGCAGCTTGGGCATATCCGTGTGCTCTAAGCCAAGAGGCATGCAAACTGCTCAGCAATGAACAACTGCTCCAGTCAAAGCCCACAGCCAAAACGAAACACACTCATGCATGTCAGCCACTGCCCCAACCCACCATGGAGGTAACTGTAAGATTGTGTTATTGCAGGGTCAAAGCTGCATCTTCCGCTTGAGAAATAAATGTCACTGCTTTGGCATGGTAGTTATATAGAGGCAAGCAATCCAGCAATTATGCTCTGTCTCACTGACGTTATCTCTTAATTGCAAGCTTGCAAGTGCTTCTACTTGCAGGGTGGGTGCAAGGAGGAAGGTGAAGTGGGGTTGCCTGTCTGGGAGATACGGCTTAGCCAAGGGACCTGAATCATTGCAAATTCTTAGGATATAACAGTACAGTTGCTCTTTAGCATCAGACAAGAGTTTACGCCTGTCTTGTCCCAAAAATGAACTTAAAATGCTGCAAAAAGTGCAAGTAGTACAGACCTGCACATCCTGGAGTTTATCATCAAGTAAAGCTATCAAAGTGCAAAGGATGCTCAGATATGCCCTGAAAACCTGACAATTTATGGAGAAGCACAAGAACAATCATTCAATACACAGACATTTTCAATTTTCTTCCTTTTCTTTAGAATTTTGTACGAATCCATGGCCATCCATGAACATCTGGTCCATCACTACATTGCACAACATGACCACTCACAGCTTGGCATAGCCTGCAGAAACAGAACTCAGAACTACCCGTCCTAAAAGCATCTGACACTCCAGCAAAAGAATTGTCACTGGTGGCTGCCAGAACACGGCATATGATGCCTATTTACAGTGCTGCTCCTTTCCAGTGTATAGCAGCAACACACATAAACATCTGCCTGAATATTATGGAGTGGCTGATTTTTAAAGACTGCGCCTTGGATCTTGAAAGGCAGTTTGGCTGATAAATCTGAGGAAATCATTCAGGAATTAGGTTTCTAAGTACTTTGGCTGATGTCTGTGTCTGTTCCTTAATTCCAAGACCTATGTTCTCTCTACTAGACTTCACCGCCTCTCCGATCCTCTAGACATTGTATTTTGGACCTGGAGTCACAGTTCCTTTTTAGGACATCATCACAGCCACCAAAGGAATTCATTTAAATATTTCCAAGTATTGCAATTAGCTGGATGCCTTCTGCTTTGTTTAACTCTGAATTCTGATGGTAGCTGCTGTTGTACATCAAGTTTTCTGCCATTAACACAGCCACATTGGTACAAACCCATAATGTAGATGTCTGGCTGAAGGTGGACCTTGTTCACATTGGACAATCTTTCCAACCACCCCAAGCTTGAGGCCAGGCATTATATATCACTGTTATTGGAGTGACAGAGGAAAACTCCAGAAATATTGGTCCTTTAAAGATGCTTTTTGAGCACCAATCACAGAACTGAGAAGGTGAGTTTGACTGCCCTTGGCTCTCATGAGGCTAGGCAACAGAATTGCCTTGGCTCTGAAATACCTTTGCTTGCAGACTCTCCTGGTACTAGAGCCATCAAGAGGTAGGGACATCTCACCGTAGGGGTGAAGTTAATGATTGAAATTGCCATCAATGTGGCATAAACTAAGGACTATAAAATGGGCTGTCTCCTATCAATGCTACTTGCTTTTTATGGTACCAAAGATATTTTAATTAAACTTTTGGTGGCTTAGAAGGTTAGTGCTTTTTGAATTGAAAACTCAGCTGAGAGCTACATACAGGCTCAGAGATAATGATCTTCAGGTCCCTGGTGGGACATGGTTTTATGCTTTTGACCTGACCAGTAACTGGTGTGACTGCACGCCTTCACATTTCACTGCTGCTTAAAACTTCTCTGAGATGATAATAAGCCTTTTCAGCTCACTCCTTTCTTTCTTCCCCACCCCCCATGTTTGAAAGGTAATTATGCTCAGCATTTTTTCCACTGTGATGCTGTTGGAAATCTGGTCACTTCAGAGTCCCTGGGCACACATCAGCGCCTGATTGCAACCTGGAATGTTTTCTGCCAGGAATGATGAGATGTGATGGTTCCCATTGAAGGGTATTCCTCTCAGATAATTCCACTTCCCAAGGTCCCAGGCTTCAGAGATAAACTTGTTGCTTGTTTGGTTTCCTAGCAACTTCTGCTCCATGGCAGAAATGCATTCCTGGGACCCCGCTCTTACTGGTGCTCTGAGCTGAGATGTGCTTTGCACTGGTGAAAGCAACTGCAGGAAAACAGGAGTGGAGCTGCTGCAAGGAAGCTAGAGCTGCATCAAAACCTCTGATTAGATCCATCAGGCTCCTCCAGACTTTGTCATTAAACACAAATCTCATTTTAATTTAAAACAACACATCTGGCCGGCTCTGAAGTTGACGTAGCTTGAATCTGGCTTGTCGTCCAGGTTCTTGCTGGGGAATTTGGCACTGGTCCCACAACACAGCTAAACTGATAATCCCGAGTCAGACATCCTGGCCTTCACTGGACATTTAATCTAGGCTGAGCTCAGATGAGAAACCCAAGAATCCAGCTTGCCATGAAACATGATGGGGCAAATCATCACCGCTAAGGTGGAAATCATAGAATCATAGAATCATAGAATAGTTAGGGTTGGAAAGGACCTTAAGATCATCCAGTTCCAACCCCCCTGCCATGGGCAGGGACGCCTCGTACTAGACCATGTCACCCAAGGCTCTGTCCAACCTGGCCTTGAACACTGCCAGGGATGGAGCATCCACAGCTTCCTTGGGCAACCCATTCCAGTGCCTCACCACCCTCACTGTAAAGAACTTCTTCCTTATATCTAATCTAAACTTCCCTTGTTTCAGTTTAAACTGACTGCAACTCTCCGCGTGCGGCCATCCAGCCAATTCTTTATCCATTGGATAAAGAATCTAGAGAAAAGCACAGATTTGGCCATATCTAAGGCATGTGAGCCTCAGCCTTTGTATTTTTAATAAGATATTTGAAAGAACAAGGGGCAAACCCATCTTCATCTGTGTCTTGCCTGGTTATAGATATTTATTTCAATATTTCTTCTGATTATTAGAAGCTGACCCTCACTTCAACTTTCATTTAGGTGCCGGCTCCAATATCCCAGGGGAACTCTGCAAGCTCATATTCAGTTTCACAGAGCTGCATCCAATGCAAGTGAAGAATCTGATCTGCTTTGTATCTTGCTTAATCTGAGGTTTTTGGAGGAGTTGCTCATCAGGTGCCTGGTGGGAAAAGATCTCTCTTCCATTTGTGTCCCAGTTGAGAAAGTAAAAGACAATCAGTTCTCCAGCTCAACAGAATAATAGCAAAAAGAGCAACATGTTGATATCAAAGAAACTTTTAAAGGGACCCTGAAAATCATGGGGTTTCAGTGTTTGAGGTGCTGCATCAAAAAACAGGAACAGGACAATCCTAAAGCTACTGCTACCTAAGTAGCTGCAGCATGGAATGAAATCCCTCGCTTTTCAACAGGCAAGGCACTGCTAAAATTGTTTATGGTCACAAGAAGCAATGAGTTCTTGATCTTGGGGCTGAACAGGGGTCTTCTGAATCCCAGGTTTACACTTCTACATGGAGACTTATTCTGAATTTGTCTCATAAATTTAATCAATCTGAGCTGTCAATGATCATGTGAAGATTTTTGTCCTACTTCAGTTAACTTGGGGCATTCTTTTCTGAGGATAATCTTCAGTGAATATAGCACTGCATTGTTATAGCACTGTATTATGGTCCAGGGAACAAACTGAACATATTGTTCAGTCTGAATTATATCATATTACTGTCAAGGATATTCCTTCTAAAAGTTGACACCTTTTAATTACCTCTGTGATACTCTGGGAAAAATGGTATCCTGGGAAAAAAAATAAAAATTCTTGGCACCCACTTTGTTAGTTTTAGCCTGATGTTCATTTCTAGCCATTCATATAGGGCTGAGTTATAGAAGTGAAGCCTGTAAGAGAATCACAAACAAGCTATCTGGCTTGAGAAAATTGGGATCCGTTTAAAGCATGCATTGCCTCATCTCATAGTTAGTGGCAGGAGCTATTAGAGACTCTGAAGAGTCTGAAACCAGAGAGGGCATTTTTCTACCTGAATAGTTCTGCAGATATAGACTGAAGACGGGACAAAAACAGGGAGAGAAAGACACCTTCCCAGGTAGTGCTAGAATCAGATGTACCATTGGAATCAGATGTATCATTGGAATCAGATGCAATCATCCTTCACCTGCCCAGGGCATCTCTAAATCTCATTTGACAATCTTTTCCTTCTGTCTTTAGGCAACATTTTTCACCTCCTCTGAGCTGGTTTGAAACATTTAATTCCATTCTGCCTGTTCTTCCAAGAATGTGGTGCGGCAAGTGGAAACTCATCTCCACAGGGGAGAAGAAGGGGGGGGCATTACATTAATATTAAAACGTTTGCAGTTGTAAAGTGTTGGGTCATGAACAAAACCAGCACACCTCAGGCAAGCAGCATGGTGCCAGAGCCGCACTGTCATGCAGGGTGTCCCAGGAAGGTTGCAGCAGTGCTCTGGGAGATGCGTGCGATGCCACATAGGTGGGCTTGCCAGGTTAGGGCTCTGGGCTTAGCAGGAGGTGAAAAGCAGGACTGAAATGCTTTGCAGGGAGATGCACAAAAAGCCCTGAGTGGTGTAAACCTGCCAGTGCAGGAGGCAGTTTCTCCCCTTGACAGTGAGGCTGGCATATGCCTGGAGGCACCATCATTACAATCCCTTTTAAACATTTATCCTCCTATTTACCAATGTTTGGTAAGGGACACTCTTCCTGGGCCAAACCACTTGCAGCTCAGCGTGGTGAAGGAAAGGGTTTGTTTTGCTAATGCCATTTGGCAGAAGACGTCGTAACATTTTGGTCCTTGCAGATGGTGACCCAGGACGCCCGTTCCCCTTGGCTGAAGGGTGGAAGGGAAGAGATCAGGTCTGAGCAAAGCACGTTGTTCCTGCTGTTCGTGCTGATAAGGTACCAGAAAGGCTGCGCAAACCCTATCAGAAGATGAGAATGTGCCTGAGGGGCCGTACGCTTAGTAAGCTCAGTGTAAAATGGATCCTCTCTGATGAGCAGTACATGGGGTAGTTTAAGACGTGAAGGTTTCTAAGGCATCCTGGGGCATCAGAGCTTAAAGGGGGTGAAATGCAGTAAAGGTCAGAGACAGGGACCATCAATGCTGCATTAGTATCTGGTGAAAGTAGGAAGCAGAATATATCCAGAACAAGAAGAGAGAAACAAGAAGAGAGAACACAACAAGAAGAGAGAAAAGTGACCCTGGCAGTGCTGTCATTTCATGGAAACCTGGTCTCTGCTTCCCACGCTGTTGCACATCATAAGGTCTTCAGCAAATACACAGGAGCAGCTAGGAGAGTGGCTTGCTCCAATGTCTGGAGTCACAGTGCATTTCAGTAAGAACCCTGGTTTTGGAGACCGTGCAACTCTAACCCTGAATCTGTTTACCCTAAGCCTAGACAATTTAGCCTGTGATTTTTGTTATGAGAAAGCTGATGTGCTGTAGAGGAGCAAGATGAATCTGGTGAAACTGGAAAACTTAGGATGCTTGGCTTCAGAGGAGTAATAAAGTGGAACGGGAAAGCCAGAGATGTGCTCAGAGACCCCAAGACAGGAGAAAGGCCACCGCTGCAGCAAAGCGTCTGCTACAGAGACATCTTTGCCAACAGCAAGGTTTTGGGAAGGAGCTGCTGGTGACCCAGAAAAGCATATTTCCTACTGCATGCAGGCAGCCCCAGCAACAACCTGTCCAGGTGTGCCCCCAGCACCATTGTAGATACCTGATGAGGGGTATCTAAAGGGACAACCAGAGCAGGGTGCCTCAGTTTCCAAGCAGGAAGGATGGGATAACAGCACTCATGACTTTTTCAAGGGGCTTGATCCCTGCTCACAAGGCAGTGCCAGGTCAGAGCAGACAACACCTCTCATTCCCTTGATGGATTTGCTGTGTGATTTCACTTCCTGGCCCCATCTCAGATGCAACATGTCTGGTTGAGAAGGTACAATATCCCGGGAGAGTGCAGTGGCTGGGAGCTTCGTTTTAGCTTTCCCTTGGCACAGCAGTCCTTTACTGATGGCTGTATTGATCCTGCCATGGAGACGTGTTTCTCTTGAATTGCAATATCACAGTTGAGTGTGAGAGCTGTCCCATGTTCGAATGCAAGGGGACCATTCAGTCCTTTTGTGAGAGCTGATCAACTGCAGTAAACAAAGCTGCAGCTTGTGTGAGTAACAATTAAAGTCCATTATAACCTGCTTAACTAGTCAGGGACTGAAGTGCCTGGAAGAACTTGCTCTGTGCTCCCCAGTGTTGTTTTGCTTTACCCGGTTGCCTGATTTGAGAAAAAGATTGGATTCTGGTGGGGTTGGCTTGCAGTTCCTGCTCTCATGACCAGGGCAGTGGTTCACAGTTCCTAAGGATGACTGATATCAAAGGAAAAAAAAGTTTCCCGAAGTGATCCTTCTGAATTAAGTATTTTGATTCATGGGACATGCAACACCTCATATGCTCAGGACAGACAGCACATTGTAAATTAAATCAAATTGTGTTTCAGACCAGTCTCCACATGGACCAAAACTGCAACTCCAGTGCTTTCAGTGGAGACACCTGAAAGACGGACAAGCCAGTGTGGCATCTCCATGTGCCTTGAGATGCTTGGTGGAGATAATAGTATAGGCTTCTTGCTGGCTCACACGGAGAGGTTTGGAGAAGGAAACAGGGGCAGAGAGCCCGTATCTATGTGGAAAAGGGGCTGAGCTGCTGGGGCCTGAGAGTCGATGATTCACAGGCGGGATTTATGAGTGCTGAGCCATGGAAACTGCCTGGGTGTCCGATTGCCCCTGCTGCAAGGCAGGAATGCTCAGGAGCCACCTCAGCCTTTTTTGTCCCCTTTTTTTTTCTAGAAGAGTACACACATGACAGGGCTTATCTCTACTTACTATCACTCTGCTTTCAAGAACTAGAAGGGAAAAAAAACCCATGCCTTTGCCTTTTTTCCTCCCTCTCTCTCTTTATAGGAGGGCTGCTCATGGCCACGTTTTTTGCATGCCTTCCAGATACAATCAGAGGGGAATGGTAGCTTTTCACAGGTCTTTAGTGCAGCTCAAGGCATGTTTATTTGGCTTTTGTGGCTTCTCTGTATGTTGCAGTGCTTTTATTTGGGGCAGTGTTGGGACAGATGGTGTGTCAGTCATGGTCTGCAAAAGCCAAGGGGGCCTGTTCGGTTCGTGCTCTTATGGCATGGCCACAGCATACAACTAGGAGCTGGAGCTTTCTGTGCAAAAGGACGTGTCTGTGGGCTGCAGGGTTACCACACCCATGGCTGCTCGTCTGGGATTTTGGGATGCCTAGAAATCTTGGCCAAATGGGCAAAGTCCTCACATACCATAAGAACGGGAGGTTTGGGAGGAGAAAGGGGACACATCATGGGTGAACTTCCCTACCAAGGACAAAGCTGCCTCTGATGTCCTGGCTCAGGATAACCCAGGCTTTTTTTACAGCTGGGTCATCAGAGGACAAACAGCCTTCAGCATATGTCAAGATGACATTAGCCAATCTGTCCATCCATGTTCCTCTGCCACCAAACATAGACAAAGACTGACTTCACTTTGCTGGGCTCTCAAGCAAGCCAAATGAGAAAGGGAAACATGTGCTTAAATGTTACACCACCTTGTTTGCAACAGTAAGACTGGCAGTTATTTGCTACCTGCTCTTAGGGAAGGGCTAGCAGTTTTCAGGGAGAAAAATGCCATCAGACCAAACCTGAAATACATGTGATGGAGATGTAACATCTATTAAAAGATTGATGCTCTTGGTCGAGATTTCGTTGTTTATTTTGCTATTGGAGGTGTTCACTAGAGGTCTGTTTGTGTAAGACTTCCCTTCCCTCTCCCTGGATTCAGTAGCATCTGTAACCTACTCCAATGGAAAAGCTCTTGCCCTCCCTTCTCTCCACCACATACAGTGCCACTCTGCAAGGACAGGTTGCAGGGCTGAAGCTAGGTCCTGCAGCTGGCCTCTTGGCCTCCCTAGCCAAGACAGAGCTGGCAGCCAACCAGGGAAGGACAGTGAGAGATGGAGAGAAGAGAGGTTTGCGTTGCTGTGCAGCGTGAGATGGAACAGGCATGGCATCATAATGTTACTGCCTGGTGCCCAGCATTAGGACTTATGATCAGTGTCCTTCAGGCAAGACCACGTGTCCCCTTAGCTACTCATGGGGGAAGCCATGGAAGAGGTGGCAGGGGCATCCTTGCTGTCCCCACATGGGTCCAGGAGCTCACCCATGCTAACCCAGTCCTTTCCCTTGGTGGTTTTAGCTCTGAGCTTGCAAACCCTGAGGCCTTTGTGACTCTAACAAAGAAGATGCTCAGATTTTTACCAGCTTGGACCCAGAAGCCTAACGGCGTGAGGGGTGAACCAGGGACATCCCTGCAGGGCTAGCTTACTCACAGAACAAGGCTTCATTCAAGTGGCTTTGATTTTGGGCTGATTGCACCATGTGAGTCCCCTGCTGAGTATTATGATGGAGGGAGCCAGCCTTAGGTTAAAAATGAATATCTTCAGTAATTAACAGGCATGGCTGGGAAACTTCTGAGCACCGTTCGTTTCTCAGAGGCTTCAAATCTTGAATTCCCAAATTGGGGCAGTTTTCTCCAACTTTTAGTTACACATCCACTTTGCTTCACCAGGGGGATTTGGTGCTGTTTGCATTGCAGTGACGTGGAGGTATTTATGGTCTTAGGCTTCTGCTTATCTGATCCACCCCTGCCCTTCACACTCCTGCTATGGTGCCAATCCTGAACCACTTTTCCTCCCTCTGCTTGTGCCTCTCCAGAGGAGATAATATTCAAACACAACAAAAAATAGGTAGCTCTCCCAAAGAGCTTGTGGAGATGAATTTCTCATTTTCATTGGACTGCAGCAGAGGCACCACACTGATTTATTATCTTTTGGATAGGGCTTTCAAGAATAAAAGTCCTTCTGGTGTTTACTACGGTAAAATAGCGTCGCTGTGACTATGTCACCACCATTAAAAAACTTTCAAGTGGGACTCTGGCTGTTCTCCGAACTGCAGCCAGTGTCTGAGTTACTATCCCACAGAGGTTTGTTGTTGGAAAATAACGTAATTGACTTTGTCCTGTTTCCAATTTCACAGGGAAACAAGTTGTAAGAGTACGCAGGGTACAGGGGCTGGCTGCTCACGCAGTTTATTGAGCATGATAAATGTAGTAATCAGTACAAGACCGTACAGTATGTCTCTTTGTACTTTCTGCCTGTCCTGCCTGCAGGATGACATCGTCACGGCTGGTGCTGCCCGGTCCCACCAGGGAGCTGTGGCCAATACAATGGAGGCACCGCTCCAACTGCACTGCTGCCCTGGGAAGCCACTGGCTCCCTCCCCCCGGGATCCCAGCCTGGCTTTTAGCCCACATAGCTGACCTTTCATTAAAGATTACCTATTTTTACTGCTCCTCAGTATGGGAAGGAGAAAAGACCGAGGCTTGCAGAAGCAGGCCAAGCCAAAGTAGTGTTTATAGTGGGGACAGGGAAATTACTTAGAGCAAGTTTAAAAAATGAATCTTTTTATTAAATTAAGGTAGTGCCCAGTTAAGCTTGGGCCTTTTTCTGTGTGATCCAGTACTAACAAAGCAGCACAGACCATGGAGCCCAAGGACTACTGGATACATCTGGGCTAGTAAATTAAAAGTGCCTGGGACCCTTCCTAGGCTCTCAAACCACAAACACAGAAGGTTCTGTGTCTATTAACACCCTTTAGGCTCTGAAACATGGCAGCCACAGGCAAAGTATGTGCTGGGAACAGCCCCTGGCTTGTGATAATCAGCAAACCATCCTGGGGAGGTGTCTGGAACATGGCTGCCTGGCACAGGGCAGAAGAGCTTGGAGGCAGTGCTGGTGACGACCCTGTCAGGTCCCGTCTGTACGAACATACTGTGGCACCAGGTTTCTTACAGAAACATCACCCAGCAGATGAGCCCAGGCCCTTGGTACAAGAGGGAAATGAGGCACAGAGAGATGGGTGACTCGACGGAGGTCCTAAAGAATGATTGTGTCAGAGCAAGGACTGGTTCTTCATCACTCTTTGCTGTTCAGGTGGAGGGCAGGCTTTGAAAGTTGCTTCTGTCTCCTCCAGATTTTCTTTTCACACTTCAGAGCAGCACTGGATGTGTTTCCAGTTTGGGGGTGCTCGTTTGGCCATTTGAGCCTGAAGCCCACACCTTGGTAGCTGCTGGCACAGCACAGAACAGATCCGAGCACTGAAACTCCCTTTTGCACTAACCCCACATCACAAGCATCACCCTTTTCAGGGCAATCTGTGGGCATTTGGGGCCAACCTGGGAAGAAATGCCATCCTCAAGCCAACACCTGGGGGACTGTAACTTGATCACAACTTTCCTATCTCCTTGGACTGCCTCATATCTCCATTTGCAAAGCAGAGGTTGTCATCTTGCCTCACGTGTGCGGCTGTGAGGAGTCGGATAGGACAGAGATATGCATCATACAGGCCATATCTAGATTAACAAGTAATTGCTACATCTATATTAGCAAGTGAGCAATAGGAGAGTATCGGGAGATTAGACTGGTGCTGAGGGCTGAATATCTACGCTGTGTGCAGTTCACAGTGGTTAATCTACAGGTTAGATTTTTTGCAGTCACCTACATTGAAAATCCCCACCCTGAACACTGTGTAAGGCTGACTGAAGGACCAGCTGCTAATTTGGTACCTTATATCCCTATGAGGGGTTGTAGCAGAGCTGCTGGTTTTATTTACCCTGGTGGTGGTGGTGGGAAATACTGAATCTGTGTTCATCAGAGCTGCTCTGCAAACCGGACCACTATTGGGTGAGGGAGGCCAAGCCAGAAAGCTGCTATGAAACAGCATTACTGCTCTGAATCAAAATGCTAAGGCAGAGGCAGCCAGGAATACCTCAGGCTTCATCCAAGGTTCAGCAGAAAGGTTTGCATTCACTGCAGCACTCCCTGAGTCAAGCCCTTAGGGCTCGTCTGTACACAAAAATTAATTTGGATTAGGATGGGGCAGGAACTGAAAGTAAAGTAACTCTTCTGGAATAACTTCACTTTGTAACAGGCAAGCTTCTGGACAGTTGGGTGAGGAAGTGTTGTGTTATATCATGTTTATGATGATGCAATACATTTTCAAGAAAATGTCCTTGCATTATTTGGTCACAATTAGGCAGCGAACACTTAAAAATACATCCATTCCCTGCAGGAGGAGAAACTGAGCTCCCTGAAGATTGGGACTGCTTTCTGTGGCTGATTTGCCAGAGCAGATTAAGGGGTTTCACCATTCCTCTCTTTTCCTCCGCAATGAGAAAAGTGCTTAAGATCCCATGTGCCCAGCACATGAGCTCCGTTGCCAGCAGTATGTAATGGCTGGTGAAGCATCAGCCCCAAACGTTTACATGATCATTACTCAAAACCTGCCCCATATGTACTAGTTTCAGTCCAGAAGCACTTCAGTGAATCTCTTCAGAGCTGTATACAGAAGACTAAGTCCTGCTTAAGCATGGCTCTGCATGGGTCCAAATCCATGAATTACACCCTCCTGGAGTGCAGGCAGGTCCCACTTTCCAATACCTGAACCTCTGCTTGCTCTGAGAGTCACATATTAAGCACAAAAAGAACAAATGGCCTTGTTAAGTTGGACATCATTGAGTAGAGTGATAAAAGCATAAGGCCTAGAAGGACCCCAAGGCCTTCTTAACTCACTGCACAGGGGACAGGCCAGCAGATGGAGATGTCTTGATGACTGCGAGACTTCCTTCTCCACTAGTGTGAATGGGAGCATTGCATTCAGGACTTTTTCTCCTACCTGAGTGCTTCTGCATAGCTTTATTTCCAGACAGGTTTAAATGGCCTGTTAATAACTTCTACCAATACACACCCTCTCCAAAAGACAAGTCTGTTTGCATTCAGCTCAAGTTAATTGTTCATAACCAACAGTCCATAAGCATGGAAGTTTCCACATATTCACTTTTTTTTTTTAGCTCTCTTACTATTTATTCTGTGAGGTGATAACATTGATTTCAGCTCACTCTCTGTTTTTATCAATCTTGCACAAAGACAAATGAGGAGGCAAAAAGGAACCTCCCTTCTCCCCTATGAAATGGAGTCTACTATCAACCACCCGAAGCAGAGGAACAAGCCCTTCATCATGCTATATATATAGCCTGCTTGGCAGAATACATTTTCCTTAACATGCCTAATCCCACAAGTATGTGGTGGCTTGCTCTGTAGAAACCTCAGCTTTTCAGGTGCTAGAAAATATGCATGTTCTCTGTTACTTGATAGTTTGCTCACATCCCTATCTCCTGGAGGCAAGCAACTGCTGACCCTCTCAGCTTTCTGTAAAAACTACTTGCCTTTCTTCCTGAAACCTACTCTGAATATACCCCCAGTGCAACACTGCAAGGAACAATGATGTACTCATGGTTTCTTGGTTTATGTTTTTCCATTGTAAATCGAGAAAATGAGATGTGAATTATTCTTTTCCATTTGCTTTGACAGACATGCATTCCTGGCTTCTCAGCAGACTAGCTTATATGTATGCTGAGCTTTCTCACAGCTTCCGTAGAAGAATGGGAAGAGCTGGTGAAGTTGGCTTTTGATAATGGAGTTTATAACAACCACGGTATAAAAAGTTATCATTGCTTCCCTGCTCCAACCACCCTCAGATGTAGAGGTACACCAGTTGGCCTACTGGACAGCAATGGGATTTGAATGAAGGACCTCTTAGTAGGTGGGAATTATTTTTTCCCATCCTAAAAGACTTCCCTGCAGTTTAAAAAATGTGCATATTCTGGGATGAATTGGAAGAACCAGATATTGCCACATTTTTGTGACCTACATGAAAGGGCTTGCACAACTGCATCCCACTTAGCAAAACAATTACCTGCCGTATGGAGACCAGATTCAAGCCCTTACACTGTCATTATCTCCTATGTCTCCAACAACCAGGCTATAGGGTAATCTGCAGCCTCTCTCATTCTTTTCTTCTGGAGTTGTTCCACTGTATAAACACTACTCATTGATACAGCTGCTGGGAGAATTCCCACATCCCAGGGGAGTGCTCTAACCACAAAATTATTGTCACCCTTGCTCTTGTCCAGTGGGTATTTAATTATTCTTATAAAGTGAAGTAATTTCATCTGGAGAAAATGAGAGGCACCCAGGTCAGAGTACCCCATAATTACCGCAGTAGGGAGCACTCTCCTAGGACATGGGATTTCCCAATCAAACACTGGGCTGTGGGGGTAGCTGGGAAGAGAAATGTTATTGTCTTCTCCTCCATTTTGTGAATGGTTACTTAGCTTCCTGATAATAGAGTTTAGTTGTCCGTGCATCTGTGTGTGTATGTTTCTGAAATGAAGTGCTTCAACATTTCCAAATTTTTTCATTTAATCCCAAAACATTTGAGAATATGCATCATATTTGGCAAATAACTGTGGCCACCCTGAAACCACATTTTTAGCAAATAAGTGATTCACTGGGTAAATTTAGCTCATCTTAAATGTCTATTTATATCACGGGAACACACCCTGTCACTGTTGGGGCTTCACCATGTTGAGTACTATCCAGAGCTTACAGCCAGACATGCTCTACCACAAACAGCCTGAGAGGGAAAAAATAAAGCCCTGCCTATTTCACAGGCAGCTTTTTGCAACAGCACAGATGTCAGCTTCACTGTCTCAGAAGAGCTGTGCCCTACCCTGCAAATGTATCTCAGATACCTCACATCATTTTGGGATAGGGAAACAGCATTGCCGTGCCAATCTCCTCTCTGCCACCAACACAGCAAAGCCATCCATCCCTTTTTTAGTTCCCTTTCCCAGAAAAGAGTAATTCCTGAGAAACCTTTGCCTTACACCAGCAACATCCTGCAAACACTGAATGGGTTAATCCCCTTCAGCCAGCATCCTGGTAATGAAAGGTTTCACTCTTTGTCACCTAATGGTCTTGTGTCTAAAATACAAGCCTAGCTGCCTTCACTTGAAATGTTTTTAATCATTGTGGAATAAAAACCTAGCCTGGCTAGTGCCAACTAAAGAGATGTTTGTCTGCTCAGCAGATTTTATCAAAGCTTCCTTGATGTCTTTGCCTTTGTAATGCTAAGCACTTCACTGTTTGGCATATTTAAAGTAGGATGCGGTACATGTGAAGCATTTCACAGAGCGATGATGTATCGAGTGTGCTTTAGGAAGTAATGAAAGCAGCAGACTCATGATTTTTGAGCTTTTAATTACTTATTAAGTGGCATGACATAAAGGCTACGGGGGAGATTTTTTTTCAGCATCCAACTTATTGACTTTGAAGTCGGTGCCTAAATACCCTTTGTGCCTTTGAAACTTTCCGTCTGCTCGCAGGGGAACGTGCTGCTGCTCTGGGCTTTGTTTCACGCTGACCACATTTGTTCAGAGGAGAGAAGCTGAGGGATGGGAGTCTGCTTAGACACAGGTCTCTGCCTTCGACATGGTGGATAAAGATGAGGGACAGGCTAAATACGTGTCCTTTGACAAAGGGTATAGAGGGCTGTTAGCACAGAGCCTGGAGCTATGAGTTCTGACCTGGCCTCAAAAATGCCAGCACTACAGGGGGCAAATAACCGTAGCAGCCACGGGGGTGCTTTTAATGAGGTGAATCGCAGTGGAGTCCAGCTCTCCATCACTCACAAGCCACTGCCACAGCTGGTTTTAGCAGATGTCCCCTCCAAGAGAAAGGGCCCAGCAAAGCACAGTGGTCGGCCTCGCCACCATCTCTGTCAGGTCTGGTGTGACCACTGTGACAAGAATGCCATCCAAAGCTCCAGGAGCAATAAAGTCAGGAGAGGCCAAAAAGAAGAAAAGGCCCTCGCATTCAGGTTTGGGGTTACTTTTTTTTTTTTTAGTATCTTCTGAAGGGAAATACTTTCTTCCCACTTATTCTCATGATAAACCAGGAGATCATGGCCTCCTAAAAGGGCTTCTCTGTGATGGTGAGAATGGAGCCAGAAAAGGGTTTTTCTGTAATGATGAGGATGGAGACAGATTCTTCCCTCTCCATGATCTGGACCAGCACTCATTTGTGTCACCATTGGGATGTCCTCGTGAACAGACACCTCAGACAGTTGGCAGCTGAACCAGCAGCCAGTGCACCTCTTTTTTCCAAGTCCTACTAATCCCAAGAAACCCTTGTGGATCATGAACCCAACATGCTCACTCTGGCTCCAGAGGCTGCTAAATTGCTAGGGGTCATGTCAAAGCTGGAGCTACATATGTGGGGAGAAACCCACCCTGCAGCTGCCCAAGGCGCCCTCTCATCCTCTGGACTCTGAAAAAGAGGCATCATTCTGGCATCTTCAATCAGTATCAAATGCTGCTTCCAAATAAAAAGAAAATGGGAGGGGGGAAGAAGAAGAAGAAGAAAAAGAAGAAAAAGAAGGGACTGCTGCCTGCTGAAAAATTATTCTCCCCACTGATGGAGAAATGAAATGCCAAATGTGAGATATATGTATTTTTATCCTCACCAAAGGAAGAAGCAAACCCACAGCTTCCCATGCACAGTAAGTGACCAACACAAACATACAAGGACTCAAGTGCATTTCTACCCCCTGGAAAAGTTTTCTTTAATTAGGACAGACACACTGCTCAGTCAAAGCAACATCAATGTCCAGGCACAAAATTTGATTAACCCACTTATAATCATTGCTGCTTGTTCAGATCGTCTGGACAAAAAAGGGTGGAAAGGACTAAAATTCACTATCTTTAGAACAGATTTTTTTTTCTCTCTTTTTTTTTTCCCTCTTTTTTTCCCCCCCCACTCAGAGAATCACAAATGGTACTGTCCTGCTTCTTCAATTTTATGAGTCTGCAAAACATTGTCATTTAACTGGATTTGTCTTAGTACTGGTAGGATATGCACAGGGTCACCCACCCGGGCAGCTGCAAGGGGATTTGATTCTGGAGCAGAATGACTCAAGCTGCTTCCCAGTATCACCGGCAAGACATGAAAGGACTGTGTCCTGGTGTTTCTCTGAAGTTTTATTAGATCATATTATTTAGAAAATCCACTGCATAAAACAGTAATTAGTTTGCTAAAAGTCCTGCAGTCTACATTGCTTGTGATAGGTTAATTTGCAGGCCTATTTTGAGTATAATTATTTCGCATTTATTACGGCAGGTCGAATAAAAAGCAGAGGTGGATCCTGTCTGGAAAAAAAAAAAAAAATGAGGCAAAGGGCTGAATATTAACATCCCCATTTTACCACTGGAAGCTAAACATCAAAGAGACTACAGGTCATGTAAAAAAAATCTATTCAAGTTCAACTAGAGACCCTAAAGACCCTATTTAGCAGGAACCCAAGTCTGAAGGTGCTGTGAGCACATTGCTTTTAGATTTGCTGTATCTTTGGGAGCCCAGAGTTGCTCCTGGATGCAGTGAGCTGGAAGTGGCATGATGCCTAGGTCATTCTGAGGTCACACCTAGCTCCGTTAGCATCCAGAAATGAGCCGTTCCTCTGACTAATGCCCCAGAGGGATCCTACCCACTCAGTGCTCCCTGCACCATACAGAGGAATCAGCTTGCCTGCAAAACGGGGCACTGAATACCCCCTTTGTATTAAATCTTCTCCTGGCATAAGTCTGGAAATCCCAGGAGGTGAGAAGCTGGTGTTTGGTGTGCTCCACAGCCTGAAGACAACCTCAGTTCTTCCCATCTCACAAATGCCCCTTAACAGCAGGTCAGTAAGTTGTCGGGGCAGGGAAGTCACTGCTCACCTTCGTTTTGAAACTGGGGTGTTGCACATTAAAGAATTCAAGTGCAATTAGGTGCAAGGCAGAAGAATGTGGCAACTCTTTGGCGCTCCCACCAGAGCTACCTGCGCTTCTGGGAGAGCTTCCTTTCTAAAAGGGGTTTGGGAATCTTTCTTGTAGTACTAGTCTCTAAAGATTAGGTGCCACAATGCCTTATGTTGAAATATGGGGTTTCCTTTATCAGACTGAGCCCTAAACAGCTTCTCTTCTTGTCACAAGACAGTGGTAAATGGGGGGATAAAACCATGAGCTCTTAAACTCACAGCTAATATGGGGGGATTTCTACAAATTTGAACCATGAATTTGTCCTCCCTCACTGACCCTGCATCTGCTAATATCCGTTTTCTGTGACTGCATCACAGTATTGGGCTTTTTGGGGCCATTCTCTCTCCCTGGGACTTTCTTGATAATATATATTTAGTGTTTTGGGGTTTTGGTTTTTTTTTTTTTTTAGGGAAAAGCAGTGAGAATTTCCCCTAAAAGGCCTGAAGCAGAAGCTGGCCCCTGCAGACATCTGAGCCATTTGCTGCCATGCCAGTCACACTGCAGATCACCATGTGCAAGGTGAAAACCACACAACGTGGTGACATGAGCTGACCTCCAAGGGGAACGAGCAGGGGTGGTGAGAAACACTGCAAGAGACTTTACACCTCTGTGAGGAGCAGTTCAAAACCACTCCAGGAAAGCCAGCAGAGGAGCTGAATTTTTATCTCTTCCTCAAAATCTGAAGGCTTTATGTTTCTTTTCATGCATGCATGTAATTCATGCTCACAGGATGTATTGTGAAACACTTAGGGCCCAAACTATACTCCAGTCATGCCTAATTTTGACCCATGGTAACTCACCTGGAGTCACTCAAGACTGACATCAGTGTAGCTAAGAGCAGGATCTGATCCTTTGTCTCTTCCAGTGAAATAGATCAGAGGGTTTAGACACTTGTGGGTTATCTTCTTATTCAGCTCTATTGCACCAATACAGGGGCAATGAGGGATCCTTTTTATAGAAGAATAGGAGTTTTTAAAGAAATTAATTTCATGTTTTTTAAAACAGAATATAGTTTAGTGGGTATCAACTGAGAGCAGCTTGCCTTCACTCCTCAGTCAGGCCAACTGTTACATGGTAAAGGAGTATAAATGAGTGGGATCGCTTTTTGTTATCCATTACAGGAGCCTAGAGCTCATCATCAGCTTTACCCATCCCAGTCACCTCCATTAGAACTGGTAAACCAGAAGCGTGCAGCCTACTCTTATGGAAGAGGGCGTGCAGGAAGGGTGGTGAACCTGGCATCATGTTCACTGTGTGAAGTTAAAGAACTGCAGAGACTCCAGAGTAGTTCCCCATGTGGATACACACATATGTTCATACTCCCACTTATTTTAGTGTCTCTGAAATGAGAGTCTCTTTTCTTTGCTTTTTTCCCCCCCCCTCTTTAGTTGATTTCTCTTTGGAGGCATTTTAAATTGAACCATGAGGAAGTGCCTACAATTACAGAGAACTGGACTGGTATCCTAATGCTTCCTTTAGGTTGCTGTATCCAGGCAGCATCATTCACGCTAGTCATCCCCACTCAACTAGTTATTAAAGACCAGCCCACTGAGGTCTGGAGTGCAATTCATCTCCTCCTACAGCAGTTGACTAAAATATAGCAGAGCAGCTGTACCCCGAAGTGCCTATTCCTCTCTATTGACCATAAGGGTGTCTCAGATGCCCATATATATGTTTGTACAGATGATTCATAACTAAAGTGCAAAGCATTTAGTGATAATGTGGGGATCTATAGGGACTCTCATCAGGAGGCTAAGGTATGGGCTCTGCCTTCCCCCTGCCAAGACGGCTTGTATTGCTGCTCAGCTTAGCAGAGTTTCTTCCCACCCTGTACCCTAATGGAAAAATCACTTC
The DNA here is from genome assembly GCF_004027225.2 of Strigops habroptila. NCBI lineage: Eukaryota > Metazoa > Chordata > Aves > Psittaciformes > Psittacidae > Strigops > Strigops habroptila. The sequence continues at coordinate 102,622,154 of NC_044277.2, forward strand.
CATTACTTGGTCCCAAAATATAAGGAAACCTTACTAGTCCTATTCAGGGGCTTTGTGTTCACACCTTGCATTGCTGCAATGCAACTTCCCGTGCAGACAAACTTTGCATATGTAACTTTCACACATCTGCCTCTGAAGAGTCTTCACTGGTTTTCCTTTGATAAAGACAAAAAAGCAGGGGTTCAGATGAGTCAGTTCAAGGGATTGGGAAGTTCCCCTTAATACATGTGCACTTGCAGCTGAAGAATTCACAATTCACACGAGCAACACCCAGAGATAAGATTACATGATATGGGTGAGCATCTGTAATCCTCCATGCTGACCCAGAGAGTATCTTTTATTATCCCATCTAGAGGCTTTCAGCTTCAATGGGCTGTGGCTTTTATGTGTAGAGATCTCTGCCCTGGTTGCCTTGACTCTAGCCAAGGCGAAGCCCTGATGGGGCAGAGGTAAGTCTTTTAAGGCTTTGTTCCTGAGTGTCTGAATCCAGGTGGAATACTGTGCAGCTCAGTTTGCAGGAGCAGATATTTGCAGTGGGGTAATTCAGTGGCATCTGAGAACTATTAAATCATTATTTACATGGTAGCTTTTAAAAGTGGATTTCTGAGTGCTCCATAGACATAAACTAAGCCTTCCTATCTGTTCAGGCTTAGCTGTGTGAGTCAAGTGAGCAGCTTCAGAGCAGGTGACGAGGCAGCAGCCAGGACAGGGACAAGCCTCCTGACTCCTACCCCGTGCTGCTAACCACAAAGCATCCCCTCCCCTTTGTCAGGAAGGCTAAACCTGTAATGTGACTCTTGAGCAACGTTTAAAGAGCTGGAGCCTAAATAAAACTTCATTCCAAAATAGCACGTATGAAAATGAAGATAAGGCTCAACAAGTTGTAACAGATGCCTGTTAATTAGTCACTGCAAGGCGCTTTCAAACGCGAGCCATGTTTTGGTGCGCGAGCCATTCACCAAGGCTGCTGTCCCCTCTCTTCTCCAGACATGACTAAGGAGAAGGGTGAAACCTGGACACCCTTATTTCACTTAAACTCCCAGACTAGGTGCAGTAAGGCGAGCCTGGTTTGCTTTCTGCCACTGGACTTAGCCTGGTGTTAAAAAGCAAGAATTTGGGTCAAACACATGCACACAAATCCCAGCATCAAACAGTTCTGTGGGAGCAGGGTAACCTCAGGAAAAATCAGCCAGGACTAATGCAGTCTTATATAAGCACAGAGAACACATACTGGTATAATTTTGTTACTTTTGTCTTGATACTTGCATTTTATCTTCATTATATCACATATTTCTGAACCCAGCAGTAAACAGTTGCTCCCTCTTTCATAACCCTTAATGACACAGGTTGTTTTTTTCCCAACTCTTCAAGATTACCATTTAAATTAACTATATAAATCAGGCCCTGGCCTCTATTACACGGGAAAACAATTGGGTTCTGTTTAACTTAGGAATCTGCAGTGTTTATAGATAGACAACCCCGAAGGTAAGTTACTAAACTAGTTTCTAGTTGCACTGATCTGTTGCCAGAATACATAAATTATTAACTGAGAAGTAACTCCGGTGAGTGTTGTGTATTTAAGTTCATATTTGGTAGGGCTGGGGATATGTGGCTTGGTCATAAGTAGACACTAGAAATATTAATCACTTTCAAGTAGAATTCTATATTTTAATTGCTGAGAGGAGACTTCTTTGTTTCAGTGTCTGACTAAGAAACCTTTCCCTTGCTTTGTGTAAGCCACCGCAGTGCAAGCCTAAGAGAAAACTCCCACTGATTTCCCTGAGGACTCTTGCTTTAGGTCCATGGGAATTTGACCAGTTATTTCAGCTGATCAGAGAGTCCAGATCCCTCTGACACATAAATCTATCTCCTTTGAATGCCAGATACTCAAAATTTAATGTACTGTCACCAGGGCATGACATGGAGAGAGAGATAATAGCATTTTCCTCCCTAAACGACACAAGACACTCAAAATACTTGACAGTGGCAAGGTCCAGGTGAAGAACACTCTTTTCTTCTCTTCCGTGTTAACCAGGAGGTTGACCTGAGGTTAGCTGCCCTTCAAAGCGTGAAGGGTCACACAAAAATTCAGTTTCCTGGCTGCATTTTTGAGGAGTGAGACAGTCATTTCTTGAAAATTATGGGATGACACCTGGGCATGGCTTGTGCTGCTGGAGCAGTGCATGCTGAGAAAACACATCTACTCTTTATCTTCAAATTGTCTCTAATTTTCTACGCAGGGTGTTAGGATAGCACTTTGATCCTCTGTCTTGAGGTTAAATAGGACAATACACGGCAACCTGGATGCTCCGATGGGCTAGCCTGACTGTAGAGGATGGGGTTGCTAGGAATGCAAGCTGTCTGCATGCCACTCGGTCCCTGGATGGATTTAACACTAATTCCACTTTGCCTCTTCCACCTCCTTGGAATAAATTTCTCCCCAGCCAAACTGCACTGCAGCCAGCAGCTCAGAGAGAAGGGAGAAGACAGCTTGAGCAGGCTAGGTCCCAGCTAGGCAGGTATTATTCCATCCTTCGCCTCACCCTGGAAGACCACAACAGTTTGACTTTGTCTCCACGGCATGAGATGTTAACCCGCTTTTCATGCAGCAGGGAGAAGTCCAAGTGTGTTGAGTGTCACCAAAAGGAAATTGCCTTGCAGAAACAGCCAGTATCCCACGCTGCAAGGGTAAGCAAGCCAGCAGCAAGTGCAGGAGCTATGAGGTGTCCCATCCCTCTGCTTGCAGCAAGTCCATCACAGAGCAGCTCAGGGGAAGAGTGGGAGAGCCATTTGCACAGGGAGCAAGTCAGATTTAAATAGCTGTATGTAGCCACATCTTGTTCAGGCACCTATGTATGGCATCCCTGCTGTGTGAGAAGGGTGTTCACCTTTTGCGTAATCTTTACCCATGCTGAATGAAAAGTACCTTTTTGGCTGTACTGGTGCCACATATACTTTCACAAAACCCTGCGGTTCTTTGCAATTCAGTGCAAGCTTTAAGCTCACTAGGAATCTCTTCCCTTTTTTTCTACCTCAAAATCATGAGAGGCTAAAGAACAAAAAACATTACTTTTCTTTGCACAGTACCTAACGCTCCTAAGCATCCTCATGTGTCTGGATCCTTACTGCATCTGGAGGCTAGCACTGTCATTTAGTGATGTGGAGATAGGGTGTGGATTTCAAGTGGGTTTAGCACTTAAATATCTTTAAGCAACAGAGATGTGGGCTATCACACAGGAAGTCCACAGAAATGAAAAGACGGGAGCCCAGTTACCAAGAGATGTGTGACAGCTACCAGGCAAGCTTTTCCTCATAAATGGCAAGATTGCCAATTTTTGCAGAGCTGAGTGGTGCAGGCATTGGTTTTGGATGTCCCAGCCACCCTGTGTCCTCTTTTCGTAATGTCTTCTTCAGGGAGGCCCAGTCTTCTGAGGAGTAGCATGGGATTGCTTTGAGAATAACAAGAGAAAAGTCTTTCTTGTATTAAGGAGCTATGATTGCTACCTGCCAGAAATGGAAATAAAACCAGATTTAGACATTTCAGAAATTCGAAGATTCTGCTTTGCAAATCTTTAAGGCCCACACGTTTAATTTGAGCTGGACATTTTTATACCATCCTCAAAACTGTAATGGTGTGGGTAACATCTGTACTGAAGTATTATACCAGGCTTTTGTGTTTTAGTTCTGTTCCTCAGCAGCGTTATCAGGGTAAAGTGGAAAGTTTTGTGGTTATGGTTTCAAGTATGTTGGTACACACCCACTTTGTAACTTCTGCATGTCACTTCATAGCTCTGCTGCAGTTCTCCCCCATAAAACAAGGGCAAACCTCTCTTCCCTGCCCCAGGAACAGCTCCTGAGGACAAATGGTAATCTGCTGGCTATCTGTGAGGCTCAGATGCCACCAAGATGGGGAACCGTCCAAGTGATAAGTTGCTGTGACCTTTTAGTTACACCAAGACAGAGCAGCAGAACTTGATGCAGCCATGAAGCTGTACTAGTCCCGGCTGGAGACAAAACTGAGACAGAAAACCTGAGTATTGTGATAATTTCTGTATTGATCCTACTGTTTGTGTTCCCAAAGTGTAATAGCAGAAATGTAGTGAAATGACATATCCAGAGAGCTTTTGCTTTAGTGAGAGAGCAGTCATCTTCAGCGAGAAGGGGCAAGGCAACACGCTGCACTCCTGTGAAGTGCCTCAGTAGACAGCTATTCTTCAGCTCATAAGCTATTAATTACCAGATGTTAGAATCTATTTATTTTTCCTGAAAAGAATTCTGACTCCATAAAGTCTTTTTTTAAAAAAAAGAAGAAGAAGAAAACAAAAAAGATTGCTCATTTCAAATTTCCTCTTCTCTCTCCAGTTCTTTAAATGCTGCTGGATTGCTGAGCTGTGAAATACGATGTCTTTTTAAGAGTTCCAAGATTTTTGCCCAGAAGGAAGAAAACACTGTTCAGGTTTGTCTCTTCAGGATTTAATGATCACATTGTAAATTTCTCACAAGAAATGAAATAGCAGTCAGTGGGTAATATCCCATCTAATGTTGGTTTTGCTTCCCTTTTCTTCCCCAGAGCTCCAACCTCTGTCTTCGAACCTCTCGGATTTTCTGTGTAATGGGAGGATGCAGAGACACAGGGTTATGTGCCCTTCACAAACCAATTCGACACAGTCGGATTTATTCCTGCTCCAGCTTAAATCTTCCTGCTTGATCTAAACCCCTTTGTGCCCTAAAACCAACTGTGTTTGGTGTCCTCAAAAGCCAGAGCAATTGAAATAAGGAAATGTTCTTACATAGCTGGTGTGTGATAGTCCAAGCATCCATGCTCCTGCACCCCAGCACGTTTCAGACGGCTCCAGCTTCTTACTGGATGGACACAGATATCAGAGCACAGATTTTTCCTGTTTTCTCCTTCCTTTCTGCCTCTTTGCTCAGAGAAGCTTATGTAGAAATGTGCAAAAGGACGAGACAAAGGGGCAAAAGGTTCTTGTTTTTAAAGATCAGCCACCAGTCGAGCTGCTCAACTTCATTCCTGCACCTAGACAAAGCAATAACAATCCTTTGTTCAATGCCAGTTTTTTCCCCAGAGGCACATGTGGACCAGAGGGAAAGCTCATCTGTGGGCTAGAAGCATTCATAAGGCTATGGCCAAAATTGGTGTATCAGTAGTGCCCTCCACATTTTCTCCACTTAAGCCCTTCTTTTAGAGGATACTCTTCGGGGTTATTGCTCCTAGTTCTGGTACTGGCTTTTCTGGGAGACGATGAGCCATGTCTTTAACCACCCTGCACCCAATTTTCCTCATAAATACTACAAACTAAGGAGGAAGGATTTATTATTTGCAAGAGCATCAGTACCCTTAAGCTAAGGTCTTTCCTGACAGGTAAGTTCTTATGCATTTTACTTCTTTCCAACCATCACTGGTGTGTGACTCTCAGCCCTTTGGTGTTCAGGCACCTTCCGTACCCCCTGTTATCTGGTTCCTGCCTTGCAGCCCAAATCAGATTCAGGAGAAGCCAAGCCATACCCCACTTGACCTGACAGTGGTTTTAAGACACATCTCACCCTGTTTGCTCATCCTTCTGCTGACGATGGTTTATTTCCTTGTGTGAACAAGATAACTTGGCTACTCTCAGCAGCTGCACAAGAGAACACCATGGAAATAGTGGAAATGGCATTAAGACATTCAAAACCCTGCACTGAGGTGGATGGGATCCCCTCTATCCAGATCACCAGTGCTGATGTGTGTTTTTTGGGCAGCAAAATGGCTGGATCTGAAGTAAGAGGGGACTCATGCCCTCTCCTCACACCTACATGCCCTCTATGCTTCAGATTGCAATGCTGCAGAGACGAGCAGTTTTGGTATCTGTGGGCAGATGTCTTCTTTGTTCTCTGTGTTTTGTGTTGCTGTGTTACTCAAACACTATGGGCTCTGGGCAGAGGTAGCAGCGGCAGTGGCTCCTTGCTCCAGAGTCCCCACAACCTGATGGGGCTTACGGCAGATCTCCCAGGGTCTCCTTCAGACCTCGGGGATCTGGTTTCCTTCTCGTACCCTGTGAGCCAAGACACCAAATCACACAGCAAATCTTGTATAACATTCCTTTAGAAAACACAGGGCATCAGTGCTATATCCCATTCATACTCCTCTAAATAACCCATTTCTGCATATGGGTACATGGACCTCAAACAACCCGTTGAATGGGAACGTGAGACACAACGCATTGGACATCGTCTCCCAACTGCTGGCTCTGTCTACACCTTAACAGAGAAAAATAAAAGACACTTTACAGTACAGTTGGAGATGGGCCCAAGCCACAAATTCAAATATGAATGAAGACAGAAGGTGCTTGGCTCCAGGGTTTTGGTTCGAGTCTTTAAATAAAGCAATTTAATTTACAGTGTGCTTGGCCCGGGGGAGCTCCTGAGAAGGAATGGAAATCCTCCACCAGAAGTTATAGGTTTCATATGGAAATCTGTGGATGAGAGTCCTACGGCCTCTGCTATGAAGACATATTGGGCCAAATCGTCAGCACAGAGCCCTGTCATTTAAATCACTGCTGCAACACACTTTCGCTTGACATTGGCACACACACTGTCTCAGTACACCTACATAACTGTTTTATAAATACACTCTGTCCTGGCAGAATGCAATCCCGAAGGATAAATTAATAATAAGCTACACATATACATACACACAATAGTCAAAATTGCAGAACAGTTTCAGAGATGAACAATCCATGTAAAGTTGGACAAAACTATTTTCAGGTTCTCCTTCAACGGGCACATTCCCATTTTGCAGTGCTTATCTTTGCTGGATTTAGTGCTGCATGGATGGGATGTGACTTACAATAAAATAAGCAGACGCTGCCCAACCTAGAAGCATCCCATTTAGTGTGTTGAAAAGACACCGAATCGGCTATTTCCTGAGAGATATTTGAACAATCTTTTTGCATGAAACATGCTTCAGGGTACAGGGCGTATTCCCTGTGTCAGTCTTCTCATTTCTTCATCTTCATGGCATGGGCATAATTCTTTTCATGGTTCTGCCATGGTTTCTACAGTCAATAAGCATCATAACTTCTAAACAATAGCATTAGCTTCTTCTCTTGTTTCCTCTGTAGCCTACCGAAGCCAGGGGCTCTCCTTTTGGCAAAGCCCGTTTTCCTCCTTTCTTCTCCCAACCCACCTGAAGGGAAAGGGATTAAAATGGAGACAGCTGCGCCGGCTCCAAATTTCCCACAAACTGGAGGCTCCCTCCAGCCAGGGCTGATGACAGCTTCTGCTTGGCATACCCCCAGATGGAAGGCCCTAGGGGTGGAAAAGTAGCAACAGCCGAAAGCAGCTACGGTCTCCTCTGCCAGGGCAAGAAAGGAGATTGTACAAGGCCTGGAGAGAGGCAAGTCTTTAGCCAAGAGCTTCAGAGTCAGTGAGGATCTTTCTGCAGAGGTTTTTAGGTATTGCCAGTAGAAAAACCCCATGTTCCCATGGCCTCACACTGCACACGTTTTCCTGAATTCATCTACCATGCTTCTTTCTGCAGGTGTCCCTGGTTGAGATGCTAGGAACTGAAGTGAGCTACTTAGGAACCACCTGAGGAGCAGGTAGCTGAGAAGTGGTCCCCTCAGTCTTCACACCCAATTGACTACCTGGACTGCTCCTCCCTTCTGCCAGGCTAGCCTTTCTACCTTCACACCATGCTGCTGGCAGGATCCATGGCCTGCATGATTGCACCACCAACTTCAGCCCTTCAGGCCTTAATCAATTTTATGACATTCTCATTCCACACTGTCCTGAGGCAGATCCATGAGCTTGGCTCAAGATGGATTTCAGGTTGTTTGTGTCTCCCCAGCACTTGGGGATGAGCCTCATTGGAACTTTTGGAATCTGCCCAATGCATGGTTGGAGAAGTCTGCCAATGCTTGCTGGCAAGCAGTTTGCTTCAGAGCCCTGTTGCATACATGTCTCCTGCCTGGAACTTCTAGCCAAGAGAAAACAGGAGACCAAGCTCACTTGTGCTTGGTCCCAAACAGAAATCACACTGAGAAATGGATGCACAGTGAGATCTGTGCCTGGAACACCCCAGAAATCACACACTCTGAATAATCAGAGGTCTCTTTAGCACTGAGCAAAAAAAAAGGAAAAATCATATATTGGCTAAAAGCCGAGTCACGGCATTGGCAGCCTGTTGATACTGATGGCAAACGAGCTGATTTCCTGGCTGGCAATAACCAGCTGCATTCACATCCAGAAAGCCAAACTTGCACCCATGAATTGGAGCAAGGGTACAGGCAAAGCCCAGCAGGCTGGCAGCAGCAAAGCAGGGGACCGTGATCTCACTTACACCACAGCAAAACGAAGTTATTTAAGTGGATTTCTTCCAAGTTTCTGCTGATATAACTAAAATCATAATCTGGCCTCTAGCTGTTGCTTGGTTCCAGGGCAATGGGAGTATTTTCTGCTTGATGCTGGGCAAACCATCCTTGCTGTGCTTCTAATTGGGAATGTTTGATTTTCCCCTCACAGCAGCGCTCAGGAGAGGGTGGTAGACATAAAAGACAAGAAAAAAATCAGAGCCGCTACCAAAAAGCCAGCTCTTTCCTGCGATTTTTATCGTGGGCAGACAGCTAACCCACACAGCTGGGTGCTGGTGTCTGCCCAGCCCAGGGAAGGGCTGCTCTGGGCAAGCTGCCTACCTGTGCTAGCCATCTATGGGAGCACAGGGCAAGACAGCGCAGGCTGCAGCAGGGCCTGGCAAGCAGCAGCCCCCAGAGAGCTCATGCAAGGGTTTCTAGAACATTTCTTAGCCAATTCTGCAGCTCCCTGTGCCAGCTGGATGAAGCCAGCCTTGGTACCCAGGGGAAGGAGCTGCTGTGGCAAGGCTGCACAGGGGGATGAGCTGCATGGTGCAGCAGGCAGCGTTAGTGGGAGGTGTGTGCTCCTTGTTCAGAGTGCAGAACTCTGCTAACCCTGTCAGCACTCGTCTTTTGCAGTTTGGGTGCACGGGGTGCATGGCCTCAGCATCTCCATCCCTTGAGCCATTCTTCCTGTTCAGGGCTGTGCCTTCACAGTGCAAAGGCTGGAGATTGGGCCCATGTGAACCTCGTGAAGTTCAACGAGGCTAAGTGTAAGGTCCTGTGCCTGGGTCGTGACAATCCCAAGCACAAATACAGGCTGGGTGGAGAATGGGCTGAGGTCAGCCTTGAGGAGAAGGACTTGGGGGTGTTCGTTGACCAGAAGCTCAACATGACCCATCAGTGTGCATTTGCAGCCCAGAAACCAACGGCGTCCTGGGCTGCACCACCAGCAGCATGACCAGCAGGCTGAGGGAGGGGATTGTCCCCCTCTACTCCGCTCTGGTGAAACCCTCCCCTGCAGTCCTGTGTTGAGCTCTGGGGCCCTCAACACAAGAAGGATGTGGAGCTGTTGGAGCGAGCCCAGAGGAGGCCACAAAGACGATTAGAGGGCTGGAGCACCTCTGCTATGGAGACAGGCTGAGAGAGTTGCCCTGGGAGTTTACATCAGCCTTTAGCCCTGGACATGCTCAAATCACACCACAGCTGGCTGTCACTGATGCTGGGGGATCCGAGCCCCTCTTCCTGCTCTATCTGAGCTGGAGGGATCAGACTCATACCCACGTGCTGACTCCAGGATTATAGCTGGTTGTGCTTTGCCTTTCTGCAGGCTGCACCTTCTGCTCCTGGGACTTGGCATCCCTGCTAGTGGCAAATCTCCCCTTTGCCTTTGGTCCCAGGCAAATCTGCCCTTGGGCAAGTGGCTCCAGAGCCATTTCCTCCAGAGGCTTCCTCCTGGTTATTTTGCTAGGTCAGTGCATGCGTGCACTGGGACAGGCCGGGTAGCTGTAGTGCTGTCTCCAAAGCCTGTCAAAATGCCATGGCTTGCAACGGCATTGGGATCCTCAACAGGGAAATGAGCTTCCATGACACTGGCCAACAAACCTAGAGCAAACTGCATCCCTTCATGCTAGACGTTCTCTGCTTGAGGCTGAAGGAAGCCTCTGAGGACAAAACCAAAGGCAGACACAATGTGGTAATCAATTCTGTAACATGATGCTCTGGAGAGGGATGTGAAATAACCTAGGAAGACCCCACATGTAAGTCATCCCCCTCAATGCCTCCTACACTTACTGTCCCGACATGGCAACACTGAGATGGGAACCAAGGCTCCTTCCACAGCAGCAGTGGCTCAACACAATTTGCAGAGCAGGGGAGCAGTTGCGAAAGATGGCTTTGGAAGAACAAAAAGCCAGTTGGAAATTTCACTCCCAGTATCTGTGACACAGAGCCAAAGGCTCACACCATCGTGATTTGGCAAGAAAAAGTCCTGCCCACTCCCTCATGAAAGCGGTGGGAGCCTCAGCTGGTTTCGCTCCCAAGGCATGACACCAGTCGTCTTGAATGATACCCAGTTTCCACGTGCCTTTACTCATGTTTGCGGACATTCATGAGTTGCATAATTTCCCCTTATGCCGTCGCACTGGAGAGGGTGGACACTAGCACTCTTCCCAGCTGCAGGGTCAGATTGCTCAGCCTTTGAAGGTACTTCCTTGGAGTCCTTGATCCTGAATTTCTTGGCCTCTTTGAAGTTTCCCCTTGACGTTAGTGCGTATCTGAGTGACTCAGTTCCCTCCCTCTCTGAGTGAGATCAGATCTTGTTTGATGACTTTGTCTTACATCCCTCTGCTTAGATAACTGCCAGATATGTGGTTTCATGACACCGAGTCCAAGGGCTCTGAATTTCTGGGGGAGTCTGTGTGTACCAGAATCATCTTGTTCCTTCTTGTTGGTAGCACATTTCTCTGGTACTGGGGTCTTTGAGGCATCCCTGCTTTCTGGAATTGAAATCCTACAGCCCAGCTTCATAGGTCCCAGGATTCCCACCAGCCTCCAAAATGGGACTTTTTACCCTCATTTGCTCCCAGTTTTGGGCAGAAATGAGGTTGAAAGAGCCAAAATACCTCCCCCAGGTTCTTTTAAGAAAAGTCCCTTTGACCTTTTCTTTTTTCCTCCTTCAGGTATTTCTTCTTTGCTCACATCTTTTCTAGAGAACTTTTGCAGCTGCATTTGTCTCCTGGGGGCTGTTGCGGTCACCTTCAACAGCAGGAATCAGCTTTGAACACTTCAGGCTGCCCAATTGCATGAGCCATGCAATTGGGCTTCAATGTCCAACCTGCAGCTGCAGCAAGTATGCAGCCTTTTAGCAGACCTGAATACCATGCAGGGCTGGGATTCAGACACTGAAATAGCGGGGAGGTGCCCTTATCTGACATCCGTTGATTTAGGCCTTTAATCTGGGAAGGAATTTGCTGCAGGTCACAGAAAGCCAGTGGATAAAACCAGGATCTTTGCCCTGTCCCAGCCCTGCAGCACCAGCCTCTTGGGCATTTTTTTCACCAATGTGGGTATTTGTTCACTTCTGGCAAACAAAACTGGCCCCTCACCTTCATGTCCTTACACCCACTGAACTCTGAAACCCAGAAGCCTTTGGAAAGAGCAAGGATTTAAATGCTAAAAGCCAGAGGGCAGAAAGCAGAGCCCATCCCTATCTCCACTGGCGCTGCCCTAGCGGAGTGCTGTGGAGTGAGAAGGATGAGACAGCGAAACCCAAGATAAACAGGCTCGTATTAGCACTGGTATCTTGGGCCAGCAATGACTCTGCTTCTCCGTGAGAATAAACCTCCTGAGCCGATGAACCGGACCACTTGCAGAGCTACAACAAAGGATTCAAGCGTGTTTCCTCTTGGAACAGGATGAAGTGAACCATTCACAATCCCATCCATCGGGCAGGTTTTCTACCCCCGTCTCCCCGACTCCATCCAGAGCACCTCTGTTTCTCATCCACATCCACTCTCCTGTTTGAAAGCAAAGCTTCCTGCTCCAGGCTATTTCTGACCTCCGGAGCCAGGCTGCCAAGCTCCCAAGGACAAGCTCACCAAGGCTGGCTGCAGGGGCAGGAGGCTACAGAGACCAGCATGCCTGTAGACACGATCCAGAGGCTGCATCTCTTTTCTCCTTGAATTGAGGCAAGATGCTTCCCTGGTCAGTCAGGTCCAAGTGAACGATGCTTCACCCACCCCCCATGTGTCAAACAAGAAATTGTCACTCTTTGGCCCCTATTTTCAGACTTTCTGGTATTTCTGCATGTGCATTTATTCCCTCCTATTCACACGGATGTATAACTAGGCAGCAGCTGTAATGTAATACCAGAGTCCTGTATATAACTCTGAAAACACCACTGGAGCAGGCCTATTATCGTGAGACCAATCTGAGCAGGAAATATTATCATTACCAGGGGGCATTATTTTTTCCAATCACACTTCATATCAGTTGTCATCAAACCCTGTGTTTTATATAGTGTTACAATAGCCACAGTTGCCATGAATTGTCTCTGGATGGACTGTAAGTATTAAAAACAAAATAAAAAGCATATGTTGGAATGTCTGAAACTAGCAGACAAAACTCAAGGCTTTGACAATGTTACGGGTTTTTTGGAAGGAGCCAGATTTTAGCAATAACATTCCACTTTTGTTAGTCTACCCACCAGCATCTAACCTGCCCTATAACATCTCACTCGAGTTTACAATTTCCTTCACCTCCTGTTCTTCTCTAATGTAAACTTTCTGGCTTTTCTCGAACGTGTGGCTTGGATGAGGAATAGCTGAGGCTCCAGCCTTTCAGGTGCCAAGTGGAAATCTTCCTTCACAGCGAACAGGCAAGAACAAATGTACGACCTAAGGAAAGTGCTTATCCATAGCTCTTTTTTTTTAATCCCCTCCTGCTCAAGCTGTAGCAAAATGTCGAAGGCATGATGCATGCATTCCTTTGAAGCCATTCCATGGCCTGATGATCCATTTTGCTTACGAAAGGAATGTGCGCTCAGTGCTGTGATTTTTGTTGGAGGCCTCAGCAGCAATGTAATAACTGCGAGGAACACTGCCAGGTTTCCCCCCTTCCTTACGCATTCCAAAACTTCCATCCAGTGAGCAATAAATAGCAAAAAAAAAATTAATTACCCAAAGGAAGAATTCTCTCCTGAACAAATATTGGCTTTGTGACGAGAAGGAGCTTGTGAAATGTGTGTTTGCCTACCAAGCCCACTCAGTCTATTTCTGATTCCCGAAGAACATAGTGACCTGTGTGCCAGATTTTATTTTGGCTTTTTTTTTCTTGCATGGCCAGTAAGAACTGTAACAAACATACAGGAAGGAAAACACTCTATTGTTGCTCTTTGTCTTTTGGTGGTTTTTGTTCTGTGCTTTTAACACGCTTCACTTCTGGAGCTGCACAAAAAAAGAAGTTCTTTTTTTTTTAACCTATTCAACAATTGTCCCAGCTTTTCCCTAACTCATTCACTGATTAAAAGTGTCCAGTAAATGAGCTTAGGAGAAATCAGTTTTGAGCTATTATATGCAACACACACAAACACACAAGCACATGCATACTTGTATATACATATTCACAGATACACAAATAGGGGCTTGACCCTGGAGCCACATGGGTTAATGTATAAAAGCTCCAATCCCTGCTCCGAAGCAAAAATGATGGGCTCCATTTTGTGCAAAGTGCTCTGCACAAAGGCCAGTCTTTGTCTCAAGTACTTGGTGTAAATTAAGGTGAATAACCAATGTTCCAGGTCCAGTGGCGAACACCATCTACCCTCATCCCTGCCACCCACCCTGCAGGAGCTCAGCTTTGAGCTCTGCTGATGGAGATAGAGCAAGCAGCAGCTGCAATGAGTATGAGAGTGGCTGAAATGGGCCAGAAAAAAGGGCCAGCTAGCCTAGAACCCTGCAGCAACCAAACACAGATGCCACGGGAGGGATATAAGAATTGGGACAGGAGGTGATACTTCCTCCAGATCTCCCTCAGCCTCAGCCTTTTGCAGCTCAGGGACTTCCTGAGCTGGATGTGGGTTTTCTCTGTTTAATAACTCTTTTCCATCAACTTCTCCAATCTCCCCTTGAACCTACAAACTGAGAAATTTCCTGCAGGCTGGGAGAGAAAGAGGAGAACTGGGAAAAGGGAATGTTTCTGCTCCCACTTTGGTCTGCTGGATGCAACGCCCTTCCTCAAAATGGTCGGGGCTTTCAGTGCTCAGGGGGAAGGGCATCAAGGCACAGGACATGAGCAAAACCAGTGTGCAGCCCACATCCCCTGCAGGCATTATTGTGGCTTTTCAATAATTAAAGGGGGCTTATAAGAAAGACAGACACAGACTTTTTAGTAGAACCTGTAGCGATAGGGCAAGAGGTAGTGGTTTTAAACTAGAAGAAGGTAGATTCAGACTGGATATAAGGAAGACATTTTTTATGATGAGGTTGTTGAAACAGTGAAATAGGTTGCCTAGAGGGGTTGTAGATGCCCCATCCCTGGAAATATTCAAGACCAGGCTGGATGGGGCTTAGAGCAAGATGGTCTAGTGGAAGGTGTCCCTGCTCATTGCAGGGGGGTTGGAACAAGGTGACCTCTAAAGGTCCCTTCTAACTTAAACCACCCTGTGATTGTAGGATTCTAAATCGTGCACAGGTGACTCCAGCCCCTGCTCAGGAGTGGGTAAAGTCTGTAGCAGGAGGGGAGCTGTGATTCCAGTGCCTCTGCTCCTTGGGGAAGGAAGACTTTGTGTTCAACCACCAGATCCAGCCCCTACACAGACCTCGGATCCAAATGATGGAGGAGTTGGGGCTGATGGCCAGAGCTGTGCATGCTGCTGGCAGCTGGGAAAGATACATCTCTGCTTTGGGTCAGGGGCAGCTCCAGACCGCAAGCCGCTCACCCCACATACACACAAGCACTAAGCTAGCACCGAGACAGCAGAGCTCAGGTGTGGGATAGGAGGCAATTCCCTCTGTGGTGCACAGCCTAGACTTAGAGGTGGGCACAGGTCAAATGCAGGTCACCCCACTGCAAAACTCCCACAGCATTTCCCCAGCAGGTCGCACAACTTCCACAGATGCTCTCAAGCTTGCCGTTGTAACCTGCTCAAAGCATCCAGTCTCACAAGAGCTGAAAAAACATCTCAGTATTTGCTCCTTTCCTGGCTTGTTTTGGGGTTCATCTTTTGGAAAACAAACAAAAAACAACACTATATGCAGTGGGGGCAGAGAGAGGCACTTGGAGGAGATCAGGGGGGAGGCCAGGTCTCTGCTGCCCCAGGGTACAGTAACCATAGTCGTGGGACATGGCACGCCAGCCCTCTTCTGCAGAAGAGTGTGGCAGTGACATTTTGAGTCTAAGAAAATGACGGCAGCCATCCTGCAAGCAAAGCCTGATTCACAACACTCAGAGGAGACCACCCAGAGAAAACATGCCTGGAGATCCCCATGAGCGAAACTCTTACATCCTAAGCTATCCCTCATCTAAGTTGCCCAAGGCAGGATGAGATCCATTCATAGGTTGTGCCCTATGAGAGCCGGTTACATTGTAAGAACAGTCAGCAGTTAAGAGCAGTTACATAGAATTATTTATCCACATAGAGATCTTTTCATGAACAGAATAGTAAATCTTTTCATTCAACAATTTTTAGACAAGAGCTATTTGTTAATATGACATTTTTTCAGCTCTATCAGTGCAAACATCCATCCATTTAGTTTTTCATAAACAGAAAACTTCTTTCTTGCTGTTTCCAAAAAAGAGGGGGAGGATGAATGAAAACTGGATGTATTTTTGTTGTTGTTGTTGTTTGGGTTGTATTTTGCTGAAAAGAAAAGGTCAAAATAGGATGTTGCTGTGAGTCTTTAATTTAGGGAAAAGGCCATTTTTAACTGTCCAAAATTGCTTGATTCAATAAATGTTGCCCAGCTCCAGTGTCATGCTTTGCTAATCAGATTTCAGATGTTCAGCACAGTAGATCACACTGCCATGTCCTATCAGCTAAACTAAATGTTGTGGTTATACCATGAAGCAATATCACAACAGGAGTACTCTGTCATCACAGATGGCTCTTGTAGGACCCTGAACAGTGTCGCTGGTTTGCTGCACATCCTTAAAACCAGTTCAGCTCCTATTAGGTCCAAAAAGATAGGGAGAGACCAGGAAGGGGATTGCAATGGTCAGTAGCATCCCTCAGGATGCTTCAGGACAGAGATCCATCTGGCCTTAGCTCCTTGTCCTCACCATCCCCACAGTGATGACTGTCTAACATGGGAAGGATGCAGTCCCCTCTGCTTGTCATGTTTATTCCACCCTTCTGCTGCAAAGTTATGATTTCTGATTGTTGCTGTTTATTTTTTTTTTTGTCTATGCTTGTCTGCCCTTTCAACAGGATTCCTTTCTCCTTCGCCAGCAGATGTAAGGGTCAGTTACAAAGTGATTAAGCTGGAAAAACTGCCAAGAAATCAAGCAAACAACCTATTCAATTTTTCTGCACAAGAAACCAAATTCCGTCTTAAATTTCTAGAGCTGGAATACCACCCAAGGGATTATGTGCAGTTATCTCCAGCTGCCGGCTATTCATATTTCCTCCTTGTGTGTTTTTCTGACCATCATTTGGGTCCTAGTAGAAGATAAATTTATTTCAGTTTGATGCTATTCCTGGGGCTTCTGAGGTGTTCCCATATAAAACTTCAGTTGCAATAAACCCCTTGAAATTTACAGAAAGAAATAAACTGATTTGATAAACAGCACTCAGTACACCAAAGTAATAATAGACTTGATTTCTATCATGCAAAATCAGATTTGGTGTCAGTATTCAAATAGTAAACAGAAGGTTTCATGCTTGTTTGCAGCAGGCAGGATGCTTTTGAATATTTTGGGTGTAACTCACTTGACAAGAGCAGACACCTAAATTGCCCATCTGAGCAAGTGTCCCTGGTCTCCCTTTGCAGCTGATGGAGATCTCATCAAGGAAGACCAGGGCTCGTCTCCTCCACAAACAGGCAGCTAAACCTGGCCTGGTGCCCCACGCTCTCAAGTCCTGACCATGGCAGTATCTCAGGTGGTTAGTAGAGGTGCTGGGTTGTAAAGCACGACGAGAGGAATGTGTTTTTTCATGTTGGAGCAAATTCTGGTGTTACGGCATGCTAAAATACATGTTATCAGCAGAAGTGATAAACCCAGGCATTGTGCCTCTGCAAGAACTAACCTCTTAGTTACGTGTCAAGTTTAACCCCAGCACAGATCTGTGTTCAATGTGAACTCTCCAATTTGATGTAAACAATTCATGAACACAAGATGGTTTGTCATGCTCTCATCACTCAAGGGGTCGCACCCTTAGCTAGATCAGGCTGTGTGCAAGACTTTTTCTCTGCAAGGAAGATTTAGCCAAAATCTCACTATTCTCTGTCAAACCTTGAGTTGGTGCTGAGTGTCTTTGGGATAAGATGCCCCCCTACATGGTCCTGGTGGGCAGTGGTGTGGAGGATTGGAGGTGGTTGGGAGTGATGCCAAGCAAAGACCCCTGCCTGCACGTCTTCCTGCTCAGCAGGCCTTGGGCACTTGCTGAAAGACAGACCTCTCAAAATATAGAATCGTTTAGCTTGGAAAAGACCTTTAAGATCATTGAGTCCAACTGTTAACCTGGAACTGACAAGTCCACAACTAAACCATGTCCCTAAGTGCCACACGTACATGTCTTTAAATGCTTCCAGGGATGGTGACTCCACCACTGCCCTGGGCAGCCTGTTTCAATGCTTGACAACCCTTTGGATAAAGAATTTTTTCCTAATACCCAATCTAAACCTTCCCTGGCACAAACTGAGGCCATTTCCTTCCCACATTAGATAGTCACTACCATGGGAAAGGTGAGGACAGAGAGATAAGGCCAGATGGATGTCCATCGAAGGATTAATTCCTCTGCTCCTCAAGTTGCGAAGGGACAGACTTCTTGTCTTGTCAGCAGGAAAATGTCTCTTATTGGCCAAGGGATTTCTGTGAACGTTTTAGGGCAGGCAGGAATTGCAAGGAGCAGTAGATGTGGTTTGGCTGAAAGATAAAATTGCTATTTCCAACTGGCACCCAGTGCTGTCAATACCCCAACCACGCCTGGGCATTTCCAACAAAGGTCCAATTTGTACCTGTGCACTGCTTTGAAATCCACTAAAATGCATGCATTATTTCCATCACTGCTCTTCTCATGTATTGATGATCTGTATTTGAGCTACACGCAGACTTACGACATGGCACGTAGTTTTTCATGGTAAGACAGAGACAGCCTGTCATATCCCTGTGCCTTGCATCTTCTAACACAGTGTGGTGTCAGTTATAAATGAACCTGAAATTCACATAGCATCAGACTTTCCAAAATCCAGTGTTGACCCAGCCTTGTATTCTGACTAGATTAGCGTTTATTTATGTTTATAAAAAAACCCCAAAACCCTAACTCATTGAAAAATGTTAAAGGGAAATTGCAAATGCTATGCTTGTCTGAACAGGAGTCACTGGGAAACACACTACAGACATATTAATTTCTGAGAGATTCCCACCCCCTCCCCTCATCCTGTGTATACTCAGATGAGGAATGCTCTGGTTTGGCTTATTCCTATCTTCTAATACACACACTGCTTATCAGAGATACACTAGTTAAGGTGGAGGAAATTAAGGTGACCTCTACTAGTTCAGGTCTTTATGCAATTTGAGATGGTCATTAGTCACATATTTTGGCATGCTGTGAATTAAAGGGAGACCCAGGCTTCCAGAGTATTTCAGGCCATTTATATTTTGTTCTCCTTTGTATGACTGAACACCCAGGAAGGTTGTTTTATTCATCTGACTTAAAACCGATTACTTTATAGAATTTAAAACAAATCTGTATGTCTTCTCCGGCTCTTTTGGCTAATTGTGAAAAGTCTTTCCAGACTGGATGGGAAAAATGTTTCTCAGCTATTAATCAAGCCACTGATTTAGGAATTTTGCTCGGGGAAAGAACTTAGCCCTCACGCAGGGAAAGGGCCATAAATCTGCAAGAGGAAGAACTTCTGGAGCTCTGTTACTCATCCTCTTCCTGCCTGCACAAAGAGAGTGACTTTTGTAGACCAGATGCAGCAGCCAGCATCACAAGAATGGCAGGGAAATCCCTGCTTCCCTCTTGGCATGGAGGAGTCCCGATATGAATGTGTTTGGTTGGAGCCAAGGAGGAAAAGGCAGGAAAAAAAAGGTGAGAATGACCCCAGGGCTCTGCACTTTGTTCTGACACATTCTCAGCGATGGACAACAGAAAATGTTGCTTGTCTGAACAGGACACCCACACTTGTTCCCATGCATGGGTCTAAAACTGCACAATGAGATGCCACCAAACTTCCCTTTGCAACACTCCTGGACCCACACCACGTCCCTAACCCTGATGGCAAGGCTTCACAGACCATTTCCTCCTCCACCACCACCTGATCCCACCCTGGCCAGTGCTTTCACCAAGGCTGAGCTGCGCTTCAGGACAAAAAACCCAACAGAAAAAAGCTTGGTAACCGTGGGGGGAGCAGCCATGGCATGTGTTTTGTAACTTTATAACTAAAAAGGGCTGTGTGCAGCTGATTTGAATAAGTTATCTCACTGTGAAACACATCTTCCTGTTAGGGAAAACATTGCTCAAGACTGACAGGGCTAGTAATGGTTTTTTGAAGTTTTTTTTTGTGTGGGCCTACTCACTTTCTGCCTCTGTCCTAAATAACAAAACTCCCACTGACTTACTAGAAATATTAAGAACTAATGACTCAAATCCTAAGAATAATTTCGGGTGTCTCTATTTATAGGTACCAGCCCTAAGCTCAAAAGCATTGGCCCTCTATTTTTCCATCATGTTCTGATACCACACCAGAATAGCCTGGAAATCAACACTTTCCACTGCTTCTTGTTTCTGAATATCTTCCCTTTCCAATCCAGATAGCTTACAGCACTTGATTTCTCAGGAAGGGACATGAGCCATCAACTATTTTCAGGAAGTGTCTGGAAGCTCGGTTTAAAATAGAAGTGGAGATGCTGGTGGACAGATGCAAATTTGTCCTTCAATGGTGTATTAAAGACATTAGAGAGTGCTTCTGAAGGGCAACTGGTGAGCTGGACATGCCACTGTTGATGTGGGTAAAGGCAGTCCTGTTGTGGGGCTGAAGATAGAAAGGCAGAGGATGGAGACATAAGGATGGAGATTGAGAGGATGGAGAGACAAGGCACGGAGAGGAAGGGTAGAGGTTGGAAAGGCAGGTCATCAAGAGGCAGCCCTGAAGTTATTTCGACTCATGGCAACTAAAGGACCTTCAAACTTCTCTAAAGTGAATTATCAGACCCACCCCGATCACTTTTGACTGTACTTTTTGGAGGTAACCCATGATCTTTAGATGGCAGACTCTTAGCCGGGCATAAAAAATTGAGGCTAGAAAGTCACTCTTAGGCATTTAGACTAAAGAAATCAGTAGTGTTTATCTGTAGCCAAACAATGAAAATCAACAGCTACACAATTTAAAAACTCTGCAGAACGTATAGTTATCTATTTGTTTCAGGAACCTCCCATGACATTACATATCCCCTTCTAGGACCATAGCATACTTGTTCCTTTAGGGCAAAACCCCTGCTTGCTCATGTTTAGAGGGGCAATCCCATCATGCAGGTGTTTGTTTGTTAGTGGAAGGATGGGCTGCATTTTCTCCTCCACGGTGCTCAGCATGGCACCTCCAACCCATAGCCATTGCCAGCAAACCGATCATAGAACCATAGAATCAACTAGGTTGGAAAAGACCTTTAAAATCATCAAGTCCAACCATTGTCCCAGCACTGCCAAGGCCACCACTGAACCATGTCACTGAGGGCCTCATCTACACGGTTTCTGAACACTTCCAGGGATGGTGACTCCATCACTTCCCTGGGCAGCCTGTTCCAATGCCTGACCACCCTCTCGGTGAAGAAATTTTTCCTAATATCCAGCCTAAACCTCCCCTGGCACAGCTTGAGGCTGTTACCTCTTGTCCTATTGCTTGTTAACTGGGAGAGCAGACCGACCCCCACCTCATTACAACCTCCTTTCAGGATGTAAGGCTACAGAGTATGTCAACACAGTGGTGGTGTCGATGACTTCAGTGCCAAGGCACGTTCACCTTTTCTTTGGAAATTCTCTGCTGAACACCCTCTTGCCCTGCCTCTATCCTGCCGCTGGCTGGGCTGCGAGAGGCAGGATGCTGGCAAGGCCAGCGCGTGACTCATCCTCTGGGAAACTGAGGGCGGTGTGGCTTTCTGAGGAAAGAACCCATGAGTAAGGGCTTTTTTTTTTTCTCTCTTTTCTTTTTTCTCTTTTCAAAGAGATTTGAGCCATGCAGGACAGTGGCACATAATTGAAGGTCACATCAGGTTGTCAGGGAAGAGGGGCACTGCAGGAGTCCTGGTGCTTCCCCCTGCTCAGAAGCCACAGAGCTTAATGACGTGGTTAGGGGATATTGCTTTCACAGGTTACAAAAGCCCGTTTGGGGCGAAAAGAAATAATATCAAATAAAATGCCTCTCCTGACAGCTCACTGGTAGCCATTGTTCCTCAAAAGTTGTTGCTTCTTCTGAAACAGTGGTTTTAAACAACATTATTTTAATCAAATGTTCGATGGTCCCAGGATATTGTAAGGAGGCTGGGATATGCGTGGATCAAAACAGGTTTGAAACCGCAGCATTTCCCTCTGCAAAACCAATAGCGTGTTTTTCCTCGTAGGGTTTTCATGTTCTTTTTTTTTTTTTTTGCCCAGTTCTGCTTAATTACTGGTTCAGACAGCAAAACCAGTCCATCTCTGATTGTTAAGGGGAGATGAAATCAGCCTTTCAGTAACAGCACCTCCCTGCCACATCAGGTGCTGTGAACCTGTTGCTATTAGGAATTATTACTCATGTAGATGTTTTGCCAACAGCACTGGCACATGTGCCTGGGTGGGTTACTCTTCTCATTGGAAATCCTCTGCTTAACACTCTCTCCAAGCATCCTCCTGCCATCAGCCAGCCAACATGCTCCAGAAACTGCTTGCTAACCTCTCCTGGTCAAGGTGGTATGAGATAGCACTGGCCTAATACTTACTTACACAAGCTCATTTTGGTTGTCACCAGTGCAAGGAAGTGAGCCAACAGCCCCAAGATGGGGAGGAAAGTGGCCTCCAATAGGGGTTACACTGGGTGTCATGGGGAAGGCTGGTGGGACCTGGCATGAAGGGTCTCCAGGGGGATGTGAACCCGTAGGCCTGTCCACGGTGAGCTGGGGACTTGCCAAAGAGCCTTCCCAGTGGCATGTCCCAAGGGAAGGCAGAAATAAAGGAGGAAGCAAAGAAAAAGTCAACCCAGTTTTCTAATGGGTAGAGAAAGGTTGGAGTAAATATTTCACCTACTTACATTCTGCCCAAAGAAGGAGTTAAAAATAAAAGGGAAGCAGTCAGGTCTGGTAACACATCCCTGTGACAGGACAGCACCAGTTAATGGGTCTGAGGACAGGGACTGTGATGGTGACCCCCAAATAACTACCCAGCTTTTGCAGGAGAGCTCACTCCACTGACAGAGCTGGCACAGAGACGGTTAAGGTTCATGCAGGTGTTTCCTTGTAATAGGCACTATCAGGTACCTTTGCAGCCTTGATGACCATCTGGTTACTATAAGAATGGTTTATGGGATCTCATCCTGCTTTTTGACTACTATAACATAAGTATTGAGAGACTGTAAGTTATGGCTTCATAAAAATAACAGCTTAATAATGAGAATGACTTTCTCCTTCCAGACCATGGCAAATTCAGGTGTATTTTCCCCCTCCATTAGGATTGTAAAGTGAGACAAAAGAGATCCAGGCATCTGGTGGGGGGAACCAACCCCACAAACCCTTCAGACCTCTGTTTTACAGTAGTGCATAAGCACAGCTCACAGCTGTTTGCAGGGCAGGACTGACTCCCAGCCTTCCTTTTGAAGAAGGGGAAACTGAGGCACTGAGCTGTGAAATAGCTTGAACAGCATCATGCAGTTTTAGTGGTCAGAGCAGGAACTGCATCCGCAGCCACACCTCTCACTGCAGGCTGTAATTCAAGGTACCGACACAGCTACCCAAGAGTTGTCCCCCTTTATCACAGCTATATTTAGGCTATGTCTTGGTCTTTCAAATTCCTTTTGTACTTCCAGAAAGCAATAATCCTCTTCAGACCCAATTTCTCAATGTTTTATTGGGTAGCAGGGCAGTGTGTAAACATATGACTTTCTGCTTTCTAGAAATGGCTGCTAGGTCTGGCCCAAAATTGTTTTTCTTTTTCACAAAGGTACAGATGGGGGAGGGCCTTCTGCTATACATTTCTTTAGGACACTGGAATCTTGGAGATGTAAAATCAATGGGCTTGAGCTTTTCCTTTGTCATTCCTCTCAAAAATATTCTCTGAATCCTTTCTTGCAAACCAAAGCTCTTCACACAAGCGTTTGAATGAAAGATTGCAATTCAGGTAGCTGAATTTTGGTGGGGAATCAGAGGACTATGCAGAACTTCCCAGTTAAAAATTAAGCTTCACCAATTAATCCCTGCCCTGTTTAGTCCTATACCACCATCATCTCAGGATATCTGCATGCAGCCTATAAACTCTTTAAAGCAAGCTTGTAAAGACAATGACATTACTATGAGAGGAAATCGGCAGATATTATCAGGAAAGAGTTGATAGCATTACAGACATCGGCATCGTGCATGAAATGCTCTGCAACTCTGCAGGCAAAGACTGCAGACAAACACAGAGTATGCAGGAGGATATGGAGGAAGGAGGAAGGATGTACACATTTAATATGTTGGCCCACGTCTTGGAAGACCCAGGTTTGATTTTGGCTGTTAGACAACCTGCACAACCTGCTGAAAGTCAGAGTCCCTCAGTTCCTGTGAAACAGCTGCTGGGAGAGTTGCTGTGTGTGAGACGGTGGGGTTGTGGGGTTATGGGGTACACTGGTAAGAGTCGGTAGGTGGGGAGGGAGTCATCTGCCCTGATTTCAGGTTTCTGCAGCACAAATGTCTCCATCTGAGTCAGCCAGCCTTTACAGGCAAACAACTTGGTAATGTCACCTGGAAACAAGGGTCTGGGTCAGGCAAACCATGCTCTGAAGGTACTTGTTTCTGCCAAGTGCTGGGCTGGACACACAAACCCAAGGTTGAGCCTTGGAGGAGGGGGACCAGCCAACCTCAACTACACAGGGATGCCTGGGACTGCAGCCTCCTGTGGAGCAGGGACACCCTGGTCCTCCCTGGACCCTTCCTCTGCAAACTAATTAGCAAAGAGTGGAGCCATTATGAAGAGACACCCGACCAAGACCCGGGGCAGGCTGGGGACCCAAACCTGGCTGTAGGACCCTTACAGCACTTAGTGTCCTGCTTAGATGGCACAGAGACTAGCCCCCTGCATGAGGGTCCCAGAGACAGGGAGGACACCACGGCTCCCATCATTTGTCTGCCAGGGAAAACTCCCTCTCTTTCTTTTTAAAGACAAGCCAGCTCATGATATCTTGAGATAGGCCGGGGTTGTTTGGGAGAGGGCCAGGGTGCTGGAGACCATTGGCTGCATGTCTGGGAGGAGGCAGAGGTGGGATTATCTTTCTTATGCCTCCAATTTGACCTCTTTGCCAGCAGCTTGTTCTGATTTTCCACATGGAGGAATCTAGGGACCCTCTCGAAAGTTCAAACTCCCGTCGTCTTCCTTACTGGCAGCGGCAGAGCTCTGGGCTTCTGCAAAGCCCTGTCTCACAGGGAGCTGGACTGCAGTGCAGCCGTCACAAACCCAGCTTGCTTTATGCACAAATTTGGGCATCTCATGTCGCTTTTATACTGGGCCATGTGGGGTTTTTGCTAGTAAAAATTTCCATGGAAAACTAGGAATCTGGCTTTGCATTTTCTGCTGGTTTTACCACCTCGGCAAAAGACCTAGGGGAAATTGCTGAGATTATTTCAAGTTAAAGCATTTCCATCTTTCTTATTGCGACAGAATTTTATTTCAAAATTTGTGTGCAGTTAACAACCAAAAAGCTTACAAGTAAAAAACAAGAAACAGAGTTGTTTCTTTCAGGTTTTTGCTAGCTCAGAAAAGCAAAACATTTCCATCTTTAGTCAACCTGAATTCTTACAATTTTTTAAACTTCCTTGGTTCAGCCCAGCAAACCTGAAAGATGAGCTTTTCGCACAGCTTCATCTGACAATCCCCTTGACTTCCTACATGCTGGTGAATGAATATGGTCCTGGGTTAACCAAGTTTTGTCCATCAGTGCAGCACAATACAATACAGTAAAACACATGGGAATATCAGGTACTGTGGTTCTGCCCTTTACAGCTCCAGGAAGCATTGAGGCATCTAAAACCAGAATTTCCCAGTCCATGGCTGAAGCACAAAGACTCTACAATCACGTATCTTAATAACAGGTCTTGCCCTGCACAGGAGTGCTCTATGGCATGCACATTATTGCTCCATCTGCCCTGGTTGCAAACATTTATTATTCTCTGTGACACATGCTGTAAAATTGCACTGAGGTAACTACATCTAGTTAGTAATTTCCATTCAGATGAGCTGAAGGAATTAATGAATTTGGAAGATCTCAGATCTTGGGAGATAGGGACAGGCGATGGCACACTTTAAAATAATCACTCTCAACTGCGCACAAGCTTGAAACTACCTTACTAATCATAGGCAATCTGAGTGCTTATCGGGGCAGAGGGAGAGATCAAGCACCATTCAAACTCTCTAATAATGGTAAATGATTCCACAAATGCACATGTTCAGGACTCGGACTGCTTCCAAAGCTAAGTGCTTATGAAAACTTGAAGTGCTCCACTAGTTTTAAATCACTGTGCAGGGCTGACTGATTTAAACTACTAGAGCACTTCTCTTTTTCTTGCATTTTCTTCTCTCTCCGACCCCCTCCCCTTTCCTTTTTTTTCTTATGAACACTTTGATTTGGAAGCAAGTCAAAACCTTTAGTTTAGTTGTTCAAGACCATATTGAAGCGATTTAGAAATATGTCAAAAAAAGAAACAGTAAATTATGGTTTAAAACCCTTTTGTTTCAGAGCATTTAAAAAGCGAAGATTGCTGCTAGAGCTGGGATGTATTAGCAAGGGCTGGAAGATAGCACCGGGCTGCAGGCATGGACACTTATCTGTTTGATCACATACCTACTGCAGGACAGATCTGCCCATGTGCTGCTCCCTACCCTGCACCTTTGATGTGCTGACTCTTTCTCTGATCCTGAGTGGCCTTTTGCTGCAACTGGAAAAATTCCTCAGCTGGTAGGTGCAGTGCTAAAAGTGGCCTGAAATTTGAATGTAGTACATAGAAAGAGAAAAGATGCAGCCCCCACCCAGGCTTTTTAAATAAACAGTGTTGCAGTCTTAGCAGTCTCTGATGCCGACAGCATCACAACCTGAAAGTGAAACTTTCTGATGAATTCATCCCTCTCAAAAGACAGGATAAAACTGAAGCAGGCAGCATAAATAATAGAAAAGTGAATTAGACTTTAAAAATTCTGTCCTGTTTAATAATTCAGAATGATTATAACATGCTGAAAAGAACTTTTTTTTAATTACTTCTAGCCTGGCAACCTCCCATTAGTGCACACACATCTCCATCAGAAATCATAAGCTAATGAGAGCTGCATTAGTGTGAGACAAGCAGCAAAGTACGTCCCTTTGGACATTTATTCACACCAGCGACCTGCATAGCCTTCCCACACCTACAGCCATGCTGAGGAGGGAGGAGATGCCACGGCCCCTGGGACCAAAGCCCTGGTCTTGGCTGCAGCCACGTTCTGGCTTGCATAAAACGTTCAAAATAAAACTCCCTCAGAGCCAGTAAATCGAAGCTGCTTGTCACCATTGCTGGGAAATGAGTGCAGCGGGAAGGAAACCGAGCTTACAGTCGCAGACATGAGCTGAGGTTTCCCTCTCATGTAATGTGGCGAGGCTGAGGGACTGATACAGCCACAGCAAGTGGGGGAAACAAGGACATGGGAGCATGCCAGGCTGAGTGCCGAAGACAGTATCAGCAGAGCATGAACGATGAGTCCTTCTTTCCTAAAAGGATGGCAATCTTTGTTTAGCGATTCAGGTTGTGCACATTACCTGTACACTCCCCTAGGATGCTACAGGTGGAGAGAAGTATCAGTTGCTGCTGGCATTGACTTGCCAGTGAAGGCTGAAACATAGGCAGACTATCAGCATTCCCATCACTGCAAGCCATGTCTTCTGGAGCAAGGAGCATTTGTGGTGAGGATGAGGAAGCATTGCCTGGGTGACGCTTTCCATGAGACATGCAACCAAATGACAGGTGAGTGAGGAGCAACCTGGAGACATATGGAAAGGAGAAGAGCAGATGGCAGGAGAAGAGTGGTAGATGTCTTGATTGATAGCTAAGAGCTCTAGGTAGTGGAGAGTCCAGCTGAGTCACAAGCATCGGCATGGCTAGAAGCAATGAGGCAGATGCATGGACTCAGACAGTGGTGTAGCTAAGAAGTGCACAGCTTGAGAGGAGCAGAAGAAAATGCACAAAGGGCTCTTTTGTAGCCGGGAGGTGAGCACGGCTCCGCTTGCAAGACTCAAACCTGTGGTCACAGGAGCCAGGCTGTGCTCTGAGGTTGCAGCCAGACTCATTTAGCATTTTGTGGGCCATAATTTACAAGCAAATATAAATACTGGCCACCCACAGAATATACCCAACTCCTGTAGCAAGGCTGGTAGGTGGGGGAATATGGCCACCCCCCAGCCACTACCTTCGCTGTGCTGTCTGGCTTGCTGTTGCCAAGCCCATGATGTCCATCTGCCTTGTGGATGCCTAGGAGAAAGTTAATTATGAGGTTTTTTTGTAGAGACACAATGGCAGCTGGAGATGCCAGCCAAGCATACATGAAGAAATTAGGCCCAAATTCCATTGCTAGAACTCAAAAAGAAGTTGTTTCTGGGGTAGCCATGCTTCAGCCCCACCACACCAGCAACTATAAGGCTTTCCAAGTGTTTAGGAGCTGCTGCTATGCCATGCTCACGTTTTGCCATGGTACCTCAGTGCGAGGGAAGCTCTCCTCTGTCAGAGGATGCACGGCAATCTGTGCCAAACCCTGCCTGGACTTGCTGAGGGACAGGAGGAAACATCCCTTCACCTGATCTCTCAGTTCCCACATCCATCAAGTGAGTGCAGCCATTCCCACTTCCTTTGCAAAATGCCTCAAGCAGGAAATAACAGTGTAAGAACAAAGCACGAGAAAAACAGTTTTCTTTGGCCCTGTTAAAACTACTGTGTGAAAACGCAGCTGTGCAGGAGCATTTAACAAATTATTTTCTTTGCAAAACCTCATCCTTTTGTACCAGCAAATATTCATTAGTCACCCTCAGCTAATTGCAACTCACAGACACCCTCATTACCACTACTGGCACATTGGTATGTCCCTGAGCCCAAACCAAGCATCTTCCCTTTGGGTGAAGTCTCTGGGGGGTACAAGGGCAATGCCACACTCTTGCATCAAGGCCATTTTGAGGTCCAGGTTGGCATCCCCACACTCTGACATATCTCTGCATCCTTGCATTTTGTTTCATAGGTGAACCCCCTATCATTGGGGATCAGACCTTTCCTCCCCTGTGACTTTCAGTCTGCTCAGAGGTCCTGGATTCATTTAGGTCTGAAGGAAGCTGTGTTGTCCTTACACAAAAGAAGCACTAGGGCATAGATTAAACCCTCTCAAGAGACAGAGTTTTCCAAACTGCCTCATAAAGGGAGCAGCACTTTGTGAGAAGAGAAAGCTCCTTTGTTTTGCATAGCAGCTGTAATCTCCACATCAAGCACATGTTGGAATTCGTAAGTGGCCATTTAGCCATATTCTGACAGCAGAACGAGCAACCTCGGGGCGGCAGCCAGGCCTATTTATAGAGAGGAGGGTTGAGGTAATATCCTTACCTTGGATGCACTGTCTCCATTAAAGAGCCCAGCTTACGAGAGAAAGTGATGCCAGACAGGCAGACAGCAAGGAAGGAAAAGAGTCACAGCTCACCCTGCCTGGCTTGCTTTGCATCAGAGCAAATAAAGTTTTACAACAACAATAGAAATCTCTGAAAACTCAGTTTCTTTCCAAGTCTAACAAGAAAAAGAATGGCAGAAAAATAGCTGTAGAGGTTCCTTAGGCCAAACCTGCATAAGCACATCAAGTTAATGTATCACTGTTGTTGCAGTACAAGAGTGTTGGGAAATCGTGAGCTATCCAAGAGGTCAGAGCTTAGCCCACAAAGTTTGCTGACCTTTTTGTTGACGTTACTGATGACACTCAATGGCTTAGGAGAGATCTTGGAACATTCTTTGGGTGTTATCATGAATCAAGGCTATCCCCCTGTATTGCATCAAATACTGATGCTTGAAGTCTGCTAGGGCCAAGGTAAAACTCAAGCAGTGTCAGCTTAAGTGTCTTATATAGATGGGCGGGGATCCAAGTCCAGCTGAAATTAGAGGGGTTTGGAGCTAGTCTGGGACACCTGAGAAATGTGGATTTTTCCAGAATAAACAGGAGTCAGGAATCCATGGAAAGAGTGAGAGTGGGAGAGGACACCAAAGTGGTGGGGAGACCCCTTCGGTTAGCAGAGGTCTTTGAATGGCTGTACTCAGACTACCAGGATGTCTTGGCCATGGCCTGAAGATATGATAGTCCAAGTGTGAACTGTGCCCTGGAACAAGGCATAGTGGGATAAGATTCAGCTCACAGCCAAAAAATCTATCCATTTCACTAAAATTTATTGTCTACACTACACATAGGTCAGCTACAAGTCTGAGCTCCCATTGCTGCCTGGAGAGGGATCACACTGGCCAAAGTGGGTGGTTAGTTCAGGTATGTTGAACAGATAAGGTCTTTATTCAAGAGCTGGGTTGAATAGTTGCAGGCAGGTGACTTTACCAGAAGATCCCTTCCTCTTGTTATAATGGAGAGGGAATAGGTATGACTACTCCTGGAGGGCCCAAGCCGAGAAGTAACAGCCCTCAGAGTGGTTTTAACAGCAGCTGGAGGTTAGGGTCCAAAGCAGGAGTTTTAATCGCCTTGGCTCACGCATGTTTCTCAGACAGGAGCTCATACTGTTTCTGGGTTTTTCTGGCTAGTACAGCTGGCATTTTGGTGTACCAAAATCTGCCTAGGACCAAGAACCACATGACACATCTCAGGTGCCATATGGACCAGAGGAGGTGTTCACGCATGCAACCTCAGAGCCCCACACTGGCCACCACAGCACAGATTCTTCTAAAAGAAGTGTTCCCTTTCACTGGCTGTTGATCCTGGTTTATCCCTCAGGTGTAAGAAACCATGCCAATGCACCCTGAACCTTTAGATCATACCTGTAATTAACCCGGTCCTCTTCTGCAGCTCCTCCTCCATGGAGGTACAATGTTCTTGGAGTTAGGGCACATGTATTTTATTTATCAGGTCAGAAAAATTACATATAGGAATCTCACTTCTATCATCGAAGCTGCTCTAAGAAGCTTCCCCATAGTCCCACCAGTCATGTGAGAGAGGGAAATAACCTTCTGAGATACCTCTAAGCCTTTCTCGTCTTGTCTGAGTTAAAGTTGCTACTGCTGTTGCTGCAGGGACAGCTGAAAAAATCCTGGTGTGGGAGGGAAGGAGAAACTGGCAGGTATCCAGCATCAGCTTCTGCTGTGGGGGCAGAGTCCTGCTTCCAGCAGATGCTTGGCTTTTACAGCTCCCGCAGCCCAGTTCCCTTATCTTTCTAAAACATCTCTAGCTACTCCTTTAATGACTGAATTAAACAGAAGCAGGGCTTGAACTGGGAGTACGTAGGTTTTCTAATACACACATAAAAATCAGCAGATAGAGAAGAAAATCTGTATGTATATACACATACACACACGTGCACATTAAATGCATGCTGAGCTGATTAAAATGGCCAGTTTCCTAAGGCCAATCTCAGTTACAAGACAAAAAAGTTGAAAGAAAGAATTTAAATAAAAATGTGACCAGTAAGTACAAATTCAGTGGTGCTCTTGCCCCAAAACCCACAGCTGAGACACTGACCCAGGCAGAGGAGAGAATAAACACTAGCTATAGGGTAACGTCAGTGTCCACGCACAGAGTCAAACGCCACACATTCAGAGAAAAGAAAGGCTGATTTTAACAATATGTAGAAATGAGAAGTCAGAAATCACAGGATATTGATAAAGGAAGCAAAAGGATGGAGGGAAGAATTGTTTCGTAAATATCTCTGTACTGTATTGATGAAAAAGCCCAGTGATAGAGTCTTATTATGTGTTGAAAATTAAATACCTCCGCTCCGCTAATACTTGTTGTGGTCATTAAGCAGCAAGTGACTAAAGCTAAATGGATAATTTGAACCTCAGGATTTTCACCAAGCTGCCCAAGGACTATTAGTATTGAATTTCATTATTTTCAGGGTGTCTGTGAGTTAGAATTGGACACTGTATCAATCCTAGCACAATAATAAACCACTGATAACTACATCAGTTCAAATTTAGTAGATTAATAAAGACAGTAACGTAGTCAATACCAATCAGCATCAGATCATGGAAAGGAGATCCTGTCAAAGTAAACTTACCTTTACGCTGTTGATAGGGACAACAGTGTTAATAGAGTTGGCACTTTATAAAGGTATCAGTAGCACAGGGTATTTTAAGCTGATTAAATCCACTTGGCGTACATAAAATCTGTTAAGAACTGGACACTTGATAGATTGCAAACCCTAGCTGCAACAGGATACAGTTCATTGAGCTCCTGTAGTTCTAATGGTACTTTGCAGCTTTTGGCCTTACACTTCTACTGTTTTTACTAAAAAACATTACCAGTGTTTGCAAATGATGGGGAAATCACGGTACTGCCAAAGGAAGGAGAGGTTGGGTAGAGGGTACCCTTGATTGATGCTATGTTCATTCAGGCAAACTATATTCAATTTATTTCGTTCATTTATCCTTTGAGGCATGAAGACTTTCTGTGCACATTTACTGGATAGGACAGTGCCCCAGAAAGCAGAGATGTTGGAGAATATCTTCCAGTGGTTTAGAGGGATAAAATATTTTTTCCAAAACATCTTTGGAGAGTATCTTCCAGGGTGAAAAACAGACCACTGTATAGACGCATAGATCTGACAGATGCAAGATTTGACTCAGTTGTACTTCTGCAGTTGAAGAAATATTAATAAATTGGAGACAGTCATAGGACTGATAAAAGCATTTGAATATATATGGCCTACACTGGAATGCTTGAAGGGCCCTCAAGATGTCTAGAAAAGGAAAGAAAAAATCAAAAGGAAAGAAAAAGCTAAGGGACGCTGGTAAGTCGTCAAGAGATGACAGAGGATAAATATTCTGCTTACTTGACATGGGCATAATAAGATCAGACATCAAAAAATTTAAGCTGGACAAATTCATATTATAAACAAGATATACATATTTTTTAGCAATGAGGACTATCAACTACAGAAAATGTTTTCTAAGGTTTGATTTGATTTTTCATCCATAGATATTTCTTTTTTAAATAGCTCAGAAATCTTTTTTTTTCTAAAATACATATATTTGAATGATAAAACCAAGAATAATTTTCTCCAGGCCTTACAATTAATAAATCTAAATAAAATGTGTTATCTTTATATTTGCCCAGAATCCAGGAGGTAACTAAAGGACCATGAAGCAACCTACTCTGCCTCCTAGACTTGGGACAGAAGGCCAGGACCAAAGCAATCAGCTGCTTGAAAATTCACAGCTAAATCAGTTTTTCTGCAGGTCAGTCTTTATCTGCCAGGTCACAGTGTCTCCACTGTTTTTTCGTTTTGCCTTTCAGGTCCTGCTGGAATCGGTAAGATTCTGTGGCATGCCTGAATCCCCAGATGGGCTCATCCAAAAGAACAGTTTGAAAGAACAGAGAAAATAAATCTGGAGTAATTCTGTGGTGTCCTCTAGTCTGGATTTTCTGAATCAACAATTAATGACATCCTTAGCCACATTAATGTTTTCTCTAGTCCTGATCAGACTTGTTTGTGTGCTTAATTTTATACTTTACTATGTTGACCTACTATTTAATGCAAACCAGGTAAATGCAAACTTCCCCCTGAGCTCAGTTAAATATACCTACTAATGTGCTAATGGTTACTGTGTCGTAAGTGAGAGTAGAACACGATAGCTAGATTTTTCAATTAATTAGTTTGTCAGGCTTATTTTAAAAAAGGAGAAACTTGAGCCTAAGTTTGCCTGTCAAGCAAAAAATACTATGGCTGGATAGATTTTCCAAAGCATGAAATTCAAGAGGAGTTAGGTTTCCCTTTTCGCCTTTGAAGAGCTCTCCTTCACGTCCAAGAGCTTCGTCTTGGCTAATAGGCTCTAGGCACTTACACACAGCCAGTCCTGGGACGTTCAGCTGTGCTTCCCAGAGGCACTGTAACTGAAGGACTCCTGTGCTGCCAAAAAGGCACGGGCCAGCCAGTGGTAATTGCAACATCTCCAAGGTTCATTCCCCCTTTTTTCACGTATTTAAAGACTGAGTCACAGAAATGCCTTTGGCTGTACACTGATAATCAGATCACAACACGATGGCTCTGACCTATTTCTCTATCGCAGCACACATCTGGTTGACAGCGCTTTCTGAAGAGCTCTGGAGTGTTCCTGCCAGCTGGGCTCAGACCAAGGGATTGGATACTTGGTGGTGGACATTGAGAGGGGCCTTTCCAGGCTCTTCAGTCAGGCTCAAGCAATCTTTGAATATGAGCTGCTGTGTTTTTATTAGGTATGCAGGGTCTGGGTGGCTTGCATGTGATATCCATGTAAAACATCTTATTTTCTCATTCTCAGCAGTGATTCCAACAGAGCTGCTTTGCTTCAGAAGCAAAGGGAAATTCTCCACATCACTAGACCATCACAGGATGCAAAGGAGGAGGGGAAAACCTCTTGTAATACAAACACGGATGTTTTTTTAGTGGATTTCATCTGAATGGAAGAAAATTCAGATATCTAGATTTACTGATAAGACAAACTTTATTAAATGGGTGACTGATTGTGGACAAATGATGGAAGCAAACTTACATGAAAATGTTAAGCCAAAGTCTGGAAGCACCTCAGAAGAGATACTTTACCTTTCTTAGTTTTAAGTTCTGCTGGGGAGGACTTTGATTTGCTTTGCAATCTGAAGAAGCTTTGCCTTGTGTATGTGTCTTAAAACTTTATATTGTCCTTCTGAGGGGACATTTCAATGTGAACACTCCTTATACAGTAGAGAGTTTAACCTGAAACAATCTGTGACTATAAGATGAATCCAAATGCTCATCACGTAGCATATCCTCCCCTATGTGCTCCCATTAATGTTTCTTCACCCTTTTTCCTAGCATCCTTTCTCCTTATGAGAACTGAAGTACAGAAGCAAGCCTTGAAGCACAGGAGCCACTTTTTTTCCATCTTGCTTAAAGCACCTTTCCCTCTTCAGAGAGCCCAGCCAGCTTCAGTGGAGCGATGTGAGGACCAAGACATACACACAACCTGGGCCTTCCAGAGCATTCTTCACATACTAAGGACTCATGGCCATGCTCCATGTCCTAAGGACAGAGAGAGAGCAAGAAGTGCAATGAAGTGCAGCAAGGGCTAATGTGTTCAGTGAACACTGATGTATCATGCATATTTTATTATTCCCGCTTTGTGAGATTCTCACAGGATTTCCTGGGAATAAAATAAAAAATGAAGCACGCAAATATCCTGGGCTTCTCAGACTGCTGCAAATGCGCTATATGGAAGGGATGTGACTGGGGCAGGCTGAAAACCCATGCAAATGTCTGACGCCCCAAACACATAGATATCCAACCAGAGACACAAGGGCCGGCTGAGGAAACTTCAGGCAATACTAACATCCCCAATTCATCTCTTTTTTCTTAGCTTGAGGTTTTATAAGGAACCAAGACATAGGTTTTGAAGGACTTTTAGGAGAGGAAGGGAGATTTATGTGACTGGCCATAGCTCAAGGAAGGATCTAGGCATTAAGAGCATCTGAACCGATGTTTGGCTAAACATGAAAGAACATTAGCTGCCCATTTTCCTTTTCATATGGCTTTTTAATATTTAGGGGTCATCTTTGGCTCCAGCCAGAGGTCTCTGTAGCCCATGCTTGCTGTGGCTACAGCAACAAGCAGGTCCAGCTTGCCCAGCCTATTTTCTGGCCCTACGTATAAGTGCCAGGACATGGCTCATACCCATATGGTTACAGACAGCACAGCTCATATCCATACAGTTACCTCCTTCCTGCCCCCTTCCACAAGCCCCACATTGTTTGTTCTTATCAGGTCACATACCCTAGCCCATGCAATGCCCTGAACCATGCCCAGATGGGAGCCTGATAATTTGCATGGACCAAAAATCATGCCAGGGAATGATCTAACTTCTTGGTGATCATGGAAGAGTCTTTGATCCTGTGCCCAAGTTCTAGTTAGTTACTAGAGCGTTCAGACCACCTACTACCAAACCTAATTCAAGTGTTGCCATCACCTTCCTCCACAGGGCCTACAAGGAAGCAGGAACCAGTCTGCCAGCCTGGGGTAGCAGACAGCTGCTTTGATCTCTGCAGCCAAGGTGCCCCAGTGATGATATGTGTAGGCAGCCTGAATGTGACCTGAGTTCATCTATCACCAGCCTCTCCTGATAAGCCATGTCTGGGATAGGAAAGTGTTATGGCCCTGTTTATACTTGATGGAGATCACACAGGAAGGCAGGCAAAGCCACTCTACATGTCTCTCCAGCTCCCTACCATCCTTATACTGCACTAGGTGGAATCAA
The DNA here is from genome assembly GCF_004027225.2 of Strigops habroptila. Classification (NCBI taxonomy): domain Eukaryota; kingdom Metazoa; phylum Chordata; class Aves; order Psittaciformes; family Psittacidae; genus Strigops; species Strigops habroptila. The sequence goes on from NC_044277.2 coordinate 102,657,853, forward strand.
TCCTGCTCTGTTCCCCTTTGCAGTTTAATCTGGGGTTGCACGTCCGTGACTTTTCCCTGCCAAGATAATGGAAATGCTCTGCTTTGAGGCTCAGCCTATTACTTCTTCATGATTTTTGCTAGTGAGATTATTTATTTAATATGCCACCAGTGCCTCTATTGTATTTTGGAGTGGGGAGACGGATGTTGTGTTTTAAGTTTCAGTTAGACATGAAGAATCAGCATGAAAAGCTTCAAACTTTTCATCTTTGATGCCAAAGGAGCATGGAGGGGTGCTTTTCAGAGCCAGGATGGCGAAGGAAATCTTGGGAATATATGAAGGTATTTTGCTCCACAGTCAAGCAACGTTCAGATATTAAAGTCAATTTCTTTACCAGATCTTAAACAATCTGACCTCTAACTCTAAAGAAAACTGCACCTTTTACTTTTAGTTTTTTTTAAATTTCAGCTTCTTAAGTATGATGTGCAAGGTAGATATAGCTTGCACAGCTTCAAATATGCCAGCGTTATTGCTGGTTTGGGGGCCTTCTTTTATTCAATCACAGAACCATTTAAGTTGGAAAAGCCCTTTAAGATCATTGAGTCCAACTGTAAACCTAAAGCTGCCAAGTCCACCGCTAAACCATGTCCCTAAGTGCCCTGTCTACACATCTTTTAAATACCTCTAGGGATGGTTAGTCAGCCACTATACAAAACTATACAATCTGCAGCTGTGGTGACTTCCACCATGTTCATTTGCACCCTGCTACAGCAGCAGAGTGTGGTTGCTAATCTGCTAATGGCGTACTGGCAATCTGGATGATTTCTGGGCTTTCATTGCTTTTTTTGTTCTTCCCAAGATCTTGGGAACTTTATGGTTCATCAATGACTTTGCCTTTCTGGTTGTGGAGGAAAGCTCACTAACCTAGCAGGGACTGATCTGAAGACTGAAACCCAGAAGGCAAGAAGAGAACTTAAAAGTTGATTATTGTCTTTGCAAGCCTTGTGACTGTGATTCTTAAGTCAATCTTTTCCTTTCAGGGAGGATCATGAGGCTTAAATCTGACAACCACAGGTGGATTTTGCTTTCAGTGAAGAAGATATAAACTGAGTACCTGCAAAGGGGTGATCTACTCCCAGCTCTCCCAGACACATTGCTGAGGAGACGGAGAGGTTAACTCTCAGTTCTGGCTCATTATGGACTTGATGGTATCTCCCTTGTAAGTTACTAAACCCATCTTGTTCATTTTGCAACACATCAATTTTATGGCTGAGGTTGAAGTATTTACTCGTCCTTGGGGTTTGCAATTGTTGAGATACAAGATGGAAAAGCCTGCATGTAAAATGTGGCTGAACTCTGCTATCCATTCAATGGAGAGTCAATAGTTCAGGAGTTAATTCATGAGAAGAAGGGAGTAAAAACACACCAAGGTCAGAATCTCATGACCCACAGTCTGTCTATAGCTCTATCTGAAAGACCTTGTAATAGATAGGTATGTGGCTTGGAAAATGCATAATATTGTGGTTAAGTGAGGTATTTCACAAGTTTTGTAACATCACACTACTGGCAAACTTTCCTGAGTGCATATCATATTCAGATCAGAGTCCTCTGTGGGATGGAAGATGTTAGGGTGATGAAGGTTTTAAATCTCATGACACACAAATTGATATGCCAAGAAAATATTTACAAGCTGGTAAATATTTACTCCCTCCAAAAATTTTTCTGTTCAGGCACCCAAGTTGCTGTGCTGATTTGCACCAGAGCTCTGGCCCTCTCCATACCATCTCCCGGCAGCCAGGAAGTACCAAGCCCAGGTAGTTTCTCCCAGTTACCCACTTGCCGCTCCTCCTCACAGTGCCATGAGATTTGTATAGTGTCAGCACTGACAGCCAATTTCCTGGCTTTCCATCAGTTCATCACTGGTGAAATGCAGGTTCAGGTTTCCAGCTCTACAAATCTCGGGGTACAGGAGGCCAACCTTGAAGTACTATTTCAAGGCATCCCCCTTTCTGCTTTCCCTTTAAAATGCCAAATTGCCCAGCCCAAGAGCGAAAGCTACAGAAAGCCACGACCTCTCTAGTGAAACACAGACCTGGTGAGGCATGAGAGCAAACCCAAACTCATCAGGGCTCACCGGCTGTGTGCTTTGTCTGACCAGCTGGCCCTTAGCCTGGAGCTTGAGATCCCATGCACTAACCTTGCTTCAAGACCATCACTGGCAGGGGCTGGACATGATCTAGCAGCTGGAACACCTTTGCAGGCTTGCAACTTTGCAAAGTGGTCAGTGGGTTTGATCTTTAAAGGCTGCAGTGATGGCATCCAAGGGGTTGATGGTATGGTCACACCTGGCCAGATACTCTGCTATTTCTGCACCAAAGCCATTCTCCTAACTGGACCCAGGAAATTACCTAGCTTGAAAAAAGAAATGGAAGAGAATAGGAGAGTGCTCTTCTAAATCCAGACAAGGCGCCTGAACAAGATGGCAGCCTGAGCTGCCATGGCAGGGGAAGGAGACAGAGAGCATGGAGGATGGGAAGGAGGGCTGCTCTCGGCCACTGCTGTCTCAAGCACTTGTCTCATGATTCCTGGGGCTGCTGGTTAGCTTCTTGAGTGAACTGGGGTAAAATCACTGACTTTCTGTTCCTCATATGCAAAATGAGACTTTTATATTTTCCTTCAGACCTGTCCTCTTTGTTTACAGCATGGGACAGTTGTGATGGAGTGTGTCTCTTGTTGCCTCCAGGTGCACAACTCCAACTACAAACTTCATTCAAAACTTGGAGGTGATGCTGGAGTATTAATTCAGAGGAATATTTTCACCCCAACCCTCAATGGAACCTTTGCCCATGGAGAGCCCCCTCTTCTTTCACTTGCAGGTTTTTCTTGCAGCGTTTTGAAAAGTAGGGGGTAGCACGAGGGAGGGAGAAAGCATTAATGGAACAAATGCTCCTAAAGCAGTTCCAAAAACATTTCCATCTTCTGGCAGAATAGCAGCTGTGGCATGTCCAACACTGTGCTCAGTGTAATGGTCACCAGCTGTGAGGAACCGCTTTTTTATTGACCAGAGCATTTCCTCAGGGCTGCAATAGATACAGAACACCTCCAGCTCCAAGTTTTGCAGGTGCCCAGAGTTGGTTGTGCCTTCAGCTGATGGCTTTGGCAAGGAACTCCTGAGACTGAATTTCCCCCATGCCACCCCTCACCCCATGTTGCCCTCCAGCCTCCAAACTGCAGCAATCTTGCTCAGGATGGGGTACTCGGTGCTCAGCTCTCCCTGCCCAATGGTCCCTGAAGCCCAATGCACACCAACCCAAAAGCCACTGTAATTAAAGGACACTTAAAGAGGTAATACCAAAGATAAATCATGTAGCAAGATTAATTAAAATATAATAAAAGCTAAGACTTTTATTTCAGGAAGATGTTTTGAGGAGGGGGGCTGGATATAATCTTTTTGAGTGCTCTATTATAAGCTCTGAGTTATAAATAAATCCATATTTTAACATCTGGGATTCATAACATCTTGCTGACAGTCAAATCTCATAAAAGATGTGGTGAGTTCTACAGATGTGGGAAACCTCATTCAATGAGCTGCATAACAAAGGAAATCTAGTTCTTTTTCATTATTTATTGTTAACTCTGTGTCTCTCTGGTGACCGGTAAAACTGGCTGGTTACAGAGAGCCTGGCTCCAGAGAGGGAGCAGAGCTGCAGGGTCACCCATGCTTAAATGCACCCTCTCTCAGAAACTCACAGCGGTATCTTTGTCTTAAAACCATGACTGAAATGAGTACTCTGTACATTGTGGGCTGCCTGTGGAGTATAGGATTTTGATCCCTCCCTGATGCTCAAGGCTGGATGTTCATGTAATAACAAGCAGTCCCTGCTGGGGAAAGCTTAACAAATAGTGGAGGACGGGAAGGAAAGAGCTGCCCAGGGCATCAAGAAGACACTAGGCTAAGGGATGTGCCTAAGATTTGCATGAATATCTCTTCGGTCCCAGCATGGGATTTCAGCAATGAGAAAGAGGGGGAAGGAAAGGAAGAGAAAGGGCAGGACACCCCCTCTCCCAATCTCGTAAACCCTCATGAGCCACCACAACTCCTCAGTGAGGATGTAACTAATCGAGGCTGCAGCCCCAACTAACAATTTACAATTAGCTGGTTTACTTTCCCTAAGAAAGGAAGGGAAATTACTGAAGCATTTTCTAGCAAAACTTAATAACAGCAACCATATTACCACAAACTAGACTCAACACTTGTACTGTCACAGGCGTTACAGCAAACTGGAATCTCCTTTCTACTGCGTAAACCCAAGGCAAGTAAACAGTTTATTATGGTCACGTTTAATTTTGGCTTATACAAAGTTGGAGCACTGAAGCCTGTGTTTAATGTGTTTGTGGTGGTTGGGATTTTTTTTTTCTCCCCAAATAGCTTACCATTGATTTTCCTTTTAAAAGTGCTCTTGTTCTGACAGTCCATCTCACTCTCCGTGTTCAGATTAAGAGGTTGTAATCTTCCTGTTGGTGATATGTGAATCCTCTAGCCGTGGGCATGGTTATGTTTTCACTAAAAGAGGATTATGACCTATTAATCAATGAAAATGAAGTGGGCTAGTAGAGACGTGACAAAGACGTGGTTATTTTGCACAGCCCTGGAGAAACAGGCAGGTGCAACAGGCATGAAAGAAAACAGCATCTCAATGGCATTGTCCTCAGTGTCCGACAGAAATTGAGGTTTAAAAAAAGGTCACACAAAGAGCTGCTGTTGGTCTTTGAATGATCAGGCTGCTATTTCAATAGGACCTGGGCAGTATGGGTGCTGAGCCACGGGACAGGAGACCAAAGCGCTCCCCTGCTCTTCTCGGTGCCAAATCTCAAAGTGCTTTATGGCAGAGGACAGAACTGTCTGTATCTGACAGAGGGGGAAACTGAGGCATGCAAAAGTTGTGGGATTTGTCTGTGAGCCTGCAGGAAATGGAAGCCAGGGCCGAATAACAGAAAATAGGCTTTGCAAGTTTAGTGAGTCCAGCCCAGCTGGCTTCGTTGCGTGACTTAAACCAAGAGGCTGGCAGGACTCTAGAGCTGAGCTAAAGCACTGGAACTATGAATTTCCAAGCTTTCAAATATTTGGATAGCTTATAAATATAATTTTAAGCTCCTAATCCCTCCCTGTCAAATGGTGTAATTTTTTTTTTTCTTCTTTTTGGTTTCGACCTTCCTTCTTTTTGGTTTTGCTAAAGCAGCCTCAGCTCTGACATCATCTGAGAATTTCATTTAGCAAAATGTTTTGAATCATTTGTGCTGGTTGTGGCTACTCTGCCAATGGAAACATCCCCTGCAGCAAGTGCAATTTTAAACCTTGAATGTGCGGGTTTTTTTCCCCTGCTGTAGTTACAGTCAGAGCAAATCTCTTCCCTTGACTCCTGGCCAGCTGTCCCAGAGGAAACGGTCACTCTGGGTTGCCAGGAGAACGTGGCTTGCACAACCAGGGAGAGCCCATCTGGAGACAGGGCCGTTTCCTCCCATGTCCCTGTTCCCTATCATCCACCTGGGTGGGTAAGAGGAGGAGGAGGATGGGCTGAGGAAAAGTCTCCTGCATGCCGGGGGCTTTGAATGTGGTGTGGTGGCTGCACCACCAAAGCAATGGTGAAACTCACCAACGGGTAAAGGGAGAGGACGCTGTTGGGAGTGAAAGCTGTGACCAAACCACACTCAATACCTAGAAATATTTTATTTTTATTATTATATGAGTGTGTTTGCACCTCCAGCTAACCAAAATTGCTCTAGAAGTTGATGACCTTGTATTGGGTTCTCCTTCACCCTCTTTTTAATGGTTGCATGGAAGTTGGAACATCATATATCCTGAAGCCAAACAAGGCAGAGAAGCAAGGATCCTTGCTCTTGAAGTCACGTTTAATACTCAGCAGCCCTCAGATATCAAAACCAAACAACCAAAGAAGGTGGCCCCCATATATTCCTGATGTACTACTGCCAGAAAGGCGTCTTCCTTGTCATGACATGTAAGCACATGGGCAGCAGCATTTGGTGCTTGAGGCTGCCCTTAGGAAACAGGAATGTCCTTTGCAAAGACTTGACTCTCATCAGTGTGATCTGACCTACCAAACCAAAAAGACAAGCATTAAAAGCCTCTTCATAAGGTTATATCCAAACAAAATGCTCCCTTTTTCCCCATGCACACCAGAACCACCCCATGAAACCACACAGAGACGCCTCTCTTTCAACAGCAAAAGAGACTCCAAAAGGGGAGTTGTGTGAGATTTTATGGCACTATTATGGCTCTATTGATATTATTTGAAGCAAATGCAAACACATTCAGGCTTATAATAAGAGGGTGTAATAGATAGTAAGTGCAAATGACTCATTCACTGAGATTTTCCAGGATTAGACAGCAGCAGAAGGGCAACAGCTGTGTAAAATGGACTTTAAAAAATAATCTTCTAATAAGATTTTAATAAACCTGTTAGTAAATTATAATGCTCAACTTCAAGAACTATTTTTCCCCTGCAGTGCTTTTCTGTGGAGTTAAGGCTGCGATGCTCTCCAACATGCATGATACAACCTCGACTGCACCATGGGCAGAGCTGAGCAGGGAAGAGATTCCTCAGGTCGATGGATGAACAGAAAATCACACCTGTGGGGAGAAGCTGAGTCCTAAAAAGCTATCTCAGGCCTCCTGCAACATTAACTTTTCGAATAAAACTCAACCTCTTTTTTATACTATTCTTGCCGGCCTTTTTTTTTTTCTGTTGTCTAGAGTAGCTTAATTTCAAAAACAAAATAAATGGTGGTTTTTGAAACAAAAAGCCTTCTCTTTTCATTGCTCTCCAGACTGTGTGTAGCAAATGCTGGCTTACCAAAGCCTTTCCCTAAATCCCATGTCTGGACACGCATGTGCATATTGCCGATGCAGGGAAACTGCCACATTTTTGGTACTTTTCTTAGAAGTCTGTCTCCTGGGGTCAAGTCATTACATGGTAATCTTGGCTTTCACTTGGAGGAGAGAACTCATTTTTGCAGCTGCCACAGTTGAGGAGAAAAGCTTGCATGTGCAAATGTTTATGAGCTTGAAAACCAAAATGGAAACCAAAAGGACCCCAGGTTTATTGCCCTTCCTCAATTCTCTCTGAATTTCAGCACGGTTGTGTTTAAGCTGGACCTGGGCAAGCTGCTGTTATTTCCTATGAGTTTGTGGGCACTTTGGGCTCAGCAGGACAATGTTCATCTCCCTTTCTCCCTCTTGTTAAATGGGATGTCAATCATTTATACTGTTGTCTTACAGAGGTTTCTCCCACCTACACATGTCACCAGCACCTATATATTATGTTAATAAGCCTAAGTATCTGTAAGTGTATATACATACCTCTTACACTTTCATTTTTACTCACTGGGGAAAGTAAAAGGGCAGAAGCATAAATGCAGCTCCTCAGTTTCACAGGGTGGTTGGGGAAAATAATCTTCAGATGGGGTGAGACACATCAAAGCCCAAATCACCCTCCCTGCTCACTGTTACTCTGTGGGGCTGTCCAGGTCCCTAACACCTTTGCACAGTTAATTGGAAGCTCTGTGAAACCAAAGGTTTTGTCCTCCAAGGCTTTAGAAGACATACATACTTTTGATGGTGAGCATCCCAGAAAAGCAAAATGTCTGCTCACGCAGGGGCAGGAGGCCAGGTCAGCACGCCATTGCTCCCCAAACCAGACCTGATTCACACTGCCACCACCACCATGCTCTTTGCCACCCCTCAACAATAGAGGTTCATTAAAATTTCTGATTTGTTTAATTTATAGTGAGGAGCTCAATGGCTCTGATGGAGCACTCCCAGGAGGGGCCTGTGCCACAGTCTCTGCCCTTCGCACCCCACACACGGTGAGGTGGGTGCTGAGAATGTGGGGTGCACAGCCCGTGCCCTTGCTAACTCTGCAGCAGTACTCGCCTCCCGCAGATTGCGTCCATAGCAGGTAGCTGAGGGCTGTGTAACCTTTTAAAGCACAGCAGCCGGCTGCTGCATGAACAGAAGCCAGAGCTCAAAAGCATTTTGAGATAAGCACAGTGCACTGGGGTGCCAGTGTCTGCAGGGCAGATGAAGAGGAAAAGCCCAGATACATAGCTCACAAATCACTTGAGCAGAACTGATGCAATTGGCTTCTCGCTGCAGCTGGGTGGGAGAGGTGGATGCTCCCAGGTCGTCTGGGATCAGGCCTCCAGATTTTAAAGGCTACCTGTTTTGGCTGGCAATGAAATTACCAAAGGATCAATATTTTGCCATAAACTATTAAGTGGTGGTTTTCCTAAGTGGCTTCCATCTTGCAGGGCAGTGCTTGCCCTGCCTGAGTATGAGCATTCAGTAGGGGCCTGCCTGTAGAACTAGCAGATGATAATTCAGAGTCCCTGGTTTTGGAACTTTCCCACTGCACTGACATCAGTGGATCTTGGTGATAGCTGGCATAGGCTCAGCCTCAAAACCTCATGCCTATGCCCATCCTTCTCCAAGAGGACAGCCCCAGCTTGGTGCCTCAGTTTCTCACTGGTGAAACTGGGGGTAAAAGCTAGGTCCTGCTCCCAGGGAGCAGTGAGGGTGTCACAGTTGCACTGGGGAGCACCAAGACCCCCGGCCATGGCAGCTGCATCAGTGGCCTTCTTGGTGGGAGCTAAACAGCTTTAAAGCAGATGTGAATTTGGCTCAGAAGCCCCAACATTGATCATAAGCACTTCAGGAGTACGACCTCTCACCAAGCCTATAAAGCACCAGCAAAGACAAATAATAATAAACTCTGTACTTAATTCCATGCACTTGCTTTTCAGAGCACATTTTCCATGCTGCCAGGATCTGACTCTAAACTCCGGTGGCCCTGGGCATTGTGTCAGAAGGATAGTGACAGCTCACAGATAAAACCAGTACACAAATGGATACCTGATGCCATTTTGGCAGCTTCCATTTTTAAACACGCACTGTCATTTGGAGCTCTGGCACAAAGAAGAAAGCTCCAAAGTGTCACCTGTGGCCGCTGTGGCCACCAAACTCTGCTTCGGCTCTTGGTGAACAGGAGCAGCATTTTTTGCTGTGAGATTTGCTGTGAATTCAGTCAATCAAGTTAAATATACAGAGATGCACTTACATTTACTTGTGCATATATAATTTATGCATGTATTTTACTGCTGTTTCAGTCCCACTCAAGCATCATAAAAGCTGCCCAGGGGAAACAATGCCCCTGCCTCATACTGATGGCTTGTGAAAACCTTCTTTAGAGGAGAAAAATGAGCTTTAGCCATATTGTTATTCTTAATGGCTTTGGACCCTGGCTTCTGTGCTGAAATGAGCACTTGCAGTGGCTTAAGGAGCCACCGCAGACCTCCAGGAGCCTCCAGCTCTCTCCTGCATTGGAGGCTTCAGCCCTGGCAGTCGCTAGGCAGGTGTGTGGGTACCCCAGATGTTCCCATTCACAGTCCAGCCCATTCACTCCAACTTTGCATCAAAATAGGTTCCTGCTGAGATGCGGGAGTCAGCTCGTGGGACTTTGCTGGAGGCAGGGGGGTAGTAACTTTTCCAAACAGCTCAGGTATTTCCTCCAGAGCTTGTCTGTCACATCACTGCAAATATGTTTGCTCTGGATGGTGTTTTGCTGGTTAAGAACACCGTGTGAGGAAGGCTTTAGGATGCCTCTTGCAAAGAGAGCAGGGACTGGCAGGGGCCTGCAGGCAAAGCCCCATCCCCAGCCTGCAGCTGGGCAAAGCAAGTGAGACTGGAGTTGTGATGCCCCCATTGTAAGCCACCAAAGGGACAGGGCAGTGGCTTTCCAAAGCTCACAGGGAGAGACTGTAGCAAGGGCAGAGAATGAAGCCCAAGTGGTGCCTGGGCAAACCCATCAGCTTACCCAGATCTGGGTCTAGAGCAGCTTCACTGCAAAGTGACAGACAGCAAAAATTGCTTTTTCTCTCTAAAAGCTGCCACCAGACAACCCAACAGAAGGGAAATAGCCCTCTCACCCAGTTTCACTCATAGTTTGTGATAAAGAGCCTGTTGTTGCATTTTAATTTGCAAACTTTCTCTTCTGCCATTCTCATGTACCTCAGTTCCGGAGACTTGTATAATTATTTTTACAAGAAACTCTTTCAGACAAATAAGTCTGGGGAGGTTTGTAATTTCTATTACCTCATGGCGACTCTATTGATAGACAGCAGCACACCTTGGGAGAATTAGAGAGCATAAAGTAATGGAGGTTTTTGTCCCCGCAAGACAGAGCTGCTAGTGCTGCCTGGCTCACTGCCAACACCACCAATTACCAACCTGGAGCAGGAGACAGGTCCTAGTGCTGAAAAATTACCATTTTCCAACGAGTCTGGTAATGATGGAGCTGTACTGTAAGCTACCGTTTCCTTCAGGGACTGTTAGGCATCCAGGACTGTGGCGTATTTCAGTCTGGCTCAATGTTTAGGGACTGTTGTTGTCCCTGCTTGGGGGAAGGATGGAGTTTGTATTACTGCTTCTTGCCTTTGCTGCCACACGCAGCTCTTCCCTGGCTTCTTTATTTCTCTGGAAGCCCTTTCTGCCAGGAGACAGAACAGTTGAGCATGAAAAAGCAACTTTGGAGGTACTGTCATTGGCAATTACACTTGAAAGCCAGAGATTCAATTATTGTGCAAGAGCCATACCCTAGAAAGAGAAATTGCAACAGTCCCATCACTTGAGACATTTCAGCGCTAAAACAGACAACTCACAAAATGTCAAGGAGTGAAAAACACAGCACTCATGCATTTCCCATCTCCATATCCTGGTGTGAGAGTTTCTGTTGACACCAAAGTTAACGATTAGTTGGGTTAATTGAGGACACAGGTGTCACGCTTGAATTCAGCTGTCTGGATAACACCTTTTTTTGGTCATACATATTTTCCTTGCTGCTAACCATTGCTAGCGAGTGGCTGAAACTACACAGCACTTTCACAATTCCCATGTCATGCCTGCATTTTAAATTAACACTTATTCACTCAGGTTGATGATTTTTGCATGTTTGTTGGGAATCTAACAATTCTACCAGCACTCCTCAGCAAACAGGTCGCATTCTCCATCTCTCAAGTGTACAGGGCGCCTGTACTCTTGGGAGAACACTATATTATGATGCCCCTATCTCTATCAAGGATTGACAGCATAGCGAAATGCATGAAGAAAACACGTTTCAGTAAATGCATAAATAATAAATATAACAGCACAGCGTATAAGGCTTTAAATGCTAGAGATCTGACTGTCTTTCAGCATCAGCTCAAATCTGGAGCAGTTTCGCAGAAGCTGATGAAGTTGTGCTGGTGTAAAATCAATGAGGAAACTGCAGGGCACCTTCCATCACATGGAAACTGCAGTACAGCTTCCATTGCATCTGCATGGCCAGACTCACCCACTCAAGGCTGCCCCAGCACAGATGTGTGAATAGCCCAGAGCATGGACGAAAAAAAGTCTTTGCTTTGCCACCTTTACATCCAACTTTCAGGGAAAAAAACCCTTGTTCAACTTGTGTTTCAGCCACAGTGGGTGGGAAGGAGTCCTGGCACCAAGACAGGTAGCCTATGAGCAGCTGCAGCAGTTCATTGCCACTGCCATTGCGCAATGTGTTATAAAAGCAAAGCATTCATTTTATCTGAGTGCGAAATAGGACGAGTTGGGGCCATGGGGCGAGTCAGGGCTACGGTGCTGGCTGGGGGTGATGCTGGACATGTGATTGCTCAAGAGAGGTTGGTTCAGTGGTGGTTTCTTTTCCCATGTCCCCATATTCTTTCTCTGATGGGTTCCTACAGTGCTCAGCAACGCATCCACAGACAGATACAGGCAATAAGCCCTTTCAGAACCGTGCTCAGAATGTATACATAAAACTAGGAAGAGAAATTTTATCTCCAAACCCAGATAGTCCAGATTTATCTATTCTCTAAGCACCAAGAGGCTGCTGACTCCAGGGAAAGCGCTTCTCTTGCTGCAGGGCAAGCACAAAACAGGCAGCAAGGAGCCTGACATCCAGAGCTTGTCCACCTCACACCTCTTATCTCACCACCCAGGGTATCACACAGCATCCTCCTCTGATCTTGTCCCGCTGGGCTACCCACTCCCTGCACTTGGTCTGTGGCTGCTGCTCGCTGCCAGGCCACTTATCCCCGCTGCAGCCGGTCAGCAGGGAATTTCCTCCTGCCGGAGCAGTGCTCATGTGGCACCCGGCCAGGGAAACCAGCTCTGGGCCAGTGCTGCCAGCAGCCTTTGCCAAAGGAGCAAGGGCTTTCCTGGGTGCAGGGGCTGCAAGCAGCTCCAGCTGTGCAGGGAGAGAACGATGCTCCTCGAGAGGTGGAAGGAAAAGCCATGTTAAAAAAACAAACCAACACAGCTCAGGTTAAAGAGAAACAGATTTTATTTATTTTCTCTCTCTTGAATTCATTTGTTGAAGGAAGGAGACTTGGAGACACAACAGCAAAATACACGTTGAGTCAAACTGAGATATTTCTTTCAACCTGAACAGGAAAACATATTGGTTGAGGGCTATTTATCCTTCTGTGTAAGCTTCCACTTATTTACGTAGTAGTGCTTTTAGGCTGATTTTAAAACAAAAACAAATGCTGCTTCATAAAGAAGAGACAGAAAGTTTGTTTCAAACCCCCCTTTTCTTTCACACACAAAAATATGGATAGTTTGGGGTCAGAATTGTTCATTTATCACCTGATTGAATTGCTAAATAATTTCTGTCCTACATGGGACTCTATCTCACAGTGGCTCTACTTTCATTAAAACTAAGAAAAGCAAGAGACAAAATGTGTAACTGGAGATCCTCGGCAGCATTTGTGACCATTTTCCAGGATAACTCCTTTCCCCTGTGCCCTGGGTTTCTTTCAAAACTCAGCCTAGGGATGGTGACAAATGACCACCCCTTTATCTCACAGACATGGTATATAGGTAGGGGATATCATGTCCTGGTCCTGTCGTATCGAAGCTCCCCAGGTCCCCAGGGGTTGTGTGGTGGCACCTCACCGGCACCAGTAGCCATTCTGGGCTCCACAATGGGCGACTGGAGGCCCTGGGAGGGCGACTGGTGGCTGGGCTGGGCTGGCGGGGAGGCAGCCACCAGCCGGGGTGTAGCCTCGGAGGCAGAGGAAGTGAGGAGCCACTGTATAACCTGAACTTGGTCACCCTCGACCCAAACCCTGAAGAGGAAAGCCTGCATGCATGACGCCTTCCTGTTAGGAAATATTAATCATGGCCATGTCCAAACATGGTAAATGAAACCTCAGGAAAACCACTCCTTTGACGATCGAGTGCTGTACACCGGCATATTCAGGAAGGCCCCCGTGCCTCAAAGACAGGACCCACCCGTCATCAGGGCACCATCTAGAATTACGTATTGCCTCCACAACATTTGTATACTTGAAGCAAAATCTCAACTCATCCCTCCTGTGCTTCATCCACCTTCTAGGCCGAGGCAAATCCAACCTGACTGTCCGATTTTGAGTTGAAGCTATGGCAAGCGAAGGATCAAAGCGAGATCTTGGTGTAGGAAGGGGGTGAGCAGCCCCTTTGAGGCTGGACGCAGAGGTGGAGTTGAGGAGACCCTGGTTTGGCTGTTTTCAGGCTCCTCTGTGGATCTGGAAGAGGCAAGTCCTCCCACCTCCACAGACTTGGTTCTATACAGGGACTGCTGCAGTTTGACTGTACGCAAACCCTGCAGGGTACAGCTGAGCTATGTTTTAAAGAGCTGCCCTGAGAACAGGCAGCTTCACAGCCCGGGGACTCTGACCATGCCACTGGCTGCTGGCCCAGCTCCAGCTCATGGGGTGAAAGTTCAGCCAAGTGCCGAAATTGGGAAATGCCGGGTCAGTCTGCACCTTGCCTACCACTGCAAGGGGTTTAATCCCAGTGGTGCAGCTCTCTGAAAGCTCCTGGTGGTCAGTGGGAAGCATGGGAAGGTCCTCGCTGGACGCTGCAGTGACCAGAGCTGAGGAGTGACCTGGTGCAGCTCCTGGACACTCCCCTTCATCCTAGCTGTGCTGGGAAACAAATTCCCCAAAATCATGTCGCCTGCTCGTGGGGCCTTAAATCCCTCTGGGGCTCAAGCCTCGCTTGTAGGGCCCAAGTCCCTTATGGGGACTCAATTCTCTTTGGGGGCAACTCTTGCTTTTGGGGCTCAAACCCATTTTTGCAGCCAACCCTTCCCATGGAGCCTAAGTCCCTTTTAGGAACCCAAATTCCCTTGGGGCCCAAAACCCCTGAGAGGCCCCAATCCTTTCCAGGTGTCAAGCTTTTGTGTGGGTGCCAAATCTCCTTTAGTGTCCAGAAACCCTTCTGAGGACCAAATCTGGCTTCTGGACCCCTTATGGGGCCCAAATCCTTTGTGGGGGGCCAAATCTTGCTTGTGGATTCCAAATCCCTGTGGGGCCCAAATTTGTTTGGGGCTCCAAGCCTTGCCCATGGATCCCAAATTCCTTGTGAGATCCAAATCCGTTCTTGTGCCCAAATCTGTTTAAGGTCTAAGGCTGCTTGTGGGTCCCAGGCACTCCGTAGAGCCCAAATCACTTTTGAAGGCCACTGCTTGTGGGGCTTGAAGCTGTTGTGGAGGCCAATCCCTTTGTGAGTCCCAAACTCCTTGTGGGGCTCCAACCCCTTTCAGGGATCAACCTAGGCTCATGGATCCAAAAACCTTTGTGGGGCCCTAACCCCCTGCGGTGCCCAAATCTGTTCTGGGATCCAAGCTTTGCCTGTGGGTCCCCAAAACTCTGCAGGGTCCAAACCCCTTCCAGGGACCAAGTCTGCTCGTGAGCCCTGAACCCCTGTGTGGCTCAAAGCCCCTGTGATGCCCCACTCTGGTTTTGGGTCCAAGCTGTGCCTATGCATCCCCAAAACCTCGTGGGGAAGCAAAGTCCTTGCAGGATCCAAATTCCTTTCAGGAGCCAAAGCCTGCCTGTGGGCCCCAAACCCCCTGTGGGACACAAATCCACTTTTGGGTCCAAGTTGTGCCTGTGGTTCCCCAACCTTCTGTGGGCTCTGAACCCCTTGAAGCACCCAAACCCTGTTCGGGGTCCCCACCTACTTCAGGATCCCCAGCCCCCTCTGGTACTCAAATGCACTTTGGGGTCCAAGCTGTGCCTATGTTTCTCTGTGGGGTTCAAACCCCTTCCAGGGGCCCAGTCTGTTTGTAGGCTGTAAACCTCTGTGTGGCTCAAAGTGATGCCCCTCTCTGGTTTGGGGTTCAAGCTGTGCCTGTGGTTGCCCAGACCTTTGTGGACTCTGAACCCCTTGAACCACCCAAACCCCTTTTGGGGTCCACGCTTGCCTCGGAGCCCCCAGCCCTCTGCAGTACTCAAATGCATTTTGAGTTCAAGCTGTTCCCCAGCCCATTTGTGGAACATAACCCCCACATTGGGTCCCACAACCATTTTGGGGCCAAGCTGTGCCTGTGGGGGTATCTTAGTAAGCTCTGAACCCCTTGAATCACCCAAACTCCTTTCAGGGTCCACGCTTGCCTGGGGATCCCCTGCCCCCTGCAGTACTCAAAGCCACATGGGGGTCCAAGCTGCGCCAGTGGTTCCCCCCCCCCCCCTTTGTGGGACCCACATCCATTTTGGGGTCCAAGTTGTGCCTGTGGGGGGGGTGGTTTAGTGAGCTCTGAACCCCTGGAATCACCCAAACCCCTTGAACGACCCAAACCCCTTTTGGGGTCCACGCTCGCTTGGGGATCCCCAGCCCGCTGCGGTACTCAAACGCATTTTGACTCCAAGCTGTTCCCCACCCGCTGGTGGGACACAGCCCCCGCGTTGGAGCCGACAACCCATATTGGGGTGCATGTCCCCCTGCAGCCCCCTCCCCATTCACTCCGTGCGCTCCCCCTGTCTCCGCAGCGGTGCCGCGGGCGGAGCGGCGCGGGGCGGGGCGGGGCGTCCCGCGGGCCCTGACTCAGCGGCCCCGCCCGAGGGGAGGTGCGGGGCGGGCGGGTGCGGGGGGAGGTCGGTGGCAGGAAGCCGGGCGGGCCGGGCGCGCGCCGGCCCCGCGCCTGTCACCGCCTGCGTCAGAGCCCGGAGTTTTCCACTGACGAAAAAGGGCAGCGCGCGCGGCGCAGCCCCGGCAGCGGCAGAGCGGGAGGCGCCGCCGCTGCAGCCGGACCCGCCGCGCCGCTCCGGGACACAACGCCGCCGCTGCCGACAACGCCAACGCCGCCGCAGGTAGGGCCCCGCCGGGATGGGGATGGGGAATAGGGTAGGGATGAGGGGGGAAGCGGCTCCCCACCGCCGTGCTCCGGGACCGCGGTGCGCGGCCGTTGGAGGGTCCGGCTGCGAGCCAGGTTGGCGCTTGCCCGCCGCGGTGCCCGCGGCTGTCGGGGGTCCCGGTGGGAGCCCGTCCCGCTGCCCCGCCGCCGAAGGGTCCGTGTCGGTTACACCGCCGCAGGCGCGGCGCAGCGGCGCCGTCTGGACGGGCTGCTCCTGCCCGGGGCGATGGGAGCGCGGGGACCGGGGCTGTCCGGAGGAAGGGTCCGGGCAGCGGGGCCGCGCTCCTGGGGAGGGGGCTCCGCTGCTCCCCGGCCCTCCCGCTCTTCCCCATCGGCAGACATCGCTGTGCTGTACACACATACAAATACCTCCGTATTTATTCGGGTATCGCTGAGTTTCCCCCGTGTCAGTTAAGGCTTTGCTCCATCTTTACGGCTGCGGTTCCAATTTTCTGATGTTGAAAGAAAGGCGGCGGGGTAGGAGAGGGGGGAGGCTAGCCTTGCCGGCTTGCTCTTCCCCAAATCTGCCCGGCTGGGGATGCTTTCCCGTCGCTACAGCAACACCTACCGACCGGCGCACGGATGGACCGACGGAGGGACGGGGAGCGCCCCCCCACACCCCCATCCCCCGAAATAAAAAATCGGGGTTTTTACAGCGCACCTGAGAAAAGGGGAAAAGAATGTGTGTGTGTGGGAACCTCCTAAGTTTTCTCAGTGCATATTTTATTTTTGCGCCCCCCCCCCCCCCCCCGCATCCTTCGAAGTGTCTGTCACCTTCGAGTTACATAATGTCGCTGTAGGAAGAGGCTGACATGTAGGGACAGCCCTTTCCTAAAGCAGCCCTGCCTCGCCAACGTCTTTACTGACAGCGCCTCGGTGGGATGGGGAGAAAACCCCCACGGCCATCCTCAGACCTCAGAGTCTTGTAATTTGTTACGGGGAACCCATCAGCAGTTATTATTTCCTTTTCTTCTTTTTCTTTATTTCTTTCTCCCCCTGAGAATATTTTTATTGTTCCTCTGCTGAGCACTTTGCAGATGAGGCCCGTCGAGGTTGGGGGGTTAATTTTCGGGATGGTGCGTTTGTTCTCTGTGCGGAGAGGAGAGACTCTGCAGCTCCCGGCAAGCCTTTAATAATTCAACGCAGGAAATGCGTGCGTATATATAGCAGGCAAGGTAATGCACAGCGTGTACCTACAGGAGGACAAATATGGAAACCTGGTGTGAATTATTCATGAGGTGTAATCAAATAGAGGATTTTCCTAGACAAAGCACACTTTGCTGTTTTCATATTTATTACAGCACAATCTGCGCCGAGTACATTTGAACCTCGTTTCATTCGGCCCGTGTCAGATAACCTTTAATGTATTTGCTAATGTTTCTTATTTATCTTTCAAGCTGTCAGCGAGAAGTAAGGGCTTGGTAGAAAAAAAATCTGAAAAGCCCTTTTCTTTGTGGCCTTCTGGAAATTAGTAGATGGAGAAAATGCTTCTGATGCTCTTCCCGGGGAAGGCGTTTTGCCTGTTCAGTCTCTGGCAGGAGAATAAACTCGTGGTGCTACGAACTGATTCATGCTCCTGCTCCGCGGCACGGGGTACTTTGGATTTTGCTGTTGCATAGTAGGCAGAGGCTATTTTTAACCAGAGCAAGGTTATGAAACCTTAGACCCAGCTGGGTGAAAATAATCTGGTCTGAACTGGAAAGCACAGCTCGCATGGCTGGGAACACGAGCAGGACCGTCCCTTGGAGGGTCCCAATGGGGTGATCCCAGTCAGCCCTCAAGTTGGGAAGTGTTGTCATCGTGGAGGCTGTCACAGCGGCACTGGGGAAACCACTTAGGTAAATATGCAAAGAATTAAAATAGTTAAATGAACGAGCAATGAATCAGTGTTGATAGCGTGGTGATTATTAGGAAACCCAGAGGCGTCACTGGAATCACCACTGCGTTAGACATCAAATATCTGGGATAGCTAACTGGGAAGTTCAGCTCCACACCAGTTTTTGGTGATACTTGCACCAAGGTCGCCTGACCCGCAATAAGCAGCAGCGTGCAAATCAGCAGTGACCCCAAGCCCCCTGCAGGTTTGCAGCACAAGTCGTGTTTGGAGCCGTACCTGGCTAAAATATGCAGTGGTGTTTTTTAAACTAATATTTACTCCTGCTAGACCTGCACAGCCACTGCGGCTCTGGGGGAGGGAGCGGGAGCTGCTCTGACTCATGGCTCAGCAGAGTTGTTAACTCGCTGCTGGCGCCTGAGCCCTTGTCCCAGTGTGCCGGGAATAGTCCACCTTGCCTTCCTAGGCTGCAGGCAGACGGCTGTGCTTGTAAAGTTGGCAAACCGGCTCAAAAAGTCACTGGAAAATAAATACTTCTAGTGCGTTGCACTGAGGTCTGGGGTTTTTTTGTTTGTTTGTTTTTTACCCAAATTGCTTTGCAGAAGAAAGTTTTCTTTCAATAGCTTATGCACAGATTTGGGATCCTTCCATTCTTTAGGATGCTCCACTGGCAGAAACCCCAAAATTTAAAATATTCTTGCTCATAGGTGTTCTTCTCCAGTACTGAGGGAATTGTGGCACAAGCAGACAGAGCCGCTGGACTTGCTGGGAGAAGTTCCCTTTGCCTCGCTTGCACTGCTGCATTCCCTGCCCAGTGCAAAGCACATCTACAGCCCCACAGTATAACGCTGAAACATCTCTGCATACTTCTGCACAAAGCCTTGATGCCTCTTTGTGCAGTCTCTTATAAATGGACTAAGTGGACACTGGAAGGGGTTGTAGTCGCCTTCCTCTGTGCTTGGCTTAACAAATGCCAAACCTTCTTAAGTCTAAATTACTCGAAATATTTACTGTTGAGACGTCGTCCAAGAGGAGGATAGTTAAAACATTAATTCCTCACATTCCAGTGTATTAGGGCTTTACCCTGTGACTTGCCGAGCACCAGAAATGGGACTTTGCAGATTTGATTCCCTTCCCCCCAACTAGACAGCCACCACCTCCCTACTCCCCCCACCCAAACTTTAATGCTTTAAGAAAAGAAAAAAAAAAAAAGGGGGGAGGGAGAGAAAAAGAAAGGAATGCACATCTGGGCTAAATATTTGTTAGAAAGTATTCCCAGGATAGTGGGAGTTCTGGTGCCAGAGAGGAATTCCTGCGGGTTTGATCCATTGCATTATGTACTTGTTCCAAAAGCTGTTTTCAGTAAAATAGATGAGTAAGAAGTCTTAGCCAAGAACAGAATGTCTTTTTTGGCAACTGAAAGGAAGATAGGATTATTTTATTTCAGGTTATGTAAAAAAAAAAAAAAAAAAAAAGAAAAAAAAAGAGAAGGTGGTAAAATCCTGCACTCGGTGCCTGCTGAGATTTGCAGTGGCAAGCACAGATACATATATACATATATATATATATTATGTTTTTTCCATGCTGCTGTACACATTTTGGGGACTTCCTTATAAGAAAGACGTCAGTGTGGATTTAACATTACTTGCAGCATTACTGCAATTAAAATATCCTCACTGTGTCTGAACTGGCCTCTGGGTTTTTTGGCTGAGTGGCCAGTGGTTTCAGTGACATGGCAGTGTCCAAATCACTGTGAATTCTGAATTCTGCTCCCAAGTGCTGGGGTGAGAAGGGGAAGAGAGGATCACCTTTGCCTTGACAGCAAAACCCCTGTCTGGAGGATATTTTGGGGGCGGATGCAAGTAGACACCAATGGGTGCAGCCCCACTACATTGTGTATAGCTGCTGAGAAGGATTTGAATATTCAACCTGGAAAACGTCTCAGCCATAAATCAACAAAGAAGGGGAAGGCTTTCTGGGGGTAAATTAATGTGTTTTGGCTGGTGGGGAGCAGGTTCACCAGTTTTTTCCCATTAATTGAGAATCATGTTTGCACGACTCTTACTTTGCATTAACAAAACAATAGGTGTTTTGAATAAGACGGCATGCCAAAGGTGTTTTTTTCTATGCATTTGACTTATTCTCATAAATGGGAGATGCACACACCTCCCTTCATCCTTCTGCCAGACGTGGCTAATCAGGGATGATAGTATTTTAAAACAATAAATAAAATTGCACCATCTCATACACAGCTTGCCTTGGCTCTGGCTCAGAGTTTGTGTTAATTCGGTTAGCTCGCTGGGGGAAAACGCTTTGGCTTTTTTCTTGCTGTGTGGTTTCAGGGAGGCAGCGTGGCTCATGATGGGCGCTGTTGGGTTTGCAGGAGACCTGAGTGTCAGGGCTGTGTTGCTCTGCAGCATCATGGTTCCCGCCTTCTCGCTTCTCTGGCAGTCCTGCAGACCACGTAAGTCTCAGTAGAAATGGATGCTTGAGTTATCCATTTCAGCAGTGTGATCTTGGCTGCTCCAGCACCCTCCAGTGTCTCCTGTGAGGCTTGGATGTGGTCAACATTGCCTCTCCAGGGCATTTCCATAGGACATGTGTCCTGCGGGCTTTTTGGGGAGCTGGTTTCTCCCTCCCTTGGCTAGACAGTGGCATCCTTCACTGGCAACTTTGGAGGTGAGGTGTCTTTTGGAGCAGTGAGCAGTTGCTTTGTGGCACGAGCTGATGCTCTTTCAAGCCATGCGCATGATTTTTTTTGCAAAGATTTTGTCCCCTCTGGGTGGATGATGGGGTCAGCTGGGATGAACAAACCTCTGGCTGCAGCTCAGGCTTTGGTTTGGACCCCTGCCATGGATTCAGAGGGCTTCTTTGCTCTGGTGGTTTCTTAAAGCAAATGTAAAACAGAGCAAAGTTTGTAAATACAGCCAGGTAGCTGGTTTGGGCATCGTGGCTGCCTGTGAGCTCTGCTTTGCTGCGATGCAGGAAGAGAATGGGTTAACCCACGTATCAGGTAGGACATGAGCTGCTGGGGCTGGAGGGTGGCCAAATCCACTTTTCCCATCTTTTGGATTAAGGCCAAAAACCCAACAACCCCTCTGTGGCAAAACCACATGCAGCTATGGGGCTGCCGAGGAGGAGGAGGAGGAGGGATGGAGGGGATCACTTCTTCCCAGCCCACAGGTTCAGGGGGCTGTAGGGGATGCACTGGCCCTATAGGCGTGCATTGCAGGGAATGATTAACTTTTTCAGGCTAAGGAGCTACTTCACCCAGGGGTTTTTTGACCTTTTATGAGACTATTGTCTCCTGAGAAGCTGTTGGTAAACATAATTAATGAGGGTTGGCACAGGGCTTTGAAGGCACTGTGCATGCTCCCATCCTGCTACGTGTTACTGTGCGGCGCTATCGAGATACTGAGAATCCATGGTTGGGAGGTTTTGAAGCCGGTGTGGTTTCTGTGCTGCCTGCTCAGGGCTCTCAGGAGGGCGGGGTTAGTGTTTTGTTGGGTTTTTTTGGTTTTGGGGTTGTTCTTTTTTTTTTTTTCCAGAGACTTAAATTAACTTCAGACATGCAAAAGAAGGTGAGAAAGTGCTACAGTTAGAAGAAGTTTGGCCGGTGGGGGACTTTCAGCTGGCAGGGGGGATGGGGACTGGGTGTTTAGCACCCTATATCTGCACTGGCAGTGTTCCTGGGATGTATATGCCTATCCCAGTGTCATCTGAATTTTAGGGATGCTTTAGGGTTTGTGTATTACCTATGGTTTTATCGGTGAGGTGGCTGGTAGCATCCCACGTCGCTGGGGCTCTCCCCTTTTGCTGGAGGAAGTTTCTGGACTGGGGCTGCATCTCTCACACTGTGGTTGTGCCTTATAGCCTGGTGGGATGGGGTCAAAGTAAGTTGCTCCTCCAGCAGCAGCCTGGATCTCAGCTTTGGGTATGGCTCACTGGCTTCAAAATAAGCTAGCAGTAACTTCTGCTGGAGCAGGGGCATCTGGTGCACTGTTGCCAGCATCTAAAAGGAGAAACAGTCCATCACCTAGGCAAGATCATCCCAGGTTAGGTGGGCTCTGATATCTGTTAGCCTATTGTAGGCAAAGCATGCAGCTTTTGTGCAATTTCAAGAGACAAAAACCCAACAAACTTTATAAAAGCAAAGGTTAAAAGATGGAACAAAGTTTTTTGTTGTTTGGTTGGTTTGGTGGGTTTTTTGTTCTTGGGTTTTGGGGTTGGTTTTTTTTTCCTTTTTTTTCTTTAAGATGAGCAGGGGAAAAGCATGCAGGAAATTTAGGAATCTAGGCAAGTACAGAGCTCCTTTGTTTTTAATTAGCTGCGTTGTTTTTAATTGCTGCTATGCTTGATACATAACCCAGCCTAAACAAGAATAGCTTATTGAATGGAGGACTGACTATGAAAGGCACTGTGAGGAGAAGGGCTGTTCTTCACAGTTGATATATTTGTATTTCAGTGCTTCATTTAATAAGTCTGTTTCCCCAGGGGGCTGTAGCAAGTAAATCATGCCAACAGATTGTACTCTGCAAACTGGCTTATTTTTGTAATTAGCAAAACGTTAAAGCTGTAACTGCATAGAAAGCGATCTGCGTGAGGATTTAACATAAAAGAATTAGTAAGCACAATATAATACTTACTCTTTGGTAACATTTGTGTTGATTGAATTGGTTTCTGGACAGTTTGTTGTGTGTGATAGTCATGTTTTTCTGCAGCATCGTAAAAAGGGAGCGAGATTCAGCAGGTGTGCACAGGAAGGGTAGCAAGGTGTGGTTTTTAGGGGGAGCACTTCTGGGAATCACCCTTCCATAGCCGTGGAGAAGCCGTGCTGGGGGTTAAAGCCATCCTGCTCATCACCAGAAACTGCCGGTATTTCCGTTGCTTAATTTGCTTTTCTCCTTTGTTTTCTAGTTATATGAAAAGTACAGCATCACCATGAGCGGGGTATTGAAAAGGAAGTATGAAGAGCTGGGGGATGACAGTACCTACTGCTCCTCCTCCTCCTGCTCCCCCCTCTCCTCTTCAGCGTCTTCAGGCTGGGAGACAGATGAGGAGAGCTCCCGCGGAGAGCCCAAGCCCAGCTCTGCCTTAACGCCCAGCTTCACCCGTGAGTATCTCCATCAACCCCTTTCCCAGGATCAGACTTTCATCTGTGTGGTTTTTTTGTAGCTTGGTGGTGAGTCATCACCGTGCAGAGACCCCCTTGGAGCACACCTTTACGAGTGGAAGCAGCTGTAACGGCAGCTCCCTGTCATTACACCAATTTGTCTTGGCTTTATAATGGGCCAGCATCCTCAGGGTAGTCTTCTTTAGCCCTTCCTCCCAGCATTTATCGTTCCTTACAATGTTTTGGTGAAGTCCAGATTTCCAGGAGTATAAACCCAAGGACCTGGGTGTGCAGAGGCATGCAGGTGCCTCCAAGCCAGTGCAGTAGGACCAATTCCACCATCCGTCAATCCCCTGTTAAGCTATTCCTTAGCCAAAAACTAAACAGACAGCAAAGGCCCATAACGCTGGTTTTAAAAAATGATTAACCAGTGGCGCAATTACCATTTCAGAACTCGTTTCCTACGTAAGTTGGGTACTTTGCCAAAGAACATGACACGTTTGACATTGCCTCTGCTGTTAGTACAGATAAATGCTATTTTGTTTTCCCAGCAATATGAGTTTTGAGAGCTTTTAGGGAAGCACACAGAAGGCAAGCTCGTAAAATCCTTTATCTGCTATGTGAAGGGAAAAATAAAAGATACAATGGGGGAACATCTTCACAGAGAAGAAATAGTCCGACCTAGTAAATTATACTGAACACCCACTGTATATAGCAGTTAAGGTCTACTTAGCAGACATACACAAACACGCAGCGGTCTGAAAAGGCTTTAGAAGTCTTGTAATAATAAAGAGTCTCATTCTTGCTTGTCTTCCCAGGTTTTGTGACAAAACAATGAACTTTTTGTATTCTCTGGCTCAATTGGAAAAGGGTCAGGAATGGGAAAACAATTTCGGAGGAGGGGTGCAGGGAGAGAGAAGCAAATGCCAAAGTGCAGCAGCTCAGCTGATAGATGATCGCGGTAGTTAACCGTGCCTTTTGATAAAGAGCTAATGTTTTAGAAGATTGAGTCAAGGTTATTATGAAAATGCAACGCGCAGTGCAAAGATACCATCAAAGTGACTGCAGGGAGCAGTGTGAAACCCCCAGCTCTTCAGCAGAAGCTGCTGATGCAGCTGGGTGAACACTTGGGGTTTTTTCATGTGAAACTGAAATGCTGTATTTTGGCAAGTGAGACTTGTGAAACATGGGTGCAGCTAACTGTCCAGTCTCACACTTTCCCAGCCTTCAGGGTCAGCCAAACCAGCTGAGCCCCTCGGGTTTTCATCAGCCCTTTTGGTTGGCTCACCACAGTAGGACTGCCTGCGGGTCTGCCACCCGAAGAGGGCTCAGATCCAGCCCTGCAGAAGTCACCAAGCCTTTCTGGGTTATTTTTTCCCCTATTCTCCATGGTGGCAACCAAGGCATCCCTGCACCAGAAGAAAATGGGACCAAAAAACCCCACCACTGAATTTCTGCATAGCTGCTCTTGTCCCTGACATGCTTATGCAGCAGAAAAGGCAGCTTTGTAACCCGGTACCACTGCATGTTGCTTTCCATGGCCAGCTGCATTCGTGGAACTTCATTGACTCTGAAACTGCCCTGGTTAATTAGTCCTGCTTCATCTGCTACGTTTGCATGTGCAAATGTGCAGAACCAGGTATCTCTGGAGAGGCTCCGCTTTAAATGGTGTGTAGCGTGTTTCAGCAGTTTAAGATAAACCAGAGTCATGTATTGCCATGTTTACCCTGGGATCACCTGCATAAAGATTAACATCTTTGCAGCTGCTCTTAAATGAGTCTCTCAAGAATAAGCTATAGATTCATAGTTCCTCCCAGTGGATGATGAAAGGAAGTACCAGAAAAACAGCCTTTTTGGCTATTTTCTGCCCTGCCACAAGAGCTGGAGCCATGCAGCACTGGAGTGTTGGTGTTCTGGCAGACATGAGCTTCTTGAATTTGGGGCAGGGTGCTTGGGGTTAGAGCAAGACAGGCATGTAGGATAGTTTGTTACTTGTTCGTTACGCTCTGCTGCATGTGAAGAATAAGAAAATGTATGTTTCCTTGGGAAAGACAGGCAGGAAAGAGAAGCAGCAGCCGTTTCTTAGGGTGAATCTGATCAGTGACTCCAATGCACATCAGGATTTGGCTTAGTTTCCTTTACAGCCTCATCCTGCCTTTAAAGTGTTAGATCCGAAAACACTAGAAGCCATCAAGTGATGTTGTAACCTTGTCCCGTCATGTCGCTGTTGAGTGAATAATTGCAAGTCCTGCCTGTTTGTAATATTTACAGCCTGTTTGTAGTATTTCTATCCTGCCTGCAGGATGGCAGTACTGACTTGGTGCTGGTTTTTTCTTCCCCCATTTTTAGCCACATCTATCCTGAAGAAATCCAAGCGACTAAAGAAGAACAATGTGGAGTTTGACCGGGTCACTGTGTTT
Source organism: Strigops habroptila (assembly GCF_004027225.2). Lineage (NCBI taxonomy): Eukaryota > Metazoa > Chordata > Aves > Psittaciformes > Psittacidae > Strigops > Strigops habroptila. The sequence goes on from NC_044277.2 coordinate 102,683,440, forward strand.
TACTTCCCACGCTGCCAGGGGTTCACGAGCGTGCCTAGTCGCGGGGGCTGTACCCTGGGGATGGTGAGCAAACACAGCTCCTCCCGGCAGTTCACGCTAGCGGAGTTTTCAAAGGAGCAGGAAAATGTTCGTCGGGTGAAACTTGAAGAGAAATTAAAAGAGGAAAAGTTGGAGGCATTGAAATGGAAAGTGAGTAGGAGCATGAGGCTGGGCTGATGAGGAGCTGGTCCGTCTCATTAGTTAATGGCCAGTTTTTAGTAGAAGCCTCTCTGAGACCTGGGAGCATTGGTTCTTAACCCTGTTTGGGTCCCAAAAAAGATACAGGCTCCTGTGTGGGATTTTCAGCTCAGTTCTACACCTTTGAAAAGTGATGGAAAAGACCCTGAACTCCACATGTCAGGTGTCTGTCAGGTCTTTGGGGGCTCTGACACAGATGCTGGTCCTGTTATCCACCAGCATGGGGGGCAGATCTTTCCTTTCTTGTTTCTCCTGACCTGGGGGTGCTGATGACTCTTTGTCCCCAACACATCCTTAATGTTTTGCCCATTTTGTTTGCCCTTAGCTAACCATGAATGGCACGAAGGAGTCGGAGGAGGCCAACCAGCTCACCATTGAAGATATTTCTGACGATGACATCGAAGTCAGCAATGTGGACCTGGAGGATGGCTTTTTCCTCCAGCCCTACCCTGCCAAGAAGAGACGCGCGCTGCTGAAAGCCGTGGGGGTGAAGAAGATCGACAAGGAGGAGAAGCGGGAGCTGCACAACATCCGCCTGTCCCGGGAGGACTGTGGCTGCGACTGCCGGGAGGTCTGCGACCCGGAGACCTGCAGCTGCAGCTTGGCAGGCATTAAATGTCAGGTACTGCCCTTACCTCTGGGCATGGGGGAAAAGCTGTGGCTCCAGCTGATGTGTACGTTAAAGCAGGGAGGGTTTGAGCAAGCAGGACACAGTTAGGACAGCCTGTAAAATACATCTGTTCCCATCTGTGCTCAGAGCAAAGCAGGCAAGAAAAGCTCTTGGAGATGATCCCCAGGCTGCAAAGCAGACGCTGCTCAGAAGCATCCGATTCCCAAATCACACGTGCAGCCGTCCCCACGCTGCTGCTGCAGCCATGGGGGTGTGCCCGAGCCTGCAGCGTGAATGCACCCACCCCTTCTGTCCTCATGAGAATTGTACCTGCTTGGTCTTCTGTTGGAGATGGGCCACGTGGAATGTCTTTGCAAATGAAAGCTTCTCGCTCCTCACACAAGGCTGTGATTTCTCCTCCTCCCCCTGCTTTTATTTTTAGTTTTATTTCCCCTTGGTGTGTCACAACTCCCAGCGTGTGCAGGCAAACGTGGGAGTGCCAGCTGAGCATCAGCCCGCAGCTAGCTGTGCAGACCACCTCTGTATTCCATTAGCTTATTACATTTTTCATGTTATTTGTTATGGGTGCCTGCCCAGCTGTGCTTGGGGAGCCATATCCCATATTCGGGGTGCTGCTGGCTCCCTTGGTGCCGCGGTTGCAGGCTGGGGCTGGTGTAGGGTGGGTTACACAGGCAGGTGGGTGCACACAGGAGGATGGGCGCTCCATGAGTGGGTCACAGCCCCCCTCTAGCGGCTGCTGCTAACAGGGACATAAAGTTGCTGCAGATGCCTGTTGAGCAGTTTGTCCTTTTATCAGCTAGGGGCAGAACCTCATGATATGGATCAGGTATTAAATACCATGATGCAATATATAAAAAACTCACGTTTTCCCCTTTTTGTCTTCTTTTGGAGCATTATATTTTGCTTTTTTGAAACCTCTTCTTTCAGTTTTACTGAAACCCAACTTTTTTATGACAACCATTCAAAAGAACAGGGTGCCTTTTTAAATTACTTTATTATGGTTTTTTTAGCCTGCTTTTAGACCCCTCAGCTGTTACTTGTTTCCTCAGGGTGGGTGAGTCATGGGCGGTTTCAATCCTGCACCTCTGGATTTGGTCCTAACCCTCTGCCTCTGCTTCTGCCCATGCCAGATGGATCACACCTCCTTCCCCTGCGGCTGCACCAAGGATGGCTGTGGCAACACTGAGGGCAGGATCGAGTTCAACCAGGCCCGTGTGCAGACCCACTTCATCCACACCATCATGAAGCTGGAGCTGGAGAAGCAGCAGCAGAGCAGTGAGAAGGTGGCAGAGGCTGAGCCCCCCTTTCGGGAACGGCTCCCACCATTGGGATGCGCAGCAGGGAAGGGCTCTTTGGAGGAGCGTGCGGTGCCGCTGGCACCCGCCTTCCAGTTCAGCCCTGACCTGGAGGCCTTGGGGGAGAACAGCTGCAGCAGCGACATGACGGACTCCTCCATCTCCTCCCACCCCAGCGAAGACCTGGAGGAGCCCTATGAGAGCCTCCCCTCCGACAAATCCCAGTCGGACGTGGACGACGATGGCTTGGCACGCATCCTCCACTTCAACGACTCGGATGCTGAGGAAGAGGGTGGCCATGGCCAGGATGACCTGAGCTGCTTCCACCCCACCGACTTCTTCATCGAGGACCACAGCAGCGAGGCCAAGCCTGTCCCTGGCCACTTGTCCCACCTCTCCGAGTGCCTGGATGAGAATGCCAACCAGGATGGTGGGGGTTTGCTGGAGGATCCTGCCCATGCGCGGTGCGATGGACTGTCCTGCTGCGCCTCATCCCTGGCCGAGCCCTGCTCCAAGAGCTATGCCGACCTCAGCCTTTCCTCTGACTCCTTGGATTTCTTCCAGTCCTTCTCGGACTATAACTTGGGACCCCTTTACAACTCCTTAAAGGAGTACGAGAACCTCGATAACTTCTCAGCGTTACAGTTTCAGTTGCCTAATTTCCCAGGTTTCCCACAAGCCGGAGATCAGGGCTCCTGTTTCTTGGAGTCCCTTATCGGTTTGTCCGAATCCGTCCCTGAAACCCCGGCCCCTTTCACAGACAATCAACTTTTGGAGGATGCCATCAAGTCATCGCTGATGGAGACGGTGAAAGTGTGAAATGCCCGTGTGGCTCAAGCAGCAAGGAACAGCCTGAAGGAAAACCGAAGAGTAGTCGTACGGGCAAACTTTCACCAAAAGGATGATGCATTACTCAAAAATAAGGAGGAAAAAAACCAGAAAAGGACTTTCTAAGCAAACAAACTATTTTTGGTCTTTATAGAACATGGACGTTTTGACATACTGCAGCTACAATCAGTTCTCTCGCTGTTTGTGCAAAAATTTCTAAACTTTCATGATGGGGTGGGATGGGGAGGGAGGGAAAAAGACTTTCACGTATGAATTTCCTTGTGTTTTGTATGAAAAGACCTGTTGAGAAATACTCCTCGCTAACATTGCCAGTCGTACACACAGCCCCTTCTAGACATGTTTCAGTGTTGCAGGAACTTTTTAAGACAACTTTTTGAAGCTGTATTTATTGTGAAAATTTGTGGTTTGCGTAAGAGTTAGCCCAACACACTCTTACGTTTAAATCGGACAAGGTTTACAAAAGAGATCCATACACTATATACGTAATCATTCTTCACCTATTTATTGCAAATTCCAGAATTTAACTAGCCACTGAAGCTTGAACTAGCATGAAACCTTATTTAAATTGGTAATACCTCAGATGTATTATGTGTACAATCATATTTTTTTTGCATAATATATCTGTATTTATTTATTTTCTACCTGTAGTACATGAATAGCACTGTGGTTTGTCAGTGACCTGGAAGGGCAATAATGTCTTCAGCAGCACCCATCCTGTAGATGACCATGGTTTTTCTGAGTCTGAACGATGGTGGCTGTTTTGGTCTTGTCTTCACATTTCCAAAAAAGCCGAATGCAAGCGTCTGGGAGGGATGGGGCAAACGTTTGTGCAGCGTCCTTTGGTTTCTATCTGTAGACATGATGATGGTGTCTGATCTCCATAATACTGCGATGGAGAGCACAACATGCAAAACCTTCAACTATTCAAGAAATAACATGAACTAGCTCTAAACAAACAAAACCAACCCAAACCCTTTTTATAAATTATTTAATAATTTATTTAATCTCCTAAGGATTTGGCCATGAGATCTTTCCCGATCAATTATGGTGCCTGAATATGCAGAGGAACTGTTAGCAAGGGTGGGGATGTAAGTATAAGGACCTTTGCAGCCCCAGGGGGTCTTTGGGAGAGCAAAGCCAACAACAGCAACACTGTGCTCGTGCTCCTCAGCGAGTGCTCCCCAACATCAAGGATATCACAGCTCCAAAATCTAGTGGGTCACACTATTTATATCTTTTTTATGTAGGTAAATAGAAAAAAAAAAAAAAAAGGTGGATATGAAGGTTATTGGGTTATTTATCCGTTGAGTACAGTTTTAGAGGGAAGAAAGAATAACACCTGAAAAGAAAGTTTGAAAAGCTTGAAGGCTTTTGGTTTTTAAGACTAGAGATTACCATGTTTAAGAATAATATTAGAGGCCCTCTTGGCCATTTGTTATTTAAATCAGTCTGAGAACATGACACTATTTGGCCATGAGATGTAACTGGACATAAAATCTGTACGTCAGTGAGACACTAAGTGCCTACGCCAGTGGTATGTTAAAAAAACCAACAGCTTTGAAACCTACCGGCTTTAAATTCCACCTTGGAAAATGTAAGATTTGGTGATGGGAATGATCCCTGGCATTACCGGTACTGAGGGAGGTTCCAGCTTTCGCATCCCACCCCTGCTGCCATGGGAGCGGGGTGGTGGATGTCCTGGTTTTGGAAGCTCCTGGAGATGCAGAGACTCCCAAAATACGGATTTGAGGATTTTTCCATTGGCTGAACTGTTTATATCCCCGACAGCAGGGATGGTGATGCTCTTGGGTATACCTGCTATTTCTGCCGGCAATTTGGGGAACTTCTGGCGTACGAATATGGTGAAGGCTGGGTTGCTTGGGTGTTTTTAATCATTATTATTACTATTTAATTGTACATCTTCTCTGGTATTGAGCCGGTCAACTTGGAAGCGGAGCTGACCCGCCATGGCCGTGGGCGGGTGCTTGCCCTGCGCTCGCTGCCTCATCCTCCTGCAAAGCATCACCCCCGGAGACCTCCCCGCCGGGCAGGAGGGCGACTGTAGGAATACTACTGGCAGATGGAGGATTTCCTGGATATATATATATAATTATTGTTATTACTATTATTGTTATTATTATTTTTTGTTGTTGTTGTTGTCGTTTCTTTAGACTGAAAAATCTCCTTCAGTTATCTCCTAGGTGGTAGTTTCTATCCTTCAGACTGCATCAAAAATACTGACAGTTGAAAGTCTGGTACCGTTCTGTATTTATTGGCACTAATATATTTTATAACATTCCTAGGTTTCTCTGCATATATATATATTTATATATATAAAATATACATATATTTTATATATATATACACACACACTTTTTTTAAATGAATGACCGGGATAGACTCCTGCCTTTGTGGATTCTTTTTTTCTATAATTTATTCTTTTTATTTGTGTTGGTGCCAAAAAAAAAAAAAAAAAAGATTTTTTTAATCTTTTTTTTTTCCCCAGGGCACTGAATTGTAAATATATTTTTTTTTTTCCTTCTCGGTATCTGTGTAAAAAGTTGCCTGTTAAACAGTTTAAAAACTGGCTATTTATTGACACAATCTGTAATTATCTAATGTATTGATTGAAACGCTTTGGTTTCAACATAGCTTTATTTTAGCTTTCTTTGTGTATATATTGTGATTATGTTGCTTAAAGGTACAAGTTAAAAAAAAAAAAGCTTTATTTTTACCTTATCCATTTGCATTTGTTTATAAAAAAGCATATTTGTCTACAGCTGCTGTCTCTCATTTCATCAAAGCAATATGAAGAAATTTCCATTACACTTTCAATAAAAGAATTTTGTTTGAATATGGCCGCGTCTTTACCCTCTTTATCCTTCACTGTAGCTCAAAGATTTGGATGATGGGTGCATGTATTCTGCGTTGTATGTTGTAGTTGTCCCTTTTTTTTGTTTGTTTTTTCACTTTTTCAACCCCTTTTGAAGCTAATGGGTGCCCTTGGGTTTCCACTTCAAGGGTTGAGATGGGAGCATCCTACCAGGGCTGCCTGGTGGCCTCCAAGAGGCTTCTCCTGAGCTTGGGGATGTCCATTTTTTTCTCAGCCCCCCAGAAGCAGTCCAGGGAAGAGCATCCCCATGCCCCTGCATGGAGGAAAGGCATGGGGGGAGCCTGCAAGGCTGAGCACCAACATGGGGCCTGTCCCACAATGGGAAACCAACCCTAGGGTCAGTCCCCAGAGCAAAAGGGACATCATCCCTGGAGGAGGCATGGAGCTAAGGCAGCTTATCCATGCCTGCAGAGCCCTCCTCCATGCATGGCTGCTGGGTATGCAAAGCGGGGGGACTTCCCAGGTAGCTTCCAAGCTGGCCCCAGGACCATCATAGCCTTCATATCTCCTCAACACTGAAATGTAGCGGGGAACACTACCAAAGTCCTGAGAGGTCACACAGGAGAAGCTCTTGGGGCAGCTGGAGATGCACAAGGGGTGCCTTGAAGTCCCGCTGAGTTCACCAGAGCTGGGTTTCTTCACAGAAGAGCACCTAGTGCCAGCCCCTTTCTAAGTTAAAAGAGCACATTTTGGCTGGGAGGGAGGCTGGGCTGGCAAGAGCGGTTTGCCCCAAGGCTGCAACTAGAAGGGACCTTTTTGGCAATTTGCTTAATTAATTTGAGGGCAAAAATGTGATGCAACACCTTGGCAGAGCAAGATCGACGGCCTGGAGAGCAGCTCCTGAAGCTCCCAAGGTGTCTCTGGCTGCTCAGCCATGCCGTGGCAATGTCCCCAGCACATCACCTTGCAGTGGCATGTGACAATTGTCCTGTTCAAGTCACTCCTGCTCCACCAGTGTCACTCATGTGACAAAGTGCCCTTTTTCTTTTTTCCCTTTAAAAAAGGTAAAAATCAGTGCATAGGTCAGGGGTCTGGCTGTGTTGTTTCCCAAGCCTGCTTGGCTTGCAGGTGGTGGTTGCCCCTCTCTATAGGATGATTGATAGAAAATAAAACAGTCATGGAAGCATTCCCACCACCTAGAAGCATTTAGGAGAAACCTTGGGAAACCCTTGGGAAAGCCTGGAAACCCCTTTCCCTCACTGGCTACCAACCATTTCTCATCACCCCATGGCACCCATGGGGCCTGGAAAGATGCAGCCAAAGAGAAGCATCACCATGATCCAGAGCCTCAGGGAAAAAGCAGAGAAAATACACTTGGTCCTGGCAACAGTGGGGAAATAAGAAGAAAGTGAGGGTGTGAGCCAGCCCATGGTGCAAAGGGAAAGCTGAATAAAACCCAGAAACCTGGATGGGGAAATGCACACCTATCCTATGGGCTTGCATCCGGCAGCACGGGCATAAATCATAACCACTGGCATTGACCTGAAAGTGAAGGAAATTGGACCACAAATGCCATTGTCTAGTTTTCCATTTGGAATCCATTCTTAAAGGTTGCCATCTGCCCCCAGAGCAGAGAAGCTCAATTAGTTGAATAAACTATTTGTTACAAATTATTCGCTGGGCTGTAAAAGCAGCAATACTGAAAAAAGGCCTGTCTGTGGCTGGTCGGTGAAGCCTGGCCCCAGTTTCCCCACCCAGAAGGCTGTATTTGGTTGTGGTGTTTTTCTTTTATGAGGTTTATGTCTGTAAGTCCCTCATCTGATTGGGAAGGGAAAATCCCCATCATACAGCTCCAGCTGCCGCACTGGTCGGGTTTTGGCTTATGGTGATGACTTTGAGCTGTGCCCTGGCAAAGGGCATCATGGTGAAGGGTCCTGCCAGCCCCCAAGGGGCAGTGCTGCATCCCATCAACCAGCCCTTGGCATGGGCATCTCCTTGAGAAAGCGGCAGAGTTTATCACAGCCTCTTTGTGCCAGAGAAGTTCATGTTTGCCTTAAAAAGCGAGGCAGGAGAAGCCCTGGAGGACTTTTCCTGGCTGGTTGGGGACCGTCTTTCTGCAAGGTGCTCATGTTAAAGCCATGGACACTCTGATTTTATAAGGCTGCATCTTAAATGGGGTGAAACCAGGTGCAACCTTGGCTGTGGCAGGATTGAGGACAGCTGACAAGGCCAGCTTAGATGGGGCTTTGAGCAACCTGGTCTAGTGGAAGGTGACCCTGTCCATGGCAGGGGGTTGGAACTGTACAAGCTTTAAGGTCCTTCCAACCCAAATCATTCTGTGATTCTATGATTCTATGACTTTCTGCAACCTGCCCCAAGCCAGTGACACAGAAGTGGGACTCATGCCCTGTTCAACAGCAGGCAGTGGTGCTCCTTCCCATCCTCTGGAATCAGTGATTCACTGCCCCAATTAAACCCATCTGTGCACTCCCCACCTTGCTTTAGGGCTTCATCACCCCCTTTATTTTCATTCATTTTCTGTTTTCCCTCCATATAGCCACTCTGTACACCCTGCTTGTTACACCCAGAGGCTTGGAATTACTCATCGCCCACTTTCGTTTCATTTGCAGGTGCCTGCATGCGCTGAACCGTGTGTGCAGCCACCAGACTAGAAAGCATTTCTCTCCGGGTGGTGGAGCAGCCTCCGGAAAAGGGATGAGTCATTTGACGACCCACAGCCTGCAGGGACGGGGACTGGGACGGGCTGTGCCATGAGGCTCGGCTCCTCCAGACCTGGCGCCTCGCGGGAATGCGACACCCAAGGACATTTCTCGACAAGAACAACTATAAAATGACGAGTAGGATGGACTTTATCTCCGGCAGGGAATGAATTAACCATGGAGCTCCAGGGCAAGGCGAGGGCAGGGGTATTGGCTCTGCAGTAGTGGGCACATTTCCATAGGGACAGATCCTGCATGCGAACGGCTTGTGTCCACTTTGGAGGCAGGAACGTTGGGACAAAGTACCTTTTCTCATCGCTTGTCTGGTTGATAGAAGAAAAAGGCAGGTTTGCACTGCATGTCCAAGCAGCTTGACACTGCAGGGGGGTAAGGTTGCCCCAGGCCTTGTGCAAAGGCAATAAAAACATCCCAGTTGGTGCTCTGCATCCCTGCTGGCTCCAAGACTTCTGTCACTGTGACAGGCACTTTCTCCATGTGCATTTTTCATGGAATTGAGCAGAAGTTTGCAGGTGCTGAGGTTTTAACCCAGACCTAGAGATCAGCTTGGTTTTCCCATTAAAAAGGCACTGCAGAATTGGCAATAGTTGACACATTCCTGTGCCCCATTTGAGTTTTAGTCTGTCAATGCTGAGGGATGGGGGGGGAAGTTCAGCTCTCATTCCTTATTCTTTGGGGTAATGACGTTCAACATCACAGGAATCCTCATTGCACTGTAAGGAAGTGTCCTCTCCACGAGATCAATCCAAACTACACACCACATTAAACGCAGTTTCATTTCTGCACCATGTGAGGGCCCCTCCATGGTCATCATCTCTGTAGGAGCTGTGAGTCTTCAGCATCTGGGGAAACGGGTGATGCTAATTGCACAGAATAAATGTAAGTATTCCAGCTCAGTGATTTCCCTATACTAAACAGTAAAATTCCTGTTTTGCCAGAGTGGGACTCCACTTTAGCAGCTAATAGAGAGAACTAAGTTTTCTATTTCACAGCCATGACCATTAGGGGTTTTCAGTGCTGCCCAATCCACACGTCTCCATCAGTTTGTTGCGGAGTCAATGGCAGTATTGCCACCTACTGGGCACCTGCCTCCTCCTAGCCTCTCAGCGGTCCGAATTGCTCTTGGGCAATGCTTGCCTTCTCTGTGTCACCAGAGACACCATGTATCTCACTGAGATAGCATATTAAAATTAAAATAAAATTAAAATAAAATACATTAAAATACAATACAATAAAATACAAAATAAAATAAATAAAATAAAATATAAAATAGAACTTGAATGTCCATCTCAGGCCTGGAAGAGAGGCAGGAATGTCCTGCAGCCTGGCTGTGTTTCCATGCTTGCCACACACATCCACAGCTGGAGGAAACCATCTCCAGAAGGTAAACGCTTAAAAAAACCCATGGATGCACCTATATTTTGGCCAGGCAAGATGAGTGAAGGACCAAAATGCCTGTGGCTGACTCCATCACATGGGTGGGTGCATGAAACCCACCAAAGGGGGAATACCTGTGACCAGAGAGCTGAAATATTTTGGTACAAGCACGGAGGCTGTGAAGACCTTTAGGTCAGTCCAGCTGAGGAGGTAGAAAGGCTCAAGCTGGCCTAGGGACCCAATTCCCTGGGGACCACAACAAGGCACATGCTGGGGTAAAACATTACAGGAGAATTCTGCCTCCGGGATGAATAACATAAAAGGAGCTCCCTCCAAATAAGCCTGTTCCACTGAGATACCCTGTGTAGGAAACTATTACCTATTACACTTCCCTGGAAATAAATACTTGGCTACTACTTTGGAATAAATAGAGATGAGAACTTAATGGTCTTTAAGTGCTTTTCATAGCCAAAGCATCCCAAAGTGCTTTCTTGTAATAAAGGCTGGATAGCAGTCAGGAGGCAAATGAGCCCCTCCTAGTCATACTCCCAAATACCTGTCATTTTTGCCTGCAAGTGAGCAAGGGAACTATCGAGTGGAGTGGTACGATTTCAAGCAGAGATTTTGGGAATTATTCTGGTAAAGGATGGCAGCCCCAGGGTAGGAATTAGATGAGATGTCTACAACCAGAACATCTCTGTTCAGCTGTGGCGTGATTGAGGGCCCCATTGCTGAGCTCATTTCTGTGACTTTTGAGGTACCCAGCTCTGTTGTGTTTTGGGACAGTTGAGATGCTCAGGGGTATGAAGACATCCCCATGGGGCTGGCAGAGATAAGATGAGACGTCAGGAGATCCGTGCCCCTTTGGCGTAGCCAGGATGGGATGGGATGTCCTCAGACATCCCTAATGGCACTGGCCACTATATTTGATCCCTGCACTGCCAAGCTGTTTTTCACAGCATCTACAACCTTACCTCCCCAAATAGCTCAAGGTGTAGCCAGTCCTACACTGCACCAGAGCACCCTATACCTGGTGGGACCAGCCCCAGCTGAGAAGTTTCCTGTTGCTGTGGTTGTCTTTTTCTCCTGCTCCCCATAAAGATATGGGGAGCATCAGTTTTCCAAAATCTAGTTCATTCTCTGGTTTAGCTGCATCCTCACCACCCACCTTTGGAGAAAAGAATGGAAATACGTATGAGCATTATAGTACTGTTACTGTGCCCAGCTGTATTTTCCCAATACCGTTGGTTATTACATCGCTGCAACACCCAATATCTTCACACAGTAAAACCTGCACGAAGCACTGCATTTTCCACAGGCTTCCTGAGGCGTACTCCTGGGATCACAGCTTTGCCTGGCAGCGCTGGGGAACAAGTAGCTCTAGCAAGGCTCTTGCATAGCAAGAGGTAAATGAGGCACAGGAGAAGCACATTCACCCTGCCACGCATGCTGCCAGGCGATTGCCTCCCTCTTATCCTACGCAATAAATCACGGCTGAGCAGCACAAGCTGTTCCTGTCATCGAAACGTGGAAAGAAACACTCCTCTTGGCACGAGGGATGTGATAATGACCCTGAATTAGAGCTGTACACCTCCAGCACCTGATTCTCCTGCTCCTGCGGGTGCAGCCTGATGTTTCTCCTCCTGGCTGTTGCAGGAACAGGTCCAGGTCTTGCTCATGCAGAAGCAGAATTTAAAAGAGCAATGCCCAGGCTGGCTTTCAGAGCAGCCTATGACAAGAGGTTTCAAGCAGCTGATGGCCACAGCTGCCCTGTGGAACCCAGGGGCAGTTGCATGTCTGCAGGCAGAAGCAGGGGCAGCCCATAACTGCTGTCACATCAGGGGATGAACAGGGGATGGCTGTGGTATTTTGGGTTGTGGCAAGGACATGCAAACTCATTAAATTGTTAACATGGTTCTGGGAGTGCTTTTGGCCCAGGGAGCAGCAACATCCTCGATGGTTCCCAGCTCTGTGCAGCCCAGGACAGGGACTGGGGGCTGATGAGAGTTTCGGACCCCATATGACCTCCCCAAGTCCCCACCTGTGCAGAGCACACAGAGTTAGATGCCAAGCGCAGGTATCAGGCACTGCAAAACCACCATGGACTCTAATACTTCACTTCTCAGCATCCGAGTAATCTTGGGAAGTGGTTTGAGTGGCTTCCTTTAAAAATCTTATTTCCCGAAGCCTTTGATGTGTGTCTTTTTAATTCCTTCCGAAATTCAAAGGGAAAGGCTTGAATATAGACAGGCCAAGATTTCAGATGCCAGCATGTTCCTGTCACTTGGCTGCTTAGTGCTTTTATAAGGGTCATTAGTCCATCACTGAGCCTAACAAATCCAGGAGAAGTTAAATATTTGAACTTGCTATAGCAGCAGCAATCACACATGCTGTCTGAAAAGGAGCAAAACCAATGCAGCTATATCGAGGAGCAGGAAAGCCGAGATTCGGGGGGGGTTTAACTTGTGAGGAGAATTGCCAGAGCTCTGAGCACCCAGAAGACGCTGCCAAGTTCAGTCCAATAAAGCAGCGAGCCAAAAATACAGCTGGACTCCACTCCTTTACAAGCCTTAAGGAAAGCGCTGCTGGTGGTGGTTTCATTTGTGCTTGCCATAATAAGGAAGATTTATCTGGTTGCAAATCAGACCTCTGGATAACGGTGGCAAAAAGCAGCTCCTGTTTGTCATTGCTTATCTGTGTGTCTGCAAGCAAACACGAAGGACAGAAGGCAAGGCTACGTACATGCCATTTTATCATCCTCAGCCTACAAAACTTCGGTAACAGTGGGTGATAACCTTACCGGGTATTCCTTCGGTTTGCCAATGCCCTCTAGTGGCTTTTGGAGAGAAGAAAAGCGCATTCCCCCCAAAAAAGAGGATTTTGCAAAAATACTGCTATTCCATTGGTGTATGCAGGATTTAGGAGAAATGGGCCATATGTAATTTAAAATGGAAAAAGAGCTAAATCAAACTGCTTCTTTCATAAATGCTCATCTCATACACAGCAAAACGGGGAGAGGGAAGGGTGAGGGATTCCCCATGTATTCCTAGAAGATGGTTTTCTAGTTCATCAAAAGACAAATCTTGCTTTGTAGATTTCCTTCTCTTCCTCATTCCCTCCCTTCACAGACCCTGCTGTGTGTCTAATAGGAGCACAGCTTTCATTTGGAAATGTTGTACACTGCAGATAGGCTTGCCCAGCTGGCTGGAGTATGAGTCCCAGCATGCCCAGCAGTGCAGGGGATTGTTTTACACTGAATTTATTGCTTCCTCACTACAAAAGCTCCCTCCAGAAATGCCCTTTTCTGGCACTTAGTCTTAGAAAATTAACTTTAAAAATAATCATCCTGCACAGAGTGAATTTAAGAATGTTAGATGGATCATCCTTTCTGTGGGTTGAGTTTGACAGTACACTTGAGGCAGATGCCCTCTGTATGAGCAGCACTGCACTGAAGCTGTTTGTTTATAGGATAGGAGAGGAAAGGATAGAAATAGACTGTTTCAGTTGGAAGGGACCTACAACGATCATCTAGTCCAACTGCCTGACCAATTCAGGGCCGACCAAAAGTTAAAGCATGTTACTAAAGGGCATTGTCCAAATGCCTCTTGAACACTGATAGGCTTGGGGCATCGACCACCTCTCTAGGAAGCCTGTCCCAATGTCTGACCACTCTTTTGGTAACAAAATGTTTTTTACTGTCCAGTCTGATCTTCCCCTGGTGCAGCTTTGAACTATTCCCACATGTTATATCGCTGGATCTCAGGAAGAAGAGAGAAGCACCTCCATCTCCACCTGCCCTCCTGTAGAGAGGACTGTAGAGAGCAATGAGGTGTCCCCTCAGCCTCCTTTTCTCCAGAGCAGACAAGCCCAAAGTCCTTAGCTGCTCCTCATAGGACATCCCTTCCAGCCCTGTCACCAGCTTTGTTGCCCTCCCCTGGATGCATTCAAGGACCTTCGCATCCTTCTTAAACTGCGGGGCCCAGCACTGCCCACAGCACTCAAGGTGAGGCTGCACCAACACTTGATACAGGGGGATAATCACCTCTTTTGACCGGCAGATCATGCTGTGTTTGATGCATCCAGTATGTAGTTTGCCCTCCTGTCACACTGCTGACTCACACTGAGCTGCTGTCAACCAGCACCCCCTTTCTGCAAGGCTGGTCTCCAGCCATTCCTCTTTATTCCATTCCACAATTTATATTTGTGCCCAGCAGTGTCACACTGTTGCTCTGCTCCTTACCAACCTCCAAGCACCAAGCTTTCAGGGGGAGCTTGAAAATGCTCTGCTAATAACAGACCTTGCATTGCATCCAACCCTCACCAGTCTCCACCTGCGCAGATCATAGTGACTTTTGTTTGAGATCCCCACTAGTCACCCTGGGAGCAGATCTCATGGTCAGCCACCAGCAGCATCACCTCCTGCATCTGGCGGCACTGCTGCAACCTCCTAGCAGAAACAGAATGAGATTTTGGTCCAGGAAAGGAAGCCCGCACCTGATGCAGCCTTACCTGCACAATGGTCCCTCTGAAATCAGGAGGGATCCTCAACATTTCTCCTTCCTCTTTACTTACCATTAACCACCTCCATATGGTAATATAGCAGGGATGGTTACGAGACAAAAAATTCTCATTCAGGTGGATGTACTTCCAGCTTAATGAACCCATTGTCATAGAAAGGAGAATCAAGGTGCAGAAGGGGATTATCATAGCTTTAATGGGAAACAGGTTAAAGACTCTATGAAAATCCTGGATTAGTCATAAACCATATGTCCTCACTCACATTTTGTCACTTATGCAGGTCTCTAGCCTCTGGCATGATGACAGACAAGCACCTTGCAAACATAATTAATTAATCCTTACAGCTATCACAGGTGACAGGAAAACACAAGCCATTAAGAGAGAATAGGCCATGGCACAGCCTGATAAAGGGCTAACATCCCTCAGAAATCTCTTACTCCTCCAGAGGCACCCAAACTCAGAGTGAATTTCAGTGGACCCTGTGTGGACAGGCATGCCTCTGAGAGGGGATTTAAGACAGTCCCTTGGCATTTCCCTGTTAGCTTTCCTTCATAAGATGCAAATAATGGTGTGACTGCTGGCAAGCCCCTGAATCTGCTACACATCCTGGATCCATCCATGAGGCCCATCCTTCCCTTGTTTGGGGCAAACCAGGGCTCAGTTCATCCACATAGACACCGTGTAACACTTCCAAGAGAGGACAACACTCAGTGCCACCCACCTCCAAGAGACTGCTCACCCAGAGCCACTCTGGAGGTTGTTCCTGGTGGCCTGAAAACAAATCAAAGAATAATGAATGTAAAAACTACTCGCCACTTCTAGCTTTGCAGTGTAATTCTTGCACCACTGAGACCTTCCACCAATGTAATTATTTCTAAAGCACCTTCCACCAGAGGATTTTTAATGGACTGTAGCTGAACAGTCTTAAGAATTAGGCAAAGGCAGCCTGCAGTTTGCTGGCAAAGCAAATGAAGGTGCAGCATCAGCGAATACAGTGCTGAGCTAGGTCTTGAGCAAGAAAGTTCATTTTGTATCTCTGCATCTGTCTGAAACAGAGTGTGAAGGATCAGCTTGTTGCACTTTATTGTAAGTAAATTCACTAAAGGCATGAGTAATTAAAGAGGAGCGTTCGCTTACTGGTGTCACACTGTACTGTTTAGGTGGTGCATGTCAGACATGCTGCAGAGCAACTTGCACAATGTGGCCCATGAGCTAGGAGACATGCCTTTTATTCAATCTTTACACCTCTGTGCAGGTTTCTCAGGATGAAATCCCATTCCAAAAGCTCCAATCCATGTAAATGCACCTCCTCTTATGCAAATCAGCAATCAGCTTAATTTCCACTCCCAGGAAGTCAGCAATTAATATGTAAAACCCAACAGAGTTTTCCAGTTCCCCTGATTAAGTGCACAGCGAGATGTCCAGCTGTGCACAGAACAGCACCAGTGGAGAGCTCAGAGGATGAGAAGGGTCTGGCTCCATGTGCAACAAGAATGAGAAGCAGAACAGGAGTTTTAATGCTTTTTATCCTAGTCACATGCTGAGGCAATAGGATTCAGTCATGACCCATTTGCTTCTGGTAAGGGTGCCACCACAAATATGAGCGTAGTACACTGGGTGGCCCAGATCAGCAATCTGAAGCAATACCTGGGTCAAACGACAACATATTTTACACAAAAGCTGTGCCATGCCTCTGCAGAAACAGTGTGTGTGGCTTTGGACAGTGGAAGCTGTCATTACTGGCTTTAAGCTGAAAGAGCGTAGATTTAGATTAGATATTAGGAAGAAATTCTTTACTGTGAGGGTGGTGAGGCCCTGGCACAGGTTGCCCAGAGAAGCTGTGGCTGCCCCATCCCTGGAAGTGTTCAAGGCCAGGTTGGACGAGGCTTGGAGCAGCCTGGTCTGGTGGAAGGTGTCCCTGCCCATGGCAGGGGTTAGAACTAGAACTTTAAGGTCCTTTCCAATCCAAACCATTCTGTGATTCTCTGAGTTCTGTAGTACAGAAGCCCACACTGCCCATGCCAACAGCATCACTCTAGCACATTCTCCATCTCATTTGAAGTTTTGCATGCCTGCTAAATTCTTACATCCAAGCATATTAGAAGATCATCTTTAAGGACTTTTGTTATGGTGCTTTTCATACTAACTTATCTGATAAGCTATGTCTGAATTTGTGATTAATACAATTTATCTACACTCCATAACCCATTAAACTGATCAAAAATGTTCTCTGTGTGGGAAAAAGGGGGAGCTGTGAACTGTTCAAGGTAGAGCCCAAGGATACACAAACACCTACACACTGCATGGTTCCCACAGGGCCATGAAGCAGAAAAAAACCCTGATAAATTTGGAGAGCTCTCAGGTCAAATCAGGAACGAAGTAATACAAACCCAGGCTCAAGAAGCCAACACTTCAGACTAGCAATTGTTGATGCACATGTTGTATTCCCTTGTAAGAAATTTGTCTGTCAGTCCAGCTGTCTGCTAATCCATTTAATATGAACTGATCTTTGTCAGCTAGATAAAAAGAGTAATAACAAACAGGGAGAAGCATAACCACTGAGGGTGGTTCAACCTTGGCTAGACATGTTCAACTGACCTTGGCTGGACATGCTGATCCTTTTTTAGGATCCTTTTCTGCTCCTTGTTCCCTGCTGAATGAGTTTTCCTCTGCCTGCCTGTAAATGCTGGCTCTCCGGTGGCAGGATGGGAGGTAGGGAGCAGGGATATGGCCAAAGGAGGTACTGCAGCTGGAAAAAACCTGCACTGTCTCTGAGGAACGGAAAAGGCCCCACAGTTACAGAAGGGTTGAGGTTGGAGGTCTGAAGGTCATCTGGTCCAGCCCCCTGCTAAAGCAGGTGCACCTAGAACTGGTTGACCATGACCATGTCCAGACAGCTTTTGAATGGAGACTCCATGATGTCCCTGAGCAACCTGTGCCAGTGCTCAGTCACCCTCACAGTGAAAATGTGTTTCCTGATGTTCAGAGGGAACTACCTGTGTTTCAGTTTGTTCCCAAGGCTTCTGGACCTGCCACTGGGCACCACTGAAAAGAGCCTGGCTCCATCCTCTCTGTACGCTCTCTGCAGGTATTTATACACAACGATGAGATCCTCCCTGACCCTTCCCTTCTCCAGGCTGAACATTCCCATCTCTCTCAGCCTTTTCTCATAAGTGAGGTGCTTCCACCCTTGTCATCTTTGTGACCTTTTAGTGGACTTTCTTCAGTATGCCAATGTCATCTGGTACTGGGGAGACCAGAACTGGACCCAGTACTTCAGGTGTGACCTTTCCAGTACTGAGTAGAGAGGAATGATCACCTCCCTTGACCTGCTGGCCATGCTTTGCTTGATGCAGCCCAGAGTACCATTTTCCTTCTTTGAGACTGCTGGGTCATGTTCAGCTTGGCGTGTACCAGGACTGGTCATCCACCCAGATATGACAATGGAATCCGCCATCCACAGAATAGATATGGTAGGACCAGAACCTTTTCCATATCATCCCAACAGTCCTCTTTTACAAATCTTTTTCATTTTACTGGAAGCCACAAAAAGTTCAGGGTGATATTTCAGCACTGAGGCCTTTCTTTAAGCCATTGAACACTTTTTCCCCCTTACATCATAGATCATTTTTAGCTTCCAGTTAGTTTTGGCTGGGAGGTAAGAAAGTGGCCTCCTAGCCAAACAGTCTCTTCACTCACTTTCACTACATTCATCATTCTTGTTAGACCTGGCAAACCCACTCATTTTCTATTGCTAATTTATTTTTCCAAAGACTTTATGTGTTTCCTACATACAATTTTGTTGAAGAACATTGTTGTTTGTTTATTGTCCTTTTGGACATCATGCCATTTAGCCTGAGTAATTGTTTGTCTGTAATCTGTACTCTACAGCAGTGTGTATGGTATCATACACATTTTGCAGCTGAGTGGCTTTGATGTTGGGCTGTGTTGTAACGCTCGAAGGAGAAATAAATTACCCTGAGGATGATGAATTACAGCTGTTTTCAGAATTCATCCACTTCAGGCATTGTTTTAGCATACAGCTCTTGAGGGACAGTCTGTGTTTTGCTCTGGGCTCTACATATGTGGTTTGTGGAAGAGGGGAACCTAAGGGACATATGTGAATGGAGAAAGGGGAGTTCAAGCATTGGGATTGGGAAGCTGTTCCATGTATGAGCACTTGCCAGCATGCAAAAACTTGAATTTATGAGTTAGGATTTTAGCTGTAAGGGAAGGAAATGAAAAAGCACGGAGATTGACGTTAATGGCAATGAGAAGGCTCGTTAGTTTTTAGTATTGCAGTGTTACCCTGGAGCTCAAATTGTGAAGCTTGGCTTGAGATGCCCAAGTCTAGAGCTGCCATCCAAAACACAACATCTCACCTACTGCTAAATCTCAGAGGCCTATAACCCTCCAGGGTCTATGACATTTGTTTCGCAAAATGAACAGTCTTGGAATCAGAGTCCAGGACTCTTCCTCTTGGAAGGAGCATCTCAAGCCAGAGCCATCCCAAGGTTTCTCTTAAAAGTAGGCAATAAAGAGCTTCTGTGTACCAAGTAAACAAAACAGGACATCTTTCACCCCAGAAAACCAACTCAAATGTCCCTGTTTGTGTCCATATGTCAAAACTCTTTTATACTCTAAAGCAGAGAGGTCTCATTCATGCTGACAAAAGAGTATAGTCCCTTGTCTATACTGACTTTCCAAGCCACACATAAAAGTTGCTATGAGGAGCATGGGCTGGTGCAAACCAGTATTATGTCAGACTGTGCTAACATTTAACTGAAAAAGCAGGACAATGCCTCAGTTGGTGCTCTAGCACTGTTTAGTTAATTGGTGCTCTAGTAGCGCTTAGTTAATCAGTGATCTAGCACTGTTTACTTAATTAGTATATAGCCTTTTTGACCTTGTTCTCAGAACATCAGAATTAGATATTCTGATTTTCTAGGCAAGTAGATTATTTTAGGAGTGATGGGAAGGATAAGGGAGGTTGTGAAGGAAAGGATGGATAGTGGGGAAAGATTCCAGGACTATACAAGCAAATAAGGAGATTTGGGTGGACCCGATGATATCCATTGGAAGCTACTGAGCCCAAAGATGAGGATATAGTCATCTTTCCAGGAGGTCCTAAAGCAAAAACTGACTTCCAGACATCGGGAGGGTTTACTTTTTATGTTTATTGTGCAGCTTTATTTCTGCTCTGCTCTATACGCCCTTCCTAAGCATCTGCTATTGGCCATTGTCATTAGGGTATTGGCTAGATGAATCTTTGACATGACGCAGTTCAGCCCTATACAGATCTTTATTTATTAACTATTTCTCTAGAAATCAAAGCCTCACTTTTATTTTTGCAGTGCAAATGCCAAGGTTCCCTTTCTTCTGTATAGCAGCAATTCAACATAAAATCTCTATTCAGGCTAGTGTTAAGCGCATTGTTAAGTGAAGTATGTGCTAACGTAAAGCACATGCTCCTCAACAAAGATGGTTTTAAATGTATTAAGTAGGACTAGAGAAGATTCCTTTCAATGCACACAGTGTATTTAATTTTTCATTATTTTTTCCCTATATTCCTTTTCTTTCATACCTGAGTTTGAGTTGATTGACACACTAATAAACCCATAAATATTCCTAGCTTATCATTATTTAGCAACAAGTTAGGACAACATGAGCGGAAACCCTTCTGCTATGCAAATATAAAAGTCTATGGATACGGTATCCTGAGAACACTGACAAAACCTTGACCTAATGTACAGTTCTTCATAAATATACTACAGTGCCCTTAATCATCAATAAATGAGGATAAAGGGACAAACTACTTCACTCTCTCCTCCTCTTTTTAGTGCTACATAAGCCTTTAGAAAGGTGAGCATGATAGGAAATGGCCAATTTGTCAGACCACACTGTTTATCTCTGTATCTGGAAGCATATCATTGAAGGTTCCTCTAAAATACATCTGACTCAACAAAAATTCTTAGGAAGAAGGAAATTTAAAACCAGCAAGTAAGAAAAATTCACAGTTCAATGCTGGAAATGTACAATGACATGAGGTAATGCCTGTATATTAACTTTAATGTTAAAAATGTTTATTGAATTTAAGGATGGTCTCATGAAATACACACATTTAACCCATATTTACTGGTGTTTCACATGACTATGTTTGATGGAAAGGGCAAGTGACTGAGTAACACTAGAGTTAGTACACACTGTGATGTACACATACATGGAAAATGTTTAAAATTGATAAATCCAATTTACTTCCACTTCAGGCTTCTTTCAGTCTGAGCAAATAACAAAAGTGGCTGCAGGAGAGAGTGTCTGATATTCACTGTCTTTTAAATCAAATCATCTTTGTAACACAGGTATGATAAACGCAATGTCCCCTGTGGGTGAACCTAAAGCTCTCCCTTGCTGAACACACAGCGACTTCTGTGTTCATGTCTGAGTCATTCTTCTTTAAATAGTTGTTTTCCCATGTGATTCTTGAAAAAACCCCAAAACAAAACATCAAAACTCTAATTTTATATTACTCAAAAAGTCCAAAATACATACTTACATTTTTTTCTATATTTCTAGTGTTTACTGACATTTCTAATAGCTAAATATTCTATATTAAAATCTTATTTTTAGGGTTTGATTGCTGCTTGTGCCTTTTCTAAAAACTTCTTGAATCTTTGGATAACCTAGTTGAAGAGAAAAAGACGGTTAATAATAAATTAAAAATTATTTTTTCTTGTGATGCAATTCAGTTTTTTTCATTACTTAGCTCACAATAAACTTCTATCTCCTCCACACACCCCTTATCCTTTTGGTAACTGAAAAAAGTTTGAAACCTTCAAGAGATGCAGAAAAAATAGTGGTTTATCACTTGCATGGCTTCTTGAGGTTAATCTGAGTTTAAAACAGCCCTTTGGAGCTGATATCACAACAGATGTAGAGTTAAAACAGGATATCCCAGAAAGTGTTAAGATAATGAACATGCGACCTGTTTTTTTTTTTTTCTATCTATCTTGACATTTTAATTAGATTAATGTATACGTTGTGTTAGAGAATCCCAAAAAAGAGAGCTTCAAGGAAAGCATTTTGCTAGGTAATAAGGTCTTATGCATCTTGCATCCTTGTCCAGCTTGCAAGTCAAATGCTGAACATTTGATTGGCTCACACTACCCAGGGCTGGGAAAAGAGGGCTAACACGATCGCAGCCATTGCATTCCTGGGAAAGGAGCCTGTCACCTCACCAGGCCTGTCAGAGCCCAGATGCTGGCACAGGTCTTGGGAACTACATGGTACTGCTTGACTACATGTTGTATTTGGGGAGTAAACAAGTACATGGAGATCAATGAACTGGGAGACGAGCAAAAACAACACCTCACTTTTTTTCTGACTCATCAGCATCTGACAATATGTTTATTTTCCCTGGTTGTTTTCACTTGAATTCTAGCTTTGGCAGTCTGTTTTGAGCATCACATGGTCTTGGGTCATGTTGTCAAAATAATTTGAACGCTTTCCTTCTAAGAAAATATAAATCACATGAACTACAGCAATCTACCTTCCTGTGTTAGTGATCGTATCATTATCTTGCACTGTCGTATTACAAAAAACTAATGCAAGCCCAAACAGGTTGTTAACAGATTGTGAAATAAACCTAGTACTGCCATTTATAGTAAACACCCAATACAGCATGAGAAACCATTGAACATACATCTGCACTTTTATCTATCTTGCACCTGAATTCCTACAGACAGGTTCCTAGGATCTCATAATATTGAGGAATTTGTATATGAAATCTCTATAGTAGGGCAACATATTATTGACAAACTAGATAAGATACATGAATCAAAAGTTCTTAAAATATCTGTAAAAGCTTTTCAGTTTGTCTGGACATTGAGCACACAAAATACAGAAGGAAAACCATCTCCTGTGTTACAGGCAAAGATACAATTTCCAGGAATAAGCTTTTACAGCTGGGTGCTATCAATGTGACAACACGTTTCCTTTGTGCAGTATGAAGAATTTGGATGATTCAACCCTGAATTATTCAAACCACTGCAAACCAAATCAAGGTCGAAGGGCTCCTTTAAGCAGCAAAGCATGTTACCTGCTTTAATATGTTTAATGATTGATGATTAGTTTTCAGCATTCACATAGCTCTATTAAAATCAATAAGTATACATATTCGTGCAGGGAAGCATGTAATTAAATATTTTGCTGGATCAGGACCAGAATGTTCAGCTAGCTGTAGTTTCACACTGCTGTTTCCCCATATTGATTTGACTATGTTGAAAATCTTGTGAAAGGAGCAAAACATCAATAATTCAAATCATTTATACACAACACAGAACTGAAAGAGTAAGTCTTGAGAAATAATGTCCTATTTATTTAAGAGCATAGTAGCTTAATTTTGTCTCCAGATTCTGCAGAACAGACATAATTCAATCTTGTTTTAGTTTTTGAAGTAACTTGTGCTAGAAAGCAGTTTACTGAAATCCACAGTTTTCATAGTTATGGGTAAGATTTTCTACAAGCAAATAACCTGAGTGCTTTACAAAAATTAGTCTATGAAGCTTTATAAATACTATACTCCTAACTCCACTGAAATCAATGGAAATGTTTAGTGTTAATGACATCAGAATCTTACCCTGTGTACTTTCTGGAAAAGTTCACTTTGACCTTAAGTAAAGAGGAAAAAGTACAAGAATAATAGCCTACATTTTGTCTCTTTTAATCCTTACTCAACGTGGAAAAAAGTAGTAAACACATTCATGTAACTATTTTACTATGCTTACTTAGTTTCAAAGCTTTTAGTTTAAAATTAAGATGGAAATGTTATTCACTGTGAAGAAAAAACAGGTAAAAAAAGCAAAGCAGGAGTCTATTAGCAATTTATAATGTGTATGAAAAGATCTAAAGAATTTTTAGCCTAATTTTTTTGCCATACAAGTACTCTGAGAGCTTTTTCTACGTTGGGTATGCCTGTAGCAGCCATTCAGCAGTATTTCTGTAACATCTTTACTTGATTTGGGCCCTTTTGCAAACAAGTACAAAACTCCTTTAATTTTTCTGCTGTTCTTACATCCCGTCATGCTGCTTCATTTTTTTAATCCAAACTACTGTAACATTAAATTCTATATGGTATTTCCTAGTTTCTCAAATAGTGACTAATATAAAGCAATATGCATCTTCGTCTATAAATTCTGACTACCCTATATGTAAATGGAGTGGTTATTCTTTTTTTTCCTAAATATCTCATAAATCACACTGTTTCCCAGACTAGAAATTAATCACCTTAAATTACTATTTACATACCTGTCCTATAACTAATTTAATCCTACTCCAGGTCTTGCAAGTATGGAAGTTTTCAGAAGTGATACATTTTCCTTCATTTTTACATGAAAAGATGCTAAAAAAAGAATGGTTAGATACTAATATTCTATATGTTGTCAATATGCACATTTGTGCTTTTCCTGCATGTATATTCACGCACTCAAGACTAACAAACTTTTATCTCAGTAGTATGCACAGGGAATAAGGCATCCTCCTCTATTTTCCCTCCTTTCTTACTTCATTCATGCTGGTGTAAGAAGAAAGGCACATACTCTACAATATCTGTTTCTCTCAATGTCAGTATTTCTGGAAAAATATTATGGCCTCAAAGCAAGATATGCAGGTACATACCTAAAGAAACAAATCTCTAAGAATAGAATGTGAGCCAATTTCAGGAAACTCAACATAAAGAAAGAGCAGAAAAAGGCTGAGTGTCTCCACTTACGGATTTCAAGGTGGTGCCTAAGTATTCAAAGTTGGTTGGCGGAGGTGCCCATCTAGTTTAGCTTCAGTTAAGCATGTGTGCAGTACCTGGTATTTCAGCCAAACTGACAAAAGCATCTAAGATGACAGCAGTTGAAAAACATGTGTACTTAGATGCAGAGCAAAGCAATTTTTGACTGAGGATTGGAATTTCTCTTGCTTTGTTAAATTATCTCAGGGCTTGATTAGATTGCCCAATGTGCCTATTTGAAAAGAGGGCAATCAATCTTCTCAATACAGTTTCCATATTTACCTATATAGAGAACCATGAAAAAGAAAAGTCTTTTTATAAAAAGAGAATTTTGAAATATTTGCAGTAAGCATGTATCTGTATACAAATTTATAAACAATAAGTGCAGGAATTTCTTCAGATACATATTTATTTTGTAATATATTGATGGATGTACAGGTTTTCACATACATATGCCATCCTTTCATTTATAGCTTCACAGTTCTTACAGTTTTACAGATCACGTGTTTGCCAGTTCTGATGCACAGATTAGTGCAAAATCAACTATTTAAAAAGAAAAAAAGAGACAAATCAGGCACCAATCATGCAAACTCTGCCAAGGAAGAAGTTAGCCCTGGAGGAGAATGAATTTCTTTACTTTTCCCCAACTACCACAACTCTTGCATTGACTCATGACTGCTTAAGAACCTAGTTTCTGCTTCTGTGCTTAGACAAAGAGTGCTTCTGCAATTAATGAAGTGCTTCTGCTTAGGTATTGAATGAATTTAAACTCTGTCAATGGCATGTCTTTCTGGAAACCTGCCAATTCAAACATCTGTCTGGAACACAGATGCCTACATTTCTCCAAACTTCTACTTTAAATGTCAAAGTTGATGCTCACTCTCACCCTGAAATCCTAGCAAAACCACAAGCTCCACTAAATGCACAACGCTCCCTTTGTGAAACAGCAAGCAAACGAATAGATGGGTTGTGCCAGGTGTTAATTATGTTGTTTAACACAATTCACAAAGATACCCTGTACTATGGTGATGATGACAAGTAAAATAGTGAAGAGCAATATTGACAAAGAACAGCATTTCCTTTAACAACTGTGGTTTGGAAGGAACCACTTTGAGCAACAGGCAAGGATAATTTATTAGAGTAGCATACAGCATTAGGGTATTAGCTCATGCACTCTCCAGTTATGGGTACTTACATAGCTCCAAACTGGTGATCGGGCAAGCTCCATCAGCTGTGCCAAGGGTAACGTTACCCATATGGCTGAGCTGCTCTAACAGCTTGTTGCTACAAAAAAAAGTGATTTGTTATCACTCTATTCCTGGCAACAAGGTCCTCACTTGCCTCAAGCTCTGGAACTTTTCCTCTTACATGCTAAAATGATTTGATTCACTAACCCAGGGAAAATATATTCATATTTCTGCTGGTTATTTCTCTGTTATTTTTGAAAGCTGAATCAGGCAGGTACAGAATTGGATGATTTTCAGAGCCTGTGCAAAGCAGGTGAGACCATGTGGCAAAGCAGTAAGGCAGGAGGAAGAGTAGGATCTTCCTGTTCCAGCACAGCAAGTTGTTAAGGGGCTTGAATTTGTATCACGTAGTTAGGCATCAATGTTCAGAAGTAAAAAAAAAAAAAAATCTACAAAATAAACATTTATTAATGTTTTACTCAGTGCTGCAAACACAGTCCTGTGCAGGCTGAAGGATCTGTGCATATGCTCTCTAATGTGTCTTCACATATTTAACACATCCTAGTTGCTTACACCTGTAAAGACCTATCCTGAGCAATCAAGGCATAAAGGAATCACTAAAGTAATAAAGTAAACAGATTCCACTTAGAAACAATTTGGATTTCTGTATTCTGCATTATGCAGTAAAAGGAAAAGAAAATTTCTCCATACCAGACCGATTGTATAGACCAAATTAGTTATGTTTAATTGTATTTTGATATATCATTTACAGATACATATTAGATGTGAAACCCTATAGTTAAAATATCTCATTTTAATGGTAAATGTCAAAAAGTTCTAAAGCCAAAAAGTAGACTAAGACCTACATGGACTTCTATATACAATTGGAAACTGGGTAATACCCCACATTTGTAGAATATAGAGGTCGTGTAGAACATAGATGTATAGAAAATGTTTTGAGATCCCCCAAATAAACAGGTGCCTTTTACAATATGTTACAGGACTTACTTGATTTGTCTCACTGACTGCATTATAGAAAAGCATCTTGGGCACCGAAATGATCTAAGCCAGGATTTGTCTCCTACTGTTTGCAGATAGAGGACTATTTACAATCAAAGATCTTGTGTGAAGCATCTGCAGTTGATATATTCAAATCAACATACTTCTATTTGGAGTACCCTATTTAACTATATACAGATACCTCTCCCCATCTTCATGCTCCAGTACTTCCCAAAAGAGGTCTTGACCTGTTAAGAAGTTTGTATTTTTACCAGCTCTAACTTACAAACAAAGCTGAAAACACAAGCTTAATTTCTGTGCACATGAAGAAATAACATTTAACAAACTGAGCCTTAAAGCGGTCACAGAAACTCACGTTCTGCTCTGAAAACCCCAAATCCACAAATATCCTTTGGCATGCCTTACCAGCAGCATAGTCCTTAGCAGTATTTATATCCAGGTTCCAACAGTAACCATTGTTCTTCACCATTCCAAAGAAAAACATAGTTTTATCAAGGCTACCACCACTTCTCAGCAAATCAACTATCTTTCTAGGGCTGAAAAGTTACCTAAAAATTATAAAGCAATAAAGTACATTTTATGTCTTCCTTACAATAACTCAGATGCTTTCAAATCTGGCAAAATGTAAATATTGACTTAAATAATGCAGAATTTTTCTGTTTTGTTTTGGGTGCTGTAATTATTAAGATCAAGCAATACTGCTTATCTCTTGGGAAAAGGGTAAGGTTTTTAATAGAGATAATGGTAGAGCCAAAAAGTTCAGGTGCTGATAACGTTTGCAGCTTCTTGAAGTAGAAAGCTCTTCCAGAAAACTTCAGACCTACTCGTATGCTATACATGACACTACAAAAGTCCTCAGAAATCCTGGATTTTACTCAGAAGGGGAAAATTTTGTAGATGAAATGAAGGAATTGTGGTTTTCACATTTTCCTGAGGTGTTTTTTTTTTTTGTTTTTTTGTTTTTTTTTTTAAACTTCGAATGAAAATCTGATCAAACACACAATCTTCAAGCTTATTTAATGTTATATTTTTCCACAACATTCTGGTAAAGGTTTATCGCTTGCTCATATTTCTGTTTCCTGAACATGACATCTGACATCATCTAGAAGATACAAACCCATAAAAATAAAAGGAGATGCACAAACAAAATGCCTTACATAGGAACTGGCACTGAACAATATTCCAAATACAGTTCTTTTAAATATTATCAGAATACATAATAAAAGGATTAATAATTACCATACTGAAAAGAACTTGAGACATTTCCACTTTTTAGAAAGACAGAGGTCCAAACCCATTGTTAGGTGTCACACCGTAACAGACAGATCAATGTCACTACTTTGGCATACAATTACCCACAAAAAGCAAACACTTTTTCTATTTACACACGTGTGTATAGAGTGAGTATTCTTTCTGTCCTACAAAGACTATATCTGGGGACACAGATCTCTGACTTTCATCATTACATTGCTTCACTCCTTTTCTGACTTTTTCCAGAAAAAATTTAGTGATGCTCACCCATCACACCAGCAATTTTATTATTAGTACTTTCATCTAAAAACAGTGTGCTGGCGCGTAGACTGGGAAAACAGATATTGGATCTTGACAATCAATCATCCAAATTAATATGGGCCAACTTCAGTATTATCTGAGAAAATAAGAAGTAATTAAAAATGAAGTATTTCGATAACGAGTTTAATAAGTATCAAGAGCCTCTTATTTTCTCTCTACTGAGTTCTATCATACAAGGCAGAAATAGAGAAGATCTTTTTTTTTCAACTCAATTTCAATCCATTTTTATAATTAAATCAAAGATAGATTTCCCTATTAGCACAACAATTCCAGTATACAAGTAATTATGAATAATCAGCAAAGGATGTTCTTTGCTGATTTTTCTCATGCATCATTAGTTATCTGAAGTGACAGGGCTACTATTATTTCTATCATGAATAAACAACTAGAGGAAACATGTAGGAAGTCAAATACAAATAATAATAAGATGGCACTCTTTGAAAATCAGTGTAATCTGGAAAAATGTTAATAGCAGTTCTATTTAAATGAAGCTGCATGTGCTTGCCAGACATTAACACTTGTAATATGTTGCATATCATTAGTTCTCAGTAAAAGCGGAGATGGCATTCATATTTAATGCAATGCTATTTTCTGTCAGTTAATGGCCCTGAGTATCAAGAAGCATTCACAAATGTAAATGGGAGCTTTCCCAAACCAGTATATTATGGGCTTTAAAAACTAGTTTTTATTGCAGGTAGAAAACCATACCTTCACCTGCACATAGCTGTCTTGTACCATCTGAGATGCCACACAGTATCTCACCTCACTTTCAGATACTGTTCCAGAAAGGCACTAGCATCCTGTCACTCATGAGTAACAACTAACAGTCGTGTTCAGATTTCTCGGGCATCTCAGCTGGCACTGGAAACCTGTGTTTAAGCAAATGAATTAGGACCATAGGCATTATGCAGACATGTTAATGTTGACCTGAACACCACCTTAATCAGCACCAAGGACATATTCCACCAAGGACAATACTACTGCCATCAAGCGGTTTCCAACTCCACATCAAGTTCACTTTGCTCAAGCAATAAAATGCATCTTTTGAATGAAGTTCAACATCTTTAAGAGATGGAAACCCCCACATTTTTCAGGACAATAAAGGACTTGTAAATCACCTGCACAAGTTCAAGATTAAATCAATCACCTAAAGAACATGCAGTTTCAACAGGTTTGATCTACTATATGCTCTTCCTCTTTATTTTGAATAATGAATCTCTGTAATCTGTCCTCGGTAATTCTTAGTTCCTATTCTCAATTATTTTGACCCAAAACATTACTGCTTGTTTATGGTCACTTTCATTGATCATCTTAAACTTTATTATAGGCATACTGTTGTACAAATAGTTTGTATGACAATGAGCAAAGAATTAGTCTTCCATTAACATTTTTCATTGTTGTTTATTTTTTTACCTAAACTCATTCACAGCATTTCTTCTGAATTGCAAACTTGCTTCTGAAGCTTACTGTGCTCAGACGTTTAATATTTGAGAACATTTACTCCTTTGAAATATGAATTTGAGTGTTTACTCCTTTATAATTTCTGATGAGTTCTACAGTTCTGAAAGAGGCTAAAGATCTTTATTCACACTACGTGATTCTTCTGCCATACAGAAAAATTACTTGTACAATGGTGATGATAAACCCCAATTATAAGAGCTACAGCTGAGAAATGCCTATTTTTCTCCACTGATTGAAAAAAGAACCAACGACTAACTCAGCTGTAGCTTTTCATACTGTATCTACATATCTAAACGTATTTTAGAAGAGTCAGCATGCACTTCACATATCAACTTTCATCTGTATAGGAATCTTTGGAAAAGACTGATATTGCAAGCAAGCTGTGATTGCTAAGCTTACAAAGAACTTTGAAAAATAAGCATTTAAAATTTACAGTACTCTGCAGAATCTGCATGTTCCATATTACACTATTTTAGTTCCATTATTTAGTTCCATTCCATGAATGATAAATTACATTTCTTTCAAAATTCAGTATCTGCAGAAGCAAAGACCTCATGTAGATATCATTGTGTGAAAATGCCATAACACTGCATTATTGACACTTGTGACAAGCAACATGTAATAGCATACGGAAAAAAAACCCTTAGCTATATTTTTACACCTTTTCTGTGCATAAATATGTTCCAAAAGACAACACAGGCGGGACAAGATGTGGAAAACCTCTGAGTTCATCCAGCAGTTCAGCCGTGCCCTCTCTCTTAGCCTCCATTGTTTCCCTGACAGGACTTAATACTGAATTTGCTTTTTGGCTATTTGTGATTTCTGAAATGACACTCTGTAAATTCTCAATCTCACTTCAGATTGCTGCTGAACAGCTCTGAGGCCACCATTTCACAGGTGGAATTAGGATTTTTTTCCCACACATATAATTTAATGTTTAACTACACTTCATTATTCCTGTGTTTTTACGGCCCACCTAATCTTCTAAGATCCTTCTGCAGTTCTGCAATTGCTCCTTAGTTCTGCTATACTCTGAATAATCCCATGACATCAGTACACTTGGTCACCTCACTGCTTATCTCTTTTTCCAGAACTTTCAGAACATGAAGAAGAGCATCTAAGTCTTTGGGTTGTGGGGTTTTTTAATAACTCTTTGGATGACCTTTCCAAGCAGTGATCACTCACTCCTATCATCTATTATCTTTTAAGCACTCATCTAAATAAAGATATTTTACGGTATTGCTGCTCAGTTTCCTTAAAAGCCCTTGATAAAGCTTTGATAAAGGACTTTTTGAAACCCATGCAACCAGATCACTCCTTTCTGTATGTTTGCTAACAGCTTTAGGAACTCCAATAGACGTTTGAGACATGAAATGCCTTTGTCAGAGCCACGCTGACTTTTTCCAAGAATATAATACTCGGGTACCCACTAAACCTATTATTATTATAGTTTTTACTACTTTGTTGACAGAGGCCTACAGAATCCCCTTCAGATCTCTACTAGAATCCTTTTTAAAAACTACAGTATTTGGTATCTTCCAGTCCCCTGCAGCCAATGTGCTTTTAAACAAGAAGTTGAATCCAACTGTTTGCCAGTGTGCTGTTTCATTCCTGTGTTCTTCTGAAGAGATTTGGGTAAGTACCATCCATTCCTGCAAGTTTTATTGTACGCTTTGTGTGTTCATAGGCTTTTAAACTCCACCTTCATATAAGACACATGCTCTGACAAGTTCCCTATAAAGAAAGGTCTGGAGATGGGAAACTCCTCACTATCTTCCATGGTAAGCACAAATAATTCCTGTAGACTTTCTTTGCTAAGATATTCTATCTCCTAGGTACTCCTTTTGTACTGGGATCAGACTCTGTTCTCCACCATCTACTTTCGGTGTGTCTGAAGAAATATTTATTTCTATTATAGGTAGAAATACAATTGCATGGCCAACACCACAGCTGTTAGAAGAGATGTTCTGAAGAAAAGGAATTTAAGAAAAAATATAATTACGTGATAAGGTTCCCAAATATACATAGCAGGAAACACAGAAAAATATTTGACACAGTTTTATTTTTTCTGAACACCCACATGCACTCCTACCATATGCTCAATGAAGGCAATGCACAGATCTGCAATCACAGCTTAGAGATAACACCAGGAAACAGTTACTTAAAAAGACTCCTGAGAACATCCTGGTCTTTCTTTGGAGAAAACTGATCCAGAATGTATGGCTTTCATGCACAAATAGTTGTGCATGAAAGCCATACACTGAAGTGACAGGGAATTTGAGTTTCACTTGGAAGCAAAGGCAGAGGATGGAGAAAGCAGCTTTTTTTTTCTTCTGTCTTTATGCATCTGTTGTGGTTCAAGTCCAGCTGGTAATCCAGAACCACGCAGCTGCTCGTTCTTCCGCGAGGTCCAGGCATTCTGAACCCAGGACAGCATCACACTTGGACCATGGAAATTATGTGGATGGATCCTTTGGAAGAATGACATCTCAGTGGTGACAGCAGTAACTACCAAGGAGTTTTACTAAAATGGGTGGGTTTATACTGGAATGAAAGTACTCACACAGGAAATACAACTGGCACTTTAACTATATTGATATAACAATGTTTCAAATTATTACTACCAATTGAAAACTTTCAGAACTTTTCCATTAATAAGTTAAAGGCAGAATCAGAATAATTCAATCATAGAATCATAGAATCCCAGGTTGGAAGGGACCTCAAGGATCATCTGGTCCAACCTTTCTAGGTAAAGCATGACATGGATTAGATGTCCCAGCACCCTGTCCAGCTGAATCTTAAAACTGTCCAGTGTTGGGGAACCCACCAATTCCTTGGGGAAGTTATTCCAATGATGGATTGTTCTCACTGTGAAAAATTTTCCTCGTGTCCAATTGGAATCTCCCCAGGAGTAACTTGTGCACATGACCCCTCATCTGTTCCATGTGATTCCTTGTAAAAAGAGAGTCTCCATCTTCTTTGTAGCCACACTTTAAATACTGGAACAATTCATCCTAAATAAAAAAAAAGTGGAGCAGCTATGAAATATCAGGGAAATGGAAATATCATCACTCTTTAGTAATCACCTAAACACAACACCCCCTACATCTTGAAAAACAGCAACATGGGACCACTGATTTGTTTCTTCAGCTTTAATGCTGATTTTCTCAGCTGGTGGAAACACTTTTCTTGAGCACAGTACATAATACGTTCCTAGGGAGGCACAGAACAGAAACACTTGTTATTTTGAAATGGAAGACAGGCTGAGACAGCTGGGCTTGTTCAGCCTGGAGAAGAGAAGGCTCTGGGGAGATCTTAGAGCAGCTTCCAGTGCCTAAAGAGGCTGACAAGAAAGTTGAAAAGGGGCTTTTGACAAGGGCAAGTAGGGACAGGACAAGGGGAATGGCTTTAATCTGACAGCGGGCTGTGACCTGGGGGCTCTGTGGGGCAGCGGAGCCCGGCCGGGCACAGCGACCACCACCCCCCCGCTGCCCCCCAGCGCAACCCGGGCCGCCGCCCGGCCGCGTCCCCCGGCCGCTCCCCGCCACACGTCACGGCAGGGAGCAGAGCGGCGCTGAGCTCCCATCTCCCTCCGCCGTGCGCGGCCGCTGTGCTCGGCGCTCGCTTGCTCAGGCCTGCGAGGCCCTCGGCCGAGGGCGCGGCGTCGGGGGCGATGCTCGTTGCCTTTGCCGCTGCCGCTTGACCCGGCCGCGCCGCGCCGCGGCGGTGGGCTCGGCGCCGGGCATGGGGCTGGGATCGAGCTCCGAGGTTCCCGACGGCGGCGCCGAGGGCTTCCATGTGCACGGGGTGAGGCTGCCGCCGCCGGGCCTGCGGAGTGGCTTCGCGGCGGGCGCTGTAGGCGGGGTCCGGCGGGGCGCGGGGTCCCGCTTCTCCTCCTGTGGCGGCCGAGGCAGGCCGAGCCCCCGGCGAGGGCGCTGCGCTCGGGCCGGGGCTCCCTGGCCCCCACCTGTCGGATCCTTCCAGGGAACTGCCACAACGGCGGGGGAGGAGCGGCCGCGCCGCCCCGGAGGCCGTGGGCACCCGCCCCGTCGTCTTCACCGGGCTCCGAGCCTCGACCTGCCGTGTCTTGGCTGCCGGCAGCCGAGGGGAGCTTATGGTGCAGCTTTCGAGGAACTTGGCATAGTTTAAGAGCAGGATAGCCCTTCCTCCGGCCCCGCTCCCCTCCAAATTCCGTTGACTTGCAGATCTGACTCATTTCGCTGCGGATCTTTGCAGCATCTCGGCTGGGGGCTGATTCCTGCTCCAGCCAGTGTTTTCCTGAGGGGCTGCTTCTCACGGGCGCTGTACGGAGATGCATATTTGCTCTAAGTCCTGTATCTGGCAGATTGTCTGCACACACGGTGATTTAAATGCGTATGTTGGAGCTTAAACATAGGCAGAGGTATTGCTGATAACAGCTGTTGCAGAAGTTATCGCTGCACTTAGTTGGTGGTCTTCCTCCCTGAGTAAGAGTGGTGTTCTCACGTGCTGCTTCCCACTTCATCAGTGGTTTGTGTTTCTCAGTATCGCAGGACGTGTTTATAGGGATCTGCTTTTGTCTGTCTCCTTAACTGAGCTAACTCCATCTGAAGTGACTGTTGGTCACAAAGTGCCGCCTCCTTTCATGCTAAGTGCGGGATACTGCTCAGTTTTCTGTTTTGGAGGATGATTTTGGTCACCTACAGTATGCAGGAGACAAAGTAATATATTTTTTTTACCTCCAGGGAATTCATACAACTCCGACAGGTGTCATTTTGAAAACCAAATGCTGCAGGATCTTTTGCAGCTCACAGCATTGTGTGGGAATCTGTGGCTTTTAGATAGCTGAGCAGCCATGTCATGAGCTCCGTAATAATTTCCATGTACTTCTTTCTGCATACATTTTCATCCTTGATGTCCTGTTACGTGATATTTACATTGTAAGGCTTCTTGCATGTTGTTTAGATTTTGGAGTAAACTTTTTTTAACCTTTTTAACCTTTGGTTCAGTATAACCTGGCTGTTTGCTTTAGATGCAGTTTAGGGTTGTGATGAAAGTTAATACTTCCTACTCCAATTGTGGTCACAGTGGTCAGTTCTGACTGTTTAAAAATAAAGCGTGGTATGGTGTTATGCGGTTTTGGTTTTTTTATTTTCTTTAAAAGCTTTTGCTGAAATAACTGTGCTGTTACTTAAGTATATTTTGTAACCTGTACAGACAGTTATGCCAGCAAAAGCCTCAATACCCATACAACTTTATTAGAAATAAAAATAAACAGCAGCTTGGTAACACAAGACCAAATATAAGATGTAGCAGTTTAAAGTTTGTTAGCAATGAATTTTTTAGATTAAGAAGTGGTGCATGGGTTGTAACTTAGTGTTTAAATTGTGGGGTGGCTTTCAGAAGTCGAATATATATTGCAGGTTAAGGGCTGTGCTGCTGCATTAGCAAAAGATAAAGCTAAAAGCAGTGCAAACTGGTTAGCATGTTTGCAGCAGTTCCCTTAATATATGTTGCTGTGTTAGTGTACTTTGAAGTGGGTATGCTTTCATACACTCTGCATATATCAAGTTCTGTGTAACTTTTGGTGGGTTTTATCCCAGTGTGAATGCATTTTAATAGGTGTTCGCTATATTTCTTTGTTACACTATTTTACAATAACTTGGTTATAATGAGATGTTGCAACTCCTTATGAATCTTCTGTAAGTGATGGCAATCTTCTTGACCAGTACTTGTGGTTAGCCGTGTGTTTGTAGCATACTCTTTTAAGTGTTCCTATTCTAATGTGTCGCAAGTTGTGGGAACCCAGCTGTAAATTGTGTTTATGTAAAACATGGCTGTGGTGTAACTGGGGGCTCTCAATGTTCTCGGGCCGTTAGTAGCATGGAAGAAAATCCTGAAGCAGCACTTTGAAAACTAAGCTCTTCTCCAAAGTCTTCAGTGTTTAATAACTCCATGCTGTGCACCTGAATCATGATGCTTGTGTCTTGTGTGGGGGTCCAAAACCTGTTTTTTACAGCTTAATTTAGACACTTGTTGTTCATAGTTTTATAAAAACAAATTCACAGTTGTGGACTGCTTCCCAAGGTTTGTTATCTCACCTCTGGTTCAGCTCTAAAGTAAATGTTGAATCAAGTGTAAAGATTAACACTGTAACATAATGTAACTAGAGATCAATGTATGATAAACCTAAAATGTATGTTTTTCAGGTTCAAGAAAACTCCCCAGCTCAACAAGGAGGACTGGAACCTTTCTTTGATTTCATCATTGCCATAGGACACACTAGGCTTGTAAGCTTCAAGTGATTTTATTGTTTCTTTTTTTTTCCCTGCATGAAATACGGGTATTGTAATGATGAAAGGCAGAAGCCGAAGCTGTTGCGGTAAATAAAGCTTTTCATCTTGGACACTGTATATGACATTAAAAGGTAAAGTGAAACTTGGCCATGTTCAAAATCTCCTCTCTAGCTGGATCCAAATTTGAGGGAAGAGCCTTATTTATGCCTTTAGTTGCCCAAAGTCCTTAACAGATTAACACAATGTTTATTATACTAGTCATTCGTGTATTTTCTGCCACAAGAATGTCGAACTGGTGAGTCAATGGTAAGAGCTCAACATTTATTGAAGCCAACTTGTTTCAACATTTGATAAAGCATGGAAAAGAGTCATAGCCTATCTGCTTGTACTTTAAGACTGGGAACGCAGTTCCTGTATGTTGAGTTATGAGAAAAGAGTTGAGCTTTAGTTTGATTGGGGTTTTTTGATTTAAAAGGCTTGCAGCTTTGGCTGTATGCTTCACCCTAAGTACATATGAGCTGAATGCATTAAGTTTGTCTTGCTTTTATTAGTGGAGATTCCTTCTGGAAGTGGTTGTTATAGTGGTAGGTTTTGGTGGAAGATCATTTAGTCTTTTAACAGGACAGAAATAATGATAGTTCTCTAAGCAACTCACAGTCTGTCCCTTCACAGACAACATACACTGACTTTGAAGGGTTATTGAATAAGGATTGGGATCAGAGACATGAAGTACAGTGTTGCTGCTTATTGTTAGACTACATAGTTGGTATTATTTAATAGCAGTTACAAAAAGCAGGAATGTAAGTGATTAAATGGAGTAGTAGTAAGTGCTTATGTAAAGGGACGTGAGCTGACAGTGCTGACTTCTTTCTAATAAAAGAAAATTGAACTGCTGGGACTGTTTGTGAAGCATAGAACCTAAACTTTGGCAGTTTTGGTTTTTTGTATTCAAATTCTGACACAGGTATGACATCTATACAACAGCTGCCACTAGAAGTAATATTAATCATATATCTCTTTCTGTGCTCTACAGAATAAGGAAAACAATATGCTGAAAGATCTACTGAAGGCAAATGCTGAAAAAGCAGTGAAGCTGGAGGTGTATAATATCAAAACCATGAAAATAAGAGAGATGGAGGTGATCCCCAGTAACATGTGGGGAGGACAAGGTCTTCTTGGAGCCAGTGTGAGGTTCTGCAGTTTCCAGGGAGCCAATGAACACGTATGGCATGTTTTGGTGAGACAAAATTCTTTGTCTCTCTTTGTCACTCTTTGTCAGTGTTCGTACAACCTCGTTTTAAAGGGTAATGGTTAGAAGTAACATGTATGTGGAAGTACAATGCTGAAATCACACAGAAGCAGTCTTGAAGGTTTGTCTAACCTATCTGAATAGGGAAAAGTAGTGGATTACTGTTAAATGTTGCCTGCTACTATGAAGCAAAATAACTCCATCCCAACCGGACCAAATAGTGTGTGTTGGGAAGAAGGTTTTTTTCATCTTATTTTGAAGAATTGGTGGCAAAAGCAAAAAGATTCTAGCCTGATTGGTGCCTCTGTGTTCGCTAAACTACATTAAATTAATATTAATGTTACAAAAAGCACCAAAAAACTATTTTAAGATCAAGAGGAATAGCTGAAAGAGTAGAACTGAATAGGAAAGACTGTTATGTTTCTGTTTTTTAAATAAATGCAACTTCTCAACATCTTCAGAGTATCTCATTTTGAATTGGTAGCATCTTGGTCTTTCTTATTCAGGATTTTTTACAAGATGTCAGACCTAGGGGTAGACTTTCCCAGGACTTCTATTTTGTCCCATAAACAAAATGTTCTTTCCTTTGTTTTTTGGGTTACCTTTCCTTTTTGATAGTGGGGTAGTTTATCCTTCTGCAAGTGCAGATGATGCAATATCACGCTTTCACAGGATGTTGAACCTGCATCTCCTGCCGCTCTAGCTGGTCTACAGCCATACACTGACTACGTCGTGGGATCTGATCAGATTCTTCAGGAGGTAGGGCCCTTGTTCCTTCAATCATGCCTGCCAAGTGTATGTTGTAGGGTCTGGATTTTATGTTTTTTATAAATCTAATGGTGTGTACATCGAATGTGTGGGGACAGTGTTTAGGGATTTTGGGAGGTTGATGTTTATGGTAGATGCTTTATGGTTCAGGTAAACATTATCTTTTTTTTTTAATATGACAATAAAGAAAAAGTTGCCCCTAAAGATCAAACTGCAGTAGTGAGTTTTAGTCTACCTCTGGGTTTTTAATATTTCATGTTGAAGTAAATACCTAAAATGCTAACTTGCTTCCAGCTTCTTGTCTTGCACATTTGAGTTTAATAACCACTACTTTCTTTTTTCTTAGTCAGAGGATTTCTTTTCCCTGATTGAATCCCATGAGGGGAAGCCGCTGAAGCTGATGGTTTATAACACTGAAGCAGATTCCATTCGAGAGGTAGTTGTGACTCCCAATGGAGCTTGGGGTGGAGAAGGAAGGTACTGATCTCCCTCCGGACAGTCACTGGCTGATGACAGGTTATATACTCACTGTAAATGAGCTCCTGCTAAGATTATTATTACTATCAATTACAGCTTGTCAATTTCAAGTTAAGCTTTGTTTACTTACACTTGTCACACAAAACTGTTAATCTTCCCATAAAACCCCCCTATCTTAGAACTAGGAATTAGGCTTGTTCTGGATCCAATCCTGTTTGAGTTGAAACCAATGGCAAAACCTATGTTGACTTCTCCAGTATCAGATTCACTAGCTACATTCTCATAATCAAACGTTCATTTAAAGCAAGAACAAAATCCACATCACGGATGGTTATATATTTTGTAAAGATAAAAAATAATCAACTGAAAGCTAACTTATGTATGTCTAAATGTCAAATGCAGAGTGCTTCTTGAGTACTACAAGTAAGTAAAATGATTCTTGCAGATAGGTATCTCTTGCTATAGATTAAAGACTCAAACTCTTTTTGTTTTAGAGAGTCAAAAATTAAAATGTGTACTAGTTTTGTTTTTCAAGTCTTGTTTTACTTTTCTTGTACAGTTTAGGATGTGGTATTGGATATGGCTATTTGCACAGAATTCCAACACAGTCTGTAATATCCAAGAAAAAGCCAGAAAGCAAACCACCTTCACCCTTGCTAGAAGCTGGAACTCCTGTAGCATCTACTAATGGCTACACAGAGGTATGTAAGAAATAAGTTCATATCTCTGGCGTGTTCTCTGGAGTTTCTAAATTTTCTGCTTGTTGGAACATTCATAATACAGTATATTTGGGTACAGCATACACCTTTGCTTGAACAAAACAGAGTTACATGAAGAGAAAGTGAGAGCTGCTGGTGCTGAGTAGCTGGCAGATCACCACTGTTGGCTGATAGAAATTTTTGCCAGGTATTTTCTTCACATTTTGAACACTTGCATACTACAACTGTGTCAGTCAATGAGAATCACATTAGAAGAATACCCTGCTCACTACGAAATAAAATACACCTACAGGAATTACGAATGGATTGTTCTGAACATATTGGCTTTAAAAGACTACATTGGAACATGTCCTAATCAGTGGCTTGACCATTGTAGGTTCTCTGAATTGGTGTATTTGGAGACTGAGGCAGAATGCTTTCATAGGAAGGTCGTTTTCAGGTGAAGCTTTAGCTATAAAAAGATGCTTTTCCTTTTTACTGTCATTCCAGACTCCATTATTGGCACCTACTTCTCAGAGTGACAACTCTGAAATACTTATGAACTTGGATCATTCCGCAGATCAAGAAGTGAGTGGTTATTCACCAGAAAGCTCACTTTCTCCTCCTCCACCTCTCCAGAGAGTTATGGATCCAGGTATATTTTCTTAGGAGCTTTTTTCAGCAGTTCTTCAGAGGACATCTGAGTAAACTAGTAACATCTTGAGTCTGAGACTTATATAAAGAACTAGGAGCGTTGGTGGTTGTTTTCCTTGAAGTTTTTGACTTCACTGGATTTCAGAGCTGTAGAATTTGGGTACTGGAAGCCTGACTGAGGTTAACATTCTGCAGGGGTCTTTCCACTGATGACAGCTGACATTTAGGTTAAATTCATTTGTATTTAGTGGGGAGAGGTCCTCACTGACTTCTGTCTTTTTCAGTCTGAATTTGTGTTTTATCTAAACAAGTACTATAATGTTTGCTTTCTCCTTCAGGATTCCTAGATATGTCTGATTCATTTCCTGAACTTGCTAACTTAAAAGTGTCTGACATGTCTTCATCTGCCTCCTTCAACACGCCAGCAGCAGATACTTTAGTAGGCACTGAGAAGTTAATGTCAGACAATGACACCTCTGCTTATTTTGGTAAGTGTATTAAAGATTTCCTTTGGGCCTCTGACCTAATTTCTGGAGTGGCACCAACTCATGCCTGCTCCACAGCACCATGCTTTTTGGAAACTAGCCAATTATAAGAAAAATCAGAAGGGGGCTTGGCTAAAATGAGAGGGAAACAGTAGCAGAAATCAGGTGTAGAAATGGTCAAAAAATAATAGGCTTTTTTCTAAGATTATAGAATGTGTGTCTTTAAATGAAAATGTTGATGATCCAGATTAAACTGACCTTAAAAGTACGTATTTCTAAAATCAGTGTATATGGGTTTTTGTAGCACAGGCTTGTCTTCACACCTGTAAAGTGAAAGCAAAATTGCAGTGATCTTAATAGCGAATTTCTGTGGTAGGTTGACCCTGGCTGGATGCCAGGTGCCCATCAAAGGCACTCTGACACTCCCCTCCTCAGGTGGACAGGGGAGAGAAAATACAATGAGAGGTTCGTGGGTCGAGATAAGGACGGGAAAGATCACTCAGCAATTACCATCATGGGCAAAATAGATTTTACTGATTTTACTTGGGGAAATTGGTTTTAATTTATTACCAATAAAGTCAGAGTAGGATAATGAGAAATCAAACCAAATCTTTAAAACACCTTCCTTCACAACCCCTCCCTTCTTCCCAAGTTCAACTTTACTTCCAAGTTCTCTACCTCCTGCCCCGCAGCAGTGCAGGGCAATGGGGAGGAGGAGTTCTAGTTGGTTCATCACATTGACTCCTTACACTCTTCCCCTGCTCCAGTGTGTGGTCCCTCCGAAAGGAGACAGTCCTCCATGAACTTCTCCATCATGAGTCCTTCCCAGCGGCTGCAGTTCCTCATGAACTGCTCCAGTGTGTGTCCCTTCCATGGGTGCAGTCCTTCAGGAGCAGACTGCTCCAGCGTGGGTCCTCCGCAGGGTCACAAGTCCTTCAGCAAACCTGCTCCAGCGTGGGCTCCTCTCTCCATGGGCCACAGGTCCTGCCAGGAGCCTGCTCCAGTGCAGGTTTCCCACATGGCCACAGCCTCCTTTGGGCATCCCCCTGGCTGCAGGTGGATATCTGCTCCACCATGGACCTCTATGGGCTGCAGGAGCACAGCCTGCCTCACCATGGTCTGCAGCATAGGCTGCAGGGGAATCTCTGCTCCTGTGCCTGGAGCACCTCCTTCCCCTCCTCCTGCACTGACCTGGGTGTCTACAGAGCTGTTCCTCTCACATATTCTCACTCCTCTCTCTGGTTCCAATCGCTCCTGTGCGTTTTTTTCCCCTTCTGAAACATGTTATCCCAGAGGTGCTATCACTGTCACTGACAGGCCACAGCCTTAACCAGCAGCAGGTCCATCTTGGAGCCAGCTGGCATTGGCTCTGTTGGACACAGGGGAAGCTTCTCAGAGAAGCCATCCCTTTAGTTCCCCCTACCCCACTAGTAAAACCTTGCCACATAAACCCAATACCCTTTCCTATTAAAAAAAAAGTAATAAATTCTTCACACTGTGAATGCCTTTCCCTTTTAAAAGCTGAAGTGACTTAGGAATGGTAAACCCGAAATCTCTAGCATTAGGAATACAGCAGACAAAAGGGTTCATGGCCTGTTAAAAACCTGCTTGTACCATCAGATTTTCTGGATCTGAGGAGAACTGAGTAAGCACAGCCCATGTATTTGACAATTGTGAATCTGGTTATGTGCCTGTATGAGGTGTCTCATTCTAGCTGATTTTGCTAGATGTATGGTAACCAGAGGCACTGCACGTTAGACTGACAGGTTTTGTTTGGTTGGTTGGTTTGGGGGTTTTTTTTCAATCTGTTTCCATTTCTCAGAAAATGCCACAGCTTTGGACCCTGAAGACACAATCCTGTGTTCTGAAGGCTCAGTCAAGCAGCCTGAGTTGGATGACCTGCTGTCTTCAGTTCCCGCGTTACCTTCTTCAGCTCTTCCTCATGAAACCTCTTCAAACACAACAGCAGAAACTGATTCCTTTAGCGACGAAATTTTGCGGTTCATCGACAGTATGGAGAGCTCCTTAACCACTACACCGGTGTAACCAGATGATGAAGCAGCACGTGAACAGAAAGAAGCAGCAGCTGCACCAGATGACAGGTGAAACGGATGCTGCTTTTGTTTACAGGCTG
The DNA here is from genome assembly GCF_004027225.2 of Strigops habroptila. Taxonomy (NCBI): domain Eukaryota; kingdom Metazoa; phylum Chordata; class Aves; order Psittaciformes; family Psittacidae; genus Strigops; species Strigops habroptila. The sequence continues at coordinate 102,725,673 of NC_044277.2, forward strand.
TCACGTGCTGTAACACTACAGCTTGGAATATTTTTCTGATCTTGAAAGAATTACAGTTATTCTATTTTGTTAGCGTGTTATAAAAGAAATCATATGAAATATGTATCCTGTTATCTCTTTCAATTATTTTTTAATGGATTGATCTGTGTTCAAATTTTGGAACTCTGTCCAAAAATCATCAAAATAATGGAGAAATTAATGCAGAAACAAGTTGGAGACTGGCAAAAACTCAAGTTCCTGAATTCACGTTTGCCTGCACATGCCTGAACAGTGACCGTTGATGATGATTTTCTCAGTATGATTGATGGCATTAAAAAAAAAATTGATGGTTTTGACTTGCAAGAAAGATTTTTCTAATGGTACACCTCACTGAGACAGCTCTGGTGCCTTTCAAGGCATTTCCTACCCTGAGATTCTAACTTACTAGTCTGCAAACTCTTATTTTCCTTGGTTAAGAGTCTCCTCTCTGTAGCAGTTAATTGTATACCATCTCTAAACTACCTTTGCAGGAACAGGCATACCGTGTGGTTTGCAGTTGCAGCACATAGAGAGGACAGAATCATGTTGGTGGGTCCTATCCTTCACTTCAGCTCTTCATCGATCCTGTGTTCGGTCTCACAGTTAAAAAGAAAAGGTGGGGGGAAGCATCATGGTTCTTTGAAACAAACTGAAGTAAAAAACTTGGGTTTTGTGTGTTTTCAGGGTGATTAGCTTTTTCATGAACATGTTGTGGTTTCTGTAGTGACAGAAATAGCTTTTCTTCAGTTGTGCTTTTCTATTTACCCATTTTATTTTTATACAAATCATAAGTTTAAGACATGAGGAGGGAACACATTTGTGCAGCAACGTCTGTTGCTTTTTGTAGCTGTTTTGGTTGCACTCATCTCCAAAGAGTTTCTGAATGTAATAACAAACATGAAATGAATGACAACAGAAGTGGGGGTGTGTTTATATCCCTCAGGGGAGTTATTTATCATGGAATTTTAAAGTTGATGGTTGGGAGTAACTTCACTAGAGCTGGTACAGTCAATGTGGTGAAAATGCTTCATAAATTAAGAGAATGGGGTACGAGGTTAGGTGGGCACTTAAGATATAAGTTGGAGTATGCTTATTTAGCACAATATTGTCTAATTTCCCTTTCCTTACCCTGTCTAACCAAGAACAGGCAGGGAAGTGAGTGATGAGGCTGACGTCCAGCTGTGGCATAGGACAGGAAGCCTGCATCCCATGGGATTGCCTGGGACACCTCCGCTTAACCAAAAGGCACAGGTGTAGCACAAAAGCAGTCTTCAGTGGAGTCTGTCCTTACGTGAAATCTGTCCTTTATATCCCCTCATCTCTCACGTTAGTCTGAAATACTGTTTTCACTTGAAATACAGTTGTTCTGAACAGGATAGTCAAAATATCTTTCACTTTAAAGAAGAATGTATTAAGCCCTAACTTCTGGTAGGAAAAAGAAGACATTTTAAACTCAATCTGCTAAAATCGGTCTGTCAGTAGCAAAATGATGATTTTTATTTTGCTGTATTGGTAAGATGATTCTCCTCTTTTCTTTCCCCAACTGGCTGCTACACGGGTGAACAGCCAAACACTAAAAATAAATGTGATTGATTGAAGCTACGGGTAAGTTTGGTCTCGGAGCCTGATGACTGAAGACATCTAGGTGATCTCTTTGGGTTTTTGTTGTTTGTTTAGGACTGTTTCTAGTCTCTTACACTTTTGCCAGGAGTGTTTTTAAGCTGGTGGTAGCTCATTTAAGTGATGCTGTACCATAAGCAGCCTTTGGAAATTTAAGAGCAGGGAATGTCAAAACTTATGCAAAATTTGAAATGGCAAAGTAATAAATGGTGTAGTGCTTCGGGCTGCCTGCATCCAGCCTGCTCTGTGTTAACTGGCTCTGGCGAGGAGGGTGAGTCTTACCTGTTTATGAGAACTTGATTCTTTGGTCATAACATCCAAGTGGACATTTAGAAAACCAACCGGAGCGTTAAACCTCTAGCAGCAGCGTGTTGTATTCTCCTAACCTCTGACTTTATCATTTAAATGTGAAATGAGGTGTTTAACCTTCCCATCAAATTCCTTTTCTCTTGGTAAGTTAAGTTGTACATTACCTTTTGAGATGCTTGAAGGTACCTCTCTGCTGAAATAAAGACAAGTAGAAAGTACTCATTTACTAGAGGGTGCAGAAGTGAGAAAACTGATTAGAATGTCTTGGTTTCCAGAGCTAACTGGGGAAGCAGCAGACCAGCTCTGCCCACACCCCTGTGCTGCTGCACTGTGGGTTTAGCAGAAAGGAAAGCAGATGAGGCAGCCTCCCAGGGAGAAGCCCTTAATTCAGCATTTCCCTCGGCACCCTTCCCATTCTCCATCTTCCCCCATAACCAGACAAATGTTTTCACCTCCAAGCAATTCGGACAGATCTAGGCACTGCTGCGTCTGGTGAAGTGAAAGCAGTTACAGGTTACTTGCTGCATTTGATTTTACTGTGTTAATCTGTTCAGCTTCCTGGGCGTTGCCACTAACATCCACACATCCTCCCTCTTTGCTTTTGCCTTAAGCAAACGCTAATTTGCATGGGTTCTGCTGTAACAGCACCTTAAAAGGAAGTGTTTGGTTTACGTTACACTTCTAAGCTACAGAAAGTAACACAGCATTCATAATCCCATGCAGATGATGGCGACACAATATGCCTAAGGCAGAGATGGGATGTATCCCACCCAGTCTCTAACCAGCACCTCTGACCTGCATGATGTTTGCACAGCTGCTTACAGAAAAACCTCCACCACGTAGTACAGGAAACAATTTCAGTCAATCACTTCCTCGATATCTAAGTGTGTATGTGCTTTAACAGTCCTGCTATCTAGTGGGGTGGTGCCTCCACCCGGCTCTCTGCAGGAGTGCACACCTATAAGCATAAGATCGTGTGCTTAAAGACTGATGCTACATGTCAAGTTCAGGAAACTTCTAGGGATAAAGTTTGAATCAAATGGGACCCTCTGTGAAAGAAAAGGTAATATCCTGGTGTGATGCACCGGCCAAAAAGTGGAATAACTGGATTCATGCCTTAGCAGTCACTCTAAGCCTTCACCTTTGGCAAACACATCCTCACCCCTTCCTTGGCACCTCCAAGCTAATTCACCTCAGCAAACTGACCTCAGCAACATTCCTGCCTCCCCCGAGGCAGCAGCTCTCAGATCAGTGTGTTGACTCTTGCAGGATCTGAGCCATGGGGTGGTTGGTCTCTGAGCAGTGATCCAGTGGCCTGCTCCAGCCTGACTGAGGAGCACACGTTCAGTCCCCCAGCTGCCACTTTCCTACCCCTCAAATTAATGGGACCCTCAAACTAATAAACCCCAAGTCCCTCACCACTTGGCAATGAGGTAGAACTGCATTATTATCTATCTCCTGCTTAGGGCTTATTTTGAGTAATTTTTTAGTGTTTCTAAAAGTTAATGCTAAATCCTTCAAGTGGTTCTTCTCTTCCTAAAATGATTCTTGTCCTTCAGATGCACCTCCTGAGTGCATCTGGCTTTCAGCACTACCCCACCTGAAGAGAAGAGAGATTGCTTGTCATAGACAATTTTCTGGGAGACAGGTTACAGCAGTAAATACTAGACTTACAACTCCCTTCCATTAGGAATTTGAAAATTAAAAACAAACTTCCACAAACCAGTGGCCCTTCCTATGATTCTGGTGAACTGTAACTCTTCTAATCCCCGTGTTCCAGTGAGCTGTGACTCTTGTATCAACTCCTCAGTGCTGTGCAGGGGACCCTCCTGCTCATGCCTTCAGGACTTTTAGAGACAGCACAACTCTACATAAAAAGACTTTGGGGTGCTGGTTGAGGAGAAGCTCAACATGACCCATCAGTGTGCGCTCACAGCCCAGAAACCAACCGTGTCCTGGGCTGCATCACCAGCAGCGTGACCAGCAGGTCGAGGGAGGGGATTCTCTCCCTCTCCTCCGCTCTCATGAGATCCCACCTTCATTACTGCATCAAGGGGTTCCCAACATAAGCAGGACATTGACCTGTTGGAGCGAGTCCAGAGGAAGCCACAAAGATGCTCTGAGGGCTGGAGCATGTCTCCTATGCAGACAGGCTGAGAGTTGGGCTTATTCAGCCTGGAGAGCTCCAGGGAGACCTTAGAGCAGCTTCCAGTGCCTAAAGGAGCTGACAAGATACCTGGAGAGAGGCTTTTAATAAGGACATGCAGGGATAGGACAAGGGGGAATGGTTTAAACTGGCAGAGGGGAGATTTAGATTAGATATAAGAAAGAAGTTCCTCTCTGTGAGGAAGGTGAGGCCCTGGCAAGGTTGCCCAGAGAAGCTGTGGCTGCCCCATCCCTGGCAGTGTTCAAGGCCAGGTTGGACGGGGCTTGGAGCAACCTGCTCTAGTGGAAGGTGTCCCTGCTCATGGAAGGGGGTTGGACCCAGATGAGCTTTAAGGTCCCTTCCTCCCAAACCATGCTGTGATTCTATGCATTTTGTAGTACAAAAGCCCAAACTGCCTACGCCAACAGCATTACTCAAACACATTCTCCACCTCAACAAGACCTCAGAGCTTCCATTTGAAGGTTTGCATGCCTGCTAAATTCTTGCATCCAACCGTATTACAAGATCATCTTTAAGGACTTTTGTTAAAGGCACTGCCATTTCTTCAGCCATTTGATTAGTTGAGGCTTCAAAGGACTCTGAACTGCTTTGTAGCACAGCCATTCAATGGCAACCGTCCAAGCTCTGAAACTGCATAATTGATTCAATACACAAAACAACTTGAAAATATTTTAGCTAAAGCCTTTTATTCTATACAACTGTGAAACATCATTTACCCTTCCTGCATTGCAGACTATTCTATCAATCTTTCCTGAAACTGTGTTTCGGGATGGTTAGAAAAAAAAAAAGAAAAGAAAAATTACAATCTTGGCTGATTTCAACCAAAATCACTGGGAGCAATTCCAATGTGTACAACAGGACAGCAAGACAACCCAAAAAAGAAAACCAAAAATCCCCAGACAGTGCCCATGGGAACAAGCATAGACCCTTGCTAATAATAAATACAAGTCAGGACAATTTATCAATAAAGGTTACAGTTCTGTTTAACCATTTAATTCACAAACATCACTACAAATGTGCAGTTAGAGCACAATTGTGTCAAACTGAGCATACACAGTAGTGGGGATTAAAAACTTAAAGTGACTCTCAAAAGGTGGGGAAAAAGACATGCTAGCTTAGTGGTGAACCATAGCTTTTGTTCAAGCAGTGAGTTTGTTTAGGTTAAGAGTGCAGAAGGGAATGATTTGACTATTTTTTCAAACAAAATACAATGGAAAAATATTTTACTTTTTGTTTGACCAATACAAGCCCAGTAATAGAATTTATTGGGACTTTCTTTAGGCCTCCACCTAAATCTTGATAGCAAGATACAGGAAGCGCAAGAGCGTATGTCTCCCGAAGAAACTCGAATAATATACTGCCCTTTGAAGGCACTTGTGCTTCTGCTTCAGACAAGAGTCATTTTTACACCATTTCTTTACGAGGATTTGCAATTTGTTCTGGCTACAAATGGTTTTCTGGGACAGCCCCACATTTTCTCACGAAACGCTGAAATGCCTTTACCCCCTCCCCCCAATAAGTTAAACTCTATAAAAGACTACTATGAGTCTATGACAGTCACAGATTTATAGAAATAACAGTGAAAAGAAGATCTGCATAAATCTATAACAAAAGAAGAACTGCATATAAAACTTTGGAAAAGAAGAATAAGTATTTTTATATCATGAATATGAAATCTACTGAGACGCTTCTAAAGTTTAACATTAAACACTGGAAGTTATTTTCAGAATGGTCTGAAGTTTTAACAAAATGTCACATGGTTCTGGAGCACAGTTACTGAAAATGAGACTAGTGGATCTTCAGAACACCTAGGACAGTGCAGGAAGTACTTATATATTTAAAAAGGAAATCTCGAAGTTGCTGCAAAGCATGTTCACTCTATTCTGATGCACAGCATCATTGGACTGACCCTGCTACAACATTTATCTAGTGTTCTCATGCTGCACGTCAACAGCTCTCAAAGCAACAACTCCACTGCAGTCTTAAAACAATTCTCATGTTAACCCTTCACTTGTAATTAAATGGGCCGACCCTTTCAAGTATGCAATACTTGTTTCTTTTGTTTTTCTTTTCCAAATTTCTTTAAGTGGTAGAAATGTTTGAGTAACCTGTGAGAAATCATTGTAGGAATATTATGACTGGAATGTACTAAAAACACCTTGTGTGCACTTCTGAATTATGGTGTGAACACAGTGACTAACATGGCCAAAATGGTTTCATCTCAAGCATGAGCAGATGAGGATATTATGTTCTGGAAAAGAAACAAAAGCAAAAAGGAGGAAGCAAAAGTCTGCACTGGATTATCATCCATTCTCTGTACACCTCACACAACACGAACCACTCAGGGATTTCCCATCTCAATGGCTGAGACTAGGACAGACTTTAGTTAAGTCATATAGATTTTTTTTTTTTCCTCTATATTACAGATCTATTAGTCACTTCAATTAAATGTATACTTTCCGTCCATACTGAGTCATTAGAAGTCTCATCTACCTTAGGGGTTCAGTGGGCTTCTATAGTACTACTCTTGGAACCAGTACAATATGGTCAAGTACATAAGTAACCACTTGGGTCCACCGCTCCCCTCACGTTGACTTCTGGCGATAATGAAGTGTCAGATCACCACCACTCTTCCAAATGAAGTGCTTTACAGTTCGAAGGTCCATATTCGGATCCAAAACCTAAATGGTAGAAATTCATCTTTTATTCCACAAATCTACTAGATTGTCAGAAATTCAAAGATAGAACACCCTGGTTGGGCAAAACAATCCTGTGGGTCTCAGATGAACCATGCAAAGGGTCAGGTTTTTCAACTAGCAAGTAAACCTGATGCTGATTACTGAAAGATTTTAGCAATGTAACATTAGTAATTTCATATTACAACCACCTTCTCAATATTTAATCTTCATGCAATTATTACACTTACTAGAAAACTCATTATCTTGGACACATTTTAAACTCTGCTAGTAATGCAGAATTCAAAACATTCCAAAAATGCTAGAAACAGAACTCTGTGGAATCGTGTTAAGTCCATTTGTAGAGTATTAGCAAGTAATCCTGTAAAGGCTACTAGTCAGACCAAGTTAAACAGTGACACTATATAAATTCTTTGGTCTGGCTATCTGCACCCATCTGAACTTGTGTCAGCAGTAAGTTAACAAGATGCCAAAAAATGTACTTAGTTTTAAAGGTAACAGATAATCTAAAGCATATTTCAAGCTCCGTATTCAGAAATTCACAACCGATTCATTGCTAGACACTGGGTTTGCTCACAGCCTAAACCACCGAAGGAACTTACCTGGTCCTGGCACAGAAGCTCAATCTTCTCCTCTGCCAGCACAGCAATGTCCTCCTCTTTTTCTTGTTCTCCTGCTTTTTCATTATTGGAAGAGCTAGTTGTCTGAGACTCATTATCCAAGTTTATAATTTTCTCATACACGTGTTCCATCACCTTTCTCACCTGAAGCATATCACTTGCTGACAGTCGGTCTCTATATAAGGTAAATGAAGTTTGGAAGGAAAAAACTTAAGAAACTCTATTTCTGATATTCACAACCCTAAATCTGTAGCAAATTATGCAAGTAGACAGATAGCACTTTTTAAATTAGAAATTTACTATTAAATTATCAGGATCATGGAGAACACCATGATCATAACAGCTATTTATCCAAAGATTCATGCAGCAGAAGGAACTCAGAAAAGTGAGACCACACTGGAGTCCTGCATTCAGCTCTGGGGCCCCCAACAGTAGGAGGACATGGACTTATTGGAGTGAGTCCAGAGGAGACCACGAAAATACTCCAAGGGCTGGAGCACCTCTCCTATGGAGACAGGCTGAGAGAGCTGGGCTTGTTCTCCCTGGAGAAGAGAAGGCTCTAGGGAGACCTTAGAGCAGCTTCCAGTACGTAAAGTGGCCTATAAAAAGTCTGGAGAGGGGCTTTTGACAAGGGCCTGTAGTGACTGGACAAGGGGGAAGGGCTTTAAACTGACAGAGCGTAAATTCAGATTAGATATTAGGAAGAAGTTCTTTCCTGTGAGGGTGGTGAGAGATTGGTACAGGTTGCCCAGAGAAGCTGTGGCTGCCCCATCCCTGGCAGTGTCCAAGGACCGGCTGGATGGGGCTTGGAGCAACCAGGTCTAGCAGAAGGTATCCCTATCTGTTGCAGGGGGTTGGAGCCAGATGTGCTTTAGAGTCCCTTCCAACCCAAACCATACTATGATTCTGTGAAGATACTCAAAAGATCAAATTAAAATCAAAGCTTAGATGAAGAGCATTGTACATAACCCTTATTCTTTCAATAGAAAGGGAATTAGTAACAGAAGGACAAAGGATATGGAATAATAAGACTATGCTGTTTCCCCTACTACGTTAACAGAAGGGCATTCTAAAGTAATAAGCAGCAGCAGTTTTTCCACAATGTACACAAGAAGCCGAGGAAGCTCCTCTTTCACAAATTGTCTCTGATGTGAAGAATTCAAGACGACATAAAGAGGAACCAGGCATTTGTGGAAAATACCAAAAATTGTTGCATATAAATAGTGGTAGGCATACTGCCTGTGACATTGATTTCATAGCTGAGTATCTGCACTGATTTCCAACCTACAGAGCTCCCAGTTACAGCTAATGTGACAGGCACTGTCCTGCATTCCCCTATTGTCAGATTTTGTACCTTTTCCTTTTAAAAAGCTATTATTTATCACTGTTAGCAATATGAAACATAAAACTGTGGTCCTGAACAGTATAACAATCTATAAGTTCATTTGTTTTCTGATTAAATACCACAAAAGACAGAAAGTCTAATTTCAGCAGTTAGTTCTTGGACATTTCTTAGCACAACGTAAGCAACCCATGGAACCTAAAAGAAACCCCCAGTTCTTTCAAATATTTGATATAATTCAATGCTATGGAGTGATGATGCTTAAATAACTAGAATAACTTAAATATGCTTAAATAACTTAAATAACTTCTACACATTCATCAAAGCACAATAGGATTCTCTGGCAAACCAGCTTTTTGTTGGGCTTTTTTGAGCTTGCAATTCTCTTTCTGCAGTTTTGAGAGTCAAGTATGCATTACTTACTTCTTCAGAGTTTTTGCCCCTGACGATGAATGAGGTTGGAGGTAGAAGGGAATCTTATTGAATTTGGGCATATTTTTCTATAAGGAAACAAATTTGAGAAGTGTTAATTTAGGGTGAACTGTTACCAGCTCCTATTTCCACCAGCTGGTTTGTGAAGTATATTCAGCTCCTAATTATCAAAACCCAAGAGAGATTCTTAATCAACATAACCACCACAGCCAACTGCCAAATTACTCATACTCCTGAGATGCTTCAATTTACATGATGCACGTTATCATCTAGCTTTTGAATATAAATTATCATCTATTTCAAAGGAAATTAGATAGTATCAAAAGACTGCAGCTATATGAAGAGTATTCGCTATTCCAGGGCTCCATGCTTGAAAAGGATACCAATTATGCACAGTGCTTTGAATACCGAGATTTTCTCTCCAAAGAAAGCAAGCAAAAATACCGTAACTGGACACACCAAAAGTAATGAATCTCAAAGGGTCTTGAATACAGACATTGAGACCACTTATTTTAAACATAAACAGAGCAAATTTAAAATGACATTTCAGATCCTGTACAGTTAAAAAAAAATGTTCACCTTAAAAAAAACCCAACACAAATAACCCAACTAAAAAGCATAATCCATGCAAGATACTTACATCCACAGTGATGTCAATTACCCATTGTGGCACGGTTTCATTAAGCAGCATAGATTCAGTTTCACCCCCTGAATCCCGACATAATAACCTAAATCACAGAGAAATAACCTTCGTGAATGAAAACAATTATTGTAATGTGCATTAAAAAGCTTTCAAGAGAAGACCCGCCCTTTTAATGGGCAGGGAGGTTGAACTTGGTTAGTTACCCCTTCACATCATCAAATTTATTGAGGAAGTGATCACATATTGTCTGTAAAGACCAGAAAAAGTAGCTGCAGGCAGAAGACAGATCCATGGAGCAGAAACATGGAGAAACATTTCAGCAGACTATAAGCTACAGCACAAGAGAAATCTAAAAAGATTAAAAACACTATTTTGCTCGTGAATTGCATATGTTTGTGCGTTGAAGTCAAAACCTGCCAGGAGAAGGGGAAAGGCATATGGCATAAAGCAATTCTTTTCTGTTTGGGAAAAATGAGCTTTGCATGTGAAGTGTCTGTTAAGCCCTCACCAAATAGAAAGAATAAAATCAATTTTAAGAAATGCACATATGCAGTGGTGAAACAAAGCCACTTATAATTGTATAAATCCCAAATTAGGTATTTTGTCGGAGTCCTGCAAGCCACCTTTTAGATCCAATAAGTGTGACTTCTCCCTCCAATAGTGTCTTTTCAGTGTTCTCTTGAGAGCAAGCCATAGAAAACTTAAGATCCACTGATACAGAATGGATGCAAATATTAAGCCCCAGTTACAATGTAAATACATTGATACTGCAGAAGAAAACATCAGTTCTCAAAGCTGCAAAAGGTTACCCTGTTTTACTGATCAGTGCATGGACTGAAAGTTAAGAGGTTTTGGGCCTATTCAGCCTGAGAAACAAAAACAACAAATCAAACCACCCCTACCCCTCAAATTTAAAATCCACTTTATCAGTAAATACGAAATGCTTCACACCACATGGAAGCTTGGCATTTGTTCTGCAGCATTATCAATCTGTCTCTGATGTATCATATATCACAGTTAGGCTTTTCACCATAGAATGAAAAGACAGATCCTGAGCTCTTACCTGTCAGAGCTTAGGACCTTCTAGTGGGTCTAGAGCTATAATTTGGGGAGCAGAAACCAACTCTCTAGTGAGCAGGATTCTCCTGTCTGAGTCCTTAATGCTCAAAGACCAGTAGAACAGGCCCATAAGAGAAGTTCTACAAGAATCCAGAGCAGCACAATTTCATTCTAGAACAAAGTTCAGTTAGTTTGAAGGAAGAAGGCACCCAAAAAGATCTCAAAGCTTTGACATACAACTAAGAACAATATACAGCTCTTACCACTGTAAAACCCCACACCTTGCTGATGTTCAAACTCACATATTCAGTTGGATGATGCAAAATTATCATTAACAGCTGCTTATTTTGCCTGTCAAGGGCATGTCTTGAATGTACAGAACAGATGCAAGTATTACATTTTGATAACATTTCTGCTTACACAAAGGAAGTTTTATTTAGCCACTGAATTTACATCCTTGAGTTTTTATACCTGAACAAAGTGCGTCCTCCAGCCTCACCAAAAATAACTGGTGTATGTGGTGGCACTTGAAAGTATCCATTTCCTTTCTGAACTCTGTTCTCCTGCTCACCATTCACTGTTGGAAAAAAAACATACACAGCCATGAGACTGCACTAGGCCTTTAAATTGGGTACACATATACCAAAAACTGCCTTTTCCACCTACAGCTAATGTTTTTCATAAATTAACAAAACCAAAAGCTTCATAAACCCCAAGAAAATCCCCATTTCCAAAACACAGCAAGTATATGAAAAAGGAACAGTAGAGAATAACTAGGTCAGTATCAGTTTGTGGAGCCTTTGAGAAATGGGAAATGGAGCTCACGAGCCAAAACCTGATTACTAGTTTTCTCCAGTTCCTTAACAGGATTCTGAGGATTTGTCAAACTGAACAATACTAATACTAGGAATCAACTAAAGAAATGCTGCCGAGACATGACTACTTCCCTCCTTCACAGTGACAGTACAAAACTCTAAAGGATGTTAGCTTTGCTCTTGCACCTGGATTTGCAAGATGTCAATAGTGTACTAGTAAAGCTCAGACTCCTGTTTCCTTTAAGTTATCACATTTTAAATTCAATTTATTTTTAGCTAATTACAGCAGTGTGGTCTTCAAACACTGAAGAACCTTATTTGACATCAGATGGATAGGATAAGATTAAAGAAATATCAGCATTATTTATGCACCTCTTGAACAGAGCAGCTTCTAGTCAGACAGATATCTTGAAACACAATATACAAGTATTTAGATGTCTTCCTTTCACTTGAGAAAGATCATTTCAATTACACTGCAGCATGTAATTACTGTATTTTAACACGATGTTGAATTCAAGCAACATAAAAAATTTAAATGGCATAGTTTCATGAGATGAGTAAATCCTTATCTTTTTGACCAACACCACATGTAGCGAAAGAAAGGTCAAAACTGTATCAAGAAAAGAAACCAAAAAAGAAAACCTGTTCTCTATTACAAGGGATGAATATGATACTGAAGTTAGAGTACGTGAAAAATCCTACAAGTTTGAAAGATTTCTTCATTACGCTTCTGTTAACAATCGAGGATAAATACTGCATATATACATATACACATGTTTATACATATATATGTATATTTAAGTTCTTGTCTTTACACAAATTTCAGTGTCCAGCAGTGTTATCTTCTTAAGTCACTGTTCAGTCTCAGTTTCTTAATTGTTCCTTTTGAAAGGGAAAATGAAGACCGATTCTGTAGTGAATATTCTAAACATTCCACTAATGCACAGCTATTCACAGAAATAAGTAGTGCAGCACCAGTGTTCCGACAATGCAAACTCCTGTGACTTACACTTCTCATACATTGTCTGGCTCTCAAGATGTAGAGTGCCAATACACGGAATTGTAAAAATCAGCAACTTCGTCCAGAAAAGCCTGCCACGTGCTGTAACCCACCACAGAGGTCATTTTGGAAAGAAGAAAGCAGCTAACTCTGGGCACAATCTTTGCCACAAAATGGCAAGATATTGTTGAACTTACAGTTTTCTAATTGCCTTATCTGTAGAAAGTAATTTTTTAATCACCAAAACCAAGGCTTTTTAGTCAACTCTGATCTGGCTTGAATTAATTTCGAACTTATGAGTTACACAGTCTCTTTTATTCTGCCAAGCTCAGCCACTATCTTACATTTTACACAGCTGTGCTTTTTATCTCATACAGGATTAGATTTAGCATTATTACACCAGTCAAAAGTGGTTTTGTATAGACCTACCCCATGTACTATTCTAATACCCATTGAATATATTTTTCCAACAAATCTTCCTTTTATTTTATATTGTTCATAATACCTCGAAGCAAACTGAAATTATGTCAAACAGTGGCTAACATTGAATAACTGAACTACTGCTCTTTGCTGCCATTATCTAGGCTGTTTCTTTCCCAAGTCAAGCCAGTAATTGTTTTTCATCAAGGCATTACATTTCTGTAACTTCAGAATCCTCTATTCACCTAGTTTTTCATGGACTAGAGTTCTTAAGATTTTTGCTGATACTTTCAGAAGAAGAAAGCTACTCAGCAAATTTTGGTGTAAAGCAAATTCAAAAGGATTTAAAGAACATTACTCTATAATGCAGAGACAAGTATAAGACAGCAAGCCAAGTTGCATCTGTTAAAGACATAGAAATATAAACCGAATGTATAAACAAATCATAAAAAAAGGAAAAATTAAAATACTTACCATGATTTATTTCATTTTCTTCTTCATCCATTGGATTGATATGTGTTCTAGGCCAATATTCCAGAAGTGCTTGTAGCAGAAGCCCTCCAAGGTTTACTGTCAAGACAAAGTGAGGTAGAATTTCAGTTATGTAAAAACCGATGGCATAATATTCTACATCTGATCCACAGATTAAAACTTCCCCAAAAGTTTGAGTAGCTCTGTTCCTAAAACAAACTATTTATGGGCACAGAAAATCTCAGAGCCATACGTTATAACCTTCCAGAAAAAGCTGATTTTAGAATCACTACTGTTGGATCACTCACTTGCTATAATATTCTCTAGATTAGGCAATAGTTTCAAGTTGAGGAATATCCCTTTTTTGCTTCCAGAAGGTTTAAAACTAAGTTAAATAGAAAACCTGAACATGACTGAAAATTTCCAAAAAAACCAAAACATTCTCATTGGAGAATTCGTTTGCAGAATGCAGCTACTGGCATATGTGGCACTGGAATACTTTGAAGCATAAATGCTGGAATCTATTCTGATTTCTTTGTCTCAAAACACTAATATTAGTTAAAACTTACATTTTGGATCAGAACCATCTGGACTGCTAAATCCAGCATCCTTTGCTGAAACCCAGGCTGCAAAGCAGTCACTTTCATCCAAAGTAATTGTCAACATCTGTTGGGAGAAGACCACCGGGAAGAGGAATGCAATAGCTGTTTTGTATTAAACAAGTCTATAAATTTATTGTGTTCATTACTGAGCTGGGAATACAAAACAAGGAATTTCTATGTGCATGACAGCACACTTTGTTTACCAAACTGTATTAATTCATAATTGGTATTGGTAGACTTAAACTGACCACACCATGACGAAAACAAAAATTTTAAAAAAATCTGTTATTCGGTTTATTAAGAACTAAAGTAAAATTTGCTGGTTTGCTTCAAAGTAAATCTAAATCATCAGATAAATGATGATTGTTCTTCAAAACTTGTAACACACTAAAACATTTGTGAACAAACAGCATTATGAGAATATATGAAATATGACATTAGAACAACAGATTTCAGAGTTGTAACTCACCCCAGTTTTCAAGTCTACTGAGAACCAGTTTGGCACATACACCATTTTAAATCTCTTCTTAATTTCTTCTTCAAAATCTACTTTCCCAAGGTCTTCAACTTTACATGCCTGCACATCAAAAGAAATACACAAGTTTTAAAATTCTGAGTGTTCAGTCACAACACCTCAAATCTTTTACTTGACTTTCATATGCAGTTCTGATTTCTCCACGAGTACTGTAGTCCAGCAACATGAGTGAAAGGTTCAAACTTTTCTCAAAAAATTGAACAGTAGTTTATGCAGTAATTTCTACTTTTTTATCATTTCTTTCTGAGGCAGTGGCATCAAGACAGTGGAGAGGTATTACTCACATTAATAAATAACATTTTCCCTATCACTGAATAGCTGTCTTCTAGCAACCCCCGTCATTCTTCTCCTCATCAGTATCAATATTTCAGTACAACTCTCCCTCAAAGGCCAACTAGTGCAATGGGACCAGCAGGGAGTAAATCCGTGTGCAGATTCTTTTTGCCTGTTTTAGTTTACCCATCTCTTTTATTTTGTACTTCTATTTTTAAAGTTCCTCAAGCAAGCTTGTTAATACCCGAATTCTTGTAATCCGCTTGCAAAGTCATCCTGAAAACATGTGCTTTAAGCAAACTCTAAGGATTGTAACCTTGCAAGACTTACTTCTTCAAAATCCAGGAAAAGTTACAGGAAGGAAAGACCGAAGGGTGTAGCTACAGTAAGAAAGGCTCCCACTTTTCTTCCAGCATCCTCAATAAAGAGTCTCAGCTTTAGAGTGCAGTGATCCTACACATAAGATAACACTTTGACCTGGTGAGTAACCCCATCTATAAAGTGAATATGTATTTAAACATGTCTAAGAGATGCCTCTGAAAGCCTTACTAACAGAAAGAATTGAATGAAGGTACTGATTAACATTAGCATTTGACTTCAGTCCCGAGATCTAACACTGTACTTAAATATATAACTGTAATATAACTGTAAACGAAAAGAAAAGCTATTCACTTTTCCACAAAAGTAATACAGATGATTTCTAGTACAAATCTACATTCTCCAACTTAATTCCCTTCTTTTCCACCTCAGTCAGCAACTTGGTAAGTTGGCTGAGCATGCTTTGCTTCATCACTGAATCTTGGCTGGAGAACTGCATAGTTAAAGATGAAAAAAATACTTAGAATTTCAAACAGGATTTTTTAAGAGAAGAAATTGCTGACCATCTCACTGATCTGGGATCCCAGTCCTTTCTCTCTGCATGCTTTTCCCTCTCCTCTGATCAACCATTGGGTAAAGCAAGATAACAAAATGCCACACCAAGTCTCTCCTCACCAGGCAGGAGCCATGCCTCCTTCTGCTCACCTTCCTTCCAGTCAGTCTTGTCTTCGTGCCTGCTATCCTGCCAACTAACAAGGAACGCGGCGAGTTCACACTCCCAGAACAATCCACAGACTACTAGTCAGCACACTCACTTGGGATCTGTGGGTTTGTAGGAGGACCTGAAGCACAGGTTTCCCTTTTGCAGGCTAACCCTTCTTATGCTCTGCCATACTGCACTGGGCAGACATGCCCATGGGCCTCTATGAGCCCTCTTCGAAACACAACCTGATCAAAACAAACATCACTGTTTTCGAGGATAGAATTCAAGGTGAACTTCAGGTGAAGGAAGTCATCAGTACTTCACTGAATGTCAGCCTCACATCAGGCAAAGATGCAGAAAAGCTCAGAAATGCCCCATTCCCGTTTAAAAAGCAATCTGCATTGTTATGTCTTGAGACAGAAAGATGACTTCCTTTCCACCATAGGAATCTCACACATGCACAAAAAAAAAATATATAAAAAAGGTATAAAATAATTAACCATCCAACAGTAGACACTTAATCCAAAATTATATACTTACCTTCAAGACATCCCAGTATGCCACATTATTATTTGTGTCTTTGGTTAATATGTGTCTCTTGTCGTTAAGAATGTGGCACTGAATAATACTAGCACCCCCTAGCAAACAAACAAGAATTAAGGTCACCACAGTGATTTTTTTTTTTTTTTTTAAATAATATTACATTAAATTAAGATGCATAACACAACGCGTGTGATTGTTCTTTGGTCTCACTATTTTACGTAAGATCTGGGTATCACCAAAGTTTAAACACTATTTTAACTGTAACTAACACTAGATCAATGATAACCACGTTGTCTTTGTTTTGGTTGAAATCATAGTATCAAGTACCTAAAAACTTAACCCCATCTTAAAGATCTACCAGTTCTGCTAATGATAACAGATTTTGTAAGGTACTCTGGAAAACAGCTGTTTACCTTTTATAACTTGGTCAGGCTGTGTACACAGGGGTGGTATGGGATTGGTACAATCATTATCATAATCTCCAGATGCTCTAAAATTATGAATTCCCTTCAAAGTCTAAAGAAAAAAAAAAAAAAAAGACACATTCATAATAATCTGTAAACTTTGCTTTTATCTGTGAGTGACAACTGCCCATTCACACTGCCATTTAGATGTTAACTGTCCAGCTCTGAGCAAGATAGTTTATTTCTAAAAGCAGCATAACTAGATAGCAAAGGAAGTAATTAAAAGCTTAATGTCTTTTGATCAATTTCAAGAGTCACATTTCATGATTTTTTAAAAGAAAGCTTAAAGACCATAGCAAGGCACACTGAAATTGCAAGCAACACTTCCCAAACCAAGACTGCAAATCCCATGACTACCTAATTGAATTCACAGGATGTAAACTGTATCACTTACCCATTTATTCACAGAGGATTTAGTTGTTGCAACCCAAAGTGCTGGAGGAGGATCAGCTGATCTATCAAGTTCCATCTAAATAATGAAACCACAGATACTTTCAGACATGCTTCATTTTCCTTTGTTCAATTAATATTTGCTCTATGTAGACCTGCTCCCATACTTCGATGTATTTCAGAAACAGGACTACTTTCAGTTTACTAAAGAAATATAAAGTTTAAATGACAAATAACTAAGCTGCAATTTTTGAACTTCCAGAGAAATCGTTTCAAATATTCAACAAATATATTCCGGACAAGGACAACAGTTAGATGCAAAGTGTCTAAGCACCCCGTACCTAAAGTTGCTTCTAGCGTGATGTAATCTTGTCTCATGGACAGTTTGATAAGTACAATATTTTCTGAATTACTTTGCATTCAAATACTTCACATGGTTAAAAAGAGAACGTAGTAAGTTCTGTACCAATTAAACCCCAGAACTTTATAAATTTGGCTCTGCTGTTACATTTCTTGGATAATAACCAATCAATGTAGCTAGGATATTACAGACCCATTTTGATTTTTGTACAGCTGACCATAGGTTTAGTTTTCCATTTTGAACTCAAATTTCTCAGATTCTGACTTTTTCGGAACTACAGTAATATATCCAGGATTTTATTTAAACATACTAAGCCAGATTTTACTCATAAGGAAAGACAGATTGCATATATACTGCTATCTGTTTCAACCGCACACTCCCTATACATCTACATGTTCCAAGGTCATGTCGTCTAGTTACGGACAGCAAAAAAGGAAAAATTCAAAAAGGAGTCTTTTCAAAAGACTCAGACTTCTGCATACAGTTTTCTCCAGTTAAGAAAACTGCATGTTTAGGTGTTCAAAAAACCCACAATAAATTTTACTCCTGGTTCCCATGAGTATGTAACATATTCTAACACAATCCTGTGCATATACGTCACTGCTAAGAAACATCCATTTTTGTCTAAAGCCTTGGCAATGCCAGCTTAGTTTCTTAAAACTGTACTAGTCTGGTAAAAACAACTTTTCATGTCTGAAGCATATTCAATTTCAGTAATATCTAAATTTGCATATTTTAAGTAGCTGCCAGACATTTATTTTCTTCAGACAATTAAGCTTCAGGTGCAATTTATGAGACAAAGCCAATATACTGAAGATGTGGTGTAGTAAACACTTGTTACCCAATATACCTTCTTCTATCAGCTTATACCTCAAGCCGCTATTTCATTAAACAACATGCAATACAATTACACTTTTATACTGTGAGATGACTAAGCCCTGGAACAGGTTGCCCAACAGAGGCTGCAAAGTCTCCATCCTTGGAGATATTCAAACGCTGTCTGGACATGGTCCTGGGCGACAGGCTCTCGGTGGCCCTGCTTGAGTCGGGGAGGGTGAAGCAGATGACCTCAAGAGGTAATTTCCGACCTCAAGAGGTAATTTCCAACCTCAACCATTCTGTGATTCTCTGAGTTAAACTCAATTACCTTAAGAACTGGTGCCTTTTCTTCACAGATAAGGACACGGATATCAGGGTTTCGTAAATCTGTACAATAAATCTTCCTGTCTCTTCCTCCTGAATAAACATGAGTGAAGGCTTCATTGACCTGCAGAGCCCAGACACCTTCATCATGGACTCGATATGTGGCTATACATCTCTGCTGCCCAAGGGACCAGAGGCGGATAGTCCCATCAGAGCTGCCTGAAAGACACTGAGCAACAACCACCATACTTAGATCAAGCAGGTATTTAACTCTTCTGAAATAATTTTCTTCACAAAGAGCTTTCATAATTCTCATGGTTATTTTTTTCCATTAAGATGGTGCTAAATAAAGCCTGGCAGTTAATAACTCTAGTCACCATATCCAGACATTTTATATAAACCACCCCCTCCATAGCTAGGTGGACCTGTAATACAACAGAGCTTTCGCCCACCAGCCTCCCTCCCTTAATCATTAAGATATTCTGTAAATAATCTGTAAAATACAAAATGTACCTTAATAAGTAATCTATGACATAAAATAATTATACTGAAAAAGACTAATGACATTTCTGTATTCTGTAAAATGCCTTTGTCTCAAGTTAAAGCACATACCTGTGTGCCATCTCTGTTCAACAGCAAAGCTTTCACGTTGTCCGTGTGCCCTTTAAGTTTCATTAGTTTTGCACAAGTTCTTGGATCCCACACCCTAAGAACCTACATAAACAGACATTGGATAACTGGCATTAACATCCTTCTTCCCACCAATGCATTTTCTCTACAGAAAATTAAGCCTTTCTGAATAAACTGACACTTATTCTGAACACACAGACATCCATCACCAAAAACATACTTCATTAGAACAAGAGGTACATAACTACATCTTATGAACCGCTAATAACCAGATGTGATTTTCTTTGCTTGATTTTATTTTCGTTTGTTCTGGCTTTTTCTGTCTTCTTAAGAAATTAAAGAATGGAAGTGACTGGAAACAGGATAGTGTGATGTGGGGAAAAAAGGGATTCTGAGAATCCTCACAGGGGCTTCACTAGCGTATCCTATTTTCATTTTTGTATGGACTTTGAAATAAAATTCTCTCAAGGTTAGATTACGTAAAAATCCAAGTTGCCAGGAACTTTAGGGCATTTCACCTTCCTTTACAACAAAGAGCATGGTTTGTCTCTTGGGGACACTTGAACTCCATCATCTCATTTCACTTCCCACCTCCTGCAGTGATCTTACAAATTGCTGGCACCACTTCCTTCTTACCTCTGGCAGCTGCTTCAGTTTTTATGATCATCTGAGTAATGTGCCCCCCAATCAGAGCTCTTGTGGTGAAATGGTAGAGAGGAGGTTACACTAGATGATCTAATTGTCTCTTCTGTGTATTAAAGCTATATGGATATATATACATCTTCAAACCAAGGTAGGTAGTTGTATCCTACACTTACACTCCCACTTAAAAAAAAAAAAGTGTCTATCCTCACTATTAAAACCACAACAGCTGCTACAGATATGACACTAAAAAAATGAATAAAATTGCCTCTTTGTACTAAACCTTGAACTGAAGTGGAATAAGCCTTACCAGATTTTTGCTTACCTTTTCAGTGGACCCTGATACAATAACTGTTCCCATTTGATTCATTGCAAGGCTGTAGATTGAGTCTTTATTCCCACTCAGGGAAGAAGCTATTTCAAAATAAAATTTTACATATTCAATCTTAATGCTGTCATTTGAAAAACATACTTATTCACTTAAACCCCGGTATTTTAGGGTATTTTAATACCCTTTGATCCATGGAAATAGTGTCACTCTACCCCATATACAGAATTGCTTTAAGAAAAAAGAAAGACTGTAGACAGCAAACTGCTAGGAAACCCACATCCCGATTCTTACTCTACTGCTGCATAAAAACAAAGGTACCCCTCAGACTTATGGTAATTACAATCCTGGTGCCCTTTTGGCACCACAATACAGTGCCAGGACCATCAACGTACTGCTGCTCTTCTCAACTACTTTATTAGAGAATTAAATTTCTATGTGATCTTATAACACATCTCATTTGGATATAAGTGCAAAGATTATTTTTTTTTCCCAAGCCAAGCGGCAATATAATTCTACATTAGCTATTAAATGCTTTTCTCTTAGTTCAGCAGAGACGCATTACTGAAATTACACTGCAGTGTTGAAATGTGTTACTTGAGCACGGATGCTACCTCTGCATTTGTGAAAACCATATGGCAACTCCTTAGCATCACAACCACCACCAGAGCTGAGGAATTCTGGGCCATCTAGCCTAATCTACTTTTGGACAGCTTAATGTACCAATCCCTCAACTGGGAAAAGCACAAACACAGCAATGAAAATCATGTATTCAGAGAGCACCATCTCAATAAGCCTCAAACCCATGTGATCAGTATGCCAAAAAAGCTGTGAATAGCAACAAACTGTATTGCCAGCAAAAATGTGATCCTTTATATAATGATTTATATATATTAGAGAAGTAAGTTTCTAACAACAGCGTTTGTGACTTAATGTCATAAATATTTTGTCAGAGTGGAAGAAATATGCAGCTTTACTTCAGGGTCCTCTTAACTACTAGCTATGGCTATCCAAATGTAAGCTATTATTTGTAGCCAAAATAAAGTGATAGTCTTTCACTGTCCCCAGAAGACAGTTGAAGGCATAAAGCAGAACTGAAAACTCTTGAAGGTTAGCACACTGTGCAACAATGATAATAATTTATGAAAAGAATGTAGAGTTATCACAAACTGAACCTCAGGAATGGAAGAGAGAATCTTAAGTGTACAGAAGCACAATTTATGCCAGAACAAAAGCAAAGCTCGACTCCACCCTCTTCTGGAAGGGACTACCTCTCAAAAGCAAAATCTCTGCACTTGAATTATTATGGCTATGCTGATTGAGAGGCTCTTTAAAGATAGGCTTCCTTTTAATGCTGGCTTATGTACATTGCTTCCCTGTAATCAGATAGGAAATTAATGTACAAGAACAATCTTCATCTGCACTCTGAAAAAAATCAATATTTGAAAGGACTGAGGAAAACCAGCTTCTTTAAGGACACATAACATGTTCTTCTCAACAGAAACACCCTTAGTTGGGAGCACTAGAAAGAAAGAAAAACAACTCCCCCGCTTCCCTTTCCTCCCCTGACGAAGCATTACTGTTCTAACTCAAGAAATGCAAATTTATTTCTATCATCCTAGAGGTAATGTCTCCACTTCCATTTGATCTTGGGCTCAAAACAAGCATCAGTTCCTCAGCACTCACCGTCTCCCATTTATGATTCATTTAAACCATTTAGTTCTGTATCACTGTTGCAATGCTCATGAAATCTCCCTCCCCCCGTTCCCCACAACTGAGGTTTCCTGTGAGCCAACAAATACATTCTTCCTTCAAAAACTCCCTGTTCAACCAGAAGATAGCATAATTTGCAGTTATCAGCTAAATTTGGTGATAATTCTATTTTCAGTGAAAGAAAACTTCTGGGAAAGATAAGGTAAATCTAATTCAGTTATGTGCAATCATGTGCTATCCCAATACTATCCTGCAGCGCAACATAGCTCACTAGAAACCATTTCTCTTCGGAAGGCTACACAGACATGCCAGCATTAAAAATTAAAAAGTCCTGTAGACAGAACAAAAGCAAACCTGACAGTGCAATCTACCAGATGTACCTTTGGTTTTAGAAGCTACCAAATCCACAAAATTAACACACCTTTCAGAATTAGCCAAAACAGTAATTCAAAAAAACCACATCAAAACAACTATATGCCTGCTTCTTATTTACAGAATCACATATTCCTGAAATTTCTTAGAAGTATGTCTGCCAATCCCAAATTTTAGTTTTGCAGATCTTTCCTGAGACATTCCTAACCTATGAATGAAGAAGCAAGTAGTCTTGTTTAGAAAGTTCAAGTGTGGCAATGTAAGATGGCATGTTCTTTCCCAATGCATACATCTGAGACTCTGCTACTGTTTAAACATGCACCAAACACTACGTATAAAATGAAAGAAATCAGTCACTTTGAACTCTACTTTTCCAACCTATCTCC
Source organism: Strigops habroptila (assembly GCF_004027225.2). Taxonomy (NCBI): domain Eukaryota; kingdom Metazoa; phylum Chordata; class Aves; order Psittaciformes; family Psittacidae; genus Strigops; species Strigops habroptila. Next base: position 102,748,688 of record NC_044277.2, read on the forward strand.
AAGCAACAAAACATACTGTAGGCAAAATGTTTCTCAAGCTAAAATTCTCTCAAGATTTAGAGAATACCAGCACGTTGCATGTCAGGAGAAAATGTTCAAAGAGACCTGTTCTCTGTCCTACATGGCATGACTGTTGGCTGCTCTAGATTTTCAGCTATTATGTAATACAACAAATGGACTGATTATATACTAAAACCACCTTAAAATTTCTTGCACATTTTTTGTGTACACACAGAAACGGGTATCTATAGTTTTAAATTGATCTCTCAGATTATGCTGCTCAGTAAAATGCATTGCTTGCCTCCCTTCCCTAGGTACCTACTTGTTACGGTGTTATTTGAGGCAGTCAGTGCTGTTAGAGTATTTACATCCCAGAGGAATATCTGTCTGTCCAGCCCAGCAGATGCTACCAGTTCTTTGTCTTTTGCATATGCTAAGGCTTTCACATAATCCTACAATAAAGTAAATATAACAACATGAATCAACAACATTATCCATTTATAGTCTACATCCTAATATTTAAAAGATTGCCAGTGATAACACACAGTATTTAAAGATAATGTTTTTCACCTTATGCGTCCTTAGTGTTGACATGCAAAAGCCCTTATGTGCATTCCACACTTTAACAGTAGTATCTGAAGAAGCAGATATCACTAAATTGGAAAGAAGAAAGAGTAAACTTTAATGGCTTATATATTAGAGCATATTTGTACTACTTTAATATGCTTTTCAAAAAGATTAAAAGAATCGCTTATATACAAATACAATTTTTCATTAAAACACCTGCTTACACTATTTATCAAATTTACAATACACATCACAAATTAATTTTATATACTAAAAGAAGATGGCAAATAATTAAATCAGCAGATAATATACTCTTACACACAATTTCTGAATACTGTAGTTTTCAAACGTTTAAGTACTTACATGTTTTACCATTGCAGCAGAGCACAATATCATTTACCCAATCTGTGTGATGTTCCATAGATGCTATGTATGGGTCTTGCTGCAAATTAAGAAAAAGAAGTTTATAAAATCTCATTGAAAATGGAAAAGACTGCGACTATCAGATTCTGCTTTGATATTTTCTTCAACCTTCAAATGGATCAGAAGTTGCCCAATGGAGAATTGCTTGAAATCACTATTCCAGAATCTTTTTGTGAAAGAACTATATAGCTGTGTAAGATATCACAGTACGAGCAATAGCAAAATCATTTTCCTATTACACTAATTGGCAGCTGTTAAAAAACATTATCAGATGTATACCTGTAGGCAACTGACTAGCATGATAACTTGAAAAAAAGTAAGTTTAGACATAGGAATCCTCTCATGACTTACCTTGTGCTGATTGACACTCCATATCCTTATAATAGAGTCTCGGCCCGCTGTGAAGAGCCTATTTAATGCTGGATCCAGCTGAAGTGCATTTACCCCATTTCGGTTATACTTCTCCACTTCATCTCTAATCACATAGGAGACCTAAAATACATTTACACAAATTCAATTATGCTATTAAGATATTGATTTGGCCATAAAATCTTAACATCTAATTTAATCTTTGTGAAGTTTTTCGGATGGAAAATATTAAGAGCTTTACAAGCATTCAATAAGACTGTCAGTTTGAGAGCTACCAACACAACTCAGTTCTTCCACACACCCCCCCCCCCAAAAAATGGGCAGAATAATAGAGAAGACATCAGCAGTGCTAGAACTGGAGCCCAAAGGATTATTCTGTTGTTACAACTCAAGCTTAGACCCAGAGAATCCTTAGTTCAATTCGCTGCTCTGTGCAGGTATTTTGGGTGGTCTTAGACAACACGCTGACTTTGTGTCTCACTTCCTAAGTAGTTTTCATATTTTCTATAGCTGGGATGACAGTATTTCCCAGACTCTCAAGGGAAGGATATGGTCACTAAGGATTACAAAGCATTGAAAGACTGCAGATACAAATTCTAGCTATTTCAGGTGTCACTATTATTTTGAAACCACTTTTTTAAAACTATCTATTTTCTAATATAATAAGCTCAAGTATTTACTGCTCTTTCAGATAAATTACTCCTTTAGTTTCTTTCATTCTGTATTTGACAGTACTGTGTGTATAGGTTATTTCATTGTTTTGTTCAGAAACACTAAAGGGAGATTTAAGGAGACAAAGGCTACAGCACTCTCCATTATTACTGTTCAGTAAACACAATTATAAGGCACTGCAGTTTCTTTAGAGCTACTCCATTCACACTGTGCTGCATCTCTCCTGATCACAGGGTTTACACATTACTCTGAGGAAAGCCCTCACACTTAGAGAAAAGGAGGGGAAGCTGCCAGCCATGCCTCTTCCTGATTCTGTAAAATATAATCAGAACAATGTGGTCAAATTTTACGCTTGGTATAATCCAATCTGCCCACGGCAGGAATCATTTGGATACATACAAGAAGTAGTATTTCTTTCATGAAAACGCTTTCAAGAAGTAGTATTGGGCTAAAGATCTGAAAGCAATTTTTCACTCCAATAACTGCATTGTATCAGCATAAAGAAAATGTTTTCCAAATCAGGTCTCAGTTACACAAAATAAAACCAATAAATCAAACAAAATGTTCAGTGGTCCTTATCACTAAAGAAATGTTTTGTAGCATTTCAGATTCTATACCACAAGAACTGACGTGTCCATTTGGTGAATGTGGGCAACACCTCAACTGAATTATCCCATCCCAGCACAAAACAGTAAGAGAACTGATGCTTCTAGAGAGTACACATCCAGTCCTATTCTCCATTTTAGTAACAGCTGCGACAGCTATATAGACCAATATCGGAGGATCAAAATTAAGAGCCTCCTGAATCCTTCTGCCTTAATATTCTCCATTACCATTCCACGTCCTTTACTACATTTATTATGATATGTCCCACTGCTCTTAAAGCATTTCTTGCTGATAGTCTTTGCCAGCCGCTCACAGTTCTTGTAGCCACAGCTCTTCCTCCCAGTTTCAGATCGTGTCCTAATTTCCAGCACTTTGCTTCTCTCACCCATTCCAGACTCATCCATAATATTCTTGCTATCTACGCTCAAGTCCCTGCCTACACACATATTCAGAGACATTACTGAGAGAAGACACTGTCAACCTCGCATAATAGTGTTATGTTAAAATATGTCAAATACTTGAAATGTGATGCAGTGTGTGTGTATGTGTGTGTGTGATGCAGAGTGCAAGATATATGTGGAACTCTTCACCTGGCCTTGATCATACCATGTCTACATTGCTAGAAGACTCAAACAGACCACTTGAGTAAGAGAATGTTGCAAACAAAGCCAAGATTTAACATGATACAAAACACAAGGCAAAGGGATGGCCATCAAGTTCACGCTGCTTTCAAACCCTTTGAATAAAGCCAATGAAAATATTCAGCTAAAAATACGAAGTGTGAGCAGATAAGGTCCCTTCTAACACAAACAATTCTATGAGTCTATGAAATTAAAGGAATTAAAAACCTAAAGATCAGGAGATCAAATTTTATGTTAGTTACTAGGGAGAAAAATCTGTTCCTGAAATACAGTACAGGTCTCAAGTTCAGGAGGCACCTTCCACTTCTTGCTTCTCCAGCCTGCTAGCAGGATGTTTTTTGACAAATCTTCAATTTTTAGATTTGTTCCTCTTCTGTCAGTCATGTCCCATATTTGCTGTATTTTCAGGTATAATATAGAGCTCTTTATTCCACTGGTAAATAAGACTGTCAAACTATGTTAGTGACCCAAGCATTATAAAAAGGAGCCTTTTGCCCTTGATAATGCTACTTCTTTTTTTGATTTATGGGAGTTCAAGCGAAGAACAGCCATAAATAACTATTTTAAAAATGCAGAAAAACAAACGGTGGCTTACTCTAGTAAATAAGGTACCTTTTATACATGATTGATACGGTGAAAATTGAGTCATCTCTCTACATTAATCTTGACAGAATTAAAGTTTTCATAACTTCTTAAAATGCAATGAATGAATTTCTTGCTAAAATGAAGAACTAAATATTTTTATCAACACAGAAATTAACAGTAAGAAAAGCTCATAGAAATTAGATGTAGTAAAATAATTTTCACTTCTTTCTATAATGTAATTTGCATAAGCGTTAAATTTTTATGTAGAGGAGCTTGAAACTGTGAATGTCAGCTCAACTAAGCACTGTTTTTCCATCGTTCAATGACGTGACTGGGGAAGACAACAACTGTTTCCCACTACCTGAAATATTCAAATGAAGGTCAAATTTAATTTGCCCTTTATTCCCCTTAGTAACTTCCAAACATGAATTTAGTCAAACATCTCTTGGCAAGCATTGTTTATATTTCAAGAGACTTGAAACTAAGAGAGGAATTATATTGTTTTAGGGTTAAGGAGTAGATATAAGAGCAAAAGCTAGATCTCAGTAACTGTGACAGCTATTTTTCAATGATAAAGGTGATTCTAATCCATATGAACCATGTGCTCCTTAAAATTCATTTTTTATTTCTCATACTACAAGCACAAGGGAAGAATATTAAGGTGAAAGAAAATTATTTTGTGATCAGTAAGTCTGTTGGATACCACATCAACATTTCAAGTGAATACTGCTATTTGGGCAGTTCAGTAAGGACAAGACAAATCACTTTTCATGAAAAGAATATGAATCAAAAATGATGACTATGGCACAAAAAAGGACTCTCCAACTCTTAATGGAGGCCTAATGACATCCAAGTAATTGTCAATTGCTCACATTTGAGATACTTAATAAATTTCTTTTCTCATCCAAACAAAAAAACTGTTAGATGGTCCACTCCTGCAAAACAGTTATTGAGAGTGAAATGAACATCTTGTAGATTAAAAAAACCCTAGAACAAGACACATGGAATATGTGGCAGAACTAAAAATAACCTCACAAAAATTTGCTGTACACCACATGGAACCTTTTAGAAAGACAGATATAACATCAGAAGTATCCAGACTTGTATTCTAATACATTAATTATATGTTAACACAGAGGGACAAATTAAGGGTTCCACAACATCTGTTGAAAGGGTGTTGAAATGCCTCTCTCAACACAGGGAACTTAAAACAGATCAATAATAGCAACCACAACTTGATTTGAAAAACCTGACACTTGTGTAAGAGTGCCGGACAGCAGGCAAGTTCACTAAGATGAACAAAGGAACATTGCTAATAATTCACATGTGGTTTTCTATTATATTCTTATCTTGGGGAAAAAAGGTCAGGAAAAGGGGGATTTTGCTTGGTTGTTTTTTTAAATTTGAATGTCACAGAGTATAGAAAGGTAAGAACTATTAGGAAATATAATTATACAAATACAAAAATATAAAGTATATATTCAAGTATGTGTGTACATACATACATCTAACCAACACAAAAGCAACAGGCTTTTGGCTGAGAAGAAATTGCTGTGATAAAATTCAACTCTGACCTGCAGCATACACATCTTTATCACTCTAGATAAGATACCATATTCTGCCTGGAAAGAACTGTGAAGGTCACCAGGAAGTTACGACTCTAAGCCGCATTCACTTCAAACAGGGCACACTGAAAGCAGATTACTGCTTTGTTCATTGCATTGATTTATAAAGTCAGTTGCAAACCACAAAGATGATAATGACTATGATATAGATCACAGTCGTTTTATTGCCATGATGGTCTGGGAAGGACAAGATTTGTGGGATATGAAATATTTTAGTAATGACCAAGGCGTTTTACATTTGTACTGCTGTAGCATTTATAAACTCCCATAACAAATAAGAATCTTTCACTGCAGCAGTGCACAAACATTACAAGGTGATGGACGCTCATTATAAAGAGTTGATGGGATTCAGTACTCTAAATGGATCAGGATTAATCATTTTAATGACTACTCAAGAGCTCCAGCGATAAAGCTACTGTCAACAGATAACATTTCAGCCCACAAAGCCAAGTGAATTTCTTAAAGGATCCACAGTGTGTTTCCTGCATGGATGAGTGTATCAGCTGATCTGAAATCTTGTGACCCTTGTTACATTACAAGTCTTATAACAGACTTTGTCTTAATAGATACGTAGAATCTGCTTTTAATAATACCACCACACCATCATAGTGGAGGAAACAGTGAACAGCTGAGCTCTGATGACACGCATTCCTTGTTCATAAGTAGAGAAAAATTTCAGACACAAATGCTATTGTAAGCAGTTAAAAAAATGGAATTTTTCATAACCACTGGAAGGATTCATGAGATTTGACATGAATCACATTTAAAAAAGGAGAGCAGTAGCAGTCAACCACCAAGGGTAAAAAAACCCTAACTACTGCCTTAGTAATTTAGTAGGGCAATAGTAAGTTTTTAAATTAAGAACATATTGATATTTGAATTTTTATCAGACACTCCAGGCCCCAGAATAAAAGCAATGAAAAGCATTAAGCAATTAATTCTACCCTTTTACAATGGAATCAACTTACTAGCTATTTGTTTGCTTAAGTATTACATATAAAATAATCAATAAATATAATTTATATCTTTGTTATGTATAAAATATAAATGTAGATGTAAAATCTAATAAAGTACAGCATACAAAATCTAATGGTACTATCAAAAAAAATTAAAATGGGTTTTAACCATAGACACCCCTAAAAAAAAAAAAGTACTATTAAAAATGGCACAGAATCAGCAGCTGCGGTATTTTCAAAATGTAAGGGTTTTTGTTTCACTACTTTCTAATTGCTGTCATAATGCAGTATTTGTGCATAAATATGACAAAGTCAGTGCAAAAAGATCTTTTTATTCTGTACAAGACAAAGACAAAAAGAACTTCAAATTCATTCAATAATATTATAAGAAAGATGCTGATCCAAATCACTTATGGCAAAATCCCCATGTTCTATTAATACGTTTAAAGTGTGGGGTTGAATTATTCTGGTCAGGCAGCAAGTCTGGGAGAGCAGTTGCAATGCAACCCCTCAAGGGCTGCTACTTTAAGCAACCTGCTGAAAAGTGGCTTCATCTCGACCTAATTCACTGTAACATACCTGAAATCTACATCATATGGCCAGCTGTTTCTCGTCACACAAGCAGTGTCTGACACACCTCTGCGTCCCCGTTCACTTATCATAGAATGGTTTGAGTTGCAAAGGACCTTAAAATCACCCAGTTCCAAATCCCCTGCCGTGGGTAGGGTCACCTCCCACTAGATCATGTCGCCCAAAGCTCTGCCCAACCTGGCCTTGAACACTGCCAGGGATGGAGCATTCACAAGTTGTTTGGGCAGCCTGTTTGAAACCCCAAATCAGACAACGTTACTACTGCAGCCTTCAGATGTACATAGCTAAGCTTACAAAACACCAACAGCCTGCTGCTGGACATTTCAAATGCCTGACTTACATGCAAATAATTAAACTTCTTACATGTTTTTTGCGTGTAATTTATTTTGAGGTCTAAAACATCTATTCTGATTTAACCCTTATAAACATACAATTATACGCAGAAGCACCCTGAACTGATGATTTTGGATGGTTCTGCTTACCAGTAAAACAGGTGCATCCAAGACAATAATAGTTCTGATTTCCATAATCTTCAACCAGCTCTCCTGCCATGTAAGGAATCGAGTTCCTCCATGCCCAAGAGGTATTTTAGCTTTTTAGCTTCTTCCCCTAGCCTCATAGGTTTGGGAGAAATCCTCTCCCTCTCCCCCCACCCCAAGCTTCATGTAGCAGCACCCTAATGCTTAGCCATTAGGAAGCAAACCAAATCATTAGTGGTTTTAACTCTCCATCAGCGGCTGATGGATAAACAGCCACTTAGAATTCCATTACATGAATAAATCCTGTCTCTAACCAAGTAGGTGAAACAATAAGAGCACAGGAAATACCTAGCTTCTACACAAGGCTTTATATATGCTTATAAAGTTATTCTCTGCAGATTAAGACTTACAATGTACTGGCTGAGGCACAGCAGTACATGAAGTGGAAAAAAAAAAAATCACGTAACAATAAAAGCGGAAAAGACATTATAAACCAACAAAAACCACCTGTAAATACAAGATATTGATCTAAGTAATATTTGCAGGAATATAGTAGTAAAAGCGAAAACAACGTACTCTTTGATGCACGCTGCTGTCACGGAAATAATACTTCATAAAGAAATAGGACTACATCAAAGAAATCTCTAGTTATCATAAAATCCCCCTCCTTAGGAGAGCAACCTGCAAAAACTTGTTTATGGCACAGGTAATGAAGTCAGTTAAGGGCTGGTATATTTTGGATTCTTTGTATTTTAAAGAATGTAAGAAGGTTTTTTTGGTGGGGCAAGGGAATTCTTTGTACAGCATTGATCGAATGCTTACCTTAACCATGAAAAACACTAAAGGTATGAAGAAGTGCACATTTCCTCTGTGATAAACCGCAAAAGATGTGTTCAAAAACCAAACCCACCTCTGTCTGGAAGGATCCTAATGTTATTTCAAGCTTAATCAATATCTCTCCTAAGAACAGTGGACAGATACAGCTGAAACTTGCATTTGCCACTAGAGGTAGACAGCTGTGTGCACTGACAAAGCATTAAATCTTTTCCATAGTGAAAAACGTAAAAATGTTTAAAGTGCTGGTAATATCACAAAAAAGAACAAAAAAGTTGAGGACCGTAATAAAATAATTTTCATTACTTTTAAAGCTAAGAACTCTTGACTTTTCACACAGACTTCAGTAATTCCAGTCTCCACCACGGCTACAACAGTGTACTCATAGTTACACAGGAGCCCACACCACGAGGTCTGATGGTCTCTCGGGTGAGCTGAGAAAGTTTTTACACCCACCAGACCGCACGGGCCCCGCTCTTCCTTCAAGGAGCACTGAGCGGAGCTGGAAAGGGCAGACGGGCGGGAGCCTCAGCTCAGTGCGCCCGGGCTGGGGCACCTGACCCCATTCGGCAGCGCGCTGCCCCTTTTGCCCGCCGGCCGGCCAGGCCGCGGTACCAGGGGCAGCCACCCCCGCTCCTCACCGGACGTTAGTGGAGGTGGCGGCGGTGATGGGGAGGAAGAGGTGGAGAGGGTGGGGGGTTATCCCCCGTTCACCTCAGTGTTGTTGGGAAAAGGAAGGAGGCGACTGTGTTGTCATAGAAACCCCAATCTCTGCACCCCCTCAGCTGATAGCAGCCGCGGCCACAGCCCCCCAGCGCCGGGCGGCAGCGCCCCGGGGGGAACCCTCCGTGGCCCGGCGCACTCCCGCCGCCCTCCGCCACCTGCCCGCTGCCCCGCCCTCTCCCGGGCCGCGCTCCGCCTCGCCGCCGCCCGCTGCCCTCCTCCAGCCGGGCCAGGCCGCGCCATGACCCCGGCGCGCCGCGGCCCCCCCGAGCCCCGCCTCGTCCTCACCTGCACTTTCCGCCGCCCCGCCGTGTTCTGCCGATGATGCGCCGCCATCTTGCATGTTGACACTCTGATGTCATTTCCGAGGAGGGACAGCCGGGCCGGAAGTTCCGCCCTCTCTCCTGTCGGAGCCCGCGCAGCGAGCTGGGGCGGGGCGAGGGGGGGCACCGCCCGAGGTGTTGCTTGGGAAACCGGCGAGGGGGCGTGGCCACGGAGGGGGCGTGGCTAAAGCTACCGCCCCGCCTCCAGCCTTCGTCACCCATAGCCCTTAAGCGGGGAGGGATGGGGGGATTCTTCACCCCTGTTGCTGTTGATACGATCATAGAGTCATAGAATCAGCAGGGTTGGAAAAGACCTTCAAGTCCAACTATTAACCCAGGCCCGCCACTAAACTGTATCACTGAGAGCCTCATCTACATGGTTTGTGAACACTTCCAGGGATGGTGATTCCGCCAGTTCCCTGGGCAGCCTGTTCCAACGCCTGACCACCCTCTCGGTGAAGAAATTTTTCCTAATATCCAGCCTAAACCTTCCCTCTTCATCCCTCCTTAAGGTGCCCGAAGGGCTATGTTTTCTCTCGGGAGGCCACGCCTGCGGGGTGAGGTCGCTTGTCCCCTCTGGAGGGCTCCGTTTAAGGCTCAGGCATTCAGACAAGGCAGGTGGCGGGTGCTGGCCCAGAGGTGCTCCAGTTCAAAGCCTGAGGTGCGGTGTTGGAGGCTTTATACACACCCTTTAGGTGCCCAGGTTCACCACCTTAGTTTTATAAGTCTGTGGCGAGGGACATGCTTAGAAGTGAGATCATGCCTTGCCCCTTGGTGGAGGCTGCCCCACTGAGTGGGTAGCAAAGACTCAGCTACGTTCCCCAGAGAACCAGCAAATACTGTATTATTTCATCTAATGAAAAAGGATTACTGAAAATGACTGTGTTCTGGAATGAAATTTAATACTGTTTTCCAGAGATGCTCCCCCTCCCTCCAAGTCTGGAGTATCTCTTTGGCCATTAACCACTAATGCAAAATGTGTTCAGCTGCAGCAGTGAGCATGTTCTGGGTGAGGCTCTGTATGAAGCTGTGTACAGGACTATCTTCTTGGCACACCTTTTTGTTATACTGGTGACTTCATTATGGTAGAACAATAAAGCTGCTAATAGTTAATTAGTGAAAAAAAATATTACCGTGAGAGGAAAAAAATGTGTAAAGGGATAAGGAAGAAAAGATATATGCACATTCTTGTTCAGTAGTGGTTGCAACTATAAGGAGAAGACATAACGGCCAGTTACTTCTGCTAATTTAATCTTTGCTTATTTTGATATAGATCACATTTTCTGGCATTACTGAATGCACAGTGTCATCATCAAAATTGCAAGTGGAGGGTATGATTCTGAAATGAGATCTGCCTTGACCAAAGTCCATCCTTAATTGCAGTATTTCTACAGTGGTGGGAAGCATGTGATTTAAGGCATCTCTAAAGACAAATGTGAAATGCATTTATTGTTTAATGAATTATTTTCTTCAAAGATAAAATTAAGGCTTTTTTTTGTTCAGAGTTTAATTATGTACTGGCTTCAGGCTAATGGTAATTGTCAAGTTATTTCAGATGCTGTTATGCATAAAGTATGTAATTTTATTGCATTCTGGACTGGAGAAGAATGAGGCAGCATGAAGTTTTCTCTAAGTAAATACTGAGCAAAGTGCGTTACTACATTTCAGTATGTGTTAGTCCATTAAGAAAGAGGTTGATGACTTCTTTTCACTACAATAACTTTCATGCATACTTTAAAGTAATTTCTTCTTTCTCTTAAATATATAGAAATTCCTGTATTGTTTTTGTGTTATTCTTTGATAAAATGAAATAATTATTTCATTCATAAACCCTAATCATCATTTCATTATCCATAATCACCAATAGATTTTCATTTAGTAAAGTTCATATTGTGTCTTCAAGGGCAGTTATCATCTTTTGAACATTTGATTTTAATTTGAGTTTGTTTATGGACATATAACTTTTGATTTTTACATTATTATGCAATTTCAAAATTGCTTTTCCTCTTTTTGGTGCACCGAAGTACTTTCTGTGGACAGTCGCTGCTATTAATATATATTATACAATGTTTCTTTGATTAACAATTCATTGCTCTAAGGAGAAAAAAAGGTACAGTGGTCCCTTTGTTTCACAGAATCATTTCAGCTGGAAGGGATCTCTGGAAATTGCCTGGTCCAATAAAGATTGTATCTACTGAGAGCTGCTAAAAATATGAGTATTATGATAGTGATAATTTTCTAGTTTCTGTGTGTATGTTTATCAAGCCTGAAGTAAAGACGGTATTACGCAAAAAAATATTGTAGGTAAGATTGTCTTTGTTATGCAGTAAACCTTTCAGCTTTTCATCATCATAGAATCATCACTGTCATAGAAAGGTTTGGGTTGGAAGGAAGCTTAAAGATTATCTAGTTCCAACCCTCCTGCTATGGGCAGGGACACCTTCCAGTAGACCAGGTTGCTCCAAGTCCCGTCCAACGGGGCCTTGAACACTGCCAGGGATGGGGCAGCCACAGCTTCTCTGGGTAACCTGTACCAGGGCCTCACCACCCTCACAGGGAAGAACTCCTTGATAATACCTAATCTAAATCTTCCTTCTTTCATTTTAAAGCCATTCCCCCTTGTCCTATCCCTACATACCCTTGTAAAAAGCTCCTCTTGTTTGTATAATTTTAGGAAAGTGGTAAGATAATCTAGTTTATAATGTTAGCTGTTTGCTTTTAGTTTTGGAAGAGAAGGAACATGTTGTATAGGTGAGTCTAAGGATTATATTTCGACTTCCATGAAAATCTGATCATCTTTGGCTAAATTGTGAATTTCTGAGAACACTAGAGTGAGCAAACAGCTATTGAGCCAGAAAGGAAGTGGAGGAGAACCAAACAGGCCTCGGAAGTGAAGCCAGGATGTTGAGATAAGAAGAGAAGGACAGACGGAAATGCTCAGAATGTAAGTATTGGGTGAATGATCATTGTAATAAGTAACAGTATAAAGATGGTATTTCCTTAATAACAGTAGGTTTAAGATTACTATAGAATTTCCCAGCTTCTTCTGTCTGCTGCTCCATTCCCTCTTGTGAGGTTTGACACTCACAGCATTTAAAAAAAATATTAAAAGTACTTAGAAATACCCTGTAGGAATGATTTGTAGTCTGAGAAGTACGAATTACAACGTAAAGTTCAGATTTTGTCTACAGAAGAGAAGATGAAAGGAAACATAATGTCAATTTTCAAATAATTAAGAAGAAATATGGAATAAACTCATCTTCGTGTCTGTGGTGAGCAAAACAAGAAGTAACAGGCTGAGCTTGCAGTTAGGGAAATTCAGGTGAAGGATAAGAAGAATCTTTTTTGGCAGTGAGAATAGTGAAGCACTAGAATATGTTGCATATGAAGGTTTTGGAATTACCATCTGTTGTAAATAAATATCTCCAGGAATTACATCAGTACAATTGTTGCTGTTTCTGACTAAAGCATGAACTAGTTTGCTTTAGGATATCACTTGAACCCCATTTTTAAAATTAAATTAAACAACTACAAGTAGAAAATGTTTTTCATAAACAAAGGGTTCTTTAAACCTCTAGGAAAAGCTGTAATAAGTTCTGTAGTTGGGAAAAGAACTACATAAATTCAAGATATTCAAAAGACATGGTAGATTCTTCATAGCTTGAAAATGAAAGTACTGTAGCCTATATATAATTTATGGCCATGACTCAGATGTAACTATTTGAAATTACTGTATTTAGTCTGTGTTTTATGGGATGTGAAACTTGGTGATCTTAGTTCCTATTTAATTTTATTGTGTGACTTAATTTTCCTGGGATATAATTTTCTACATATCTGCATAAGCAGACATTCAAATAATACCACCCACTGGTTTTAAATCCTTCATGTCCAAAATCTTCTGTAAAAGGCACAAAAATACATTCACAGACAACATAATGAGCCCAGTCTTTGCTGTGGTTCTCTGAAAGCATTGTATCTCTAACTGCCCCTCTTGCTATTGGAAAAGCCCTGAAAAGTTGCAGAAAATTATCTGGAATAAAGTTGTGATTTTCGATGACAGTCAGGCAGATTCAAGGCCAGGTTGGACAGAGCTTTGGGCAATATGGTCTAGTGTGAGGAGTCCCTGCCTATGGCAAGGAGGGGTTGGAACTAGATGATCTTAAGGTCCTTCCCAACACTAACCATTCTATGATTCTATGATTCTGTGATTTTTTATTTTTTATTTTTTTCACTGTTTACAATGAGGACATGAATTTACAATCAGTCTATTTTTGACTGCTGGATAAGGAGTTAGTTTCTGCACTGGCACAGAGGAGTGAGAAAATTACTGGAGTCTGAGCGTGTTACAACTGGGCTACATAAGAGCAAGGGGACCATCAGAAAGATGACTATACATTCTTAATGACTGCCATTTCATGGAATCACAGAATGGTTTGGGCTGGAAGGGACCTTAAAGATCATCTGGTTCCAACCCCTGCCACGGGCAGAGACACCTTCCACTAGACCAGGTTGCTCCAAGCCCCGTCCAGCCTGGCCTTGAACACTGCCAGGGATGGGGCAGCCACAGCTTCTCTGGGCACCCTGTGCAGTGTCTCACCACCTTCAAAGTAAAGAATTTCTTGCTAATATCTAATCTAAATCTCCTCTCTTTCAGTTTAAAGCCATTCCCCTTGTCCTATCCCTACATGCCCTTGTAAGAAGTGCCTCTCCAGCTTTCTTGTCAGCTCCTTTCGGTATTGAAGCTGCTCTATGATCTCCCCAGAGCGTTCTCTTCTCCAGGCTGAGCAAGCTACTTACTGCATGCAAGTAGGAGATATGGAACCAATGTGATGGCAACTGAAAGCAAAGGAAGAAACAAAATTTCCCAGCCATTTTGATAAACCAGATACCCCACCTAGCTAGAGAGAAGGGACAGACAGCTGAAATCCAGCATGGTTGGGAGAAAGGAGATAAATGTTATTTCAGCATTATCTTGCTTGTAAATTTACTTTTTTGCATTACTTTAACTGCAAACTACTTCTATGCTAGTCCATTAGCATATATGGTTGGTTGGTTTGCTTAAAATTTGTAAAGCTTTTTGGCATTACATAATATTTATGAGTTGCATTCTTGACACGTTGAACTTTAGACTTTAATCTTACGGGGAGCTACAGTAAGAAATAGGTTTGAAACCAAATGGCTCAATCTTTGCTAATGTCCTTGCATTTGTAATGTCATGGTTGTGTTTGAAGCCATGCAATAAAAGGTGAGACTTCAAGAATAAACTGTATTAGCAAAATGGCGTCAGAAATGCTGTAAATATCTCAGAGACTGTAGTAGCAATATTTTGTATGCTCTTGGCATCTTTTGAGAAATATAAAATGCTTCAAAAATACTAGGACTGTTTTTCAAAATACTAAGAGGAAACAGATGGGATAACTTGAACTTCAGGCACTGAGCTAATTTTCAGACTTATTCAGCGTACATTAGGTCATTAAGCAGAAAGCTACTTTGTGTAACAATGCATTTAATGTGTACTTACCATAAAAGCTATTTCCTGTTATTCTATAAAGCCAATTAGCTATTTTCCAAATACCAAATTTCATGTCTGTGTCATTTCTTGTTTCATTGTGCAGCATGAAAAAAAAAGGGAAATGGCAACCATATAAATTATTATCTTAATGAATGCATCATGTGCTTTATATTATTTATTTATATTATTAGATTATTTTCTAAGAGGGATTGGGGTACACCTTTAGTTTATATCAGAGATACTTGTTAGGCAGAGCCCCTCATTTTTTCCGTGAGATACTCATGCTTTTATATTTTTCGTATAACAGTTTCTGTTTGTGTGTTGATTTTGGTTTTATTATTATTAATTTGGTTTATCATTATTTATTCTGCATTCCAAGTATTTCCTCACTACTTTTCTTTTTGTCTGCTGTTCCATATTATTCTTGTTCCAGGGATATTATATTTTATAAAAGACATTCCTGGCATCTCATCTAGATCTTGAAACTAAGGAGAATCCTGAAGCTTCTGGCCAGCAGCTGGGTCAGTTCAGCCTGTGAAGGATGCATTTGAATTTGCACTCTAATAAATGTGTGTGCAGTGTGCACTATTTAGAGATAATGATGGCTCTTAATGTGATATGTCAGAGGTTATAGTGTTTCCCAAATTGTGGACATGCCTCTCCCTGTATGCCAGTTTAGGTTACAGACAGGAGGGAGGATTGCAAATTCTCTGAAGTTGTAGCTGTAGTAAGCAGAAATCTCTGCAAATAATTTTCATTGCAAGTGTATCTGATGCAAATGCTTACATTACCAAGGAATATGAAATTTTATTGCTGAGCCATGAACTGCCTCCACTACATAAACTTATAAGAAATATCATTTATGAGCTGTAAGCATCAGGCTTTATAGCTGTTATACTGCTCTAAATAAGTGTTTTAAAGAATTACTGTCCTATGAATATCTGCTTCTCAAACTGTGTACACAGAACTAGGGGGAGATTAGGAAATGAAGGTCTAATTAAACACCAATTGCTTTGAGCATTTGAGAAGGCCACAGATGTTCACAAGTTGTTTTGGTACTTACTTGTCCATCCTGTTAAATCTGTGTGCCCTTTTTCTTGGTCCACATTTGTCTAGTTTCCATTTCAGCTTTTGTTTGTTGGGTTGAAGAGGCATCCATTATTAAAGCTCACATTCATCTGTAAGACCTTGTGATGTGATCAAGTCAGGTCTCCGCTTGTGAGTATGAGGAAATAAAGTGGAAAGTATGATGGAAATAGAGTATGACGGAAAACATCACTGAATTTGCTGACTGGTTTAGCCTGTGCCACATTTTTTGAAGATATTTACCTGGAAGGCCTGACCAAGATGGTTTTGATTAGCTTGTCTTCCCTTTAAACACACAAGCTTGTTTCCCCAGATGACTCTAAAGATCTACACACAGACTAGAAAGTGTACTTAGGTTTTTATGGTATTCAGCATTAGTGCTTTGACAAATGCAATCACCAGGGAGACCAGATTTCTTCAATTACATCTCTGTGTTCCATGTCCTGTGAAAGGGCAGTTAAAGAGCCATTGCACCGAAAGCAGAACAACTTTCCCAGGCACTGATCAGTGATAATTCTGTTTCAAACAGAAGCAAGGAAACTATGTGTTCTACACTCTGAAAATTTGTATATAGCACTGTTGCTCCAGGGCCGTGTGCATTTGATTTGAGAGCTAAAGAGAAAATCAGATTCTTAATGTAGAAAACCTAGGAATTTTTAATGAGAAATTCTGTCTGTCATGATATCACTTATTCATTGACATTTACCAAATTTCAGAAAGTTGCATTAATGAGGAACTGTTTATTTTTAACTCTAAAGTTACTTGAAAAACTTTTTTAATTGCATGTGGTAGGGAGGCAAAAATAACAGCTGATTTCTGTAAATATTGTCTTTTTGCTATGATTTGTATTTATTATGCCAAAATGAGACAATCTCTATTCCTGTGGTGTTGCTATCATTAAGGAAATTAAAAATGAACCATACCTGTGCTCCGTTGACATGACTTCCATTCCCTGCTCTCCGGAGATTGAGATTTTGCCTTTAGGAGAGTATTTTGATGTCTGTGTTCATACCTATTTGCTGTGCACAGTTGAATTTTCCATGTTTTGTGGGATTTTCTGTACCTAACAGTGGTTTGCTTTTGCTGATTCCAACGGGGGATCATCGGCATCACTGTTTGTTTCAGAATCACTTGTGGTCAGTGTCAATTAATGGGCAGAGAACTATATCAGAAGGTGCAAACAGATCCATAATTAGTTGTGATTTGTCTCTGTGAGAATTTTAATGGAAATTAAACAGTCAAAAAATACTTTATATCAAATTTAATAGAGTTCATCAGTGGATGACATGATCTAGTTATGTATTGTATGGTTTTGGTTTTGTTTTGTAGGATCCATTTCTTGAAAACATGAAAAGCCTTTCTCAGGCTTGAGTAATTTTTCTTCCAACTATTCTGGTTGAAGTTACTAGATGTTTTTAGTGTATAAGTAAAGTGATGTTGATTTTTCTATTGGAATTTTTATAAGTGTTTTTATTTTCTCTCTAACACACTTTTTAACTCAAATTTTCTGTGCATGAGTGTTGTGTGAATAATAGTGAGGCTATTAAATAGCTCAGTATGCAAATTTCAGAAACATTAGTTGATGATAGTGACTTATTTGTTTGAAATTTAACTTCCATTCCCTCTTCTATACATCTGGTATCTTGTGTCCATCTTGTAATTTTAACCAGTATAGACACTGTATCGTAAAGATACAGTGCAGCTGTATCCTAAAGGGGGATGTGGTGAGAAAGATTGGGTTTTCAATGATCTGAATTTCAATATTCTGACATATAGTAAGGGTTCCCTGGTCAGTGACAGAAGGTCCCAATCAGATAGGAAAAGGAGGGAAATCATGCTAAGCTTGTTAGGAACTTAAGCAGCAGTCTCGTTCCTATAAATGGGAAAAATAGGAAGAGAAACCTTGTATGAACCCTTCTCCCTCTAAAACAGAGGCACTTGTTTTATGTCTATTATCCTACTGAATACAGGAGACACAGATTTCCAGGATTATACCACAGAGTACTTCTCTGCAGATAGAAGCTCACAGATGAAGCGGACAGATAGAATTTGAGGATAAGAGTGTCACGAGATGTGCATGAACTGTCAAATGCCTTGATATCTCTAATAACTGTATTTACCTTACCAGTAACTGAGAGCAGCATCTAGTGTTTTGAGTTATGGCACAGTCACAAGATACATCTAATTATGCAAAAATCTATTTTTTCAGCTTTTGACATCTGCACATGCTTAGTTGTTAGACTAATGGTGATGTACTAATGCTACCAAGAAAGAAATATTTTTCTTGTGCTCTGGCAATAGAAAAAAGAAGAGTGCTATACTTTGCAGTTAATGGAAGAGACAGATCCATGTCAGGAACATGATGGCTAAATTAACAGAGTTAGTAATTTCTATAATGAACATTTTTTTATATATATGTATTAAACTTCAGGTTTTGTTGTTTGATGCTTGCTTGCTTGCTCTTATTATACTAAGAAATGAAACTGGGACGAAAACAATGTTCTTGCTATGAAGTAAGTTTTCTGCCCCCTCCCTATCCCTTAAAGAAACTCCCTTCCTAACAGGAGAAAGTACACCTTACATAGTAACACAGTAAAAGATACTTGTCTAAATGTTTTGCTCTTAGCTGCAAGTCCCAAGGCTTTCTTTTAACAGCCACAAATAAAAATCTTGATGTTTTCCAATTGTAAATATTACAGTATGCAGAAAAGACAGAAGGAGTTTGAGTTCTGTCTTTACTCCCTGTGCCTCATTTTTCACAGGGACAGACTGATGAAGAAGGCACAGCAGATAAAATATGTCTAGGTAAGGATCTGTTTTGTATTTAGTGATACTAGCTGGTATAGCATTATAAATGTGGCTGCTTTTGACTGTAGCAGATATAATGCCATTGTGGAATGAAGCTTTACTGATCTTTAAAATTCTGCTCTCTTAATTGAACTTGTTGCGAGAACATGCTATTGCTTTCTAGGAGAATAACTTACGCAGAAACTTAAAATGGCTTATTGTTGCTTGCATCACAGAACACTTAGTGCTCTGTTTCTTTAAAACCATCTTTAGTTGTTTCCTTTGCTGATGATACCTATCAAGCAAAGTGTTTGATCACAATTGTTTTTCTCTTTGCATGCATTAAGGCTGCCAGGCTTTTAAAGACAGCATAGTTCCTTCAGTAGAATTCTTTCACCAAACCCCATAGTAACTCTCTTATCATTAGGAAAGACAATAGAAAAGATTTAGAATCTACCCAATAAAGAGTGAAAAATAAATAAATAAATAAATTAGACAGTAATGGGTTCTGTTGATGTAACTGTAAGAGAAATAACTGTACTTAGCAGTAGGGCTTACCATTACTGTAAACATGTTACTATCCAATACCTGTTGCTAGCAGGCTTCGTTTATAACTTTTAATTAAATAAATGTAAGTGATTTCAGATATGAGGATAAATGTTGTGAGTTTTATTTTATTAAAACATGGTTTGTATATTTTGATGGAAGAATAGCATAATGTGATACTGACTGTATTTTGGGCTGTGATCTTGTATATAAGAAATAGTATATTTGACTTCGAGATTTTGTCTTTATAAGGTTTAATGAACATACATTATAGCCTGGGAATAATACAAAAATAGAAATTAAGGAATAAAACGCAGTAATATATAAGTCTAATTTCTAACCAAAATCTTTCAATAAAGAGCAAAATTTATCCCAATATTTAATATATGCTGGAAAGTTCAGCTGGTTAAAACCTCAGAATGAAATGTAAAACAGAACAGCGTTTGTTTTCATATGGTTTTACAAATATATTTCCAGCTGAACAAAAAAACTTTCTTTGCTTTCAACAAACATAACTAAGAATTCAGCACAAATAAAATAATTGATTAATATTTAGGTGATTAGTCTTCAAAAGTATCACCCATGCACTTTTCCCTTTTTTACAGCATTCCCAGTGAGATCACAGTTTCATTTAGTGCTGTCAGAAGAGCAACCAAGCTCCTCCCTTCATCCCTCCCCCAGGCATCCCAATACAAAAGAAAACTTTCTGCATGGCAGCTAGCTAGGTAGACAGGATGTTCTTTTGTACAGAATGGTGCAGGTGGGAAAATGAAAACTCTCTGTCTCTTTGAAGATACAAGCTAGCTGAAATTAGCAAAAGAAATCAGTGTGAAGGTTTTTTATTTTGAAGGGGATGTTGTAAGTATTTTGGTTTTGCTAAATATTTGTATACTATGAGAAATCTCAATTGCTAATTTACTTAATTTAAACCTATGTATGTTTGATTAAAATAGGCAGAGATGTGTGTATGTGACTGTGTGTATATATATGCATATAAAATACATGCACACATGTTTTTAAGTCTTAGATGTGGTTTTATTTAAGGTATAGGTGATACCAATTTCAATGACACAGGTAACGTACCTAAAAAAATGTGTCTTTAATGTAGACCTATTCTATTGCTGTAAACATGTATCTATTCCTGTATTTGACATGTGGCAGTATAATATTTTACTAAACATTAATATATTTCTCAGATTAATTGCTGACTACTTTTTTGTCTTGTTTTGTTATATGGGCTTATGCCCTCAATTTGGCTTTGCTACTATCTAACCTGAGTTATACTTACCTTGACATAGTGGAATTTCTTTACCAACACAAATCTGGAATGTTTTTCTCATAAAAATGCTGGTGAGTGGTATTCTTCAGGATTTTTGGGTAATGCACAGTCTAGCCTGTCACATGAATTTCTGATTTGGGGGGTAGGAGTGAATAGATTTTATTATGTTGATATTGTGAATAACTGTATATTATATCTGCTAAAGAACAAAACAAACAAAGCAACCAAAAAAAACCCCCACTGATAGATATTTATCCAAGCACAAAGGTTTTGTTGGGACTGGGGGGAGTGGGAAGCAAAAGAGTAGGGGACAAAGTGCGAGGTGCAAGAAAAGGCCATGTATTTTATAAACAGCAGTAGTCCAATAAAATGTCTGAGTTTGATTTTACAAAGGACTAAAATCTTTAAAATCTGTTGATAATTAATTGTAGTGAAATAGAAGAAAATGGGGATGAGAGAGCAGAAGTATTTTCTCTTGATTGAAACTGGGTAGGTTATAGCAGTAGCTTTTTTGCAAGGCATTGTATAATGGAAAAGAGATTATTCCTACCCTATTTTATAAGGTGCTGTAGTGAGCTGTTTTCTTGGGTTTTCTTATTCCAGGTGAACAGATAAACAGTTGTTCATGTGATAGATAAATATTTGAGCTATTTTATTTGATTTTGTGCTTTCAAACAAAGTCCTACCACATGGATACATTTTTATTCTTTTTTCCCCATATGAAAGAATCTACTAGCTGCATATTAAACCCAAACTAAACAGATAGTTTAGCCTTTATTTTTTCAGATCCAGGTGCTCACAGGAAATATTCAGTGGGTGGCTATTGACAAGGGAGTGGATAGAAATAATTTGAGACTCAGAATTGATTATAATAAAAGCTAGAACTAGATTGAAACACAAAGAAGGACATTTTTCTATTTATGTTCTTACCAGTTTTCTTATCGTATACTTGGGAAACTCCTCCTCAAAAAGCACCCCTTACTGACTTTGACTTGTTTTACTGAGCAGTTCTGTTTGTTTAAATTCCTCTCTTACAGACCATTGTATATCTTAGAGTAAATAACTTGATTGCTGTCACCTTGGTGCGTTTAAAAGGACCTCTGCATGCTTTTGGGGAGTTTTGAAAGTCACGTAAATGGAACCAAATTAAGGAGTTGCACATAGGGCTTGAATTTGTATTTTGTCTTTCATTGTAAAAGTCTAAATCTGTTAGTTATCATCTCCAGTGATTAGTCATTACCCTAGTGAGCATTTTGTAATTTGTGCCTGGGAAATATTGCATTAATAGACTCATTTTTTGACAGCATTTTGCTTTTCTAGAGGAAATTGTCCTAAAGGTAATCTTTTATCTTAAGATATTTATATAGATAATTGTGCTACAATAATGCCCATGTGTCCATTTCTTTTAACGACTTGTTGTTCATCCCTTTCTGACACCTTGCAGATCACTTGTTCCATAAATTTTATCACTATATCTGGATTTCCTTGGGTTTTGACATAAAAAGATTCTGTGTCATTTTCACAGTACCCAGAGTTAGCCTTAAGCCAGCTAGACTTACTGAAAACCGTGGCTAGTTGTACACACTGAATCATAGAATCGAATCATAGAATCCTAAAATATCAGGTTGGAAGGGACCTCCAGGATCTTCTGATCCAAGCTTTCCTGGCACAAGCATGATGTAGGCTAGATGGCCCAGCACCCTGTCCAACTGAATCTTAAAACTCTTTGGTGTTGGGGAACCCACCACTTCCCTGGGGAGATTATTCCAATGGCTGATTGTTCTCAGTGTGAAAAATTTTCCTCTTGTGCCCAATTGGAATCTCCCCAGGAGTATTCACTCTGTCTTTCCAAAATCTTTTAGTCATCTGTATTGCAAGGATTTTTTTCAGTCACATCTTCGTAGCTTCCTTTTTCCTAACCTAAGTCACAATCTATAAATACTTGGCAGCTGATGAGAGGCCAAAGAGTCTGTTATCCAATGTATGCGCACATGCTGGTACAGGTCTTCTGAAGAAATCCTCTCACGTTGTCAGTGGATATTTGTCCAGTTATGACTTCTAGTCACTGCTACTGAAGGGCATGTATTGGTTTTTTTGCTTTTCATCACTGCTTTTTGACAGGTTCAGCCTTCATTATTTATTTATTTTTAATTCAGCTTCCAAATCCTTAATACTAAAATAATGTTTGTGAAGGTCCTTGAATGCATCCAGGGGAGGGCAACAAAGCTGGTGACAGGGCTGGAAGGAATGTCCTATGAGGAGCAGCTAAGGACTTTGGGCTTGTCTACTCTGGAGAAAAGGACGCTGAGGGGACACCTCATTGCTCTCTACAGTCCCCTCTACAGGAGGGCAGGTGGAGATGGAGGTGCTTCTCTCTTCTCCCTGGGATCCGGTGGTAGGATGCATGGGTTCAAAGGGGATGAATGGCTCAAACCTGCACCAGGGGAGTTTCAGACAGGACAGGAGAAAGTGTTTCTTTACTGAGAGAGTGGTCAAACACTGGGACAGGCTTCCTAGAGAGATGGTCGATGCCCCAAGCCTGTCAGTGTTCAAGAGGCATTTGGACAATGCCCTTTAGTAACATGCTTTAACTTTTGGTCAGCCCTGAATTGGTCAGGCAGTTGGACTAGATGATCGTTGTAGGTGCCTTCCAACTGAAATAGCCCATTCCATTCCTTCTGTTCCGTTCTGTTGTTCTGTTCTATTCTGTTCTGTTCTATTCTGTCCTGTTCTATTCTGTTCTATTCTGTTCTGTTCTATTCTGTCCTGTTCTATTCTGTTCTATTCTGTCCTGTTCTATTCTGTTCTATTCTGTCCTGTTCTATTCTGTTCTATTCTGTTCTGTTCTATTCTATTCTGTTCTGTTCTATTCTGTTCTGTTCTATTCTGTCCTGTTCTATTCTGTTCTATTCTGTTCTGTTCTATTCTGTCCTGTTCTATTCTGTTCTATTCTATTCTGTCCTGTTCTATTCTGTTCTATTCTGTTCTGTTCTATTCTGTCCTGTTCTATTCTGTTCTATTCTGTTCTCTTCTATTCTGTCCTGTTCTATTCTGTTCTGTTCTGTTCTATTCTATTCTAATGTGGTGTTTCACAGAAGGAAGAAATTATCTGATAGGTATTATTTTTAATTTCTGTTATTTTCTAATTGTCAGTAGCTTTCTCTTTTAAGTTACTTCTAGCACTGGAAACAAACATATAGAAGGAAAAATGGATCCCTTGTTTTGGTCATCAGAAGCTAACAACTTTCGACCTTTCACCCGTGAGTCCTTGTCAGCAATAGAGAAAAGAATTGCTGAGAAAAAATCCCAGCAAGCTCAAGCTAAAAAGGAGAATAACGACAAAGAAGTTGAAGAAAATAAACTTACTCCTAAGCTTGACCTGAAAACCGGCAAAAACCTGCCAGCTCTGTATGGGGATCTTCCTGTGGAGCTCATTGGGGAACCCCTGGAGGATATTGATCCATACTACAGTGATCACAAGGTTAAAACTTTCAAAAGCATTATTTTATTTAATTCTGTCTTCTGAACTCTTAAGAGATAGTAAAACTTCTATTCAGAAGTTGGTGGGTTTTGGTTCTTCTGTAGACAGATCTTCAGGTATTATTGGTGTTTTTTGGGTCAGGAGTGCTAAGGTATGCTTCACATTGTGTAATGAAAAGGTATTTTAAGTTCCAGTCAACAATTAGAATTAATTGTGAAAACCTGATTCACTTGGTAGATACACCTTGATAGGAAATATATTCTGGGATAACTGATTCTTTGTTTACCAGAGGAGTTTATATGACGTCTGTGGGGCTGAGCTCACTGTCATATAGACAGTGCTTGTCAAACAGTAGATGACTTACTGCATTTGTTTTGCTGAATGACGAATATTATACAAATTGGGGGAGACATATTTGAGATATTTCAAGTACTCTGTGTAGCAAAACCATGTATTTTCATTACAGTAAATTAATTTCCAGTTATTTTATGTCTCATCAGTCTTGTTTATTCTACCATATTTATACTGCATATGCTCCATGCTATTGCAAAGTGGTTTGTGTTGTTACCTACAGGACTGTGTAAGGTAGGTGCTCAAGGAATCCATTCTCAATTAGATGGTTTTTGTATGATTGCTTACTATTAAGGGGTACTTGACCTGAAGAGCAGAAGCTTCCATCCAGTCCTATGTTGCTTTCTTTTATTTATACCAGCAAGTCAATGGAATATAATAATTTAATCAGAGAACATGCAGAAAGCTTTTTTCTTCCAGAGATTTATTTTCTTGAAGTAATCAGTAATATTCTTGATGAAGAGAAACTAAGGCTGATTCAGTTCAAAATATTTACAAAAAAGGTAGTGAACTGTACTTTTTTGATGAAGAGATTTCATTTTTTACTTCATGTAAAAAATACTGAGCTAAGTATTTATACCTAAGTATATGAGCTAAGTATAATACCTAAGACCTTAAGGTAGCTTAGAGGGAATTTATAGTGCTACTTGGTAATTTAGATATATTTCAAAACTAAAATTTTTACTGTGACATGACTAGATTCTGGCAGTTACACACAACATGTATTTTGTAAATAATTTTTTGTGGCCTATAAAGCTATCCAAGAGTAAAGTGCTTCTAACTATGATTAACACCATTGTTGCAGTCCCAAAATAGTATCCTTTGATTACTTTAATCAAGTGAATATCATCACTTGCGCTTCAAATTCTTTCCCATTACTAGCTTCTTCCTCGCAGGTAATAATGAACCTTTGTCTTTTAACTTTTGTTCCTGCTCATGGCAGGGGGTGTTAGAACTATATGATCTTTAAGATCCGTTCCAACCCAAACCATTCTATGACTCTATGATTTATGTAGCTGCTGTCTTTCTTTCAAAATGTAGTATCATTAAATTGAAGCTCTAAGTAACAATACAGGAAAGCATTACTCATAATTGCAGTTAGATATAGTTCTAGATGCATATTTGAAAACCTGAACATTTAATTTTGGGGTGAAATTTTGTTTCATTAAAATATTTGATACCATATGAATATTTTTTTCTTTTTTCTTTTTTTTAATAGACTTTTATGGTGTTAAACAAAAGTAGGACTATTTACCGGTTTACTGCCACACCTGCCTTGTGTATAATTAGTCCTTTTAATCCAGTCAGAAAAGCAGCAATTAAAATTACGATCCATTCATATCCTTTTATTGGTTTCCCTTATTTCAGTTTTAAAACATACTGTAACATTTTCTGTTGTTCTGTTCCTTCGTTCATATTAATGTAAATGTAAGCTCATGTAGCTGCGATAGAGATTTTTCAAAAGTTATATTGAATGTTGTTTTACAACATCTGAGATATTTACATGGTGTTGGTATACATAAAAATGCCAAAAAATCTCAAATCTGCAAATCTGATGATTTGCAGATACTGTTATGAAAAAACATTTATAGGCTACTGTATGATATTTTAGCCCTTTCCCAGAACTCTTTCTAAATCTCTACTGTGGTGACAAGCCTAAGTTTAAAAAAACCCACAAAACTCAGTGACACCCTGGGAAGGATGTGATTTTCAGCCACGCTTTGCTGAAAGAGTCTGACGTTATCCCCAAAAATGTGTTCCACACTCAAGTTTAGAAAGTTCTGAAGAGCCACCCATTTTTTATATATTTTTTTGCAATGATATAAATGTAGTTTGGAGAATGTAAAAATGTGAAGGATCGCAGGTGTAAAACCATAGGCTGAGTAGTTTCTGCTCTTTCTGCCAAACATCTAATTTCATTTGGAATTATTAATTTGAAGAAATAGGTCCTTTTATGGGAACTTATGGCTGACTTTGAATGTGCATTCATGCTGTTAGAAATTGCTAAATTTACTGTTCAGTTTTAAATAAACCCTAAATTTAAGACCAGTGTTTGTTAAAAAAAACCTGAACACTTTTATTAGGGGTCAAGTCAACTGTCATGAAAGCATGGTTTTTCTTATGCATGTTTTCATCACCTGCCACATAAAATGAGAAAGATTTCTGAACTTGTGGCAGAGCTTAAGTGTCTCTTTTAAGCATGCGTATTTGGACTTCCCGTTTCAAGGAACAGTGGTTCTTGATAATTGAGCCTTTTCATCTGTTTTTCCTAGGCTTAAAACCCTCATTATTATGGGGTTGTGGCCCATTTCTCTTTATCTCCTGCTCCTGCCAGGAAGAAATGGAGGTTTCTAAAGTTTCAAATAGCAGCAGACAGCAGAGGACTCAGATTTTTTTCATTAATGTTCCTCATCTCTTCTGTCAAACATATGATGTCCTGCTCGTGTCCTAACTTCCAAAACTATCTCCACATGCAAATAATTCATTGTTATTTTTAAATCATTAAGTTTATCCATCTGAGCAGAATTTTGATCTGACATAATTTTCTTTGGAAAACACATGAAAAGTCCTGAGCATATTCAAAACCAAAGAAATTATTTGAAAAAAATTGTATGGTTTCTTATGTGTAAATCAGCAACTTTTCTGGACATCATTTTTTTATGGTATAGAACTTTTCCCTTAACTTATTATTCACATTATTTACTTGCTTTATTTTGTGTACTGTGGTACTCAATTGTGTTTCCATGACTGTAAAGCTTCCAAATGAACTCTACTGGACTGAGTAAGTATCTTAGTTGCCATTTTTCACTCTTTCTGGGGATACTAACATGCTGGACTGAATAATTTAAATAATGCGGCGATCCAATTCCGGAGCTTAAAAATTCTCAGGCAGACCTCTTGAGGAAGATTTGGGATTATTCTGATTACTACGTCACACAGTCTTCTGTGGAGTTTCAGTGCCTTTTCTTAGAGGCTTACACCATATACCCTTTTTTCTATATTGGCTAATTTTGATGTCTGATGTAACATAGAAGGTTGCCCCATTTTTCCTTTTAAGGATTAAGCCTTTTAGAGAGACTGTGCAGTAGGATTCTAACTTGATATTTCTCATTCTAAACCTATAACCTGAAGTTCTGTTATGGCTGGCTGATGCAAAACTATAAAGGGATCAATACTAATTCCATTCTTCCTTGCTGTTTCCTGTGGACACCCCTAGTTCAGTTGTTCACATTAAGAAGCCACCTAATGTTTTGTTATCTTTTATAATTGTACAATGTATCAAGTGTAACTTGAGTTTATGTTCTCAAATTAAATCTTGAAAATGTGGCTTGAGCCTCAGTTTCTATAATTTTAATTCCTCTTATTTTGGGGTAAGCACAGTGATAATGATAGCTTAATTTTATATAGGATTTGTCAGAATAAATGTATAAAATGTGAAAACTTTATAGGCTAAAATAAGTCTTTGCTGTTATTGTTCTGCCAAAATGTTGAGGCTTGGTAATTTGCCAGCCTGCTTTAGCACATAAACACAGCCATAAAAATATTTCATAAGGAAATGTGAACCATCCTTCATCCAGAAATAGTATCATATACTTATGTGAACATATGTGCTTATAGATTTACATGGAAATCTTACTAAAATTCAGGAAGGCATCCTCTTATACTCATGGTATTTCTGAAATTAATGTAACCTGTCTTATTTTACCTTCATCTCCATCCAGGGACTAAATCATACAAAAGGTAGAAATGTGCCTGAATGTCTCAATCTCATTAATATTTTATTTCTGCAACTTTAATATACACTTTCCTTCTCAGATATATTTTTACTGGCATATATACTTGTGAAATATTGATAAAAGTAGTAGCAGCAGGATTCGTTTGGAATGAATTTACCTTTCTTCGAGATTCATGGAACTGTGTGGATTTTGTCACTGCTGTCATAACGTAAGTAAAACTCGGTGTTCTTTTGCACTCGAGAGATAAACACACAAATAAAATGCTGTCTGATATTGCTGAAGTTCTTTAGAATGTTTGGCATTCTACCTGCTTAAGAGTTACTGTGGTTGAATCATCCTTTGCATGTCTGCAAAGAGAAAAATAGTCATAGGCCTTAAAGCAAGACCTAAATGCAAAGGTCATCTTAGAACTGTTTGATTGTTCTCAATTTAGTACATATTTATATTTTGTTAAGAAGTGATTACATACACAACCAAAACCAAGCATGCCTGTTTATATTGTCTTAGTTGTAATCTGAATCAGCTGAAACTCATTTGAGAAGGATCCAAAGTGGGTCACAAGGGTGTTGAATGACATGGTGATAAATAAAAGATAAATCCCAAGAATTATTTCTTTAATGCTTACGGAAAAACACACTCAACTTTATGTAGACAGTTATGGGTTCTGAAATGGGTTCTTTCACTTGTTGGAAAGATGATGTTGGAGTTCAAATAGACGATCTTGTGAAAGCACCTCTCTGGTGTGCAATCATGGTCAGAGAAGGAAATAATAGAAAATGAGGACATTACGGGTAAGAGACAAAGAAAGAAGCAGAACATATAGTTATTTCTATGTGTGGTCTTGTGTTTTTCTCTAGGACAATATGTCATTTTGCTTCTGACATCTCAAAAGAATTAAAAGAAGAATCAGAGAAGCTGTATATCTTTTATTCAATACAATAACCGACAAAATAGAGTAGAACTATCATAAAAAAAAACCAAAAAAAACCCCAGAGCAGGAATATGGTTGAAGTCTGTGGCATAAAGCCAAAAAGAGAAGAAGTAATTTTATTTTATTTTTTTTCTCCTACAACAAGAGCTAAAGGCACCAAATGAAGTTGTCATATGGCAGAATAAAAAAGGAGTAATTTTTCACACTACATCTAGGAATATTCCTCCTATAGGAGGTTGTGGATGGAAAAAACTTAGTTGCATCCAGAAGTCATCTGGACAAAATCCCAGATGAAAACACAGTAAGGGTTATTTTTAACATAAATATACTATGTCTTGTTCAGGAAGTCCCTGAGCTATAAATTTACTGGAAAAATTAAAACTGGGAAGCATCACTGTCTTGAGTCTAAACTCCCCTGTAAGCATCTGTTGTGGGTAATTCTTGAAGACAGGGTAATAGGCCAGATGGAATACTGCTCTGATCAGTTTTAAATTTGTATCA
This sequence comes from Strigops habroptila, assembly GCF_004027225.2. Classification (NCBI taxonomy): domain Eukaryota; kingdom Metazoa; phylum Chordata; class Aves; order Psittaciformes; family Psittacidae; genus Strigops; species Strigops habroptila. The sequence goes on from NC_044277.2 coordinate 102,778,293, forward strand.
AAACCAACTAGCTAGGTGGACAAGAAATGAGGAGGAAACCAACTCAGGCTTTGCATCTCAAATACAGAATGTTAATCTTGAAAGCAAAATAGTCTTACTTGCAGCAGTGAAGAGATTCATTCATGTCCAGTCTCAGACCTTTCAAAGCAAATCTGTCATTTAGCATTTCTGAGTGATTTTCAGTTGTCTTGTTCCAATTTATTAGAGGTGTAGAGTCATTTAGATTGGAAGGGACCCTGGGAGATCCTGTGGTCCAGCTCCATGCTGAAAGCAGGACTAATTTCAATTAGGCTGCTCAGGACCTCATGCAGGGAAGTTCTGAGTTTCTCTAAGCATGGAGATTCAACAGCGTCTCTGAGCAAGCTATTCCAACCACACTGTGTTCGGGTTTTTTTCTCTCAAATTTCTAATTGAAATGTCTTGTGTAGCAAGTTATGTCTGCTGCTTCTCATTCTTTCATGGTGAGCTTTCAAGAACAGCCTGGATCCATCTTCTCTAAGCCCTTACATTGGACAGCTGCAGCGAGCAATTAGATTCCTGCTCCAGCACACCATTAGCCTCCTCTTCTTCAAACTCGACAAATCAACTCCAGCCTAATAATTTAACCATCTTATTCTCTTACTGCTCTACTTAGAGCCCTGGTTGGACTTGCTCCACTATGTAAAATGTCTTTCTTGCCCTGGAGATACCAAAGCTGGGCACAGATTCATTCTCAGAAATCACTTCCTTCAATGTATGAACTAAACTTCTCAACATATGAGCTAGACTCATGGTAATCTAGCCCAGCATGTCATAGAGGTTCCATTTCACAAGGGTGCTCTGCTCGTGCATGTTCAGTTTGTCTTCCATAACCCTAAGTCCTTTTCTACACAGCTGCTCATTATCCAGTCTGCCCTGAGCTCCTACTTGTAGTCATGCTGACTTGGGGGCAAGACTTTGCCTTTGCTTTTGCTGATTTTCATGAGGTTTCTACAGTCCATAATTCCAGCCTGTCAAGCTCATGCTGCAGAGCAGCCTTGCCACCCTGTGTGTTGACTGCTCTCCCTCCTGCTTAGTGTTTGTGAACTTGCTGAAGGCAAACTCTGTTCCATTCTTCAGGAGGCTAACGAAATTATTAAAAGATATTTGCCCCAGGACTGATGGATGAGGGATGCCAGTGGTTACCAGCCACCAGCTGAACTTGGATACTTCGATCACAGCACATAGATGCATGGATAATGTTTCACTTCCGCAAATTATACGCTAGACTCAAGGACCTGGGTTGCCTGAAGGCAGACCTCACTGGAAAAGACCTAATCAAGGCAGTGCTGAGAAGTTTCAGCGTTTGGATGTCCTTTGGCACTACGTTCCCTGCCTCCTTAAACAACAGGCCCAGAGTTTCTTTAGTTATCTTTTCACTGCTGATGTACTTCAAGTAGCCTGTCTTGTTGCCCTTCATATCTCTTGCTAGCTTCAACTTCAGCTGAACACTTTATCTTTCCTTGTTTCATCCCTGCATGCTTGGCAATGTCTTACTGTCCCTTCCCAGAGCTGTGTCTGCTTCAACTTTCTGCACACTTCCTTTTCAAATATGAGATTAGACAGGAGCTCCGTGTTCAGCCAATCTGGTTTTCTGCCACATCTGCTTGACTTTCTACAGAATAGAGTGTGCGATTCCTGTGCCTTAAAGAAAATACTGTTGAAGATCAACCAGATATTCTGGGGGCTGCTTTTCCCTTTGGGCAGTTTCAGATCTCTGAATATGCTGAAATCTGCTGTCCTAAAGCCCAAGATTGTTATTCTGCTGTTCATCTTGCTTATTCCTCTTGAGGTCTTAAATTCCACCATCTCATGGGTTCTGTAGCAAAGGCTGCCATCAACAGCTATACCCCTGACTGTTTTTTCTTTATTTGTAAATAATAGGTTATGAACTCAGATGTCATCACACACATATATATGTATATGAACAAAGTATTCTTATGGGTAATCTGTAAACTACTAAGGATCTTACACAATGTTAATCATCAGCACCTATCAAGCAGTCCAATAACTGTATGAACAATTTCATTTTATGGTTTAGTTTCCTACTCATGCTCCTAACTTATTTGTATTCAAGCAGATATAAGCACTATAGTATCTCTTCCCATTTTTGTTTTTTGGTTTTTTGTTTTCTTTTTTGTGGGGCCCTATCATGCAACAAATAAAAATGTTTGGAAATTAACAGTTAACTGAAGTACAGTTATTACTTAAGGATAATTGAGAATTATTTAATCTTACAGGCTAGGCAAAGTCATAGTGTTCTGATCTATTGCTGACAAAAGTCATGCTTTGAGTGAGAGGTCAAACTCCAGAGGTCCTTTCCAACCGATGTTTATCAGATTCTGCTATTGAGAACTTTTATTTTAAGGAATTATGTTACTAGTTATGATCCTGTCATAAGATGAGTCACAATTCATGTCCATTCTGATATGAAAGAAACCTTATAAAATGTTACGCAATATAAAGCGTAATAAAAGCGGTATATAAAATATACTGCTTAATTATATACTTAGAATCATAGAATCATAGAATTGTAAGGGTTGGAAAGGACCTTAAGATCATCTAGTTCCAACCCCCCTGCCATGGGCAGGGACACCTTGCCCTAAACCATGTGGCTCAAGGCTCTGTCCAGCCTGGCCTTGAACACCGCCAGGGATGGAGCATCCACAACCTCCCTGGGCAACCCATTCCAGTGCTTCACCACCCTCACTGTAAAGAACTTCTTCCTTATATCTAATCTAAACTTCCTCTGTTTAAGTTTGAACCCATTACCCCTTGTCCTACCACTACAGTCCCTAAGGAAGAGTCCCTCCCCAGCATCCTTGGGATGCTTAATATATACTTAATATATACTTAATATATACTTAATATACTTAATATATACTTAATATATACTTAATTGTATACTTAATATGTACTTAATATACTGCTGTATAGAATATACTACTCACAAAACACTAATTTTCTGAAATTTTCAAATTGTTGAAATTATTAAATTGAAACTAGTTTCAATAATCAAGTACCTAGCTGACTGTTAAATAGAAGTTAGAGAGCCATGTGGTACAGAATTAACATATTGTAAACCTAGCTTTGCTCAACATGCTTCTCCTGAAGCATATATTGTGTAGTTTTGAGATAGCTGCAACATATACTTTCATGTGGTCTTTTAAATCAGATTAGTGTCTGACAGTGATTACATTGAAGGTTTTATATTTATTTGACATTCGATGGATAAGAACTCAAAAGTTAAGCATCCAAATCAACACTAAGTAAAAACTGTATATTTTTTTCCAGAGGGACTATTCAAAAGTCTAATTATTTTATATCAATATCTAAAAATGGACTTAAATTCTTAACTTTATACATCTACTTTAGGACATAGTTGACCTATTTATTTTCTGTACTTTATTCATTACTGTCTGCGCAATATGCATATGCTCTGAAAAGCTAGATCTTTGTCATTCGGTTATATTGTGGTTTAATTTTATAGGTATGTAACTATGGGCAAGGGTTCAGCTCTTCGAACTTTCAGAGTACTGAGGACTTTGAAAGCTATTTCAGTAATACCAGGTAAGGAACAACATGTCTTACTGATTTTCTCTCTGCTTCAGCAGTATGCGAATTCTAATTCCTCTCCTGTTCCTGTCTTCAGTTTTCTGGTCAGTTTTTGTGACTGTTAAGGGGATTGCAATGTGTAACTGCTTTGCAGTCTGCAGTAACTCTCAGCAGCATCCCAACAGAATAATTTTTATCATTGTTGTGGTTTAAGCCCAGCCATTAACTCAGTACCCCGCAGCTGCTCACTCAACCCCCCGCTTCCCCTTCCCGGGGCAGGACGGGGAGGAGAATTGAAAGAATGTAAACCCCATGGGTTGAGATAAGAACAGTTTAATAATTAAAGTACAATATACTACTGCTAATAATAACAATAATGATAGAGGAAATAACAAGGGGAATGAATATAAAACTAAAAGGGGAAAGGGAAAAAACAATAACCAGCCATGATGCACAATACAGTTGCTCACCACCCACTGACTGATACCCAGCCCGAACTGAGCAGCGATTGGTCCCTTCTGGGTGATTCCCCTCATTTTATATACTGGGCACGACGTGCTGTGGTATGGAATACCCCTTTGGCTAGTTTGGGTCAGGTGTCCTGTCTCTTCTTCCTCCTGGCTTCTCGTGCTCCTCCTCCCTAGCAGAGCATGAGACACTGAAAAGTCCTCGATCAGGATAAGCGCTGCTTAGCAACAACTAAAACATCGGAGTGTTATCAGCACTGTTCTCAGATTAAAGCCGAAACACAGCGCTGCACCAACTGCTAGGAAGAAAATTAATTCTATCCCAGCCAAAACCAGGACAGTCATCTTTCCTCGAAACCATTTTGATGCAAGCAAATTTTTGTATTTTCTGCTTTCTCTATCCCATCACTAATGTTCAATTTTTCTTAGCCCAGTGCCTTTGCCTGTTTATTTTTGTCTTTTCTGACCTGCACACACTGTTCAATATGTTGTCTTAACATAATATGGCTATACCACCATAATTCTGGTTTTATATTCTACTTCATTAGCTTAATCTTCTATGGTTTATTTCCCAGAATGCTGACTTCACAATATTTCAGAGTTTCATTTGTTTATTTACTGACCACAGCCACTACCTGGATTGAGCATAAATGCTTTAAACAGTGTTTTACATATTTGATACTTTTTTGAGTCATGCCACTAATTAGGATACCGAAGTATAGATTTCGGAGTCCAACTGTAGCAACTCATTTGAAAATCCATGTGACTATATATCCCATTGTCATCATCTATATTAACCTTACAATTTCTATGTAATTGTAAATATATTTTTGATTTTTCTATTATAACAGTAATTAAACATAAAAAATATTTAATTTTTAATGTCAGTGCCACCCATCAGTACTTTTCCTTTCATATTCAGTGTGGAGAACAAAGATTAAATGTAATTTTACTTTTTTCTTACAGAAGACTTCTAGAAAAATCATGGATATCACTCTCTGGCTATGTCATGTTCCAAATCCAGTTATTCTGCCAGAATATTGGTCTTCAGTTTGTATGTAACCCATTTTCACAGAATCACAGAATGGTTGAGATTGATAGGGGCCTCTGAATGCCATCTGGTCCATCCCCTCTGGTCCATCCCCTCTTCTCAAGCAGAACCATCTAGAGCTGGTTGACCAGGACTGTATCCAGACAGCTTTCGAGTGTCTTTGAGGATGGAGACTCCCCAACATCCCTGGGCAGCCTGTGCCAGTGCTTAGTCATCCTCACAGTAGAAAAGTGTTTCTTGATGTCCAGAGGGAACCACCTGTGTTTCAGTTTGTGCCCAAGGCTTCTGAACCTGTCACTGGGCACCACTGAAAAGAGCCTGGCTCCATCCTGTTTCTACGCTCTCTTCATTGTGTATTTATACACAATGATGAGATCCTCCCTGACCCTTCCTTTCTCCAGGCTGAACATTCCCATCTCTCTCAGCCTTTCCTCACATGAAAGGTGCTCCAGTCCTTGTCATCTTTGTGGCCCTTTGCTGGACTCTCTCCAGTATGTCCATGTCTCTCTTGTACTAGGGAGTCCAGAGCTAGACCCAGTACTCCAGGTGTGACCTCTCCAGTGCTGAGCAGAGGGGAATGATCACCTCCTTCGACCTGCTGGCCATGCTTTGCTTGATGCAGCACAGGATACCATTCATATTTGTTGCAAGACAACATTGCTGGCTCATATTCAGCTTGGTGTCCACCAGAACCCCAGGTCTTTTTCTGCCAAGCTGCATTCCAGCTGGGTGGTCCTAGGCATATATCTTTTCCCTTCCCAGTGTCACAAATGTTCCTTTGTTTTTAAACTGGTGATATCTGTAAGGCATTAATTTCTAAAAGAGAATTCCATGAGGTCAGCAGAAGCTGTTGTTTATTGTAATGTATATTTAGCACAATGTGAAGTACTTGCTGAATGTTAATCAAGCACAGAAATCTGTCCATATTCATTAATGTTCTTTAGAGTTTGCTTAGATGCCATCTTACTTTAGAATTTTCAAGTTAGCAAAATTAGTGTTAGAAGGAAGTAAAAGCCAGATAAGTTATGATTAGGAATTTTAAGTATAAACACATTAATCATTTTATGATTTATTTTATCTCATTTAATATTCTGAAGTTGCAAAACCATAACATACTTTCAACTGTTGTGTATTATCATATGGGAACACTACTGCATTCCTCTTCTCATTTTGCATATTGTTGAATCTTACTTTTCTAGGTCTGAGAGTCATCGTAAATTCACTTATTGAATCTGTTAAGAGACTTACAGATGTGTTGATCTTCACTGTTTTTTGCTTGAGTGTATTTGCTCTAATAGGCCTTCAGCTTTTTATGGGCAATTTAACATTCAAATGTGTCCTCAATAATACTGACTACAGTGATACATTATGTAAGGATGCTAAGATGTATGTACCAAGTACTGACGGTAAATTTTATTCTTTTCTCTCATTTCATAATCTGTGTATTTTGTTATGTATGTCTTGGGGTTTTTTTTAACAAAGATGTTAAAATGTAGTTGCACATATTTCTCACGAGAAGGTACGTCCTTCCATTTGCACAAGTAATAGGAAGTCTCTGGGGCAACTGAATGCGAGATTAGTGGATCCTGGATTTGGAGAAAGATTAGCAGTCTATAGGATAGAAGAGACTGAGTTTTCTATAAGCAATTGCTTCTTTGCCTATGCATATTGTATGGGGATCCCAATTTTAGGGGTACTGCACAGAGAATGGTTTTTTTTCCATTACTTAATTATATCATTCAGGGATTTTGCCTGCTTCTGACAGAGATTTTGATTTTTACCAGAGATCAAATAAAATCTTATCTTGTGAGTTGTTCATAATCGTTTTTTTTTTTAATTGCCATAGGGACAGATCTGCTGAGAAACAACCCTATGTGCCCTTTGTTGTGAAAGTTTTTCACAGAGATTTGGTGCAGCAAGGTTTTTTTTTAAAAGTGAAATAATGTATGGTTTATTGCCAGAGTGCTGTAAGAACTGTCAACTTTTTATTTTTTGATTCCTTGATTTACTTGTTTGTTTATTTTTATTAGATATCTGCGCCAGAATGAATAAATCTTCTGACATATTGCTCTGTGGGTTCAGTTCAAATCGTGAGTAAGTGAACAAAACAGTTTTAGTATACTTCCTTACTTTTTCCTCCAGCTATATATTTTGGCCTAAAGGAATGGTGATGAAGAGGGTGGAATGTCTCTGTGTTATTAAATTAAAGCCCAGATATTTCACATCAGAAAAAGAATGAAGTATAGTATTAGGATGCAAGCAATTATTTATGTGCTTTGTTGCTAACAACTGGTAATAAAGCGGTGATGTAGGATTGCATGTATGAGTAGGGAGAGAGATCAGTAAAGACCTGTGAGATATAAATGAACTCTCCTCCTCTTGGTGTATTATTGTTTAAAAATCCATTTTTTCCCCTCTTTATTTGTTTGAATGTATCCTACATCAGTGGAGAGTTAGTTTCTGTCTAGTCAGAAACTAGGCAGAACTAGAGTTTCTGTCTAGTCAGTTTAACTAGACAAATGACTTTCTAGGATTGTCTGATATAAATCAGCCTTTCTAGAAGAATTATATTGAGGAATAATGAAACAGACTTTCAGATAAACTGAACAAATCTGTATTTGATGTTGTGTACTGGATGCTTTCAGGTACAATCTAACACTGCAAGTGAATATTGTTTAACATTTCTTTTGTGGCTAGCAATGAGTGTCCAAAAAACTATACCTGTAAGTCGATTGGGAAGAATCCTGACTTTGGTTATACAAGTTTTGATCATTTTGGCTGGGCCTTCCTTTCTTTGTTTCGTCTGATGACACAAGATTACTGGGAGCGTCTCTACAGACAAGTAGGTACTTTTACTACCTGCTATAATGACTTTAGACATGCAGTTTAAAATGTTATGTCCACTAGAAAATTCTGCACCTGTCTCAACATTACTGATAACAAATTTCTTTTAAAATCAATGTAAATATTAAAGAAGTATCTTCAAATGACTAAGTTGTTACACCTTCTGCAAGTGACATTGGATAGGAGCAATCCTGCTGTGTATGCTCATTGGAGAACGCACTTGGGTCAGTGAGTAATAGTTAAATATTAATATGAAACCTCCAAAGGATTTGAGTATATAGTAGATTTGACTAGTGAGCTCACTGCTGCTGCAGGGGAGATGAGGATTTGTTACATGCATTGTTTCTCTTCCTTTGAAGTTCTGACTCCTCACCGAACCTTTTGGCTCAACATACACACTCGTTTCAAATAATTTTTGACAACTGATACTAAAAGAATTGGAGCCTTTATGTTTTGATTCAGAGAGTTGAATGTAACTTTCAAGTTCTTCTTTTTGGTAAAAATGGTACAAAAATTGCATGTAGAGAACTCTCTGGGTCCCTTAAAACGGTGCAGTGCCTTTGCTAGAAAGTTATTATCCTCTGCCTTGTTCTGTAACTTTCATGTGGTCCACTTTAACTTATTTACAGCAGCATTTATCAACTGAGAAAATGTAACAATAAGCTATCAGTCTAAATATTGCCTCTGATTCTCTCAGAGCATCTTTCGTGATTGTTTAGATAATCCTAGCTTTCACTCATACTACTGAGTTTTACTAGTTTCTTCTGTAGTCACCTGTGTATCTCTTTACAGCTGAAGTTGTCTTCTCATAACTTAAACTCAGATGATCATTTGCCCAATTTGCTGTGAGATATTAAATCTAATTTTAAGAATGTGTTTTGTAAATTCTTCTCTGCAATACATGGCATCATTATGAATGTTTGATGGTCTGTTACATAAAGGGAAAACATTGTGTGATCACAGAGACATTTTTAAGTGCCAAAATTTATTCGCTTGAAGGCCAGGGGAACTCCTGACTAGATGTGTTTCTACACCTTCTATTTAACTTAGACCAGAGGTAGATCTTACTGTTGTTTAATGAAAACAGTGCAATATGTTGAGCCTTTGTTTTGTATAGGAAAATAAATCATTTAAAGTTAGTTTGAAATTCTATTTTAAATGTTAGTTTGTTAAGAAATTATTAAAACCTTTATTTTTTATAACCTTTTCTTAACAGACTATCCGTACATCTGGAAAGAGCTACGTTTTATTTTTTATGGCAGTCATCTTTTTATGCTCATTTTATCTCTTCAATCTGATCTTGGCTGTGGTAACTTTGGCATATGAAGAGCAAAATAAAGCTATAGAGGCAAAGGAAAAATTACTTCAGGATGCCTATCAAATTCTAGAGAAAGAACAGGTTTGTAAATTATTATAGGAAATATATGTATTATATAGGGTTCCTTTTGTTTTCTTCTGTTTGTGAATTAGGGAAATAAGAGTTTTAATTAAACATGTGCTTCTTAAAATATTTTCTCACACTTTATTTGTCTTTCTGTCTCTTTATAAATCCATGTGTATGTATATATAAATATATATAAATATATATAAACATTTCTGTGTTACAAACTAATAGAATAAGTCCAAGTTAAATCATATAAAGTTTTAGGATTTGCAGACCTGACATTGTATAGGAATGGCTTGCTGGCAAGTATATAGCTTTCCTGGTATTGCACAGATGCCTATGCTTTGTGGTTTACCCCTTTCTCGTACACTACCACTATTGCTGTGTACAAAAACTCCTTTCTCTAGATATTCCTTCTTGCTATTACTGCGTAGTCTGATGAAGGAAGTATGAGTGGATAAATTTGTATATATAAGAAAAATTGTCATTTCTCCAGTTCCTTGAGATTGGAAGTTCTGATGTTGATAGATTTCAGGACTGATTAAAAATGCAAGCTGTCTGAGAGCCGCTGTGATTGGCTATTTAAGGCATGTCATGCCTTTTTTTGAGTGACTGCATGCAGAAGGCCTACCAGTTGGCAAGAGCAGTACTAGTATTTGTCCAGCCTAATGCCATTAGTTCCATATTAATGTAGATGGACATCCAGCAACAGTGTTAATTTTTTGCTGTTCATTTGGAGAGCTCATAGACACACATCAGATTTCTACAGTGTTTCCTCTTGGCACAGTATTTCCTAGATTAATTCATTCCTTCGCCTGTATGGGACCAGGGATCACTTTGTTGTTTTTATTCTATTTCTGAGAAATGAAGCTCTGAGCTGAGGCAACAAGATAGACAGAAAATTATCGGTGGGACATATTTTATCTTTTAACTTTTTATAAAAGATACCTTTGATTTACTGCTAACAATCAGAAAAGTCAGACTTGTAAGAGGACATGCAAATATTCTCTAGCAAGTATCCAATTTCATCACTAAGGTGAACTGCATCACCAGTTTGTCAAATTCCTCCTCTACAGCTGTCAACAGACCTGTAATACTTCTCTGTCCAAAATTCCAGCTTGCCAAGATTTACTTAGGCTTTTCTTCCATCTTCTTCTCATTCAACAGGATTAATAGTTAAGAAAAGTTTAACACTTTTGGATTTAGTTTGAGCCCTTCATCTTCAGTTGTCTTTGGACTCAAGGTCCTTTCCAAAGCAGGAAAAGGAGACTAAGAGGATACACCAGAGTATTCTGTAATTCAGATACAAAATACAATATCTAAAGTGGCAAAGATAGACTTTAATTACAGTAGCTGATAAGTAACCCCACTTTATCTTTCAGTATTGTAAATAGCATTTTGTACTCCTATCTTTTTATAGTAGTTTAATATTTGAAAAGTAGGAATTGTTGGTGTAGAGCATTCAGATAACATAATAATTAAACTGTATATGATCCTAGTCCATGCATTGGCATTTGCCTTGTATTAATAGACAGATCTTTTGCTGATTCTTTTACAGATGTTGGCTGCAGGAGAAGGTAATAAGACCCTACCTGTCAGATCTGAAATGTCAGCTGCTGACTTGAAAAATTCAGAAGAAAAAGAAATGAAGAAAGAAAAACCTATTTCAAGAAAAAGTTCAATTTTAAGTGATCATGACAAAGATGAGCATATATTTCAGGCACAGCCTCGTCACTGCCACAAGAAGCTTGTAAGTATTTGGAACAGAAGATAGATTCATTAGACTTGCATGTGGTATGACAATTAGATGAGCAGAAAAGCTTTCTTTATTTTCAATTTTTTCCCTCTTTTTTTTCTCCTCTCATTCCTCCCCCCCCCCCCCCCCCTTCTTCTTGCATGCATCAGATTAACTTGTTTTTTAAAACAATCTGAAAGTTAGATTTTGGCACCAGAGGGAGACAGCACTATATGGACTTGAAAGGGAAGTTTGAAGTGGCCATCAGTAGCAGAGTTATGACACATTATAGACCTCTACACTTACAGCTGTGGTAAGATCTGTCAGCATCTCTATTGTGCTGCATAAATAAACACATAAAATCCTGTAAGTTTTAGAATTTCCCTAACAACCTAACTTTTCTCTTTTTTTGTACACACAGCTATTTCTCTGGCCTGAATATTCGGAGTTGGATTTAGTTCAGTACGAAGATTTCTAATGTTAGGGGCCTGATTCACTTGTGTAACTATAAGCATCTAGTGCCATTTTAGATGTTCTTGGAGAGCTTAGATATTCTGGTATCTTTGGTGTCTCTGGCACATCTTCCAGCACTGTGTGGATATCTCAAATACATTATGGCATCTCAAATGTTACTAAATTTCTAGATTTAGGCAACTGGATTGTGCTCCAGGTTTTTGTTTGCAGTTGTGACCACATGATTTAGGTTCTAAACTCCCAGTCGACTGTAGATTTGAATTTTTGGGTCACAAATTGATCCCTAGTGGCATTAGAGGTTTCCTAGAGTGTCTTACTTGACCTCCACCTACCCTACAGAAGGGTACAGACATGATGTGTCACGTCTGTTTGGTCTGAGACTGTGGATGTCTCAGATATCAAATGTCTAAATAGACAATCTCAAATGGCTTCAGACACTTAGGCTTGAGTGAATAAAACTTACGTATATATATGCATATGTATATAAAGCATCAATTATAATAAAGCAGATTTTAGCTGCATTGTTCACATGAACAAATTAAATGTGGATGTCTGAATATTAGGCTGAATCCCACATGTGCTGTTTCACATCTTGATTACAGCTGTGACTTCTGGCTCACCTGCTCATCCCTCCTTTCTAAATCCATTAAGAAACTGTTCTTAAGACTTGAAATTCTTACTTTTCCTAATCTTGGGATTTTTTTACAGTACCTTTGACACTGGCAAAATACCATGTATGTCATGCACAGTCCTTACTATCATGTTACCAAGAGCCCAACACTACTTATATAATGGCATTATTATAGTTGTTAAATATTTTCGGAAGGAAACAACCTGAAAAATGTTACCGGTTTTGGTGAAATGTCCTTTGCCTTTCCCAGACATATTCATTACCACTACCACTGATAGTTGTAACTTAAGCAGAGTTGGGAAATAAAGGGTTGGGGGATGGAACACACCACCACACCTTCAAAAGCAAACACATGGTATTGTTGTATTGTTTTGTTTTACATCCTTCCAGCAAGGTAAGGCTTCATAAAAATGTGTATTTAAAAATCCATATTGATCTTATGCTGGACATAATTTTATTAATAATTGCCATTTCCTCATATTCCTTTGTTATATTATCTTCTGTTGTCTTTCTAACCAGAGGCAGGTACTGCTGTCCTATGAATTGTCAGTGGACTCTATTAATGATCCTTTTCAAAGACAAAGGTTAATGAGCGCGGCCACTGTTATTACAGGTAATTTGTGTAAGTCATTCTTTAATGATTTTCGTACCATGATTGTGTAACTTGACCTAAGAGATCAAAATGTCGCAGACAGACAGCATTATTTTAAAAGTCACTATGGGAAATTATGCTGCAATTAAATGTACATTTCAGTAAAGTAAATATTCTCATATCACGTATCTATAACTGTAAGATACAATTACCAAAGGTCATGCCTGGCCAACCTGATTGCCCTGTATAGTAAAATGAATGGGGTTTGTGGATGAGGGGAGAACAATGTCTTCATTTACCTTGACTTTAACAGTGCTTACAACACTGTCTTGCACAGTACTTTTTCTTCCAAGTTAGGGTGTTAGGATCTGCAAGAGTGGACAACCAGCTGGCCAAAAAAAATGGTTGGATGTTTGGGCTTCAAGTGGCTGGTGAACAGGCTGTATTCTACCTAGAGGCAGGTAACAAGTGGAGTACCACAGGGGTGTATCCTTGGACCCATCTTGTCCTAAGTGACCTGGAGGAGGCAACAGAGGGCTTGATCTTGAATTTTTCAGATGACGCCAAATTGGGGGGGAACCTCTTGATGCACTGGACATAAGGGCTGCCATCTAGAGGGACTTAGGCTGGAGGAATGGGCCAACAGGAACCTTATGAAAATTCAGCCAGAACAAATGTAAACTTCTACATATCTGCAAGAACCTCTTGCAACAATATAGGCTGTAACCTGGCTGGCAGGGAAGCAGCTCTGCAGGAAAGGCCCTCTGGGTCCATGTGGGCAGTGAGCTGAGCATGCAACGTGCCCTTTCAGCAGCAATGGCTAACAGTATCCTACACTTTATTAAAAGGAGTGTAGCAGGGGGAAAGTGATTATTGCCCTTTATTAAGCACTTGTTAGACTATATACTATGCCCAGTTTGCTCCCCAATCTCCCTAATACAAGAAATACATTGAGTTCAGTAGAGGGCTGCCAAGCCAGGGGCCGGAGCCCTTGCCTGGTGCTGGGCTGGTTCAGCCCAAAGAGAAAGCTTTGAGGGGAAGTTCATATCAGCCTTCCAGTGTGTAGGAAGACATTCTCAAGAAGATGAAGACAGGCTTTTCATAATGGTGCACAGTGGAAGATGAGGCAACAGACATGAATTGAAAGAAGAGAGTTTCAAACTGTAAGTAGAAGCTTTCACCATGAGGACAGACAAAAGAACAGCTTATGCGTGTCTGCCCTCATAGCTGACCCTGCTTTGAGAAGTGGGTTGCACTAGAGATCTGAGGTGCCTTCTAACTTATCTTATAACCATATCCTCAACAATGGGACATCAAGATATGGGGAACACCCTTCTTCATTTTATCCTGGACTTTTCTTCTAACTGTGCTGCATCTGTGACTGCACAGATGCAACTCACAGAAAGCAAGCTGACAGTTTCCAAAGACAGTTAAGTTATTTCTCCTTAATACAGATCCTTTATCATCCTTCAATAGTATAATAAACATATGAAGAGGTGGGTAATATCACCGGTTTCTTTAATTATGAGATTTGTTGATAGTGACCTTCAAAGAGCCTGTAATTTGTGTAGAATGCGTGAAACTATTTTTTTTCAATGATGCCATTTTGCTCACATTAATGATTTTTCTTTTCAAACATTTCTATGAGTGATTGTCTTTTTCTTCATGCTGTAATATTCCACATAAGATTATCTGTATGTCACTTTACCTCTTTGTCATTTAGAAATGCAAAAGTCAAAAATTAAATGCCCTTCTCGATGGAAACATCTTGCTCAAAAGTATCTAATTTGGAATTGTTGTCCATTCTGGAGAGCAGTCAAAGAGAAGGTGAAATTGGTAGTTTTGGATCCATCTGCTGATCATTTGATCATGTTTTGCATTATCGTGAATACCTTTTTCATGGCTTTGGAGCAGCCTGGCATGAACTCTGATTACCAAAACATAATTTCTAGAAGTGACTGGGTAAGTTAGGTCTATGTTAGAGTGAATATGAAGTCATGACCCCATATTTATATTTGGAAAATCCCATAAAGAAACATACTCTTTCAGTGACTTTTTGCTGGATTTCTTTTTCCTCTTTCCAGGTCTTCACCCTGATTTTTACAGCAGAAATGATCTTGAAAATCATTGCTCTTGATCCTTACAACTACTTTCAGCAAAAATGGAATATTTTTGATAGCATAGTTGTTATGATTGACCTAATAAGCTTTAAAGAAAATCTGTCATATTTCAGGCTGGTAATTATTTCTTTATTCTTTTTTTAAGTATATGTTGTGTAGATTCGTAAAAGATTACAGTGAAATGCTCTCGAATTATTTTATTGATGAAACTGTTACATTACTTCTCTTTGTTAGTAAATAGCAAGCCAGTATGAATATTTAATGAGAGTGAATATTAAATGAATATTAACAAATACATTCAGTATGATTATTATACCGTGTATATTGGATACTATAAATCCTGTGGCACAATGTGCTCTTTTGAAGATTTGACATAGCAGAGAGTTCACTGGCTTTCTGTTAGGTCTGTACAGTGGCACTGCTCAACTACATTTCAGATCTTCAATTAGGAAAAGATATTATCTGAGCTTAGGCATAGCAAAGGTTCCCTCACAGCTTTTCCTTTTGAGTTGAGATTTGTAAAATAAGATAGCTTTCCTCAAGGCTTAAACTTGGCCTTGAGACCTTCTCAAGGCTTTCCTCCATCTTAGGGAACAGGAGGAGTATCTCTGAGATGTCTGTGTATAATGTCATGTTTTTGTTTGCATCCTTACTATGTATTTAGAGTGCTATATTTCCTAAATACTCATAACATTCTTCATAGCTTTTCAGAGTCATCACACCTAGAAATTCAGTTGAATTATGTTTCATCTTGTGTATCATGACTGAAAGATTGGAGCAGCCCTCATGCTAATTTGACTAAAAGTGTCCTTTTTACTCATGAGAATGCATAGACTAGATCCCAACTGGCTTTTCAGATCCTGTTGTAAGTCAGTTGTGTAAAAGGTAGAAAAAAATATTTTTTCAATTTTTCTGATACATTTGATTTAGTCCAAAATGCAGTCATTTCTTAAGCCTCATCCAAACACCTATAAGCCACTTGAATAATATTGCTATTATCATTATTGCTATTAATACTAATAGACTTACATTTGCTCCTATATAACTTAGCACGAACAATTTGAGAGCTTCCTTTGGCAGTTCTCTGTTCTTAGTAAAATTAACTATCTGAGCTGAAGCGCAATGTTTTGCATTGGAACAAATATAAACCTTTCTTTGGGGGAAAAGTTATGGTGGTCTTCCTGAAGTAAAGCCAGCATGACAAATTCAGGATCTGGTTTTTATTTGTGCTGTGCTATCTATGCAGTGTTTGCCACTCACATTGTTCTCTTGTGTTTTACTTACAGCTCAGGATCTTCAAATTGGCAAAGTTCTGGCCAGCCTTAAATACTCTTATGCAAACAATTCTAAACTCAGTTGGTGCTCTGGGTAACCTCACTCTGGTTTTGATTATCACTGTATTTATTTTTGCTGTAGTAGGAAAGCAGGTTTTAGGCACTTACTATGACAGCTATTCTAAAACAAACACTAGTGAACCGTTACGCTGGCATATGAAGGATTTTTGTCATTCATTCCTGATTATATTCCGAATATTATGCGGAGAATGGATTGAAACCATGTGGGAATGTATGGAAGTGGCTGGGAAAGGGCTATGTCTTCCCATTTTCTTGCTAGTCCTGGTCATAGGAAACCTGGTGGTGAGTTTCAAGCTATTTTTCAGTCCCTTCTGAATGCATCTAATTAAACCAGTATCTTTTTTTCCAATGCAAAGTTTATTATTTGAAGAGTATTCACAGTAT
This sequence comes from Strigops habroptila, assembly GCF_004027225.2. Taxonomy (NCBI): domain Eukaryota; kingdom Metazoa; phylum Chordata; class Aves; order Psittaciformes; family Psittacidae; genus Strigops; species Strigops habroptila. The sequence goes on from NC_044277.2 coordinate 102,794,903, forward strand.
TCTTTTTTCTGGATGTTACTTAATGTAAGTTTTTCTTCTGACTTTTTTTCCTTTTCCCCTGTCTTTCTCTTTCTCACACAAGAGATAGCCGCTAAGCAAAATAAAATTATTTCTACCCAGAGTATAGAAGTGCAGTGCTTTTATGATTTAGTCTCTGATTTTTTCATCTTTTGTGTTACTAGGATCAAATAACCAAATTATTCAGTGCTTTTAATGCTTACCAACTTATCCTTATATTATCTAAAGTTTAAAGACCCCAGATTTTCTGGTTTGTGTGACATATACTAGAACTAGTGTATATATACTGGAAGACAAAATCTTTTTCATCTGCTTGATTTGTTGGTCCATACCAGACCCTTTTTGATGGTGTTGTTACTAAAATTTATCTTTGCCTGCTGTTTTTCTACCTCCTCGTAGACATTATGGACATCAGAGCATGTGAAACTATATTTGCTAGACCCAAACCCTCACTTCCTTCTATCTGTTCCTGCCCTTCCTTCCAGAAGGAGCCATACTATACTATATTAATAGTTCAGTATAATAGTAAATGGTTTCATTGCAGTGGTTGATGAAACCAAGACTGAGATTTTTTATCTAAGGAAGGTTTTCTGAAATGCCTTTTCTGTTAACAGTATTATCTCCAACTTACTTTAACTATTTTAAGGTGCTCAACTTATTCATTGCCTTGTTGCTGAATTCGTTCAATACTGACTCCTCAATGGGACAAGAAGAACCTGGACAAATGACCAAAAGTCAGATTACAGTTGCGCAGATTCACAAGGGCCTGCAGTCTGTGAAAGACAGAATTTTGGGTCATTGTGGCAAAACAATGAAAAAAAGCCTCAAAAAAACAGCCAAAAAGAAGACTTTGGTGAAAATTTCTGCCAAAGACATAGAGGAAAATGACCATGCCGTGACAGATGTCAGAAAGGATATAGACAACAGCAGCTTTGACATGGGATATTGCAATACTGAACAGAATTGCCCAGTAACAAGGAAATACGAAGCATTTTTAACCAGTCATAGTACCTGTGTTCCCATTGCAGTAGCAGAGACTTACATGGATGATGGTGGTGATGAGCACAGTGTATGCGCAGAAATAGAATATAAAAAACAGGTAGGGAATATTAATATTTGAAAAATTATTATAACTTGCATCTGTAAATATAATCTTGAAGATTCAACTGTAAATGTTATTCCTTCTGTCATTTCTGTCATTTTACTTTCTTTGTTCTTCTAGTAGTTTCAAAATGCAAAATAGACCAAAGTAGTTTTAGTTATTTAATAAGAGATGTTGAATATTCACTTTTTCATCATTCTCTTCATTGATAGCCATCATTCTGCTTTTGTCTGTTTTGCTTCCATTTATGGTTGTCAATTGCTAAATGAAGTTTGATCAAGACAGAAAGTCTCCTTTGCCTTACAGACAGCACCTGGAATTTTTGGAGGACAGTACTCTTGTGTTATTTTTATGTTGCTTCTCAGTTGCATAGAGTCCAGAGGGAAAGCAAATAAAAGCTTCACCTTACAAAGTTAATTTATTATTTTTTTTTTAATCACCTATTCACTTCTATAATACTTTGGACTCCCTTTTATACCTGTTTATTTTTTTGTGTTGGGCAGGTAAAAACTCAAGTGTTTATATTGCCATGATAGAACAGTGCAATTCATTTGCCTGTACACAGGCATTTAGGGATATTTGAGATACTTGAGGTGTCTGTCACACCCACATGGGACTGTTAAATAAGACACAGAAGCTATAGGAACTTTTGTTGGCATCTGGAGGCCAGGGGTGTGTAGAAACACCTCAGATGACGCTAGTTATCAGCCACAATTAGATTACTCCATTCAGATTCCTGAATTTCAAGATTCCATGTACTACTCACCTTATAGATGTCAAGTGCCACTTGAGGTGCTAGGTCGTCTCATACAGCTTCTAAATGCACCTCCAAAAAGGTGTCTGTCAGTTCTTGTAGATCCTGTACTGTATTTAACGTGCCATGTGTATGTCTTAGATACTGCCCAGGTATCTTAAAAGGCACTAAGCATGCATGAATGCATTTTAGTTCAAAATCATTGGGTTGTCCTCTGAGATTGTTATTCCTGTATAAATATTTTTGCCTATAGAAAGTAAGGGCGATACCTTTTAGACCACTGATAGTACTGCAGCTGCTTATGAAACACCCAATAGTAGTTTCAGCTCAGATTAGCAAAAAAAGGACCTCTAGCTAATTTCTTTCAGAAGCCTGCCTTATTCACAGGCAGCTGTAATAAGAAGTAGCAAACTCCAACATACCTTCCTTACAATCTTTTGTCAGAAGGTGAGCAAAAAATTATTAACCTGTTATGGTTTAACCCCAGACAGCAACTAAGCACCACACAGCCGCTCACTCACTCTTGCTGTGTTGGGGTGAAAGAATGTGAGAAAACTAATGGGTTGAGACAAATACAAATTAATAGGTAAAGCAAAAGCCAGCCACACAGGCAAAGCAAAACAAGGAATTCATTCACCACTTCCCATCAGCAGGTGGATGTTCAGCCATCTCCAGGAGAGCAGGGGTCCACCATATGTAACAATAACTTGGGAAAACAAACACCATCACTCCAAATATCCCCCCTTTCTTCTTCTTCTTCCCCAGCTTTATATGCTGAGCATTATGCCATATGGTATGGAATATTCCTTGGGTCAGTTGGGGTCAGCTGTCCCAGCTGTGTCCACTCCCAACTCTTTGTGCACCCCCAGCATCCTTGCTGGTGGAGTGAGGAGCAGAAAAGATCTTTGTGTAATAACTGCTCAGCAATAATGAACAAATCCTTGTGTTATTAGCAGTGTTTCCAGCACAAATTCAAAACACAGCCCCATACTAGCTGCTGTGAAGAAAATGAACTCTACCCCAGCCAAAACCAGCACAGGACTGAGAGCTGATTGGGATTACTTAGCTCTTCTCTCTGCAACTAGAAAGATGAGGAGATCCTTGGGGTCCAGCTGAAAAGGTTGCTGCTGAGCCAGTCCGTCTGAAGTTAGTGATTTGGATACAGGAATACCTCAATGGGCTAAATGTAGATCTTGAGGAATGGTACCTTTCCACAGTATAAGTACAGGAACACGGTATTTGAAATTGAAGAAGAAACCATTCTTTTACATGCCTTTATGGATGTAACTTAATTATCTGAAAAAAGACAAACATGCTGAATTTTGTCTTTAGGTTCTTTAGATTTATGCTTTAGATTCTGTTAAAGATTTTTCACTTTTAAGAATGACTGTCAGGAAGAAAAATGTGGAAAGTCCACTGTTTTGCATTATTTTATGCAGGGAGACAGGTTAAGATGTACAGAGAAGTGCCGGAATTCGAGTGGCTTCAGTCAGATTTCTGGGACTTCTGAAACTTTAAGTTGTTTTTCAGAAACACACCAAAAAAAAGAGCAAAAAGAGGTAATGATAAATTTTATCACCTTTCAGTATATGCTAGAGATGAAAATTGTCACAATGGTTCTCTCATTCAGTGATGACAGGTTAAGCTGGGATTTTCCAAATAGTAGTAAGTATAATTCTTGTGAAGATGGTACATCTTTCTAGAGGTAATAATAGTTTAAAGCATGAAGGTTTGTCTCTCAGAAACAGCCATGGCTGACAATGTAACTTAATATATTATTTTGTACAAAATAAGTAAACAGAAATTAATCAAGAAACACACTTACTTTAAAGATGTGTTACATATTATTTATTTTTACAGATAATTCTGTTTGCTGTCAGCCTTGGATGCAAAAATTTTTTCTCTAGAAACAGTTCCCCAAAAAGACATACTTTTTCTGGTGTAGAAGCTAAGCTTATTCTAATACAACAGCTCCACATCAAAAAAGGTGAAGAATCATGGCTTGCCTCCAATGACCCAGCAACTTTCTGGATTACTACCTCCAAATGTCAATCCACTTCAGTATTTTTTGGTTTTAGAGAAAGTGGCCAGAAGTTTTATTTGTTATACATTATTTAATTTTATATATTAATTATATTTATATTAAAATATTCATGAATTTAAGTAATTACATTTTTGTCTATGTTGAAGATTCCCTAGGACTTGAAGTTAGTGTAGAACAGCGTGGCTGTCAACAGCAGCAATTCTTCCTTCTTCTGGCTTCTCATTCTTACCCCTATTCTCCTGCCTTCCCTTTCCATCTCGTACAGAGCACTCATACTTTATGGCTGATAGATTGCTTTATTCCTTTTTCTTTGTACTTATTTTGCTTATTGTCTTTAGCTTTATAGGTGTGTAGTTTATCTACCAATAACAATAATTCTTTGAGGCGTGTAGACCATACATACATTTCTTTCCTGCTAGGCCTTCCCATATTCAAGCCTTTTGAGACATGGTTTGTATCTATCTCTGAAAATGAAAAAAAAATTGGATTGTCATGAAAAAATCAGAGTTTTCTTTGAAGTAAAGCTGTAGCATAATATAATGTCTTCTAAATATTTTCCTTCCTGCAAGTCCAATGTAGATGACTAGAAGATACTTTATTAAATTAAAGCCATGGAAACAGAGAGGAGGGATTAGTCTTTTCTGTCCTATTATTTGTAATTTTATTTTGGTAGTTCAGCAACATTAAGATCATTGGGATAACTTATAGGGTGCAGTCTTTTTTTTTTTGGGCAGGGGGATGTGTGGGTGTGTGATAAGTTAATTTATTTAAATCTGGTAAACTTATTAATGAAAAGCAAATAAATCCTCCTCTTTACCCTCCTGTGCAGAAATGTGATGGTGGTAGCTATTCTGAAGCCAGCACTGTGGATCCAGTTATTCTCCTGGAGACCTTTTCCCAGCCTAAAAAGTCACACCTACCTAAGGACTGTTTTACAGAAAGTAAGAATCTTTTATGTATTGTGGTGACACCAAATGAACTAGTGTTCATTTGTTCTGTTTAGAACATTTCCGAATTGGCAAAAACTGAGACACTTGTTTATAAACATAAAAATTCAAATAAATATACCTGAAGCCAGCACAGAACTGTGGCAGGGTTAGGATGCCTGAACACAAGCGTTTAGAACCATATGAGATGTCTGAGAGCAGGCAATACAACTGCATGAACCTGGCAGAAGTGTCACAGGAGCTGTACAATATCCAAAGAGGCCTAAAATGGTTTTAAACACCTGTGTTTAGGTAGCAAAATGCCATCTTTGGAGTGTGATTCAGTCTTGTATTGAGGCATCAGACTGTCGATATCTGCATATGAGCAAAAGCACTCAAAGCATTTCTGAAAGGCCAGCTGGATGTCAGTTAGGATATGTATGTCTGTGCCTGGTGTCTTAAATGGTGCTTCAAGTGAATTTGTCTGAACTCCCAGTACAGTGGATGAATATTCAGTCAATGCAGCTAATGGGATTCAGAGGAATTTACAGTTTATCCCAGTGTGGACACCTGTATTTGATTGCCTGAATGGCTCCTTAGGCTCCATTGACTCTCGTGGTTCAATCCTACTGCCTTTACAGATTAATGAAGAAGTCCATTTCTGGTGCAAAACAGTGAACAGAGAATCTAATTGTAAAGTCTCTGCAGTGCAATAGGGTGAAATAATCAGTAGAAATAATAATCTACTAACCAACTTTAAAATTATCTCTTTTCAAAACAAAAAGAATAAATGTGGGGGAAAAAACAAAACAAAAACCAACCAACCAAACAAACAAAAAACCCAACAAAAAAAAAACCAACCCACCAACAAATTTTTTAGATAGAATTAATGGCTTTTTTGTGCCCACAGAAGGGCTTGCGGGCACAACAGCTTCTCTGCTTTTTCCATGTATAAGTTGCTCTATTAAAAGATATTTTTACCTACAGATTTTGTCTTTTATTTAGCTTTAGATTGTTTCAGACCCAACATCACCCCATAGGTAAAACAGCACAGTGTCTGTATAGGCTGTAGAAGCTCAAATTAATATATGAGCTTTTTTTTTTTTTTTTTTTAATATTCCACGTCTCTACATTTTCCATGGGACTAATATGCTCTTCTTTCTCTTTTCAGGTTGCGTTGAATATTTCCCGTGTTGTGCAGTGGATACCTCTAAGTTTCCAGGCAGAACTTGGTGGAACTTTAGAAAAACCTGCTGCAAAATTGTTAAACATAGCTGGTTTGAACTTTTTATAATTTTTATGATAATATTGAGCAGCGCAGCACTGGTAAATTTAATTTAATTTACTTTCTCAGATTTTGAATTGATGGTTGTCAGTAAAGGAAAATTATATTATTACATTTTGTTCTTTTACTCTCACATTCCTTTCCCCAGGGAGAGATAAGAGTATTATAAACATGTCCTTAGAAGTTATAAGGTTCTCCTCAACTTGGACAAGATATTTAAATATATGGAATCATAGTCTTCTCCATAGTTATTCATAGAATCATAGAATCAACTAAGTTGGAAAAGACCCTTAAGACCAACCATTACTCCAGGACTGCCAAGACCATCACTAAACTATGTCACTAAGGGCCTCATCCACACTGTTCATGGAACATGATTCCTCACCCACTTGTGTGCTTAACTAGGAGGCTAAACCAGGGTGTGAAATTTATTAGGAAAACTTAAAAAAATAAAAGTACTTCTAAATTTGTAAAGTTTACAAATTTGTAAATTTGTAATTTGTAAATTTCTATAAATTTGTAAATTAGATTTAAAATCATCCAAACATTAAGATGGTCAGAATCATGATGATGGCTGTAAAGTGGTAGGTGACTTAATGTTTCATTGCTCTCTGATTATGTCCATTTTTACTGAAGAATAATGGAGGTTTTATTTGATTTGAAAGCATATTAACGAAGTCTACTGAAAGTAATTTGTTAAATAAAACATTCTATAGTGCAGAAGGAACATAACCAACTATTGCGTAAGTGATCTTTATGGTGGATTTCAGGATTCTCCAAGTAAAATCTGTTCTGTGTGCAGTAACTTCAGGTTGTCTACTGAACCATAGATTTGAACCATTTGCTTTAAAATTTCTGTGGCAAAATCTCCAAGGGAAATCCCTGGGATTCCCATGAGAGCTCCTCTGTACTCACATGGAACCAAACTGAAACAAGGAAGGAAAGTGAGTTATTTAATGTACTGTAGGCTCTGGCTAAGTTGAACACAAAACTATTTGGTATCCAAATGCAAAATAACAAAACAATAACTGTTCTTTTTCATCTAAGATATATTGTAGTGTTAAGAACTTTCACATTCCTAAGATACTGTTGTCCTCTTGCAAAAAGGGACTTGTCCATTTTCTGTTTATTTTTAAAGCTGTTTGCTGATACAGATTTTCCTGAACCAATAGAATGAAGGAGCACCATACCATCAGGCATGTCCATGCTTGAAAGTAAATCAGATGAGGTGGTGATCATAGAAAGAATGCATAGAAAAGTATGCGGAGAATGCTTAGTGCTCAGAGCAAAGGAAGAGTTAGAAGTTTGAAAGAGCATCACTGCTAAATAATGGGTGATTTGACTAGAAGATAGAAATCAAGGTAGTAAAGGTTAAACAGTGAAAAAGACATTAGTTATCAAACTTACTCAGAAAAAAAGGTAGAAAATGGTAAATAGGCTTATGTACATGAATGCCAGGAGGTCTCAATTACTCACAGTCAAATTAGTAGTCCTGTGGACACAGTGACAGCTCTGCTCTGTAGACATTTCTCCTAACTATAGCACAATTGAATGACCACTGCTTTGAAGGCCACTTAACTCCAGAAGTGGTATTACCATTTCACTACACTGTGGAGCAGGAGTGTGTAAGTTCTACCAGACTGTTGGTAACTATACATAGGAGCAGCTCTGGCCTGTAGTTTTTTTCAGTGGGAATATAAAACGGAAACACATCAATGATTTTACATGAATTTATTGTTTCAGGTCTCACTTGATCTATACACCTGGTATGATCCTGCTCCCCCTTATTGGTGGCCTTTTAGACTGGGTTTAGCATTTCATAAATACAGGGGAGCAAATCAGATCTGCTACAATACCTAAATAATCATCTTCTCCCAGAGCACTGGAGACACATAACAGAGGCACTCAGGTGTTCCTGCTAGAAGCATGTAATGGTTTAATGTGACTGATGATAACTTATAACTGTTAAGGCCTGCTATAGCTGAGCTAATGCTTGCAAAACCATTGAGTTTTCTTTGCTGCCATGCTCCCCTGAACCAAAGGTCTATGGACCATCTGGGTCATGTAACACAGCTTGCCATTTCCTTGAAGGGTGCTGGCTGTTCATGATCTTATTTAAAAATAGCAGCAGAATAAGAGATTTCAGAGTCGGGTAAGGAGCTGTTAAGTGAAGAGCTGATGTAGATTGAAACTGGATGTGGATTAAAGTTTTGACACCCTCTGTTTTTTTCCTGTTCTTTGTCACAGACTACAGCCATGTGACTTTGGGCAAATTAGTTGATCTTTCTACACTGCTGTCTTTCTCGACTGCTCTTCTATAAAATAAAGATGTGGTCCAACATCCCAAGGATACGAGATAGTGTATTCCTCCTGAGAGGACAGACAGACTCTTAAACTTCTCGTTTCAACTTTTTTACTTGTCTGATGGCAAGAAAGAAGACAGGAAGTTAGCAGCTGCAGAGGCAATTTCGGACAAGGGGGCACAGATTTGAATAAGGATAAAAGACAGGGAAGTTGTTAAATGCCCTGATGTGCTCTAGAGGCACTTTCAGCTCTTGAGACAGAGTGTGAAAAAGAAGACAAGAGGAGATTGAGTAATTTTTATCTAGGGATAGTAGAGGGTTGGAAAGGGTGTGGTACAGCGTGGCTTCTGATCTATCCACGTAAGTAACAAAAATTTTAAGTAAAAGTAATGACAGACATGGGGGTAATGGTGGTAGTGAAAATGGATGGATAGATCATGAGAAATGCAAGCAGCAAAAGAGAAATTGAATGGAATTAGAGCTATAAGGTGGGGGAGAAATGTACAAAAGGAAGAATGAAAACATCGCTAGAGGCTTGGTGAGGAAGCAATGCAAGGTGCTAAAAGGAATTGAGAATAGAATGGCAGTATCAAAACCTTAAAATAAATTAGCAAGGCAGCAAATATATTAAACATAAGCAAACAATGATGTAAAGTACAGCAATCAATAAAACATTTTCCAAAACCCTTACTGACATCAAAGTAATGTCAAGATTTAGGTGAAAAATTGTGAAACTCTGAGAATTAACGGTTCCAGGTAAAGTGCTTGTCATATTTTTTCATATCCTTATAACAGCTCTGCAGGCTGACTAAAGATGGCATATTTGGAAGATCTAAGTCTGAAAGACAGTGGTTAATGTGTTTATTTCAAGCTTTATTATGAAGAATTTTAGACTAACACCTTCAAAATTATCCACTAATTTAGGAAGCCAAGATTTTTGGTAGCCACAATTGACCCTCATGAGATAATTTTTTGAAGAAGAGTTGAGCATAAACATCTCAAAGTATGTGATTTTTCAACCAATCTGAAAATGAGATTGTACTTACTTTACAATTTAGGGTTTTACTTCTAAGCATAAAACTAAGTGGTGGTTGCCCATAATTTAATATGAAATGCTTATAATAAGCCAAACTGTGTATTCCTGTGGAATTTAAAAAATTTTCCATGAAACTACTGAACTGTTTTAAAAATGAATTCTGAAATTCCAGGCATTTGAAGATATTCACCTGCAGGAAAGACAAAAAGTGAAAATGCTTCTAGAGTACGCTGATCAAATATTTACCTACATCTTTTTTATGGAGATGCTTCTGAAATGGGTAGCTTATGGTTTGCACAGTTATTTCACAAATGCCTGGTGTTGTCTAGACTTCATCATTGTATGTGTAAGTATTATATTCAGCTTGTCTTACATATTGAATTTTGATATTTTCTATATAGAGAATTTAATGTAAAAACTGATTATGAATAAACACAAGTTTAAAAGACAGTTTCCAAAAGATGGAAAGAGTTACAATAAAAGGAAATGTTAGGACAGATTTAAATGGAAGTTTTAAGTAATAATCTGAAGTTGATTAAGAGAATTTTATTCAGTGTCACTGTCATTGAAGACTATAAATTGTGGCCCTCGAAAAAAATGTTTCTTATAAAAACATATAAGTGGAGAGAGAGGAGCAATTAGCAATCAGAAATAAATGTATAATAAATTAATTTAGACCATAGAAAAATGTAAAGCTGTTGAGAGCTCTGGTATTTAAAACCAGAAAAAAGTAGAGTTGCTTCTTAAAAGGAGAAGAAATTTGGATGGTATAAGGAGTTGAAAAGTATTGTTGGAAAAATAATTAACCAGAGAGTTAAAGACATAGGAAAGTATGTTTTGCTTTGCAATCAAAGAAATGCTAGCAATTCTTTCTATAGCTGTAAAGAGAAATGCTGAAATCATCAATACTGAAATGGAGGTAGTGGAGTGTTGGATATACACGTATTTATTCTGAATTCAAAGTTAAATAACATAATACTTTTCAGTTTTATATGGCAACAATACACTGGGAAGATACTGAAGTTAAATATTCTAAAATAAGGACATCTAAGCAGCTGACTTCTGGTAACATCAAAGTAGCTTTTTGATAGCCTCTGAATAGTTAGCATTAGAAGTTGTAAAGTACTAGGAAATTTCAATAGAAAAATCTAATATCATGATTATTTATGAAGTATATATAGCATGACTTTAGCAATTACAGTTCTGTAATATTAATAGCAGTGCTGTCCACAATGGAGGAAAGGCGTGGAAATATCCAATGGTTAGACAATAAGACAACAAATTCAAATAGGAAGGAAGAGGCAAATCATGTACAGTAAAAAAACCCCCTAATTATTGAAACAATAATGAAACAATTTTCTAATGTTTTCAGTTCATTTTTTCTCTTACAAAAAATAAAATAAAGACTGGTTATCTTTTTAAAAATATTTTTTATTTCCACACCACCATCTTAATTACTGTATACACTTCTGAGAATAACTACGTAGAAAATGGGAATATTTTATTTGAACAATCCTTTCTAGTCTTGTAGTGTATGAATTACCATAGTTACGAATTCGGTTGCTATACTAGCATTCTGAAAAAAATACAGGAACTGCTTTTAGGAAAAAAAAAAAAAGGAGTGTTTCGAATTAGAATGGAATTATCCCATTATTTTTAAAATATTAGGAAATACCAAAGTAAAATTATCCTGTGATAGCTTTGAATGTTTATTTTCTTCATTTGAGTTAAGGGTCAAAGACACTGGAACATTCAGGTTATGATTGTCTGCTGACACAAATAAAATAAATTTTTGTATACCATTTAATAATCTCAGTTTCAATTCAATGAACACAGCTGTCATGTGTTTCCTGGGGAATAAATACTGCTTCCGACTCATCACTTTGTTCCTCTGGGAGTTCCCTGAAGTCTCTCAGGACTCTTAGAGCATTGAGGCCTCTCCGAGCTTTGTCAAGATTTGAAGGGATAAAGGTAAGGATTTTGGGGCTGTGTGTGCATATTCTGTAATAGCTGCATTTGAAGTTTTTGTGAAAATTACACCTTGAATCTCTATTTTGGGACTTGATGGCAATAAGATGGGTCAGATTGCCTTCTTATATTTATGGCTGTTATTTTGAAATAATACCGAACACTTTCACAGAAATTTATAAGTACAAATGAAATAAGGAAATTGAATAATAATGTGCTACCACAAGAAATCATTTTGTATAGTAATGTGAACACTGGAACATCTTTCCTTGTTTCCAGTTTCATCTTGGCAGTTATCTAGACAGGCTCATGTGCCACACTTCAGATTCTCCAGGGTGGATCTGAAAGGTAACAATCGTTTCAAACTTAAATAGTGTGGGATTTTCTTAAAAGGAGATTGTTCTATCTCAATTTTAAAAGCTGCTCTAAGTGAACTGAATCTTAAAGTTAGTGGGGATAAAGGCCATTAAGGACAAGAAGGAATTAGTTAGAAACAGCCAGCATGGATTTAGGAAGGGAAATTTTTGCTTCTCAAACCTGATTGTCTTCTATGATGAGATAGCTGATGGAGAGAGAGAGAAGAGCCATCTGTGGTCTCAGATATCGGTTATATCTGATTTGGATTGGCTGAACTGCAAGGTTCAGTGTTCGGAGATCATTGGGATCTTCACAGAGTGGTGAAGAATGGTGAAAAAAAATAGATAATAGTCCTCAAATTCCCACTGGCAACAATCATGGTCCTACCTTTCAGCATTAATGTGCTGGATTTGCGACTACAAGTTCTTGTTACTGCTTGTGTCGGGTCCCTTAATGTCACCAGCACAAGCTCCAAAAGCTGGAATCCCATTTTCACTGGTACCATTTCTGGAAGAGGCTTACTGCTCATCATGGGTTTGCATTCGCCTTGTCCTCAAGCAAGTCAAAATGAAGGAAGACTGCTGACTGAAACAACTTAGTCTTCTGGAAGCCAAACTTTCTACTTTATGTACTGTGCGCAGTTGCCAGTGTTTATTGGGTGAGGTTCATTTTGTTATGCAGAGCAAGCTGTTCTCTTGCAAACCCCCTCCAAGATAAAAGAAAGGGTTATTTATGATGTTATGGTAAATAATAGGCTAGAGTGTACCCTCAGCAAGTTTGCTGATGATACGAAGCTGAGGGGAATGGGTGACGCATCTGAAGGCTGTGTTGCCATTCAGTAGGACCTTGATAGGCTGGAGAAGTGAGCAGAGAGAAACCTAATGAGGTTCAACAAGGGCAAGTGTAGGGCACTGCACCTGGGGAGGAAGAACCCCAAGTACCAGTACAGACTGGGGGCTGACCTACTAAAGAGCAGTTCAGCTGAGAAGGACCTGAAAGTATTGGTGGATGATAAGTTGACTATGAGCTGGCAGTGTGCCCTTGCGGCCAGGAGGGTCAATAGTATCCTGGGGTGTGGCCAGCAGGTCGAGGGAGGTGATCCTACCCCTCTACTCGACCCTGGTGAGGACACATCTAGAGTACTGTGTCCAGTTCTGGGCTCCTCAGTACAAGAAAGTCAAGGAACTAGCAGAGAGGGTCCAGCAGAGGGCCACAAGGATGTTTAGGGGTCTGGAGCAACTCTCTTGTGAGGAGAGATTGCGGGATCTGGGCATGTTTAGTCTGGATAAGACTGAGAAGAGATCTCATTAATGCATATAAATATCTCAAAAGCGGGTGCTAGGAGGATGGTGCCAGACTCTCTTCAGTGGTGGTCAGTGACAGGACAAAGAGCAAGGGCCATAAACTAAAACACAAGAAGTTTCACTCCAACATGCAGAAGAACTTCTTTACGTTGAAGGTAGCAGAGCACTGGAACAGGCTGCCTGGGAGGTTTGTAGACTCTCCCTCTCTGGAGACATTCAAAGCCCACTTGGACACATTCCTGTGTAACCTGCTCTAGGTGGCCCTGCTCTAGGTGGCAGGGGGGTTGGACTAGATGGTCTCCAGAGATCCCTTCCAACCCTAATGATTCTGTGATTCTGTGAACCCATTCCGCTATACCTGACTTTTAGATCCCTTAGCTACTAGAGACTCAGAATCTTATGTATTAGTTTTACCCAAAGATAATTCTGGCTGCTATCTGGTTTACTTGCTTCCTCAAAAAGGCAAGATAGGTAACGCAGAATTACATGTTAAGACAAGCTTGAAATTGAGCTGAAAGCCAGCTTATGTTTCTCACCTACTAGTTTTTATATGGGTGAGAATGTGGTAGATACAGAAGAAGAAAATATAAGTGGTTTTCTGGGAAGGTGTTCTATTGAATGTAAATATTTCATTCTTTTCATTCATTTTATTTCTTTAAGGTTGTTGTGAATGCACTCTTGGGAGCCATCCCTTCAATCTTGAACGTTTTGCTCGTCTGTATTGTCTTCTGGCTGCTATTTAACATTGCAGGAGTAAAATTACTTGGAAAAAAATTTTGGAAATGCACACTCACAGAAGTAAATGGCAGTTTAATTCAGAACAAAGATAATTGTACTCACTTTAATGGAAAATGGATAAATAGTGATGTAAACTTTGATAATGTTGGAATGGGATACTTGGCTCTCCTCCAAGTGGTAAGTTCTATAAAAACATGCTCAGTTTTGTTTTCTTCAAGGGAATGAATTGAGCAGCCCAACCATGAGATACCACTGCGCTTCTGTTTATCTCACTGAAATTGGGGGATTTTAGCTTCCATAAATATTTTTCTTATCTATAAACTGCTCAGTTCTTCCTAAAAGATATGTAAGAAACCTTGTGTTAAAATCAAGCACTGTGTTACATGGCTTTTCAATTTTGTTTTTATTTTGATTAACATACTAAACCTGAAATAGTCTGCATGTTACTGGATTTAAAGTTATTCTCATTTTCTTTAGTAAAAGTTAGTTCAGAGTGGATAAGAAAGAAAAAGCACAATGCAGTTAATATTTCTATATTTTCTTTTATTGTACAAGTCACGAATTACTGGGATGCTAATTTATTGATCTCCCTAATACCACAACAAAGCAGAGAAAGACATTTTTAAAAGTGGTTGTTATCCCTGTATCTTCTCTAAATGAAGTTCATTGCTGTATATCCTCCAAAGTGTTCCATGATTCTTCGGAGCTCCTAAAAATTGCAGGAAGGAATTGTCTGCTGTTTTCTTAGAAATTGTTTTCATACTTTAAGGATATATTTGTTAGTTAGGCTGAATCTTGTACTGCTTTTTCAACAAGCAGGAAATTTACAAAAATTTCTTTCTCTTTTTTTTTTTTTTTTTTTTTTCCCAGGCAACTTTTAAAGGTTGGATGGATATTATGTATGCAGCAGTGGATTCTCGTCAGGTATGTCACTAAAATGAAATTTTAGTTCTTTTCTCTTTCCTTCTTTCTTTTTCTATCCATACCATTCATTTTTCAGCTTTACAATATCAGAAATACAAGCAGATGAGTGCATCAAACTACACAGTGAAACAATAATCCCTGGAGTACTAAATACCTGGAATTTAGACAAGAGAAAACTGGCCAAAATAGAGTGATACCACACTAAAACTTACTATATCAAGAATGCAGAGGGCAAGAAGCTGCAAGTTTTGGACAAGTCTGTTTTGGGAACAGAGTTCAGAAGATCTTGGAGGGAATGTGTATGCATCTTTAGCAGTTATTTCTGGAGGTTTTCTTCCCTATATTTGACACACTTACTATTTCTTCCCCATTTCCATGTTCTGTTTCTCACTCTCTCGCTAGTATAGTGTCTTTTAACTTTTCTATGTTTAAATTTATTTGCATTTTCCTTATTCATTCAAGCACTGTACTCTTCAATGTATTGAATTAGCTGCTAATTAAAAAGTTAGTTCCTTGTAGGGCTGATCGTAGTGAGCTGAATTTTTAAAATCACTTCTTGTCTGAGATAGCATAAAAGGGGTTGGCAGTTCACTGTTATATTTAGTCTGAGCTTTTGTTCTATGTAGGAAATTAACAGAATCACTTCCGATTGGAACTGTTCATTTATTACTTAAGAATTTGCTAGAGCTGGATTGAGCTTTGTATCTTTGTAATTATCTTTACAAACAGTAACAAGGCAGAACAAGACAGTTCTACTTACACATCTAAATAAAGGTTTAAATGTGTAGAAATAGATTTTTCATTATAAATTGAAAATGATAAATTTGTGATTATCTGATTTTTACCAATATTTTTCTGTTTTGATTTTTTTAACAGATAGATGAACAGCCACAGTTTGAAGCATTCTTAGCCATGTATATGTATTTTGTGATTTTCATTATTTTTGGATCTTTCTTCATGCTGAACCTTTTCATTGGAGTGGTTATCAGCAATTTCAACCAACAAAGGAAAAAGATAAGTACTACATAAGCTAATTCAGGGTTTCTTGTAATCCTAATTTGATTGTGTGAATTGTAGTTTGACATTGCTATGGTTTTAAAGCAACTAAGTCCCATGCAGGTGCTTGCTGACTGCCCCCCCCCCCCCCTTCCCTCCTCCCTGGGGGTGTGGAGAGGAGAATCAAAAGAATGTAAATGCCATGGGTTGACATAAGAACAGTTTAATAACTAAAATAAAGTAAAATATACTACTAATAGTAATGATGAGGGGAACAGCAAGCAGAGAGAATATAAAACTAAAAGGGAAAAGGAAAAAAACAATAATAACCAGCAGTAATGCGAATACAATTGCTTACCACTCACTGACCGACACCCAGCCCAACCCGAGCAGTGATTGGTCTCTTCCATGTAACTCCCCCCAATTTATATACTGGACATAACGTGCTGTGGTGTAACTTACGTTTTTTTTTTACATAATCTTGTTGGTGTTTATTTAGTTGACTGCTTAAACTTCAGCTGAACAACAGTATTTTTTCCTTTTACTTAGGTGGAAAAGATCTATTTTTGACTGAGGAACAGAAAAAGTACTATAATGCCCTAAAAAAACTTGGATCAAAGAAACCTCAAAAACCCATCCCAAGACCATTGGTGAGACCATCTTAAGTAGAATGTGATAGAAAATACAAAGATGGTGACCATATTTAAACTCAGTTGCCAGGCACCTGGAAATAAATCTCATGTTAGAGCCCATCATCTTCCTCATTCAGTGTAGTGTTTACATTTTACTCTCTATTTCTTAAATCCATCTAATGCAGCTTTTCTTTGTGGATATTAATTGAAGAATTTCACAGCCTGTTTATCACCTATTCAAATGTACAAATTATTTATAAAGGTTCATATTAAATGTTTGATATTCATAACATGATCTTGGATACTTGAGTTGCATGATACCGCTTCTGCAACTAGACTGGATTCTTGCAAGTGAGAATAAATAGGGAGTAGTACATGCCCAATGGCTGTTATTTACTTTCAAATAATCTTATGCTTTATTTCATAGAGGTTCTTAAATTTAATTCCAGGCCTGGGTTCACATAGTAACTATTCAGAGTTTTTCTTGATTACTACATTTTAATTCAAATTGCTTATCCTAAAATCTCTGCTTCAATAAGTAATTCTATTAAAAGAGCAATCACAATGTACTCTGAATGTTTTCCTGCTGAATAATTTTTTTCTAAGGAAATGTGGTTGCATGATGCCTGAAAATACTTAGCCAAATACTAAGTGTTTTCTTTGAAGGTCTAAAGAAATTACCTGAAAATGCTTGTAGGAGCTTATGGTTAAATTTATATTCTCTTAAATTCTCTTTCTAAGCATAAGTTACTGATTAATATTTGAATGTAGCCAGGGTCTTACAAGTAGCATTAAGCAGCTCTTCTCATTCTCTCTGCAGAATATGTTCCAAGGATTGCTGTTTGACATAGTATCACACAAAGCATTTGATATTACTGTTGCAGTTTTCATCTGTCTAAATATGGTCATTATGATGGCAGAAAATAAGCAGAACGACATCAAGAATGTTCTTAATAAAATCAACCTTTTTTTCGTGGCAGTATTTACTGCGGAATGTGTCATAAAAATACTAGCCTTAAGACGTTACTTCTTCACCTCTGGCTGGAACATATTTGACTTAGCTGTTGTGATCCTTTCACTAGTTAGTAAGTATCAATCATTATTAGATCAGGAAATGTGTCTTAGCAATACTAAGCCAAATTTCAATATGAAGTAACCACTTACATGTATCTGATAAACAAATTCCAGATCCATTGTACTTTCTCAAACCATATGCTGAGTGATTCTTTCTAAAAGGATTTATTGTTTTTCCTTATATTTTTTGCAGAGTACTAAGAGGTAAATACATAGTTTTCAACTTTTTATTTTTCTTTTTTAGTATGAGATTTATTGACTAATTAATTGAACAGGAATTTAGAGTGACATATTTTCTAAGTTATTGTACTTAAATTTTTCTCCTGATGTTTTTATGCCTTCAATTTACGTGTAATCACCTTAACTGTTGTTTTCACAGTAAAAGTAAATTCAGGTTAAAAATATGTTTGTATGAAAAATGGAAAAGATTTATTTTATTTTCCAAGACTTTCTTGTAAGAAAGCAGATCCTGAGGACTGATTGAGAAAGCTCAGGAAAATTTAATTGCTCAGCACCATTCTAAATCTGGGCCACTATTGGTGACTGTGATAGTTATTAAAACTGGCTTGGTCTTATTTTGCTTTTCAACTAAGTCTACATACTTATCATTTGCCCTGCAAAGGGTCATATATAGCTTTAGTTTCTTGTACAGTTTATTTGGTTTATGCCTCCTACCAAGCTCAGGCTATGTCACAGAAAAAAGGATGAGAAAGAAACTGATCTGAGTTCTCTGCCTCATCCCTAAGCACAGTCCCCCTTTGCTGTCCCATGCAACCCAGAAAAATTGCTTGGATGGAGCTTTGAGCAACCTGGTCTAGTGGAAGGTGTCCCTGCCAATGGCACGTGGGTTGGAACTAGATGATCTTTAAGGTTCCTTCCAACTCAAACAGTTCTATGATTCTATGAAAATGCTGACTTCGTAAGTCAAATCCTCTGTTTGTATTCACTTACATTACTACTGCATAATTATTCTGATAGGATCATAGAATGAGGTGTGATGAAGGATGAATACTGAAAGATAGTTTTCTTTTATTTTCTTCTTGCTTTTCTCTGATCTCATTCACGTACCAAGCATTAATGAAAGTGTCATATTTATCATGATGCTTAGTCCTGTAGAAGCAGCAGCAAGCAGACAGCAGCTAGGAGACAAGCCCCATAGCTTCCAGCATAGCAGCTGAATGGATTTTAAAGGAATTTTTAGTACTTAAGCAATGCGTAATTTTATCCCTTGAATTAGAAAAAACTGGGAGAATGCAGTTTCCAAACTATATGAAATCTTAATACCTCTTCAATATTTACAATTATTGCAATTTTTCTTTCTTTTCCTAAGCTCTTTTGTAAGCAATTGCAACATTGATGATAATGTTTTTGTTGAAAGTTTCGTAATATGATCAATGTTATTTTCAACACCCAAAGCATAGCATATAACAAAATAGACACAAATAAGGAATTTCACTGATATGGCTTGACAACATGTTGTTTTCTTTTTCATTTCAAAGGTACTGGACTTTCTGAAGGCTTTCATGCTTTGTTCTCTCCTACGCTGTTGAGAATTTTTCGTTTGGCAAGAATTGTCCGAATCCTGAGATTAATTCGACAAGCTAGAGGAATTCGAGCTCTGCTTTTTGCCTTACTGATGTCTCTTCCTGCACTGTTCAACATTGGTCTTTTGCTTTTTCTGGTTATGTTCATTTATGCCATTGTGGGCATGACAAACTTTGCCTGTCTTGACTGGGAAGGTGGTATTGATAACCTTTTCAACTTTCAAACCTTTGATAGTAGCATTCTCTGTCTCTTTCAAATTACAACGTCAGCTGGCTGGGATGGTCTTCTGGCCCCTCTGTTAAAAGACTCTAATTCATGTGCTCCCAACTTAAATTTAACAAGTGAACAGAAAAAAAATTGCAAAAGTAAGGGATTTGGTATTTTTTATTTTGTAAGCTATGTCATTATATCATTTCTTATTGTTGTAAATATGTACATAGCTGTCATTTTAGAGAACTTCAATATTGCCACTGAAGAAAGCACAGATCTTCTTTGTGAGGATGACTTTGATATGTTTTATGAGACCTGGGGAAAATTTGATCCTCAGGCAACACAGTTTATTGAATATTCTGCTCTTTCAGACTTTGCAGATGCTCTGGCAGAACCCTTACGCATTCCAAAGCCTAATAAAATTCAGCTCATATCCATGGACCTCCCTCTAGTTAGTGGAGATAAGATCCACTGCTTGGATGTCTTGCTTGCTTTCTCTAAAAGGGTTTGGGGAGAATCTGGAGATTTGGGTGATCTTGAAATGCACATTGAAGAAAAATTTATGGCTGACGATTCAGCTAAAATTTCTTGCAACCCAATTACTACTACCCTTAAAAGGAAACAAGAGGAAGTATCAGCTCTTATTATTCAAAAGGCCTTCCGGAGGTATTTGGTGCAGCGTTCTTCTAAAAAGAAACCTTTCTTATACCATCATAAACACTACAACAGTGCTGTCTTTGAAGAAGGAACAAGTGAGAAGGGAAGTCCTACTGCATCAATGCTTAATGGAGATAATGGTAGGAAGCTAGATAAATCATGGACAACATCTTCCATATCTCTCCCTTTATTTTGTGATGGTATTGCTGAAACAGATAGCAATAATGTTGACACATAAGGTTGCCCCAGGCTGCAGCATTTTTGACTAAATCAGTATCAGTTATTTTCAGATGGAGAAAATATTCAGATGGAGCGTAATGCTTTAAATTTTGAATAGTGCTGGCAACCTTTAAATATTGTGATTGTTCTATTTTGCAAATGCTCCTTGAAGCAAGTAAGATTTGAACAAATATGTCAAATATTAGAGGAAAACCAAACCATGGAATTTTTTTTTTTTTCTCAGCTGCTGGAGTAGGTGAGTTAATTTTTACACCAGTTGTTTTTTGTGTTACCACATATTTCTGTGTTTACAGAATTAATCTGTAAAAGATCTATTGTAACTATAAAAACAATGTAGACATTGTTCTACACAAGTTTGTAGAACAATGTGTATCTCTTCAGAGATAAAGCCTGGTTTGAAAAATTGGTTATTGTAGTAAAATTATTACTGCATTTTCTGTGAAAGACCTCATTCAAGACACTTCAGTATAATCAACCACTAATTTCTATGTTGCTTTGGACCATCTTCCTCCTAGTGCCTTTGGATGGATTTGTTTATTCTTAAGAATTTTTGAGCTGTATTTACATATCCATCTAAGTGAATTTTACATATCATCCTCAAATGTCTATGCTTAAAAATTGCATATTGTTTGTTCTTTGTATCATTTGGTGTATGAAAATTGTGATCATAATAGTTACCAAAATCAAAAGATGTTATGCAGGAAGTATTATTTCAGAAAATCTTAAGAATTGTTGTACATACATTTCATCAATATACTTCATCCAAATGTGATAGAAAGTATTAATTAATTAGTAATCTGAAAAAGAGTTCATGGTATATCTTATGAGACAACATTTATTAAAATTAGAGGAAGTATTTATTTCATTGGTTTTGGAAAAAAAACCCGTGTATGAACAATGTGTATTAATATTACCTTTACTGGTTTTTTGCAGTTTAGGTTGATCAGGTGAAGTATCATGAAGTGTCAGAACTAGCAAAATAATAGGACTATTAGATTCTTCTTCAATAAAGAGTTCAGATGCTTAACGCATTTTTTGTCTGTTTTGTAAGGGGTATCTTCAGTTTCAGTGTATTACAAGATATTATTAGAGGGGTAAAACAAGAGTAGTATAATTTTAAAAAAAAAAAGCTACCTAGAAGTATAAGAAAACTGTAACTGCTTTCCATTTTCCAGGGAATCAGGAAATATTTAGCATTTTCAGGCAACCAATAGCAGGAACACTAAGGTAATTACTCAATTTTTACTGTAATATTCCTTGTTAAATACTATTAAAATACGAGAGATATAGTAAAACCTAAGTTATCTGCAGGAAAAATAAAGGCACACAAAATCTGAGAGTTAAATAGTCCAGCTACAACATGGTTTGAACTAGCACTATTACTTCCAGAATCAGCTTCTGTTCAGAAAAAATGTTGATGAAGAAAGTGTGCAGATCTCTTTGGATAACTCAGTAATTTGCACTCAGTGTCTGCAGCACTAGGCAGTGGGAGGCAGAGACACTTGGTGGGGCTGCTTGAGACCTGCTTCTGCCCAGCTCGGATTCTTTTTGTATCTATGCTGCATAGTGATGCTTTTGAGGTGCCAGCTGGAATGAGTCCACAGCTTTTGTTCAACGGTCAGGCACCATTAGATGGCAGCATTTACTACGTTTTAGAATACAACCAGTCTTCAGCGATGTTAACTTACACATCAGCCAGCATGTAGGCATAAAATTAATTGTAAACAACTTAGCATCTAAAGGAGAGCCACGAAGATGATCAGAGGGCTGGAGGCAGTCTGAGAGAGATGGGGATGTTCAGCCTGAGAAGGCTCTAGTGAGATGTTAAAGCAGCTTCCAGTGCCTAACAGGGCCAAAAAGAAAGCCGGAGAAAAGCTTTTCACAACGGCAGGTAGGGATAGGAAAAGCTGGGATGGCTATAAGCTGAAAAGGGTAGATTTAGATTAGATATTAGGAAAAAGTTCTTCACTGTGAGGGTGGTGAGGCCCTGGCACAGGTTGCCCAGAGCAGCTGTGGCTGCCCCATCCCTGACAGTGTTCAAGGCCAGGTTGGATGGGGCTTGCAGTAGCCTGGTCAAGGGGAAGGTGCCCCTGCCTGTGGCAGGGGATTGGAACTAGATGAGCTTTGAGGTCCCTTTGAGCCCAAACCATTTTGTGATTCCATGATTCTATGAAACAGTGTCATACCTCTGGTTTTCTGTCCTGGGCTTTCAATCTAGCCCAGTTCTCAGTAGGTGCTTGTTTGCTGACTGTTCTGTTTTTCACATATGACAGATTGGCAGAGTTCTCCTGTGTGCTTGGATCTTCCAGCGAGGTAGTTTCAAGCATGTCTTTATAGCACCATAGCAGGAAATGTTTGTTAGGAAAGAGATAAGAGTGCTTTGTTCTTGCATATTGAAAAAGAAGGAAAGACTGGAAAAGCCATATGAGAGAATTTTAAACACTAATAATAATCTGTAACAAAATGCCTTTTTTTTTTTTTTTTGATTAATCTGACCTTTGCAATTTAAAATTATGTTGTTTGAGTGCAACAGCTGGGCTATGCCCTGGTCCATAATTAGAAATATTTCAAAGGTGAACACTGTATTTCCATTTTAGGGGCCGCAATTTTGGACTAACATGGCATGAAAACACCCTTCGTGATTATTTTACCTCAGAAACATACAAAATCACCTGGATTTACCACAAGCAAATTTAAAAGTCTGACCAATTTTTTAGGATTGTTTAAGCATTAAAATAGCCTTAGAACACTACTGCAGGGTTGAAAAGAGAATGGTGATATCCAGCTGTTGCAGCTTCTTCATGACCCAAAGCCAATTCAGCTGCTGAGGTAATGCACAGATTCTTTAAAAAGACTGTATATGGTGAGGAATTAATAGCAATGAACAGGTGGTAGGTTTTGACAATTCTGGTATCTGGAACTGTGAATTCCTCTAGGTAAAGCTGCCTGGACACATGTGAGCTTCATGAGAAGTGGTCAGGCATGCTTGGATCACAGTGGAAGAATACTCCTTTCTGTTTATGGAGTTTGATACTAACATCAGAGAATAGCAAACCCAAAGGAATATTGGATCCCTTCCGTTAGGAAACATTGTGCACGTAAATTTACTAATGAATTCCTGAGGACCAGCAATATAATGCATAGCAACGTTGCCTCCTTAGTGGTGGGGCAGAATTTCAGTATCACATTTCCATTTATCACTTTCCTGTGTAGAAATAGTTACTAACTGACCACTGGTACTTTAGAGTTTTCTCCTACTTCTGTGGTAGTCCTGTACCCTGAGAACAGGCTCCGTAAAGGTTTTGTGGAAAATGCCTTTTACTTTCTGGAGTTCTTCAGTTACTGCTAGCCTTGCAATGTTTGCACTACCCATAGTGTTTCTTCAGGACACAAAGAGGCCCCATATGTTGTTATTTGAAGAGAAATGTGCCAGAAAGAGAATCTCACCACGGTATATTTTCTCTGAAACTACCAAAGGTCATTGTGCTTGACAAGTGGGTCATCTGTAATGTCACTTTCCAAAGCCAAATGTAAACATTCTGTCTCAACTTGAGAAATCCCTGTAACTTATGTTATGGAAGAAGACATGCCAAAATACACTTGTCCAACTCACATTTAGCGTGAATGTTCCCATAAGAATAGCACACCCAACAAATGTAGCAGCTTTAGGCAGAGATCAGGATTATTGCTAGAAATGATGGAGAAGATATCTATCATATTATGCTGAAACTGAGTAGAACAAATATTTCAGTATTTATGGAAAAAGTTACAAAGATGGAGGAATTGTGCTTCGATACTATTGTTAAGTAGCTCCAGCTAATAGCAGGTCTGACTTCGACTTGCTTCAGCAGACTTTACAGAATTACTTTCTGAAGCCTCTCTGCCTCACCTGTGAAGGAAAGGTTCTTCCAATTGCTTCACAGAGATGAACAGTAAAATGGGCCTGGCACCTGTCTATCTCTTCTGCTCCTCAGAACAAGGACTGCCTTCACTATGAACACCTAGACCCTATCCCAGAGTATCTGCTGATCAGGAACATCTATTCCAGCTACCAGTTCTGTTCTGCTTTGGACTTGCCTTGGATATACATTGGAGAACTGAACAGATATACTGCAGGTACTGAGACCTAATTCAACAAGCATATGCTGCCCTGACAGGTAGGATCACCATGTTTTGATCAGGTCTCATTCCAGTGAGCCTTCTCTGTGGTTTCCCAACTTTCCTTCTTTTTAGTGCTAACATAAGCTTAATGTACTGTCTGTTAAGTCAGTGTGGAAGCCCACACAATGACTGCCTGTGCAAGCCAAAACTTACGTGCGTGTTAATTAGCTTGGCTCTTGCATGTAGATAATTAAGTGGAAGAACTATCACTTATCACAGTATCTCGTCACAGATTCAAGATAAAGGTAAGAAAATGCCGGAGACTGTGATAACTGACCAGATAACAGCATAACAATCTTTCCCCTTTGGTAACCCTAAGTGTCATCAATTTCTAGCAAAAGAGTGATAGCAATGAGAGATTAGAAGAACAAGAAATGGTACAACTAAAAGGTTAGATTGATTGTTTGGAAGCCTCTGGTACAAAAGAAACCTTGAACACGAAATAGTAGTTCAGGAAAAGAGAACGGATATAGATGGGGAGATGAACTTTGGATGAGGACAGACTATCTGTTATGTTACATATACGCTTCAGGGAACACTGGCAATCACATATTGCCGCTTAATCTAAGAGGGTTTAAAGAAGCATCCATTATGCTTTCCCTGCCCACATAGCAAATGAAAGATTTCAGTTCCAGAAGTGAAAACTGTATCATAAAAAAAGCCTCCACCAGTATCTTAGAGGTCTACATTGCTAAGAAATACATAAGCGGTTACCAGCAAATTGTTTGATCGGTCTACACTGGAAGGCAAAATGTTCAATATTTCTGATACTTTGAACAGAAGGAAAATTCCTACCTCATCCTCAATCTGGCAACAAATTAGTCTAATTTTTTCCTTAAATGGGCATGTCCCAGTTTATCTCCGATTTTACTAGTCCAGTCACAGCTTTTCAGCGCTTTGCTACCAAGCAATAATCATAAATGACTAATAATCAAATTAATGCAACTGGAATATTGTCTAGTTTTGGGCTTCTCAAAAGAAGAGACATATTAGAGCAAGTCCAGTGAAGGGCCATCAAGATGCTGTATGAAGACAGGCTGGGAAAGTTGGGGCTGTTCAGGCTGGAGAAGAGAAGGCTGCATGGAGACCTCATAGCAGCCTTCCAGCGTCTGAAGCAGGCCTATAAGGATGTTGGGGAGGGACGCTTCCTTAGGCACTGTAGTGGTAGGACAAGGGGTAATGGGTTCAAACTTAAACAGGGGAAGTTTAGATTAGATATAAGGAAGAAGTTCTTTACAGTGAGGGTAGTGAGGCGCTGGAATGGGTTGCCCAGGGAGGTTGTGCATGCTCCATCCCTGGCGGTGTTCAAGGCCAGGTTGGACAGAGTCTTGGGCGACATGGTTTAGTGCGAGGTGTCCCTGTGCATGGCAGGGGGGTTGGAACTAGATGATCTTTAGGTCCTTTCCAACCCTAACTATTCTATGATTCTATGATTCTACATATTTGCTTTGAGTTGTGTTTGTTGAACTTCAGAGGTCCCTTCCAATCTAAATTACTCTGTGATTCCATGACAGTAGCCACATGCTTTTCAATTAAATATCATGGCTAAACAGGACTTACCTGCCTTAATCAACAGCCATTTGTGTTATCTGAGAGTCTGATTCTGTACCAATAAGTGTTACCTTGGGTATGCAGTTCTACTCTCTTTGTACATAGGGAGACAAATTAGTGCAAATTAACAAATGATTTCTTATCTGTCCACCCCTGGGAACCAAATGATGAGTCCTCTGTAACTTCATGTTAGATCATGTCAGATTTTTTTTTCTGAGAGTTTCTTCAGTACCCCATCCATTATAAATATTTGGACTAAGATATTGAGTGATTTCAGAGCTGAATGTGGTGGCACAAGTTTAGGCTCTTTGCTCTGCCAATTTCAGAGAAAATATGTGAAGGCATCAACTTCGTAAGTGATTTTATTGATCTGCAGAGGCTTTGGAAGAGTAATAGAGATGTTTTGGCAACCCCTTAGAAAAACATAGCTGTTTGGGCAAATTCGTTGCAGTTATCTGCTTCATGGTTTTGTTGAGCTAAGGCAAGACAGGCCAAGCTGATTTTTATAATAGTCATTACCTTAATCAGAGCTGCTAGAGTTCTGGTCAGATTGAGGGCAATGCAGTTTCCTCTTCTCTCCAGGTTCCAGGGAAGATGGGCTTATGCAGGAGCATTCAAAGGTTAGGGATTCATAGGTCAGAATTAGGACAACAGCCACCCTACCTTGCTACCCAAACATTGGGTAGAATTTGTCCCCTAAGATAAATTAGTCGCTGAACTCTTATGTAAATTTTCTTTTACATATTCATACCCTTCTTGAAATGAAAAGGGTAGAACTGGAGACAGTATTTTAACAGTGGACCTACTAGGCTACCTGTCTTAGAGTTCTCTGCAGAATTTATCAGCAAAAGTTTCATACTAGTACTTCAATTACCTATTTTTTGTGCGGGTATGGCTGGAGTAATAACACAGACATAACGAGGCAAATAGAAAGCCACCTTTTTGTTCTTCACTTGATATGTTGATTGCTGCTGCTACTAGTGAAGCTTGCAACTGCTGCAGCCAGAAATCCGTGTTTGCGTAACGACAGATTCTTCAATATGTGTACACAAAAATTCACAAAAATACTTCCAGCTGCTGCTTCCCTCCTGCCTTCTGAACAGCATCTATAGAAAATTTCTCCCTCTTTTCAATGAAATAACAGTAATTTTAAATACAAATAGCAGCAACAAGACCCCACCACAGCACCTTTGGAGAATGGCACTCAGTTCCTCCCTACACGTATGTAATGCCCATCACTCATTTCTCAGTCTCTCTGACATTTCATTCCATATAATACTTATGCTTATGTCCCTTGTGTCCACCCTACTTATCTTCAGCTTCTTTGTATAAACTGTTTTGTCTGCCAGCTGTGCAAAACGTAGAATATCTAATGTCAGTGAGAACATCAAATATAATGGGTAACAGTTAAGGTGTCTATTTTCCTCTGAGTGTGCAGCTCATGCCGCAAGAAACAGTCTATAATCCAGATGGCAAACACCCAAAAAATCCAGATAGGAAAAAGAGTATTAATGTACAAGCATGGATAAAGTCAGTGCAAGCTACACTTTCTTATAAGCCTGGAAATCTACTAACAAAATACAAAGTCATAGGAAAAACTAGGGTTTTGTTAATTCTACTGCTTATGTGACTAGCTGGTATCTATTTGAGAATCCTAAAACTAAAAGTATGTTCCCCCTATGTGTTGTTACCAGTTTACAGCCTGCAATTTCAGCCCGAAACATGCTTAAACTGATAAATGCTTTATATGCTTAAACTGATATTCAACATCAGCTGAATACAGTATCAAACAAAGTAGAAGTTGTTTTTTAAAATCAAAATTTATCTCAGAGTTAGTTTGTTTCATTATGTTGTATTATTTCATTATGTGCATGGTAACATGCATAGATCTACCTGACTGCCAGAAGAGAATCTTGTTTGTTAAACTGATACTGCCTAACTCAGTTGGGCCCAATTTCAGTCCAGGGCAAAAGTATTTTCTTCCTGTATGACTGCCTAATAAAACCCTGAAATGAAGAAAGGCTCAAAGGAGATGAGCAGGGGTGATATGCCCAAGAAACTCAAGGAATAATGTAGGGTGTGACTGACCACAGGTGCTGCAAAGAAAACCAATTTATCTCAACACAAAGGGAGGGTAGCCTTTGTTTTAGATAAACAGCCATCAGCAGTTGAGTGGATCAACAGACTATATCAGCAGTTGAATACATCAGCTCTGTAACTGTTTCTTCCTGAATACATTAAAAGGGAATGTCTCCTCGAGCTAGTGAGAACAGCAGGGGGGGAGTGTGTGCATGGCTTAGCCCAGCAGAGAGTCTAAAGACTAAGAAAAATAGCTCAGTAAAGAATTTAAAGAGAGCGATGGACTTGATCTCCTTCAACTCAGGGTACTTCTTCCTGGTCACTGGGGATGCCCAACATCATGATGGTAAGCATATTATAGAGAGGGTAATGCAGATCAAGTTGGTAGTGTGATTGAGTTATATATTGCAATTGCTATATTTGCTAAGTGTGATGTTATGTTTGTATTGTGATTTTAGCATATTTTGTATCACTCTGCTAAAGCAAAAATCCCATATAGCCTCGAATATCTTCAAATAAGTGAATGTGATATTAACCACTTACTCCTCTGCATATATCTGGAAGAATCTGAAAAATCTGGTCAGAGTGTATTGGACTCTTCCAGCCTGGCATGGCTGTTCTTCTTTCTGCGATTGTCCAGAGTCATGAGTATACATAAGCATATATTTAGAGAAAAGGTTGTTTTTTCTTTGTTAAAGGTGGGGCAATAGTAAAAGAAAAAATATCATTTTAGAACCTATTCACTCATCTTAATGATTATAGAAACAATGACAACAGCCATCTTCACTTATGGTTATAGATTTTGTGTGTTTATCTATGTATACAGAAACAGGTATTTTAATTGCAGTGCAACGAAATTAACTTCATAATGTTTCATAGCATGCCATGAATAATATATA
This sequence comes from Strigops habroptila, assembly GCF_004027225.2. Classification (NCBI taxonomy): domain Eukaryota; kingdom Metazoa; phylum Chordata; class Aves; order Psittaciformes; family Psittacidae; genus Strigops; species Strigops habroptila. Next base: position 102,823,706 of record NC_044277.2, read on the forward strand.
AGAAGTAAAGTGAAATCTGTCTCCATAATTCCTGGTCTGATGATGCCAATTAGTGGATTTGAATACTACATCCAGCTGTAGTAAGGGAGAATACAATGGGCTTGATTGGCAGAGGCTTTCAATTCCAAGTGCCACATCATTGCCCTGACTGTGTTTTAACAGTGCACACTGTCCAATGAGCCATTTCTCACAGGAAAATGCAATGGTTAAAATCTGTCATTGTGTCCACTTCTTAAACAGTGTCCATATTTCAGAGATTTAAGCAAAAAGGATCACTGTAAATCTCTGTGAAGTAATAAACATTTCCTCACAAGACACTTTCTGGTTTTCTGAAGATGCTTTAGTAAACCTGTTTCTCTACATAACTAAATATCATTCCTTCCTTCTTCTAAGGTATTTGCTTTTCTATCTTTCTATGGTGTTGAAGAGCATGAAGATATTTACTGGGTTGATAATTCTGCTGGCCTTTTGCTGGTGCCGGTCCTACTAAATGCAAAGTTGAATTCCTAAGTCCTTTAACATAGTATAGAGAAAGTCCCTGGCTGGCCTCAGGCTTCACGAAGAGAAGTAAATCCCCAGAAATCTTATAAGAAGTTCTGCCCTTCCAAAACACTTAGCAGTTGAATGAATTGTGGTACATGTACCCCAATTAATAAACAAAGACAGTCCTATGGTTGCCCAGTCTTGGAGGTGAAGAGTGGAAGCATGCTTGGAGGTGAAGAGTGGAAGCATGCTTACATGTTCCCATAAATCCCAAAAGTTTTCATTTTTGGCTGCAACCAAATCCAGCTATTAATGCTATCCCTTCAGTTTTTGCTTGAATTTTAAGCCAAACATTACACAAACAAGCTTTTCACATACCAAAGTAACGGTTGCTACAAAGGATTTTTTCTTTTGTATGTGTGGAAAATGTTGGATTTTGCTACCCTAAAAAGGAATCCCTACCCAATGCATCAGTTCTGGTATCATGAACTGTTGATTTTGCTTTCAAAGGAAAAGATCCTTTATGTCAAAAGCCTCACTGAAAAAAGAATCTGAATCCTGTTTCAGTAACTGAGTAAGATGCTGTATGAAACTTGTAGATTAATACAAGCACTTCCTTCTTTTTCCCTCTCACCTTTTCTTTTCCCACCTTTTTTCCTTTTCAACATGAATTTCTTTATATTTTATGTGTTGCAAGAAGCTGCATGATAAAAACATTGTGGTTAAGACATGAGAATTAAACCAACCTCTAAAATCCTGTGCTCTATGTTTCATGTCTGGTACCTAGAAAACCTTTGTATTCTTATAAGTAAGTAAGAATGAAAGTGCTTATAAAATATGGCCGCAGCTGGAGGACATGTGGTTTACTTGGGGAAAACCCACCAAATTTATGCATTTATATGTGTAAATACACTTGTGTGTTTACAATATGTTACAACAGGTGCTGACTACAGTAGGCAGATTGCTTGAATTTTCTCTTTTGGAGGTTAATGGAGTTTACATGTTGCAAGAAATATTAGGATGACTAACACAGGTGAGACACTGATGTTATTTCAGATTTTTACTTCCTCTGGCGTTTACATTATTCTGACACAAAAATACTTGTAGCTGGCAAAGCACAGATGTTTAGAACATAACGCATTTCAATAGGAGGAAACCTTCCAATTGCCTGTCCCTATTTCCAGAAATTCAAAGCTCTAGTTTTAGCTTTAAAAGATGAGGGTGAGATGAGCGATGAAACAAATCCTAGGTTTCCTCTTTTTTTTTTTTTTTTCCATTCTGTTTGTTGAATTTGATAGACTTTTAAAGCATGTCTTCTGAGAGGCAATTTCAGACACTTCTCTTAGCATTGTCCAATTATGCATTGGCTGCAGCTTACTGTATCTATCAAAGTGTCATAGATGCTTTCATGGAGGCAATATATTGCTTTTTCAGACCCAAGAGACAGGAAAAATCAGGCACCCCAGCATCTTCTCCTTAAGTAGGTGTCGAGCAAATTAGCCCCATTACAATCCAGCATGCATTAGTCCATTAAAGAGCTGGAGGAAGATTCCTTTGTGTAAATGACGAAATGGTTTTACTGTACATTTACTGTATTAGTCATTTCCTGTTGTTCTTTAAAGAAAATTCTTGATACCTGGTATTTAAAAGGTCTTAATTTCCAAATGAGCAGAACTTAAAAAAAAAAAGAAAAAAAAGTATTTCCGTGTATTTAAAAAGGTAATTAATTATTTTTTAATATAAAATTAAATTATTTTTGGCTCAAAGAACACAGCAATTTCTCAATTTACAAGTGCCTATATAGTTATTCTGTGATTAATGTGGCTCCTTGTATGAAAAATTCTCTTCCTTCCCCAGATAATTTCTGCTGCTGTTCCCAGACTTAATGGTGGACCATGTAAAAGAGTAGGTATTTAGGTCCTCAGTCAGAGGACTTAGACACCCTTCCTAGAATGAACATACTCAATTCAAATCGGGAGGATTAGGACTCTTCAACTGTCTTGAGATACTCAGTTGGAAAGACTTGTAGCAATGAAGGGATGCCCTGACCATGGAGTTTGCTTTTCTCACACTCCTTCTGTAACATAAGAAGTTTAAAGGCCTACTGAAAATGTACAAAAACTGGAAAAAAAAAATACTGTATGCTCAGTTCACTTCTACCATGGACTACAAGGGCCAATGAGGTCCTCATCGGACAGAAAACCACAAAAGAAGAGGCAGAGATGCTGAAGAAAGACCTCACAGAAACATGTAATAGATGCAGAATTACATTATCAAGATTACAAAAGAAAAACTGAAAATTCCTGCAACAAACTGTTGAACATAGCAGGCAGTGACAAGTTCCTCTGTTCCAGAGAATGTGGAAAGAATAAAGGATGTAATTCAAAGTGCAGAGGCTGGCAGAACAAGCTGTTGAGGATTGTTCAGCTTAGATCTTCTTGTAAAACTATTTTGCACACAGAAGAGTATCTCATTTTCTAAGCAATATTTGACACTCACTTTTTTTTCAGCTATTCCAATCTGATGAATAATGCAGTCTCTAAATCACCATACTCTGCCAAACAGAAGCTTTAGACAATCATCTGATTATGTATTAAATAGCTTATCCACTTGTAATGTATATAGGTCCTTAAAGCTGCCTGCTCCTGAAGGCTATAGTTTATTCTTACTAATTGAGACCTTCATTCCAGTGCATAATATCTTCCAATAACTGAAGTTGTTTCTGATTTACATCAGATAATCAGATTTTTGTGTTTTGCTTCTTCAAAAAAGTAATAGAGATATAATGGGTAGAAAAAGCTTCTTAAAGAGTAAATATTCAGTGTCTGATACAGAGAGAAAAATCTTGAGACCTACTTAATGCTGCTTGATGAAATAGTGTTAGGAATATCAATTTTCTAACTTGATCTACTTCGCTACCCTTATTCTCTTAGTATTATTTTGATAGACCATCACTGAGGAGAGAGAAATGCGCAATCCATATTTTTCCATTTGAGTAGATGATAAGCAAATTTTCCTGATTGAAATGTGCATTGGACCATTTAAAGAGCTGAAGATTGCTGTATGTAACAGAATGATTTTAATACATGCTTACAAAGAAAGCAATTTCCTCTTACTCTGTAAAACCAATTATCCATTCAGAGAGTCTGAATTTTACATCATCATGATTTTTTTAAATATAATTTTATTCTCTGATGAAAGGAAATGAGATTCCTTTATACTGGGTCTTTATTTTGACAAAAATGCCAATTAACTACTTTATACAGTTTAGACTTCCCTATTACGCGAATCAGAAAATGGCTTCAGCTATTCTTTTAAAATAAAGCAGCAATGTAATATATTATAAAAGCTATTTCAATCTCTGTGCAGTAAAGGGCCTTCATAAATCACTGAAAGCTCTCTGCAACATCATTTCCTTGGTTTCAGACTGGGCTACAAATCCCACATATACTAATATTCATCCCATAAACAGCAATTTAAGAGGGTTTCCCCTCTGGACCAGAAGCTCTCAGTCTCCACTGTATTAGAGAAGTGTTATATAAAAAAAAAACCCCAACACTGAAAAGATTCAGGTTTTATAAAGTCACAGAAACATTGTACAGATGAATATAGCTCCTGAGCTGATAAACAATTAAGCATTTTGAGGGTTCATTTCTGTACCATATTTTCATTGACAGACTAAAATCAACACCACATCCATGAAAAACTGGAAATATTATAATATGAATCTCATCATAGTGATTTCTTTATGGGAAAGAGAAAGCGTAAGATGGTTAATATGGTCCTTAATCTATCTGTTTAAAACCATATCAGTTAAGCTATTCTAACTTAACTGAAATAGTTAGACTGAAACAGTACATACACAGAAGTTGAAATTTTTTTTTTCCAGTCTGTGTTAGTTGGCGTTAGAAATCACAATGCTTGCAATCAGAAAGCTATTGTTTATAATTTTAGTTATAGGTATGTTGCTCAGAGTGTGCAAGTTTTCTTTTGATTAATGAGTATATAATTCTGCATTGCATATCTGAAATCTGTAAAAGAATTTTAATATAAAATATAGTTAGCAACAGTAACGAAAAGCTATCAGAACATTGACTTTTTTTCCTTTCCCAGATGAAGAATTCAGATGTATTTCACACATTAGATATTAACACTTTCTATTTGGTCATCTCCTTTCTCCCACATTATGCAGTTGAGATGTTTTTGATTGATGCATGTTTATGAAATTAAATGGGTCACAAAATGAAAATCCAAACTGTATTCTTAAAAGAAGATGATAGTAAAATGCAAAAGGAATTTTCAGATAAGATTTTCAAATTATATCCGATTTCTTAGAAAGGACCAGAAATTAATCTTAAATAAATTTGGTGCTGTTGGGATATTCCAGAAATATATTAAAAAATTATTGCACTTATGCATCTCATCTGCTTTCTTTGTGTTAAAGCTGTCATTGTAGTTGTTATTGTGTCCCTGTTACTATAGCAATGAAGTCTATGTAAAAACTGGATAGATAGATACTGATTGCTGCAACTGATACATAATTTTTCACTATCTACCTTCCACTCATTGTTTCTGAAATTGCTATAAAATAGCATAATTTATCATAACAGATAGGTATGTGCAAGCATACCAATTATAGCATCTTCAGGAAATATACAGAAATAAGTTGGTGGTTATTTTTAAAAGAACTTAAAAATTATATTATTTTGTCCTATTTTTAAGTAACCATTCCCTACCCCAAAGTTACTGCTATGCTGTAGAGGGTAAAACTGACGGGCAATTTGAATCTCACTTTAAGATGACTGTTCAGCTTTGTTGTAGATTAAACTACTTTACATTTAATGAATATTTTTCTTTTCTAATAGCAAACATACATCACGCGAATGTTTCACTTTTTAAGCATTAATTTTTCTTAAGTTCAAATATCCATTAACATCAAATATTTACCTGCTTCCATTAAGCTGTTTCTGTGTCATTTGCAAATGCAGATATTGCTTAGCTTTTTAAATACCTCTATAAGTTTTCCCTCTGAACACCTGGATTTTTTTCTTTTTTTGTAGACTGTTTCCATGTGTTTTCTTTACAAATGGCGAATGCTTTCTGGCTCCTCTTCTTCATTTAGCAAGGTTGAGATTTTGTCATGGTAGCATTTACATTTCCACTTTTTCAAATTTCTTTTAGCTTGAAATTTGTTTCCCTCCAGCTGCTCTCATTGACTTGAATTTCCTGGAGGTTCTTAACTTTTTCCTACTGATGGAGGACAGGGGACTCAAACAGCCTTGCCACGAGTACAATGGGCAAAATAAGCATTTAATTTTGGGTAGAGGAGGAAAGGTCAGTGACAAAGGTGCCTCACCCTTCCCTGTCCAACAGAGAATCTCTGTTTTTTCCCCACACATTTAAAAGGAGGTGGGACATGTTTAGATTCCTTTTTATACTGAGGAGAGGTTTCATCAGCACAGTCAATGGAACCTAGACAGCTGCTTCTCTCCCCTTCAGCAAAATGTGCACTGCAATTCAGCATTTCTACATTTTTCGTGTATTTGCTGCCCTTTGCAGGCTACACACAGAGTTGTGACCCTAAGCCTTTGCAGCACAGTGATGCAAGACACCCGATTTTTCAAGCAATCATTAGGGTAAAACTGGTTGACAGCTAGAACCAACCTAGTTATCTCTTTGTCACAAGTAGTCAATGGGCTTGGATATCTTGATACGCACAAGGAACATACCTTGAATGCAACCTGTAGAAGGAAGTTCCCTTTGAAAACACCCTGGGATATTATTAATAAATGAGAGCTAAACTTATGTCTGACTCAGTCTGGGCCAGAGCTGACAAGCAACTTAGCCATCTTAAGGCCAGCAGAAGGACCAGGGAAAGTCTGAGATAAACATGAGATGCCATTCCTGCTTTCTTCACGCATAGATAACAATGATTCCTTCTTGCCTGTAGAAACTGTAGGTTATCTTTTCCCTCAAAACAGAGGATAATAGCTAATATGGAAGAAGCCAAGACTAGCTGCTGTTTCAGGTCTGCTTTTTGTCTATAACTTTGGGCGAAATGCAAGTAAATTAGCCTGGAGATGGATACGAAAGCTATCTACCTAACTGATGTTAGAGCAACTTGATAGTGGCATTCTTAAAAGCATTTACAAGTTTAAGTCACGTTGATTGCAATGTCATTCAGACACTGAAAATGCTATTGGGCATCCATATATTCAGAGGCATAAATATATTTTAAAATCTACCCTTATTATTTGCCTATTTCTTCCATATGAGTGCAAGGTGTAGATACTTATCCAAAGGAAATGAACTTTATCCATCTTCATGGATACCTATGCAAATCTGCAAACAGTTCAAACTTCATAAAATTAATGTTAATTGGTTTTAAAGTTATATAAGACCTATGACAGATATCTTGCAGGGACAAGAGGTAATATGAACTGAATTTGTGTCATGAAGTCTGAGAGTCATGTGACTCGTCTGAACATGCTGCTTTCTGTATGTGATATTACTCTAAAGCTTGGTAGTGTTGATAATTGTGAAGTCAGATGGATTAATAGATCTTTTATCTGATTTAACCTGCAATGAAATTTCCCAATTTCATTTGTGGATAGCCTTCATGATGATTACAGATGTTCTGCTTTCCATGAAATTAAATCTTCTGTGCAGTACCCTGTCCAAAGTGTCCAAGATGTAGTTTAGCTTCCTACAGCAACACTCATTAAATTTAGAGCCTTATGAACCAAAGCTTTTGCCAAAAAATGGTGTGTTAGATGGGTCTAACACTGTGGAATTAGTCCGTGGTGGACCACCCCGATCATCTAGAATGAGTGTGTATGGCAAAGAGCCAGCAAGGCCACTCCTCCTGGCACAGGTTGGCCCCCTGCGTCAGGATGAGTCTGCACTTTTGACATATAAAAAGCCTGGGGGTTCGAGAGAGATCGTGAAGGAGGCGGATCCAACTACCTTTTATGGTCGACTTTACCTCCACAGGGACGCCCACTAAAGTAGTGCCTACCACCCCATCTCTTCACGATGCACCTTGGAGCTGGCCTCCTGGTCATTGTATAAGTGTGTGGGTCGGTAAGAATCTGTGCCTAAGCTAGTTTTTGGTAGCCTTTAGTTGTCTCTCTTTCTAGCTGGTTATATCTCTGGATTTTATATCTATTCTGGATCTTGTAATAAACTTCCTATCAGTTTGGTGTGTGTGTGCGCGTGGCTTATGTCCTTCTCCACCTGGAATCCTTCGATCCCTGGAACAGATGGCAATGATCCACCAACACATCAAAACTAGAGAGCTGGTGAACCATCATGACTTCTTTCCCCCGTTTCTCACAGTAACTTTAAAGATAGGAGATTGGCAACCAACCCAAATTCAACAGGAAATATAATAGCAGTTGTCTCAATATGTTGCAAGACTACTTCCCTTGAAAGTTTCTTTTCTGCCTCAACCAAACTTGCCAAGGACAAAATACAAATGGAGTAAAAAAAAGTTTTATTGATCCTGATCTTATTTAGTACGGGTACTAAATCACTCAGTATCTACTATGGCAGCTTTAGTTGTGAGTAAGGATCCAGCACCCAGATCTTACGGGTCAAATTAGCGCTCACATATTTAATGCATTAGCTTCAGTCATAGTCTTTCAGTTCACTTTATAGATTCAGCATCATACATTTTCTGACTTTACTAAAGCAGACAACTGAAACTGAAATATTTAAATAAAATATAAAGGCCAATGCCTTTTATAAAAACCCTATTGTAATACAGACAAGCTCTCACTGTGAGGCTGGGAAACACATTTTACCCCATGTTTCCCATCCACTTTTTTCTGCTTCACTCCTGATTTTTTGCGAAAGGCACTCAGAAATCCAGGGGTGGAACAATATCTGAAGGAAATGTTCAGCTTGGAGCCTCTGCGGCTTTGCTTACTGAGGTTACAGCCTTTCCCATGAGACCTTGTATGACCACATCAGTTACTCTGATACCTAAATAGACGCCTCCCTCAACATCCCTTATGTACAAATAACACAGTTCCTTAAGGAAGAGCATTGGCAGGGTGGAGAGATTGCTGAAAGGGGAGATAGAAATAATGAAGTTAGTGAGGAAGTTTTTCCAGCTATTTCTTGAGAGATAACTGGGCTGAGATATGTTTCTCTTGCACACAAAGAAGGGACTCCTTGAATCTTCACTTAGAGGGAATGGAAAATAATGTAAGTCCTGTGGTTTACTGCACTTTCTCTTAGAAAAATGGTGGTTTGTGGTAGGGTCTTCTATAGTTTTCAGAGACCTTTTATTTGCTTTAAGACATTAAAGAACCTGATCAGGAACTTTTTTTTCTAGGTAAGTGACATGTAAAAGAAAATGGAAGTAGGGGAGAGTGAATATTTATTCCCTCCAGAGCAATAGGTTTGCACAGGAGTTTCCCCTATGTTTTTGACTTAATAATTTGCTGAAATTAGTTAACTAGTAGGGTTAAAAATAACACACAGAAGAGTGAATATGTACATAAGGAAGTTTTCCTTTTGTGCATGAAATTGACAGATACATATTTTATATAGAAAGTTCAAATTTTTTAGTTATTTATTTCAAAGTAAAGACAGAAAAAATTCAATAACTAAGTTTTATAACATTACTCTCTTACATAGGTTTATGCTTAGTAACATTGTTTTGATACAGATAAACATTTAATTTTTGAGACTTAAGAATGGATCTGATTTTAAATGTATTTTTTAAGTAATTAAATTTTTTATTCGTGGAATGTGCTGGACAGTGTTTAGTGAATGCTTTTGTCAAGATAAAATGTGGGGCAAATAAACTAAGGGAATATTTGATGGCAAAATAAATTAATGAATGGTGCGATCAAGAGGAGAATTTGGCTATTATGTGGTAAATTGGCAATAGAAAAGACAGTCTTTTAAAACCTACAAAAAAAAAATCTCTTTGATGCAGCAAAAGAGATTAAATGTTTCAGGTTTGCATTTGAAGAAGCTGCAACAGATTTTATCTGCTAGAAGTGGCTTAAGTGTGTTCAGGTCACCACAGACACAACAGTAAACCTCTAGAGAAATTATTTTAAGTGGAATAGAGCTGTACATTAGGCAAACGTGTTTTGTTAGGATGATAAGGATGATAAACTGTGGAGGTAACCAGTACAGAGACCTAACAGAACCAGGTGCTCTGGAGGTTCTTCCCATGGTACTGGTACTGTTCCTTTAGCACATTTCTTACGTTTTGATTTTTTGTTGTGCTACATTTTTATTTTCTTAGTAATTATTTCACTTGACCTGAAATTATTTTCCACATCAATGGGGAAAAGTTCTTTGAAATTCGGATTTCATTCTGGACGAAAAGGGAAAAAGGTGAAGGTAATAATGAAAAGTGAGAAACCTATTAGTGACATTAGTTGTATCATTATTAAATGACATTACTAAGTGACATACCTAATGCAAATGAGTTGTTCAGAACTGACTTCTGATTAGATACGTTTAAAATTATTTAGAAAAATGTTCCTATGTAGAAAACTGTGGCAGACAAAAGACTGTAATTTGTATATTTCACACAATTTGTGGGATGACTAAACTTCTGACAATCAAAGTTAAGATTTAGATTGTATACTCAATATAGTTTGGTTTTGTTTATTTAAGAACTTAAATGTTAAAACTTTCCTCAATGTTTTTTATTCACAGGAGGGCATGTTGTTTGTTTGTTTGTTTGTTTGTGTTTTTTCCTTTGGGGTTTGGTTTCTTTTTTCCAGGTTTTATTTCACAGACCATTTGATTTACGATCTTGGGAAAAAATATTTCTCTTATGTTCTTTGTAAAGTTTTGTCCTCTAAAGCATACATTCAGCTGTTAAGAGACCTCTCTGTATCAAAATATACATGACTAAACCAATCTTCAGAACTACAAAGCAGCAAATCTGTGATACTTTCAGTGCTAACTTTTTTCTGTTAATGGTATCAGTCCAAAATCCAATCCACGTATTTCTCTGAGTTTCTATAACTTTTGTTTGTTCTAATCAAGTCATACTAATATGAGCTAAAAGTTTATAGAACCATTAATTACATTAACCATATTTGAAACACTGTTTACATATGGCAAGAAAAAAATCTGACACATTGTCAGTCTGGCCTTTAGAGCCCTAAACCTCAAATACAAAAACCCCCAAGTTACCATTTAGTAATGTCATCTGGATACAATTGCAGCAACTCTCACTTAGGTGTCTTTAGCCTCTTGTACATCTGAGGTGGTGAGAGCGTAGTTCTCATTCCTTAAGGGTGAAGAGAATTCAAATACCCTTTGTTTGTTGCAAAGCTTGAATATCCATAAAATCCGCAGATGGTTCAGTACAGCACTATAGAGAATATGTGGTTTAAAATCACACCTTTTCCCTCTACTGGCTGCTAAATGTGACCTGCAGCACAGTGCTCCTTTTGGTAGGACCCAGCCTGTCAGGCTCTCTGAAATGAATGAATTTCACTTCCTCCTCCTTTTCCTCCTCCTCTTCCCCACTTTGGGCCTGAAAAACAAGAAAGTCGCACTGTCTGACCATCCTTCTTAAATCTGCCCAAAGACCAGCTGATATTTCTTGGCAGGGCATTTCTAAATCAAGACATATTCCATTTAACTCAGGGTTTCTAAGCACACATAGCATTCAGTTAAGGAGTGGGCTGAGTCCTAACATATCTCTTTTCTTTGGTTTTTTGTTTGGTTTTTTAAAAACGCCACATCTGAGCTTTATTGCCCTGTCATCTGTGTCCAACAACTGGTCAATCGTCTTGGTAACAGCATAGGAAGGAGGTTATTATCTCAGGTCTCTGCAATTGTCACCATATAAGACCATGGAGTGGAGGATCAATAGATTCTGTTATCAGCACAGATATATGCAATTTTATGAGTTATGTGACTTTCCCATAGTGCAGCTCCAGCTGTGCCATGCATAGTCCTGGACTGTGAGGTTCCTTGGTGTCTTATCTGCTCCCTGGGTTCCTCAGAGCCTAGAGAGATGGTCCAGAATCCTGGTGTTGGGTCATGGAGTTTCCCACCAGTCTTTCTTTGTCCTCTGGCTACCTACACTATCCTTAGCTACAGGGGTAAGTAGGGAACGCCTTGTTGGGGAACGCCTTGTTGATGATGACTCAATTCAAACTGTACTGTCACTGCATTTACTGTTGGTGTTCACAATCTTGTGGCCACTTCAGAACACTTTTGCACTTCTTGATGACCAACAAGGTGCTTGTTTCCATGGTTTGGCTATTTCCTTGGGCACACCAAAGCTACCATTTAAAGTTGATGAGCTTATGCTAATAACTGTGCTGGTTGTATCTAACATCCTAACTCCTATAGCAATGGACTAGTCCATGGTCATTAAAAGCTTTCCAGTTCTTTTCTCTCAGATTCCTGTGCTGCCACAGAATTTCTTAACTTACTCAGTGCTTGTAATTGGCCATATGACAACTTGTCAATTGACTGCTCAAGCACTTTAAGATAGTAATCTCTGCACAGATTTAAATTATTTATGATGGCAAAGTAGCTGAAAATTAGTCCACCTTTACCATGCAAAAGAAAATGTGACTTAACACTTCACTAATTGCTGAGAAGGGTTGTCCTGTAAGTAGTCATTAAGGAAGCAATGTAATATAAGGCAGTCCTAGAATTTTTACGTGTTCACAGTCTGCTGGTGACTAATGGTGTTTGCCCAGTTCTACCCCTGGCTGTATTATTACTAATCTTTGGGAGTTCGGCAGTTGTCCCTTAGTGGAGGGAGCAAGAAGTGTAGGCCTAATGGATGCAAAGAGTTGAATTAATCTCATCTCAATTGAGAGATCTCAGGTGGTCAATTGTAGTCAGCTGGCATTCCGAGATGTGATTCCATTCATTCTGAAAGGAATGTGAAAAGAAGTGTTAGCAGGCAGTTGGAGGGCTGGTAGAGCTGTAGCTGTCTAACTCCAAGATGTCTGCAGTGAGGTGAGATGAATCCCACCCAAAGGAGCTTTCTGGGTGAATGCTAACAGGCTGTGTCAGGTCTTTGTATATTGTTTTGTTAATCTCCACAGTTTGCTACCTTCATTCCCCAGCACCTGTGAAGTTGTAAGCTGTGAATCCCAAATGGAAAAGTTTTTTTTTAATAAGCAACAGAAAAAATCATTTGCATTTTTCAGCACTTTTCATGTGTCTTAATCTCTATGTTTACTTATCATTAGCTGCCCTGGTCTGTGTCCTCAGTTTTGTTGATTGCATAAAGGGTATAAGGTAGCTAGACCAGCTGTTGCCATCTCATTCAGATGCCATGCTGGGAGACTCAGAGGACTGGAGTCTCAGCTAGGCTGTCTATGGAAGGTAGACAAATTTTGGGGTTGAACCTGGAATATTCAAAGGATGGTGCCGCAGCTCAGTTCAGGTATGATGTCGTGTTCTAAAGGTGGGGAACTAACGGACGAATATGCTGATCATCGTCTTCGACAGCAATCTCAATGGAGCTACACTGAATGGTGTTTTTCAGACCTGTAAGATGTTTCTTCTGAGCTGCTATAAACAGGTGGATTAAATAGGCTGAACTAGGTATAATATTTGATTTCTTTATATAGACATTTGGAGGAGGAGGGGTTGCATTGTAGCTTTCAAATTAACGCAATGTTATATTTTCATTATTACATATTATATTTTATTATTAAAAATGGTTTATTTTATTTAGTTATAATTTATTACTATATAATTATTTATTATAATACGTTATTATTATTTTTATTATTACAGTAGTGCATGGTGGGAAGACAAGAGGCAAGGGGCACGAATTGAAAACATCAAGGAGTCCAAATAGATTGAGACAGTAAAGTACTGGAACAGGTTTCTCAAAGAGGTTGTGCAGTCTCTGTCCTTGGAGATTTGCCTGGATAAAGTCCTGACCTCATCACTGACCCGTTCTGAGGAGGAGGTTAAACTAGAGACCTCCTTATTTCCCTTCTAACCTGAATTATTCTATGATAAAAAATGTACATGCACTAATATACAAAAGTTATTTTCATACAAGTTTTAAAGATCATTAACATAATGTCAGTTTGGTTTGGTTAAATCATCTGCCTTAAAATATAGAAAAGCTTTTGAGGAAAGTATAGAACAGTTCTACAGAAGCTTTAAATTGCTGTTAACTCAATCTTTCCGTATTTGGTTCTAGAAAGATTTGTCTTACTTGCTGGTAATCCAGATGTAGAAAGATGCAACACAGCCCAAGTCTACCATAGTAACTTCGGGTGGTGCAATTGGCATGTCTTTCCAAGGTTTATGTTGGTGGTTTTGGCTCCCAAAATAATTATTGGAGTTATAAGCAGCTATATCAGTCTAGAGTCCCTGACTTTGTTCCTCCAGGTATTGGATATCATCACTGAATAAGACACTGAAGTGTGCAAAAAATCAACTACACTGAAGACATTAATAACATTTCAGCTGTTTCAAAAGGACAAGGCTTTTCATTTACAGTCTTCAGACAACTATTATTCCAGTTACTTAAGAGATAATTTCTGTACATATTATGAAAGTCTTTTTAAACCAAAGGGATAGTTTTTGCAGACAAGAATTGCAATCACCCAAGCTAAAGAGAGGAAAAAAAAAAAAAAAAAGTAATAAGGTAATCCTGGCCACTCTGATCATTCTAATTACCTTGGCCATGCTGATCACAGTAAATGTCAACAAGTTCTCACCTCTTTCCATAATAGATCATGAAGCCAGGAAATCAAATAATTGAGAACAACTTTTATTCATTAACTGAGGATTGAATTGGGGTGATTGCAATAACAAGAAAATGAGAGAAAATATCTTTGACAATAACCTTGTTTCCCAGTCTGTCACAAAGAATATTTCTAAAGAGGAAAACACAGTTGGAAGAAAGCAGCCTTACTTTAGAAAGCCATCTAGCTACACGTTTTGGTATTTGACAAATAATTCCTAGGAAATACATTTGACACCTAAAAGAACAAATCCTAAATGCTTTTTTGGTTGTATTATTCTTCAATCATGCTGATTTTATTCAGCATTCTTTGGTCCTCAGTCAAAGGATAAGAAAACCTTTCTTTTTAAAGAAATATTAAATGTCAAACTATTTTGCAGGTATTTCAAGTCTTGAGAAAAAGACAAAATAGTATTTTGTTGCTTCTGTGACATAGAAGGCAGAAATGGCTTTATATTAACACATTTTACTTCTTTTCGTCAAATTGCTAAATCCAGCCCTGGTCATAGAAAAAACCAAATACATCTCAGATGTACTTTGTATGCTATTCTCCCTGAGACTACGAGTAACAGAAATTATTTTGGGGATATTTTTAAAGATGCCTGAATGAATCGGGAACACTTTTTCTGGATTACTTTATTTCTAATAATGATTAGATTTTATTCAGGACTGGGCTGAGTAGCTCAGAATTGCCCATGAATTAAAAGTGTATTTTAGCCTTCTACTCCGTGGCTTGCATCTTCTATCTAAGGACATTTTGCTACTGGCATGTGACACAGCAAGCACAAGACTTTATTTCCTTTCCTTAATGTTTGTTCACCTGTGGAGCAATTTATAAAACCACCAGGAAAGACTCCCCTGCCTGGTCCCCAGCTCCAGCCAAGGACCTGCAAGCTCTGTGCACCTTCATGCTTCCTTTTATTTCCCCATCTTTGGGACAGCAACACCTTGTCTTCCTAGATTTTGCTCTGCCTTCTAGTAGTCTTAAGGGAGAACAGTGTGACAATTAAAGTTTCTTTTCTGGGATTTGAAAGATTGTTTCATGGAAGAGAGGAGAGAAAACTGTGAAGATATCTTCAACAAAACCAGAATTTTAATGGTGAACTTCTGAGATCAGGTAGACTTTTATGGAAGTGTGGAGGGATGGGTATGTTTAGATGATTTGGCACACAGCAGAATAAAGTAATTATTGTATTCCCTCCGTGTATTGCACAGAAATTGTGTCATTTCATGCATCATTCACAGCTCTTATTACTGATACCACAACATCTAAATTACCCTGAGCATCAACAAAACAAATACCACTTTGGCTGGCTGAAGACTTGAGAACTTGCGAGTGGATGTTACAGTTTTCATTTTTGCTATGATACTATGCACAGCTTCCAGACTTGATCTTGAAAAATGTAAAATAATGAATATTCCTGCCTGAATAATCTATTTCTCTTCTGTAAATGTTGCTAGTTTGTGCTAGAAGCAAGGGTTACTTCTTATATTTTTAATTTTATGTGCTTATTTAGTGGAAGAAGCAGGCAGACTGCAAAAATGCAGATATTCGACTGCAGTTGCAACATTGCTGTTGTTCTCACAGCAATGGTTTCTTACAGTTCAGCAGGGTTAGGACAACTGAAATTTCGTTGTATCTGGAGGGAAGTGAAATGGCACATCATGGCAGGGGAAGATACAGGGAGTCAGCACAGAGATGGTAAAATTATTTTCAGTGAAACAAAGCCTCTTGATTCAGACTTTGTGTCTTCTTGGGATGCTGCATATAATGCCTGGAAAAGAAAGGTACAAGAACAGTTCATCTGGCAGTTGTCCTGCGATGACATCTTAAGCTTTCCAAGATCTGACTGCTAGTTATGGTGTGAACTTTGAAAGACACATTGAAGTGGTGGTGGCAGCTTCTGGATGGAAGGACCTGGCTGTGTGCCTCTAATACAGTCTTCCATACGTAGTCAACAGTGATCCATCCTAGGTAAAGTCCTCTATCAGATGGGTTCAGTTCACAGTGTGTGGGTGGGGTTGCACTGGCTCATTAGCTCCATGACTATACTGAGTCAACAGTGTCTTCCCAGAGGTCATAACCAAAGGAAATATTTTAGAGAAATCTCTTTATAGAGCTTCTGAGTGAGTTTAGCACAAGGATGCAAGTCTGGGTCATCTTACTCTATACCATTTTCAGTTTTTTCACTGTCAACATATGCGCACTTCATGGGCTTGTTTTGAAGTTTTTCAGTGTTAAGGTAGAAGGTTGGATTCAATATGCTGCTGTAGTATGGACTCCGATTGCATTTAGTTAAACGGATCCTGTTCAATACCTGACCAATATTCTTCATTAAATAATGCAAAGTATTTTTCTAGGATAATCTCACTTTTGTCGTTCTGACAAATGGGCATAAAATTAGTGCTTGATACTTATCAGATCAAGCATTTCTGACCACTGTATCAGTTAGTAGTGACTTTATGGGTCATGAGTTAATTCTTCTCATGCTTATACATAGCACATTCCTGTGCTGACACCACTAGGATGTGTTATCCGTGTGTTTACATCTGCACTAGTTAATTTAAGACCTGGTTCTTCTGTTGCTGACACAGCTTCCACATATTTGATGTTGCTGCAGTTTGGGTTTTACTGTCCTGTTTCCAAATAGGTTTTTTTCCAAACCTTAGGGTTTTTTCTGAACAATAACTCAAGAGCATTTAGGAAAACAGGTATCTTAAATAAGGTACTCTGAAGTTTACAGTGGTCTGCCCACATCACCAGGCATCTCACTGAAATAGCTATTGATCATGTATATTTTTTTTCCTTTTAGAAGCTGATGGCTCAGAAATTTATGTTATTAGCCACGCATGAGCAACCAGTTTTTTAATTTTCATAACTTACCTATTTTGGAGTTATTTGAATTTCTTTCAACTTGTTTCTATTATTTGGACAGAATTAGTGACAGGACAAGAAGAATGAAAAATGGCCGAGTTCTTACTACCTGGTACCAACAACTTCCGTAAGTTCACTTCTGAATCCTTGGCTGCCATCAAAAAGAGAATTGCTGCCAAGAGTTGTCGCCGAAGAAATACTATAGACCAGAAACCTGAGGAGAAACCACGTCCTCAACTTGACCTAAAAGCTTTCCAGAAGTTACCAGCTCTCTATGGAAACCCCCCTCCAGAGCTCATTGGGGAGCCACTGGAGGATCTTGACCCATACTACAAAGATCGTAAGGTTAGAGCCAACCGCGATGCTTTGATTTGTCTTATTGTGTTGCTAGGAGGAGTTTATGTGAATGATCTATTAAAACAGTTTTGCTTACATCCCTTTGGAAAACGATCATCCCTTTCTAGATTATAATAATGCGTGCAGTTGGCACAGCTGAATGACATGCTGTAATCTTCTTTAGAAAAGCTTAATTTTGAATCATAGGAATTAAATAGTATGAACTTGATTAACATTTGAATCAGAATGGAAGAGGAAAAAATAAAGTGGATAAAGGAAGAAAAAGGGGGGCTGAGTCAAATCTACAAGAAATTATAATAATTTTGTAAATTTTCTTAAATGCCGTGACTTGAAACTATGTTCCTCTCTATCTCAATGTTATGCTCCACTTACTTGTACAATAAATGATCATCTACGTATAAAAAGCATTTTAAAATATTTGCTGATGAATCCTTAAAACCTTTTTCAATCCTTAAAAATTTATTCAATCTCCATATTCTAGTCATGAAATACTGAAGAATTTAATTTTCAATACAGAAGAGAAACGGGAGATAATCCATTGGAAATTATGCTTATTGCTTGAGAAATGGTTAATTCTTTGAACTAATTTCTACGGTCTTAGATCTAGAAGATCACTATCAACAATAGCAAACAATGTTAAAGGCTGCAGTTCTTCCTTCACCTCTGTTTATTTTAACTCAATGAGAGGTTCTATTTGAGAGAATAGTCATAAGCAAGATTAGTTCTGCACACAACTCTATGCAAGCCCTAAGGTTTAAAAAAGAAGTTCATGCCAAGGATTTTTTTACAGCTTTACAGTTAATGGGTATTAAATCTTTCATCACCTTATGATGAAAGGATAGCAAAATATTACAAAGATTTTCCCCATTTTAACATACAGATTAAAGTTAAAATCAAGCTCTTGCTCATCACTGATGCAACAGGATACAGCACAACAATATGTTCTCTGTTCAAGTTCGTGAAAACTTTACTTTTTTTTTTTTTTTTTTAAGATCTTCATAGTGCTAAACAAGCAGAAAACAATCTTCAGATTTACTGCTACACGTGCCTTATGGATCCTCAGTCCTTTCCATCCAATTCGAAGAACAGCAATTAAAATTTTAGTACATTCATATCCTTTTGTTGGCTTCATTTGCTTTTCCTGAGTACAACCCCCTACATAATCCCATGCTTATGTATTTTAGAGCATTGAATTAATTCAGTCTTTTCCTCACTCCACATTATTTCTAATCCTGAACTACCTTAGAAATTATTATGGACTTGTTGCTTTTGTGCTGCTCAGAAATAAATAGTGAGTACTGGGAGTATTGAAGCCTGTTTTTTCTACAGATATGTGTTTTGAGAATGATCTCTGATGTTGATTTCCTGATGTCTCATAAACAAGTACTTCATGCTGAAGCCTTTCTCCGTGAGAAGATGAATAAGATCTCTATCCTCTCTCTCATCTTCCATTTAGCAAAACTGTAGGAATTAAATTCAACTCATGTGCCAAAGCTGATCAACCATTGGCCAGTTTCAGTAAAGAAAAAAAATGTAAATTCAGTTTCTTTAAGAAATCGGATTAAAACAATATATCTTGAGTATATGAAAGTGAAAATTTCCAGGAATGCTGTTGCAGGGAATGCCTTTGAAATGTAAAGGTAATATACATCCCACCTCATACATCAAATTTAGGGGGCAAGGAATCGTTAGTATATTGCTCCAGTTTGACACCAGGGAATGAGACCAGAGCTGTTGCCTGGGGCTGAATCAGGCCCAGTGCAATCTGTGGTATCCCTGTGTGGATTTTGGGTTTCCAGTCATCTCCATCTCTGTGGTGCTGAGTTAGATGCAATGGGTCCAAAGTTGACATTGTGTCATTGTACAGACATCCCTGGAGGAGTGATGCCTTTCATTTGAGACTTCACCTGGGCAGCAAGTTGCCCGGTGCCTGGATTTATGAGAGTTTGACAATACCTGGAGCTGAAGTCAGGAGATTTTTTGTGGGGATGGAGAGCCTTAAATTCAAAACCAGATACTATGACTGTGACTGATAGAATATTTAGTTGCATTTCTGAATCAATGTCATATTCTTTGCCTTCACTCCCATGACTTACACTCTTCACTTTGTTTATCATGTGCACTATTATAACTAATTGTGTATTCATGGCTCTGACTGAGTCCTCTAAGGCTTCTCCATCTCCTTCATGGAACAAGTATGTTGAGTAAGTATCTGGGGGTATGTATGCCTTTTAATTCTGTAGTTACATTGAATTACTGAGATTTATCTTGCCACCTTCGCTCAAGATAGTTGGTGGGGGATTTAGAAGGAAAGTTGCTTGTGTTAAGACACTTGTTTTTCTCTGAGGGAGTATTTTTCTCTTTAAACTCAATACCTGCAATATTTTTGTTGTTATTGGAGTGTTACAATATTTGTGGTGTTATTTGCGGAGAGAGTAAGTGTAGGCTAAGTTCCACTGTTGAACTAGCTTTGTGTCTGTCCTACTGCTCCAGTTTGTTATCCCATTTCCAGCAGTTACTCAGTAATTACTTGCTCTTTATCCAGACACTTTTCTCATTATCACTGATGCTGATGAAGCACATCAAGAACTGATTTCTTTCAAAATTCTTTTTAATAATGCTGAAATGCTGAGTTTTGCTCTAATGAAACAGTCTGTCAAAAGCTCTTGGCCTGCAGGATGCCATTAGAAAGGCAAAGCTCTTATCTTCAGTGCTGCCAGCACTTGCAATGTTAAGTCGCAATAAATCCTGTGCCTTTGTAGTAACGCTTGAGCTGGATAATCCCATGGTTTTACTTTTTTAACAGAATATTTCAGCTCTCATTTTTTCTATTTGGCATAAAAATGTTAGAATATGATAATTCCAACACCTGATGCAAAGGACAAGGTTCCAAAATACTTAGTTTTAAAAACAGGTCTAAAGTTGTTTCTGTCTCATGTTACATGACACTGAAACAGTTGGGAATGGCAAATCCTCAGCAAGCATGGTATTGATATACATATCTCTAGAAGATGCTGTGATACCTCACTACCTATGAGAGCATTAAAGGTTAGATAAAAGTTGCAGCTGCAGTTGGCATCAGGACTACTGTTGAAATGCATTTCAATAATAATTTCAGAATGCTTCTTTCCAAATGAAAAGGGAAGCACTACATCCAAATAATTTCTTAATGCATTTGCTGACTACCAAATGAATGCCTTTTGAAATCAGTAGGGAGATTGCTGCCTTGCTGAAATGAGAAATGCACTCAATAAGTACAGAACAGCTTTTAGTGATAATTTTCCATTAATAAGAATAATTGCCATCTTAAATTGAAAATCCTGTACTCTTATATTTATGCAAGTGTTTCAAACATTCTACATAGAAATGGATGCTGTGTGCCCAAAGTAAATAATACACAACATATCCTACATTCACTTAGCTACTTGAAACCAGAGGAAGACAACAAGTTTTGATCTTTATTTTAGCAAGTAGCTAGGAGTTTTATATTTCTTAAGCTATGGGCATTCACATGAAAGAGTTTGGAAAAAAATTGTGGAATGCCAAAAAAACCATGTCACAGGCATGCACACTAATAGCCATGTACAGATTGCCATCAGCTACTGTCTCAAAGTCCATATGAGTAAGATACTGAGAATACACTCAAACCAACAGCCACCTTTCCATCACTTCTGTGCAGCATTGGCTTGGTTTGTTGGTTTAGACAATAAATAGCCAGACAGTCTCTTCTGTTAATTGCTAATATCGCTGTTTTCCTTTGGCACTTTTTTCCTTTCCTTAGATTTACTTTCACTGGCATTTACACTTTTGAATCATTGATAAAAATATTGGCAAGAGGATTCTGTCTAAATGAATTCACTTTCCTTCGAGATCCCTGGAACTGGTTGGATTTCAGTGTTATCGTTATGGCGTAAGTGGGAATATATAAAATATGGATTATCTGTTTGAAGTGTCTTATTGCTGTGGTACAAAAGGCTGTTTGAAGTACAAAAACCAACCTGTGGATCCTAATTGCATCTGAAACTATCTAGGACATTGACTCTTCTCCTTGTTTTATTACTCACTGTATAACAAAAATGTATTAGTCTTTCAAGAAGGGAATAGAACTGTTAAGAGTAAGATATACCCTGTGGTGAGTGTACAGGAATGGATATATTTCAATCAATGAAATGTAATAGCTGGGCTGTGAAATACAGACATACTAATCCTGTGAATAGAAGTGTAAGTTAGAAAATAAAGTGATATGTATAGACACTAGGACGGTGGATTAAATTTGTGCTCTTTGCCTCCATAAACCATAGTTTGAGCTTCAGTTTGTGGTAATTAGAAAGCTTTTATACTGGTTAGGTGCACCTACAGATGGGAGATCAAACTAGTTCAGCCAGTGTTTCCACCTGAAATGAATAATTTTAAGTTATCTTTATTTGTATTTTAAATGCATGACACTTAAGATGCTGACAAAAGTAGCTGTGCACAAGCCAAAAGCTACCTCATAAGGAAACTAATAATCAAGACATGGGTTTCTATTTTATAAGTCTTCAGACAAATTCTTGATATGTAGTTTATTAATACTTAAAATATGCTCAGAAGGATTGACAGTTCAGAATGACCACTGTAAAGTAATTACCTTGTTTACTCTGTTCAACCACTTGACATATAATGTCCTGATTTTACAGGTATGTGGGAGCATTTAGTAACTTGGGGAGCGTGTCAGTCCTTCGGACTTTCAGGGTTCTGAGAGCTTTAAAAACCATTTCAGTAGTCCCAGGTAAGAAACCCTATTTGCTGAACATTTTCTGCTACTTACAACTTATTCTTTGCTCCAATAAAAATGTTGGGGTTTGCCTTTCCTTATTTTTTTTTTTTTTTTTAATTTTTTTTTTTTTCCTTTAAACAGACTTTACTGTTAACTATATTACATCATTCCTGGGAAAACAGTTTCCTTTTCACTTTTCCCTTAATTCTAAAGCCAGTAGATTCTTTCTCATGATGAAATACAAATTAAGAACCAGTGGGTTGGCTCTGTCTTCTCTTTCAGATCTTTTTGAATCTATTCATTCTTGTTTCCAGTGTTTCCAGTTTCTTCACGGATTACCAGTGTTGGAAATTTCTTTTTTGAAATTTCTTTTGAATTATGCATATTACTCTTTCTGGGTGAGAAAAACTGGACTGTTTCGGGTTCCTCATCCTTATCCAAATATTTTATAAGGATTAAAGGAACACCTGGAAATTTTAGGGTCAATCAAATGAGGAAAAAGAATGTTTTTCATATTAATCTCTGTCATCCAAACTATACTTGCATTGCAAATATATTTACCATGTATTCTCCAGTAATTTTGTTACTTTGGTTTCTATACACTGTTTTATCTCTAATCAAGCACAACGTATGAATCTCAGTTTTTCATGCCAGTTTTACTTTGTTTATTGTCTTCCTAGGACTCAAGATCATTGTAGGGGCACTTATCCAGTCTGTTAAGAAACTTGCCAATGTGATGATCCTGACTGTTTTCTGCCTGAGTGTCTTTGCTCTCATTGGTCTCCAGCTTTTTAAGGGCAATCTAAGACAAAAGTGTATCAGGAACTCTACAGAGTTCAGTAAAATACCTTATTTCGTTAACAAAACATGGGAATCCTACGAAATGTTTGCTAATGATACAGGTAACATTTCCTCCTTAATTCGTTTTTAGATGATAATATAGACATCTATGAATGCACCTATAACCACTGCTGTAAATTATATTGATGTTTTGGTGGCTGATATTTTGATAAGTAACCACCTGATAATGGCCTTCAGATTGCCAGAGCAGCTTGCAGGCATCCAGGAGTGCATCCCTTCCCTTCATTGTAAGAAATAGCACTCCCAAATTTTCCAGCAACGTCCAGCTCTGTTTCTCAGAATGATATGCCAATAACTGAAATACGTATTAGCTCATTCTCTGCTGTAATTCCCAAATGTTCACCTTCTGCTACATGCTGAAGAGTCCGTACATCTTCATTTTCCTGCCCAGTGAATTACTCCTCAGTTTGAAACAGAGGAATTTGTTTAGAAGTCAAAGTTACTTTCTTCTTTACATCCTATGAATCTTCTTTTTATGTCTTATATAAGATATATACAATATACATCTTCCATGTGTACAACTATGTCTGGTGATGGAAGCATAGAGCAGAGAACTGAAAATGCACCAAACCATTTTCAGAGGAACAACAACTATAAGATTCAATTCAGTAAGAAAAATCCTTGTGCTAAAGGAAAAGCCTCAATATACATGAAAAAATGCAAAGTAAACAATGTCTATGCTGGAAATAAGAATAAAGCTTCATCACTGAAGAAAATCTCTAACAGTGAGTTCGGACATAGCAGTAGTTATACAAGGAAAGAAGCATTCTCCCAGGGGAAATGCTGAAATACATAAAAAAACCACACAGGATTTCTGTTTGTATACACTCTGTGTGGTAGATTTGTTCAGACAGGTTTTCTTTAGTAACTGCATAGTCCAGAGGGAGAAAGTCCTTGTATGAAATATTTCTGAGGAAAAACTTTTTGCAAGAAACTCTTGCACCTACCAAAAAACGTACTGAAGAACAAAGTCATTTACATATACAGAATGTGTAAAAATCATAATTGAAAGTAAATTTCAAAAGAAACCAGGTGGTGACTAGAATACCACACAAGAGACCATGTATGTGACAAAATTTGGCTAAAAATATTAATTTTCTTTTCTGAAGAAAGAGGAAACAAAATACATCTTGAGTTCAGGGTAATTTGCAATGACGGTAGAAGGAATCGGAGCACCCAGACAGATTTAATGAAAACTAGGTGACTTTCCCACAGGATTTAGGACTTATAGCCTTATCAGACCAGTTTTGAATTAAATAATTTTTTTTGTATTTTTTTTTGTATGGACTGCTTTGATCCTGATTTTGTGGGAAGTTCCTATCTCCTACCTGGAGAACTAGACGTTATTATGATTCTTTGAAGCTCAATCACTGAATCTTCTTAAAAAACCTTTTTGTTGGTTGGCAGGAATAGAACTGAACAAAAATTGGGTGGAAAGTTGCTGAGATAATGACTCATTCCTTTATGGTGTATTTACACTGTATGGTACAGCTGATACTAAAGATTCCTGTTGGCTCTGAATCATGCCAACTTACCTGATGAGCACAGCTGAGGTTTGTGAAACACCAGGAAGACAGAAGACCTCCCTTACATCTTAATGGGGCTAAATAGCTAATAGCACTAAAGCTATTACTTTCAGTCTGCTACTAGCTCAGGCAGTAGAGTAACTAATGCTAAGAGAAGTAGAGGAAGAAGTCAAAAAGGCTACTAGAACATCTTAATGGAGAAATCTGTATTTCTCAGCTAAGCAGGGTTGGGACCTGATGTTTTGCTCAGCTGAGCAGCGCCATGACATGGTTGTGTATCCAAGTTCTTCCCTCTCAGAACAGAGCCTTGATTTTTTTGTTGCCCATTAGAAGTGGTCTATGCTATCTCAAATTATGTTTGTACACTGCCCTGGAAGAGGGCTAATTGCTACTGGCCAAAAAGAGTTTGTGCTATTACCAAACCCAGGACTGTGCTTGAGCCTGTGCCCTCCAATTCTTCATTTCCTTTACAGATGTCGCCAAAGTGATAGTATTTTTTTAAATTTTAGGGACTGTCGGCGCTCTGAAATTTGTGCATACACATAAATAAGGACATCTTGCAATCTGGTGCAGTTACTGTGAGTGTGGGAAAGCTGTCCGTGTGTGCATATATACTTACAGATCACTGATTACTCGTCACTACTCACATTAAAAGATAGAAGATTCAGGCTTGAAAGTGATTTCTTTTTAACTTTTTTTCCCCCTTTTTAATAGCATACTTTGCTAAGAAAGAGGGCACCTCAGATATTTTGCTATGTGGCCCTGGTGCTGGGTAAGTACACTTAGTATTTCTTGTTTGGAAGTTCTGTCTGCCTTAGTGCTTCTATATTTGCTCAGTCATATGAGACATAAGCAGAAATTTCAAGCTTTCCTTAAATGCCGAAACACGCACACAGACAACAAAATATAGTAAATAGATAACTTGTAAGGAATAAAACATGAGCCTGCAGCTGGCTTATTCAGGTCTAAATTCCTTTGAGCCTTTCCAGAAGCTGTCTTTCTGTCTTTCTCTTCTCCATGGATGTGCAAAAGAACTGAAAACATGAAAGATCTCAGATATAGCACAGGACAGACATGTTCCTCTCTGTGAAGGCTCATGAGTGTTAAACTGGAAAAACAAAACATGGACTTTGGAGGGCAGGTTTGGGCAAGGAGGGAGATATGGCTACTTTGCAGTGAAGGGCAGGGGATGAGGAAGTTGTCCTGGGTTGGTAGTCTGCTCCAGCCTCTCTTCCTTTGCTGCTGGGTTATGGGTGGTGTTTTTTCCATCCCGCTTTCCAGACAATACTACCTGGAGTAGACAATGGGTTTGCAATCTATGAAACACGGAGCTGAATAGTCATCAGAACTCTCACATAAGCTGAAGTTTTCCTTGAAATCTGCATGCTTAAAAGAGCTCCATTTTTTATTTTCACTTCTAGGATCTGTCCTCCAGACTATATATGCTTGAAAATTGGGCCAAATCCTGATTATGGTTTCACTAGTTTTGATTCATTTGGCTGGGCTTTTCTTTCCTTATTCCGCCTGATGACCCAGGACTACTGGGAGCGTCTGTACCAGCAGGTATCAGCTTTGTGCATAATTCAGAACTGGTCTTACAGGAAGAGAAAGAGCCAAAGCAGAAACTGTGTAGAGAGGACAAGAAACCTCAAACAAAAGCAACAGTTGCAAGTCATCGAGCCCACATCCTCCCTTCTCCTTTTCTGCAAGCTGTGCCTCCCAGCAGTATCACCCCAGACCTATCACCACGCTTGTTTAGGGACTTAAAAAATACTAAAAATGTCCTGTATTGTCCTTCAAACATATAGCAATACCTCCTCAGTCATCCTCATGGGGTATACGATCAGTTATTCATAGGTGATAGTATAGGAAGAAGGAGAAAGAGGGGGAAGAAGGGCCAAGGAAGGTATGTTTCCATTTAAGCTTCCTAAACCATTATGTCTACGAAGTTGAGTGCTTCTAAAGAATTTCAGGGACACATTGAAAGACTGCTTCGTGGGGTTTATGGTAATTTTTATCTCTGGGGTGTGTTGCTTACAGACCCTCAGAGCTGCTGGGAAGGTGTATATACTCTTCTTCATGCTGGTCATATTTCTGGGCTCATTTTATCTAGTCAATTTGATTCTGGCTGTAGTAACAATGGCATATGAAGAGCAGAACAAGGCCACCATTGCTGAAACAGAGGAAAAGGAAAGGAAATTTCTTGAAGCCATGGAATTATTACAGAAAGAGCAGGAGGTATGTAAATTATTCCCTTGCAAGCATTAGTTTCAGTGTCCTGGCATCAGTCACTTGTGTACAGCTGTGTAAAGTAGTCACTCATGGGAGCAGGAGCAAGTGATAACGTATTGAAAGTAGTGATTCCTAGAGCTACAGGAGTAATTCCATGTTCAGCTGTGTATTTTTCCTGTGAAATAATAACTTTTATTGTGGATAATGGGTATTAAAGGCTGCTGTAACTGTAAGAAAATAGTATTTTAAAATCTGGAAAGTATAAAATTCCACCAACTAGCAGCTTCCAAAAGAAAATGTAGTTGTATTTTTATTTTTATTCAATTTTATCATTGTGGGCTGCTGAGCAGAGAAATATACAGTAATTCTGTTGATTAACTGCATTAGCATCTGAGCCAAAACCTATTGTAGTTGAATGAAAGTGTCTTGGTAACTTAAATGGCTGAGAAGCTTCTGGAACAAAAAACTCCTGTGTTTTTACAACATTGTCCTAAGTTCAGTATGGGAAAGAAAGTCAGCCACAGTGTGAATACAGTCCCAAGGGTCCCCAATGAAAAGACAGAATTTTAATACTCTTTGAGCATTAATTTGGGGAAAAGGATATATTCTACAATATCATTTTCAAATGGAGTGTTTTTGTTGTAAGCAAATCTGTCATGTGGAAGAATAAGAGCTATAATGTGATTATTTTTTCCCCAGAAGGCTCAATACACGAGATCATGTAACATACTGCAAATAGCATATTGTTCAGTGCTTCATATGTTGGGGAAATCCTCTCCTCTTTCTTTTTATGGAGATTTTAAAAATGGAAGACTTTTAACAAGTTATGTGAAACAAATTGTTAAGAGGAAATAATACACAGCACAGAAGTGTTTTTGTTCTGCTTATATTCAAAGTACCCAGCAAAAATGTCACCCATGTTTTTGTTTTAATTTCAGTCATTGGCTATTAAAGGAATTGATATCCTGTCAATTAGCTCCTTCGAAGCCTCATCTCTGTCTCCCAAAGAAATCAAAGAAAGAAGCAATAGGAAAAAGAGAAATCAGTCCTTGGGGATAGAAGATAATGAAGAACAACAATTCCCCAAGTCACAGTCCACAGATAGTCAGCGCAAGTTGGTAATCTATTGCCTGAATCTGAAATCCTTACAGCTTTTCCAATTTTAGTAATAAAATAAATTGCTTGAAAGCACAAACCAAATCCCATTACAAAACCCTAAAACATCACTCTTAAATCTTTAAAATAAACAACCTTTTGGAATAAGGAAGAATTATATGTAAAAATTAATTTGAAAAAGAAGGAAATACTATAAATGAAGGATGGAAGGGAAGTTATAATAACAGTTAAAATACATTTTCTGTAACACTGAGAAACAGAAAAAGGTGAATGACTATCAGAATTTAACTTCTGTGCCGTCATTCTCTGTTTAAAATTTCCCACTTGAAACATAAATATAAAGCTTATGACAAAAATAGCTGTTACCACTGATAATAGAATTTTATTATCTGAGTTTTAAAATCTAAGCATACACCTCCATGAAAAATCTGAATCAAATAAGAGTTTTGGATTTGTCGTGGTTGATAGGAAATGCTATGAAACTCTAAGCATTTATTGCTTCCCCATTTTTTCTCTGTGATATTATACTATTCTCTCTATATTGCTTTTCCTGGTCTTTTAGTCTTTCCTTGGCCTGGTGTACGGTCCCAATGCAAACCAGGCGAAGCGCAGGCTTAGCCATGGGAGCGTGTTCAATTTCCAAATACCTGCTTTAGAAGTTGATTCCAGAACGGATTTCAGTGACGAGGAAAACCGCAGTGCCGGGGAACACAAAATCCAGTGTCGGTCGCTGTCGGTCACACAGATGGGAAGACGCTCCAGTGTGCAAAGTCAAATGAGCCACACCTCTCACCCTGCTACCCCAAACTGCGTGCACACCAGCAAGTGGGCTAACATGGATGATTGCAATGGTGTGATTTCAGTGATGGGAGGAGGAGGCAGCAGGGTGCACAGCGTAGATCCAGTGTCTTCTGAAGGAGTAATGCTTCCACCAGTAATGGAAGACCCAGGAAAGGGGAATCTGGTAAGGAAAATATATTACTTTCAATAAATACTTGATATTACGGTTTCTCTACAAGTGGAAGTTTTTTTCTTAAGAGTTTCAGTGTAATGGCAAACAGTGATATAAAATGAAATATACTGATGTGGGGAGTTCTTGAAAACCAGACTTCAGCATTTCTGTTATAAACCTCATTTTTCTGCTATTCACAATTTGTATTAACACAGTTTCGAATGTTCCTGGTGCTGGAGTTACAAGTCACCAATGAGGTTTTTTATCCCATACCCTGCCCAGGGGGAGCGTTTTGAGCAGTACCTGTAATTTCTTTCTCCTTGAAATGAATAGCACCTTCAGCATTATGCAGAAACTTTGTAAGTTCCCCAAGTGGGTAGAGATGCTTTTTTACCAGTTTATGTCTCATCTGTCTCCTTGTCCATTAATCTCCAGAATATTTCCGAGGTCTTTTTCTCCTCATAGACTTATTTCCAATGTTTGTGTTTGCCCTGTTGTTATTACATGCTTGTAGGATCCTTTTACTGCAGTGTTACTACTGAAAAGTAAGACCTTCATTCTTAATAACTATTACATCTTGTAAAAAGGTACATTTATTTGGCTGCGTGTCATTGTTCCTATTAACTTCCATAGTTACCCATCACCACATCCTACTTAATTTTATTCCTGTAGTATCTCCCTAATCATGTTTACTTCTTTAAGCAGCCAGCTGTAAATGATGAGAGCAGCATGATGCATTTGCCTCCTCATCTGTCAGTGGAGTACTTTAACGAGGCACTTCAGAGACAAAGGGCAGCAAGTGCAGTTAGCATAATTACCAGTGTCTTGGAGGGTAAGTGGTTCCTCATTATGCTTATTTCATTCCTAAAGTAACGCTAGCATGAAAGACCAAAATGTCAATACATTTCTAAAAGGTTAACAGAGATTTGTAGGTGTGTAGTTAGGTGTTTCATGTTTAATATGGCTCTTTTATAAAAAATCATTATCACACAGTTGTTTTGTACTGGAACACATTCTTTGCCTATCGTAAGATTTTTTTTGTAGAACAGACAGCGAAGGGGATTGGAGTGAGGGTGGTTGAAAAGGGTTTCTCTAGCATCTGAGGTGCAAGACTGGGTTACTGTTTCCTCCTCCTGACCCTGTAACTTGTGATATGTCACTGGCAGAGCCATAGGCATGCAGAATCCAACAATAAGATTATGCAAGCAAAATCAGTTGTGGCAAATCCTGCGTTTTGTATACTTACCCGCACTATTTCATTCCTTTAACTTTCCGTGTGATTTATTTTGGGGTGTTTTATCACTGACAGTTACTATGATGACTAATAGTTTTGTTGCAGATCTTATGAAAAATTTCAGCCCAAGTTGTTCAGGATGAGGAAGTCAGTCTTATTTTGTTTGGTGATAGAGGAGCTCTGCCACCAGTTCTTGGGCAAGAAGTATGGGATTTAGCAGGGGTGGTATGGGTGGTAGATCCATTGTGGCAAGGAGGTCCCTCTTCTTAAATTTTAATTCTTTTTTTCTTGAGACAATCACAGTTGCAATACATCCAGTGGAGCCTTGCTTTGCAGTGGAATTCACTAAAGGTCAGGGGTTTGTTGCACACTTTCAGCTGTGAAATGCGATGGAACAGGACTTGTAGCTGTATGTGGCTGTGGATTAACCTGAGAACAGGCGTCTGAAAGGGGAGAGGAAAACGTCTTTGCTGGAACCTGAGCACCAGTTCTGCTGGATACACACTGTATACATAAAGAGGAAGCCATTTGATCTGGAAAAACAGACGACAAGAGCTAGACTGGGAGTAGGATTGAGTCAAGATGGTCACACTGGAATGAGCAGTGTAGGGTGGGATCTGAGACTTGAGCCTGGAGGGAAAGAAATCAAAACTAAACTGTGGGAAGAAGTAAGGACAGGTGCAACTAAGAAAAGGATATGACTCAGATCCAGCTCATCTGATCTCTAAAAAATTTTCAGATCCCTGAATACCAAATTACTAGTAATTCCTACTGTGCTTGTATTTAGCTTTAAGCACCAGTTTGTCACTGAATTTGCATGGGACTTCAGCAGGGTCAAAAGTATTTTGGAGGACTCCTTAATATTGGTGGTATAAGAAAAAAGGCTATGAGGTTTATATTTGACCAAAAATTACAAAGCCAGAACAGCTTCTGTCCCATATTTTAATTACAGAAAATGGACAAGTGTGGCAACTTGTATCAGCTGGGAAATTCCAGTAGAAGTAGCCTAAGGTCAAATTTTAGGCACTGTAGTTAGTATTTGCCTCAGCTATTATCAGTTCCTGTGGCTGCCATTGACTCTCTACACTCCCTTGAGAGTCAGAGGAGACAAAAAGATGGTAGGTGTGATACAGCCACTGTCCTAGACATCTACAGAAGGATAAGATGAAAAGTACCTTGCCTGCTATATTGACCTACATGTTGTGGTTTGGCCCCTGCATCATACATGTGATTTTAGTCAGATGATTGTAATACAAGTTTAAGCCAAATAAAACCTGACCAAAAGTCCTTTGAAGTAAGTTTACATTAAGGCATTTTGAATTCATTTTTCTCTGAATTTTATCTTCATGTTTATTAGCTGATGTAGGGACTACATGAATGGTAGAAAGTGGAGGGAAGCTTGGGGGCTCTGTGTGAAACATGAGGTTTCCTTTTTCTTCTCTGTCTTTTGAATACTTGAAGTAGTAATTTCACCATCTTGCTCAGTCATAACTAATTATAGTGGGGTTTTCTTTTGCATTTAGAACTTGAAGAATCTCGGCGGAGATGCCCACCCTGCCTGAATAATTTTGCTTTAAAGTATCTAATTTGGGACTGTTGCCCACTTTGGGTGAGAATCAAGACAAAAGTGGCTGCTTTCATAAAGGATCCCTTTATTGATCTCACCATCACTGTTTGCATTGTGGTGAACACTTTGTTCATGGCGCTGGAGCACAATAATATGTCAGATAATTTTAAAACAATGCTTAATGTAGGCAACTTGGTAAGCAAATTCTCAGCTATGTGACATTTTACACCAAGGGTTGATTGATGGGTGTTTTCCCTTGAGACAGAGAGAGTAACTGTAAAAATTAAAGATTAGCAAACCCTGCATTTATAAACTCTGAATTTCTAATATATACAATTCCCAGATTTTATCAATATACTTCTAACACACTCCTGAGACGGAAGAAATCAATCCTCTCATTTTAATTAAAAGTGTATTAGAAGTTCATAAAAATGGGTTTTGTTGACCTGCCCATGAGTGTTACTTGCGGGAACATGATCTAAAAGTAAGATAAATTCATGGCTACTTTTTAGGCTGATGCTATTGTTTCTTTGTCACAGGTTTTTACAGGAATCTTCACTGCAGAAATGATTTTAAAAATCATTGCTTTAGATCCCTATTACTACTTTCAGCAGCCATGGAACATTTTTGACAGTATAATTGTCACATTGAGTTTAATTGAACTGAGTTTACCCAAACAAAAAAGCAAGAAAGAAAGGCGAAAAGGAGGAACCCTGTCAATTTTAAGATCCTTTAGACTGGTAAGCTTCACACTTAATTAGTTGTATAAAACTTTACATTATGAATATAATAGAGAATACTTCTGTTGTCTGCTGTTAGGATGTAGGAAATTATTACTTTTAATATTTTTTCTTCCTCTTGGCACTAGGAATAAGAAGCATACTCTCAAACTACTTGTGATATTAAAGCCAGAGCTTAAATGACATATTTCTTTTGAACATGCTAAGAAATATTCAGAGGAAAAAATATGCTAGAATAGTCATGTTATAAAACTGATGTCAAAAATATAAAAACCAGCACAGGAAACTTAGGAAAAAAGTGTCAGAGTACAAATACAGAAAAACACCAATACTTAAAAATAGATGTGAAATGATGTTAAGGTATTCATATTATATACCATGGACTGATTTAGGTTGCTGTACCGAAAGATAGGTTCCTTTTATAATAATACAGCAGCTGGTCTCCCAGCTTTGGTCCTTTGTTATGCACCAGAATCTACATGAGGTGCATTTCATGAATACCTACCTGTGCGGGCCAAAGACTAATCAGGGACTCTAGTCCTTTATGAGGTGGTTAGTTCATGTTTGCAATGTTCCTCAGTTAAAGAAAACCAAAAAAACAATTCTATGAATACTTTTTAAAAAGTTTTAGTGACACATCGCTGCAAATACTGCATGCTGGAATAGTTCAGAATATCTGAAGTGTTTTTTGCAGGATTTGAATGGTGCAAAGATGGGTTATCTCTACCGACGTCTAACATTATGTTTTATGTTGCTATGCAGCTGAGGGTCTTCAAACTGGCAAAGTCCTGGCCAACCTTAAACACTCTAATTAAAATAATTGGTAACTCCCTGGGAGCACTGAGTAATCTGACCCTCGTCCTGGCAATCGTCGTTTTCATTTTTGCTATAGTAGGGGTGCAACTTTTTGGGAGAAGCTATCTGGACAACAGCCATAAAATAAACAAATATGGCAAGCCACGCTGGCACATGATGGACTTTTTCCACTCGTTCCTCGTCGTTTTCCGAATTCTGTGTGGAGAATGGATTGAGACCATGTGGGACTGCATGGTGGTTGCTGAACCACCACTGTGCCTTCTTGTCTTTCTACTGGTCATGGTGATAGGAAATTTAGTGGTGAGTTTTCCAGTATTTTTTTCTCTTCAGTCTGTCTATAGTTGAATCTACTAAATTGCTATTTTTTTTTTTTTTTTCCCCACAACAAAAGGTAGTTTCCCTAAACACAGGTGGAAAAGTTACCTGTGTATGTTATGGTCTGCAAAAGCCCCTTGCCTGTTGCCTTTGAGCCGCTAACCATATTTTCACATTTTGTGTGCTTTGCACACAGCATCACTTGACCTTTGCATGTGGCAATGTGATGAGGAATACCTTTGCAGTAAATGTAATACAGGCAACTATTTTTCTTCACATCTTGGGATTTGGATGTAAATAATCAATAAGGCTTATGGTTACCTGCTTGAATTAATGGAGCTAAATGCTTAAGTCCTTCTGTAAACCAGAAAATCAATTTTTTTTTTTTTTTTTTTCCCAAGATCTCAAGCAGGCATTGGATTCTTTATCAGCAAGTGGCAGAATCTATACTCCTACCACTGAAATCAGTATTTTATTTCATCATCTCTAAGGACGTTTATATCGAAAAGCTATATCCTGCTACGGCATAAACTACACACCCTTACACACTCATGCTGGGGCATAAGGGGCAGACTGCCTTCCTGGTCCTGTTCTGTCCTTTCTTAGTGCCCAAATAATAAAAATCTTTTTTACTATCTTTTTGTCTCATGTCATTCTTAGTATCATTCATTTATCAATTTTTCCTTAATTTAAATGACCGCTGGAAAGAATTAATTTGGGGTAGCCCTTTATGGGAAATACCTGTTCTGTGGCTGAATCCCACCCAAATCCCCTGGTTTGAAGTCCCACTTGTTATACACCTCGGTGATTGATTTCAGTCATGAAATGCTGAGAGTGATATTTGTCACATAATGTTGGCTGTCAAACAATTACATGTTTAGCCTACGCTCCTTACTTAGGCTTTCTTATTATGAAAGGAAACAGAGACGTATCCAGGAGTGAGATTTATTCCAACCTATGGTCAATAACTAAGACAGATAGGGGGAATTGGTCTGTGGAGGGCTGATCTCTGGAGGGCAAATGTTCTCCACTGACTGTGGTCCCTGGATGACTCAGGTGTGCTATCTGCCCAGTTATGATACAATAAAAACTAAGATACATAGATCCCATCCCAAACTGAAACAATTAGGAAAATATCTAAATCCTCCCATTGCCTTAAAAAAAAACAACAACAAAACAACAACAACAAAAAAAAAAACCCAACAAGAACACAAAATTAAACTCTTTTTTTATAATTTTTTTTTGTTTGTTTGTTTGTTTGAACTTCTATTTAAAAAGAACTCAAAAGTAGGGTGGAAACCTCAGTTCGAGCTTCTCTTGATTTTGACTTTTGTGACAACATTGCAGATTTGATGGAGTTGCTGGGCCTGAATCTGATCTCATAGGATTTTGAAAGTAGCTCCACAGAGGCCAGACTTAGTTCTAGTTTCAAGAAAGAAGAGACATTATTAAACTGACAAGCCATGACCATAATCTTTGTTGCTATTATAATCTTTGAAAAGTTGCTTTGGCCAAATAATGCATTTGGCATGCATAAATCTGTTTTAGCTACTATTTTAAATAACTTTTTTGGGGAAGAGGGTCATGGGAAGATTGAACTTTCTGAGAGAGGATTTTGCTTAATCAACCACCATGTGATCAGTCATAATTTCATTATTACCTTGTTTTGGTTTGCTTAGTAAGACTGAACTTTGATAGTATCTGTGTCCTCCAAAGTTAGAAGTTAGATTTCTGAATTCTACTCTTGTGACTTTTAATTTTGTTATTTCAGGTGCTCAACCTTTTCATTGCACTACTGCTGAATTCCTTCAGTGCTGACTGTCTCCAGACAGCAGAGGATGATGGAGAGATGAACAACCTTCGCATTGCCTTTGCTCGGTTTCACAAGGGATTTCACTTTGTAAAGAGCATTACATGGGATACCTTTTGTGGAAAGCTCAAGCATATAAAGAAAGCGCATAGGAAGAAAATAAAACTGACTTCACAGAACACACTTGGGTTCCAGTGTGAAGAAATAAAAAATTGTAAAGAAAATTACAATAATGAATGGGTTGAGAAAAATGGGGACAAATGCTTAGGTCTTGAAGATTTTGTTACCAATCCCAATGTATTTGTTTGTGTCCCTATTGCTGAGGCAGAGAATACAAGCGAGGGTTTTGAAGATGATGATAAGCTGAGCACGTTTACAGACACAGAATACAGCAAACAGGTGATGAATTTCTTCATTTACATTGGAACAGTAGCATCATATGTATTTCGAGGGACGCATGTATGGTAGAAGACTGTCTCTAGTAGAACAAGGTGGCACATGTTGATCCATTTCCAGAGATTTACCAAATTTTGAACTAGAACCAAGAGTACAAATGTTTAAAGTGAGGTTAAATTTGTTACTTGGAGCCTTTTAAAATCAGAATTCTTTCATGGTCTGAAAAGAAAGACCATGAATTGTTGGGTTTTCTGCAGGAATTCCTAGCTGACCTGTTGTGTTACACACATGTGGTTACATAGCCCATTGACTGTCCACAGATAATTGTGGCAGTCCATGGTGAACTTGTAATTATTATGTAAAAAAACCATCATGTGAATAATACCATTTTGGCATTTTTTACATAACAGCAAAAGTGCATGTTCTGCCTAAAGAACATTATCATGGACCGATAATACGAATTTATAGCTCTGGTGCATTCTCTGTCCTTGGTGTGTGTAGTATGCAGTAATTCTTAGAAAATGTTAGAAGGCTTAAGTATGGAGTGGCTCTATTAAGGTTATGTTTTTTACACGATAGCATATATTATCCTATTTCTTTGTGTTCTCTGAATTTTTCAGTTCTATTTTAACCATAGAAGATTGCCACTTTGGTCTCAAGATTTCCTACCTTATATTCCAGTCTTAATTCTTAACCAAAAATTCTCACTTAATTTTTTACTAGTTCATTGAAATTCCTTAGTTTGCTGTATGTCTGCTGGGAAAAATTCCCCTCTCTCTATCCTTAGGTAAAACCAGAGAATCAAAAAGATCATATCTTATGATTTTGCCTGGAGAGTCCCACTTTAAATGAAATGCAGATCTTCTCTTTCTTTCCCTGCCAACTTGTCCCCCCCCCCATAAAAAGGGAAAAGAAAACACTTCTAATCCACTGATTATTTTCAGGATGAAAATCACCTGAGGCAAAGGGGAGAAAGAGCTAAAAATTCAGGCAGCTGGAGTAAAGGATCAGGATTTTCCTCTGAAGAATTCAGTGTGCTTTACCTGGGAAAGGATAGAAAGTTTGAACTGTCATCGCCAGAAGTAAAAGAGGTAACAATTCTTTTTTTCCTATGGTATTGGCTTTCCAACAGTGGTCAAAGCACAGGCACATTTCTGTCCAAGAATTTGCTGAAGCGGGATTCAGTGGCAACAGCAACTCTGAGCTTGTAGTAGCTGGCCTGCCTGGTTAATGACAGAGTTGTAATTCTGTGATGGATTGAAATCAAAGCTGTGCTGGTTTCTAGGTTTTGATACTTAAGAAAAAAATATGTATAGGAAAGAGTGTTTAGAAGGAAAAAATTATAAAATAATTTGATTCACATAATTTATAAAATTCTCTCTGCTACTTTCCATTTATTGAAATTTGAGTCCACAAAAAACAAGAGGAGGGGAAAAAAACAAATTGATATTCAGAGAGATGCTTCCAAGTGGGAAATTCCATCCTGACTGCCTGTGTCCTAAGTATCTCGATCTCAAGAAAAGTAATACTTGAAATTGCATTCTCACTAGGACATTA
Source organism: Strigops habroptila (assembly GCF_004027225.2). Classification (NCBI taxonomy): domain Eukaryota; kingdom Metazoa; phylum Chordata; class Aves; order Psittaciformes; family Psittacidae; genus Strigops; species Strigops habroptila. Next base: position 102,861,022 of record NC_044277.2, read on the forward strand.
AAGGTAGTAGTTATTAATTAAAAATATTTTTAGAATAATTTTGAATAAAGAATACAATAAAAAAATAACAAACACCAATATGCAAATGTAAAAGAAGAAAAGCATAGAGGAAGTAATTTGTAACAAACTGCTGACTCATCATATATTATGTGTGATGTAACGGGTTAGCGAAACTGGAGAATATATTATATTCTTCCAATTTCTACTTCATTAATTCTACTATGGATTTTTAGTTCCTGATATATTTATCTGGTTCTCCTGTTTGAATGCATCTTTGTATGATTTCATGGTTTTAACCCAAGTAGTCTCTCCTGCTTTGAGGACTACATATGTTTATAAGCAATTTAAAACCTCTTCAATTTACTAGTTTATTAGGCAGTTACATCTGGTCCATGTAGATAGGTACTGTAATTATATTTGGGCCCTATTTGGATGCAGCTATTGGTAATTCTAAGTTCATATACTTTTAAGATCACAAAGCTTGTTCCATTACCAACACTATTTGAAATATTTGTACATCCAAGTTTTAATTTTGAATTTTATTTTTTCATGGGCGAATTTATTAATTTGGAGCTGAATGTAGAAAGAATCAACACCTGATCTGATTTTGCTCCTTAGTTTCACAGTATCAGCTCTTCTGAAGGAAGCACAGTAGATTTGACAAATCCTGAAGATCTTTTAAAACAGATGCCAGAGTTTGCTGAAGACTTTAAGACTCCAGAAAACTGTTTTCCAGAAGGTAAGGCTCTTGTGATTTCACTGTTGGGAAGCGAGAGGGGCCAAAACCCAACTTGTTTCTCTAGTGAGGCTAAGTCAGTAGGGTCTGGTTATTTTCAGTTAATTTTAGTTATCTGGAAATTGAATAAGTAGTCCAAATCATTGTCCCTCTCTAGTCAATAGAGAGATCATGACACCTGAGAAATAAACCCCCTTCCCCTTAATGCCAACTGCTTCTAACTGGGACCTGGGCAATGGCATAGACCTGGTACCCAAAAAGGAGATTATTATAGTGAGGTAAGACTAATTGCACTCTATTAGAGAGCATCCAAGTCATTTCTGGGGTTTAACATAAAAGAAGTGTATGTGATCAGGTCTCACCTGACAATGGCCACTTGGCACATCAATTTGTACTCTTGTCCCATCCCTCTCGTGGGTGTGTGGAAAGGTGATCTTTTGCTGTACTCAGCACAGTTTGCTGGAGAAACCACAGGCACTCTGGATGTTGAAAAACAACTTGACGATTGATTTTATTGTAAATTTCCCTAAAACTGTCAGGAGGTGGCAGGTTCTTATAAAAGATCTGAAGTAGAAGGAGAAAAGGAGGAAGGAAAATAAATAGAGAAACCGTCTCACCACCCGGTGGATTCAGCGACATCTTCTCAGCCAGCAAGTGGAAATTCTCTCAGTTGTGGTCCTAGGAGTCCTTGTGGTCAGTGAGTGTGCTGGGATCCAGAGTGGAGGGATGCACTACACGGCTGAACGCCATTTGCCTTTTTGTAGGGTCCAACTTTCTTGGACCCCTCCCACAAGTGAGACTCATCCGCATGTTGTGCCTTAGCAGGCGTCGCAGTAACTGTGCCGCTGTCTCCAGGCAGTTTGTTGCCGGTGCAGTTGATCTTCATGGCCTTGGGGCAGGCAACACAGGAAAGCATCCCCCACCTTGGTGGAGTACGATCCCTGCTCTGTCCTCCGGCCGTTTGCCCAAGCGACAACAAGCTGTCAGTTCCTTCTATCTTTTGAGTGGCTTTGAGACAAACACAAAAAAGGGTCTCTAACCATAACAACTTTGCAATCGTATAAATGTTTATTCCTCGAATAGCATTTCATGAACAATCTCTGTAACAAACAATGGAATGAAATACGCAGAGAGAAGCTTCTAGGATGAAGTTGAATTTCTTTAAGGCAATAATCTGGGAATCCTTTCTAAAATCATCATACAACATCTAGCTTTAGAAATTGTTTCAGGATTTGCTCAATACTTTTCTGAATTCTTCCTACCCAACATGTTGTTTTCATAAGATGCAAAGAAATAGCTCTTGAGATTTTTCCCTAATAACCAGCACTACTCTGAAGGCCAGGGGTTATCACTACACTTTCAGTATTAGTTGCAAGAGAATAAACTGTATCAAGTCAGTTTATAGGCTCATTTCTTCCACATGTGTTATGGTAAACAAATTATGACTGCAGTAATGTTCTTCCTAGTGCTACAACTTGCTCTTTGCTCATCAGTCAGCCTGGCTGACCGTCACCAATTCCATCCATTCCCTGAGTTTTCTTTGATTCTGTTCTTTTCTGTCCATTCAAGCTTCCCTGTACCACAGAATTGACCAGGAGGGACTTCTCAGACTTGTGTGCGTAGAGCCCAGCAGCAGGTCCCACAGCTCTCTGAGTTTGCTTTCCTCCTCTGCTCCCAAAGGCAAAGCTTTTACTTCCTCACTGCCTTCCCATTCAAGCACCACTTCCTGGATATTTTATCTGATGAAAACGTGGATAAATCAAATCCGATTGTAGTTACTCCCATCCCCTCACCTCATTGCCTTGTTCTGCAGAGCTGGCCTTTTTTAAACAGTGCACTTTCCAGGTCAATGAAATTTCTAATACAAATTTTAGGATTGAATCAATAACAGTGAAGCATGTAGAAATTATTTGAAGCTAGAGAGGTGTTGTACCTGAATGCAAAGTATTCTCTGTGTACTAATAATATACGTATTTTTACTGTTGTGTTATACGTCATAAATCCGGAGGGAGATACACTGTTCCTACGCTGCAGTTTGATTTCTCCAGAAAAACACACAAGTATTGAATTAATAATACAGATGTCAGATTTCTGAGCTACAGGCTTGGGTTTTTTTTTCCAGAACTCCTTATCAATGACATTTTTTTGCCAATACAGCCCTTAGAACAAAAGAAATGAATTTTTTCTTTTTTTTTTTTTTTTGTTTGTTTGTTTGTTTTTGTTTCTTCTTTCCCTGCTCCAGAGAAGAAATGTGAAATGTTTTGTGCTCTGTAGTTCCAGGCTGGAATGTGCCTGCTGCGGCCAAGCCAACAGAGAACTTAATTGAAGGTGCAGCAGATCTATACCTAACACAGATATCTGCGCAAAAAAAGTTCTCATCTTGTGCAAGTACCATTGCCTGCCACATCTTGCATTCCACATTACTGGGCACACTGGGATTATTAAAAGAAAGATAATTAGATTTTTTTACATATATTATATCCTATCATATATATGAGTTATATATATGATACTACATAATGTGTACAAGATATCATATACATATGACACATATATACATTATTTTTTCCATGCTTGGAAATGACATTTTTCACCATAATAAAAACATGAATTAACATAGAGCACACGGCAAGGAAGATGTTAACCAAAGTGAGTTAATTCTTGGAAAAATTAATAAGTAATTAATAAGGATTTTGTAATGAGATTGTTAGGAAGCGTTAGGCGGCCCTGGTGTCATTGGTATAAGAAGTAATCTGGTTAGCTTGAAAGGAGATGTCTCCTCTCAGGGAGCTTATGTGTCAGCTAGAACATGACATAATGGAAAGTTGTCTAAAAGGGCTCCACCTACTTTATGTAAATAGGAGTTACAAGGCAAACAAACCTAAATGTTTCCTTTTTTTCCCCCCCCCCCTCATGGTAGAACAGGGAAAACAACAAACAGTGATGCAGATAATATGACTGTTGACTTTTCCCAGCCCCCAAATGTTTCTTGAGCCTCCCTTCACATGCATGTACATTCCTTCCATATGTTCATTGCTGTCTCTCACTTTAGGTTGTGTTCGATACTTTCGTTGTTATGTGGGTAGTACCATAAAGTTTGGACAAGAAACGTGGTGGAATCTGAGAAAAACCTGCTACCAGATTGTTGAACATTCTTGGTTTGAATCTTTTATCATATTCATGATTCTTTTGAGCAGTGGAGCCCTGGTTAGTATAACACAGTTTCATGTACTTATTTACAAGCATTTTTAATGTTAATTTGCACACAGAGAAGTTCTTTTCAGCAGAAAACACAGCAAATACCTTTGAACTCACCAGGAGAAAAGAGAAGAGGCTTCACATAGCAGTCATTTATTCACTGTTGTAATTATTGTAAATGTATTATTCATATTATGAAAAATTATAAGAGAGCATGAGCAAAGCTAAAAATACATAAATCTCAGAGACTGTTTATATTCTGGTTGTATACTGGATATTTCTCAGGAAGTTATTTCACATTTGTGAAATATAAAGGAGCTTTTATATCATTAAAAGAAATAAATGACTCTTAATAGTTGGAAAAAATAGTACCTAGTTCTCTTCAATGTATAAACTTCTTGAAATAAATTTCTCAAAAGACATATACTTTCCTCCTAGGATTCCAGTGTGCACGATGTGTGAGTCCCCAAGGCTGTACTGCATAGAGAAAAACAAAGAGAAGGGACAGGGAGAATTTCAGGTTTACCAGTTGACATAGATTTGAGTAAAAGATTGCATTTAAATGTGTATAAAACACCTATTGAATGACGAAGGGTTCTTAATGATGCTAGACTTCCATTTTATAAAGCTCATCTCTGACTTTTACCATTTATCTATGTATTATGATTTCAGGCATTTGAAGACATACATATAAATGAGAGAAAAAACATTAAAACTATGTTATCGTTTCTTGACAAAATGTTCACTTTCATCTTTTTTCTGGAGATGCTCCTGAAATGGGTGGCTTATGGATTCAAGAAGTATTTCACTAATGCCTGGTGCTGGCTGGACTTCCTTATTGTAGGAGTAAGTTCTGCCTTTGGTGTTTCTACAGGCCTTGTGATGCAGGATGTAGTAGAATTACTGATTATTTTCTGGATACAAAGTTAAGACAGCACTCCTGCCTCGTTTAATGATTGTTTCAGAATATTGCAGTCGGGGCACTGCAAATACAGGGAGATTTGGTTTTGGTGGTTTTTGGTTTTGTTTTTGTTTGTTGGTTTTTGTTTTTAGACAGGAAAAAAGGAAACAGATGTCAGGGCATTGCTAATGCTTTCTTTTGTCTTCCCTTTCAGGTATCTTTAATAGACGTCTTAGGCAGCTCGTTAGGGCCCATGAAATCTCTTAGGACTCTCCGAGCTCTGAGACCCTTAAGAGCATTGTCTCGATTTGAGGGAATGAGGGTAAGACTCAATACAAATTGAAGCTTGTCAGTATAATAAGCATGTAACAGGTTCGTGACTCCTGACGTGTCTTTCTTTATAAAGTTCACGTCTGTCCCAGGTTCAGTTTAGGACCTATAAAATGAGTTTCTAAAAGGTGCATTTGCTGTTTTCCTCTGTACTTGGCTGCTACTTACAGACTTTCCTCAAGTAATCTATCCTAAGGGCCATTGAAACTAAAAACAGACAGGGCAGAACTTTGTTCCTTTGCTGCTCAGTCATTCTTGTGTTCCTGTCTTACTGAGATAGCCAAAACTAAAATAGAGAATAAGAACAATTCTCATTTTCAAAGTCTAATGGCAAGCTAATTTAGAGGAAAGAATCACCTCCCTTCCACAAGTATTTACTGCATTGATTTACAAAAATTTAGACTATTAAAAAGTACTTTGCTCAAATTATTGGTCCAAATAGACTTATTCTTTCAAAAAGCAAGAGTGTTTGTCTGTATGATATTTGGTGCCTTTTTCTATCAAAGGAGCACCTGGAACAATGTGAACTGCTGGACATTAAATAACATTTACTTGCAAATCTACCATTGAGCAAATGCAGAACACAACTGTACACTGCAGTGTGAAACAGTATAACCACAGTGGCATTTAGTCAAAAGTCTGGTCTATGAGATATACTCTGGTACGTGAAAACAGGTGATAGAAATATCTATGGCATCACTGTCACACACTTACCTTGAAACGCAGCCTCAATATAGATTGCCCTTTAATATCTTCTGGAAGTGAGACTGGAAGTTCTCCAGTTGCAATCTTATCACTGTGCAGGCAGAGAAAAATTGCATAAAATTAATTAACAATGTATCGAAATTTCCGTGTCTGAAGTCAATTTTGAAACAGGTACCATCGTACTTTCTGGTGTCTAAAAACCTTCACAAAGCTGTTTCATTTTTCTTCTTGTCCATCAAGTTGTTCTTTGCTACCTGACAGCTGAGTTCACTGCCTTCACCATATTCTCATGGTTTGCTTACACTGTCCCATTTAATGAAGCAATCTGTTATGTCTTAGCATGCACTTAAAACCTACACGGACATTTTTTGTGATTGTACAGCACCCAGCACAGAAGAAGTACCTAGCTCGCAGTTATAAACCCCAAACATGATCATAATCGACTGAAAATAATAGATTGAGTAACATACTAGTGGATACTTATTACTAGACCTTTTAAAAACTACTTTCTACAGTCTTAATAATACAGTCTTCTGCAGTAGTGCTTATGAATGAATAGTTCATAAAATTTATATTATAAAAGCTTAAAACAAACAAACAAAACATCCCCCACTCCAAACCCAAGGGAAAGTCACCAAAAGAGGATGGTCTCACACTGTATTATACTTACGTGGTAGTGGCTTGCAGCAGACCAAATCATTTCAATTTTTCCTTTGAAAGCCTAAGATATACTATGGAGATTTGAATCTTTTTTCAAGGTACCCCTGCCAGCTGTGACTAGTATTTATACGGAAAACGTTAGGTTTCTGTTTGCTGAGATGACTAAGTGACTGCTTGTTGCACTGAGCAGATTCATGAGGCCATCTTTGTTTAAGTGTGTTTTTCCTCTCCTATTGCATCCAAGGTGGTTGTCAATGCCCTCTTGGGAGCCATCCCTTCAATCATGAATGTTCTGCTTGTCTGCCTCATCTTCTGGCTCATCTTTAGCATCATGGGAGTGACCCTCTTTGCTGGGAAGTTTGGGAAATGTGTCAATCTGACAGAAGAAGATTCAGAATTAAATAATTCAATCAATGACATAACAGACTGTAGAACGTATAATAACACAGGAAAAATATTCTGGGTCAATGTTAAAGTCAACTTTGATGATGTTGGCTCTGGCTACCTGGCTCTTCTTCAGGTGGTAAGTGCTGCTTGCCTTCACTAGCCAGCACCATGTCATGTGGAGTTGACCTGCTGTCAACTCCTAACTCATGTCTGTGGGTGATGGAAAAGAGTGGTAAAATACAGCTGGCTCTTCCCTTGTAGCTGGCTATTCAAACACTAGTGCTGTGCATGCACACAAATAGAGAATTTGCAGGTGATAAAGCAAGCATCTGGTGTACAAGTGCTGTTTGATGCCCCAGCAGGTTCACAAGCCTGAGAGCTAGAGTCTATCTCAGAAGGAAATCTGGGGCAAATACTGACCTAATCTGCCCAAATACAGATTGTTTATCCATGAAGGTTGTAAATCCTTTAATAGATCATGCTAATGAAGGTTTGCTCTGTCAGTATCCTAGGACAACATCTTCTGCCCCACTCTAGCAATCTTTCATACCCTGATAAGGCTGAAAATGCTTCACATACAGCAGAGGCAAGTTCCCCTAAAGTCAGAGCTTGATGCTTTGTGTGTGTGACCATATCAGTCTGTGTCATTTACCCTGACTTTTACCCTGAAAGTTCAACATGTTTTCCATGATCTCTTGTTCTAGGCAACATTTAAAGGTTGGATGGAAATCATGTATGCTGCAGTAGATTCGCGAGAGGTCAGTCATTGTAGTTAAACTATATTTTTTGTTAATGTTACTGCTTCTACAAAAGCGTTATGATTTCTGCACTTTTACTTCTGCTGTTTGTGTCAAATTTTTCAGTAATTATTTTTATCAGCCGATGTAAACATTTAATCTGTGAATGACTCATAGTGTCCTACAGCTAATCTATTGTAATGGGGAGGGGAATTCAGCTGCAGATCCACCAACCTAAATGCAGGTAACTATAGTGTAAGGTTTCCATTTGAGTTCACCTCCAAATGCTCTCCATGGGTAATGAAGATCTAGTCAACATGCTCAGAGGGATCTAGGCAGTATTTCTGCTTGCCTTGGACACATATATTGCTCAACTGAGCACCTCTTTATACTACATTGACTCTACTAATAACTGGATGTCCAGCAGCCAGCAGGGGACTTGAAAGTTCCCATTCACATGGAAGCACCTACCTTAACACATCATCTTTTATGAAACTCAAACTTGGAGTAAACCTGAATGTTTTACAGTAACATTTCAAAACAGTCCACTCCAAAACATAAAACCAAGCTTCACCAAGAATTCAGCTATTGTGGCCAAGAAACCATTTAAAATACATTGTCAAGCATCGCAAGTACTATTTTGCCTATTGTTTATATTGTCAGTCACATTTGCTGTCTTATTAGAAGTATCATCCAATGTTACGCAGAACAAAGTAGTATGTCTTTGAAGGCAAAGAATTTGAAATGAAGAGGCTATCTTAATTTGACCATGAGTTCAAAAGAATCAAGTAATTTTAAAAGTAACCATACATGAATTTTGTGTGTGTGCTTTTCAGTGGGATTTTTTGTGTTTCGGTTTGAAAAACTTCTTGCTCTAATTTTGGTTTTGTCCATAATAGCCATCGGAGAAGTTTATTGCTGAGAAGAAAGAAATATGTCTAGGCCAAGATTTTTAATGGCAAGATCTTGGAATTAGACTTCTAAATAGTTTGCTTGATTTTTCAAGTACTGAGCAATTTACAGCTCCTTTTCATATCAGAAGAAGCTGAACCAATGCGTCTCAAATGATTGTGAAAATCATGTCAAGAATGTCCAATCCAGTAACTGTTTCTATTGACTTTAGCAGGGCCTCAATCAATTATAAACAGTAGGATTTTCAGTCCGATTTAAAAATTTAAAAAAAACCAGCCCACAATGGCATCTGAGCAATAATGTCTGTATGAGATCCTAGAATTCTGATGCATCACGTAGTCACAATAGGAATGTTACTTTCTTCCACCATTTCGTTCCCCTTTCAAAAGTGTCATATACACATAACATTTTGTTATGAACTATTGGTAGTTTTAAACTATGACAATTTTGTCAAAATTAGCAGTAGGTCTGAAATTCTGGAATCAATTTGTGAGAAGATCTGCAATACAAAGATTATTCTGAATTTGGTGCATGTTGTTATTGGTCATTTTTCATGTTGCTTCTTATTCTTGCAGAAAAATGAACAGCCGAAAATGGAGCACAGTCTGTTTATGTATCTCTACTTTGTGATCTTTATCATCTTTGGATCTTTCTTTACCCTGAATCTCTTTGTTGGTGTTATTATTGACAACTTCAACCAACAAAAAAAAAAGATAAGTATACTGGTTGTGCTCTCAGGCAACTACTATGTCTCGAGCAACGCTATCTTAAGAGAACACAGTCCTTCCTACACATAGAATCTAAAACTTCTGTTGGCATTCGCAAGAGCATTAGTAATTAAGTTGGCAGAAGTAACACCCGGGGTGAGTTTCTGCCTCCAATCTTTTCTGCTATAATCAGAACACTTATCTCTTTCCTTACGTTTTGAAGGCACTGACATCTCCTCTGCTGCCCCTTAAAATTCTACTCCTTTTGGGGAACTGAACACGACAGGAAACTTGTTGTTTAGAAAGTGGTCTGGTACAGTTGAGTAGTATGGATATTCAACAAGACTAGGATGAGGGAAGCCAGGGAAAGACTTGTTCCTGTCCAGGTTTCCTATCAGTAGGTCCTTTGCTTTCATGCCTTCTGAGCTAGCTGGGTGTCACCCTGGGACTTCTGCTTTGTAAATGTATGGTTTGGACACAGTTACACATTACAGAAAAGGCTAGTACCAGCAACACATGAAAAAGGAAGGAATGTTAGTTTCCAGCATTTTAGACTTTGTAACTACAATAGTGCTGCTTTCTCACTAAATAACAGTGACATTTCTTTAAATACTTAGGTGGGGAAGATATCTTTATGACAGAAGAACAGAAAAAATATTACAATGCAATGAAAAAGCTGGGATCCAAGAAACCTCAAAAACCCATTCCAAGACCACTGGTAGGACTATCTGAATTCTTCAAAAAGAAAATGCATTGCAAAAGTGCTATTTAATTCACTAAAAAGTATGTATGTTTGTTTATTGTATATGAATTATTTAATCTGTCTGTATATTGATACTCAGTGCTCAAAAAAAGATTTCATACCAAGAAGTTGCACTTAAAGATTTTGCAAGATAAATATTTATTAAATTCTCTGCATAAGTATGGTTGGGTCTTACATTCACCTTGTAACTGGTTAAACTCCAGGATGGGAAGAGATTTTTAATGTCATTTTTACATTCTGCTTTAAATTTCTTGGACTTTACTATTGTTGAGTGACTTTGTAATATAAAAATTGGGGCTGTTCGAAACATGTACAGATGAATACTCCCTACTTCCATATCTGATGCCCAATGTATTTTTTTCTTTTAGAACAGGTACCAAGGTTTCTTTTTTGACATTGTGACACGTCAAGCTTTTGATGTTGTCGTCATGATTCTTATCTGCCTTAACATGATCACCATGATGGTGGAGACCTATGAGCAAAGTGAAACAAAGACTAATGTCCTTAACAAAATCAATATACTCTTCGTTGCCATCTTTACTGCAGAATGTGTACTGAAATTGGTGGCTCTGAGGCAGTACTATTTCTCAAATGCCTGGAACATATTTGATTTAGTTGTTGTGATCATGTCACTCATTGGTAAGTAAATTCTCTGCTAAATCAATTACGATTCTTTTTCAGAAAAAAATTAAATTTATCAATTGCAAATGGGTGTTGGAATGGAAATCATAATACTGTAGAGTCTTGAGGAAAAAGAATTAAAAAATCCACCATGATTATATTAAAATATGAAATAAGATTTTTAAAAAATGTCTTCTATTTTCTTTAATAAAAATATTAAAAAAATAAAGGCCCTTGTGTTACATAAAATCTTTCATAATCATTCTTTAGGTTGTTTTTTCCTAGTCTGAGAGGGAGAATGAATAACTGATTGTACCACTACCACGTTATGTGATAACTTCCATTGTTACACGTTTAGTGTCAAATAAGAAAACTTTGATCAGATAAAAATTGCTGAGTTTTGTCATCTGTGCTTTTTATGGAGAATTGAAAAATATAGAGAATATGAAGACTAGAATTAAATTATAGACTATAGAATTCCATTTCTGGAAACCCAGGCGTAGCTGATTGAAAATAAGGTTTTACACTGTGTAACAGAACAGAGAAGAACAACACAAATGTATCATGGCTTTAATTTGTAGGGATTGCAATGGAAGAATGGGGTAAAGAGCTCTGGCTAATTTGAGAATTCTGCCAATGTAATAACATCTAGGCCCTGTACTGTCAAAATAGCAGCAGGCATTTAGAGGAAGAAAAATATTTTGTTTCTTTAGTATGACTTATGTTTTGGGTAAGTAAGATTCCAGTAAGAGTATGGCTCTTTCATAAGAAATGAAGTTCCTGGACTGGAAATACAGAAAAATGTATAAAAAAAATTTATTGAAAGCTAGAAAAGCCAGACTTCTTCTAGTGCTACTAGATATGTCATTTATCATGCAAACTAAAGATAAAATAACATCATTGTGCAGCTATGTCCCTGAATGAACTAAAAGCCATTGTGGAGTGGCACACACAACCTCTATGTCCCTCACTGGGTTTGCTTATGCATATCTTGACTATGTTATCTAAATGGTGATCATGGCATTATTATGTCTTGTTTTCTTAGTTTAGCTTTGTAATGTCAGTATTTGAAGTCAAATTTAGAAGGTAAGTGCATAACTTACACCTGCTGACGTATTCATGCAGTGAGTGTCAAAGAAAACCATCAGTTATTGAGTGTTGACTGATTTGGATATTTGAAGTTGTACATAGAAATGTGTTTACCATCCTTCATACAACACGTACTATCTTCTGGTGGCTGAAGAATGTAGTTCGTAATTGCTGATTTCTACAGCTTTTTTTTTGAATCTAACTTCTATTAGAGGTTGTTCTGTTAGTGTCTTAGCATACATGCATCAGATATTTTCAGCTGTGCAAATACTATAATTCCATCCTACTTACTAGTTAGGCTGAACTGTGATATTCTAATCAGCTGTTATCCTTTTCATTTTAGCCTTACTGCTTTCTGGCATTGGTAAAGCATTTGAACATTTCTTACCACCTACACTCTTCAGGGTCATTCGCTTGGCTCGGATTGGACGAATACTGAGACTCATCCGGGCTGCCAAAGGAATTCGAACTCTGCTTTTTGCATTAATGATGTCTCTACCTGCTCTGTTCAACATTGGCCTCTTGCTTTTTCTGGTCATGTTTATTTATGCCATTTTTGGCATGGCTAACTTTGCCTATGTGAAGATGGAAGATGGCATTGACGATATATTCAACTTCCAAACTTTTGCTAACAGCATGCTCTGTCTCTTCCAAATCACCACATCAGCTGGCTGGGATGGTCTTCTCAGTCCAATTTTAAACACTGGGCCACCGTTCTGTGATCCAAACATAAATGGTACTATAGGCGAATGTGGTAAACCTGCCATAGGTATTATTTATTTTGTAAGTTACATCATTGTGTCATTTCTTATTGTTGTAAACATGTATATAGCTGTTATTCTGGAGAATTTCAATGCTGCTACAGAGGAAAGTACAGAGCCTTTGGGGGAAGATGACTTTGACATCTTTTATGAAATCTGGGAGAAGTTTGATCCTGAGGCAACTCAGTTTATAACTTTCTCTGAACTTTCAGACTTTGCAGATGCTCTGGCTGAACCTTTACGGGTACCGAAACCAAACAAAATTGAACTCATAGCAATGGATCTGCCTATGGTCAGTGGAGACAGGATCCACTGCTTGGACATCTTGTTTGCTTTTACTAAACGAGTGTTAGGAGATTCTGGGGAGCTGGATACTTTAAAAGTACAAATGGAGGAGAAGTTCATGTCTGCCAATCCATCAAAAAAATCCTACGAGCCAATCTCTACCACACTCAGACATAGGCAAGAGGAAGCATCTGCCACTGTCATTCAGCGTGCCTACAGGAGTCATTTGCTTCTGCGCTCTGTAAAGCAGGCTTCTTACCCATACCATCACAGAACATGCAGTATTGACACTCTTGGAGATGCTGCTCCAGAAAAAGAAGGACTTATTGCATCTATGATGGGTGAAAACTATGGTAGGAGTCCTGACAAGTCTGAAACTTTGTCCTCAGCATCCTTTCCTCCATCATACGACAGTGTCACAAGAGCCAATAGCGGCAATCTCGTGGTTGAGAATGGAGAAATTACAGGTAATCAACAATCTCCAGACATTAAGTAGCTCATCAGTGACAATGTTTCTAAGAATATTTTATAATGTTCACAGAGACTGATATTGTAAATACATGCCAGCTGAGGCAGCGTCCCTATTGAACAAAGTCTTATGATTGTGATTGGTTAACTATTAACTATGGTAGCTGCTAAATTGTAGCCTTTGGCTCTGCTGCATTCAGCTTAGCTCAGTGTTTACATGTGCATAGAAAGGTTTTGGATCTGTTTGATCAAGGGCACCCCACTGCAAAGCAGGTCCCATAGCACCTGAGTGCTCTGGTGGATTCACAACAGTGGTAGGTAACATCTGCTGACATTAACTCCAGAGTAAGAAGCAGAGAAAAGCCCAAGCACCAATGGATCTACTGGAGAACAGAAAAAGAATGTTAGCATTGAGATAAATTGCTGAAGGGAAGGAGCTAGATTTTGCCCTTAGTCCACTCCTAATTGATACTCTTATTATAAGCCTGTTAAGCAAGTAGCTGCTGATTTCCTTTTTTATTTATGTTTGGGGACTGATGTACAAACATAGCCACTGCATGAGCAGCAGATATGCCACAATGTAGTGGACTTCTTCCAATACGATCAATTTACAGAGTAAGTCATGGCATGTATGCTATCATAGTTGTGTTGCTACAGCTTCATGAAATAACAAATACAACTCTTAATATTATTACAGAAGTTTTACTGAACTGAGTAAAATCTTGCTTTATATTTTGTCTGCGAGGATTATTTTTTTTTTAACCTGGTTTCCTCTGGCAGCGAGGTGAATGCACTCTATAACAAATTATGTTTATTACATACTTTCTTCAGACTTCACAGAATGGTTTAGTTTCACGCTCAGGTTTATTCCTGCCAAGGTGGTGGTGAAGAGAGACACAAATAAACATTTCCATTGGGTGGAAATTGTCACCATTGCTTCAACCACTCGTTTAGATACCAGTAACCCAGACTGGGGAGTGCCATATGGGCCGCATATGAGCTGCCTTTCTTCATAGTGGAGAGCATCATCCATGGCCATGGGATGAGGCCTTGACCTAGGGTGGATGTGCTCCATTGGTGGTAGGAGCCTTTCTCCCTTCAGTGTTTCTCTGATGGGAGGACCAGTTTTCTCTCTTTTGCAAAGATTAGAAGAAACCAAAGTGTGAGTAATATGGACAATTAGGAATACTGGGTTGAAGCATTTGGGTCAGGGGGTTAACATAAGACTATGGATGTAATCATAAATTCTACTTCTCCTGAAAATCTGTGTGCACATGGTCTCTCATGATCTTCACCACATTTTTCTTATAAAGTTCTTTATCTTTATTCACGTCCTTAACTAGCTTGGGCTTTGCACAAAAACACATGCTCAAACAAGTGTTCTCTTTTGTCCTTTGTAAGTGTGCTTTGGAGATACTTCCAGCTGATGCACTTTGCTGTGTAATGACTGTTGTGTTATCCCCTGTCATGCACTAGACGTAGTCATAAATTACCCATGACATTTTAATTTCTTATTTAAACTTCAAACAGGTTATACACAACCTAGTTGCAATGTTGTAGATGTGTGGTCACTGTTGGGTTTGGCAGGTTCTGGCAAGGCTAGGGTGAGCTTTTCCTTCCACGCTGATTTTGGCCAGAAAGGAAAGCAGGTTTTGCAACTGAGTAGGACCTGTTGTACACTTTGCAACCTGCAGCAAGTTGACTGCTCTCTTCAACAGCCTTTCTCTACTGTGGCAGTTATATGTCCTGTCTTGTATAATTTCCTTCTTCTTGTGTCTTTTTCACCTCTTTAGATTGTGAGCTTTCTGGACAGAAATTCTCTTTTACTATGAAAGGTAAATCACACCTAATAATGAGACTCTGTTTCCAGTTAGTACTGTCTGAACACTGAATACAAATAAATATTTATAATACCTTTTAATTTCCTCTGTGGTATTACCTTAGCTTCTCCTAGACGTTTCTGGCATCATAACATCTTTAGCTAGTTTTGACTCCCTGATGTTTTGAGACAGGTGCACTGTGAATTTGTATTTTACCAGAGAAGACTGTAAAACAGCTCAGTGTTATTGGAACCCAAGGGACTCTTCCTTCATGACAAAAAATAAAACTAACTACAAACAAATTAATTAAATGGTTTTATTTGGCTAAAATTATTTTTGAACCACTTGCTCAGTTTGTGACCACCACAGTTCAGGAGCTGACAACACGGCACTTGTGACATGCTGTTTCCCAGGTCCTGCCTGTTCAATGGCTGATTCCCATGATGTGCAAAGTTCATTGAGAAGCAGTAATGATGTTCCCATCAATTTGGGTGTGCACTGAACAGTCCTCACATCCGCTCAGGAGATTATATGTTTAAACACATCCATACTCAAAGGTAGTGCAACTCATCTTTGCCAGTCTGTGTGCCAGGAAGGGGTATTTTTAATTGTAAGAATATTTTATTGACAGTTACGTACACAAGCCTCACTGAAGTCTGTCTGCCTGGGAAGGCCTGAAGCTGAGCCAGAGCTCCACCAGTGTAGGAGATGATTGGGTGCAAAAGATCATTTTCTACCCTAAGCGAGTTGTTTATTGGTGCAAGTAATTACAGTTACCCCTTAGGGTGAACTTTACCTTCTGCAGAAACCCTTCTCAGTAAAGGTGGTATTGTTTGGCGAAAGGTAAGTCTCTTGCATGTCCTTTAACCCTTCTGGTTCTTCTCTGAACCCTCTTCATTTTGGATACTACTGATGTCCATATTAAAATCCTAGTTTTTGTGATGTGGCATAGAGTCTTTCCAGATGCACTGCTGTCTTTTCGGTCATACATAAGCATGATGTCTCATGTGCTTGCATCCTTTTAGCCACTATTCTGACAACGCTGCATTAAGAGCTTGATCTCTTCAACATTTACCTCTTCCATAATCTCTGTATTGCAAATTTTACCCCAAATTACTGATTTTTTTAAAGACATTATGAATAGAGACAATAAAAACATGAAGGCCAAGAGCCTTTTCCTTTGACAGGCCATGAGAAACACGAAATCAGCAATATGATGTTTCTGTTTATTTCCGTGATAGCGATGTAGCACAATAAATATACCAACGAAGGACATGAAAATACCAGAACAACTGTAGTGGGCTTGATTTAACTACCTGAAGTGCGTACATTACCCAGGAAATTAGAAGTGGCTTCTGTTCTTCAGAGAATGGAATTGTGAAACCGCTTTGCAGCAGGAGTAAAGGAGCCAGTCTGACTAGAAGGTGAATAGTCAGACGTTTCTTCAAGGGATTACGTGCCATGGCTCTTTTAAAGAGATCTGTGACACAGCAGGCCCCTTGGTTCCTGCTCAAATCCCTTTGAATTTAATAAAATTAAGACTGGGATCTGCAGTAGGACAGTGAAACTTGTTGAATGCTTCCTCCTAGTGGTTTTAGATCCAAATTACATAATCAAAGTGTAAAAAAAAAAAATGTTGGGACCTCTATCTCAACTATAGAGTTTGAAACCTAAACAGATAAATAATTTAAAAAGTAGTATTAACAGAAAGAAGAGAGCTTAGAGGGAGTGGGAGAAAGGGTTGTGATAAAAGAAAGATACAGTTTTAAGGTCAGAAAACAAAATGAGTGAAAATTTCCAGGGTAAAAGAGAATTAGACCATGAATAGGAAGCTGGAACAATAATAATTAACTCATTGGCTATATAAGAAACTAGAAGAAAAAATAAAGATGTGGGATTGGCATAAAATGGGACAGGGATGAGGTTTTGTGACACTGTCAAATTAGGGAAGGTAGCAGGACAGAAAAAACAATCCACAAAAGCCAAGCCAAATGTAATATCTGTATTTGAAAAGGCAGTAACAAGCAATTCAAGGAACCAGAGGCTTGCTAATCTGAACTAAGTATGTCACAGGGCTGCAGAACACATTTTGAAGGGGAAATAATGAGAAACTTGAAGGAAAGTGTAAAAGTGAATAAAATAGGTTTGAAATCTCTTTACTAAGAAAGGAGAATATAGTTGATCTTATTTACTGGTATTCTGATGAACGAAATGTAATAGGGCTGAGCAGAAAGTCCTCTACTGGGCACCAAATGGGGACATTTGTTACCAGGTTATGGGAACAGCAGAGCACTGTGAAGACCTGGATAAATTACTGAAACAGAATGGTTGTGATTTGTAATGTGATGCAACCATGAAACAGAGAAATGTGAGTGAAGATCTACCAGCTGAGACACAATTCATGGAGGACAGGATGTGCTAATGCAACGGGAAGGCGTGGGTGAGGTTGCCTCTGCACCTGTATATCCATTGGTTACTGATGTTCAAGAAAGATTCGTACAAATGAAACAAGAATTAAAGGGCTTCTGTGATAGGGGATTAGAAGGGCTTTAGGAAGAGGCCTGGAATCTTAGCTTGTTTAATCCTGCAAAATGAAAGTCAAGAGGAAAGACGTGACTGTTCCTGAGAGGGAGTAAATGTCATTGAGGGTTAAACCAGAGTATTGAACAATGCTTATTTTGAATACAGCCTGCATCAACCATGACCCTTCCTCCCAAGAGTATAGGAGGGGTGCAGTTTTCCCTGTGGAAGCTTCCCATGACCCCATGGCTACGGGCCAGGGCTCTGGCACAGAGAAAAGCTGAAAAATGCACATAGAAAATTTGCCACCCATAATGTATTGGTCTCAAAACACGAGTTGCTCCAGAACAGAAAGATCCAATCATCCAAAATGTGTTTGCTTATCCCATCCAGTCAATTGAGATGGTCTCTAACTGAGACATTGTGTGTTAGGACAGCAACACCAGAAGGTAAAAAGAGATTTTCCAGCAACAAGTGCAAAGTAACTTTTGCAGGAGGTAAATCATATAGCAGAGCAGACCAGCATGTTCACGAGTCATGTGCAGGACAAATGTTAGTATAATTGCAAGCAAATAAATGCAGAAGCTTGTTGAACAAGTACTAGTCATGAGGTGGTCGAGTTTGAGATCCTCAGGACAGTGAGAAGAGCATGCAGCAAGCTCACTGCCCTGGACTTCAAGAGAGCAGACTTTGGCCTCTTCAGGAACCTGCTTAGTAAGGTTCCATGGGATATAGTCCTAGAGGGCAGGGGGGCCCAAGACTGCGGGTTGATATTCAAGGATCACCTGCTCCAAGCGCAGGAGTGCTGCGTCGTGACTAGAAGGAAGTGCAGCAGGAGGGCCAGGAGACCTCTGTGGATGGATAAGGAGCTGCTGAGGAAACTTAGAGGGGAAAAAAGCAGCTTATAGAAGGTGGAAGTGAGGACAGGCGGCCTGGGAAGAATACAGGAATGTTGTCTGGGAAGCTAGGGACCAGGTTAGGAAAGCTAAGGCCCAGTTAGAATTAAATCTGGCAAGGGATGTGAAAGATAACAGGAAAGGATTCTATAGGTATGTAGCAAATAAAAGACAGACTAGGGACAGCGTGGGCCCTTTCCGGAAGCAATCAGGAGAACTGGCTACCATGGATTTGGAGAAGGCTGAGGTTCTTAATGACTTCTTTGCCTCAGTCTTCACTAGCAAATGCTCTGACCACACCACCCAAGTCTTGGAAAGCAAATGCAGGGACTATGAAAATGAAGACCTTAGGCCCACTGTAGGAGAGGATCAGGTTCGAGACCATCTTAAGAACCTGAATGCACACAAGTCCGTGGGACCTGATGAAATCCATCCGCGGATCCTGAATGAGCTGGCGAATAAAGTTGCTAAACCACTGTCCATCATATTTGAAAAATCATGGCAGTCAGGTGAAGTTCCTGATGACTGGAAGAAGGGTAATATAACCCCCATTTTCAAGAAGGGGAAGGTGGAAGACCTGGGGAACTACAGAGCAACCAGTCTCACCCCTGTGCGTGGCAAAATCTTAGAGCAGATTCTCCTGGAAAGCATGCTAAGGCACATGAAAAACAACGAGGTGGCTGGTGACAGACAACATGGTTTCACTAAGGGGAAATCCTGCCTGACCAATTTGGTGGCCTTCTATGATGGGGCCACGGAACTGATGGACAGGGGCAGAGCAGTTGACGTCATCTACCTGGACTTGTGCAAAGCGTTCAACACTGACTCGCACCACATCCTTGTCTCTAAATTGGAGAGACATCAATTTGATAGATGGACCACGCAGTGGATAAAGAACCGGCTCGATGGCCGCATGCAAAGAGTTGCGGTGAACGGCTCAATGTCCAGTTGGAAAACTGTAACGAGTTGTGTCCCTCAGGGATCGGTGTTGGGACCGGTCCTGTTCAACATCTTTGTTGGCGACAGGGACAGTGGGACTGAGTGCGCCCTCGGCAAGTTTGCCGAGGACACCAAGCTGTGTGGTTTGGTTGATACGCTGGAGGGAAGGTATGCCATCCAGAGGGACCTTGACATGCTTGTAAGGTTGGCCGATGCCAACCTTATGAAGTTTAAGCAAGCCAAGTGCAAGGTCCTACACCTGGGTTGGGGCCATCCCAGGCACAGCTACAGGCTGGGCGGAGAAGAGGTTCAGAGCAGCCCTGCAGAGAAGGACTTGGGGGCGTTGGTTGATGAGAAGCTTAACATGAGCCAGCTTCGGTGTGTGCTTGCAGCCCAGAAAGCCAACCGTATCCTGGGCTACATCAAAAGGAGTGTGACCAGCAGGTCAAAAGAGGTGATCCTGCCCCTCTGCTCTGCTCTCAGGAGATCTCACTTGGAGTATTGTATACAGTTCTGGTGTCCTCAACATAAGAAGGACATGGAGCTGTTGGAGCAAGTCCAGAGGAGGGCCCTGAGGATGATAAGGGGGCTGGAGCACCTCCCGTATGAAGACAGGCTGAGAAAGTTGGGGCTGTTCAGCCTGGAGAAGAGACTACGTGGAGACCTCATAGCAGCTTCCAGTATCTGAAGGGGGCCTATAAGGATGCTGGGGAGGGACTCTTCCTCAGGCACTGTAGTGGTAGGACAAGGGGTAATGGGTTCAAACTTAAACAAGGGAAGTTTAGATTAGATATAAGGAAGAAGTTCTTCACAGTGAGGGTGGTGAGGCACCGGAATGGGTTGCCCAAGGAAGTTGTGAGTGCTCCATCCCTGGTGGTGTTCAAGGCCAGGTTGGACAGAGCCTTGGGCGACGTGGTTTAGTGCGAGGTGTCCCTGCACGTGGCAGGGGGATTGGAACTAGATGATCTTTAGGTCCTTTCCAACCCTAACTATTCTATGATTCTATGATTCTGAGAGAAGGTTTGTACAAACTGATACAAAATCAGATCCAGACCAACTGAGTGACCTCAGTGCAGGTCATTATGTTATAGATATGTATATACATCACAAAGAATGTCTGCCCCCTAGTACTTTGTTTCACAGTTAATTAGGCTTACACTTAAAATCACAAGCCTACCTTTTCATTTAAATTAGCGTGACTTCAGCTCGAAGCCACTGATATACCTTTAATGTTACATTAAAAAAATTATTTAGCACCTGTTATTTTTATTCAATGAAGGCACTTATTCAGCATCAACTTTCTATTTATTATTTTAATGTAAGTGGAATGACCTCTTAAAGCCTCTCACAGGCATTTTTCTCATCAACCAAATAATCTTTTGGCTGTTTTCCACATCTTCCTATAGCTGACCCAGCAGTGCCACAGCTGTAACCTGTCATTATAGCCCTGATAGTATGTAGCAAATTTTCTCTCTCCTGGGGGCTGAAAGAGGAGGAAGACTTGGATGAATTTAATAGGGCTGAACGGTTTTTGGATAAGGTATAAGCTTCTGTGGCTGGGAAGATCTCAAGGAGGTGATGCATCTACTCTGGTAAGCCATGGGGTTACATTGAGGTTTTATTCTGGTGTCAAGCTCCCTGGGGAAAGTAAATGACCCTGTGCCATGAGAGGGGACATGCTCAGTCTGAGCCAGTCCAGAAAATGCATGTCTGGCAGTATGGTGAGGAGAGGCAGTGAGGCTTGTATATTTTTATGTTCTAAAAGGAGAAAGGCTAGTCAGCATCTCTTTTCGTAAGATTAGTAACCTGGAAATGTTTGGCTTGCTTTGTATTTTTTCTTCTCAAATTGACATTAAATCTTGAAAGAAAACATCTTTCCTGGTGTAGGGAGCACTTGCTTGGACTTGAACAACTTCTACACCCTTCCCAGGCCTCCCCGAAATGGGAAAATCTTGAATAGATCTGTTCCCTTGTTTTGGCTTAGCACTTCTCAATGGGTAAACCCAGTGCTGGCTGTGAGTCTCTGGAGCATTGAGGTCTGGAGTTCATTTCTCAATAACATGCATAATGCAGTTCATGCCTCAGGCTCATGGTTTTGGCATATTTTTTTTCCTCAGTAAGGTTCAAGTTATATTTTTTAAGTATCTTACAGTGTGAATTGAAAGCTTTACCCTGGATTACATCACAGGGTTCAACACAGGAGCAAGGCTCTGCCACGGCAGGCTGACTGAGAAGCGACCTAATGAGGCAGTTGGATTAGGAAAGGATGCTAAGACATGTGTGATGCAATGACAGCATTTATATTGATACCCAACCGTAGGGCAACCTCATCAGTGTGTGCTTGTACAACCCCACTTGTACTGCCATAGTGTTGCCAAAGCACACCACAGTGACATGGGCCAGGTATCCTATATTGCACACCGTGTTTGTTATCATTGACTACAGGATCAAAATGTTTAATTGAAGTGGAGGATGACAAAAGTTTCCCTTTTGCACAAGTCTGTTTGCCGGTGTTGTGGTTTAAGCCTCTTTGGCAGAGCATGAGGCTGAGAAGTTGGTGATCGAAGTAAATATTACTTAGTAACAACTAAAAACATCGGTGTTATTAGCATTGTTCTCAGGCTAAAGTTGAAAACACAGCACTGCACCAGCTGCTAAGAAGGAGAAAAATAACTGTTACAGCTGAACCCAGGACAGCCAGTCACAGAGAAGGTTGAACACTATTATGCTCTTGAAAAACACGTGCCTCACTTCTGAGCTGAAGGTGCCTACACAGGTAAAACCAAATCCCATGAAAATTCCCTGTGCAGGTCAGAATGTAGCCATGCTACAAATTAGGAATATGACCGAAACTACAATGACCACCAAGAAGAGTTATTTTAAACCCTACTGCAAAAAGCATCAGCAAGCACTGCTGCCCCCAATGATGGTGAGCAGCAGAGAGCCTGGTGGGGTGAAGATGGCCCTATTTCATTCATACTGCTCTTCCCACTAGCTTTGATCATACTGCATCTTGCAGGTTTTATATACAGGCAAATCTTCTGCAGATGCATTTGCCGGGTTCTCTGGGCAGGAAGCAGGATGCTTGATGTAAATCATGTAGACCTAAACATACAGGGTGCTCCACTGGTGCTGGTGGAATGGGAGGGATGCTGCAAATGGATCCTCCTAGCAGCTCAGCACCCATTCTCATCTAATTGTGTAGCAGGTGCAAAATACAACTTTAATATGTCCTACCTCATTTATCTAAGGACAAAGATCTTAGTCTGAATACTTTCTTTCCATGACTATTTCCTCCACCTGCAGTTCTTCCCTGAAGTTTTTGGAGACTTATTATTGAGTGAGTGGTGGTATTTTTTTGTGGTTTTTTTTTTTTTTTGTTTTTTTTTTTTTTAGGGAAAATGCAGCTGGTGAATGTTCAAGTTCATTGGGCAACTAGTTCCCTCCTCCACTGAGGCTGCAGCACAGTAGCAAGAAAAATTGTAGTGATACCCACTATCACCCAGAAGTAAGTTAATTTCAGCTGTTAATTAATTTTTAATTTGTCTGGGAAACTTTTACCCACTTTTCATTTCTCAGTTATTTCTGAATCAGGCCCTCAGCTGGTATAAATTGATTGATGTTGAGCCCATTTATGCCAGATGAGGACCTCCTCTGCTGAAATAATCATTAACTAAACCAAAGTTATGGGTTTGGGGTCTTGGTGGCTTGGTTTTTTTTTTGTTGGTTGTTGTTTGTTTGTTTTTGTTAGTCATGAGTAAGCTAATGTGGAGTTTATACATTAAGAACAATCTAGAATTTTTTCCCATTTTGATTAAACTGTGTTCTGATCTAGTCTTACGTGTGCTACCAAGCCTTTTACAAATACTGTTGTATCCGCTATTACTTATGTTCTGCAAACTTCCTTAAAAACTGATTTTTTGTTTATTTGCCCAAGCCTTAGCAGCCCATTAGCTGACATCAGTCCCAACATCTCCAAACAACATCTCTTCAGGCAGATAAACTGATTATGGAGCAGTTTACTGGGCACCTGCTCCTGTGGTCTTTTCCTAGAGTGCACCTTCAGGCACTGCTCTTTGCTCAGGAGGACACTGTCTCCACCTTTCTCAAGCTGAGAAAAATCTGAAGGATGGTGGCTCTTACAAACAGCAAAATGACAGAAAAGTTGTTAGGAAGTAGGCGCTGTTCAGGCAGCTGGTATTTTATAAGTGGGGTCTTCTGGTTACACTTACAGAAAGAACTTACAAGTTCCAGCAGAACTGGTCTCCTTAGAAGTTTGTTGAAGTGTAGCAAAAACAAACACCACCACAAACACCAAAAAACAACAAATGAACACCACCCCCATTTGTGTACATGTATACATGCACACATATCTGTCTAAAATAAAACCCAATTCAGTAAAAGTAATGCAAAGGAAAACAGGCAAGCGTGAGGACTGGGACTTGGTGCCTTTCCATCTTACTGCTCATGAGCCAGTTCAGGCAGGCAGAACCCCACAGAAGAGCTGCATATTTATGGGTTGGGTTTACATGTCAAAGTAAACCCAATGCAATTTGTCATTAATACAGTACAATCTCAGCTCTAAGCTCATGCCATAAGATAATGCAGGGAAGAAAGGAATCTCCAGAGATTGATTGATCTTACCTATCTAGGGATGGATAATCACATATCTCTCCAATGACTCTTTGGAGGGAAGATATGATACGACTTATTTGGACTTCGAGTTAGGTCTAACTTTTAGACACCTAATTGGGAGCACATTAATCCCACTATAACTCACACAAGATTGGAAAAAACGCACAAAGCTCACAGCTGTAAAGCACTAACCTCTCATGGGTTTACTGGACAGCCACAATTTTGGGAGAAAACCTTGGACTCTGCACTGAACCCAAGTCCGCTTAGTCTAGTGATCACCCTCCTTTGTTGCAATCTCGGAGTTTCTTGTGCTACGTTATAGCCCTAAACCAGTCATGGCCTTTGTATCTAATGAGATTATAAGGCTCAGATACATATTTGTGCTGGGGATATTGTTGGAGCTGTGTTCTCAAAGCATGTGGACTTGTAGAGTTCATCCTGTTTGGTTTTGGGGATTTTTGTTTGCTTATCCGTTGTACAGGATAGGTTCATAGCTGCACTTGTCTTTTTGTCAGATACTAAACCTGGGGCATGAAGTGAGACTACAGTGATGGGATGTTTTTGGGGAGGGACTGACATGAGTGAGTTACTGCTGTCAGTTGTACAAAAATAGCAAAATGGTGACCCTGTTTGTAAGAAAAATGGAGTAAACTGTCACTCAGTTCAGAGTACCCTCCTTTTCCATGTGTTCACAATTCAACTTTTCTTTTACTTACGCCGTCTATTTAAACCATCTTTTGTGTTATTTATTTTTTTACTTCTCTTTCAAATGTGAGTACAGAAAAAAACAAGTGAAAATCTGTTATAAAAAGCAAAATATGAAAAGTGGCAGGCAGTAGGAAGTATATCGCCAGCATCCATCCTTTCTTTCAGACTCCCAAATGCCCACAAAGAGAAGCCACTCTTGAGCTCATCCACTTCTTTGGATGATCAAAGTCAGTTGTCAGGATTTTGTGTTATTTGTCCATGGGTGGCTGTGTTGAGGGACAGCAATTCCCTTCAAAAGGGCAGAAGCCCTTTTGAATGGGATACAACTGACAGAAGCCCCAGTTGTATCCCATTCAAAGTTACCTCCAAATCAATGCTTGAAAATAGATGAAAGGATAGATAAAATTAAAAACCTCTCAGAGCACTCAAAAGCTCTGCAAAGGAAAAAAAAATGACTTTGCTTGATGCTGAGGAGAGCATTCAATATCCAGCAAGGGTCTGACCCTGTGCTCAGAGGGGGTCAGCTTGGAAAGCAATATATGGCTGTTCAGTGTGCACACTGATGTGCTTTAATGCTAGATTTCCAGTCAAGGGCAGTACAGTTCTTAAAGGCTCCATTTGTCAGAGGTAGGATACTGCATTAAGGATGAAGTATGAAAAGCTGAGAGCATTGAGCAATTATAGCTTTGTTTAAAATCTTTTGCAAAGAGGCAAATCAGGAGGATGCAAAGGATTTCTTGACTTTTAGAAGGACAAATTTTTGAATGCTTGGAGGACACAGTGACTTCACTGTAGTTTATCCCAGCAGGTAATTGGGCTTGTTGTATTAGCAGCATCCTTGTTGAATGCTGTCCTCCTCCTGCCCTCGTGAGTGACAGACTGGTTTATTACATTAGGGTTACAGGCGATTTATTCTGGAGGGTTGCCTTGTAGAGGCTCTAACTTTGTCTCATACTTTCTCAAAACTTTTTTTTGCTCGGGAAAGGAAGATGAGGGGGAGATCAGTGGAAAGACCTGATGAAAGTTGCAAGTTGGAAGTGGAAGTAAGCAGGAGAGGGCTGAGAAGTTTGCAGACTGTGTTCGCAAACAGGCAGATGAAGGAAAGAAGAAGAAAGCCCAGAGGTGTGTGAGGGCTGGTGCCTGACTCTTCACTGAGGCACAAGAGGCAGCTGGTGGATATATTTGTTAATTGTTTCTGGTTGTGTAGTGTTCACTCAAAGGTAGAGGGAGGGTGGAGATCTGCATGTGAAAGTGTCTCCTGGTCTTGGGTTGTCTTGGTGCCTTTTGTATTCCCCAAGTAGGGAATGGGTCAGACCAACGAACCACTGTTTTGTGAGTGCCTGTTTGTCATTGGATCCTTTTCTACTTTCTACGGGCTTTTGCTGACCACCCATCCTCCTTGCACCTTCATCTCCCCAGGAGGATGAGTAGCAGCACTCATGTGAGCAATCCCCAAAGGCAACAGGCCTCAGGCAAGCTGCCCACATACATGCAGTATCAGGATAAGAGTTGAAGATTGAAAGAGCTTGGGGAAAGGCCCCCTGTGTTCACCTGGGGCTTCTCAAGCTGCTCAGCTTGAAGATGCTGAAAAAATATTAATGACAGGTCCTGAATTCAGTCGTGTCTTCTTCTTTTCAGAAAGAAAGACTCCATTGTCTTATTTGTGTTGCGGTAGACTTAGGTTGGAAATGGATGGAAAAGTGGGTATGCTAGGGAAATGTGACCAGAAAGAAGTAATCTGGTGGACTGAAGACTTTTGCAAACAAAACAACATGGCCAGTCAAAGCCCTGCAGCTTACAATGCCTGGGGCTGCAACTTTGTAAGTATAAAGATGAAACTATCAGTGACGAGCACAAGAGAAAGGGCACTGAAGGATAAAGATGATGTAGAAACCTTACACGAAGCCTTGCAAGAAGAGGAACTGGAGGATAGCTCAGTTTAATTTTCCTCAGATTTGTCAAGCTTTTATCAGAAATTGGGTCACTTAACCACTTGTAACCACAATTTGCCCGAGATCTGGCCTATGCAAGCATTTATAGGCCTAGAGCAGTCCTAAAGAAGTCCACAAGATGATTTCTCTGCTGAAAGATGTAGTCTTTATTGCTTAGCTATACTGCATCTTACTACCTCAAGCACTTCCCAGAAACTGAAATGTTAGTGTCTGAATACAAACTAATAGGCATTACAGTTAATTAGAAGATTCAAATTAAAAAAAAAAAAGGAAATGGTTCATGATTCACGTAAAATATGAAGTAAATGTACTGGAAGGAAGCTTGACTTTAATTAGTGTTAAAATGGAGGAGGGAAGGCATGACAGACTGCAGTGAAAGAAAGAAGAGGGTACTAAATGCAGAAAATTACTTTATTGCTTTGAATTTCCCTCCAGTCCTTGGGGGCGGATCTTCTCATTAGCTGTGCCTCCATGGTGCACCTGAAGGCAGGTTTCTAACTGCAGGCTCACAGGTGGTGTTTGACCAAAATCAACTAATCAACCAATTTTCTCTGACTCTGTTAAAGATTTTTTTTTTTTTTGGAGGGGTTTGTTTTGGTTTTTTTTGTGTCTTTAACACAGTGAAATGCAAACTTGATCCTTGGAGATCCTCTGTACAATGCACAAGGGGTGGCTCTGGAGGCAAAAGGAAGGCAAGGATTTGCTCAAAGTACCCGTGCAAGGAAAGGAAGATGCACAGCAAATGTAATTTGCCACAAATCAAGTACGATTTTACATCAGGTGTTGTTGATCTTGCAGTGCATTTAAAGCACCAACATTTCTAGATGCTTTAGATTCTATGTGGATTTTTTTTCTTATAAATATTTAACCTTTCTTTGGGTCTACTCTGAAGCCCTTCCCTACGGAAGTTACAGCCAAAAGTCCTTCAGAGCATGACAAAATTTAAACTTCACCCTCCCTAAAACATTTTCCTTGGGCATCCGATACCTAGCTGCACCTTGGAGTTGTCCTGGTTCCCTCCACAGGCTAAGCCTTGCTGTTCCTCAAAACCATTAAAGAGATGGCAACGTCCTCTGCTGAGAGGTTGCAGGGTTAAAGCAACTTTGGTGTCCTGAGTTGGTGCTTTTGACCCCAAAAGGAAGGAATATATTTGCATTTCTCAGTCACTTTGTGAAGGCTCAATATACAACCACCCCCTCGTAGGAGGCTTTACCTAACCTGGGAAAGGTCGGGGGATTGCATAACTTTTTTGAGGAAGCTAGCAAAGGAAAAATCATGTAAGGTGTTTTCCTCAACATTTTGGGTGTCAGAAATTCATGGGACATGCAATTTGTTACAACACAGGGAACTCAGAAGGAATGGAAAACTTTGGTGGAAACCTGAGGTCTGCCTTTCTGACACTGCTAATCATTAAACCCCATGTAAGTGCTTTCCCCACTTAGCAAAGCAGTGTTTCTCTGCTCTTTGAATGGCCTAATTACCAAATATTTGCACTGTCCACAGGTGGCAGGAGTGTGCTAATGGGACATAACTCAGCCCAGCCCAGCATAACCTTCATCCCCGTCTGAATTAAAACACAGCTGTATTCTGCTGTGACATAAAGTGGCCTAATTTGGGGTGGTGTGGGGTGTGAGCCTCTTCAAGGAGGCAAAAGAAATTTTACTTTGATGTGAGCTGTTATGTGTCTATCGGAGCACTGAACTCTTTCTTCACACTTGGATACATTCGTTGACAAAGGCATTGCCTGCCTGTAATTACCTCCTCCCCTCCTCTCCCCATTAAATTAGATTAGCTCACGTTAGGGTTATATCTTTGAGTATGATTGAACAAATGTAGTAATTTAGCCAGGCGTTACAGTATTTCCCCATGGATGCTTGATGAAAGATGCTCCACAAGGATGATACACTTAATTAAAAGACAGAAGCTGAAGACTGATACAGATGTATCCTGACACAGCAGCTGGGTTTATGTCAGGGTCTCTTTGCTTATTGAAATTGAAGTGGAGGTGAGAAGAAATCAAGCTTTTATTACAGGGAAAGGAGCAAGCCCAGATCCCAGACAATGTTGTACAATGAAGCTTTAGCACCATCCCTGATGCGACCCAGCAGCAGACTCAGTCCTGGTGCAAATAGGGGCTGACCTTCTGCGGCTGGGGGTGCGGGTGGGTGGTGCGGAAGGGACTGAGCCTGCAGGTTTTCTCCATTCACTCACAGTCATAGTGGGGCTGGGAAGCCAGCAGGGAAGGGAGCTTGGGGGGCGTCCCCATTAAGGGGGAGTCAATATGTGACAGCCAAAACCCCTTTTGCCTAGTTAATAAATGAGCAATGTTAATCTGAAGCCCTTTCTTCATCCCACACACCCTGAATCTCCCATCATTTTTAGATGGGAGAACCCTTCTTGTCCTGGTATTTCCCTTTATTTCAAAGGGAATTATAACAAATCGCAGTATTTTTCTTTCCCGGTAGAGGGAAGTATTGGCTAAATTGAGTTTTGCATGCGACAACCTCATGGCACTTTGTGCTAAAGGAGCTTCTCACAGCACTTACTCCGGGTCGTGCTGTGAAAATCAAAGCACGCCACTGAGCTCCAGCAGGGTGGGAGAGCAGGGGAAAAGCCTTCCGAATTTTGAAGAAAAATACTCTTATTTCCTTTTTGCCAAATGAAATTTCGCAAGAAATGTATTTCTAACGAAGCGTGGGGTTTTTAAGGAAAAAACCTGATGTGTTTTAAACTAAAACTGTTCTCCAAATTCTCACAGTTTCAAGAACTGCACATTTTTCATTTTCTTTGTTTCCTTAAAAAAAAAAAGGCAGCAACAAAAGTGCAGGGATAGAGGATGAAAGAAAAGCTTTATAAACATCTTGGGAGAATAAATGGTTCTTTGCAACCAGCATTGCTGTCTGTAATCCTTTTAAGAAAGCAGTGATTGCTTTGTGGGGGAAAAAGGTATCTTTCTGGAGAGAAATGAATAGAAAGATGACATCAACTGATCTCCCGCACAGTATTTATTTTCCTGCCGGTACTTACTTCCATCGGACATGCACATTTATTGGGTTTCAACTGACTTGCCTGAACTTTGTCAGACATTCAGTAAGCTGGCATTACCTGAATATTTCTTGCAGAAAGGAAGATTTTGGCAAGGCAGCACAGGCTTAATCAATTTTCCTCTCTGACCAGTTTGCCTATAGGGTTGCTTTATGATTAATATTTGCATTATGAGTTGCTCCTGTGCCAAGGATGCTCCCCACTTGTGTGAGTTTGATGTTGCACAGATCCAGAACCCACCCCTGAAGCACTGCCTTTGGCATATGCTCCTGGGTTATGTTTCTGTATCTTCTGAAGTGATGCCTAAAGGGATGCAATTTAGAAACAAGAACTCAACATGTACATATTTGAACTGAAAACTGGGCAAGAGGACAGTTTTCTGGGCTGTGAGTTGAACTAGAAAGTGGAAAATGGGGGAACTATCTTAGTCCTGCTCCTGGCATGGAATAGATTTGACATGTAGTTCCCCTCCTGTACTTTTTCCTCCCTTTTATTTATCTTATTTATTTCCTTTGTAAATATTGCTCTGTTTTTTCTATAACCTAGGGTCAGACTGGGCTGACTTCATTATCACAGGAATGAGGATTTGCTAGTATTGGGAATAATTTCTCACTTTCTAAAGCGAGATGAAACAGACGGCTCTTTCTGGTGCTTTATTAGGGTTTAACAATGTTTCCTCCCTGTAAAAAAGCAATAGAGTTGAAAATTTACAGTAACATTATCTATTACAGTCTGCAAAAGAGATACATGAAATCTTTAGCTCAGGACCAGTGGATGAGACATGAGGTGAAAGCCTGTGGTTTTCACTTGGCTGTGTCACTGAATCTGTGACACTGAGGCCTTCCTGGCTCCCCTGGTCCACTCCCACTTCATTTCTGTGATGAACCCTGAGACAATTGCTACTGAGAATATGGAGGAAGGAGGACAGAGCTGAGGACCTTCATTCATGGATTGTGAGTGGAGCAAGAACTGCATGGAAGACACTAAAGTATTTACCTTTAGCTGCCAAGGGCCCTTCTACATGAACTTCCTGAATTTAAGTTAAAGCTCCAGCAATGTCTGTGTAACATCAACCTGTGGAGTCAAATTCTGGTCTGTGAAATCACAGGCAAAGATATACCAGCCCCAAAATTCCTTCAAATGCATACAAATTTATATCAGCCACAAAATATGTATCCTCACCTGTTACGAGCACAGGGAGCACTATGCCACAGCCAAGGCAGTCTATTAATTAGCTGCTCCTCTGTAGGAAGAAGCAATAGGTTCACCTGTCCTCCCTCTGCACAAGCCCAGCTACCCCATAATAGTATTTTTTAGCTGCTTGGGTGATCTGAGGGAAGAAGCACCGTTTTTCAGAAGCGATGTAGGGCATGGCTCAGTGGTAGGAGTCTCTGCAGGTATGAGCACCCTGCAGTGATGCTGGACCTGCTGCTGGGGTGTTTCTGGGTGCTGAGAGCATCTGCATGGTGGGACCATGCCATCACAGAGTGGAGGTTTTCCAGGGTGGCTATGCTGTTGTAACAAGCAGCATGACCATGGCCTGCTGGGCTCAGGCCGGCAATGGCCCTTATGCAGTGTTTTTGCTCTGGTATGAATTTTTTCCTGGTTGAACTTAAAATGGTGTTGCAAATCTGTTAAACTCTGCTGAAACAAAGCTGTTCCTCTTGTAAGGTAGAGGTGTCTTGCAGAGATGCACTGACACAGTGGTACGGTTCAACAGCAGGGGTTGAGCTGAACTCACAGTTTACCTTTCCGGTGCCCATCCTCTGTCCACCCTGGCTTCTTATGAGAACTTACTTCCTTCTGCACCATCACCATTTAGATTCACATTAAGTGATTAAATTCCTGAGGATTTGTCTCTCTTTATTTCCTACCTGGCACATTCATCCTCCTCTGCCCTTCCTAGTCTTCATTCCCTTCCTTCTCCATTCCTTTATAGTCTTTGTTTTCCAGTCTCTGACCTCTACCCCCTCATCTCAGCTCCCTCTCTCTCCATCTTCCTCACCCAGACTCTTCCCTGTGATGCACTTTTTCATTTGCTGCTTTCCAGTTCCCGGTGTTTGTATATTTTGAATTCTTCATTTGATAATTTCCTTGAGCATGAACCTGTTCTTGAATGGAGACCTGCTCTCCAGCCACTTTCCTGGGGCCACTGCTGCATTTGGGGGTCTGTAGGTGCTCAGTTTTCCTCTTCATGACCTGCTCCTTTTCTAGGACTTGCTTTCTTTGATCACTTCTTTCTTTTTAATCACTACCAAACCCTGAGCTGCTTTCACAGGAATGTTTGTCACAGCTCCAGACTCTCTTTCTGGCGTAGTAACAGCCACTTCACAGCCCATCCCGGCGCCAGTAAAGTGATGCCAGTCTTGCCTGTACACCATATTCTACGTTGATCAGTATTTTGAGGTCCTTTTGCAGTTCTTCAGAGGTTTCTTCTACTTTTACCACCCTGAATACTTCAATATTGCCAGCAAACTCTTGCCACCCCTCTCTCCACCTATGAGCACCCATCTATGACCTTTCCAGTCATTGCTGGGTGGCTTATTTTTGATAAAAGCTGCCATTTCTACTCAGTGGAGTTGCTGCCCTGTAAGCATGGCCCAGGCATCTGCTCCTGAAGGCCTGAGGTACTGCAGGAGGTGTTGGGTCTGGTTGTCTGTGGGGGGGGCCAGCTTTGGCACTGGTCACACCTGCCCCCTTCCCCTGCGTGCCAGGGGTCCCTTGTCATGTTCTGTTCCTGTGCACCCTCATCCCTGGCCAATTCCTCCCTCCAAGCCCCCCATGGCGCTCCCCAGCCGTCACTGCAGCTCCATCCTCCCTTCTTCCCCCTCCTACCTTTGTCGCCAGTATTCTTCATCCCACCTTGCTCCCTAGCCTTCCTCATCCCCTCTCCTGCAGCCTTTTTCATCCTTCTCTTCCTTATCCCTTCCTTCTTCCCAGTGCTCTCCTCACTCCTCCTTCCTCCCTACTACTCTTCCTTTCCTATAATTTCTCCTTCCTGCCCTTCTTTCCCCATCCCTCCTTGCTGCCTTTTGGATCTTTCTCTTCCCTATCCCTCCCTTTTTTCTAGCCCTCCTCACTCCTTCCTCCCCACCCCTCTCCATTTCCCATCATTTCTCCTTCCTCACCCCTGCCTATCCTTCTTCCCTAGCCGTCCCCCACCTTCCCCACTCTCATTTCTCCCTCCCCATCCTTAACCTTCCCCGCCTTCCCCAGCGCTCTTGCCCATCCCCCCCCCGTCCTACTTCCCCCGCTCCCTCCCTCTCCCCACCGGCGGCAGGGGGCGCTGCGGGCTCGGCGGGTCTCGGCTCGGTTCAGCTCCGCTCGGCGGGGCGGGGCGGGCGGTGCCTCCTCCCGCCCTCCCCTCCCCTGCCCGCCCCTCCCCGCCGCCCGGCCGGGCCCGCGCTCGGGCGGCAGGCGCGCAGTCGGCGCGGCGGATCGAGCCATGCGTCCTCCGCGCCCAGCAGCCGGGCCCTGCCCGCGGGACGGTGCCGCACGGGGACTAAAACTCTGTGGATACAGTGAAGTGGCTCTGGGACTCTGGGTTTAGCAGGAAAAATTAAATAAACACATGTAAGTTTCTCTTTTTTGTTTGCTTGTTAATAAAATTATAATAATAAAAAAAAAAAAAAAAGGGAGGGGAAAAATGAAATCAGAAACAAAAGAAAGACGTCCGGTTCCGAGCGTGTCGTGGAGGAGGAATGGGTAGCGCCGGGATTTTCCTTCCCTTAAACTTTCTGCTCGGGGCGGGAGGTCCCGTCCGGGCAGAGGGGCTGCGGGGGAGGAGCTGGAGGGGAGAGTAGTTGGCTCAGCAAAGCTGCGTCGGGGTATATAAGCAGAGGATATAGGTGTGTGTGTATATATATATTGCTGTCGAAGGGTAACTCAGTCAGGGAATTGGTCTAGTTTCCATCTCGTTTCTGCACCCAGAAGTGCTGGAAAGAACTAACAGCATAGAAAATACTCTGCAAATTGTTCGGTTAATGTCATGTGGCAGCAGATGTGTCAAGTGGAAATTTAGTGGCACGTTTTGAAGGGAAGAAATGGACTAGAATGAGTGTTTCTGCGGTGGCAGGGAAAATGTATCATTCTCCTGTATGATGAGAATATTATTAGTATTACTTGTTGTGAGAACTGACAAATTTTAAGTGTATATCTTAATGGCACCACTCACCACAGAGCTGTTTATAGAATATTTCTGCTTAAAACATTTGGAGTTTTTACCGACACACATTAAAAGCTCCAATTGGCTTGTGCAAGTAAAAGAAAAACGGGGAGAACTCCGGAGTTTGCGCTCTGGCAAGGTGATCATGGTTTTATCAAGGCAGCCCCAAGAGGAATAGAGACATACTGGGAGAGAACAAAAGCTAAATTAAAGGAAAACTTACGCAACCAAAGTGTGGCTGCAATGGAAATAAATCAGACCTTTTCATTTTATTTTTCCTGGAGATTTGGCTGAGGAGGTGGAGGTGAGCTTCTAGAAAGCAGAGA
Source organism: Strigops habroptila (assembly GCF_004027225.2). Lineage (NCBI taxonomy): Eukaryota > Metazoa > Chordata > Aves > Psittaciformes > Psittacidae > Strigops > Strigops habroptila. The sequence continues at coordinate 102,895,288 of NC_044277.2, forward strand.
AATGCACGAGCCACGCACACCTACAGCAACAGGTCTTATTTTGCCTGGAAAGGGTGAGCTGAGCTTTGTGAGTGCTTGAGCTGAGCTTTTTCCAGGTGCAACTGCGGCAGGCACTGATCCCACAGACAGGCATTGGATCCAGAGCTGGTGGCCCCGATTTCTGCCACCACTGGGTTGGTGAGCAGCTCTTCCCGAAATACAGGACGGATGGTGGAATAAACGTGGCGATTCAAAGAGGATTTGTCAATACTAAAAATAACCAGGCCCGCAGATGTGTCCTAGAGGGTCATGTCCAGGCGCTGCGTTTTCGGGGCCAAGGAGCTCATTTCAGAGATTTTCTGTCCGTGTGTCCTGTCCAAGGTGCTGAAGTTCATTTTGCTGCGATTTCCCAGGATTTCGGGGCTTCTCAGAAGTGGTCTTGGAGTCTTCCTCTGGCCTGAAACCGGTGGGGAGAGCTTCCCCTCTGGGTGGTGCGAAGACAAAGCAGGGATGTGTTTTCAGACACGTGTATTTGATCCATCCTTTTGGCGTGGGAAAGCAGGCCATGTGGAGCTGCAGATGGATCCAGCAGATCCTATAAGCTTTTGGTGGTAGAGAATTGGAAAGGTCAGAGCTGTGTGAGGCAATGAGGAGTGAAACCCATTCTAATGGACCCAGAAAGCGGTGTTTTTGAGAGTGTTGCTGCTGTTTGATTTGAGTGCATTGCCTTAGAGAAGACATCTAGTTCTGAAAAAGTTGAGGGGGGCCAGTGTTAGGATGGGAATGATGCAAATGGGATCGATGTCCTCTGATTTTGGTAATATTTTTTGAGGGTTTTTTTGGCTGGTGTAGCCTTTTCAAATGGCAAACATGTTTGAAAGAGAGCTTCAGAAATAGAGGGTCCTTAAGAAAAAAAGCATATCATTTGGGAACAGGTGTCTCAACATTTAAGCAATGGAAGCCTGTCCTGCAAGTTGTGATATTTTTAGATTCATGTGCCAAAAGATCTCAGCCTTAAGTAGTGGAGTTTATATAACCTTTGGTATGCAGCAGATCACTGTATTGCCAGAAATAATCATAGATGAATATGTTACTTAACTTGTACATGACTGGAGTTTGTTGTAACGTGGTTTTTCTCAGTTCTCGATGCTCATTCTGAATCCATTCATGATACAGCTTTGTACTGCTGCCTGAGACTCTCAAAGGGCTTTGCAACCAGAAAGGAGCAAATTCTAATGCCCGTGTTTGCACAGAGCAGTTTACGCCATGACAAGTCCTGCAGATTTAAAGCATGCAAGAACTCTGTACAGTGTGGTAGAGACCTGATATTGTTTCATACCCTCAATAGTTCGTCAGAGCTTGCAAAGATATTCAGTTGCATCATTGGATATGTACCCTAAATACCTTGACCATGAAGGGTGTATGTGGACCATGAGGCTTCCTGGCTCTGAATGACAGCTTATGGGTACAGACTTTAAAACTGCAACAGAGTTGAAACCATTATATTCCTGGCATGAATCAGAAACCAGCCTCTGTTCTTGCTGTGGTGGACTAACACCCGTGGCACAGCTCACACCTCCCAAGACTTTTACAGGCTACAGAAAGATGTTGACTAGTTGCTGTGTTCTTGATTTAAATGTGTTTTGAAAATTATTTTTAAAAATATAGGAAATGACATCCTGAGGGGCATGGGACATCTATGAAATGTAGCTAGTTTCATTTTTTTTTAAAGATCCTATTTGGGATATTAGACAGGGATTGATCCCTTCCCTTCCCTTCCCTTCCCTTCCCTTCCCTTCCCTTCCCTTCCCTTCCCTTCCCTTCCCTTCCCTTCCCTTCCCTTCCCTTCCCTTCCCTTCCCTTCCCTTCCCTTCCCTTCCCTTCCCTTCCCTTCCCTTCCCTTCCCTTTCCTTCCCTTCCCTTCCCTTCCCTCTCTGTGTGTGAATGGGAATAAAGAATTTGAGTTGCATATTAAAGCATATTGGCGGTCATTTGGAAATCCTGGTTATGCTTTTCAGAAGGAACAGGTTATTAACTGTTATCACCTTAGGTGCCTTAGTTTGTGGAAGATCAATTTGAAAAACATTGAAGAGACCTGTTGTTTTCAGAGATGGGTGCTCAGTTCTTCCTCAAAATTACTACCTTGTAAGTTGTCTCCAAATGTCCTCAAGAATTACTTTGGAAAATTACAGCTCTGATATAGTTTAAATGTGACAACAAGTAATTTCTCAGTTCTGTTAAATAAAACTCAGGTATTGCAGAAGCAGCATCACTCTTAAGTATATGCTTGACTTTTCTTCTTTGTGTTTACATGCTGTCTTGAGGTAGGGCCTTAATCATAGTATGAAGCAATTTATATTTGAAATTCTGTCACTGCTTCTCACTTTTACCGTCTAACCTGGAGGAAAATACATGAAATCACTTGGGTATATCCCTGTTTGCTTATAGCGAATATCTCTTCCATGGTGGCAGGTTTGACTGCAAACAGTTCAGATAAACATCTGCTTATTTATATTTTAAATAGCATTGTCCTTATGAACATCTACTAAAAGAAAACTCGGCTTGTGTTTCTATTGATCTTGGTTTATTATTTACTCTGCAAACCAAATTGATGGGCCCACTTTGACCTGGCTCTGTCTCTTTGGGTTTCTCTAGCAAAGTGACAGTTTCTAAATCAGGAAGGAAATCAGGTCACATTTCTGGCTCTGCAGGATTTATCTCATTGCTCTTCTTTCAAAGTAATTAGAGTTACTAATAAAGAGGAAAAGAAAACTTTTCCAGAACTGGAATGTCCCTAACCCCTCTCTCCTTCTTTCAGTTTTTGTGTCAGTGAAGAGATCCGAGTAGTTCAGAAAGTTTGTTGTGGAGGTTCCTTTTGCTCTACACATAAAGTGACTTCCTTTAAGTTTAGCTGCCAGTGATACGCTAACCCTTAGAAATGTACCTTCTTTTCCTTAGATTAATAAGGTTTTCTTATTTATTTCTCACTCCTTCCGGGATGGTGTTACTGAACAGTTGCTGCCCAGTTGCAGTGAGTGAGATCCCAGATTTTAGCCTGGGAGAAGAACAAGGAAACTTTTACCAAAGCTATCCCTCATCCCTGTCCCGAAGCAGGTTGGGGACAGAGTGAGCACACTGGTTTTGTTAAATGTGTGTTGTACCAGCTGTCATGATCGCCATTTGTACCCCTCCTTCTTTTGTTTTTGATCAGTCCCAGTTCACAGCGGCATATTCCCAGGAAAGATGACAAATAAACCACAAAAATTCCCTCTCCTCTAACACACCCACCTTAGCGGAGGTGCAGCTCGGCCTCCTGTGAGGGGGTCACCTTGTGAATCTTTTGTTCACAAAATTTTTATTGATGTCAAAAGATCCCTTATCTTTCATGGCAAAAACATGCTTCTGTGCGCTTTGTGATGAACAAAGCCTTTTTTAATCACAATTCTGCATGACAAGAATGGCTTGGGTTTTATTTTTATCATAATATTGCAAGAGCTCTTTAAATGTAGAGGTATCACACATCAAATAATAATGTTGTACCAAAACATGAAAAAAAATTAAAAGTTCTGTTAAGCTCTGAGTTTTCTCTTTGCCTTTTTAAATTTAATTTTAAAATTAGAAGATCTTCTTTTCTCTCTTGGAAAAAAAGTAAGTCCGTTCTTTGCAAGATTATTTATTTCAGCTTTCAGCTCGAATAGAACTTTCCTAGTTCACTAAACTTCTGCCAAAGAGGCTTTCTAATGTAATGCTGAGAACCCTACCAACAGGTTATAGATTCTTTTTAAAGCTTGCTGGATTCTTAAGGCACTAAAACTGCTCTGCGTCCAAGTTATTATTTGAAATATATTTGCAACTTGTTCTTTATTAATTGTAATCCAACTCCAGTATTAGTATGGAATATTTTAATAGTCTTACTGAAATCAGGTTTATTTTAAGTGTATAGAAGTTAGGCAACTGAACACAGAGCATGGACATAGTTAAGGCATTTATGCTAGAACTAGCAGGGAGTCTTTCTCAATATTCATGGCATTTGAAGGCTGATTCTGGACAATAAGCCAGGTTTGGCGTTTTTGGAAAGGTTCTAGGAGGGTGTGGGAAGTTGTGGTTGTTTTCTTCCCTGCTATTTCTAAAGGCTCTGGAGAATATAAAAAACCGTATAATAAGTACTTATGGAAAAACGTGCCCATGGACAAATTCTTTCAAGACCCATTAGTTGAAGATAGATTAGATATTAACTTGTTAGGCCAAAATCCATTCTCAGAGACTGTAGTATTTCTAAAGTGATTTTCCCAAGATTATTCTTCTTACCAAAATGAAACAGTCACTTTATCCAAAGAAATGGGTGGTTTGGTGAGTGTCTCGGTGTTCCTCGCTGGCTGGCTTACAGTACGCTGGGTCGAACAAGCTTTGTGTTCATCACGACTCCAGGTTTACAGAATCTCCATCCTAGGTACCCAAAACAGGACAGCACAGAGGAATCATTTCTAGTTATTTTCAGTGAGGAAAAATTCACCCCTGTAGGAGCCAGCTCAGATTTTAAGCCCCAGTGCCAGACCAGTTCAGTCCTCTGAGAAGCATCTCTGCTGCCAGGCTGTGCAAGGGCAGACACTGCCCTTGGGAAATGCTGAAAAACATGAACTTTAAAGAAAGTGATGATTAAACAAACAAAAAAAAACCCCACCGTCATGTAAAGACGAGCAACTCTGTGATGAAGTTTTTGCTTTTCCCCGTGGCGTAGCCACCAATAGTGGGCACGGGGTTAGGGAGAAGAATGTCAGAGTGTGGTTTCCAGTGACGGAAGAAGCTCTGCGAGTGGCTGCCCTACTGGAGATGCAGCTGAAGCCCATGGACGTGGATGGGAGTGGAAGGGATGGGCAAAATAACAAGAGGGCTTCAGTCCAGACTTAGCAGCTCTGAAACGCATCATTAAAGTGTTACAGCCTGACCTGTAGGCAGGCATTTAGTGTTGTCAGAGGCCTGACACGTTAGTAGCTGTTACATAATGCACAATTATAAAATCACACTAAAGCCTCTTTAAAATACCTGCCTGATTATAACAGGGTAATTATGCTGTGTCTAATAGGGCTGGGTGCTGCAGGGAAGGGATCCTCCTGCAGAAAAACCCCTTCCTCTCACTGCCATGTCAGACGCAGCTGGCATTGCCATCCTTTTGGCCCAGGAAAGTCCTAAACCCTCTAAAGCCCCTATGGTTGTGTGTCTGCTCCTCGCTTTGTGTGCCCGTGATGGCTCTCATGTTACAGGGGTTGTCCTTTCCTTCCGGATGAGGATTTCTGGCCACTGCTGCTCCCCATATTAGTACAGCCAGTGTGATGGCGTGACGCAGCCACCCTCTCTCCCTCCCCGAGGCTGAGCACATTGTGTCCGCTGCCTCCCCAGCCTGATTTCCAGCCTCCGACACTGAGCTATGCGTGGCTCCTGTGCTGCTGGTGGAGGGGCCAGAGGTGTTGCCAGTGGTGTCTGCAGCAAGAGGGTCTGGAAAGCACTGCAAGTATCTTAAGAATTTTCTCTCCCCACCCTTTTATCTGTTTTCAACAGTGTTTCACCTTGAGAGGTCTTATCTCCCTCAATGCGTGCGTGTAATTCTCATTCATGCAAGCACAGGGGCTGCTCCTGGCGTGTGCTGTGTGTCTCTTGGGAAATAAACCCTTCCAAGTTGCAGTGCATGGCAAAGTTCCCCCAGTTTGCTGAAGTCCTAGTAGCTCTTTTCTTCCCTGTGTCCATCAAACAAAGGGACGAATCCTCCTCTCAGCTCCGCCAGCATAAATCCAGATTGATTCGTTTGACTTCGGTGGAGCTAATCCTGATTTACTCAGCCCTTTCCCTGAGGACTTCCCCATTTTTTTGCTCTAGGTGACTGTTAGTGGGCCAATGTCAAAATACATCTGATGTAGTCAGATTCCCTGTCTCCAGCCATTAATTGTTCCCTCCAGAAGTTTCTGAGGAAGAGTGGTTGTATTTGAAAACAATACACAAATTCTGTTGCTAATTTTAGAAAGTAAGGGGGATTTTTTCCCCCCTCCTGTCAAAACTAAATATAATTTGAAAGATAATATATGAAGATTTAAATATATCATGCGATTATACATTGCATATGAATAGTTTCTCTTGGTTTTAACATGTTTGGTTTATTTTTCCATCTTTCTCAGCAGGCAGCTGTTAGATAAAGAGCGAAAAGTAAATAGTTGTTATGAAACCATACGTCATAGCTAATTGGAAAAAAAAAAGGAATCATCATATGAATATGGGAAGAAAAAGGCAGAACAAATTCTCTCTGTGCTTTTCCCCCTTGTCCTAGCATTTCTTGATGCTTCTGTAATAGTGCTTTAGCTAAAGAGGTGCTTCAGTCCTGAAAAAATTTCCCATAGGTCCATTTGTGCTACTGTTCCTGCTGGGTTCAGGCAGTTTTGAATTGAGGCCCTGAATTCTTCACAGGAGAATGAAATTGTGGTAGAAACTTTCCCAGGAAAGTCTCCAACTTCTTGGATTCCTTTGCGCTTAGTGGAAGCTTTGCTTGAGTTACATTGTTTGCTTTTCTATGAATTTGCCTTAGCTTGATGACCCCCAAAAGTTTTGTCATGGCCACATGGCATCTGAACAAACATCTGCAAGGTGTGCAGATGTCCTTCTGGCTGCCCAGGATGGCTTGGAGAACTTCCTTTCTCCAAGTGAAATGCAGCATCTGCTGTTAGATCTGTGAAAAAGTGCTCTTTATGTTAAAGGGGCTGGCAGGTCTTGCTCTGTGTGTTGTGAGCTCAATAGTCAGGACTCAGTGAAGCTCTCTGCTTTTTAGCTGCTTCTCAGCACAGTCCAGAAGGAACCTAGAAACACTGCAGTGAGTCACATGTTGCCTTTTTTAAAGAAATATGAAGAATGGCAAGAAAGACCCCTGCAATAAGAACAATAATTTAAACAAACAAACAAAAACCCACCTCAAAACTAACAACCTGGTGATTCTAGACTCCAGGGAACAGAGCAAGTGGCTGAATATGAGGTTATGGTCTGAAAACATTGAAAGATTCTGGGCTGTGGTTTTCTTTTATTAATTAGCTAAAGTGATGTTTAGAACCTGAAACCAAGGCTTTTAGACACATCTCTGGTGCCTGATTCTGCTCGCTGTCTCATACAGGGTGAATCTGGAGGCTGTTTATTGAAGTCAGTGATGCAGCATCAACGTAATAGCAACATAAGGGAGACTGAGGATTTGTTTACAAGCATAAAAGTCCCCTGGACAGTTTAGCTCTAACAGTGAAAATTACTGAATAGCTGCAGAGCACAGAGCTTAAATGTAGCTGAAATAAGTTTTCTGGAACATTTCCAGAACTATTTTAAGGGCCTGATCCAGGGCTCAGTGAAGCCAAAGGTAAAGCTCCTTTTAACATCTTTGAAACTGGCATTACACTTTGAAACATAATTTCCTCCCTAGAATTTTCTAAAGCTCTCTTTTAAATGTATTTTGATTAACTGTTATGCCAGATGTAATGTCTTTTGTATCCCTTTGGTGTTTGGATTGGTTAAATGTAAGAAGAAAGTAGCATAATTTGTTGTACAGGAAATTCTAATTTTCAGTGTATTTAGTCTTCATTGCACAAGCCACAGAAAATCATCTTTTGTTTCTCGGTTGCTCAGTTGGTTTACCATTGCTCTCATTATGCACCTGTCTCAACCTGTAGCTTTAGAATCCACTGGACAATTTGGTTCACAGATTCAGGACAGGACCAAAAGATATTTGGATTTTGCAAGTGCAGTTAAGGGATGTTTCTGGATAGACAGTAGGTAGGCTGAAAGAAGCATCGTACATAAGAAAGTAGCAGTAGGGTGACTCAGTCACCCTATTCACTCACAGCAATGAATCCAGCATGATCCATAGGGAAGCAGATTACTTAGGTAATTTGAGTTGTTCACATAATTTTACTAGTTTATAGCATATTGTATTTTATATTTAATGTCCAATTGTCAGGCGAGTGACTGCTTAAGCTAGTTCAACCAGGTTTATGAGATCAGGATGTAGACTATAACTGTATAGTTTTAAAGGGAACTTGGAAACAAGTCCCTGGGATTTCAGCCCCTTTGGAAATCATATCTGAAAAGGCTCCATCATATGGATTTAGTGGCTGTTCCAGACCAACCAAAGATCCCCATTGGCTTCAGAAGGCTATGGATAGCTTTGCACATACCGTCTGCTGGGGAGTGGGTATCAAGAGCTGGGGATCAAAGGTGTCCCCAGCTGTGAGAGAGCCTGTGGTCCTGTCAAAAGACTGGAGGACATGAAAGAGGGACAAAGATGATGTCCCAGATGATTATGGCCCTCCAGCTCTAATCCTGCCCCACGCACTGTTATAGCTGAGTTTCCCTGTGTGCATGGGGAATGTTTGACTGTATTGGCACCAATGCTCACTTATGTGCATTAAATATAGATTCATAACCATATATATGCATATATATTAAAAATAGGTGTTTTATTTATGCATATATATAAAACGAATCAGGAATGAAGCAGGGATATTGAAAATGCCATTGCCATCTCCACCGGTTGTATACTCCCCATTTTGCTGGGAACTGGCATACCTATGGTGTCAGATGGGACGTGTGTGCCCAGCAATTGCAAGAAGCTGGTGCGAACTGCGATGAGAAGCAGCAGGGGATACACCGAAGATACCCCCTACATGTGCTCACCTGTGCAACGAGGCTGAAGCTATTTCTCCTCCAGCTCTTGCCCTGACCATTGCTGTGAGTGGTACGAGGAAGGGAAAATGGAGGGTGTCCCTGACCCGGTAATCCCCAGCTGCCACCAAGCCTCCTGGGAGGCACCCACGGCCAGCGCAGATTAACACAGCCCACAGTGAGGACTGGCCTGTGGCCAGCATGGCCCTGGGATCAAAGGAGCATGGAGGTGGCTGAAGGCCACCTTCGGGCCCTTTCTCCTTGCCCCACTCTGAAACAGCTTTTGCCTTTCCTGATAAATCAAAACCCCACTTGATTGCAGATCAAAATGGGGTTTTTCCCTATATATTGCATAGGGTGTTTATGGGAGACGCGCTTTCTGAGATAACAGTTAGGGTATAGTCATCTTAAGCATCTTGCTTAAGCATCTTGCTGGGAGAGCAACTTTCACACATGCTGGCTGCCTTTTTTCTTGATGAACAGAAGGATGGTTTTCTGACCCAAATCACAACAGTGTGTGGCTGGGAACCATCATGAGGTTGTTACAAGCAGATCCAGTCAGAGGCATGTAATGATCTGTGCCCAATTCTCTGCAGTTTCCTTGCTGGCCAAGCCAACTCTAGGAGGAAATGAGCAGGAAGGAACTGCATACATCAATATTTTTGAGTCTAAAAGGTCAGAAGGAGATTGGGAAAACTCAGACACGTGTACTGGCACTGAAAATGGTATATATTAACGGCAAGCTGGTGCCCTTGATTTGGTTTACAGTGAGTGGCTTAGCTAAGAAGCTTTATCTCTGTTAGAGAGGTTATTTTGGAGGGCTGCTTGTCTGCCAGGACCAGGAGGAAGGTGTTTCAAAACACACTTTGAAGGGATCGTCACTGTTATCCCCATTGGCTTCAGCAGCCCCCAGGGTATTTCCCTGTGCATGGGCAAGCCCTTTCAGGGAGGTTCCTCATCCTATGCACTACCCTTGGGCACCTTCATTTTCAGCTCCCTGGGCTGATAGCAGTTTTGTAAAGCAGTGAGCGCTGCTAACCAGTGCTGCACGGCCATACAGCCACTAATAACCAGCCCTGTGGCTGACAGGTTTGTATTCCAACATTGGCATTGTGCCAGCTGTACTGTTTTTATGATGAGATTGTCCCTGGGGTTATCAAGGAGTAGCACTGCCTTAACTTTTGTGAGTCTGTTGAGTTATCCCTCCCCAGTGTTAACCTGATGTCCTGCTCAGGCAGAAAACAAACTGAGCAGCAACAACTGAGTGTGAACGTATGCTTTTGCAAGGGCATTTTCTCCTCTCACTTCAGTGGACTAGGATCTCGCCTTGAATGCAGAGCACCATCACTTCTTGCTCATTTTAAATTGTGGCAGTGGAACACGCACAGTGGTTTGCATGACCACATGGCCCAAAGCAGTATGTAAAAAGCAGCAACTCACAAATTTATGTCTGTAGGATGTAAAATATATTGGATATGTCCCTCCCAATGCCAGTTTGAAAGCTAGTTTTATAGTTATAGCTAGCTTTGCATATGTTTGAATAGTTCCCTGGTACACTATTTCTTTCAAGAGTTTCCTAAAATGTTAATGAATGTGAAAGCTGTGATTAGCATAGGAGATCATGGCTTGTAGCAACTACAGAATGTATTAGGCTATCCATCAGTCTTGTTGTTAGAGCGCTCCAAAGAATTCAATGACGGACATTATTTACACAGTTGACTTTACGAGCTTGGGAAACTTTTTGTAACATCTTGCAATCTAGGCATTAGCTTTGCTACAAAGCAAGTTAGCTTCATCGATTGCAGTTCTTCACTTTGGTTACTGACCTGCACGCTAAAAATAAATTTTAAAAAGCAGATTTGAGATCAATCTCTAATTGATTTTGACTTGTTGTATCCAGTTAAAAGCAGAACCAGTACTTTCTGAAATGTTACTGATGTTCGGGAGCTTTGTGGAGCTGCATATGAGAGAAAACATCAACACTAAAGTGTAAGATCTCTTAATTTGGGCTTCATACAGAGTTTTAGGCACTTAAATGTCAGACTAAAGTTCAAATGTTCATCAAAGTCCTATGAGGATCCTCAATGTCAATGAAATTCCTATTAAAAACTGTTCTGTGAAGTTTTGCTGCCTGTAAATGCTGGTTCCTTGAATCAGAAATTGCATGGACTTTTGAAGCAAAAGCCTCTGCAGGATAACAGAATGGCTGGAGAGAGTTTCTGAGTGGTGATCAGTGGGGAAGTTGCCATGAGAGCCAAGCTCAGCTGCTTTGCTTTGGCAGGGGGTCAGCTGGGGACAGCATCCCTGAAGGCAGGGACAGGCCTTGTGGCTCCTGTCCGTCCCCACACCTCTAGCCTGGCCAGGGGTGCTCGGCTTGCAGCTCCTGCACTAAAGGTGGTGGAAATCTCCCTTACACAGAAGCGAGAGGTCAGGCAGGGACCTCCTCTTCCCTGCAGTGCTCGGTGTCACTGTGATAGCGCCCCATCCTACTCCTCCATCTCCAAAAATACCACCCAGCTCCCTCCACTGAGGCTGCTGCTTTTCTGGATGTTTTTTCCTGGACTGCCAGCCCTGTGCCTTTGTGGGGGGACAGAGGGAGGGGAGAGCCAAAACAGAGAACAGCCTATTTTTAGGCTGACTATCTCCCACTCCCTGGAAGGCTGGGTGCCAATTAGGTGGTGTTGCAGGGCGACACTCGCCTGTCTGTAACACAGCCCTGATGGCAGCCAGGCTGTGGCAGGCACTGGAGCAGAAAAGGAGCTGAGATTTGAGCCATCTTTCTGCAGCGAGGGACCCTAAGCCTGCCTAGATTTGCAGTAATGTTTAATTTTCACTGTTACTTCTGTTTATTTTTAACTGAGTAGCAGTCCCTCCCATCACATTTTACACCAGAGGTCTGTATGGGTCTGTATGTAAGTATGGGATTCTGGCTTGTGCCTTGCTGTTCATTTGGTAGTGGGATAAAAAAAAAGGTTATAAAATTTAGGCTCAACTCCATAATTTAGAGATTATAAAATTGTAAAGTAAAACCGTCATCATCTACTCTGTCCCCAGAATAGCAGACAGCTCCTTCTAATTAGTATTGTTTGAGCTACAGCATATGCCATCTAGGAAACAGGAATTGAGGGGGATGGATTTTCCATCCTTCAGTCTTTGTTAAATTATCAGTCTTTGGTAAACCGTGGTTAAATTATTTTCTTAAAAGTGTGCACATTACACCTAAATTATATTTCTTTTCTTCCAGTTCTAGCCACTGGACTTCTTCAATCTTAGTCTGACAGACTGCAAAGTACTCTGTAATATGTGGATTAGTAGTATTGTTGTAGCTGTATTTGACCAAGGCTGCTGGTACAGTGATTAATTCATCCTCTTACTTTCTCTTTGGTATGATTGAGCAGCATTTACTATGAGCCTGTTTTCCAGCCCGTAATTGTCCTTAGTGATACTTCCCTAAACCCTTCTAATTTATCACCATAACCCTTGTGTTTTGGACGTCAGAACAAAAATGCTCTACAGGGGTAATGTTCCCATCAAATTATATTACTGTCCTCTGAGCCCTGATTAACCAAGCCCTGCATCAGCTATTCTGCTCAGTTGCTCAGAAAGCAGAGAGGCCAATATTCACTCAGATCTTTCTGTTTATCCATATAAAATACTGCCACAACCGTGGTTTTCTTCTAGTGCTTGACAAGAGCATCCCAATACCTAGGAAAGCAACATTGGTATTCAGAGTACATATTGGCCAAGTATGTAGCAACTTTTGGGTACAATTATCCTCACTTGTTGATTTAGAAAATCTAACTAAAGAAGCTGGTATATAATGTACTACTTTATCGCTCTTATACTGGAAAGAATGTAATTCTCAGCATGTTATTGCTCCATCATATAGATTTTTCCCAAGTACAGAACAGAAATATGTATTGAACATTTCTGTAGTGTTGTACAGTACTTACAGGATACATTTTGTTCCTTATGTATTTGAAAAGTTCCTTCTTGTCCTTAAAAAGGCCAGCAATGTCTCTATCTACAGGTTTCCTACTGTGTCTTTCTACTCTGCTACTGACACCTGAGTTTACATGTATTATTCTTAACTTCCTTCAGTGCCCAAGGAGAGTGACTGTACAGTCTTTGCACTACATGGCCAATGTGGGATTTGAAGGACAATGCAGTGGATATTTGGAGAGAGACAGGAAATTAGGAAAGGGACAAGTCCCCAAAATCTCATTTCTCTGCAGAAAGCAAAACACATCTGCTTCACATCCCCAAACCTTGGTGTATCGCTTTTAATAAAGGACAGACTAAGGGGTACTACAAGCCCCCAACTTAATACAGAACAGTCTGGTACATGTTCTCACATTAAATCATGATGGCGACTTTAAATACACTCTTTTTTTTCCCCCATGAACTGTGGTTGCAATATCATGCTACCCTCTTATGTGTTTCTGCTAATGGACTACACATAACTGGGACTTAGGAAAGTGATATAAGGGTCTAAACAAGAGCTATCATCCTACAGCTGCTGCCTTCCTGCAGCCAAACAGTAAATTGCTCCTCTCTGACTTCATCTAAGCTGAAGACTGCAATAAAATGGCATCATTGGGACAGTCATTCGCCTCAGCATGCTCTTGCTGGGCTGAAACACTCAGGACTTCAGGAAAAGCCCTTTCCTCGGTGGGAAAGCCCAGACTGGGAAGTGAGCTATAGCGCTGAGTCAATGAGCTGAACACCAAGAGTTAAGAAGAGGAAGGATAACTTCCCAAATAATGATTGAATCCCTACAAGCCAGTGAGATTTTCCTTTATTTACTGAAAGTATGAGAACTCAGTCTTTCAAACCCACTAATACTGGCATCCATTAGCAAGACATGCAGGCCTCCTGGCTTTGAACATGAACTCCGGGCTGATGCATATTTATTTATTATTATTTTATATTTTATGCTGCTGATTGTCCTAGATGCAGAGGAGGAAAATGACTTTCAAATGAGAAAATTTTTCATAAGCCTACAGCATAGCTGTACTTGGAATGCAAACTTTAATCGGTTATTTGCTGGGAAAAATGCGTAACAAAAGCACAATCTCTGCTGAGTTGCCTTTCATCCTAGTATCAGCTGTAGGATGATGTCCCTTGGAAGAAATGTGGATTCTGTGTAAAGAATTTAGGCTCCTTGTAAGTACCTTGGGGCAGGGCACCTTTCTTATGTGCCCTGAGAGTAATAATAAATATTAATAATAATGATAAACTTGGCTTAGTGGGAAATCTGTGCTTAATTGGCTTTACTGGGGAAGCAGAGTATTTTTAGTTTTGAGAATTTCTAAATCTTACTCTTGGATTCAAGTGTCGTCTTCTTCAGTTCAGAAGCAGTCAGGTTCCCGTATGCTTGGTCAAAGGAATGCCCTTAGCAGCAAGGAGGCATCTCTTATTTCAGCATCCCAAAGCCTTTTGCCTTATGCATCTTGCAGGTAGTCACAAGCCCAGTGCGAGAAAGCATTGCTGCAAGAGCAGCAGTATCTCTCTGGGGCTGATTGCATGAGTTGTTGAGGGTCCATATCATCCCTCACCATTCCACTGTGCCCAAGGGGCTGTCCATGCCCCAAAAGCTTTTGCTGTGCATCTAAAAACTCACAGGCACTCATATAAGAGGTTGCACTAAAGCGCTACCAGTGGAGGCTATTTGTTTTCAGGCCACAACCAGAGAGGCTACTTAGCATAGTTTTACATGCTGCTTAATGTGGTTATATTGCTTTTGGGCCTGACATACTATCATTGCATGCTGCTGTGTTATGTGCTGTGAATGCTTTTTACTTATTTGGAGCTAGTCCGGGGGTCTCTAATGGGTCTCCACACTGCATGACCTAGGTGTGCTCAACATGACACCATCCCCTGCAGTGGGAAATATCTGCACTGCTCTGGATTGGAAGGATTGGGGAATTAGGCCAGGAGCCTGCCCTACCTTACGCTGTGGTCTGGATCCTGAAGAATACTGGGGGATGCCAGAGAGGGGTGGAAGAAAGGATGCCTCTGTGGTCCCCATCACCGCACAAGGCCATGTCTTTTTGCTCCATTGTGGAGACAGCGTGTGTGTGCAGAGTGCTTCAGTTCAAGCACTGGTGTGCAGGAGATTCAGTGAGCAGTGAGTCAACCCCCACTGGTATTAATGGGAAACCTGACAGCATCTAAATTAGAGATAGACAGAGGATGGTTCCTCAGGCTCACCTTTCCCCGCACTGCTGAGCCCAGGGGTCTTGCATTCATGGCTGCACTACTGCATCCTATCTTCTTCCTATAGTGGGTTGAGCCTCTAGGAGGGAGAGAAAGGATGAAGCAGAGGAAGGTGGAGGAAAATGCTGACAGCGCTGGTGAAGGAAAGAGCTCGCATTCATGCTGACCCATCACCAGGACCACCCTGTCTTATAACTGTTTCTGTAGCCAAAATAACAGGTCTTAACATTATCTGTAGCCCTTTAAGCATTTAACATAGTGGTATATTTAGCAAAATAAATTGCTTTGCGTATTTTTGGTGTTGCTTCTTTCACCAAGAAAGCTTCTTCAAAAGAAGTTTTGACCTTCTTTCCCATTCTACAGCCTCAGATTGCTAAAGTGAATGTGTGCTGGTTTTCGTGCTTTTCATAATTTCTTGACTGCTAACAGGATTTTACATTTGGTATAGTTTTCTACATTTTTTTTTTTTTTTGCCCATGTTTAAAATGCTGTTTGAGGCAATAATATCTTGGTTGTGAGGCCAGTTTCTTGCTGAGATGCTTAAATACAGATTGAGAAAACCTTGTTTTGGTAAGTGGTGACTTTTATGCCTGAATAGCCCACAAGGACTTCTTCAAACCTCCACAGATAGTTCCAGCATGCTCCTTCCAGTCCAGGGGCCTGATGAATGATCTTTCGACCTGTAGTTCTCTGAAGTTTCTGTCTTCACCACCATCCCATTCCTGCCTTGAATTCTCCTTTGGAGAACATTTCCCATCACCCTGCTTTTGCTTCCTTCCAAGCAGGATCACCTCCCACCCCCAAAAGATAGCACTGGATTCAGGCTGTTCATGGACAGGAACTGTATGTAAGCATGCCTTATGAAGTTAATCAGGTGTAGGGATACAACACAACTTGTACGGCAATGCTCTTATATGCCCTCAGACATTGCCTGGAGATGCTTCTGTCTGTGCATTGGTGCTGTATGAACCTGCGTATCTGTGCTCTCACCATGTGCTTTCCTGAAGCAGGATGCCTAAAATGTGATGCTTAAGTGATCAAACACAAACCACCCTTTTGTCTTCAGGGATGCTGAATTTTTCAGCCAAGGTCTATGCTGTTCCCCGGTCCTCAAAATGGACCTCTGCTGGGGGCCTGCTTAGCTTTTTCTCTGCATGGAGTTTGCCATGAGCATTGAGGCTGTGCTGTGTGAGTAACATAGCATTCAAAGTGTATTTGCATGAGTGGCTCTAACTCTGATCCTAGCCCCATATTTACTCTGAAAATGCAGGCTCAACAAAACTGCTGAAAATGTGTTGGAGAGCTTAGCCATGAGCGTACAACATCTGTAAAATATTTAAAAAGTAGTTGAAAAGGGGAAAAAGTTAAGAGCAAAAGGAGAAGAAAGTGTACTGCTAGTTCAGCAGAAAAGACAGTTGTACCTGCTAGTAGCAACAACAACTTCATCATCTGATGTATGGACTTCTTCCAGTTTGTCACAACAAATATTGCACACCCAAGGCTATTTGTTACATTAGCAATAAACCACTGAGCATAGGGAGCTGCAGCTCATGTTGGCACATAAGTCAGGCACTGGTTACTGCCTGTGCAGATATACTACTGTTTAGCAAGTAGGGAAAATGTTGAAGACATGAAATAGCAACACTTTGATTTCTCCTCTAAACTGGCTGTTGAACAAGCCCAAGTGCTAAGTCAAGCCTCAAGTAGTAGTATTGTCTACTATTTTGCTAGGAGTACTTAAGATACCTATAACTCTATAGCTGAGGTTCCTTTGCTGTGGTTAAGATAGGACCAATCTTTACTCTAGGATGGAGCAGGGCACAAGAGCAGCTGTCTTCAGATCCCAAATGGCAGCTCAGAGATTAATGTAAGGAGAAACCTGCATTCAGCTATAAATAAATGGAAGGACATTCTTTATCTTATTCTGAACTCAACTAGGATGGAGGCAAGCTATTTTTCCCAATATGTCTGAATTGCAGAGGCAGGATCTGTCCTACAGACACAGCTTAGCTCCACCACAGAGAGTGGAATCAGAGCAGCAGTATAGCTGGGGCTTAAACCTTTCTTTGAGTTTTTTGCTAAGGACTTTCACACTGAATGACACACTGGAGAAAATTAGTAGTCAGATATGGGCATATTCCATGTGTAATGTGCTCACCTGCTCCAGTTCATTCAGAAGGCAGATAACCTTGCATTAGTATTGACTATATTCTTGACAAAACAGTCTTAAAAGTTAGACCCAAGTTGAGTGTGTTGCAAGAATCCAACCTTGCAAAGACAGAGGCCTGAATGAACTTGGTGAGAAGTCCATTTTATAAAAGTACGTGTAATCTTCCAGACACTTGAAACAAAAGAAAGGTACTGCTCTACAATGCAGCTGGAAATAATCCTCCAGGTTGCAAATGACCCAGAGGACACATGCCAGAAAGGAAGAAGGAAGCCCACATTACTCTTGTTAAAAGCACACGAAGGTAGTTTCTCTGCTGGACATCTCTCTGATTTATCTTTTTTGAGGTAAAATTACCTGGCTTTCATCAAGTTTCATATCTGTTCCAGGAACTAGATGACCAGGGAGACAAGTGAGCTGGACCTTCTGGAAAAGGATTGCAAAATAGACTGTCATTGGCTTTCATGAGGGAACTATGTAATCAAGGCGTATATGACTTTATAACCCAGATTTTTCTCAGCATTTTGACCTGAACTGAACTGTTTAGAAAATGAAGGAATACAGAGATGACAGTAATGTGGAAAAAGCAATTAGATGAACTATCGTATGGGGAAAAAGTTTGTACTACCTTGCTTTCTGATGGCAGCCTTGAGGCAGCCTTCAAGACAAGACTTGCAGGACATGCAGACAGTAAATCCTGAATCCCAGAGATGGGTACAGCAGATGTGGCCTTCAAAGTCACAGGCTTGTTGATGATTATGTGTTAATATATCAGAATAGTGTCAGGCTGCCTGGGAAGTTCTCATGTAGGCAAGAGAGAGGGGACAGTACATAAGGTACTTAGAGATCAAGGAGACTGACCTTTCAGATCTGCACTGACCAACCCACAAAAAACAATTCCAAGTCTAGTTTGGCCTCCCAAACAGCTAAATTGTGCCTTGTCCTTCCAATTTTCAAAGCCAGAAACTCTAGTTTGCCTGTCAGGCACTGATTTTTGAGGTGAGAGCTGCCTCCAGAACCAGAGTTTGACTGATGGGAAAGCAGCTTGGATGTTGAGTGGGAAGATGACCTCCCATTGTGGGCATAATTGCTGCATTCCTTGACTGGGAGAGGAGCGGAGCAAGCCTGCCTGTGTAGGACTTACATGGAAATGGCATTTTTATGGGAATGTCTGAAATGCCTCTTACAGGCACCCAGTTAAACACTCCTCTTGGTCTGGCTACAGGCCAGTCTGGAGTCCTTTGAACTTTTTGCCCTCTAGGCAGAACCCAAGCGTTGAGTTTTCCTACCGACTTCGATGATGCCAGGTCATTGCTAGCCACAGCGAAGAGCCCAGCTGGCTAAAGTGTTGCCCACAGCATTGCATGTATCTTGTTGGCCATGGTAGCAGTTTCACAGTGACATCCAAAGGCAAGCATTGTTTTCTGTGCTTTTTGTGACACTGTGTGCACTGGCAGACCTCTGTTTTTAGCAGGGTTAGAAATTGGACCACAGCTGGTAGCCAGGCAGTCTGCCAGCGTGTTGGGCGCATCAGCCATTTCTCATGATACATAGCAGCTGAGCTAGATTTTTTTGTGAAACTTTGAAACACGTTGAGCTTGCCATGTGGGAAAAAAGTTTCTGTTAGTCTAGCTCTTCTCTGCATCTGTTTGTGGCAAGGTCACATGAGTTTGGGAGCATGTTTCTGCTCCTGGCTTTGAACTTGCTTTTGGCATATTGTGCATGGCTGCACAAGTCCTCTTGTTAAGATACCAAGGTCCTGTTTCTAGGTGCGGATCTATGATGCGAAGCATGTAGTCAGGGAAGTAAAGCTAGCAGTGTGTGTAAATTCAGAGGCTGTTTTTGTAGCTATCGTGTACCATATGCTGCTCTCAGGAGAGTAGGATTTCAGCCCAACAATTAGGCTCCTGTGGGAGTCTTTCACTGCTGCTCTGCTGCCGTAGTCAGAGGCTTTGCATGAAGTTACTCTCCTTGAACAAAAATGAGAACTGAACACAGCCAAAGAGAGCTGAATGGCTTTCACGATTTCACTATTCTTCGTGGTACTGCTTTAAGGGCTTGATTCGCATTATCAGTGTTGGTTTCTTCCTCTTTCTTCAGGAACCTAAGTTTTAGACTTTACTATTTCAAGGAGGAAAAGTATAAGAGAGGAAGCCACAATATTAATCCCTGCACAGCCACACCGATTCTGGTTTTCTAAGGTTATTATCCTAAACCAGGAAAAATAAAGTTCCTGTTGCTTTGTGAGTAGCAAAACTAATTCAGCATTGTTTCCTGGGGATCTAGCTCATTTATCTTTATCTTGCTCTTCCAAGCCCATAGTCTTTTCCTGACAACTGGTAGGGTTGCACGGCAATGTGTGCAACAGCTTATTGAGGATTCGTTTGCATCCCTGAACTGATTGACATGCTGACTGTCATCTCTCCGAATGGATAAGGCATTGGATCTACACCACAGCGGGGGCATTAACTACCATTGATTTATCTTACTTAGCTCTTCATTTCTATAGGATGAGCAGGTGTTTAGTGTATCTGAAATGTTTACTTCTGTCTCAAGTGTGGTTGAAATTGGCCAATGGCTTCGAAAGTTATTAGAGGGGATTAAAAGACACACAGCATGATCAGATAAGCCTTTTTCCTCAGAAAAATAGGCTAAAGAGGAAAAAAAAAACAACCCAAACAAAACTAGTGCAAGGACTCCCATGATGTCCTCTGTACATCCTGGGTTTTTTTCAGCGTGTGCAGTAGTTAATACTGGAAGCTCTGAGTATTTACAACTGAGTGATGCAACACATACAGAAATGCCGCTTTCCTTTCCTCTGACTGTTTATTTACATCACACCTGCAATATTGAATGTGGTCATTCCACTGACGTGGCATCAATCCCTTGTCTCAGCAGCTGAAATCTGTCGTGTGTGTGTGAGTGGTGGCTCCAGGTTACCCACATCTGAACAACCCCTTACCCAAAACAGGATTTAGCTGCCGGGAGACAAACCCCATGGATTAGTCACTGTTTGTTGAGGACTGTAAGAAAACCCAACAGGTTGGTCATCATCCCTAGAAGTGTTTAAGGCCAGGTTGGATGGGGCTTTGAGCAACCTGGTCTAGTGGAAGGTGTCCCTGCCCATGGCCGAGGGGATGGAACTAGATGATCTTTAAGGTGCCTTCCAACCCAAACCATTCTATGGTTCTATGATTCTGTATCCTTGAGCAGCTGATAAGGACTTTGCTGTTTCTCCTCAGTCTAGGTGTGAATATGGAAATATTTTAGTTGAGTAGGGATATGAGGCCATGTTCCTTTCAGCCCCAAATATATATTTGACTGGCACCTTTCTCAATGGGCCAACATTTTGCTGTCAGGAGTCTCCCAGTCCACTTCATAAATTAATTACAGACTCTGAGAGGTGGGGAAGTCCATGATGTGCTGTGCTTGGTCTCTAGGTGAAAGGTTGCCACTTTGCAATGGGCAGCAAAGCTGATGACTGTTTGATCCCTGTGCACATCTCAGAGCAAACTCTGTTAATCGTGATCCTGTGATGCAGGAGGAGTGATGGAAAGGAGTTGGGTTTAATGTAGCCTTTCATCTCAGCAAAGGGTGCTGGGATGAAAGCCAGCCTCAGTTGCAAGTATTGCAAGTTGTGAAGGTATTAAGACTTGGAAGTTAATTTCAGGCTAAATAAAGGCATGTTCTGGGAGATGAATTTTGAAACATGAAGGAAAGGTATAAGGCTAAGATTTTGGGTTCTGGGTTATCATGGCATTTGTAGCCCAGTTTTCTGTGTTCCTCTTTAGGTAGCAGAGTTGGTACAAATTTTCAAGCAGACACACAAATCCAGAAATAAAAGGAAGGTTGTGAACCTGCTGCCCACACACACAAATCCAGTGACCCAGCTGGGCTACAGCACTTCTCCCTCCCTTCCTGCTCTTCTGACAACTCTGTCATCTCAGCCATTGCAACATACATGAATTCTTACAGGCATTGGTGGGGCCCATGAGGCAGCTTTCCAGAGCAGCATGAGGAATGAGCTCCCGACGACAGCCTGGAGAGACTGTCTTGTCCCTCTGCACATGTAACGCTGGGAGTCTAGTAGCTTCTGAGGAGCCTCAGAGAGAGGAGGCTTTATGGCTCAGAATCAGTTCTTTCAACTCTATTTGGAGGAATTCAGATAAGCTGATGGGTGACATGATGGTTTGAGGTGATGGGCACCGGATTAAGTTCACACCTGCGAAGGAAAAAGTTTCATTTGGTGTTTGCTTGGGCTTTCAGACCTCCTGAGCGTGTCTCATCCTAACTTGTGGCGCAGCTGCACTTCTTGCATGAGGAGGCAGAGGATGGGCTGCTGGGCAAAGCGTAGGAGAGCTGGGGTCCCTTCATCTTGCTGGAGAAAGATGCAAATAACTTCACACCTTTCTGCTCTTCATTCAATCCACAGGATGTTTGTCCAGCAGCAAAGTAGTTTCATCTGGGGCCTCTGGGTGCTACTATCAAAGAATGTAAAATAGGAATGGAATTTTGGGTCCTGGGCTTCGGTTCAGAGGCTCAAAAGTTTGTGCACGCTTGAAAATCTCTCCCTGCCATTCACCCTCAGCTGGGAACTTACTATTGTGAAGGAACGCTTGGTACCACATCTAGTGTTCAGGATTAGTAATTTGCTTTTTCGTCTAGGTTAATCTCAAGCCCCAACTATACAACAAAAATTCAGCCAAGTTCCTTCATGAAGAAGTCTGGGAGGAGGGAATTAATCTGGTGTGCATAATGAAGCACTACATTCAAAAGAGCCAGTATCTGTGTGCCTGCTGTCCAGAAGGGACCATGCCTGGCTACATCAGGGGTGCAGCTGGGGGAAACCCCACCGTCTCCCACCACAGCCAGAAAAAAGGCTCTGAAACCAGCTCGGTGTCAGAAAACAGTTTCCCAACTGAAGTCTGACGTTTCCTCTCCTCCCGGGGACTCCAGAACTGCTGCCTTTTGGCAACCTGCTCTCCAGAGGCAGTTGAGAATAGACAGCTTCTGTTCCTACTTCTGTTGGGTTGGTTTATGGGAGACTTGAGTGCCCACTCTCTTGCCCAGGAGAGAGTCACTGCCCATGCCTAAAGATTGCAAGGTGCCTTGCAAAGTACTTTGTGCCTCTACCCAGGCCTTGATCCCTTGGCAGTGTATATTCTGTACAACTTTTAATCAAATGCTTCTCCCCAACCACCCACTGAAACCAGCTCAGACTCATTGTTTTCCTTTGTTACTAATTTGCGGTGCTGTTTTTAATTCCTGTGCTGCAAGACATACAGCCTCACATAACTTGACTCTAAAAGACTCCTGATACTAGCTGCCACCCTCCTTATTCCTGTTCATCTTGTGTATCATTTTTCAACTGCTATTATTTCATCCCCTCGGGGCACCTACTAAGGCTACCCCAATGATGGATGCTGCCAGACCACATCCATAAATATTAAGAAAAGCGAAAAGAGCCAGACTTGCAATTTCTTTGTGCGGAACAGTGATGGGGATGTTGTTCTTACAGCCAACCAACACAAGTGCAACCTGAGATGCCTGCATGTCTGTAGATGCTGGTTAAGCTGAAGTTTTAGCTGGACTGTAACTAGGTAGCATCTTGTGGTCAGGCAGAGAAGCAAACATGCTGGTTATGCTGCTGATTTTCACTAGACCACTAAAGGGCTTGTTCAGAAGACTGGGCTGGTCTCAAAATGTATGCTGTACCTTGTCTAATTTCTGTTGCTGGTAGAGCAAGACGAATTTGTCATTAGATGATCTTATTTATTTGCAGAGTTTCCTGAATCTTGACATGCAAAATCTGATGTGAACACTGGACCCTGAGCATAGCCCTAGAAATGATTATGTTAACTGTCAATCTGGGATGTAATTCTTGTAGTGCAGCATCACAAGTCACCTGTCTACATGACCACCTAAATAAATCAGTGTGTGATTGCCTGGAATTACTAGAGGTTTGGTATTATCTGAAAGCCTGGTGGCAATATTCGGATACCGGAAGAACAGAAAGTCTTGATTAACGCTGAGTTAGCTGTCTCTTCTCTAATACTGTTTCCAGTTCAATGGACGTCTTGATGATAGTGTTTGGTTTGAAGGCCACAGACTTATTGATGGTCACAGATCAAAACACCATCACTTCTAATAAATTATGCTGCCCTGTGTTTGTTAAGAAGTGCACCAAGGAACAACATCTATAAAGGCAAGGGGAAAATCTGAGCAGTCTTAACAAAGACTCATAGGGCTACTACTCAGAGTAAGAGTGAACATGACTGAAGTACATTTCCAGAAGTGGAATTTGGGGAATGCAAATTTAATGCTGGCAGTGTATCTTTACTGTGGACCCTGCAGCACAGCAAAGCTGGTAGTGTTTTTAGAGGACGCCAAATTCAAACTTGTCCTTCCTACAACTCTTTCTGTATCCCTCTTTGCCCATCTATCCCACCTTGGATCAGATGAAGTTTTGGAAATTTGGGGATAGATAGATCAGAATTGTTGTTAAAAAGGCACAGAATACTTTTCTTACAGCTCAGGGTTGACAGCTAATAGTGCGAAAAATTTTTGATAGACTAAAATCACTTTAATGTTCACAGTCTCCAAAACATCACCTCTCTGTTTTTAGCTATGAGTCTTAAGGGTAAGTGCTGCTAGTGTGATCATGCAAATATCTCGATAACCCTATACTCAATACCGACTGAGTAAACTGACACTTTGTAAAATCGGGGATTATGAATGTAAAATGATCCTCATTCTGCTAGAGGCAATCTCTCCAGATTACTATGGAGTATCTTGGTGATCTTACTACTCTTCCAAGGATCTTACTATGTCACTTCTTATGCTTTGCAGGCAAAAAGGACTCAGCGGTTTAGCATTTTCCAAAAATGCTAGTTTTCACTTACAAAAAATGTGCAAATTACCTTCCTCTATTTAAAAATAGTGCTCAGTGTCCATTATATGCTCTGTAGTAGGAAGGAGATTAGAAAAATGCTCATTTCAGAGCACACAAAACCTGACCAAAAGTCCAGAATCATTCACTTCAGTCCATTTACTACAGGAAACTCTAAAAGCAGCTGTTTGCAGAGTTCCCATGTTGCCGTAGGATGAAAGCTTTTGCTTTGTGATAACCTATGAGCATCTATTAAAACACAGATCATGGAGCAGAGCAGATTGTGTGGTACTGCCCATCTGCATATCAGATACCCATGCTTACTTTTTAATAAGAGCATGGAGCTGGATGTAATGTCATGCAGTCATAATTCTTGGCAGCTCTTATAGTTCATGTTTATTGGAAACTGAGCTTTGGAGCATTTATCAGACCTCTTTACGCTTCCTGCATTAGTGCTTGGTTTTTTTTTCAGCTGAGCTTGCAGGCTGCTGAAACCCTGTTTAGTAGGGGAAGAGCCATGCGTCCAGTGGAGTGTTTCAGGGGCGGCTGACTATACTGAAAAGAAGTGAACAAGCCCAGAAACACCTGCCTGGACAATGCATGTTTGTAAACTAGCTAGCCTGAGAGATGACAGACTTCCCCCTGGAGAGAAGGTGGGTTATGGCAGACTGACCTGGCGGAAGGCAGCACTTTTTGCCATCTGAAAGTGGACTGCAGTGAACTCATCTGTCAGCCTTGGGATGTCATTTAGGGGTTGGACTCAGGCTTGGATCCATGGCTTGCCACAGAGGGGGTTATATGGCAACTGGAGGCAAAGAGTTTCTAGCTGGTTCATACAGAAACCCTCCTCATACCATGTACCGTCTCAGCCACATGACCACCTTAGGAGAGGCTACAGGATTGCTGAGGATGTATGTCCACCCTCAGTCTTGTTGTCCGCTCCCTGTGCCATGGCACTGTGGTACTGAGTATTCAACATCCCTGTGCACATAAACCAGGCGTAAAATAAGGGTAATGCTCCTTACTGTGCAGGGCTGAGGGGGAAGAAATGCTCCCAGGGTTCACAGCTCTTGGTGCCGGCTGTGGGAGCTGCAATGAGGATGATTTCCTGGCTTTTCTGGGACAGCCCTGAAATTCAGGAGACAGGGCTCAAAAGTCTCCCTCTTTTCATCTTTTCCCATTGCTTCCATTTTGATTTAGAAGGTAGAAGGGCAGTAACAGAGAGTGCTACAAGGTCTACTGCTCCTATGACCTCAGCCTCCAGCAAAATAAAGCTGGAGTTTGCCCTCAGAAAGGTGATCTGGTATAAAATTTCTTATACGACGAAATTCCTTCTTTTAAGAAAAGCCCCATTTAAATAATCAAAGTCCCAGAGATGAGATGCAACTGGCCCATTTGCCCAAGAGAGCATTTCAGAATACTTTTGCCCAACAGTTGGTCTGAGATCAAACAGACTTGGCATTGCACTGTTTCCTGGATAACACGCCATCATTATTTATTAATCTGAATCAAAGTGCTGGATGTTTTCAAGCTATCAGTTAGACAGAGCCTTATCGTCTGCCTCCCCCTTTTTTTTTTAATTTGTTGTGTTTCAAGAAAGTTTTGAAGCTGTTGCAGTGGGAAATCCATAGTTTAAGTGGCAGCTTGCTCATCTTTTATTTATTTTTGTAATAATCCTGTTGTAACTCATTCAAAGCTCCAAAAGATCCTTGTCCTCAGTCAAAAGTTTTGTGCTTGGGTGAAATTCTACTGATGACTTTTAGAAGAAAAGTGTGTTTTCCTGGGTTTGAATAGGTATTGTCACATTTATTGCTTTGTGATTTAAAGATATGTCATTTGCCTGAGTAATTTTAAAATGCATTTTTCTATTGGGATCAAAATGATTATGTAAAGTTCTCTATTTTTTTCACATACTTTAAAGATACAAACACAGGGGTGTCAAGCCAGTGGGAAAACCAGTAATGTGATGTGATTATGGTGATTTCTGGCCTGTTTCCCGTCATTCTTGGAGATAAAAGTATTCCCTGCTTTGCCCTCCCCCCCAGTGAAAAATTGTGATTTTCTCTGAGTAATCTGTTCCCTTTTCAGTTTGGAGGCTTCTTTGTTGTAGAAAAAAAAATTTGTATCTCAAAGTAGATGTTCTTTACTAAAATGCTTCTCTATTGGAAAAGCATTTTTCTATAGAAAAAGAGTTTCAATAGGAAATTTGCAGTCAGCTGTTACATATGACAGGCTGCACTACTCCCCCTTCCTCTCAAAAGGGTGGTTTCATACAGAACCTGCACTTCTGCATACCCATGCCAGTCTTGTGGTTTTATGAGCACATTTTCCTATTTTAAAATGTTTTCTTGTCTCCTGTTTTTGTGTAAAACGTCCTCACAAAGCGGGAGGATGATTAATTGGAAACTACAGAGGAAACTACAAAATCAATTGCAAAGAACTGTCTAATGTAGAAACTAAACTAATAAAAAACCCCAGAGAAATATATGGGGTTTTTTCTCTCTCTCCTTATTCAGTCATAGGAATCTTAGCTGTTTCCTTGAAGATTTGCTGAAACAGAATTACAGCCCTTATATTTTATCTTATTAGTGCTCATCTACACATTATCTGTGAACATAGCAAACAATATTAAAGACAAACAAATGACAAACAAAAACCCAAGCCAAAAACTGTCTTGATGGGCTGCAGAGTTATTCTGACCATTTACACCAAAAGAAGATCTGATCCCCAAGCTGATTGTAGTTCTTTATAAAATTAATCCATAAGATTTTCTGCTCATAAATAACTGTGAAATGATTGAACTTTAAAACATAAGACTTCTCATGTGCTAAACCTCACGGAAGAATAATCTCTTGATAAATTTAGTTTTAAAGTAACGGAAGCAGAGATGATTGATTGCAATTCTATTTTTAGACATGCGCAGTGAAACATTTCTATTTGGTTCATAGTAATGTTAGTTTAAGGCAAACGAGGAAGGAGATGTGAGAATGAGCAGAAGCAGTAGGGTCAGTGTGGTGAACATTCTTGGCCCTGGGTTTGGAGGCAGTTTTGGAAAGATGAACCCAGATTGTGTTTGCCAGGATAAGGAGAAAGAGGTGATGAGTGGGTTGTGAGACAACCAGAGCTGATGGCATCACTAGCCATGTCAGAAAGACTCGAAGACATGGGTCTGTGTCTCTGCTGCCGGTCTGTACCAGCCAGCAGAAAGCAAAGTACATTTAAACCATCAGTTCTTGGGTTCATGACAGAGTGCATTGGGTAAAATGGAGGCAGTAATGTCTGTGCTATTAGGCCATACCTAAATAATAGATGCAGATAGACCAGGCACTGGGATGTGTTTCTGCCTCAGGTGGGTAAGGAGAAGAGTTAAGATAAATCAGCAGAACTCTGTCCTGGTCTATCTTATTCTTGTTAGTCGCTGTGAGAGTAAATGTTAAGCATGTGAAGTGGGACTTCCCATTACATGCTTAATGTGAATCTTCAATTTAATTTAGATTCATCTAGGAATATTATAAATTCTAAGAATTGAAAGGATCAGTAATGCTTTTAATGGTCTGAACTTTAAAGCTAGATGTTCTTCTTGCTTGGACCTAAGGGCTGGCTTACAGGATCTTTTTTGTGTTTTGTGACAACATTTTCTGCAGCTCTCTTTGCCAGCTTCATCCCTTTGTGCGGAAGGAAAAGGGAGATAGGAGAAGTCATGCTGAAGCTCAAGGCTGCAGTACAAAGCTGCAATCTGGTCTACTGTGACCATTTCTTCCAGGACATCTTTAACTTCTTTGCAGGTCACTGGCTTAGAGATCAAGTGAAAAACACAATTTCCATAAAGGATGGTGTGGTGGATTAACCTTGTCTGGCTGTCAGTTGCCCACCCCGCTGGTCTCTACCAGTCCCCCTCCACAGACCAGATTAACCCACCATAGATGGTTATTAGGTAAAGGGGACCTAATACACAACCATCCTCTGTAAAGGATCGTTATTAGGCCCCTGGAGAGTGTGAAATATATCCTGGAGACATGGACAAGGGGAATCTGTGAAATATCATCCAAATATGTCTCTTTTATTTCCCCCACTTACATTTGTCTTCTCTGTCTGGCAGTAGAGATGGGCAGGAGAGACTTCGGATCTCAGACAACATTTCTGGAGTTAGCACTGCAAGTTTCAGGGACATTTTAGGAAGGGAAGTAGAGTCAGGAAAGCATATTTTGTAGCCAGGCTGCACACGTGTGTGGGAAGAGAGGAACTGTGCCATCCCACTTGTTTGACTTTTAAAATCACTATATGCTTTGACATAATCTGCAAGACAAGCCCAAGACTGGAGTAGAAAATTGGCTGTGAACCAGGATGGATATGCATTTCCAGCTCTATTTTGTGTTGTTTCATTGTGGTCCCCTAGGAATTATGGATGCCACTAGCCTGTATTTCACTCTTTTAAATTATTAGCTCAAAACTACTTTTGCCCATGTAACTGCACAATCCAGATCTGAAACATGCCTTTAATTTGTAGAAACAAAAGTCAGGGAGCATTTTCCAGATTTGTGAGTCCAAGGTGAGTCTGAGAGCATTGGGATAACCTGGATGATCATGTTTCTGGGAACGTGGTTGTCATCAACTAATTAAATGCATGCTGTTTGATGAAACTGAAGATCTATACTTCATGTTGTAAAGTAATTGTTGGCTCTGGAAAGCTGTTGTAGAAATGTTAGAGTTTGCCCCTTTCTGGATTGGAACAGCTCCATGCTCTGTCCCTTTACCACTGTAAGGGTAGCTGGTCCTTTTTTTTTCCAAGAAGAGTCAAACAGAAGAAAAGCTAACACATAATCCGTAATGGTCTGAATTCTGTGGAAGACAAATTTTAGCCCAGATGCCCCTGCTCTGTCAGAGAAAAGTAGACATGCAAGCATAGATCCTCAGTTCACAGATACATAGATCAACACCTAAATTAAGGTCTTCTAATAAACGAATCATCAGAACCTTCACTAGGATCTAAAGCATAGTTTATCTCACTGAAGTAGACATGCAAAACAGGAGAGGTGACTCATATCCTAGTAGTGTCTACTTGTCCCTGAACATCTAACATCCTGCATTTCTTTGGCTATTCTGTTGCAATGCATCAGAGAAGCTAGATTTTAGTTGATTCATCCTATCCTCTGTATGAGGCTGTTTCACAGAAGTTGCATATCCAATATGTATTATTTTTTAGCCGAAAATTTCTAGAATATGTTATTTGTCATGTCTAAGCTGAGGAACTATGCTGCAGGATGGATAAAGACGTAGTGAATGTGTAGAGAAGGAGGCAGTACTTGAATTATTAGCATTGTACATGGCAGATTAAAAATTGAGATCTGATCAAAATCTTCCATTTTTTTTGCCAACTTTTTGTTCTTAGTTGAAATTGCCTTGAAAGTGGGGGGAAAAAAAAATAAATCAATGTTCAAGAGTGCAGTAATTTTTGTATCATTTTAGGCCTCTATCAGAGTAGGTGCTATTATATCTAGACATAATACCATTTGGGGGCTCTTACCGTGCCTCCAGTAGTCATATGTTATTGTGGGTCTCTGGCACAGAAAGAACCCTGCCGATTGGAAGGGATTTAGGGTCAAGATATTGGATGGTGTCTTGGTGCAATTGCTGTTTATCATATCTATTAGTAGTAACAAGGTTATTTTTGAGAATAGTGTTTTTTTCTTTCAGGTAGTGCAAACAAGTTCCCAAATTATGAAGCCAGTGCATTTTCCATTTAGAAAATGTCCTGCATTGATAACATAATCAGATGTTTCTCTTTCACAGGCCACTTGATGTATTATTTTCTGATTTACTCATTGACTGTTTGGTCCCATAAGGTAAATTAAGCAAGAAGCCAAAACAGGGTTCGCATTACTAGGCCACTATTGTATGCTTCCAGTGCGTTGTGCCTCCGGCCCAACTCAATATTACCAACCACTCAAGCATGCACCATTCACATATAAATGCATATTTGGATGTAGCTTGTTAGTAAATGCAATGTCCCCAGCAGTTTTATTTGGATGATTATACTATTACTAATTAACAGAAAATGTCATGACTTTTGACAATAATTATTTGTGCAATGTGTTGTTTACTTTGAAAAATTCTTCCATGTAAAAAGATGAGGAAATTATACAGGAGAGAAAGGGAGGAATATTCAGGAGAGCCACAGGGTTCTCAAAAGCTTGAGTTTCATTGACATCAGTGCAACATAGCCAAAACTACTCCTGGTAATGTTAGTAACTCATATACCTCTAAAATAATCCATGTTCGCCGCTCTTTAGATGCTCCGCATCGTTTGCTCAGATGCGCTTCAGGTTTTAGTTAGTGTCAGAAGAAATAAAGTTTAATTCAGCTAACCTACCAGCAAAATGTATTAGCTGGAAGACGTCAATCTTAGTGCTAGCATTAAAGGCTACTAGGTATTGAAAAAAAAGAATCAAAACAATGAAAAATCCCCGGCTTCCCTGCCTCTGTGCTTTCGTCGGCCTCATTTACATAATAGTTTAGAGCATTATGTAATTCAAATCAAATCGCTGTCAGTCAGCAGCAGCATCCATTGCATCATTTCCATGAAGCTACTCCGACTTGCTGAAGTAAACATATTTGAAAGGAATGACAGAAATTAAATAACTCTGTCTCTCCGACACCAGGGGTCTGACCCACCACCTATTGCAGTCACACGAAATATTTCGCTTGATTGATGTGAGCTGAGGATTTCATCCCCAGAGCCCATGTAAGCTCTTAACTCTGATTCCTAAACTTGGCAACCAAAACCAGGCGGTTTTCAATCGCAAACGGGCAGAATACTCCTCCTCTTTGGACAGAAATAATCTCTCTCTGTCTCTCAGGGTGGAAATCTCTTCCAGCAGAGTGAAAGATCCACTAACTTTATCCAAAAAGTATTGTCAAATTTACAGTGCACTAAATAATGAATCAAATCTTCAGTATACCACAGCAAGCAGCAACCAGCTACTCCCAGATAGGGTCCCTGTTCAATTTGTCCTTCATGAGTTTCTATTTCTAATACCAGGGAAGATAATTTTTCCAGTGCATGTCTAAATCTGTGCCTTTTCATTTTTTTTTTTCATACGTATTTTTATTGCAAAGACATTGAAAATGCCTGTCAGTAGCTGGGGCTCCATTAGCACCAAACACCATCCAAAACCATTGACAAATAGGGACCCTGCATCCATGTCCAGAGGAATCTACCACAATAGACAGAGATGAATTTCAGCGGACAAAGAGGATAAAGCAGCTGTGCCAAAATCACACAAGATTGTGTGAATGTCACATGGGGGTTATCACTGTGGACAGGGAGACGTTTATGGAAAGGTTATATTGGCTTGGAATAAAGTAGGGGAGAGAATGAGATTGTTTTCTTAGCTAATGAATAGGAAAGGAGTAGAAGTGGAGCAGTATGAGAAGCTGGATGTACGTGTATGAATCGGGTGGAGTTCAGTGGCGGATGGTGGTCGTGGAGAAAAGTGCTCCTGATGCTGCAGACTTGGCAGGACCTGTTGTCTCACATCATATCTGTGGGATGCAGGAGAGGGACCTGCCATGTCCCACAGCTTAACTCTGTATGATTCGGATCCTTCTCTCCCAGCCCTTCAACATCCAGTATTTTCTTGACCCTTCACCTCAGCCTCCTTTTGTTTCTGTCACCTGAAAGAAGCAAAACCTCTATTGCTCCATTCATTATTGAAAATGAAGTTCAGTTGTTATATCATATTTGTTTCTTAGTTCAATGCTAAAAATGTGAAAGAGGCCCTAGCTTTGCTTATAGAGTTTCATTCATCTTTTTTGATGTAAACATGCCACTTCTGGTGACAGCTTTTATAAGTCTGTTGGTTTTCCCTGATGATGAAATGTGTCTCTGTAACTTAGATGGGGAGGATCAGGGATGTCTTTCCTGTAACTTTGTGGTAATATATCAGACAGCTTTCTAGCTGTGGCTCACTCTCCTTTAGAAGCATGCAGCCAAGCTTTTGGTGTCCAGCATAAAACCTGTTTTCTTTCAACAGTGTAACTTTCCCATAATGGCTTCAGAATATATTCTAATAGCCATTTTACAACTTCCTATATCTGTTAGAATGTCTTTACAAAACACTCTGTGAATAAAATGGACTAGCTCTGATATATTTTATTCATGTGAGCATTCAAAGCACCTAATGGTGTGAGCAGTGTATATTATATTTGGCACAACATGGAGTTCTCCTGCAGATTTCTTATTTCTTGTTCAAAAGCTAGTGGCTGCATCCTGAGCTGAAAACAATCCTCTTTCTTGGTAGCTCTTTGCAAGTTCTGTTGGTTCAGAGTAGCAAAGACAAAATCTTTCCCCGGATCTGAAGGCTAAGTACTTTGTAGTAAAATAACTCTGAGGCCAATCTCCAATTAATTGAAATAGACACGAAAACCTGTTGGGTGCAGAAAATTATCATTTTCAGCAAAACATAGAGATGCGCATTGGTAACTATAATGTGCTGCTCCCCTCTTGCTTATTTATATCATTTGGTTGCAGCATAATTTGAAATAAAAACACCTGCAAAGAAGGCAGAATATTTTTAGCTCACTAAAAATATGTATTTTATCATAAGAGAAGACTTAGTGCCAGCATTTAATTCTTGGCATAACATTTGTCATCCCCAAATACTGTTTCAATATCGGGATGAAATCTTCTGAATTCATTTCCTTTCCGCACATGTTAGCTTTTGGAAGACTTTATCTTATCAATAAGTCGTTGGTAGTGTCAGAGTGCTGCAATTCTGATGAGTGAGATGCCAGCAAAACTCATTAAACTGGATTTAAAAGAAGATAAAGTGTAGGCAGGGCTGGTTGTGACGAAAGGCTCGTGGGTTGGTGACTCTGAGATTTTGGGTTGGACATTTTAGGTTGATTGTTTTTCCTCGAGATATGAATGCATGGGATCTTACTTACTTATTTCTGCTCTTGGTCAGCATGCATGGTGAAGCACACAGCACTCATTTTAGGAAATTTGCATTGTGCAGTGCCTTATCAACTTGCAGGTTTGTCTTGTGACGCGGACAGCAGGAGGAACTCTGTCTCACAGCTCCTCCTGTGTCAGTCCGGGGCTGATTTCAATGCTGTTTTTTCCCTAGATCTCCTTCCAGAGCTGAACATTGCAGCCATATCCATCAGATTTTTGGGGAATAAACCCCTTTTCCCTTGCAGGACAGCCATGGGAGCCTGACTGGCCCATGGCAAGCACCACTTTTTGCACCCAACAAGTCTCTGGATGAAGCAGCACTTGCAGATTGCCCTCACACCTGCAAAAATCCCCCAGGGTTTTCCAACTCCCTGCAAGCTTGTTTACCTATTAGGCCACTACTTTCAAATCTCATTTACACACTCTCTAGTGTGAAAGTACTCTCTTTAAAGAAAGCATTTCTATCTGAATATTCCTGGTCCTAATAGATCACATCCCAACTGCCGTGACTTCCCTGGGATGGGTAGAGCTGTGATGATTTACGCCAGATGGAAATAAGGCTGATTATATGTGTTAGGAACACATACTACAAAAAAATCATTGTTCATAGTCTTGACAAAATTATGCCTGTTGGCAAAAAGAAACAGAGCAGCTATTGGTTTAAGCAAAAGTAATGAGTGTGCTGTGTAAAATTTCAAGGACTATATTATTCAGTTCCCCCTTGTTTAGATGTGAGTACACAGACCCTCAAAGTGTGTAGTAACAGCAACTGAAATTTTTCAGCTAAAAGAGAATTTCCCATGACACCTCCTAGCTGTGGAATATGAAGTGCGGCATAAATATAAGTGAGTTAAGTCTCAAGAGGTTGCCTGTTGATTGTCAGTAAAACTATGAAGAGTGTCTAAGTCACCTAGGCTCCTTTAGCCTCTTGATCTTTATGTATCTTTATGTAGAAGGTCTTTATTTGATCTTAATTAAATACAGGAGTTCTCCATGAAGTCATTACATCATGGTTGGAATAAAGCTTCCATGTGATCCCATATTACCTTGTAATCTCTTTTAATATGATAAAACATTTGTGTGTATGTGTGTATAAATTTTTGCATAAGAATTTGCGAATCTAGGCCAGTAACATTAAATTAGATGTGTCATTGTATTGTTCTTTATTTCCCTAGCCTATTATTCTCATGTTTTACAGCGTTTTGTGGGTCAAAGGAAAATGAGATTATATAGAAGAGTGGGGGAATAAAAGGCAGCTGTGCTCCATGTAGTCTCAAACATTTAAAAGAAACCCATCCTTATGACTGTTTTTGTTACCACAGCAGTTAGAAATGCAAAGTCTCTATTTAGTCACAAATGTTTCTTAGACAAAAGGAGGATTTAGGACTCCTGATTGTTATTTTGTAACATTTAGGTCTGCCAGAACTGCAGTGGAAACATACTTGCTGCCACGGGCTATCATCCATCTTCCCAGGCCATGGTCAGTAGTAGCTTCTTGAGTGGCATCACAGAAATCAGTAGGCTTTAATGAATACAATCTTAACAGAGGCAAGCATGTCTGATGGTATCTAACCTGTGAGTGCCACTTTCACATTTTTGATGTTCAAGTTTGGCTCATTTACTGTCATTGCTAAGTGTCTGATATATACGCATGCATGTCCACGATACCATGCCAGGCAAGAAATCCTATGCCATCATGCAAGCAGAAGATGGAGGTGCAAGAAGCTGTGACTTCTATGAAGTCAGTGTGCAACCAGGTGTAGTGCACAGCAAGACATCAGCCTCTGCTTCACCTGTTGCTTCTGGAGGATAGGACCTTCCTGATGGCTTGCGTCAGCATCTTGAGCCATGATAAGGGGTTGGTAGGTGCTAGGGTGGTGGTCCGAGTCCACAAAGCCCATGAAGAGCAGGAGGGCAGCTAGCTGAAGGTGAGCAGAACCCACTTTCCCTGTATTTGCATACCGGCAGGCAACTTACCATCCAAAGTGGTCTTTTGTGTTGGTGTTGGTCACCCATCTATGAGGAGTCAAGGAAAAGCTTGCAGGGGATACTGGTCATGTTCTGAGAACTGGAAAGGTATTTTGAGCTGGGGTGGTTGAAGCCTATGAAAGCAGGGCTAAAACTGTAGTGGAAAATGGCATTTATCTTTCTGAATAAATACAGGTGCTAGCAATATCTTATTTGTTTGTACTGTTCTTACTTCTTGCCATGCCTTAGAAAATATGCATGTTGGGGCTTTATTTTCGTATGCACATTTTGTTTACATAACCAATACAGTTTTATCAGCAGGAACCAATGTTAACTGACAAAGCAAGAGGGAAATGTTCATTCTGTGCATGGTGATATCACAGAAACAATGTGTTTGAAGCCTTGTACTTCAAAAATATGCCTGAGAGGAATGGAAAAAATTCAGACTTATATTGTAAAAATGTGAATCACAACAGCTATTATCTCTTAAGAAATGGCATTCCAGCTCTTTGATTCAGTCATTGATGATTTCCCTTTTTAAGCTGCGGTTCTTTCTTACCTGCTTAAGAAATGTCTGGGCTAACCCTGGCTATTTTTCGAAATGTTTGCAATTCATAGATTAAAAGAAATTAGACATAGAAAGGACCCATGAAATTATCTTGTCCATTTCCTGAAAACATATGAGATTGAAAAAGAATTAGGCTAAGTATATATACTGACATTTGGAACTTATATGCAATATGAAGACAAAACAGGTCAAGATTTTTCAATTGTAAGGATGATGCAAAATGTATTTTTTTAAACAAACAGTAAACAGAAGAGTAGCAAAAGCTGTAACAAAGTTTGTGTTCTTCCTAGGCAGTTAGTTATCTTTCAGGAATTAGGCTTAATTTTGACCAGTTCGAAGTTGATTTAATTTTCTAATAAGAAAAGAGCTTTAAACAAATATAATTCCCTTAAAAATAATTAAAACATCTAATTTTTATTAGGTTTTTCTGGCTATTTTATCTCCCTCATCATCCCCTATATTTAAAAAAAAATAAAAATTGACCATTTCTATTGCCAGAATTACTTCTTTCAGAATTCTTTAGGAAAGTCTGAGAAGGATGCTGACTTTTCTTGTGAAGATTCAGCTTTTGCAATCAAGGAAGTTTTCTCCGTGGCCCTTAGTAGAGACATTCCACACATTCTCGTATCATCTCGGTGAAGTACTTGATGGGCCTCGTGCTATATGTCCATGCCTCCAATTCAGCTATGTGGAGAAGGTTGTGAAGCGGTGGCTACCACCAGTTTTCCAGCAAAAGGAATGTCTCTGTAGATTGGAGGCAAGTAGTTGGTGCGATGCGAATCTCAAGCACCTGCAGATGTTCAGGGGCACTAACTTTGGGTTTCTGTGTGCTTCTGTGTCTGCACAAGCTCAGGCCAGCCACAAAGTCAGAAGGCAGATTAAGCCCTTGCCCAAGGCTTTGTAGGCTGTCTTATGTTGACATTAGCAGTATGTAAGGACAAAAGTATATAAAATGAGATGACAGGTTTCTCCGGACTAGTAGCCTAGGAAGAGCGTAAAAATAGGGCAAACATAAGTAGTCTTTCTTGCATGTGCTCAGGTTCTGCAGCTAAGGGATTTTCTCAGAGAAGCATCTTTGTGTTTAAAACCATTAATCTGTGATTTGATTTGAAAGTTCTCCATTCTTGTATAATGAGGAAAAGCGAACAATCATTCCTCATTCACTGTCTTCACAGTGCTCAGGATTATCTAGACCTCAACTAGCAGCATGCTGTGGCCTCGTCTCCTGTTTAGAGATCTAGTCTGTGCCCTTCCAGAAGTACAGATCAGCCACTGATTTTTGTTATTCCCTTTGGGTCTGAGACAGGTTTCACTGTGAAGAAACAAAAATCAAAACGACAACAAACTCTGAGAATTCTCTGGCCACCTGTACTGATGTCATTTATAGAAAGTAAAATTCTATTTGCTTGCACTGGTGCTGAGTCACAAAGCATTGAGCACAAGAAAACTCAATTTGTGGGAAAGCTTCTAATTTCCTGTTTTTCAGGAGGAAGGGGATAAAACAAATGATGTGAGAGGAGAGGGTAAAGGAATAAAGAGAATAAATCTAAATAAAGAAGAATGTCAGAGTATCCAAACTCCAGGAAGGCTAATTCATTTTAGCCCTGCTTATTCAAACAAGCAGTAATGCAGAGTATAATATACAAGCTCCACTAAATCATTCCTGTATGATAGGCTGTGCTGTGATCAATGACAATTTAATGAATTCATTTTAAAACTAAGTCAGAATAGGAAAAACTAGTTATTTGAAAGAGTACTTTACTAAAATAAATTGAGTCAATAAATATGTTATTTGTCATGCAGAGTCCAGTTTAAGTCTTGTTTGCTAAGAAAAATGCTGTCATCACAGAGCCTAATAGAAGCAAACTATCTGGAACTATCCACTGTAAATAGACAAATACTATCTGAAAGCAGAAAACAACAATTGCGGCTGAACAAAGAATTGTATACTGCACACATTGACAAATGCAATAGGGTAGCCCACCTCAAAATCTACTATTTTGTTTGTCTCTAGCTTATATACTGATTCAGTATGAGTCGTCTGCTGGCGGTAGAAAAACAAGGGATATATCTTCTATGAAATAAGTTTTAATTGTTGTGTAGTGAGGGTTTCTCTTGCTGGAAAAAACGTGCCACGAAATTCAGTATGAAAGTGCAAAATACGGCTTCAGTGAACTTGGATGGATTTGTACAGGCTACTAGAACAAGGATAAGCTTCATCCCTTTTCAAACAGATTTTTTTCATTAATTTTCACATCTCTACATGTTGTTTAGTGCAGATACAAGACGGCTTTTTGTTCTGCTGTGTATTTCATGCTTTATTCATGTAAGTTGAAGGGATGTGGCAATTCTCAGTCATTTCAATTCAGATGGGAATTGGAAGTGTTAACAGTGAAGCACCATCAGCCTGAGATGGTCAGGCCTCACAGGTTTGGGTTAGATGTTCAATCTGGTATTGGATGGGTGGAGCCTGGTTTTCAGATGTGATGAGCTGGCAGCAGTGGATATTCAGCTTGGAGGGCTCTCATGAAGGTTCCAGGGTTTGCCAAGCATATTTGGGGTTCCAACATCCTTCAGATTTTAGGGTGTGAGGAGAAGAAAATGCTCAAAAGTCTTGTTGGATGTTTTGAAAATGGGATTTGCTACCCCAAAGGAAAATAAAAATAATGTTGCAAAACCCTAAAACGGAGATTATGGAGAATTTCTGTGTGATTTAAGAATCTGAACTTGACCTTTCACTCTTTAAATTTGGAATAGAACAGCTGGGGCATTTTTAGAGTTTGCATCATGTGGCCAGAGATCGGCTGATTTAAATCTGCCCTGCAGTCATCTTAGGCACATTGTTCATCCACTTCCAGAGCTGCATTTTCAAAAATGAGTTAGGAACCCAAATCTGTGTGGCTTTCTATGAAACTTAATCTTGTGTCAATCTAAGTTACTCCTTAGTTTGGATTGAGGATCCCAAGTGCCTGAAAAACTTAATACTCCACAGCCTATCTACAAAGTCTTTTTGGCTCTGACTGTGAGTGATTCCTAATTGAAATTACAGTTTTGGTCATTTCTATCTTCCTTGATATTCTACTAACCACATAAAAATAGATGTTTTCCTGATAATACATAGCCTGCAAGTCATTTGGGTTATTTTTTGTCATTTTGATGGCTTTGTTCTTCTTGCTTTGCTCTTGTCACTAACCTTTGGTACTTTTTGTTTCAGCTGTTTCCACTACTAGGAGTAAAGACCAGAAAAGACAAAGCAGGATGAAAAGATGGCTGACTTCTTGTTACCACCGGGTACTAACAGCTTCCACCGGTTCACGCCTGAATCCTTGGCTGCTATTGAGAAACGAATTGCGGAGAAGCTCGCAAGGAATGCAAAGCAGGAATACAGAGAGCAGCTGGGTGAAGATGAGAAACCTCAGCCTCAGTTTGATTTGCAAGCTTGCAAGAAGCTGCCCGATATCTATGGGACTGTTCCTCCAGAGCTCATTGCTGAGCCTTTGGAGGACCTTGACCCTTTCTACAATGATCGTAAGGTGAGCATCAACCAGTCACCCTGCTTCTTTGCTTTGCTCTGTTTTGAGGGCTCTGGTTTTTATTTTTCTACAGCCAGTAAAAATGTTTTCTTCCACATGAAGGATCAGAGTTTCAGCATGAGCAGGGATCCCACAAAACATCTAAGTGTGAGGGCAAAAAGGGTTAAAAAGCATAATTAAAACTTTGGTGTTTTCAGATAACTCTGAGCATGAATATACAGTGTCTGAAAAGAGCAGAGCAATAGCTGAGTTAAATTAAGCCAGAGGTTTTTATCTACCCTGTCTTGTTTTCTGCATGAGCCTTGACTCTTCACAGGTCTGTTGTTTATCACTTAAGCCCCTTAATGTTAAGGGCGTCTGGGTAACTTGAGTCTTGTGCTAGCACTCTGCACAAGAGCAGGAGGCACCTCCACAACTGTTCCTGGAGAGCAGCCATTCTTTTCCTGCTGAAGGATAGTTCAGGACTGTTTAAGATGACCAAAACAGAGCTGAAGGGAGATGTGAGTAGCATGTGCAGTGCTGGCTCTTTGCAGAAGGCTAAGCTTCGTCCCAAAGCAAGCATCACCTGATGAGGAATCACGTGTGGGCTGGAACAAAACCAAAACAGCACAAAGCCACAAAAGCACAAACAGCTTCTGTCAAAAGGCTGTTGACAGCAGAGCTGGGCTGGTTGCTTACTACAGGTCATTCCCCTTTCCAAATATTTCACAAAACTGAGGACAAAATAAGGCTTGGAAGCACAATGTATTTTTAGGCAGCTTCTAGTTCTTTCAGGTACTGATGTTCCCAATTTTGGGCTCTGCTATTTCCTGTAATCAACGAATTAATATGACCACAATGCTACTTCTAGTAAAACAGTGTAGAAACAAGTACAAGAACTACAGAATAAAAGTTAAATTGATAAAGACAAATAGATTACTTACCTGGAAGGGCCAGAATTAATTTACCTTTTAATTTGCCTGCTATCCCCAGGCACAAGCAGCAGGATATAGAATTGCAATTTTAGTGTCATGAAGGTCTTAGACTACAGGTGGGCAAGTTGCTTAGAGTTTATCTATTGGGTGTCCTGATCCTGTCTCTGAGAGAATATGAGTTCCTCTGTGCATGCTAGGGTATCTGCAGAGCTCTGTAAATTTTACAA
Source organism: Strigops habroptila (assembly GCF_004027225.2). Classification (NCBI taxonomy): domain Eukaryota; kingdom Metazoa; phylum Chordata; class Aves; order Psittaciformes; family Psittacidae; genus Strigops; species Strigops habroptila. Next base: position 102,935,390 of record NC_044277.2, read on the forward strand.
GCATCCAATTCAGCATTACTTTGGATTTAAGATAATTCAGAGTATTGGTTTCCTCTGCTTATATTAACTTGAGTGCAATGACAGTGCCTCAATGCCAGGGTCAGATCCTGCAGCTGCTTACTTGGTGAGACAAAAAACATCGACTGAGAGCAACAGAGGGCTCAAGGTAGAGAAAATGGAGTAACAACATAGTAAGGTCTCTGGCACTTGGGAAGAGCACATCATAAAAGTCCCTCCACCACTTTTTAGTATCTGGGTAATTTTTTATTTTTAAAGGTGATTTTACTTTCTTCCCATTCCTGTGATGGAGGTGATGGCATAGGGCCCTCTAAGGACAGAAGGAATGAAAAATAGTTGGGATATTGCAATAGGACAGGCAACAGCTCTGCTGGGAGGGTCTTGGACAAAACTCTTCACCAAGTGAAAAGGAATTTGGGGGTATTGGGGGGAGTGGGGAAGAAGTATGGGATCCTGGCAGGAACTTTCCAATGGGATGTGGGCTGGGAAAAGCTGAGCATAAATGAAAATATTGAATGTTATCATTTTCTATTTTGTTTTCCAGACATTTATAGTACTGAACAAAGGGAAGACAATCTTTCGATTTAGTGCCACTCCTGCCTTGTATATACTTAGTCCTTTCCATCCAATCAGAAGAGCAGCAATTAAAATTTTGGTACATTCATATCCTTTCTGTTGATTTCCCTCCTCGTGTATTTTATATGGTTCTTAAACACAGATGGATGGAAGTCAGAAACCATTTTACTTCATTAAGCTGTTTTAAATCTTTTGGCTGAATTTGCTTGCAGAAGCAGAAATGCACTTGGATTTTTGGTTTGGTTCATTTTATATTGTTATGTGAACTGTGAAAATGGCTATATTATACTGCTGGCATCAGATAATGTGAACTGCTCTGGAGACTATGCTGACTTTACTCAGGATTAAAAGGTGTGAAGGGCCTGAATATGTTTAGTAAAGAGTCAGTGGAAGAAACTGGGTGTAGTACCTTAGGAAGGGAACCAGGAGGTTGGAGCATACCTTGGGAAATCTACACTGATGGAGAGCTTTGCTGCTGAGCATTTGAGCAACCTGTCCTATGAGACTCTGTGACACCATATGCAAATGCAATTTAATTTCGAACTGCCTCAGAAGTTAATTATTTTGATCTCCTGAAACAAAACATTTTTAAAACTGTGTTTTGTTTCATATTTTGTTTGCGTGTTTTGGTTTTTTTTATTTGCTTATTGAAATGTGTTATACAGCTAGGAACAAAGTACAGGCTTGCCTGATGGACCTTTTGATGGAAGGGTGATGCCTGATTTCCCTTAGCTCTAGTTCTGAAGTCATGCAAGATATGTTGCAGTGGTTGGTTTTCGCTTGGTTTTTAAACACAGAAACACAGAAACATTATATTCTGACATAGTCACATCTTTCTGGAAGACCAAACAGACCTAAATGTTCAGCTTCGTGTGAACATTACTAAAACCACACCTTTTTTCACAAGTTGCCTTCTTTTTCTCTGGTGCACATAGGAGACCTAGCAGTGATAATTCAAAGACTTCACATGCAGCTGTGATGATCATGTGATGTTTTAGTGACAAAAATCCCTCATCTGTAATGTTCATGTCCGCCACAAAGAACTAATAAGTACAAAGCAGGTAACATCTTAGAATCATTAGTTTAGTATCAAATTTCAGGGGGGAAACAAACTAAACAAACTCCCCGCCCCCCCAGAAAAAAAACAGACCAGAAAGAAACCAGATTCCCAGTGGTTTTCCATATAGTGAGAAAAAAGGTGAGAATATAGATAATCTAGCAAGAGGAAAAATAAGCAAAGCTTCTAGTTACAACAATTCTATGCAAAACTGAGTATGTGGTATCAGCCAAGATATTATTATGATTACTAAGAATACACCATAGAATTTTACAGAGAGATTTGCTTATGGATCAGATTATACATGCAAGCAGTGCAGCACTTGCTGCTGCATACCCAAGAGTGTTTATTAGGTACAGTTACATCAGCACAGCCTTGCTGAAGTTAATTGAAGTCAATGAATTGGCACAGGTATGGCTAAGAGAAAAAAAGCATGTATATTTGAATATTGCCTCCAGCTTTGGAGACCTGTTCTGTCTTCTGCTCACTTTCTTCTACACCACCTGGTGTAGCCAAGAGGTCACAAGTATGTGTAATACACAGGAACTACATGCCCCTGGTAACAGTCAACCAAAAGATAAGTATGCAATAAATCCTTATCACATTACTTCCGAGGATAAAGACCACAGAGGAGTGAATTTGAAAGATATGTCAGGAACAGAAATATTGTAAATCGTGGGAGTGGAAGGTCGCAATATAAATAGCATTTTAGTTCCAGAAAGACTCTAGTTATCACCTTGTGCTGATAATGTCAGGAAATCCAACAGCTCAATCTTTGGCAAGCTCAGGCAGGAGGCAACAGCTGTAGTCCCAGTGAAACTGTGGTGAAGTTCCTACATTAGCCACTGATTTGTTTTCTGTCGATAAAGACCTTTCACATCAACCCAAAAAACAAAGGCCAATTGGCTGAGCAGGCATTCAATATCCCAGGTCGAAAGGAGCCTCAATCGGCAAGTACTCAAGCAGATAATATCACAGACATGAATCTGGGAACCAGATCTATTGTCTTGCATGAGTGTAATCAAGCAATCATTATTTTCCTCAGGGCAAAAGCCAAAAAAGAACATTAAGAAATGGTGCCCTGTCACGGAAGTGTCTGAGGCATCTTCTCTAGTAGATACAATATTTCCATTTCCAGTCATTAAGTGTACCATGAAGGCTAACACTAGAACGGAATAGAGAGGACAGAGTAAAATCATCCTTTATAGAAGCTGTGGGTGTCACATTTCTTGGTTGAGTAGCTGTATATGGAGTTCTACCTCTGAGACTTCAGGCAGGATGCATCCTGCATATTCAACTGCTCATCCAGTCAAGCCTAATTAGTCTAGTCATTCAAAAATACGGTCTTTCAAGGTTAAAAACATCCACAACCTCCCAGTAAGGTGAATTACTTCAATTAACGATGTATCCCTAAACCTTTTCTAGATATTTCTCCTCTTCTTCGGAATCTAGGAGGCCTCATGAAAGGACCATGGGCTGGACGGCTGTCCAGAACAAGACCCTGGTCCATTTCTGTCACAGAGGGCATAAGGAGTGTAGGTCTGCATCCCATTGGATGAATGCTTTTTGCCTTCTGCATCATTATTATTTATTATTAGCATCTTCCTTTACAATCTCCACCTCCTAACATTTCATTGATGTCTTATGTTTAAAAGACGCCTCTTAGTTCTTCTTGCCTGTAAGCCAAGGACCGTTCTGTGTTGTCCTTAGTTTCTCCAAGCAGTTTGCTGTCTTATATAAAATCATAACAATTGTTGTTTTTTGTTTTTCTAGGTATTATAGATAGCTGCTGTTTTGGCCAAATTTACCTTACTTGATGCAAGAATTATGGATTTTGGCCCATTGGAAAAAAAAAAACAAAACCCAAATTTTGGCCAAATGGGGTTTTGGCCAAAATTACCTTACTTGATGTAAGAATTATGGATGCTGGCCCATTGAAAAAAAAAAAAAAAAGAAACCCCCAAATTTCCAATCTTTGTTCATATTTTCTGCTTGCAATGTTTCTCTCATCTGATTTTACACACTTTCCTCCATAAGGGAAAATGAGACCTTGTCAAGCACCAATTATATGTACTATTGATTGGGACTAACCTTTGCTTGCATATATTATATGTAATTTGGCAATGATCACTTAAAAACCTCTAATATTCAGTCTGCTAATTAACAATTATCCATCATAATGAAGTCTAGAATAGAAGTGTGCTGTGTTTTACTCAATAACTTTGTGCTAGGAGATAAAATTTGTAAGTTTTAGAACCAGTTTGTGCAAAACTAATTGCATTAGATTTCAGGTAGGAATGCTAATTTTCATTCTGTAGGGTTTGGTTTTTTTTCTCTTTCTTTTAATAGAGATATCTGACTTTGATGCATAACCATTTGAAATGTTTCATTCTTATATGTTCTTTGTAGTTTCCAGCTTGGCCATGAAAATCAGTTTGAATTCATAGTGCATTTGATGTCCCACAGCTGACCCCTTACGTTTTCAACCTTTTTCTCTGGTGTATTCTCTTTGGTGTTTGAATAAGGTGATGAGACCTGCCTGTAAGTGAGCATCTGTTAGACTCATCTTACACCAGAAGGAAACAGGGATGTATAAATCAGACCAATGATCCTAAAATAGGTGGTTGTAGAGGAATTTCTTTGCTTGGAATTGAATTGAAGCACAGTATTTTTTTAGCATGGCCTGAAGATACCACTCTGTTTTACTATTGTTGTTTTCATAGCATTTCACTGTAGTTGAAAAAGTAATCCAGTGTTTTCTAGGCTAGCTGCAGCTTATAACCTAATTGTGTTAACCAGGTGGACACAAATTACTGAAATGTATCTCAAGCTGACGTGAGAAAATGTGACTGGCTATCAGATATCCATCCCAGTCCTTCAGTAGGTGTTGGCTCAGAATTGGAAAATGTTTGTGAGATGAGCAGTCCCTTTGAGTTCAATTACTGCTTTCTGCAATGGCACTGGGGAATATGCAGGTTGGTTACTACCAGTTTAACCTTGTAGCTGCTTATCTGGCCCATAGGAAAACATTCCACTCTTTTCAGAATAGATTTTGACTCTGCGAAAGAACAGTTTTCATGCAAATATTTCAGGATGTATGTTTGAAATTATATTCTTGGATCACTATTCTCAAACAAAATATGACACCTATGGAATCAGTAAAAAAATAAAAACCAAACAAACA